>NC_132786.1:59825000-61025000 GCF_048418805.1 Vulpes vulpes | reverse complement strand
TAAGTCCTGGACATTATCTGCAAAAAGCTTTAAGTTTCATAGGAGAGAAGGGTCACTAACATAAGTAACCAGTAATGAGTGCCAGCAGGGAGGTGAAGAATAAGAGTTTTAAACATCCAAGAAAAGAATTGTGAGGGCTCACTGTAGACCTCATGCCCAATAAATAGGTGAGCCTGAATTCTAGAAGCAGGAGTCAAGGATGCTTTGGAGGAAGGAGGTAGAATTTGAGCTGGATATCAAGGAATGAGAGGATTGCAGAGCGAAAAATGAGAGAAAGGAGCATTCTGTGGAGCACATGAATAAGCAGAAAAGCACGGAGTGCATACAAGCTACATCCTCTAGACCTTAAGGTCCATGAGCACAGGGCTTTTTGTCTGGTTCGTTCACCACTTACTAAAGACTCAATGAGTGTGTGTGCCCCACCCTAAAACGTGTATGTTGAAATCCTAACTCCCAATGTGATGGGTCAGGAGGCGGGTCCTCTGGGAGATGATTAGGTCATGAGGGTGCAGCCCTCAGGACTGGGATTAGAGCCCTTATGAAAGGGACCCCCAGAGAGACAGCTGCTCCTTTGCAGTATGGAGGGGGGGCTGCCATGTATGAGGAAGCAGACTCTCACCAGACACCACATCTGTAGTGCCTCGAACTCGGACTGACTGGCCTCAAGAACTGAGAGAAATACAGGTTTATGGCTTATAAGCCATCCAGCCTGTGGTCTTTTTTGTTACAGCAGCCCAAACAGACTGAGACACCTCTACTCCACGTATCTAGGTCAGTGTGTCTGCAAAATATTCAGGAAAGGAGGGAGGGAGGGAGATGAGATAAGAAGATCCATGGGAGGAGAGTACACAGAGATTGCAAAGCCACTCCCATCCTGGAAAAATCCTACACCAGATGCGCTTGGTGCCCGATGCAGCGGGGTCCAGGGGAGAGCCTGCCCTCAGAAGTACGTGCCCAACATGTGGAAGAACAGGTTGCATGTATTGTGTGAAAAAGCCAGACATGACTCTACGTCTTAAGTCTGATGCATCCATCACTGGATCGTCTCCCAAATTCTTGAAAGTGAGTATTCTTGTCATCCTTATTTTTTGGTAATAAACTGAGCCACAGGAAGGGTAAGGAACTTCCCCAGAGTCAAACAGGTACCAAATGCAGAGCTGGAATCTGCATGAGGCCCTCTGGTTTCAGAGCCAGTAGTCAGAGCCTAGAGGATGGGTATCCCTCTCACAGTGACCTGACCGGGCACCCAGTCCTATCAGCCCCCACATGCCCTGTTTTCCTGCTTAGTGCTTCCAACTCCCTTAATTTGTCCCCATTTCATTTCACTTTCTCCTCACCACAAAATCTGGGCACAGACCTCTTCTAAACCCACACACCCCATCCCAATTCCATCCTGCCTGGTTCCCGGGCTGCCCCTCCAATCAGCCCGTGTGGAGAAGAACTTGGCATGCACCCAGACACTGTGATCTCTCCAAGCCATCACAAAATGCAAATTAAAATGTGCTCTCTTCGTTTCTCTATTCATTAGGCAGTTTTTAAAAATAACAGTCGATCCTAATTAATGAGTAGGACATTAGCAACATCACACGCTGCCAAAGGGGCTGTACGTCGGTGGATGTTTCCTAAAAGGCCCCAGGAGACAGAAACTTGTTGACACTGTTCATACTCTGGGATCCCGTCTTCCAAATTTCTGAGAATCTGTCCTAAAAATAATAATAATAATAATAATAAGCAATGGTGCATATGCCAGAAGGACCGTAACAACAGTTTTCATAATTACAAAAAAATCAAAATCAACCTAAATACCAAGTACAAGAAAGAATCAAATAAATGACATCACTCCATATCAATGACAGGAAGAAAAGCTTGTAAGTCACTTTTCCATGAAAAGGCAATATCCAGAGCCATACAAACAATTCCTCCATTAAAAATTAAAAATGTACGTACACAGTCATCTTTTTTACACACACACATACATGAGAAAAGAGAGGGGATAACACAGGTGAACACAGGGTGGGGATTCATCTGTAGGGCTCTCAAGGGAGAACATGCAACGTTTCTGTCTTAGTAGCAGGTGTTTGGATCACAAGACCCCGCACAGCACAAATACTCACTATGAATTGATTATTTAATGGGGAGGGTGGCTTTTACATGTTTCCTTTATTATTTTGTTTCTTTGCCGTATTCTCCTAAGAACACGACTTGTTTCATAGCCAGAAAGTGAAATGGTTGTAGGGAGATGTCTGGATATGCCTATCGATGTCTTCACACCCGTTTCCATTCGCTTCTGTCCTATGCGAACAGAAGCGCTTCTGGAAGCGAGCCTCTGCTGAGGGTGAAATGAATCTGTCCGCAGGGGGCCGGGGCCCCTGTGAGCACGCAAAAATAAAAGGAAACCGCTAAGTGCCAGTGTCTGATCTCCCTCCACGGCCCCTTCCCTGGAAGCCGGGTTCCCTTTGATGTCAGCTGGCAGCTGTGCATTTGGATGAGGCCGAGAGGCACAGGGCAGCTGCAGCCCTGCCGCTTTGTTCTCTCCCCCCTGCAGTGCTGGGTGTCTGTCCTGCTCACACAAGGCTCACAACTCAGAGAGGCGCTGGCGATATGCAAACAGCTCAAGTTTATCTAGGTCGAGATGGTAATCAAATCGGACTTCCCAGGGTATATATTTGCATTCTCAATATTGATCATAAAAGCATTTCACTTCCCTCCGTGTTTTTTTTTTTCCCAGCAGTTGACATCGCGAAGGCCCATTGTGCGGCCCACGAATGGGATGCGGAGCCTCCCTGCCACACTCCCCCACTTCAACAAAGAGGGGCGTGCCATACATGCACCCCCCCCCCCCCCCGAACCTACTGCGATATTCCCAGCACCTGCTGTGGTGCACGGATCGAGGAAAGGCTCTTGTCAGAAAGCACGTGGGCTTTGTTCTACCTGCGAAGCCAGATGCAGCATACCCATGGCAGAAGGGCTCCAACGTTCAAAAATGTATTATTAGGCAGACCTACACGGTGGTTAATTTTACGAACCAGTTTGGCTGGGCCATGGCACCCAGAGTTTGACAGACATTATTCTGGGCATTTCTGCGAAGGTGTTTTAAGACAAGATTGGCATTTAAATCAATGGGCTTGGAGGAAATCAGAACATGGATGGGCCTCAACCAACCAGATGAAGTCCTAAACGGAAGAAAAGACTCACCTGTCTCCCTCGGTGGGGAGAGGATTATCCAGCAGATGCAGTTCAGATCTGTGCTGGGACGTTGGCATTCCTGGGTCTCCAGCCTGCCAGCCCGCCACACATGTTACCCTTGCAGCCAGGTCCCTACAGTCAACCTGTGTGTGTATGTCTGTGTGTCTGCAGAACCCTCATTAGTCCCTCCTACCGCATACTTCCTAGGTTCCTTTGCTTCGTGTTCCTGGCAACCCTGCTCACCCAAATCTTAGCCTATAACTCAACTAACACCTTTGTGCAGATGACATGTCTTCTGGATACCTCGACCCGACCTGAGTCCACCCCCCATCTGCTGTTGCCCTGACAACTGCCCCCCACTTTGGTGCCGCCCTTTTATCTGCTCAGATGCTTCCTGTTGCATAGAACAGGTTGACATAGTAAGAGACACTGACATAAGTACTAAATTCCTAGCGGGCACCTTGCACACCACTGTACAGACTATCCCTGTGTTCACACTTTCTACCCGCCATCAAGCCACTTCTCAACCCCGTTACTTATTTGAGCCCAAACACAAGGCAGCAGCGTTGAGAAGCAGATGGCTCGCTCAGCTGCCCTTCCTAGAGCAACCCTCGCCGGATAACGCACCCGGACACAACGATCTGGTCGTCCCTCTGCGGACGAGAGGTCAGAGGCAAAGGATCTCTATCAATAATAACCATGGATTCTTTTACACAGAATTTCAATGCTTCAAGGGCTTTCTAATGCTGACATTTTTTTGTCTTCACAACAGAGCAAGATTTTTCTGTTTGTTTGGTTTTGTTGTGTTCTTGCACTTTGGTAGCTATGGTAACAAGTGGATACATTTTCATGAGGATGAGCAGTTTAATTGTCCTAAAATTTGTGTATTGATTACAATAGTGATAGAACACAGCATGAAAAACCAGATATTCACAAAAGGGATCATTTTTTTTCCCCAGGGCTTCACACTTAGGGAACAATGTAGAGTTCAAATGAGGGATTTTATTTCAAAAGTAATATTTGTGATGTTTGCTCATTTGGTTAACAAATATATATTGAGTGTCATCTGCATGTAACCAAAAATAAATGTGCCTCTCCGAAGCCCCGTTATGTGCACATCGTATATAAAACCAAGGCTTAAATAATGCAATTTAAAAATCCTCCTCATCATGTTCCACGGGATCATTTAGGCAAAAAAAAAAAAAGGGAGATCAGAGGGAGGATTTATAGGAAGGATACTTGACTAACATTCGAACCCTGCAGAGTCCTCGCCTTTCCAGGAATCAAGCACCTTTATGAATTGTGATGTCCTATTCAAGAGAATACTTCAGAACTCGTCCTCAATGAGAAATTTCATCAGAGCCTTGTTTATACCAACCAATACTCCTTGGCTGAATTAAATCTAAAAGAAACACGCTCCAGAATTCCAATACCTATTACGGGTCTGAAACTGCAGCAGCGCATAGCACGCAAATGCTAGTCCTCAACCTTACAGTCAATAAATCCGAAAGGGCCCCTACAATTTATGTGACAAACTGCAGACTCAATGAGGTGGCTCAGGTGTGAGATAAAGGATAATAAAAATACATTACCTGATATAAGAGTTTCCCCTGCGATGCCTGCAGGTCCTACGGGGTGGGGTTGTACATAATTACAAATCAAAGAGTGCAAGGGGTTCTGAATGCCTCCTCCTCCATCGCTTCTCCAACTTGCTTCTACCTGAATAAGATTATGTCTCAGAAACAATATCTAGGGGCAGCCAGGTGGCTCAGTGGTTGAGCGTCTGCCTTCGGCTCAGGCCGTGACCCCAGGATCCTAGAATCAGCCCCATACCCGGCTCCCTGCATGGAACCTGCTTCTCCCTCTACCTGTATCTCTGCCTCTCTCTGTCCCTCGTCAGTAAATAAATAAAATCTTAAAAAACAAACACACGTCTAGATGAACATGGAAAAACAGAGTTGGGGTTATAGGGTAGGATGCAGAATCAGAGGGTATGGCTGAGCCATGGTGGCAACAGCCCTTGCCCAGCGCTGAGCTAACCTGGTTCCCAGCTCCCATCAGCCTGGCCACCGTTCTCCTACTGAGCCCGGGGCAGATGTTCTAGATCCTCCTCCATGAAGTCTCCCCACTGCTCACCTCTCCCCTTCTCCCCTCTCATATGGCTCTTCTTCACAGCCTCTGCCCTTGACATGCCCCAACTGTGCTTCATGGCAGGGTGTCCCTGCTCAGATGTCAATGGCAGCCCCTCTGACTGACAAGCTGGCCTCCCATTTCGAGGCTCATTCCTACACAGCAGAGACCCCAAACTGTCTCTAAAGAACAACAGGCAGCTAGAAGCAGACAGTAAATGGTACATCTACAGAATGCTCTAGATAGGAGTTCTATACAAATAGTATTAAACTGAGTTCCCATGGAGCTCTGGGGTTAAACTCAGGAGCTCCAGAGCACTGGAAAATGTATTTTGACCTCCATCTCATACCATGTGTCGGTCAGCATTCTCCAGGGAAACAGAAGAAATGTGTCTATATAAGAAAGATATTTATTATTAGGAATTGGTTCATGTGATTATGGAGGCTGGTAAGTCCAAAATCTGCAATGACCAATGTGCCTCAAGATCTAGAAGAGCCAATGGTGTGGATGACGTCGGAAGGCAGTCTGCTGGAAAATCCCCTTTTGCTCAAAGAAGCTGGTCTTTTTTTTCCATTCAGCCTTCAACTGATTGGATGAGGCCCACCCACATAATGGAGAGCAATCTGATTAATAAAAGTTCACTGACTTACATCTTAATCTCATCCAGGAACAAATTAACCATCACACATCATAATATTGCAGATCTCAAATTAAAAGACAAGACAATAAAGTATTAAAAAAAAGAGGATACTCTCTTCTTGCCCTTGGGGTAGGGAAATATATTCAATAAGACATACACACAACGTGTTACATGAAAAGAAAATTTAAAAATTATTTTATACTACTATACACTAAAATTAAGATTTTTCCATTCCTCAAAAGACACCATTCAGATAGTGACAAGGCAACCCAGTGGATAGGAGTATGTATTTGCAATAAACCTATGCAATGAAATATTCATATCCAGAAGAAATTTTTTAAATGTCTATGAATCAGTATGAAAAAGGCCGATAACCCATCAGAAAGGACTGGACAAATTACCTGAACAGGCATGACATACAAATGGTTGTCGAACTGGCAAATAGCACAGCAGGATCACACGACCCTCTACCAGCACAGTTAAAATGAAAACGGCCAACAACCCCCAGTCTGGAGAGCAGGTAAAGCAAAGCAAACTCTTAGGCAATGGCGGTATCAACTGACATCCCCGGCTTCAGAAACCTGTTCGGTATGGACAAGGAAAGCAGTGCATTTGCGTACCCTGTGACACGGTCACTCAGCTTCTCTATGTGAACCCACCAGATAGGCAGCACATCTGTGCCAACGATGTGCATAAGAATGTTGATAGCAGCCCTTTTCATGTTATCCAGAAAAACTGGAAATCACCCAAATGCCCAATAGCAGAATGGAGAAATAAATTGTGGTATATTTCAATGAAAATAAAATGACCTACAGCCACCCCTGCACATGGATGAATCACTCATAAATCCGAGAGGAGCCAAACCAAAAAGAATAACTACGGTACGATCCCATTTGTAAGAAGCTCAGAAGCAGGGAAACCATATCAGAGGTAGCAGGTGTCCAGAGCAAAGCTACCGCTGGGGAGGGGGCTTCTGGACGTGTCCTTATTCCTGATGGGGTTGCCGATTCCACAGGTGGATTCACCTCATGAGAACACACTCAACCGCACACTTAAGGTTTGTGCACTTTTCTGAATATATGCTATACTTGGATTTTTCACAGGTATCAATGCCAACAGAAGATACAGGGCAATGAATTATATGCCCCTACGTGTAAAAAGACAGCAAAAAAAAAAAAAAATCTAATTTCAAGATAGAGTGCTCCTATTGTTTCCCGTAAACCCATAATTCTATCCTGGAGCAGTTACAAGCGCAGGTTAAAAAGGAATTAATTTGCATATACACAGAGGAGGGGGGTGAGGCACCCTGTGGTGGTTCTGATAGATGCTGACAGGTGAGTTAAACTACCTCTTAGGGGGAAAAAAAAGTACTTCTTCGTAACTCATTTTTACTTATTTAATAAGGTAAAAAAAATAATAAAAAATAAAAAATAAAAAGCTATCAACATCAATAATTGAGGAATAAACCTTCCTGGGCATAAGAAAGCCTTCAGCGGAGTTAAATGACACTCACAAATCACCTAATCGTTTTATCCCAACTGGTGTCAAGAGGAGAACTATCTGTGCTTCTACTCATTTCAGTAGTTCTAGTTCATCCCGTAATTAAAAGAAGATTAAGTTAGGTACCAAAATCTCAGAGGGAGGTTACGGACGCTTGCAGCCCTACACAAAAATGTTATTGGATCCTCAACGCAAACATTAATGGAGACGCAAACATAAATTCAGAGACTCGTCACATGTTTTTTTTTTAATATAATTTACTTAATTGCATTTTGTCATAAAATATGCATAAAGTCACCATTTTTAACCATGTTTAAGTCTACTGGTGGACGGCACTGAGAACATTCCGGCTGTTGTACAGCCACCCGTCTCTAGAACTTGTTCATCTTCCCCAGCTCAAGCTCTGGCCCCATCATCCACTCACTCTACCTCCCCCCTCCCGCAGCCTCTGGGAACCACCAGTCCACTTTCTGTCTCCAGGCCCCTCACATAAGGAGAATCATACTTGTGCTTCTGTGACTGACTTATTTCACTCAGTACAACAGCCTTGGGGTTCCTCCCCGCAATAGCAGGTGTCAGGACGTCCCTTTTTTTACAGTTGAACACCCCCCCCCCCCCCCTTGCATGGAAAGAGCACATTTTGTTTATCCAGTCATTCATGGATGGGTATTTGGGTTGTTCCTACCTTTTGGCTATTGCAACACATTTTCAAGTTGAGGTTCTTTGTAATCAAATAAAGACGGCCACAAATTCTTGGACACTCTTTCTGTGGAAAGGTGGGGTTGATGTCCCCTCCCGTGGAACCCAGGTGGGCTCTGGGGCTGTTCCACTGATACAGTAGAGCAGACATGAAATATGCTAGTATCCGTGCCCAGACCGAACAAGGGGATGACTTCCCCTTCCTGCCCGGTCAGGGATCACCAAGCTCCAGAGACCACATGTATGTAGGTGTCCCATGCACAGCACCAGCTGCGCCCTGCTTTCCAGCCATTCCAGGCACGGCACCGGATGTGCGAAGAAAGCCTCTCTGGGCCCCCCATACCAGCCCTTCCACCAGGTGTAAAAGGAACTCCAGCCAGAGCCACCCGTAGCCCAAGAATCCCCAAGCTGAGCCATGTCTGAGTTCCTGGCCCAAAAAATCTTTAGATATAACAAAGCAGTTATTTTAAGTCACTAGGTTTGGGGGTAGTTGGTGACATAATAATAGACACCCAGAACATTTTTGGCTCCGAAGTATCGGCAAACGCCTGCAGCCTTGCAGTGGGATCTCTCATGAAAGACGGGACCTCAGACCTTTATTTAAATGCCTGAAGGAATCAATGCAAGACAAAGCCACTCCAGGTCAGACTACGAGTATTGGGTCAATCCCGGGCAGGTTAGAAGGAGCATCCAGGTCACACGAAGCATCCTAGAACTTTGGCCTTAGGTTCCTGGACTCCCTGACTCACTGAATAGAGTTGAATCAAACCCCCGTGATGGGCAAAGCATCGTGCCAAGTGCTGGACGCTCAACGTGGGTAAGTCACATACCTGCCCCCATTTTTGCTGAGCAGAGCACCCGCGCACCTCAGCTAGGTCTTCCCCTGGTTCACCATCCTCCGACTCCTGGCTCCGCCTTCCAGAATCCACAGGCTCACAGAGGCGCCGTCTCACTGCAGCCGTGGGCCACCCGGATATGCTGGAGTGTGGCTCTAACATCACAAAGCTACGTAGCCTATTTTAAAGAGAAAAGAAAAGAGAGATGACAATACAGCCAGGTGTGGCTTAAAAAATAGCATCTCATAATATTCCCCAACGCCGTGTGTTGGGTTCCCTTGCGCCAACTCTGGGAAGTTATCCAGTGTGCATTTAGGATCCACGAGAGAGGCAGGAACTTACTGCTGCTTCATCGCCTAAGAGAATGCAGTGAATTCAAAGGAGACACTGAGCAGAATAGCAATAGTTCTTGGGGAAAAACAAATCTGACTTTGCCCGAGAAGAGATCCCGAATCAATCACTTTTCATAGGGTTTTGAAAGCTTCCCATGCTCGATGTGATCAGTTCAGCACGTTGGGATTTGCTTCATTACGGAAGGAGGCCAGCGAGGCCTGGCTGGGTGAGCTAGACCCCCTGCCCGCGCACCAGTCCCCACTGGTTCCCCCTGGGGCTCTTGTGCGGGGGAGCAAGGGAGTATGGACTTGGCCTGTCGTGCTCCGAGGCCTCTGGATGAGGCTGGCACCGGGAGGACATCCCTCTCCCCTGTGCCTCAATGGGGAGAACTGGTCTCGGGCAGCCCGGGTGGCTCAGCGGTTCAGCACCTGCCTTCAGCCCAGGGCCTGGTCCTGGGGATCCGGGATGGAGTCCCACATGGGGCTCCCTGCATGGAACCTGCTTCTCCTCTGCCTGTGTCTCTGCCTCTCTCTCTCTCTCTCTCTCTCTCTCTCTCGATGTCATGAATAAATAAATAAAATCTTTAAAAAGAGAGAGAGAGAGAGAGAGAGAGAGAGAGAGAGAGAGAGAGAGAGAGAGAGAACTGGTCTTGCTGGTAAGAGCAAGGGATCCCTGGGTGGCGCAGCGGTTTGGCGCCTGCCTTTGGCCCAGGGCGCGATCCTGGAGACCCGGGATCGAATCCCACATCGGGCTCCCGGTGCATGGAGCCTGCTTCTCCCTCTGCCTATGTCTCTGCCCCTCTCTCTCTCTCTCTCTCTCTCTCTGTGTGTGACTATCATAAAAAAAAAAAGATTAAAAGAGCAAGCTATGGGGGAGAAACCCTGAGCCCCAGCTTGCTCCGGGAATAGCTCCCCCTTCTTCTTTCCGTCCTATCTGCTCAGCCCCGACAGGTGCCTGTCCCACTCCTCATACCTGCAGTGCCCGGGGAGGGCCCTGTCCCGAGCTTAGCTCATCCCCCTCCAGCTCACCCAGGAGGTACCCAGAGGGAGCCTCGAGGCTCGCATCCCAAGTGCCCCGAATGCAACCCGCGGGGTTGAGTCGCTGCCGCAGGCCTCCTGGCCAGCCCCGTGAGCCTGCTGGCCCCCGCCCGGCCGGAACAAGCAGCCCTGTCCCGTCGGGGCCGCGCCCTCAGGTGTGCCGCACCCGCCCTGCCGCACCGCGGGGCCCCGGACACAGGTGCAAACCCAGACTCCACGTCCCCCCCGCGGCCCTTGAGTTCGGGCCTGGCCTCCCGACCCTGGAGTCCCGACTGTACCCGAACCGGCCCCTCCGCTGGGGATCCCGCATCCCTCCCAGCAGAGCCTCCCACGGTGGGAGGGGGGGAGGGTCCCCCAGGAAGGTTCCTGACGACCGTGCACACCAAGAGGAGGGCACGGATCACCCACGATCCCTGGCTGGATTACGGCCTAAGGGTGGCAAGGAGGGCTTTTATCCTCAACTGTCCAGGGAGAGTCTGTCGCCGGGCTCCCAGGTTGAAGGCGCAGGGGGCTCAGCAGGTCCCAGCCGCAGCCCCCGGGCGCCGGCGGCCTCTTCACTGGCATCACCGCGTTGCGCACCTGAAACGAGTGTGACCCGCCCGGCAGCTCACCTGCACTTCAGCAGTAACTCGGGCTTCTGGGGACGCCTAGGGGCTCAGCGGTGCAGCGGCTGCCCTCGGCCCGGGGCGTGACCCGGGGTCCCGGGATCGAGTCCCGCGTCGGGCTCCCCGCAGGGGGGGAGCCTGCTTCTCCTTCTGCCCTTGTCTCTGCCTCTCTCTGTGTGTCTCATGAATAAAAGACAAAAGTCTTTTAAAAAATAATTCTTTTTCTCAAAGGGAGCTTGGAAAGAGGCCTCCCCAGAGGTGAGGCCCCGCGGCCCCAGGGAGTGACCCCGGCGGCCTCCTGGGCGGGCACCTGCCCGGGTGCAGTGGGCGGAGCGTGCGCCCGGAGGGGGAGTGGGCGGGGCCTGGGGGCGGGGCCTGTGGGGGCGGGGCCTGTGGGGGCGGGCGGGCCTGGGGGCGGAGCCATGCGGGGAGGGGCGGGGCTGTGTGGGGACGGGGCTCGCGGGGCGGCGGGTGTGGAAGCACAGGGAACACCAAACGCGAGGGAGCCCTCGGTGAAGCCCTTTCCCGTCAGTGACAACGTGAGCATCTGCTCTTCTCCCTGAGGACGTTGCGGCCCCTGCCCTGCTCACGCGTGCACGCGGCTTAGGGAACCAGCTGGGGACACGGGGACACCCTTGGCGTCTGGGCCCCGCACCCCCCACCCCACCCCAGCTCTGCAAGCCCTTCAGTCGCCCAAATCTGCTTCCTACCAGAGCCAGCTTTTTGTGAGTCTACCAGAGAGGAATGGCCTCCTTGAAAGTACTGAAAACACTGGGAAAAACAGTGGGCTTAATTGGTGTTGCAATATCAGTATTTCAGATTTTTACCGCTAAATGTTTATAAAGATTTTAGACTTCGGGTGACAGATATTCTTTAGCAAAATACATTATAATGAATACTTGGGAATGGTTCCTGTCTCTTTTCCCAAATAAATATTTACCCTGATTCATGCCCATATTAACGCAAAGATTTTTCTCCCTCACAGTCCTGAACACCATGACTTGCCTCCAACAAGAATTCTCGTTTTTATCAACTCAAGCCATGGGGGGAAAATGTGTCTTTTTATTTAGCTTCTCAGGTGCTAATCAATTGCTAATTATCTTTAACCATATCGACCTTCTCCCACTGTTTTTGCCATATAGATTAATGAGTGACATTATAAGGAGCACAATTTCATGCATTGAAAGGAATGGATTCATGCATTATTCACTCCACACAAATACATGCACTTTTATTTGGAACTTTCAAAGATCGTGGAAAGAAACACCGAAGAGAGATACAATCTGACAAAGGCAAGAATTGGGACAGGAAAATTAGTTTCGATAGAAATGGAGAAAAATAGACCAATCTGCAGAAATGAAGCTGCTAGAAAGGAACCCAGAACATGAGGGAAAACAAAACAAATACTTCAGCGTGTGTATTAGGCTCCTGATGTGTGCCAGGATGCTGACCTGCTGGATCTTGTGTCATGTCCCTACCAGGGCCCAGTGGGCACATATGCAAGTGCAGGCACCCAGGGGCTCTAGTGTGATCCCCGCAGTGGCCCCGTGCTCTCTGGCTTCCTGCTCTATGAACTTAAGTCAGTCCATTTCAGGCATCAGAAACCACTTTTGCCTGAACTAAAGGAGTAAATGAAGATAAATGGCCCCTTTAAGCTCCTTCCCCCACCCCACCCCCCAAGTTCCCTTTGTTTTCTATTTGCCACCTAAGGAAGGTGGAGAAAGTTGATGCCAGCTCTCAACTGAGAATAAGCCCGGGCCCCTGTTGTGTCACAGAGAGAAGACAAGAGGAAATCCAAAGTGAGAATCCAAAAAAAAATCCTCCCAAAGGGCTGTGGTATAGTAAAGAATAGGGCTGATCTTTTTCCCCCAGTGCCCACTGCAGTGCTTCAAAAGCCCTTGGAATCTTCTGAGGCCTAGTAGTACCTTTGTTATGGTAATAGGGCACCTGGGATTATTGCCCTAGATAGCCTTAAGAATGAGGGTTGGTCCCCAGAAAGACCAAGCTCCTGAGGAAAGGGTTGGAACTTGGAGCAGCGCAACCCTCCTGGGAGAAAAGGGGGATCTGGAGACCGAATTCAATCAGGTGGCCAATGATTTAATTAATCAATCAAATCCCAGTAAAATCCTTGGACACCGAAGCCCAGTGAACTTCCTGGTTTGTGACCACAGTGATGTCCCCAGAGGGTGATGCACTGCATCCAGAACTCTCTCAGATGTTGCCCTATGTGTCTCTTTTTGCATTCTTCATAATAAAACCATACCCCATTAGTGTGGTGGTGTTCTGAGCTCTATCAGTTGTTCTGTGGAGCTACTGAACCTGAGGAGGTGTGGGAACCCCAAATTTGTAGTCAGTTGGTTGGAAGAGCACATGGCCTGGGTACCCCCAAGTGCAGCTGGTCTTGGAGGTCAGAGGTAAGGACTGCATTGTTGAGGACTGAACCCATATATATGCTGGAGTCTGACCCTCACTCTGCGTAGTTAGTGTTGGAAGTAGATTGCTGTCTCCCCTCCTAGGGTGGAAACAGAAACAGAGCATGTGTTTCTTTCCTGTTCAGCTCTTCCCTTTGACAGTGTGACCCCAATATGCTCTTGACTTTGACCCCATCTGCCTACAGCTCAGGAATGCAGGGAGATGGCACCAGAGGGAGCTCCGGTTCTCCCTAAAGTCACACATTGAATCTTTCATTTGGCAACAGGGCCCTTTCCAATAGAGTCTTATGAAAACCCGAAAAATTAAAGAATTCTTTTATTAATATTATTTTTAAACAATTTTCAATTTCATATTTTAACACTTACTCTTTTAGAGTAATCAATGACATTAAGAAGTATATCAGTGGTCTCAAGCATGCTAATACTTGGGCTATAAAGTAGATTTGACTATGCAAGTTATCAGAGGTTCAACAGGTTTAGTTTTTGTAAGTGATATTCAGAATAGCTTTGGTGAAAGTGGGCATTCTCTATCTCTGAAATATATTGGTACATTCAAGATGTTGGGTTTTTTGGTGACACATGTACAAATAAGTAATTTTTAAAATAAAAATTAGAAGAAATGAGGAAGCATTGGTTTTTTTCAGTGACATTATTTCATATGCTTATGAAACACCTAAAATACCCTTCCTAATAGAGTTGGACTAGCCAGCCCAGTCCTGATAGGCCATGAGAATTTGGTTCCTCCGTGCAGGGAGCTAGGACTAAGACCCATAAAACTAGGAAGTCCTCGGGGCGTCTCAGTGGCTCAGTCAGTTGAGTGACCAACTCTTGGTTTTGGCTCTGGTCATGATCCAGCCCTGAGATGGGTTCTGTGCTTAGCATGGAGTCTGCTTGTCTCTCTCCATCTCTGCTTCCCTGTCATAAATAAGATCAAGAAAGAAAGGAAATAAAGAAAGAAGAAGAAAGAAAGAAAGAAAGAAAGAAAGAAAGAAAGAAAGAAAGAAAGAAAGAAAGAAAGAAAGAAAGAAAGAAAGAAAGAAGGGGAAGGGAAGGGGAAGGGAAGGGGAGGGGAGGGGAGGGAAGGGAAGGGAAGGGAAAGGAAGGGAAGGGAAGGGAAGGGAAGGGAAGGGGAGGGGAGGGGAGGGGAGGGGAGGGGAGGGGAGGGAGGGGAAGGGAGGGGAAGGGAAGAAAACCTGGAAAATCTTCAAACAGCTAAACCCTCAATGAAAAAGTCACTCATAAGAAACCCACTCTTTCCACAAAAATACAGCAATCAAATTTCTCTCTCTCTGAGCTCTAGTTAAAACTAAATAATTTTTAAAAATGTAAACATCTTCTAAAAGAATTGAAAAACTGAGTTTATACCTAACTAGAGTAAACATCAGCAAACTATGGGACATACAAAATCCATCCAGCCACTGTTTTTTATTGGATAAAGTTTTAATGAAAAAACTGCTGTTCTCATTTGTTTACATAACTTCTATGACTCCTTTCCCACTACAAGGGCAAAGCTGAGTGATGGCAAGAGCCCGAATGGCCCACAAAGCCCAAAATATTGATTATCTGACCCTCTACATATAAAGTTTGGCAACCTCTGAACTAAAACACGGGGTTCCAATTTACTCTGCTGAGGTGATTCAAGAACACCCAAACAGAGAAATTAATACACCAAAATTGACTTCTGGATTTTGGTATAACTGGGGTACCAGGCAGATGGAAGTATAAAATCATTCTCGATGGGAATTCCCAGCCCACTCCATATAGGGTTCCCTTGGATCAAGCTCCCTCGGATCATGCAGTGAAAGCTCACAAAACACATGAGGAAACAATTCACAAGAGCAAGAAGTCCCCAACCAGAGAGGATTAACATCCCAGGAACATCTGAAAGCACAAAAATAATTTTAAAAATTACCACAGAATTAAAATAGTTGAAAACTCCTTAACAGACTGGAAAAACAGAAATGTTACTAAAAGAACCAATAAAATGTTTAAAAATGTATGGTAAATGACCGAAATTTTACCGAATGAGTTAAGTAGCAGATCACTTAAGAACAAAGAAGTAAAATAGAATGTAGGATTGAAGAAATTGCCCCAAATGCACACCAGACAGAAATCAGCTTGGAAACAGAAAAAAAGAGATTAAGCTAAAGGGATTATAGAATAAGAAACTCTAGCAGTCGTTTTATATGATATCCTAAAAGAGAGAATAAAGAAGAGTCAAATAAAAAAGTAGTGCTGAATATCTTCCAAAATTGATGAAAAACATAAATATTCACATTTAGAAATGACATGTTCTGTGTTCTATCTTCTAAATTGGCTCCCAATGATACCCACCTCCCTGTAGCAATGTCCTGGGTCATAGCTCACCCCTGGGTGCAACTTGGATCTAATGACTTATTTCTACTGAATAGAAAAATAGAAATATGGCAAAGGTGACAGGGTGCCCCTTGCAAGATTAGGTTATGAAAACCCAAGACTTTTGTCACATTCTCTCTCTGGTTCTTCTCCCCAACCTGCTCAGGTGTTGTCAGTCACCTGACAAGGAACTGTGGGTGACCTCAGGCCCACAGCCAGCAGCAAAGAGACGTCCTCATTCTAACCTCCCGTGAAGATCTGGGAAGCAGATCCTGCCCCAGTTGAGAGATGACAGCAGCCTTGAGAGGGAGGGACTCGCAAACAGAGCAGCCAGCTAAGGAATGCCTGGGTTCCTGACCCACAGAAACAGAGAGGTCATACACGTGCATTGTTTGAAGTCACCAAATTTTAGGGTAGCTTGTTCTGCAACAACAGATAACTAATATGCATCTCAATAAATAAAAATAAATATCCAGTGGACCACTTCACTGTGAACGTTTGGTATAGCAAACATAAAGTGTTAAAAAAAAAAAGCTGAGAAGAAAAAGAGCATCTAAGAAGAATAAATATTGACATTCACATTCTGGAAAATGACAGACCGATAAATGCTGAAAGAGAATACTCTCCAGCTAAAAGTCTACATAGCAGCTACTATCATCATGGAATGAAGGGTAAATAAAGACATTTCAGAGGAAGACTAAAACAATCTACAAATCAGACAAACTTGCTGAATGAACGCCTAAAGCATGAACATCGGCAAGAAGGAGACTGAACCCAAAGGGAGGAGTAGAACAAGTCAGGGTGAGTTAAGAATCAGTAATCACACAGCGCCTCGATGGGTCAGTCAGTAAGAGTCTGAATCTTGATTTTGGTTTAGCTCATGATCTTAAGGTCATGAGATCAAGCCCCTCATTGAGCTTTAGGAGGAAAAAAAACAGAATTGGTAAGCATGTGGGTCGATTTAAACGAACACTGACTACTTAAGACACTCAGAATAAAACATTTGGGGAAATTAAAAACATATTGGAACCGAAATATCAAAGAAAACACGTTTAAGAGAGGAAGTTAAAAATCAGGGTTAAATATTGGCAAGTTTTCATATGGTTCAGTAAGATAGAAGCATTAAATTCCGTTAGACTTTGTTAAATAAATGTGCATATTTTAAAATATAATAAAGAATGGAAACAATAAGTACACTATAAATCAATGGAAAGAGGTGAATAAAGAAAGCACAACCCAGTAGAAAAGAAAAATACATATAAGAGGTAAAGTAAAAGAATGATAAATAGGATGTATAAATAAATCCAAACATTAATCACAGTAATAGGACTATACTTACAAGTTCAATGACAGACACAACTGGAATTTAAATTTTTTAAAAAAACCAGCTCTATGTCATTTAGAGGAGATTTACTTCAACTGAAACACAATGACAGAGGAAGTTTGAAGTCAAGTGAAAGGTTGAGGCAAAGTAATATGTAGCACTGAGCAGAGGAAACAGCTTTAATGCAAAAAAAAAAAAAAAAAAAAACAGGAGAGTTCAAGAGAATCACTTCGGGAAGAGAGGAGCAGCTCACCAGGAGGATTAGCACCACTGTGTGCTTGCCTGACCCAACCATATGGCCTCACAACGTATACAAATAGGAAAACCTTGGTGGAAGGGGAGGAGGGCGGGGGGTGGGGGTGAATGGGTGACGGGCACTGAGGGGGACACTTGACGGGATGAGCACTGGGTGTTATTCTGTATGTTGGTAAATTAAACACCAATAAAAATTAATTTATTAAAAAAAAACAAATAGGAAAACCTACACAAGACCTATACCAAGGGGCGCTGGGGTGGCTCAGTGTGTTGGCATCTACCTTTGGCTCAGGTCATGACCCAGGGTCCTGGGATGGAGCCCTGCATCGGGCTCCCTGCTCAGTGGGGAGTCTGCTTCTCCTTTTCTTTCTGCCTCTCACCCCACGCCTGCCCCACTTACGCGCTCTCTCACAAATAAACAAAATATTAAAAAAAAAAACCTATACCAAGAAAATACGTATCGAAAAAGTAAGAGGGAAAAATAGTGTATTCTACAGTCGTGGTGAGGATTTAACATACGACCCTTGGCAAATGATAGAAGCAGGAAAAAAAAAAATAGATGACAGAGAAAATATAAGCAAAACAATAAACAAGCTTAACCTCGTGCGCATCTACTGAACTCTAGCCCAACAATTAGAAGGTACGTTTTTTTTCCAAGTACAAGCAGAACTTTTACCAAAAAAAGTGACTATGCACTGAGTTGCACGGAAATTCTCAATCAATAGAATTGAATCGATATCGTACTGCCCATGTTCTTTGACCAGAAAGCAATAAAATTAGAAGTATACAAAAGTACAACAAAAAGAAACCCGTATATTTAGAACTTAAAAGCTTCTGAGCATCAGTGTAAACAAAGCTTTGTGAGTCAGCATTTTTCTCTTCTCCTGGAAATCATAAAAAAGCCATAAGGGGAACAAAGCCATTTTGCAGCCTTTTTTTTTTTTTTTTTTTTTTTTTTGCCTCCAGTGAAACGAGGAGACAGATATAACGAACTCACAGACTACAAGGTATATCTAAAGTCTGCAAAACCCACCGATCGGGGCAAAAGCCGCTCAAGAGGGACTGCAGAGAAGAGGCAATGTTGAAATCCATCAGCAGTGGTACCTGCGAGGGAGCAGGAACACGGAGGCCACAGTCCTGGGCCTTCTTCGCAGCAGGGCTTGGAACTCAGGGGAGCAGGCTGGTGGCAGGTGGGGGCGCTCCCAGCCTCCCGGTGGCTCAGGTAAACAGGTAAACCTGGGAGGCAGGAGCACTCAGGTGCGCCCCAGGTGCTGTCCCCGTGGCAGCCAGAATCTGCCGCTCAAGCGGACAAACCACCAGGTGTAAACACACTACAGCTCAGGCTTTGCTCCCAGGACCCTGCTGAGGGAGCTAATAAAGGCTGATTCTCAGCCAAACAGGCCAGGGAAATAACTGCAAAAAAAAATCCGTTACATTTAAATAGAGGACGGAGACATGAATATGAGGACTCGGGTCTTGGACTGCGATGCATGCATCACAGGCCCCGACATCAGAAGAGAGGGTCAGGTGGTTAGAAATGTGGCAGGAAGGCAGAAGGTTGGACCTTAAAATAAATTCGTTGAATTGCTTAATCTTCAAAAGCTGGGAATTTTAAAATATTGCTTGCAGCTGATACAGTCATTAAAGCATAAACGTATACCATGGAGCTAAGACAACACTCTGCATAATAATATTGATAAATACACAATCAGTGGTCGGGGAGCGGGGAATGGGGCAAAAGAGGGAAACCAGCGAATCGTACCATTGTTCTTAGAAGGGAACTGCTAGATGTTATTTAAGGAAACAGAGTTTTGAAGCAGTGACATCATGGAGGAAAAGGAATGAATCTTTGAATAAAAATACCGAGTTTCCTAATTATCAAAACAACTAAGCAAAGAGACAAAGCAAACAGGTCATGTAGTTAATAACGTATTTTTAATCGCCTTTATTTTTAGAGCAGTTTTGGGTTCACACCAAATTTGAAGGGAAAATACAGAGAGTCCCCAAATACCCCTGCCCCCCCAACACACACACACACACACACACACACACACACTCACAGATTCCTGTACAATCCCCGGATGGGAGCTTTGTTACGATTGATGAACCCGCATATCCGCATCCCCCAAAGCCTAGTTTACTTCAGGGTTCACTCTCGGTGCTTGGGCGAATGTATAATGACACGTACCCACCGTTATAGTATTTCCACTGCCCTAAACCCCTCTCTGCTCAGCCCCTCTCCCTCCTAACTCCAGGCAAACTCTGATCTTTTTACTGTCGCCATAGCTTTGCCTTTTCTAGAATGTCATAGAGTTGCAACCATACAGCGTGTAGCCTTTCAGGTGGGCTTCTTTCACTTAGGGAAGTGGCTTGAAGTCTCCTCCGTGTCTTTTCATGGTTTGGTAGCTCCTTTCCTTTTAGAGTTTAATACTGTTGATCCATTCATCTACTATAGGACATCTTGGTTGCTTCCAAGCTTTGTCAGCTATGAATAAACCATTAAAACTATAAGCAAAAAAAAAAAAAAAAAAAAAAAAAGTCAAAAATAAAAAAACTATAAGCATTCATGGGCCAATTCGGGGGTGAACCTAAGTGTCAACTCACTGAGTAAATACCAAGGAGCACAATTTCTAGGTCACATAGTAAGAATATAATTCATTTTGTAAGAAACTGTAAAACTAATGTAATGCTATTTTTAAGGCATACAAACAACCAATGTGACACAACCAAGACCAAACTTCACTTTCCTATTAAAAAATTTAAAAGGACTTAACTCACCTGTTCTAAGAAACAGAATTTCAGATTGAATCACAGAGCCAAACCAAGGAAGGTGATAATACAAAGATTTGGGTAAAGTTATATCAAGCAAATGCAGTGCAGGGGTCCCAATCTTAACAACCAAAGGACATTCAGATAATTAGAAACCATGAGATGAGTGTCCAAAGGAGGCACTTCGTGACAGTACGGAGTAAAAGGCCTGGTAAAGATATAACAGTTGTGACCACCTACGCACCAAATAACTAGCAGCAAAAATTCTAAAGTACAATTAAAGAGAGGCCACAAAAAGTAGACAGAAGTAATAGGTATGGGGTACTGTATCTTTGATTTTCCATAATTTGGAAAGTATATGCCTACTCATAGTTTTTCTAGTATTTTTATGCTTATTGTCCTCTGAACTTCCTGGATCTATGGTTTGGGGGAAATTCTCAATAGTTTTGTTTTATTTTTTCAAATATTTATTCTATTTCTTTCTGTCTTCCCCCTCCTTCTTCTAATCCCATTATGCATACGTTACACCGTTTGTGGTTGTCCCATGGATGGATATTCTATCCCAGTTTTTTCCTGTATTTTTTCCTCTTTTTGGTTTTGGAGGTTGACATATCCTATTGGCATATCCTCAGGCTCAGAGTTTCTCTGTTCAGCCGTGCCCTGTCTACTAATGTCCATCAAAGGCAGTCTTCTTCGTTTCTGTTACTAGGTTTTTGGTCTCCAGCTTTCCTTTTGGATCCTTCTAGAGTTTTCCATCCCTCTGCTTCCACTGCCCATCTGTCCTACCATGCTTTTACTTTATCCACGAGAGCCCTTAGCACATTAATCATAGCTGTCTTGAATCCCCAGTCTGATATTCCAACATCACATCGCCGCCATGGCCGAGTCTGGTTATGAGGCTGGCACGCTCTTCAAACTGGGTGCTTTGCCTTTCAATATGACTTAATTTTTTTTTCCTCATAGCTGCACAAGATGCCCTGGGTAACCGGAACTGCTAGAAGTAGTCCCTTAGGACGATGGCAGTGAGGTGGGGGGCAGGGGAAGCACTCTGTGACTAGGTGTTGGTCTGCTAGTGAGCCTACACCGTGAAAGTTCTGGACTGTGAAATTCCCACATGCTTCTCAGTTTGGGCAGTTTCCTCCCTGAGGTGGAAGAGGGTGTGCGAAGGGGCTGGAGTTGGGCACTTCCCTTCCTCCAGATTATGCAGTCTCTGGTTAAATAAATTCCCCTGAGACCAGACAGTGTCACGAGAGCCATTTCTGCAATGTCCCAAAGTGGTTCCTTTCCCCTTCCACCTGCAGGAAGGGATTTTTCTCTGACACTTCCTGTGAGGGCCAGGGAGAGCTCCACAAGGTAGGACAAAAGCGTGGAAGCTCCCCGGTGACTGGGCCTCCTGAGTTCCTTATCCACTCTGGGCTTCTAGCAATTCATCAACTATGGACCAGGCTTTCTGGCCTGAGCATTTGCTCCCGCAGAGGTCTGGGCTCACGGGTTTCTGTTCTGGGAAGTTCTCATTTCCAAAATCAAGGGGCAGTGGTTTGCTGTGTGACCTCACTTCTCTTACAGATCCAAGAAGAGTTACTGATTTTCAGTTCATTTAGCCTTTTATTTACTTACTGTGAGAATGGAAGACCAAACATTATATGGTCTCATTGATTTGGGGAATATAAATAATAGTGAAAGGGAATAGAGGGGAAGGGAGAAGAAATGTGTGGGAAATATCAGAAAGGGAGACAGAACACGAGAGACTCCTAACTCTGGGAAACGAACTAGGGGTGATGGAAGGGGAGGAGGGTGGGGCATGGGGGTGAATGGGTGACGGGCTCTGAGGGGGGCACTTGACGGGATGAGCACTGGGTGTTATTCTGTATATTGGCAAATTGAACACCAATAAAAATAAATTTATTATTAAAAAATAATAATAAAATAAATAAATAAATAAATAAACAAACAAACAAACAAACTTCTTACAAATAGACGGAACCAGAAATCCTTCCCTCGGTGTGGAATACGTTACATTTACCCTTCTTGGTCGGTAACAGATCAAATAAACCAACCGATAATTATAATGTAAATAGAAAATATCTTCCCTCATTAATAACGGGCACCTTCCTGGCATATCTTAAATTCTATACCCTAGTAGTAGAAAATAAGTTTCCTTTTAAGTTTCATGAACATTAACCCAAGAAAAGACCGTCCGTTAGGCCTTGCTCTATGTTTTAGGAATCAGTGCACTAAAAATGGGCCACTCCACAAATGGCACCAGGACACCAGAGTCTCCACATGGAAGCATGAAACTCAGTCACTACACAAACGGCTACAGGCTTCTTCCTGAAATAGTCAAATTCATTGAGATAGAAAGTAGAACAGTGGTTTCCAGAGGCGCCGGGAGGCCAGAAGGAGGAATTGGAGTTCAACGGATGTGGAATTTCAGCTGAGGAGGTTAACAGGTCTGGGGATGGATGACGGGGATGGTTGCACAACGATATGAATATACTTAATGCCACTGCCCCCACACACTTAAAAATGGTTAAAAAGGCAAATGTCATGTTTTGTATAGTTTACCACAACCTAAAAAAAAATAGGACTTCATTACTTCAATTTTGAACCCCGTGTTTCTGGCTCGGGCGCACAGAGCAGAAGGCCACTGTTGCGCATCATAGGGAAGGGGTGGGCTTATCCCTTCAGTGACTGGTGCTTAAATGCCCGCTGCGCCCGTCACACTGCAATGGGTGCTTGACAGTCCATTTTGGTGACAAGCCAGGAAAAAAATCAATTATGATGAAGAACAATAAGGGCAACAGCACGTGGGAGGTGATGCAGAGGATCTCTCAGCACCTACAGGCAACTGTGTACTTAGTTTCCCCGGACGCCGTGAGCCTGGCCCTGCAGCCAGCCCCTCCGGATGAGGGGGCATAATAGGGGCAGGGGCAGCACGTCACCTCAGCAACATCTCCAAGATTCCCTGTGTAGAGGGAATCTGTGTAGACACCTGCTTAAAATCTGGGTCTTTGATATGTGAGCTTGGTGTTTCCTTCAGAAACACGCAAAATCTCTTCACCCTTAAGCCACGAGCAGGGAATCTCATCCATAACACTGTCAGTTGGCTTATGGCACAACGTGCCTCAGTGACCTGGGAAGGGTGATGAGGCCCTTTCTCTGCTGGTGGGAGTAGGGCAAGGAGTCCATTTCCCTAAATATTACTCTTTATTTTCCTTTTTTAAAAAAGATTTATTTATCCGAGAGAGAGAGAGAGAGAGAGAGAGAGAGAGAGAGAGAGCATGAGTGGGGGGGGGGGTGTTGAGGAGGAGCAGAGAGAGAGACTATCCAGCAGACTCCGTGCTGCACAGGAGCTCCACCCGGGGCTCCATCCCAGGACCTGGGTTCACAACCTGAGCCGAAATCAAGAGTCGGATGCTTGATCGACTGAGCCACCCAGGTGCCACCCTTGGTTTTTATAAAGGACGAAATGAGATTAAATGAGTACAGAGTTCACGTCCCCTCTTCATTATTTAATATTAACATCACTAATGTGTATATGGTCCAGAAAGAGGAATGTTTTTGTAGGTTTTCCTTCTAGCACCTCCTGACCTTTGCATCCCGCCAGAGCCTTGCGATCTGCTCACCATGGCAGGAGCACTGTGGAAAGAGGTGTCCGGGACGGTGCTGATTCAGAGGGCTCTCGGGCTCCTTCTCAAACATCAGGAATCTCCTACATTCTGGGCGACATTCTTCATAGCGAGTAGGGGCTGTCTTGGTATTTAAGCCATTTCACTTGGCTATGTCACATCTTCCCTTCTCAGCACTAACTCCCCCGTGTAGATAAGCGTTAGCTAGTCGAGTGGCAAACACCACTTTTTATTTCTAGTTCCCTGTGTGTCAGCACTAATAAACCAAGGCATCGATATGTGCTTTCTTTAGTCTATGGAACAAAATAAAGGGCTCCAGGAAGAGGTGCAGAGCCAGGAGGGGAAAATAAGTAAACTGCATAGTGCTTCATAAAAACCTTAGGAGACTTGACACCAAACAATGACCTAGCCAAATAGCAAAGAAAATGCAACTTTTAGTAATCAAGACATATCATAAATAACCTGAAAAATTTTTTTAAACATATTTAGAAAATTTTTTCCTAAATTGAATAGCAATATATATGTTCATTTTTATATATGTTCATTTTTTAAATAATAATCCCAGAAAATTACTTCCTTTCAAAATCACTTGTAATCTCAGCCTGAAAGAAAATGCCACTAATATCTCTGTGTATGTCCTTTTAACATTTAATATTTTTTTTAAAGATTTTATTTATTTATTTGAGAGAGCACAAGTAGGAAGAGTAGCAGAGGGAGAGGGAGAAGCAGACTCCCCACCAAGCAGGGAGCCCCATGTGGGGTTCGACCCCAGGACCCTGGGATCCTGACCTGAGCAGAAGGTAGATGTTTAATTGACTGAGCCACCCAAGCGTCCCTATTTTAAATATCTTTAAGAATGCAGATGATGGGTCACCTGGGTGGCTCAGTGGTCGAGCATCTGCCTTTGGCTCAGGGGGTGATCCCGGGGTCCAGGATCGAGTCCCGCATCGGGCTCCCTGCAGGGAGCCTACTTCTCCCTCTGCCTGTGTCTCTGCCTCTGTCTGTGTGTCTCTCAGGAATAAATAAATAAAATCTTTTTAAAAAAAGAAGAATGCACATATTATACATATGTATGTATTGTTAGAAATATACAACCATGTTTTGCCAATTGCTTTTTTTTACCTAGCGATATAGTATTAGTATTTTTCCATGTCAAGAAACAGGGTCCTTTAAAATAACTCTAATGAATGAATAATATTTTCTTCCATATATTTTGAAAAACAAGACCATCATTTGCTCAACCAATCCCCGGATGCTAGCAAATTAGACTATTTAGAAGTGTTTTGGTTTTATAAGCAAGGCTATGATAAATGTACTTACAGATACATCTTTATGCAACTTTATAATTATTCCTTTAAGATAAATTCATGGAAGCAGAATTACTGGAACTTTTCTTTTTTTCAATGCTTTATTTAGCAAAATGACAAACCTCTAGAAAAAGTGTGAGAATAAAACAAATACCCTTGTACCCCTTGTCTAGAGTATCAATTGTTAATGTTTCTCAACATTTACTTGTATTTCTCCCTCTCTTGTTACCTGTCTCCTGATCTCCGGCCAACGTCTTTCTTTCTCTGTCTCTCTTTCTCTGGACATTTCACTATATACCTCACCATTTTTTTCTTAGGAACAAGGAATCCTCCATAACCACAGTAAGTGGTTAAATTCAAGAAAATTAATATCAATACAACACTATTAGGTAATTTGTCAACCATAGTCAAATTTTATCAATTGTTCCAAAACTATCTCTCATATTTTGTCTATTAACAGGCCCATCAAAGGTCATGTGCGGTATCTGCATCTCCTTTCACCTTGACCAATATATTTTTCACCCCAAGATATTTTTTTCATGAGGTTGCTCTTTTTCTGGGTGCTCGGGGGGCTCAGTCAGTGAAGCATCTGCCTTCAGCTCAGGTCATGATCTCAGGGTCCTGGGATCAAGCTCCACATCGGGCTCCCTGCTCAGCGGGGACCCTGACTCTCCTTCTCCCTCTGCTCCTGCCCCTTGCTTGTTTGCTCTCTCTCACTCACTCTCTCTCTCACATAAATAAATAAAATAAAAATAAATAAATATATAAAAATAAATATAAAGAAATAATAAAAATCTTTTTAAATTTTTTTAATTAAAAATTAAAAGAAAATACTGCTTTTTTTCAAGCCAGCTGTTTTTCAGAAGCCCCCTCCATTTAGACTTGTTTGGTTGTGTGCTCATAATTCCATTCCGGTTAAACCTTTCTCAGCAGCAATATTTAGTAAGTCATGTTGTGTCCTCAAGGTAACATATCAGGAATCCAATGTTTGTGTGTCCCATTAATGTTAAATTGGTTGATGTTAAATTTGGTCATTTGGGTAAGATTGTCAGTCAGGTTTTCTCCAATTATAAAGGTATCTTTTTCTCTCTATTTTTTCAAAGATTTTATTTATTTATTTTTGTGACAGAGAGGTAGAGAGAGCACAAGCAGGGGGAGGGGCAGAGGGCAGAGGGCTAAGCAAGGAGCCTGATGCAGGGCTTGATCCCAGGACCCTGAGATCATGACCTGAGCTGAAGACAGACAATCTATTGAGCCACCCGGTGCCTTCTTTTTCCTTTAAAACTGAAAAATAATCTGTAGGGTGACATGCACTTTTTTTAATGCTTTGGTTACATATTGCTAAGTTCCACCCACCCCACCTTCCAGAAAGGGTGACCTACTTCTAAACAATAAGTAGGCATTGGAAGAATTATCCATTGTAGAAGAATATGGACAAGTGGTCAGGAGCCTTGAGTGTTTCAAGAAAGATAAATTTATTGAATTTGCTCAAGGAAGTGTACGCACTTCTATTTACTCAATAAGAAAACGAGGAGCTACACATGGCCTGTTCTTCATCTCTTTGTACGTGAGAGATGAATCCTTGTGGCTGTAATGTTGTTGCCGTTGTCACCTGTCATTCTATGCTTCAAGAGCTTGATAAGTACAAGAATTCTGGGAAGCTGGGATTTGAGTCTAAGACTAATGAAGTGTGTGCCTAACACACCCTCCAACAGCCACGTCTTCAAGTGTTCATCTCAGTGTTTTCCCTACACCTCCTAGTCAGCCATCGTTGCTCTGAACCATTGCTTCTTGGCTGATCCCTTACTCGGTCTCTCAGTCTTCTGGATTAGCACCTTCTTGCTGGCCTGTGGCTTCTCTCCTACTCATAGTCAGAGTTTTCATGCCCCGGTACACTCCCAGACCTTAGAGTCCTGTTCTGTCCTTTGATCCAGCAAATAGATGTCTCAGACTGCTCGGGCTGCTGCAGCAAGATACTGTAACTGAGTGTTTTATAGTCAGCAGGCATTTGTTTCTGAGCTTGGAAGTTCAAGGTCAAGGTACCAGTGAAATCTATGCCCGGTGAGAGCCTTGTGGTTAATAGATGGTGACTATTCTCTGTGTCCTTACAAGGTGCAAGGCACAAGGGAGCTTTCTTAGGCTACTTTTTTATGAGGGCTGTACTCTCAAGACCTCATCACCTCCCCAAGGCCTCACTTACCAACAGCAGCACCTTGGAGGTAAGGTTTCACCGAATGAATTTGGAAAGACATAAACATTTAGACTATAGCAGGACTCTTTCTCTTGTCCCAGGATCTGATCTCCATGGTGGACTTTAGCCTCAAAAGAGTAATTCAGGGGGCCTCTGGGTAACTCAGTTGGTGGAGCATCCAACTCTTGGTTTCAGTTCAGGCCCTGATCTTGGGGTCAGGGATCAAGCCCAAGTCAGGCTCTGTACTGAGTGTAGATTCTCTCAAACTCTGCCCTTCCCCCTGCTAACCCTCTTGTGCGCTCTCTCACTCTCTCTCTCTCAAATAAATAAATTAAAACTTAAAAAAAAAAATAAAAGAGGGACTCAGGACACCAAGCCTGGACCAAGCTCAACAAACATGGTGAAAATATACTCATTAGATTATGAAATGAATGACAGAGGAGTTATTGAACTTGGGATTCAAGTTGGTCCTTGAACTTGGTCCTAATTTTCCCCTTATCCAACAGAAAATAGGACCAGGGAGAGAGAGATAAAAAGAGGAGAGAGACTTACTTGTTATTGAACTAAATTACATGTATAATTAGACTCCGGACTCTGGCTGGGCCACCTCCCTAAAGGCCAGTGCCAGAATCTGACTTGGCTGTACAGGACGCAGACTTTACCCACCTCATTTTCCACCAGTGGCAGGTCATTTCCCCACAGCCACTTCGCCGTTCTACTACCCCTTAATTTCCAGTGATTTCCCCCAACTCCAGATAGTGATCCTAGCTATCTGCAACTATGGACCTTAGATTTCTCATACCCTCTGCAGCTCCTATCAGGAACCAACGTGTCCTGTGCTGGATTCCTGCATTCACTGTGGCCTGGCCCTGCTATTTGGGTCTCTGATACCTGTTGTTCAGTTACTACTGTCCACTTCCGGCCTTGTCCTTCCTACAACCCTCAGCCTGACTTCTGATGCAGAGCACATATTTTCCTAACCTGGTTGCCCTGCTCCAATGTGAATGCTTGTGAGTGTTGTAGCAAGCTGTGACCAAGTCATGGTCAAGTGAGTAGCCTCCTAGTACGTGGCTCTTCACTGTGAGAATAAAACACTTAATACATCCTGCCCATTCTCTCCTACTCTGCATGCATTAAAATAAGAGTTGGCAGATAGTAAATAGTAGATTTTTCAGGCCAAAGGACAAAATCAAAGATATTTTGTGAGTATTGCATAATAAGAAATAAAATAAATTTCTACAAATTTGTTACTGATGAGATTCAAAACATAATAATTGAGTACATTTTATTCTAATACAGGTCTACTACTGAGAAGAATGGAATGCTTTTTTGAAATGCACATTTTACTTAATTAGGAATCAAAATCAGAGTTTTCTATCAGCAAAAGAGATTACAAATATTCATCTCTTGGTGTTGACCTGTAATGAAGTTTTATGCAATTCATGTTTGAAAATGCCTTTTCAAAGAAATAAGTGTTGGTGAGAATGTGGGGAAAAAAGGAATCCTTGTGCCTCAGTAGGCACAAGGTAAATTGTTGCTGCCACTACGGAAAATAGTATGTAGGTTCTTCAAAAAATTTACAAAATAACGACCATATGTGCCAGAAATTCCACTTCTGGGTAGGGAAATAAGAACATTGACTGAAAAAGATATCTGCATCCCACGTTCATTGCAGTAGCCAAGACATGTAATAACATAAGTATCCATCAATACAATGAACGGATAAAGAAAAAGTGGCATTTATAAATACAAAAAAGAAGGAAATCCTGCCATTTGCAATAACATGGGTGGATCCTGAGAGCATAATGCTAAGTGAAATCAATCAGAGAAAGACAAAAATCATATGATTTCACATGTGGAATGAAAACAAACAAACCCAGAACTCATAGATACAGAGAACAGATTGGCTATTGCCAGAGGCAGGGGTAAGGGGATGCATGGTGAAATGGGTGAAGGTGTTCAAAAGTCACAAACTTCCAGTTATAAAATAAACAAGTGCTGGGGACGTAACGTTCTGCATGGTGACTATAGTCAATAATATCATACTGTAAGTAATATCGTACTGCAATAACACTGTATTATATATCTGCAAGTTGCTAAGAAAGTAGATCTTAAAAAAGTTCTCATCACAAGGGAAAAAGTTGTAACTATGTAGGTGATGGATGTTAACTAGACTTACCGTGGTGATCACTTTGCTGTGCATCCATATATTGAATCAGTATGTTGTACGCCTGAAACTAATCTAATGTATGTCAACTATGTATCAATAAAAAATAAAATAAAACATCTTTAAAGAACAAAAAATAAATTAAAAATGTCTTTTTTTGCACAGATAGAAACTGCCAAATACTGATATTAATCCATGAACATATGATATTAACTGAGGGTACTCATCACTTGAAAACCATTTTTTAAAATTTTATTAGATTTTTCTCCTGAAGCTTTGGCACTTTACTGTAGTGCAGATGAATCACTTCTGGTTGAAGGTCAGGTGGAAGCTCCTCAACTGCACAGTTAAATGGGTTTTGAAATACGGAAATAAAAAAAAAAAGAAATATGGAAATTTCTTTTACTTTTGCATAGTGCCCAAAAAATCCTGCTGGAACCATGGTTTGAGCTTAAAAATTATACCCACTGCAAACTGGGTAAGACTAGAGACCTTGCCTCTTGCTTTAACTTTTGATAACACTGCAAGCAACGCTACCATTGCTTGATGGTGTTGAGATTTGAACATCAATTGTCAAAATGACGTTATAACAATGTAAGTTCTGCATGTAAGCATGGTTTTGCCTTGAAATTTTAGATTAAATTCTTTTAAAAAATGTCATCAAGTCTATAGCAAAAACTAATTCCCAAAGCTATTCAGTGCTCCATAATAGTAGTTGAGAATACTTCTTCTCATTAAAAAAGAAATTAATTTTGACCCTATGCTATAAAAATCACAATAACTTTACCACTGCTGAGTCACCAAACTTCTATGTGGCAAGACAAGTCAGGGTGTTCAGCTTTTATCTCCAATAACACTTTACAGAACTGACAATGGTTAAGTCTAAGAAAGCGATGAAATGTACCGCTGATACTACTCGTTCGGTAACATACTTGTTCGGTAACATAAGATATAGCCAAACAGTCTCTGTATCCTATGTGTCAAAGAATAATGAAATAAACAGTGGCTTTCAACACTGCATTTTCACAAGCTTTGTAAATTTTTCCAACTAAGATGCCTTCTGTCGCACACACATTTTACTAGCATCAATTGCAAAACATCTTACGGGATTCCACTTCAGGTTGTACTTCATGGTTTCTCCATTTCATTTAATGTAGTCTCGACAGCAGTCATCACATGCACACTCTTCAGAGAGGCTAATTCGTCACTTTGAACTCAACGATAACTTCCCAAACAATGGGATAATATTGCTAACATCTAATTATCAAGAGCCAAGGAAAACTGCTTTGTTTTTTGATTGCATACTTTTTCCAATTCCTCAACCCTTCATGCGACAATTCTTGTTGAAAGTCTGATGATGAAGCAAATGGTGGGTATTTGTCGTTTCTAATTGCTGAGTAATATTCCATTGTATACATAAACCACATCTTTTTTATCCATTCATCTTTCGATGGACACCGAGGCTCCTTCCACAGTTTGGCTATTGTGGCCATTGCTGATAGAAACATTGGGGTGCAGGTGTCCCGACGTCTCATTGCTTCAACGTGGATGGAACTGGAGGGTATTATGCTGAGTGAAATAAGTCAATCGGAGAAGGACAAGCAGTGTATGTTCTCATTCATTTGGGGAATATAAATAATAGTGAAAGGGAATAGAAAGGAAAGGAGAAGAAATGTTGGGAAATATCAGGAAGGGAGACAGAACATAAAGACTCCTAACTTGGGGAAACGAACTAGGGGTGGTGGAAGGGGGGAGGAGGGCGGGTGTTGGAGGGGAATGGGTGACGGGCACTGAGGTGGACACTTGACGGGATGAGCACTGGGTGTTTTTCTGTATGTTGGTAAATTGAACACCAATAAAAATTAATTAAAAAACAAAAAGAAAGTCTGATGATGAATATAGAGAGAATCTGAAGCAGACTCCACACTGAGCAGGGAGGCCAACACAGGGCTTGATGCCATGATCCTGAGATAATGACCTAAACCAAAACCAAGTGCTGGACGCTCAACTTGAGCCACCCAAGTGCTCCTTTATTCTTGTTTTAAGAGCAATTTTAGGTTTACCACAAAATTGAGAAAAAGGCACAGAAAGTTTCCATGTAGGTGCTGCCCCTCGATGCATACAGCCTCCCCCACTATCAGCATCCGTCACAGAATGATACATTTTTTACAAGTATAAACCAAGACTGACACATCATCATCATCCAGAGCCCATAGTTTACTGTAGGGTTCACTCTTGGTGTTGTTCTTTCTACTGGTTTGAACAAATGTTTAATGACATGTGTCCATCATTCCAGGGCTGCACACAGTAGTTTCACTGCCCCAAACAGTCCCTGCACCCCACCTGTTCATCTCTCTCCAACCTCATCCCACCCCAGCAACCACTGATCTTTTAATTTTTCCATAGTTTTACCTTTTGTAGAATGTCAAATAGCTGGAACCAGACAGTATGTAGCCTTTTCAGACTGGCTTCTTTCACTTGTGATATGCATGGATGGTTCCTCCAAGTCTGTTCATGGCTCTCTTTCTTTCTTTCTTTCTTTCTTTCTTTCTTTCTTTCTTTCTTTCTTTCTTTCCTTCTTTCTTTCTTTTCTTCTTATTCTTTTTTTTGTGTGCTGAATAATATCATCTGGATGGCCACAGTTTATTTACCCATTCACCTATTAAAGGACATCTTGGTTGCTTCTGAGTTTGAGCAATTATGAATAAACCTCCTATAACCATCCATGTGCAAGTTTTTGAACAAATATAAATTTTCAGCTCTATTAGGTAGATACCTATGAGCCTAATTGCTGGATTGTATGGTAAGAATATGTTTAGTTTTTATGATATCTATTTTTAAGGTAAGGACTCCATAAAAAAAGACTACTGAGACACTAAGAGATCCATGGATCTAACAAGTTTGGGGATTTCTGAAGAAGACTGTGACGTAACAAGAACCAGCTCCTGCTCGAAGAAAAGAGCCCGGCATTCACCCTCACAACTCCATTTTCACAACCAAGTAGAAGAGACCAGAGTCTTCATACCTGGGTTTCTTCTTTCCTAATAACTTGGAGTCTATGGGGGAAAATTGAGAAAGAATAAATAATCCAAAGAAACTAAATGACAAGAATAGCAGGAAAAGCAAATCAAAACATAAAGCCAGGTGAGCTGATACCTCTATGCTGTTGTGTTTATTCTTTTCCCTTCCCATAGGCTCCCCTGGCTTCTCTATGTCGCATATCCCAATCACTTCTAATCTCAAGCTTGTTTACTGATTAGCTGAGGCTGTTACAGTGGAATTTGGTTTTATTGAGTTCTCAGCATGAAAACGATCCTTGCTGAAAGCAAAATTGTGCGTAAAAGTGTCTCTTCCTTCTAGATGAGTGATATGAGCAGCTTCCATGAGTGAGTCTAATCCCCTTCCAGTAGGTGGGCTGCTGGAAGTCAATGGTGGGAGGGACATCCACATGCCCTATGGGGGTGTACTCAGTGCCTAAACATTTGCACAGCGATAAAGAAGCACAGAGTGAGGGCAGGATGGGCAGAGCCATAGGACAACTCACCCCCCTCCCGTATTTATCCGGGGTCACTTACCCCCTAACCATGGAGCCCTGGCCCCACACGCTATCTTGAGTGTCAGAGTCTTTTAAAGCCCCGTCTCCTGCCAGTACTTCAATGCACCTCACATTTCTCCCCTATCAAGTCACCAGGCACCTAGAATGCCACGTGCCTTACGGTTCTCTCTGCCTGGAATATCCATTCCTACTGTCCCTCTGATGAAAATCTAGTCTTCTTCCAAGTCAAGTACAGGGGCTCCTTGACTCCCATAGGACAAATAAACGATTCTTTCTTTCATGCGCCTGCTGATTGATGACAGCACTGCAAACCTTCAGTCTGTGCTCTCATCACAAACTGCAGTCATCTGCTTACATGTCTGTCTTCTCTATTAGGGTTTGACCTTTTGGAAGACAGGCCCCCGTCTCCTCTCTTTGTCTTACAACTGCCTAGAACAGTTACAGGCACAGACGAGACAGCTGATGAGCATCTATCTGTTGAGTGAATAGCTGAACAATTGAATGCTGTCGGTGGGTTCGTGGAGCTTGAGGCTGTGGAGGAGAGCTGAAGAGGTGGTGGGCTCCTCCACTCCATGATGACAGGTAGCTGTTGACAGGAGTTCAGTGCCTAAAATGCTCCTTCACACACTTCAATGCACTGAGTTTTTGTAACAGCCCAGGACAGAGGAAGCACTGTTATGGCCATTTTAGCATGACTTCTAAGCTAAAGTTTCGAAGCATGGTAAGACCTGCCCAAGGACATTCATTGGCAGAGATGGAAATTGGACTCAGCCTCTGTGAGGATGGGGCCACACTTCTTCCTTTGAGGATAACATTTGCTTTTTGAAACCATCCTCTCCTTTTGTGCCCAAGTGGCATTAAGCAGTGTTTCAGTTAGGACTCCTTGGTGGTAAGCAAGAGAAACTGATTTAAGTGAAGTGCATGTATGATAAGCGTGCTGACGCTTCATAAAATCTACAAAAGGCTGAATAAACAGCATTCCACCAAGGGAAGCTAGAATGCAGGAGTACAGCCAGCATCTCGCAGCAGAAGCAGACCCAATGGGACACTGAAGTGGGATGAGTCCATTGCACTAATTTCTTTCATCCTGAGCCACTCTTCTAGGACGCCATCTCTGAAGATGGTCCAAATGGCCAACTGACTACTCCTCTCTAGCTGGACACAGTGTGGGGAGAAAGGATGTAGCCACTTCAGCTTCAAGGGTGGGAGAAAGACAGCTAGACTTACTCTCCCCTGGGACTGCACAAAATGGGAAATGATGATAACCCAAAAGGGAAACTGTGGCTGGGAAGAGGGAAAGTTTGGGTGACAAGAGACAAATGCAACACTCAAGGCTAATATATTTGGAACATTTTACACGGGCAAGAAACAGAAAAAAAAACTGTGTTTATGTTGATTGCTCCCCTGAATGGAACTATCATAGTCATAATAACCAACGTCGCCAAGCATTGAAAAGTCAAGTAGCAATGCCCTCAATGCACACTGAATGTCAAGATGTGGAAGGTTTCAGGCTAGTGGGCCATGGAAGCTTAATGAGATAGATCTATTTCTTGTAAATGTGTCTGCCTTCCATTATATGGCACAGTTACCTATATTAGGAAGCTTACGTCTAAAAATCGTCCCTCATTTGGTATCTTTTTTTATAATTGAAACTTTCTGGGTTTTTATTTGCTTGACTTTGGCAACTTTACCTCAGAATATTTCAGGCCACTTTGGAGATTAAGTTTCTCCCGTTTTACTTTTCTTCCCCAAATCATCAGCCAACTGTAGCTTTGCAATACCCAGAATCCACTGCAGTTCCCCCTTGAAAATATGACCATGACTTCATTTCTCAGGCACCTGTAACCTGATTGTGACCTTCAATAATTTCTAATTTGAGATCTTTTCTCCTTTGTTTGAAGCACTATGGTGGAGTTCGTTTTGTCAAATGCTGCTTGTCAACACTGGATACAGCAAATGAGTCGACGTGGGTGTTGCTCCAGTTTCTATCGACCTGTGAGATTTTGGGGGGGAAAAAGTCAATAATTAGCAATTTCTTTTTTCTTTCCAACATAAAGAGAGCCATGCATGCAGTTATTGACTATTCCAGTTAGCACAGAACACTTCACAGTTTGACCTACTTCATCTTTTTGTGCTTAAACAAGGCACCTGTGCTGGTTCCCGCATCAGGCAAATTTGACTGTTAGCCCTGGGACTTGCCTAAATCCTCTGCCCTTCATTGTTTAATTCCAGAAACTGGAGATTACTTTGGAAGGTTAGCGTTGCAAGGAAGACTACGGTCCTCTAAAGTCTAACCCATCCCTACCCCTGACCTCCACCATCCTCTGTAAGAAATAGGAAGTTGAGCTGGAATATTCAGAGGAGCCTGAATGTTAAAAGAGTCACTGCAGACATTTGGACACCATAAACTATGCACAAAGCACTTACTATGCATAAGAGTTTGGTTGAACCATGCAAGGGTGTCATTTTTGTGGGTTAGGCCTGGTCAATTATTGGACATTTCATATGTTGCCACTTAACTAAGGCCATCTAGCGAATGTAGCAACAAGCAAAGCAGATGTGGCACCTGCCCTCACAGCAGGACACACAGACATCGAGCACTGTTCCTGTGCACATTATGGAAGTACGTGGTGGGCTCTGCCCCTTGAGCAGGTAACAGGAAACTTCCAGTGAAGCAGGAGGATGTGGGGGCATTTCGGGACCCATCCCAGAAGATTGGAGGAGACGCAATGACCAGGAGAGATGTTAGGACTGCATGAGTTTAGCGGTGAGGCCCCAGCCCTCAAGTGCAACTCCAAGTGAAACACTAGGGAAGGGCAAATGTTTGATAATAGCCTCTCCAGAAGCAAGGGAAATGTTGTGGTTGATGGAAAGACCAAATAGCATTAGATACAATGTCACTAACTTTGCATGGCACTAACGTGTCTTTCAGAATTAATTCAGAGTTTACAAAATGGAGATTTAGGTCCCACCTGATTTAGGAATTGTACCGTTTATAGATTAGATTATAGTGATTCATTCAGGTGTAATGAACAGAACAGGAGGAAGCCAAAGTCAATCTTTCTAACAAGATTCACTGTTCTGCTTCCAAGCCTTAATTTTTCATCGAACACATGTTTGAGGCTATTTTTCCCCAAAAACAGATTAATTCACCATTTTTCAGTTTAAAACACTTCCTTTCCTGCTCAGCTTTCTGATGTCTGAAATTCTGTGTTTCATTCAGCTGCTATTACTAAGTATGTCCACCCCAAATGGGTCCCCTAATGCAAATTCACACATAACTCTTCCAAAATCCAGGTTTATCTGGGGCATCAGGAGCTTCTCTTCTTTAGGGAAACCACTAGCAAAGGGATTAAAAATAAAAACTCTCAGGAACAGCAAAAACTGGCTTTGAAATCAGTGGCCCTGGTTCTGGCTCCCATTTTGTACAAAAACACTTGGTCTCCTTCAGCTATGATTTCTTTCATTTACAAAGGGTAGATAATTTTTTTTAATCTAAATAAGAGAGTTTTACAAATGGTCATTGTAATCACGCATATAATCCCTCAGAAAACTTAACAATCATGATTTTCTTAAATATTGTGTGCTACTCTTCTTCATGAATTTTTTGAATAATATAATAATCATTACCTTTATTGAGCATATACTCTTGGGCCAAACAACACCCTGGAGATTTTATGTATATCATCTCATTATCTAAAATCCATTCAAGGTTGATCATATTTTTCTCATTTTTGCAAATGAAGCAGTATAATGCATTTTTAAGGGTATAGATTTCAGAGCCAAGCAGACCCGGGCTCCATTACTGATTCTAAAATTTACAACTTCTGAGACCTTGGGTGAATTGTTTAATCTCACTGGGTCTTAGTCTCCTCATGTGAAAAATGGGCTAACCTAATCGCAAGCTTCTATGGACTTTGTGGGAACTGAATGTGATACCCTATGTGAATTACAAATTACAACTCTTAGTGCATAATAAGCATCAACAAATCTTAGCCTTTTTTTTTCCCACAAGGAAATTGAGGCTCCAAGAGAATAAGTAATTTCCCCGAGGTAGCAGAGCTTGTACATGTTGAAGCAGAGATCCGAGGGCAGGTCTAAGACCACAGTCTGTGTGCTTCCAGCGTATCACCGGCTGGCTTTAGTAAACTTGACCCCTGTCATTCTAAACACTGAAAAGCTTTTCTGGTCCCCTGACTGTTGAATACAAGTTGGCTAATGGAGGGTGGTCATTCAGTTCCCATACTCACCTAATTTATCAGCTGCCTTTTGTTCTGCTGCAGGTGGTTACTTATACCTTACAAAGCCATCTATCTTGACTCTAGGCCTTTGCAATAAGACGCTGGATAAGAGACAAGGAATCCTGTGCACACGGAGGTAAATATATGAGGACAAGAATTGGCTGACCTCACATGAAACCCTGTATCTCGGGAAAAGTGATGTGAGCATGCTGAGAGAAGAGCCCTCCTGCTTATGAGGAGGTCCATTATCTTCCAAATGGGCTTTGCTACCTATTATTGCTTTTACACATTAATTGGAATAAAAGCAGGTCAATGTTGGACGTGTTCATATGATCATCAGTTATTCATTTCAAATTATATCTCCGCAGACAGGTTAAGTGGTACATACCGAGGCATCCTCAGGTGTGGACTTGAGGTGGAAAGCTATCTTCCTGGATAAACTGAGAGCAGAATGATCCCATTGACGTTCTTCAATTTGCAAAATCCAAATGTTATCCCTGCCAAAGTAATCATTTCCCGTCACTGATGTTCCATCTTGAAAATAACCTTAGAAGTCATCTTTTTTAGTATTACGTGTTCACTTTACACTGTAAATCTCCTTCCGCCCCACACGGTTTAATGGTGCAATGGCCACACTGACTTATGACAAGAGTCTCACAAGAAGGGTCAGTGTGGCGCCCGCTGGCTGAAACAGGCACCTGCCCGCCTATACGTAATGTGAGCAGAAAAGCAGTTACGTAGCCAAACCCTACTTAGAGAGTCAATGGCTTTCTAAATACATCAAATAACAGCTGCAGCAGGACCTGAAAGCACATTCAGATATATTGCTGAAAAATCTGTCTTTGAAATGCAAGATAATGCTAAACCTCACAAACACAATGAAACAAAACAACGTAGCCTCATGAATGAAAAAAATAATAATAATAAAAACCAGAAGCTCCACGGAAAACTTGGATGCACTGTTTTCTTCAGTGTGTTGGGTTCTCGGCTCTGCCCTAGGACGGGGATAGGTGCCTGGCCTGGCCCCCTCTCCCCAAGCGCCCCACTGACGCCACTTGCCTTACTATCCCTGGCTGATGTGCAAACCTGAATCGGACCTGCTTTGGTTTGTTTGGGCTTCATATTCACCGAAGCCCTTTGCCTGCCTCTTCCTTCCGACCTACACACATCTCCCGGTGCAACTGGGGAGAGGAGCCCCCAGGCCCAGGCGGCCGCTGCGGGGCAGGCGCGGGGAGTGGCTGGTCTGCTGTCCTACCAGAGCCGAGGCCCCGCGGTGGAGGGAGGGGGGGCCGGGAGGAGAGGGCCTCGGGGGCTCCAAGGCTCCTTCTCACTCAATGGCTTATGATTCTCTTAACACCAGATGGGAAAACTGTGGGTGAGCAAGGGGCCCTTTCTTTGTAGTGAGGTGTCAAGGAGCTCCCACTCTCTGGCCTCCTTCCTGGGCTCAAGAAGCCAAAGTGGGTAAGAAGTAAGGAGATCATGTTGGTCCTTTGCCCAGTGAACTCCCACTTTTCGGGACCAAAGGCCATTTCCTGATACCCTGAGAAAGAGAAAGTCCATTGAGGTGACTCCGCTCTCCAGAAAGAGAGCAAATATTAGCCCAATTAGATCCAGAAGCAGCCATATTTATGGAGCTTTTTTAAAAACCAGATTCTTATGCATGTTCTGAGAATAATTTTGAATGATGACTACTCCCTCTATTTTTTCATTTTGAATCATCTGTATTGAGGTATGACTCATGTACAATAAAATGTACTCATTGTGAGCGTCCAGTGGGGTGCCTTTGGCAAACATAACTACCGATGCCACAAGATACAGAACATTTCCATCAATTCATCAAGTTGCCCTCATCCCAGCGGCAGGTGACCACTGATAGGCTTCCTAACACTATAAATTATTTTTACCTTTGCTGGATTTTTATATCAATGAACCCGTACGGTGTGCACGCATTTCTGTGTAGCGTCTTTCACTCACCATGATGCTTTTGAGACTCACCCATGTTGTTACACCTATAGGGACATCTCTTCCTTCTCCTGCTGAGTAGTATTGCACTGTATGCATTGTGCGGATACCCTGTAGTTTATTTATGCACCCACTTGCTCACGGACATTTGGGTTGGTTCCAGGTTGGGGCTCTTGTGAATCAACACGCAATAGACATTCATGGACAAATCTTTGGATTAACACAGGTTTGTCATCTCTTGGGTCGACATCTAGGAGGGAGATTTCTGGGTTGTGAGGTACGTGCATGTTTAATTTTATGAGAAACCGTTTTCCAAAGGAGTCGGGCCATTTTGCAACCCACCCCAATGGGTAAGAGTTCTAAATGGTCTCCATCCTCAACAGCATTGCATTCGGTCAGCCTCTCGCTTTAGCCGCTGTCACAGCTGTGAAACCCTATCACACACGCTGCGATACTGTACTGATGTCTCAGTGACTAGTGATGTTAAGCATCTTTTCTTTGGTCCTTTCTTTGTCTTTTATTCTAATCTTGTGCCCATTTCTCTTTACTGGGCTGTCTTCTTATTAAAGACTTTTATGTTACTTAAATATTTTTGTACAAATCCTTTGTCAGATACAGGTACCGTGAATATTTCCTCTCCACATGGCTTGCCTTTTTGTTTTCTAAATGATGTCTTTTGAAATGCAGGAGTTTTAAATTTTGATGAAGTACAATTTGTCTTTGTTTGCATAGTCTATGGTTTTGGTGTTCTAAGGAATCTTGGTCTTCTATAAGATTGCTCAGATTTTTTCCTGTTCCCCTTCTAAATGTTTTATAGCTTCAGTGTTTACATTTCGGTCTATGATCTATTTCTAGTTTATTTTTGTGTATGACGTGAGAGAAGGAGTTCAATTTTCCAACTAGGTATCCAGGTGTTCTAGTACCTTTTACCCTTAACGCTATCCTTTCTCAATTGTGTTGTCTCGACCTCTCTGTTGAAAATCCATTGATCATATGCTGTAGACTAGTATTTTCTTATCAACAACAAAGTAACCAGCTGGATACAAAATGACTTATCTTGGGTCACATTATATTCCTTTCACTTGTTTAGTGATTTATATTCCTAATCCTCTGGAGAGTTCTGAAGCAGCTTACCAAAAAGCTTGCAGCGTAATAACCAACAACTAGAAAGTAGAGCTAAGACTTGACCCAGGTTTCTAGTTCCAAAATCAGTTCTTTTTCCTACATTGCATGCTCAACACAATATGACACCCCATCCTCAGTCTGTGAGCAAGGGTTTGTTAAATCCCTACCATGTTCCAGCACCATTCCAGGGGCAGAGGGTAGATGGGTGGGGAAAGCAGAGAAAGACCTGTGTTCTTAAGGAGCATGTTTTCTAGTAGAAGGAGGCAGAAGACAAACACACAGTGGATAGATAGAGAGCTAGAAAAAAAGAGGGGCAGATCATTGCAGGCACCAACAAATTCCCCGAAAAACATTAATTGAGGTAATATGGTGGGAAGATGACTAAGGGCCATTGCCTTCTCATGACAACGTGTCATTTCACTGGACTCCAACATGATAAAGAGTAAGCCAAGAGACACAGGAACCAAAGGGGAACTCAGCAGAGTGTTGAGAAAGGCCAGGATGCTATTGTAAATGAGGAAACACAGAGGGATGTTGGAGAAGCATGCTGGACCTCACGGGACCTACCAGGGTCCTTGAACTCGGTTCTGGGAACAATGAGAAAGCATCAGAGGATCTCAGGCAGGATACAGATGACCTGATTTATACCTGGGACAACCAATCCTGGCTGCTCTGTGGGGCCCGAGACCAGGTAAAGGGGCGGGATGAAGCCAGGAGGTCCACATTGGAGGCTCTTGGAGCAGGCAGGTGAGAGGCACTGGCGGTGTAGACCACTGTTTTAGTGGTGGAGATATTAAGAGGCATTAGGGTCAACACATATTGAGAAGGCAGAGGCATCAAGATGCCCTTCCAGGTGGAACGTTGAGGAGAGAGAGAGAGAGAGAGACTTCAGGGATGTCTCCTAAGTGTGTGGATAATGCTGCCAGCTGCTGAGGGTGCCTGTTCGGTTGGGGGAGTCAGATTTGGAAATGAGAGATGAAAACTAATCAGTTCTATTTGGATTATGTCAGGTTTAAGGTACTTAAGAGATGTTTATACATAGCTTCTGACTGAGTAGTCTGATACATAACCTAGGAAGTCAGGGGGAAGGCCCAACATAAGGAGGTAAACTTGATGGTATTTGAGGCCACCAGAGCGGACAAAATCACCTAAGATGAGAACGTTGATAGAGAACCTATCTTCTCTGGTGAAGATTTGGGAGAAACCAAGATTTTTGCGCAAGACAACAATGTATATGCTATAGAGTGAGTGGAGTTCAAAGTTTTTAGGGTAAAATTATGGCTGCCAACAGCCTTTTCTCATGACGCCCACTTACCATGATACCTTAATACCAACAATGATAACTGCAGTGCATGTATCTCTTCGGGGGATACATACTACCTCAGTCCCTTTTTAGAAGTAAGAAAATTGAGCGTTGGAGATGCTATGTGATGCTCTAACACAGTTAGTGTCACTTCTGGGTATTTTAACGCTACAGTTGATGACACTGGACCACTACGTATACAACTGGCAGTGTGAGAATAAGCAGGTTATATTTCTTTCTTTTTTTTTTTTTTATTCATGATAGACATAGAAAGAGAGAGAGAGAAAGAAAGAGACAGGCAGAGGGAGAAGCAGGCTCCATGCAGGGAGCCCAACACGGGACTTGATCCCGGGTCTCCAGGATCACGTCTTGGGCCAAAGGCAGGTGCTAAACCGCTGAGGCACCCAGGGATCCCCAAGCAGGTTATATTTCTACCTGTATCCCATCTCATCCAAAAAGTCATTGCTTAAATAAATAAATAAATAAATAAATAAATAAATAAATAAAATGTCATTGCTCATAACATGCACCATTGTTTATAAGCCACCAAGAAAGAAAGAAATCCTTCCAGTTAAACTGTCACACAACTATCACTTGGAATATTTACGTATAATTCTCGAAATAACTCATTTAGACTTAATTAGACCACAATTTGTTTCATATACTAATCTTATATGTACATAAAGGAAAATTATAAGCAAGATGTGTATTAAGATTTTTATAAAACTTTCATGTCCGAATGCAACCCTTCTGAAATGTTTGTTTGTCTCAGAGTTATCACTGTCCCCGCTGCCTTTTTTTTTTTTTTAACCAAAATCAACCTTTGTACCATTTAAAGTGTTGGTGACACAGCACTTCTTACAAGAATGAATAAGTCAACTAAAAAGCTATCATTGCTAAGCTTCAAAGCCTGCTTTGCAGTTGTGGAATTCTGGTCTACGCTTGATCCCACCTGAGCAATGTCAGCAAATACACCTGCTTAATACCTTTCACATCCTCTCGCACTGACATTTGGTTTCTGGAAGTCACAAGCAGAGCCCTTGGCTCGCAGGTTTTCTCACCAGTGAACGTTGCCTGTGCTCTCCAGGGCTGGGCGACGTTAGCCACGCCACGACTGCCACCTGGCCCTCGGAGGCAGTACAGCACCATCAGTAGGAAACGACATCCTGAGTTCCCAAAACGCCAAGGGTGAGCCATGGGTGCATCACAGAACCCAGGAAATCCAGCGCTTCCACAGCAGTCATGGGGGGGGGGCGGCGGGGGGCATGAGCAAGGCTCGCGCTGCCCCAGGACAGGAGCAAGGCCCAACAGGGGTAGCGACACACCGCGCCGGGGTCTTCGCCGGCTCGGGATACCCGGTATCTCGAGGGCCATCAGCGTTGCTTTTACAAAAGCTGCGTTGGAAAGATCATAAGTAATTTTATTGTTATTTGAATCATCTGCATTTTCTAGTGTCCCTAAATTGAACCTAGGTCCTTTGTGTGAGTCACTATATTCTTGTTTCGCCTCAGTTAGTCTTACTAGTTCTTGGGTGGGTCCTACGATGCACACCTGTGACATATACGGGGGACACGGGAGCATTTGCACAGACTGTCGGGGACTGAAATACATGTTTGTGAGTCGCTTTTCCAGAAGGGTCCTCTTAACTGCGGCGTGCCAAGTGTTGTCAAGCAAAACAAAGTCAGGTCCCTGCGTCGCAGGCAAAAGGCTCTGGGTGTCCCCCCACCCCTGCTCCCCAGAGCTCTTGCTCCAGTTTTTCTGAGCTTTGTGGCACTTGGAATTTCCAAAGCTGAGCAGCGCCATCTAGTCGTGCAAACCAGACCTTCGGGCCCTTTTTCCTTTTTAAGCGTTGATCTTGGCAACACTTGGCCTTGACTACAAGTGTAGGTCCCCAGGCCTGTTTCCAAGACAACAATGGAGTCAAACTTGTGTTTGTGTTAGTGATACAAGGTGTATAAACGAACACCAAGATGTCAGAACCCCAAACTCTTCCTAAGTAGTAACATATACCCAGTATTTCCTATAGACATTCATAGTCACTTTGCAAAACTTTTTTACACGTTATTGGATAATGTTAGCCACATCAGAGAGGTGGCCGCACCGTAATGAGGAAAAGGGGGTGTTTCTTTTTTTTAAGATTTAATTTATTTATTCATGAGAGATACAGAGAGAGGCAGAGACACAGGCAAAGGGAGAAGCAGGGTCCCTACGGGGAGCCCGTTGCAGGACTCGATCCCGGGACCCTGGGGTCACAACCTGAGCCCCCCAGGTACCCTGGTAGGCCTTTTTTTTTTTAACAAGAACACATCACAGGGTGACTCCTAGGCTATAATTCCCTTGTCCTCCTTCAATTATTTTACAAATTACTGATTCATGCAAAACCTATCACTATATTGATTGTCTTATTACTTATCCCTTAATGAGTTATTGGAAATTCCTAACTGGAGAGACTCTATGAAGAAAATGTTTTATATTAATGGTTTACTGAAATAGACATTTTCTGGTGGCATAACAAGTGACATTTCTGGAAAAGTTTCTTAAGTGTGACGAATCATCACCTCTATGGGATGTCAAGCTACTATGTGGGGAAGTATTACTACCCGCCAAGAAGAATGGCTTCATTTCGATCAGTTTCCTGATTCTTTTAGATTCTTAGCCACAATTTTCTACTTTTATTATTTTGCCATCTTGCTTCTACAACAGATGACAGCAATAGTGGAATGAGTTTCATCCAGCACTCTATTTGCTAAAAATCCCTCTCCACTGTTATTTCACTACTTCCAGAGAGTAATGACACTCCTATCTCTGAACAGGTCCTACAACAGCAGGACACCCTGCTTCTCTGCTCACTTGCCCGACTGGACTATGATTACTTTTTCTTTACATTTCCCTCCGGATTAGGATCTGGAAGTCACTAGACTGATGACAATGCTAAGAAAAATTATTCAAGGGGCATCTGGGTGACTCAGTTGAAAAAGTGACCGATTGTTGGTTTCAGCTCAGGTCGTGATCTCAGGGTCATGAGATGCAGAGCATCAGGCTCCAGGCTTAGTGCACAGTCTGCTAGGGACTCTCTCTCCCTCTCCCTCTGCCCCTCCCCCTGCTCATGCGTGTGTGCGCACTCTCTCTCTCAAATAAGTAAGTAAGTAAGTAAGTAAGTAAGTAAGTAAGTAAATAAATAAATAAATAAATAAATAAATAAATAAATAAATCTTTTTTTAAAAAATGAAAAAATTGGGGCACCCAGGTGGCTCAGTGGTTGAGCGTCTGCCTTCAGCTCAGGGCGTGATCCCGGGGTCCTGGAATTGAGTCCCACATCGGGCTCCCCCGCATGAGCCTGCTTCTCCCTTTGCCTGTGTCTCTGCCTCTCTGTGTGTGTGTCTCTCATGAATAAATAGATAAAAATATTTTTTTAAAATAATTCTGTTTTTGTCAAAGGGAGCTTAGGGAGAGGCCTCCCCAGAGGTGAGGCCCCACAGCCACTCATGAATAAATAATTAAAATTATTTTTAAAAATTATTCTAAACAGGGATATAAGGCAAAAAGGTGAGTGGCACATCCTTTCCTCTCACACAGGAGGGAAGGTGTGCAGGATTAACTGTTTACCACTGATTCAGGTTGAGAGACTCTATAAGTAAACATGTAACATTTTTTTTTTTTGGATGCAGATGAAATGACTTCTATTCCGTGGAAAAGGTAACCCTCAAGGTGTCACAGTCTGCCGCCCTGTAGGACGTTAACCACCTCTGTTTCATCCGCAGCATCAGGCCCAATCCTGTATCATAATCTTGCACTAACTTCCCCCTATTAAATTGTCCATAAAGAATACAAAACTCCTCAAATGGTCTTTGAATCGTTCTTAATATCTCACTCATCATCAATACATTGATTCTAAACAATGAATTGAATAAAATCTCTGACATGTGCTCCAAGTTTATAGTTCCCTGATTTTACCTTTCGAAAAATACGCTTTAGGTGTTTGAACTGGGGTGTTTCATCTTTGTTATTCTGAGCTTAACAGTGTATGTGACATATGGATGGAGGTTTAAATAATGGTTCATCAATGGGGGGTTCTCGCCCTTCACTTTCCCCGGCTGGGAACACAAAGCCCAAGGGTGCAGTCCTCCATTTCTGAATACGTATGCATGTAGGCATATATACATATGATATCTTATATAACTTCAATAATTATGTAATTACATTATATAATCATTGTATAATATAATTATCACGTATTATAATATATCATGATTTTGATAATTATTCACTGTAATAGTGTGATGCTATATTACAATAGTATAGTATGCATATCGTATGATCATACTGTTATCATAATTATATTATTAGTCTGTTTTTGTGTGTATTCGCTTCCCATTGCTTCTAGAACAAAGTATCAGAAATTCAGTGGCTTAGTAAAACATAAAGCTATTATCTGACAGTTCTGGGGAGCAGACACCTGCAATCAAGGTAGCAGGAGGGCTGCGTGGCTGCTGGAGGCTCTCAGGGGAGTGTGTCCCTCGGCCCCCCAGCTTCTGGAGCCCCCATCCCCACCCCTCCCTTCCTTGGCTCATGGACCACAGGTCACACCAACCTGTCCTCTGACTCTGACCCTGCTGCCTCCTCCCCGGAAAGGCCCTCGGAACTGTGCTGATTCCCCCTGGACAGCTTAGACCACCCGGCGTAGCCTCCTCATCTCGGGATCCTTGACCTAATCACATCTGCGAAGTCTTTTTTGCCACATAAGGTAACACATTCACATTTCAGGGATTTTCGGAAATAAACCTTTTGGGGGAGTGCATTTGGGGGGATAGGACTACGGTGCCTATCCCAATATAATGAAAAAAAAATGCATTCGGAAACCGTTTTAGAGAAGGTAACAGTGAGGTGTGTTAACCCGTCACAAGGGTGACAGTCTTCAAAAATTCCACAAATATCTAGTTCAAACAAGTACGGGCAGGATCGTTTAACCAAATTGCATTTAGACGTCAATTCCTGACGTTTTCCTTCGACAACACGATTACATGGCTCAGTACAATTCACGCATTTTCCTTAAGGTCACGGAATTCGGCCTTCCAGGGGTGCAGGCGTTGGGGCAGCAGATCCACTCGAACCGGCTCCGTCCCATCACCTGTGACGTCTCTGGCCCCGGCCTCATCCCCTGTGTGAAGGGAGGACCATGCGTACCTGGGAGTTTCCTGAGCAGTCCATGAGGACGTGTGCAACGTGCTCGCCGGAGCTCCTGGGCCACGAGAAAATTCAGTGAGCGTTTCTGGCTGCTGTGAAATCTGAACCCAGCCCGCTCAGTGCCACGCCGAGGCCGAGCCTCCGTCCTTCCCGCAAGAGGAGCTGCGAGTCCTGCCCCGATCCTCCCCTGGCTGAGAGCAGGAGCTTCCCTTCCCTTCCCTTCCCTTCCCTTCCCTTCCCTTCCCTTCCCTTCCCTTCCCTTCCCTTCCCTTCCCTTCCCTTCCCTTCCCTTCCCTTCCCTTCCCACCTGCGGCAGCTTCCGAGGCTGCCCCTTGGCCTTCCCCGCCTGCTGCCCAGGGCTTGGCGCCCATCCGGCCTCACAGCGTGTGTTTGCACGTCCCCTCCGTGCTTCACACACCTCCCTCCTTGGGGCTGATTCCTGCACCTCTTTCACATTTGTGCTCGACTGTTCCCTTCCCAGGGAGGCCCACCCTTGCTGCCTTTTCAAAATTGCAGACCCACCTCCCACCTTGCACCATAAACATCCCTTCTCTGCTGAGATGTTTCCCACCGGGTTTATCGCCCTCGAACATATTTCTATTTTTCTTATTTATTGTGGTTATGTCTCCCCTTGGCTAAAATAGAAGTTCCACGAGGGTCAACATTATTGTTTGTTTTGTTCACTAATGCATTATCCTAGTTCCCAGAAGCTGGCCGGCATGTATTAGGTGCACCCAAAGTATTCATGGAGTAAATGACGATATGAATCTTTAAGTTGATTGCTGAGGCCAGTCGCCTTTCACATCGTTTCTTCTCAATTCCATCGCCTGCTATCCTGTCCACTCTTACCCCACGTATGCTGCAATAGATGTAAAAATTGGGGTGAGGGGTATCTGGGGGGCTCAGTGGGTGTGGCATCTGCCTTTGGCTCAGGTCAGAATCTCAAGGTCCTGGGATCGAGTCCCACATCGGGCTCCCTGCTCAGTGGGGAGTCTGCTTCTCCCTCTCTCTCTCTGCTGCTCCCACTGCTTGTGCTCTCTCTCTCTCTCTCTCTCTCAAATAGATAAATAAATAATCTTTAATAATCTTTAAGAAAATTGGGAGAAAACTTTATGTAAAACATAAAAATGTTCTGATATTAACCGAATATACGTATCGAATTTTGGTATTGAGCAAAAGATTATCTCCATATTTGTAGTCTAACGTAAATACTTCTTTCAGAAACCGTGATATGCACATCAACGTTATTTCAAGTCATCGAAGAGGAAATTTAAAAGTTTACCCACTGATGACTTTCATAAAAGCTCCAAGTAGAGAAAGCAGTTATGGCAATGTGCCAATCGGAATCAAGGATTTTGGCCTGGAATCAGAATGCTTTTGTTCACTGTTTTTTGCGTCAGTGCTATAATTTCACCAAAGATTTTGTGTGCGTGTGTATTTAATTTATACTGACATGGTTCTGAGAACATCTTATGAGTTGCACATACTAATAAAGCCAGAATTGTTCTGTATTTGCTGGAGAAAACACACACACACACACACACACACACACACACACACACACCTTCCGGGGGCTTTCTCTCTCATTCCACCTCCAGGATGAGCAACTGAGTTGACAGTAACGTGATTTGACGTTACTTGATTATAATGTGGTTACATTTTATTAACTTTTTAAAAAAAACACCTCAGCCTCTACTGATTCAGTAAGATCTATTTCCACAGAAGAGCAATTTTATTTATCTATTATTATTTTTTTTTTAGAAGAGCAATTTTAAATGCAGTAGCTGAACTAGGTTATAACAACTGGTACCATCGTTCGAGGATCTCCTTGAGCCCAATCTGGGGCATTTGTTATTTCTGATTTCTGATTTTTGTTTTTTTTTTTTTTTTTCATTTCTTTTTATCTAAGTTCCATTTGCCAACATGTAGTCTAACACCCAGTGCTCATCCCGTCAAGTGCCCCCCTCAGTGCATGTCACCCAGTCACCCCATCCCCCTGCCCACCTCCCCTTCCCTAACCCTTTGTGTTTCCCAGAGTTAGGTGTTTCTTATGGTTTGTCTCTCTCTCTGATTTTTAATTCTCCAACACCGCAGCAGGCAAGCATCATTATTATGTCTGTGTCACAGAGGATGAGCATGGAGACCCAAGGGCACTGCCGAAGCCCATGCTTAGTAAGTGGGAGGGCTGTGGGCTGAAGCTAAGCCCAGGCTTAGACTCACTCTTGTTTACTTCGCTATCAAAATAAGAGGATATAACCCCAAAATGTGCCTTCTACACCTCTCACTTCCTTGAAACTGCTTTCTTTAGAGTCCCCAGTGGTCTCTCTGTCACCACGTTTAAAAAAGACATCCCATGTCCAGCCTTCCTGGGCAGCACTCTTCCGGTTGCTTCCCTCCCCTCCACCCGTGAGCTCGCTGCCCCCAGCGCCCCATGTCAGGTGCACCGCCCCTGCTTCCCCAGAAAGTGCTGGAGGCCTTCAGAGCTTTGCTCCAAGCACCTTTGGCTTGTCTTCCCCTCGTTCATCCCTTCCTTCATTCCGCACACCTTCACTAAACCTCTGCGACATGCAAGCACTTACAAGGCCAGGGCCCTGCAGTGAGCCAGAGAGGTTAGCACAAAGGGGATCATGACAGGAGGCAGTGAAGCACCGCTAATCGAGAAAGTTCTCCACAGGGGCAGGCTGGGGGAGGGCTGCCCTGGGGGACATGGCCAAGGGTGAAGACACAGCCTCACAGGAGGGGTTGGGGTCGGGGTCGGGGTCGGGGCTTGCCCTGGGAAATCTCCCTGAGGAATCAACATCTAAGTGGACCTTGAAGGTAAGCAGAAGCCCCGGCGTGGTCAGCAGGGAGGGCAAGGGGAGCAGTGGGTAAGAAGGCAGGCCAGGCAGGTAGCGGTGGCCTTTCTGGAAAGCTTAGCAGAGGGGAGAAGCAGATGCAGAGGCTGGAGAGAAGGGGGGCACCCCGGTCCTCCGGGCTGCACTGAGGAGTTCACGCGCTCCCTGGGGACAGCAGAGCCACTGCAGGACCTCAGGTGACACGATCCTGCTTGTGCTTTTACGAAACCCCTCTGGCTGCAGCGGCCCGAAGGGATGGGCGATGAAGTGGGCACAACACCGCCAGTTTGGGGCCGGCGTATCCCTGTCTTCGGAATGCACTCTGGCCTCCCCTGCTGCTCTTCTCCGGCTCGGCTACCGACCCAGCTTTTTATCCACCCCCACCCAACACCCGGATGTTTGCTGATTGCAAAAACAACATTAAGCACCTTGAGGGAAAACTGACCACTGCCCTGACTCCGCTACGAGGCCATCGTCTTCCCAGAAGTAAGAATCAGTCTTGACCCTTTTCTATGGATTTCCACATGGGGGGGGGGGGCATCTATTTCCATATGATGATGTCACAGGAGATACAAACCCATCACTAAGGGAGGACAGTTGCAGCTGTGCAGGTGGGCTGTTAGGATAATCACGGTGATTTTTTGTTTGTTTGTTTGGGGAGGTCCCAGGTATTTTTTTTAAACACCTCCTATTTTGAATGTATTGTGGAAGGAAACGGAACTGATTAGCTAAGCGTCTGCGGGCAGCCTGTGAGGAGGCCCCAGTGAAAGACAGGGCAGGTATCCCGCCCCGCAGTTTATTTTCTCACAGCACTGGAGGAATTCTCACAGGATTCGGCTGCCAGTGAGATGGCAAATGACTGTCCCCCATCATGTCCTCACACAGCCTCTCCCCGTGCAGGCAGAGAGAGATCTCTGAGGTCTCTCCCTGGCAGGACCTTGGTCCTAACCGATTAGGGTCCCACCCTTCTGACCCCATTCAATCTTAAATACCTCCCTAAAAGCCAAAGGACGTCACATGGGGAGGTAGGTACGGACTCTGCGGGGCCACAGCCCATCGCGTCTGTCCACTACTCTTTTCTGTTAGTCCCTAACCTTGGGACACAGGCTTCTCCTCCTCTGTCACTGGACTAGAACGCAAAACACTCAACGGTTTCACGGGATGTCCTTTCCTTCAACCCCTCCCTGGGTCTTGGTGGTGCCACTTTGAAGCCCAAAGAGGGCAATGGAGAGAGGTGGCAGCGAAGCCAAGGTTCTTGGGGGGGAGGGGTAGCATGAAGCTGCACAAGAGGGAGGGCACCCGGCAGGGTTGCCACTGGAATCTCCCAGTCTAGGGGTTTATAGGGCTTGTGTGGGCTGTGTTAATCCCATGACCGCTCCCTGCGCTCCCCCAGTCAGGGTTTGGTCGTCTGCCCGCCACTGGGAAGGGCTGGAGGGCTCCTGCCAGGGTAGGGGAAATCCTTTTAGGGGCAGCTTCCCCTTAGGCTGGAGCCCTGGATCCCGCCTGCCTTTCTCCCCGGTATCCTCCATCACTGTGTCCAGGGCACCTTCACACCTTGGCACAGAGGCCTGATTGGGGAGGCAGCTCGTGGGCAGCCAGCTGGTATCAAGGCCTGGACGCCTCCCTTCTGAGAGCACGGCCGCGTGCCAGCCACCTGTCGCGCTGGGTGCAGCCGCTCTGCACCTCTCTCCACACGGTCCGTGACTGCAGGTGGGGGGGGTGTGTGCATCATACTGCACAGTTCTAGGACCCCCACGTCGTGGTCTAAACAAATTGCAGGATGTTTGCTTGCAGATACTACTCCACGGGACAGAGAGGGGTGTCGATAGTTGTAACAAACATGCTTTGATCCGTGCTCAAATCATGCATTCCCTCCTGGAGCCTAAACCCCACCCAGGTGGGGGTTGCAGAAAGCAGGGTCCCTGCAGTCCTGTGGACTTGGCCATGTGCCTAATACCCTCAGAGCTTGATTAGCTTGAATTTTTAAAATCTCCATTCTGATGTTTCCTTCACTAACTTAATCAGCAATTTTTTTTAATTTATTCATTTATTCATGAGAGACACACAGAGAGAGAGAGAGGCAGAGACACAGGCAGAGGGAGAAGCAGGCTCCATGCAGGGAGCCTGATGTGGGACTCGATCCCAGGACTCCAGGATCAGGCCCTGGGCTGAAGGTGGCGCTAAACCGCTGAGCCACCCGGGCTGCCCCAGCTAACAATTTTTTTGACACAATATCTATTAAAACCAACAAAATGTTTGCTTCCCTCATTCTCCAAACAGGATTTTTTTTTTTCACAAAAAATTCTTTTTATTGCAATACAACCGACCCACAATGTCAGGTTGGTTTTAGGTGTACAACCTAGTGATTCAACCTCTCTACTCATGCTGCTGTGCTCACCACAAGCCCAGGTACCAGCTGTTACCACATGTCACTATTACAATGTCCTAGGCTCAATTCCCTCTGCTGGGCCTTTTATTCCCACGATACAGGCTGGCTGGGCCCAGGGACACAGAGGGGGTCCTCCTGCAGGACCAGCCAAGAGGGTCCTTGGCTTCAAGCAGCAGAGGAATCAAATGCGAGCTGAGAAGAGGTGTGACCGATGTGTATTGAAGGTGTAGAGTGGGTGCAGATACAAGCAAAGCATCCGGGAGACTCGGAAAGGAAAGGATCAAGACACCTGGCTGCAGGGCCTGAGTGACAGATGGAGAGCACCTGAGCTCTTTGCTCCTGGCTGCCTGGGAAGGGTTTCCACTGGGGACGGTGATCTGGTTGTACGGGTCTTCCCAGGCAGCCAGGAGCAAAGAGCTCAGGTGCTCTCCATCTGTCACTCAGGCCCTGCAGCCAGGTGTCTTGATGAGTCTCGGAAAACGTTCAGGACGACCCAGGCCCGACACTCCTTGGATGTTACCGACTGCGCTGGAAGCCTCCCAAGAAATCACTAAGTCCTTGACCTTTACAAGAAGGACACACATAATCTGCTGTGGAGGGCGAGGGTAGGGGTCCCGGCCAGAAGAGAAGCAGGCGGGGGAGCCTGGCGGGCTGCATCCACGGAGCATGGGCCTCTTGCTCTCAGGGTTGTGTGAGCTCCACATGGGGCGCAGATGTTACTTAAAGCTTACAAATTAATTGGTTAATTTTAAAAAAGGATAGAAGTGGGAGAAGGAGCAAAGACAGCAGACTTCATGGGGTCCCTTCAATCTCCCTGTCTCTCCAGGACTTTCTCATTCCCTTACTGGAAGCCTGTACCCCCTACACCCCCACCCTGCACTCATCTCAGGTAGGCCTCCAGCCCCCTCCCCTGCCAGCCATCAGTTTGTTCTCTGAGTTTATAGGTCTTTTTTTTTTTTTTTTTTTTTTAGTTTAGTTTATAGGACTTCTGATCAGAATTTTTCAAAGGATTGATTGCTATTGCAGGACGGCTCATCCAAGCAATGTCTCTTCTAGAAAGTACAAGTGGAAATACTAGCAAGTGGAATGGAAGTTACAAGAAAAGAGTAACACATTATCCTGACACAGACGTAGGTGAAACGGCTCTGGGTTCCTGCCCCGGAGAGACAACGAGGCCCTAGGCGTTTCCACCAAGTGCCGGCCCAAGAGCCCTTCCTGGCGTGTTTCGGGAAAGCACTTTTATATAACTTTTTCATCCAGATTTTATATGAGAAGTCCCCTAAGAATTTAAATGGGAACATACATAACATTTTCCTCCTCCATTTAAAGGTACTCTTCATTTTCTCCCCCCCCCCCCTTTTTTTCCTCTCTCTCTCTCCAATCTTTCCATTTTCCACCCACTTTTTATTTGGTTGTTGCTGTTCTTCACAGCTGGGAAAATGAATCCTGCTCTCGGAGGGGTTGTATTTATGTCTCTCTCACTGGCTGACTCATCGCCTCTCTTTGCCATGGAGTTAAGAAGTAAAGAGGGAAGGGATAGTGACCCGCACGAGAAAAAGAAGGATGTCAAGATATAGTAATGGGATGTGTATTTACATGAAATAATATGTACACGTTTCTTTCTTTTACTCAGTTGACCCCTTCTTTACCAGAAATTGAAATATATAATGTATCCTTGCCAAAAAACAAACAAAAAACCCCCCTGTTTTTAAAAGGTTAGGTGTCAGATTGCCATATGATCCAGCCACTGCACTTCTGGGTGTTGTATATATTTATATTTACAAAAGAACTGAAAGTAGGAATTTGAAGAGATATCTGTTCATAGCAATAGCCAAGAGGTGAGCACAACCCAGTGGCCGACCCGGTCTGCTTGCAACCCCTGGAGCCGGATGGAGAAATGAAAAGTGGTCTCTCCGTGCAGTGACCTAGGATTCAGCCCTAAAACGGAAGGAAACCCCACACCGGAGAACTCTCAGGACCTTAAGATCAAGTGAAATCAGGCGGTCACAGAAGGGCCGATACGGTAAGATCCTGCTTACACCAGGTTCCCACGGCGGAAACTCAAGAGACACGGAGAAGAGTGCCAGCTGCTAGAGGCCAGCAGGAGGGGGACCAGAGTTAGTGTTTGTTTGTTTGTTTGTTTATTTATTTATTTATGATAGTCACAGAGAGAGAGAGAGAGGCAGAGACACAGGCGGAGGGAGAAGCAGGCTCCATGCACCGGGAGCCCCACGTGGGATTCGATCCCCGGTCTCCAGGATCGCGCCCTGGGCCAAAGGCAGGCGCCAAACCGCTGCGCCACCCAGGGATCCCCAGAGTTAGTGTTTAATGGGGACAGAGCTTCCCTGTTGCAAAATGAAAAATGTGAATATGCTTCACTCTAACTGGCGTGGCAATGCGGACATCCGTGCTGCTGCTGAACCGTGTCACTGCTTGGGGTAGTGTGATTTATGGGAAGAGACACGGACTTGGTCTTCCTCCCGCTTCTGGCGCAGAGCTCCTGATTCCATCACAGGGATTTCCTGTGATGAGAGCAATAAGGGCGTCTTTGGTTGCATCCAGGAGGGGACTTTTAGACCTAAGGATGGATGCTGGTTGCCAGTGAGCCAGTGATTAAAGGTTTGAATTCTCAGCCCCATCCCCCTGACCTCTGGGCTAACCGGAGAACTAAATCATCTTGAATACTTTGTGGAAATTACACGTGCACGAGGGCTTCAGCTGCCTCTATTTTCCCATCGAGCGTTCTGGTTGGGCTCCTCCTTCCAGTGTGTCTCCTGACCCAGGTGGAAGGCGCCCAGGGCAGCGCCCCCCCCCCCCCCCATGGGAGTTGACACTGCCCCCTCAAGCCTAAGGACTGCCCATCCCCAAGATCCCGCCCCTGATCCACTCCAAGACGATGATGAGTTTGACCCTCGCGGCCCACCTGCTGGGCCCACCCGCCTCTGCCCCGTGTTCTCCTTATATAAACCTGGAAGTCTTTTCAGCCCTTTGGAGACAGTCTTTGAGGGGCTGGTCCCAAGTCTTCCTGGTTTCAATCCTCAGGGAAGTAAATCTCCTGCTTCCCCACCACTCGTCACGATCTCTGCCTTTGGATGTTGTCAGCAGTGAGTGGCCGACCCCATCTGCTTGTGACGCTCTGGCATCCTGGCACCCCAGCTACTCCTTAATCCTATCCTGTTTCCAATCAAATTAGACACTTGGATGTGTTTTTGAGCTAAAACAAAACACCTGGGATCCCTGGGTGGCGCAGCGGTTTGGCGCCTGCCTTTGGCCCAGGGTGCGATCCTGGAGACCCGGGATCGAATCCCACGTGGGGCTCCCGGTGCATGGAGCCTGCTTCTCCCTCTGCCTGTGTCTCTGCCCCTCTCTCTCTGACTATCATAAATAAATAAAAATTAAAAAAAATAAAACAAAACACCTGGATACAGTTATAAGCTAGAATAATCACTGTATCTTTAATTACTTGCTATTTGTGAACAACTGATCATTATAGCAACTTATTCTGTTTCCAATCTAGGCCAACCATCCTACTTAAAGGACTGACAATGCAATCCAAAACATTAAAACAACTGCATGAGGAGCCAGAAAGTGGTGGGAACCCCCATCGGGCAGAAATCCACGTAGGTGGTGTCTAGAAGCTTCTGCTGACGTCATTTATCCGATGGGTCGGGTCCTTGAGGGTCAGTGTCCCTGGCCTGACCCAAAGTAGGGCCTTTACTAAGAGATCGTTCCATAAAATCGTATAACCTCACAGGGCTCTACGGAAAGTGAATTCACCGTATCTCATACTTTAGGATCATTACCTTGGTTTACAATACACCAGTTTGAAAAAGAGAAATCTGCCTCTGAGGAGCTGTAAGCACACAGATTTATTTGCAAATCCACGTTATCTGGGTGCTCCAAAACACAGCAACCCATGTATTTATTTACAGTAGTCTACGACTGCTGGGATACCCGGGGTATTCAGCAGAAGTAAGTACAGACCCTGTGGCACACACACATACACTTTATGATAGACCTCAAAATACACTGGCAAATAATTTTCCAAGGGGAAAGAGTAGATTGCTGTTTAAAAAAAAAAATCAATAAACTTCCATAAGGAAGAATCAGAAGAGACGATAATAAACAGTATAAACGAACCCATGTTTGAACGAACTCTGTGGTTTTCTTCTCCAAAACTTCTAACACCCGTCCACTTACGAGAACAATCCCAGACAACTCCAAACTGAGGAATATTCTGAAAAATGCCTCAAAACTGTCAAGATCAGGGATCCCTGGGTGGCGCAGCGGTTTAGCGCCTGCCTTTGGCCCAGGGCGTGATCCTGGAGACCCGGGATCAAATCCCACATCAGGCTCTTGGTGCATAGAGCCTGCTTCTCCCTCTGCCTGTGTCTCTGCCTCTCTCTCTGTGACTATCATAAATAAACAAAAACTAAAAAAAAACCAAAAAACTGTCAAGATCACAGAAAGCTGCGAGAGGATAAGGGGAAGTGTCACAAAATAGGCGGGGCCTAGGAGAGAGGAGGACTCAGTGTAGTGTGCTGTCCAGGATGGGATCCTGGCACGGGGGAAGGATGCTGATGGGAACCCTACTGAAATCCTAATGAGGTCATGAGTTTAGCTAATAGCAACGAACCACTGGTAATGTCCTAGTTTTTGACAAACTCACCATGGTTCCAGAAAGTACTCCACTAGGGGAAACTGGGTGAAAGGTATTTGCGAACTCTGTATTATCTCTGCAACTTTTCTGTAAGCCTTTAATGATCCCAAAAATTCAAAAAAAAAAAAAAAGTACTGAAAATACACTGACATTTTAGGAATAAAAAATATAATTATCAAAATTAAAATGAAATTGATCTATAGATTGGAGACTCGACTCACAAAGAGTAAGCTGGTGAAATGGAGAAAGCGACTTCTACGAGAATCATGGAGAGAAAACACAGTGGGAGGGTTTTACTCATCTTTCTTAGAAATGAAGAGTTGAAGCCGACCAAAAAGTGATGAGAATAGTTTTGCTTTTCACATCGTCCACAACCTTAATTTAATTGAGAATGTGTCTGGTTTTCTGGTATTAGTGGAATACCTAAGAAAGCCTCAAAAATAGCATTAAAATATGGTTCCATGGCTAGGTAACCTTGTGCAGCTGTCTTTTGTCATCAACATGAAAGTGTTATTTCCCGTTTCATGTTGTTCATTCCCACCACTGGGGAGGTTCCATTCTGTACAAATTACACTTGACTTAGCACAGCTCCCATTCATGGTCATTTAGTTGGTTTATGATTATTCTCCTATTTATTGACCCTTGCAGGCCACTGCCCAAGCCCCTGGGCATGGTAGTATCTGAAGAAGTTTTGGAATCTAGGTGAGGTTTGGTGGGGTGGGGTCCGGAGCTGACGACCGAGAAAGAATTCTTGAGATGTCTTTGGTGCAAAATGGTGGTTTTATTAAAGCCTGGGGACGGGACCCGTGGGCAGGGACAGTGAGGAGTGGCTGGTTATATACCTGGGATTTGGGAGGGGTTTGGGGAGAGCTTACTCTCTAAGGAATTTTGGAAGCAAGGTCTCCAGGCCCCTGAGGGGGCTGGCTGTTGTTGGGAGAAGGTCACTTATTACCGTCTAGTAAAACCTGAGTCAAGAGACCCTTCTGACGTGTATCGGTGGGCCATGTGCTTGGGGGATAACCACCAACTCATACTTTGGGGGATTGGAGATAAAGGGAAATTTCTAAAGGAATTTTTATATGTTAAAGTAGACTCACAGGATCCTGGGGGTCGGGCTAAGATTGCCTCTTGCTCTCAGCTAAGTATGGACATCGAGGCAGCTGAGTCTGTAGAGGAATGTCCCTCTGCCTGTTTCAAGGACTTGTCAGTGTGCTTTGTCCTCAGCTGGTCCTCTGTTTCCCCATCAGTAACTTGTTCCAAGTCCAGGAGATTGGAGGCGCTTGTTCCACAGCAGCAGATAGTAGGAGGCAGGGTCAGGACGGATGTGCAGGTGAAGCCTGGCTTCAGCCTAACTGCAGAGAGCTCTTGAGTGGAAATCACTCCGTGAGTCTCTGCCCCGCCTCGAAACAAAGGAGCAGGGCTTTTGCATTCAACAACCCCCACCCAAGAGAGAGTCATTGGCCAGAGCACAGGTATTGAGGGTGGTACAGCCTCCAGTCTGGGCTTCAGCGGCCTCAGCACCCGTCGTGGCGGGGGTGGCATAGCAGCCACACAGCACCAGGGCACCTGCCACATTCCCTCAACATCACCCCATTCCCAAACACCAACAGCTCTTGTCCATGCCGTGGGAATTTCATCTCACTCATCTTCCAGTTCCACCCCTGTCACCTTCCGATCACGCCGCACCCAGAGTGATCTCTTGTGCTGAGTTCAGTCTGGGTCCTTGGGTTGAAATCTTCCGCTGGATTCCCCTGGTCCTTAATGGATTTCAAACTCCTCACCCTACCCCGAAGGAGCCTAGTGGCCTGGCCCTGCTGAACCCCTCATGCTCAACCAACGCCTCCATCCTGTACATCGGCCTTCTTGGGGCTTTGAGGCTCTGTGTTGGCTCAGGGCCCGTGTGCCGGCTGTGGCTCTTCCAGGAGGGTTCTCCTCAGCTGCCCTTGCGGAGGGACGAGGGAGGGGGTGGAGAGAGTGAATGAACAAAAGCATTTTTACTCTGGAGAAAAATTAAAACCTGTCTTAGGAGGCATGAGTGATTGCAGTCAGCTTGGATATTAAAAATGTTTATTTCTGCATATGAACAGGAATAATAGATAAATATATATAATAGGGATCATATATATGTATATATTTAATAGGCAGCAGCCAATGAGAATGCAGTTCAGCTGAGATCTGGAGCGGACTACAGGCCGGCTGGGCCTGGGAAGCGAGGTGGGAAGGGGTGAAGGTGATGGGGGAATGGGGCAGCAAACCCTGGCTCAGATCGAGACAGCAGCTACCTTACAAACGACCCAGGTGTATCCCAATATTCAGGACCCAGTGTTGCTGCCCTAACGTGTCCTGGCCTGGATAACGGCCCTGGGGTAGGGAGTTTTGAACAAGCCGGGGGGCCGTACGGCGGGGTATTTGGGTCCCTACTTTCTTCAGTTCAGCAGGATACGGTGAGCATTTCCCCACGTTGGGCACTTTCTGTGTTTATCTCTTTGCTTCCAGAAAGGATTTGAGGCGATTTAGTTTTGAACCAGAATACGAGTGTTGAGGGGGGGTCTTCGGGCTGCGGGAAATTCTGTAGGCCAACCTGCGCCCAGGTAGCGCGTTCTTCTCCCTTTTCTATTAGCTTCCCTGCTACAGCTGGGATCCCCCCGCTTGGGTCCCTGGACGTGACACAGACTTGTGTTGGATGAATGAAGGGACAGGTGGACCCTGAAGGCAGTCAGAGCGGCAAGGAGGGAAGCGAGCTCAGGCTTTGCAGTGGCGGCTACCTGGCTAACCCCAAGGCTGGCCTGGAAGCAGTCCCCGGCCGTCTGCTTGTGGCGCTTCGCCTGGGCGACACCCCCACACAGTGGAGCCGGGCCTTCTGCTTGAGGAATGAAGGTAACGGGCACGTGTTTCTTGACTCGTAAATATAATAAATGCTCCATCAAGGCAAAACTTCCAGGAGATGCTTTTCTCACTTGAGCTCGTCTTTGAGTTACCTCCTCAGGTGGCTGTCCAGTGCCACCTGTCCTGCCGCGAAACGTGAGCGGGAAACAAAACTAAAATAATCTGCTACGATTCTTGCAGATAATTTCAGTTCTTCAGTCTTTCACAGCTTCTGCTGCTTCTTTGCTTTCCAGACATTTACCTTTCTCAGTTCAATGTATTCGTGGGTTTTACATTTTTTTTTCCTGTTTGTGAGTGCCAGTGATGTGGTCTGGAGTGGGGTTTGGGAGCCAAGCACCGAGAAAGAATTCTTGAGATATTGTCCATGCAAAAAAAAAAAAAAAATGTTTTTATTCTGGCTCAGGGACGGGACCTGCAGGCAGAAAGAGCTGTGTTATAGGTGTGAGGAGTGACCGGTTATATACGGTTTTCCACCCTTTGGAGGGGACTGTGACATTAGGGCCCCAGGAAATGGAGACTATAGGTTTCTGGAGGTCTAGCTAATTGATAAAAATGGCTTTTCTTCTTGTAAATCATTGAGACAGTCGCAAACTGATGGAGACTCAGGTCCTGCATAACTGTGATTGCTATCAGTGAACCATCTGTTTCTCTCCTTTGCTCTTGGGCAGCCAGGTGTGTGCCTGAGGAATGTCGCATCCATTCCACCTGGGGGCGGGGGGGGGGGGGGGGGGGGGGGGGGGGGCGTAAGGTGTCACCTTGTGCTTTGCCCTCTGCTCACCTTCCTTTTGCTCCCTCATCAGGAGTATGGTAGGTATCTCCCCTTTCATCACAAAATACTCTCATTTTAAAACATGTAAAACTTCCATTTTAAAAAAATCTAAAAAAAAAAAAATAATAAAAATCTTTAAGTTTGAAAGGAGCATATTTTGCTATTATTGTTTAATAATGCCACATTTCTTATAATAGTAATAATTTGAGTTATATTTTCACTAGAAAAATTAGACTTTTATTTTAATTTTTTTTTAAGATTTTATTTATTTATTCATGAGACACAGAGAGAGAGAGGCAGAGACACAGGCCGAGGGAGAAGCAGGCTCCCTGCGGGGAACCCAACACGGACTAGATCCAGGTCTCCAGGATCACACCCCCCGCTGAAGGCGGCACTAAGCCACTAAGCCACCAGGGCAGCCTTTTTTTTTTAAATTAATCTCTCTCTCTTTTTTAAGATTTTATTTATTTATTCTTGAGAGACACAGAGAGAGGCAGAGACACAGGCAGAGGGAGAAGCAAGCTTCCTGCAAAGAGCCCGATGCAGGACTCGACCCTAGATCCCTGGATCAGGACCTGAGCCATAGGCAGATGCTCAACCACTGAGCCATCCAGGCATCCCAAAAATTATACTTTTCTATTAGGTTTATCTGTGCTAGTCAACTTTCTCCCTATCTTTTTTTTTTTTTTTTAATAGAAATACCATAAAGGAAAATGTAAATCAGTGGTCTGTGCTGCGCCTCTGAAATCCACGAACTCCTAGAAAGCCCAGACTGAACTCTGCCCTAAATGTTTATGCCTTGCTGTTGAGCAGGGAACATTCCAGAGGGAACTTGAAAGTCTGGGCACCAGGGTTCCCTTCTGAAGCGCTGGGCCTTTCATCTGACTTGGCTGCCGGGACTTCTCAGAGATGCGCACGTCTCGATTCATGTCCAAGGACTGTCAGGTTGTCAGAAAGAAACCTCCAGAGAGCCCACTCCCGCTGAGCCAAAGTGTGCGTCCCACAAAAGTCAGTATTTTCAGCTTTTCCTTTGCCCTGAGTGTGTATAAAAGGGCTTTCTAGTATATGTCCCTTCTATTGGGGGCAGGGTATCAGCAAAGAAATGGCTTTCTTTTTTTTTTTTTTTAATTTTAAATTTTTTTTTTATTTTTTGAGTGATGGGCTTTCATCTTTTATCCTTCTGCCAAGAGTAGGAGCACAGATACCTCATTTTGGACTTTGGGAGATGCTTTCTTTAGAATATATGACTTTATTGAAAGCCCTGAGTAGAGATGCAGGGACAACAAATAAAAATAGAGCATATTAGAGCAAAGGTCATGTTTCTTTGAGCGCATTAGTTTTAATTGACTTTGTCCTTATTGATGAGATGTACCGTCTTTAGCTTAGGTGATAGATTCGTCTTCTGATGTGAAGAGGTCGTGAGTCAATGGGAAGAGGTTGGTTACCGGATGCGTAAAGCTTAACACACGCAGTTCCTGGTACCCAAAAGGTGCCCGTGAATTCCTGTGGAAAGAGTTCAGAATTAAAAAAAACTGAGCAAACTAGACCTGTCACCTATTTAAAAAACAAATTTTAACTGAGTAAATTCGAAGATCTGATCGGCTTTATCAAACAATTCGTGAATTGGACGGCATTCCTTCCGGCAAGTGGTGGGGAGCTCTGCTGAGCTAAACAAAATGAAAGTTTTTATTTTTTTTTAAAGATTTTTATTTATTTATTCATGAGAGACACACACACAGAGAGAGAGAGAGGGGTGGGGGCAGAGACACAGGCAGAGGGAGAAGCAGGCTCCCTGCAGGGAGCCCGATGTGGGACTCAATCCCAGGTCTCCAGGATGATGCCCTGGGCTGAAGGCAGCGCTAAACGACTGAGCCACCTGGGCTGCCCAAAATAAAGGTTTTTAAAGGTAGAAAGAGCTCATTACACACATACACACACACAAAGGAAAAAGAAAGGAATTTACTAGCAGAGGAGGACAAAGTTGCCCTCCTAAGGGGAGCGGAAGAGGTGTGACCCATTCATTCACTATCCCAATACCACCAACTGTCCCATGATGACCAGGAAACTCTGTCCTCGGCTTACGGGTTCATCTCCGAGGGGCTGAAACTTGGGGTACGTCGGTTGGGAAGTCTTACCCTACTGATGAGGGGACGTGACCTAAGTGACTCCGTTTGGGCCATACAGTTTTCTCTTTACTAGGTCAGAAGGCCCGAGTCGAGTCGTAGAGCTGCTTCCAGTCTCGGGGGCAGGACTTTGAGCCGTAGCCTTATTCCTCTGACCTGCAGAACCAACACGTTGAATTGGATGATAATGCTGGTTAACTGCAGTATCTTTTTGGGGGAGTTGGGGTGCATCCTTTCAGAGTGCTATTTACTCAGGGAAGCCTTTTATTTAGGTATTTATTTTAACAAGGCTTTTTATTACAGCTCTGAAGCTGCCCTTGGAACAGCGCTGAATCAAAGCCCCTTTACCCTTGAGACTCTCTTCTGGACCCAGCAAATATCTTTCCAGTTTATATGAGGAACAGGTGGCGGTGGCTTCTCCTTCCCCTCCCCCTTCCCTTTCTTCTTCTTCTTCTTCTTCTTCTTCTTCTTCTTCTTCTTCTTCTTCTTCTTCTTCTTCTTCTTCTTCCTCATGGCATCTTATGTCAGTATTTTTCTAGACATTATAATTCTATACTAAAATCATCCCACCCTCAGGACCCCTAGGTGGCTCAGTGGGTTAGATGTTGTGACTTCCGTTCAGGTCCTGATCCCAGGGTCCTGGGATTGAGCCCCACATCGGGGGGTCCCTGCTTCTCCCTCTCCCTCTGCCCATTCCCCTGCTTATGCTCTCTCTCTGTTTCTCTTTGTCAAATAGGTAAATAAAATCTTTAAAAGAAAAAATAAGATCCTGCCATCCTTAGTACAAATAACCTTAAATGGTACGGCCGGAGCTTCTCTTCTAAGGCAGCCTTGGCCTCCTCTCTGCTGCCAGTATTTGACTTCTCCCCTGAGGGGTTCAGACCATCAGGGCCCAGCACAGCCTCACCCCATCACCCAGCTCCCTGCCACCATTTTTGTGACCTTTTTATCCTGAAGGGATTCCAGGCTGATGGAAAATGTACCAAAACAGGACAAAGAAGGCCTGGTAGTCAGTCGTTCACCCAGATTTCCCAAATGTACCACAAATATGGTAACATTTGTTCTGTTACCCCCTCCCTGCAGATATGAACGGATGTGACCGTGCACGAGCTCTTTCCCTGAAATATGTCAGAGGAACTTGCGGATGCGACATCCCTTTACCCTATACTCTTCAGGGTGCGTTGCCCTAAAATAAGACCTTGTCTTCGCTAACCATGGTATGGTGATCGAAGGTAGGGAATTATGTTTATGTAATATTCTTACCTAATCTAAGGGCCTTTTTCAAATTTTACCAAATGTTCTAGCAATAGTCTTTGCAGAAAAAAAAATTTATAATTTGAATCTGTCCTTGATTCAGTGCAGAAACACACTGTGTGCAGTTGCTAAATGTCTCTCTGCTCGTTTGATCTGGCGTGAACACTCATGTTTCTTTGTTTTCCGTGCCCCACATGTTTTTGAAGCAAACAGGACAGTTATTTTGTAGATTTTCCCCCCCTTGTTTGATGTTTTCTCAGGTTTAGATTCAAGTTACACACCGCTGGCAGGAACACCTGCCGGTGATACTGTGTCCTTCTCAACGCGTCAAAGCACAAGGCGCGGATGTCTATTTGCCCTGTGATGGGGATAGCGGGTCACTTTTTACAGGTGGTGCCTTTTATGTTTCCCTACTGCAAAGTTCCCGTTATTTTTTTCTTTGCAATTAACATAAATGAAATTGGGAGATTGGAGTGTATGAAAATGCTCTGTTTCTCATTATACTTTTATTCACAAGTTTTTACATCAATCGGTGACTGTTGCCTGAAAGAATTAATTACGGTTGCCAATTCGGGATGGTCTAATTCCATCATTCTTTCAAATTCTTGTAGAATCCTCCTGTAATGAAAACTTGCCAGCTTCCGATCATTTTTTTCATTCACTTCTATTAATATGGATTCATGATTTCCTATTTTTTAATGGGTTATAATCCATTTGATATCACTATTTATTAAGGAACCTGGATTTTGTTAGTGACAAAAGAATATTTAGAAACCAAGTCTGGGCAGAGTGCATTTCTCACTGGGATATCACAGGTGCTTTCGGAGGACAGAGCTACACGATGAATGCACGCGCACACAAATCAGTGTCCATGTGCGTATCTAGGCCTGTGGCAGATCTTCTACTTCTATTGCTCTGTCTCTATGCACGTTAAACACCAAGAACCAAAAACAAAACAACAACAACAACAAAAAAAAAAACCACCAAGAACCTATTCGAACTCAGCTCCACCACTTTATTCCAGCCTTCTCTTCTTTCACATTTGCAACTCCCTTTTCTAGCACTAAGTCTGATTCTTGTCATCAGCACCACATTCAAGTCTACCTACACTGTGGCTTCAAATCTGCTAACCTTTACCCATGTGAGAGACACAGTTTAACTGAAACTTGATATTTATTTAGAGTTATTGTTTTTACTACTGTGTCTAAAGTTACCTAAATTAATTTTTTTCTGCCTTCGGTGCCGTTATGTTATTTATTTGAAATACCGTTGGATATGTTACACTTTTTACTGTCCTTGTTGACTTTTTACATCTTGAGCATATAGCCCATTAACTCTAGAAACCAGAACTATAAAGAGACACCCTTCCAGAAGTGTTCCTGGTCACCCTTCTACCCGGTACCCATTCCTCCTCTTCACCCCATTCCCACCATCCCTGTAGGTAACAAATCACATGTACTTTTGGTTTATCCATTGTGTCTGATTATTTTTTGCACATATTTGCAGTTATTATTTTTTTGTTTTTTACACAAAAGGTAGCTTACTGTATTAGTTTTCCAAGGCTGTTGTTGTAACAAAGCACCACAAACTGAGTGGCTTGCATGATGGACATTTATTGTCCCGCAGTTCTTGAGGCTAGAAGTCCAGGTCAAGGTGCTGGAGGGGCCGTGCTCCCTGTGAGGGCAGCAGGGAAACAGACGATCCAGGCCCTTCTCCCAGCTTCCAGGGTATCCCTGGCTGGTGGCCACAGAGCTCCAGTCCTCACATGACATTCTCCTGTGTGCAGATCTGTCCAAATTTCCTCTTTCTCTAGGATACAGTCATGTTGGATTAGAGACACACTGTACTCTGCTAGGACTTCATCTTAACTCAATACAGCTGCCGTGACTCTATTTCTAAACAAATCACGTTCTGAAGTACATAGGAACTTCGGGAGGACACAATTCTACCCATAACACGTATATGATTATGCTTTTGTGCTATGCTTTTTGTCACTTAATATAACCTGCAAACCATTCCACAGCACTTCCTGGGGATCTTCTTCATTCTCCCTTTCTTTCTATTCACAGCCACAAAGTGCGGCATTGTGTAGATAGAACATAATTTATTCGACTACTCCTCCACAGCAGCTGAACGGTTTCCAATATTTTGCAGATATAAGCAATGCTGCAATGATAAGATTGTGGTTATGTATTTCATACTGCAGAAGGATCTTGAGGGTAAATTCCTAGAAGTAGAATTGGCGGGTCAGAAAGTAGATGCATGGGTACCTCTGTTAGTCATTTCCAAATCCCCCTCTGAAAGGTTGCAAAACTTTTTATTTCCCATTAGCATGTATAGCAGTATTTACCCATGGTATTCCCAATAGAATGTATTGTCTAGCTGTTTGCATTTTTGTCAGTTTGAAAGGAAAACGACATCCCCGTGCAGTTTTAGATTACATTTCTCTAATTATGAGAAAGGTTGGCAATTTTTTCTTTTGCCCATTTTTCTTTAAAACTTTTGGTAGTTTTTCTTCAGTTTTTAAGATTAAAAATATATATATATGCTAGGAATAGTATATTTTTTCCAGTTGCCTTTTTAAATTTTATTGTTATTATTTTTTGCTTTTAAACATGACATTTATTATCTTACAGTTGTGATATCGGAGGTCTGCTGTGAGTCTCACTGGGCTAATGTCAAGGTGTCTGTGGGCCAATGCTCCTTCTGGAGGCTCCGGCGGGGGGGGGGGGGGGGGGGGATCTGTTTCCTGGCCTTTTTTGGTTCTTCCCGCTGCTGCTGTGTTCTTTGGCCCCTTCCTCTGTCCTTACCAGAATCTTCAAATCTCTCTGACTCTGATCTCTGTCAGTTGCCTCTTGACTCCGTTCATGGTGTGTTGTCGTTTTTAACCATTCTTTTATTGAAGCTAGTTTTGAGCTACAGTAACAAAGCCTTTTCCCCACACCCAGGTTATATTGGAATTTACCATTCACCCATGTGTGCTTCTAGAACTTGAGTGTTTACTTTTTTTTTTTTTTTTTTTTACATTCAGAGCCTCAATCCATTTTAGGTTCATTTCTATGTCTGGTCAGAGACACTGATTTAATTTTGTATTCTTTTCTCGAGGACATCAAAACTCTGTCTTAGATCCAGTGATTTGAGGTACTACGTTTGCAATTTATCAAATGTCCACATATACTTAGGTGTATTTCTGGACCCTCAGCACTCTCCCCCTGGCCTGTTTGGTCATGCACCAGGAACACAGTCTCAATGATAACATGTTCTATGTCTGGCAATGATGGTAGCTTTTCCTTTCCAGTGAATTCCTAGTCTGATATATTTCTCCACATGAGTTTTAGCATCAACTTGTTCAGTTCCATCAAACACATTTATTGATTTTCTAAAAAAGATTTTATTTATTAGAGAAAAGGAGAGAGTAAGCGGGAGTGGGGTGAAGGGCAGAGGCAGAGGGAGAGGGAGGAGCAGACTCCTTGCTGAGCTAGGAGCCCAATGAGGGCTGCATCCCAGGGCCCTGAGATCATGACCTGAGCTGAAGACAGATGCTTCACTGACCTAGCTGCCCAGGCATCTGGAATTTGTTATTTCTTAGCATTATATGCATACACCTAAAGCCAAAATCTTGCTCAATGTAGTAGCACTAGAGGCACTTCTATTAAGACCAGAAGAAAACAAAAATGATGTCCACTATCTATACAACTGTTCCACATTATTCAGTGGACATGTTATCTACTCTCATTAGACAGGGAAATCAGTAAGTGGAGGCTCCGCAGCCAGAATTTTTAAAAAAGTAAAACTATTTTTACTGCAGAGTAATATACCTGGAAACCTCTAGGGAATTGCTGATAGAACTAACTTAAACAATAAATTCAGTAAGGATGGAGGAATAGGGATACCTGGGTGGCTCAGTGGTTGAACGTCTGCCTTTAGCTCAAAGTGTAATCTCGGAATCCAGGATTGAGTCCCATTTAGGGCTCCTTGCAGGGACCTGCTTCTCCTCTGCCTGTGTCTCAGCCTCTCTGTGTCTCTCAGGAATAAATAGATAAAATCTTAAAAAAAAAAAAAAAAAGGATCCAGAAATGAAATGAACATGCAGTTGCAGGGTGTGTGGATAGAGAAAAATCCATTTGCAAACAAAAATAAAGAACAAACTTGACAAGAAAATGTGCAAAACCTAAATGAGAAAAACTTTGAAAGCCCAAACTTTGTTGGGTTTGGTAGATAAACTTCTTATTTCTGGCTAATTCAGTGGGTCACACATTACTGAGTACTTCCACCTGTACAGTGAACATGTGAAAATAAGCTTTGTTTTTTCTCCTGTAAATCTATTGTTAATTGTAGGCTCCCATTCACTGGACCAAAGTTGGAAGAAAAGGTTTCTTGACAAATACCAATTATATTTCCATGGGAAATTGAAACTATAAAAAATCATTCACAATATCAACAAAAATGGTAACACTTAGGTTGGAATTAGAAATTTGACAAAAGTTGTAAAAGACTCATCCTCTGACTAGTACAAAACATTGATGAGAGTAATTAAAGAAGACCTAAACAGACAGTTAATGGATCAAAATATTTAATATTTTTTAAAAGTTTATTTAAAGTACGCATCCCCCTCCCAATGTGGGGCTTGAACTTACTACCCTGAGATCAAGACGTGCAGGGTCTACTGACTGAACCAGCCAGATGCCCCAGATTTAATATTTTTGAGATATCAATTCTCCCTCAAATAGATCGGAGATTCAATATAATTCCAGGCTTTTTTTTTTTTTTTTTTTTTTTTAGAAAATGACACGATGATTTTAAGATTCATATGGAAATACAAAAGTTCTGGAATATATAAACACATTCAAAAAAGAACAGAGTTTTTTGGGCTTACCTTATCTGATTTTGTAACTTATTTATAAATCTACAGTAATCAAAACAGGAAAATATGATATAAAGATAGCTCAATTGAACTGATAGAGGTCCAAAAATAAACTGCACATACATGCACAACTGATTTTGGCTAAGATACAAATGTGGTGAATGCAGTGGACAAACAGCTTATCAACAAGTTATGCTGAAATATTTGGATATCCATGTGCAAAAAATGAACTTAGGTCCCTATCTCTACCATACACAAAGATCAACTCAAAACAGATCCTAAACGTAAATACAAAACCTAAAACTAAGATCTCTAGAAGGAATAGAAGAAAATATTTGTGAGCTTAAAGCTGAAGAACCAATCCTGAATTTTTATATCACCTTTTGTACAGCAAAGGTGATTGGTTTTATCTATTTTTATCCTGTCATGATTGGATTCTAAATCTTCTCAGCATTCACCTCACTTGGTAAAGACAATAGCCTTATCCTCAGTAACCACCTGAGCTCACTCTCCCAAGGAAAGGGTGTTACCATTTCTTTACAGCTTCATTAGGTCAACAATTCATGATGATGAAATACTGGTCAAAGATTTGAGTCTAGGAAGTGGGGGTTGGGGCCGCATATGCTCATGGTAATTCTGTAGAAACACAGGGTGGAAGCTGGTAGCCTATATTCTTATACACGTACCCTGCCACTGGATTTAGTAAAAAACAAAACAAAACAAACCAAAAAACAGTGTATGGTTTCCATTTCTAACCAATATGAGTTCCGAGTTATGTCACCTTAGACTGGCCAGGTATTCTGTTGTACCTGATTATTACATGTATTAGCCAAAGGTCAGAGGCTTAAGGCCTGAGCCACCCAGGTGCCCCTGCTCACTTTTTTCTAAGAGGGCCTTTGTGAACATCTGACGATCCACAGAATAAGAGAAAGGTTTTTTAATCGTGAAGCAGTGGGGCAGGAGGAGGGAGGCGGAGAAGGAGTCCGCTGTTGGGTCTCCACGATCAACACCTCCAAAAATACAGAATGTCAGTGAGAATCTAGGAGGATATGTATATATATATCTACTCTGTAAATTGTAATAAGAACATTCACCTCACAGGTTAAGATTAACTTTGATAATAAATCCAAAGCCCATTGCTCAACAAATGTCAGGTATTAATTCCATTATTATTAAGGATTTTTTTCTTTTTACAGGAAAATGAAGCTCAGAAAGTCTTAGTAACTCATGAGCATATCACAGCTAGTCAGTGACTGATAGGTCCCCGGGCCCCAGGTCCAGTCTGTTCTCTCACCATTAGGCCACGAGTCTCGTGTTTTCCATCAAGCGTGGTAACAGCATACAGGGCGCAGCACACGATGGTACTGAAATCACTGGAGATGAAGGTTTTTATACATTCGGTGCTTCATCCTTTAATTCCGCGTTTCGGGGAGAGCTTCAACCCGCAGCCAAGCAGGACCCCCGGGCTCCGCAGGAGGCCCGGGGCGGGGCCTGCGGGCGGGGGCGGGGCCTGCGGGCGTGGCAGGGCTCCGCGGGCGGGGGCGGGGCCGGGCTCCGCGGGCGAGGCCTGCGGGCGTGGGCGGGGCCTGTGGGCGTGGCAGGGCTCCGCGAGCGTGGGCGGGGCCTGCGGGCGTGGGCGGGGCCTGTGGGCGTGGCAGGGCTCCGCGAGCGTGGGCGGGGCCTGTGGGCGTGGCAGGGCTCCGCGGGCGGGAGGTTCGAATCCCCGGAGGCTCCGCGGCCTGGCGGCTGCAGCGCTGTTCACCGACCCAGAACTCCCGCGCTCCCCCCAGGGTCCGCCCGCTCCCGCCCGGATGCATCCGCTCCGGGATTTGCGGGCGGCAAAGCTGGAGTGGGACGGCGGAGCGCGGCTCCCCCGGCGGCAGTCGGGGGTCTAGGCCCCTCCCAAGCCGGGGTCCGGGGTTCGGCGCGCGGTAGTACAGCCCCCCGCAAGGTGATGCTCGGGGTTCCCGCGGAGGAGGGCGAGACCCGGCTCTCCCTGCCGCCCTGCAGGACCGAGGTCCTGTCCCCGTAAGGGATCTGAGCCCCGGGGCCCCTCACCGCCCCCCGGCGGGATGTGAGGGTCCGGCCCGGGCCGTCCCAATTCCGAGGGGCACCGCGGCCGCGCGCTCGGAGGCGAGCGGCGGCCTCCAGGTCCCCGCCCCGCGGCTGCTGCGAAAGCGCGGACGCGCGGACCCGGTGGAGCGGGAGGGAGGGCGCGCGGCGGCCGTGCGCATGCTCAGTGCCGCCCGCTTCGCCGCGGGGCTCGGCGCCGGGCGGCGGGGCGCGTCCTCCGGCGGCTCATGGCGGCTCCGGGGCCCGGGGGACGGCGGGTCCTGGCAGGTGAGGGCCCTGCGCTCTGGGCGCGGAGTCCGCGGCCGCGGGGGTCGGGGCTGCGCCCGGGTCTGGGCCGCGGGGTCGGCTGCTGGCGCGGGGACCCGGTCTGGCCTTTGCGGAAGTCCGCGCGGCGGCCGCTGGGGGGGCCGGCCTGGGGGGGTGACCTCGGGGGGTGACCTCCGGGGAGTGGGGGGGCTGACCTGGGAGGGTGACCTCGGGGGGCCGACCTGGGGGGGTGGCCTCGGGGGGATGGGGGGGCCGACCTGGGGGGCTGCCCTGGGGGGGTGGCCTCGGGGGGATGGGGGGGCCGACCTGGGGGGGCTGCCCTAGGGGGGTGACCCCGGGGGGGGTGGGGGGCCGACCTGGGGGGGGCTGACCTGGGGGCTAGGGGGTGGGGGGCTAACCTGGGGGGGATAGGAGGTGAGGGGATGTCCTGGGTCCAGTACGGGGTAGGGGGGTGGTCCTGGGGGGGGTAGGGGGTGGGGGGACTGACCTGGAGGGGGCTGACCTGGGGGGAAACGGGGGGTGGGGGCTGTCCCCCAGTGCACGACTTTCCCTGTCCCATGGGGGGTGTCCCTGTGGGGGGGGGCTGTCCCCAGTCCAGGACCTTCCCTGTCCCATGGGGGGTGGTCCCTGGGGGGTGTGGGGCTGTCCCCAGTCCAGGACCTTCCCTGTCCCATGGGGGGTGGTCCCTGGGGGGTGTGGGGCTGTCCCCAGTCCAGGACCTTCCCTGTCCCATGGGGGGTGGTCCCTGGGGGGTGTGGGGCTGTCCCCAAGTCCAGGACCTTCCCTGTTCCATGGGGTTCCCCCAGTCCAGGACCTTCCCATGGGGGGGGTCCCTGTGGGGGGGGGCTGTCCCCAGTCCAGGACCTTCCATGTCCCATGGGGGGGGTCCCTGTGGGGGGGCTGCCCCCGTACGTGAACTGAGCAGTTGGGTGTTTGGTCCTTTACACGGAACATCCTTCACCGGAAAAGCCAAGTGTAGTTTAGGAATCTGGGCCGGGCGGCCGTGCTGAGGAGGTCGGCCTCGGCATAGGAACCAAGTTGTTTGCCCCCAGCTCTAGGAGCCGCGCAGCACTAGAGCCATTTCGAATTGGCTTTTGGTACAAGAAGCTGCAAACCTACCTCTTAAAGTAGATAGAGGGAGAGAGCGCGCCGCCTGTTGTCCTCGGAGGGGGGCCAGGTGTTCAGATACATTCGCGCTGGTACTCTGTGTTTCAGACGTCGTGGCATATGTTGACGTCTGGTCAGTGAATGGAACAGAAAATTACTCCAAGACGTTTACAAACCAGCTTGTGGATATGGGGGCAAAGGTAAGTCCCCCAACCTTGCTGCGCGACGTTGGTCCTCCGGGACCTCGTGGGACGGGCCTGTGTTTTATTTTGGGAGGTCGTACTTAGAACGTGAGGCCTGAAGGACAGAGAAGACCGTGGGTGAGTAGTGGGGTTGGGGAGGGTGGCCCGTGACGTGAACGGTGTGAACAGCAGGGTTTATAGGACAGCTGGTCGTGGGGCACCTGGGTGGCTCCGGGTTAAGGCCCTGCTGCCAGCTCAGGTCGTGCTCCTGGGCCCCCGGCTCAGGGCGGGTCTGCTTCTCCCTCCACCTGACTCTCCCCCTGCTGTGCTCTTTTTCTGTGTCAAATAAACAACTTTAAAAATGAGAGAGAGAGAATAGTTGGCCTTTGGGTGAAGAGGGAAGACTCTAGGCTGGAAACATGGTTTCTGCCATTGGTTCCTTGGATGCAGGATGTTGTTGACCGAAGTGAGAAGTACAGGAGCAGGAGAAGGTCTTTAAGGGAAAGATTGCGAGTTTGGGCACATTGAAAATATCTGGCAGACACAGGGAGGTACAGACGTGGGATTGGAGATCGTCAAGGCCGGAGAGCGCACCGTCGGGCGTCAGGCCCCGCGGCTCAGGGGAGATCATGGGTGTGGGAGTGACTCGGTTAGGATGGAAGGGGCTGGAGGTGCAGCCAGCTTACTGTGTGGAGGGCGGGTGGCGGGAGCAGGGACTCGGACAGACGGGCGAGACGGACATCCACGAGATTCAGGAACACGCGTCTGGATATTGGAGGAGGATTGACTTCAGAATCTCCAGACAGGTTGGCGCTGGTGGGTGTACGTTAGGTTTTGGGAACTCCAGGGTGTTGTTTGGGAACTCTAAGGGTGTTGTTGAGTGTAGCACAGTTTTCAGTGGGACGGGTAAGGATTGGACGTTAGCCCAGGAGTGAAGGAGGTGGTGCAGACGTCTATGCTCAGAGGGACCTGAGCTGTGGACAGAGTGTATCCGTGTGTGTGTGTGTGTGTGTGTGTGTGTGTGTGTTTTGGGGGTGGGGGACGCGGGGGACGACAGCGTAGGCGGGTGAAGGGAGAAGACCAGGGGTGAGGATGGGGAGAGAGGCACCCAGGGCATAAAACAGGACTTTCACTCACCGGCAGAGAGGGTGCCCCTAAGTCCTGTCTGGCTGGTGCCAGTCCCCACCCTGCTGCACGGCACAGCCTGGGGTGGAGAGTGCTGAGCCAGTACGGGCAGGGCGCCCTGGGACCCCGAGAAGACCCCTTCAGTTCTGGCCCGTGGGTGGGTAGGAGCCAGAGCGAGTTTCCTGGTTTCCATACCTGCTGCCTACCTGGCTAAGAGCCCAGGTGCGCAGCTGGGAGGAGGGCCGTGAGGACCTCATCGCTGTGTGTTAGCATCACACCTCCGCTCTCTTGGAGCTTTCTGCTTTCCACTTTTTATTTAGAAAACTTACAAATGGAAGAGTGGGACATAGACGCCCAATAATTGTTAACTTCTTAGCCTCCTTGCTTCGTCTGCATCTCTTCTGTACAGTGTATTTACATGTGAATGTGGTTTTTTTTTTTTTTCCTAAACTATTTGAAAGTCACAGATAAAATTTGGCCCTAAATTGGTTCACTGTGTATAACCTCTAAGAACAAAGGATTATCCCGTATGATAAAGACAATTGATCACATCTCAGAAGATTAGCAGTGGTTCCTAACGGATTCGGCCACTGCAGAAAGCTGTGCCTGTGCCAGTGGGTGGGAGGCCGCTGCTGTCTGTACTTGGTTCTGTCTTTACTTTCAGCCCACGGGTAAGTTGCTGGCCGTGTGTCATCAGGATCTCACACGGTATTTTCCTGCGCGTTTTCATATATTTATTTTGAGGAGCCTGTTCAAGACTCCAGCTCATGTTCCCATTGAGTATTTCCTTCTCTTCTTGACTTGGAAGCATTCCCTCTATTTTTCAGTTGGCCTCGTTGTTGGCCGTATTAATTAAAGGATTTTCTAACTCTGTGGCTGGTCTTTTCATCTTTTTTGTGGTATCTTTTGATGATAATTGGAATACAGTTTATTTCTTTACGGTGAGCTTTGTTTGTTGTGTGTCCTGTTTAAAAAAAAAAAAAGGCAACTGTGCCTATACCAAGATTATGAAGATTTCTCCTGTGTTATTTTCTGGAAGCTTTATCATTTTGCCTTTCACATCTAGGTTTACTGTACATCTGGAATTGATTTTTATATGTGGTATGAAATAGTTTCATGTTTTCCACATGAATATTCTTTTATCTTAGCACCATTTATTGAAAAGATCATCCTTTAACCGGTCTCTGAAGTTACACCTTTGTCATCGGTCAGGTAACCGCATGTTGCGGTATCCGTCTGTCTGTTCTCAGGACGGACCACCGTCTTAATTGCTCTTATAATGAACCTTCGTGAGTCGTCTTGTTTTTCCTTCAAGGTGTCCTGGCTGTTATTTGCCTGTTGCATTTCCAAATATATTTTAGAATCAGTTTGTCAGCTTTTTAGAAATTTTGACTGGGATGGGATTGATGAAAATAGATCAGTATGGAGAGAACTGACATTTTTAAAAAATTGAATCTTCCAATCCATGAATTTATATGCCTTTGTTGATTTTGGTGTCTTTAATTTCTTTCAGTAATGTTTTATTGTCTTCTTTGGTTATTTTTGATGCTATTATAAATGGTATCTTTTAATTTCCTTCTTCTCTTACTGGTATATAGAAATAACTTGTGTATCCACCTTGTGTCCAGAAGACTTACCAAATTCATTGATGAGATTGGACATTTTGGGGATTTAAAAAATCTACACAATTGAATGTTATGTGCACAAGACAGTTACTTGTAGTTTTTCTAATCCTGACCCTTTCTATTTCTTTTTCTGGACATACTGCACTGGTGAGGGCCTCTGTTGAGTAGAGTGCACGTATCAGGCATCTTTGGATCCTCTTCTCAAGGGAAAGCTTTTGGCATTTTCACCTAATGCAGGTTTTTTGTTTTATTTTTTAAGTTGGCATATGGTTGACATACACTATCATATTAGTTTCAGGTTTATAACATAGTGATTTCACATTTATGCACAGTGTGAAATGATCACCAGAGTAACTCTAGTTCTCACCTGTCACCAAAGTTATTAGGGTATCATCGACTATAATCCCTGTGATGTACTTATCGTCTCTATGACTTAAAACCGGAAGTTTGTACCTTTTCTGATCTTCACATATTTTGCACGTCTCCTCACTCCTGCCCCTCTGGTATGCACCAGTTTTCTGTATTTATGAGTCTGTTTTGTTTTTTTAGATTACACATATAAGTGATATCATATGCCTCATTTTTAAGTTGATTTTTAGATCCTAATTTGCTGTTTTCTTCATGAATTAACTTTTTAATGTTATCAAATGTGTTTTCTATATATCATGTGGTTTTTCCCTTTCACTTTGTTAACATAGTGAATAACTATTTATTTTAATGTTAGCCAACTTTGCAGTCCTGGAATAAACTCAAGTGGTGGGAATGCATTATCCTTGTTACGTATTTGTTGGTAACAGTTTGCCAATATATTGCTTTCTTTTTTTTTCCCCCACAAATATTTCAAGGAATAATACTGGTTATTTTCTGTTCCTGTAATGCTATTATGTGGTTTAGTACTAAAGATATGCTGGTTTTGTAAAACAAGTTGCAGAATTGTGACTCTTTCTCTTTTTTACTCTAAGTTTGTATAGGATTAGTACTATTTCTCTCTTAAATTTTTCGTATAACTTGCTGATGAAGCCAATTAGTCTTTGAGTTTTCTTTGTAGATTTTTTGAAAACTTTGTTTTTTGTTATAGTTTTTAATCTGTTTGAAGATTATAGGATATGTGTGTTTTCTGTTCTTAAAAGTGCTTTTAGAGAGCTGGTATTTTTTTTTTTTTAAGTATTCATTTCATCCAAATTTTCAAATTCATTGCATCAAAGCTATTCATCATATCCTGTTTGATTCTTTCAATGTCTTCATGATCTATATAAATGGTCCCTTGGTACTGATATTGGTTATTGTGCCTTTTTTCTTATTTTCCTTATAGCATTTACTTGGGTTTTATTAATTAGTTTTTCCAAAGAGTCAACTTTTGGTGGTCTTGGTCTTTTTTTTTTTTTTTTTTTTCTTAATTCTGGTCTCATTTTTATGATCTTCTAACTCACTCTTTGGTTTTAATTAGCTGTTCTTTTTCCAGCTTTTCAAGATGAGTACATTGACATTTAGCCTTCTTACTTTTTTTACATGCATTTGTTATGAGATTGTTAAATTCATATTTGTTAAGTGGAACATGGGATGCTGAATGGTGAATAAGCAGTTCAACAACAGACTATAGAGAAATTGAAACAGAAGTTTATTATAGGTTTTGGAGGAGGTGCATTATGCCACATGCCCTTAAGGAGTGACAAGGGGGCTGGGGGGATCCCTGGGTGGCTCAGCGGTTTAGCGCCTGCCTTTGGCCCAGGGTGTGATCCTGGTGTCCCAGGATTAAGTCCCATGTCGGGCTCCCTGCAAGTAGCCTGCTTTTCCCTCTGCCTGTGTCTCTGTCTCTCTCTCTGTGGCTCTCATAAATAAATAAAATCTTAAAAAAAAAAAAAGTGACTAGGGGAGTTCAGGGCAAAGTGCAGGCAGAGAGAATGGCAGAGCCTAAGGCATATGTCTTTATTAGGGTCCTTGGGTGGAAAGCTTTCAGCTTCCTGCTCCAGGGCTGGGTTAATCAATTCAAACCAAAGAAGGAGGCTTTGGTAGTTCCAGAATCGTATCTAAGGTCATATGACAGGAATGATCTTGAAGGCAGAGGAGACCGTTGCTCACAGGGGCGGTCGGGGAACTGACATTTGCTTGTGACTCTGGGGGCTGTTATCTAGCGTATGTGCTTGCACAAGGGGTTAGTGTTCGCTTAGGACACCTGCAGAAAGCTTGGCCAAACAAAGTGGATGCCAAGGCAGCAGTACCCTGGAGTGGGTTAGTTGGGATCTCAGCAGCGTTCATGGTAGGTTGTACATTTCTCCCTAGGCTGGACTTTAGCTGCATTCCCCAGGGCTTTGTTGGGTGGATTGCAGTATCTAGGTCTGCTTTTACTTTTTGTTTTATCCAATGCTTTTTGTTCTTGTCTCTAGATAAACTTGATTTGTTACCTTTTTTTTTTCCTAGTTGAGTATTTGTGTGTAAAGTTCTTTAGAATTAATTTGAGACCTAGAATCATATTTTCTTTCTTTAGAAAAGATTCACATTTGCCTCAGTCATGGTGTTTTTAGCGCTCATATTCCAAGACTGTCTTAATCCAGTTGCAGGATTGGAGATGATTTAAAACTGGACTACAGATCTTTGAGGGCCTCTATGACTTACCCTTACTCCCGGGTCAGCCCTTCAGATGCCCATCCAAGATGTGAGGGTTTTGCCACACTCCCTTACCCCATTCTAGTTTAGTCTAGTTTTTGTTCCTCTTGTCTTCAGAGGCATTTAGAAGTACTGCCCATTGTTTGCTAAATTTGACAAAAAAATGACCGAGTGCTGGGCTCCTCTGTCTGGCTGTGTCCATCTGTACCTAGACTCTTGGCTCAGTAATAATCCCTCACTGCCTCAGTAGCTCTCCAGGGCCTTCTGGTAGGTGGGCAGGTAGATAGATAAAGAGTATGTATGTATATTTTATCAAAGCGATACATACATGTTGCTTAAAAGGGCAAATGTGTGATGCCATGAAGTTCATAGTACAAACAAAGAGAAACCAGCAGTCCTTTGCCCTATACTTCCCATTTTATTTTTCTAAGGCAGCTTTTTCTAGATCCATTTTATTTGTTTCTTTTGGTGTTTGCCTTTTTATTTTCAAACAGTGTATGTATATACTTTGATAAAATTAAATATTGTTAAAAGAATTATGTATTGGCAAGTTCCACTTAATGGAAAGATTACATATAAAGGTCAATTTTTTGACACCGTGAATTTGAACATGCCATTATTATACCTTTCTTTATCTTTGATTGATATTTTAGCTGATTGTAAAATGTTAGGTATATATTATTTTCCCTTGAAGGCACTTCTCTATTGTTTTCTGACTTCCAAATTGCTGTTGGGAAGTCTAATGCCATTGTCATGTCTCACTGTTGGGTGTGATTTATTCCTACCTTCGCTTCCTTACTTTCTCTTTTAATTTCAAATCTTTCTTTACTCTAGCTCCACTGAAATTTCACGATAAGCTTAGTAAGGTTCTGTTTTCATTCTCATGCCAGGCCCTTGGGGGTCCTTTTGATCTAGAACACATGCCCTTTAATTTGAGACATTTTTCTTGAATTATTTTCGGATTTTTTTTTTTTTAAGATTTTATTTATTTATTCATGAGCGACACAGAGAAAGAGAGAGAGGCAGAGATACAGGCAGAGGGAGAAGCAGGCTCCATGCAGGGAGCCCGACTTGGGACTCGATCCTGGGTCTCCAGGACCATGCCCTGGGCTGTAGGCAGTGCTAAACCGCTGCGCCACCGGGGCTGCCCTATTTTCTGATTTCTTTTCCATTTTCTCTATTCCTGTATTACTTTCAACTGTTATTACTTAGGTCTTGGTTCTCCTGATCAAGCTGATGTTCTTATCTTACATCTCCTATTGTGTCCATCTCCTTGTCTTTTTGTTGTTCATGGGTACTGTTTCTCAGATCTATTATTGTCCAGCATTTCTATAGACATTTTTTTTACTTGTGTCATCATATTTTTATTTCCAACAGCTCTTTAGTTCTCTGATCCTTTAAAAAAAAAAATAGCCTCCCATTTTGGATATTCGTTAATGAATACAGTATCTTCTGAAGATTTAAACGAATGTCACTTTCTTCTAAATATATTAAATAATACTTTTTAATTTTAATTACATAAGTTTTTCCTGTGTTGTCTGCTTCCTGTGAATTTTATTTTGTCTTTGATGTACAAGGCTTGTCTAAAATCTCTTTATTTTTGACTCCACTCCCATTCTCTCTTCTACTAAAAATGCACTGCCAGTTCCTATGCCAGTTCCTACCTTTGCTTCCTTACTTTCCCCCTCCTTTTATCCTTGTGGAGCTCTAACTTGATGTAGAGGGAGCAGAGATAAACACGTGTATAACACACCATCCTAACTGGAGCAGATAGGTTTCCTAAGTGGCATTATCTGTTTATTAGAGTAGGGAGTTCTCTGTGACAGATTCTGAGAAATGGAATTGCTGGGGTAGGGGCTTTAGATGTTTTCCTTTCGACAAATATTGAATAAGATATCCTTTTTGATCAGTTTTACTTATGAAATTGTTTGTAAATGGTAATTTACATTTTATCTTCTACCTTTTGTCTACAGGTTTCAAAAACTTTTAACAAACAAGTAACTCATGTTGTGTTCAAAGACGGATACCAGAGCACTTGGGACAAAGCACAGAAGAGAGGCGTGAAGCTCGTCTCAGTGCTCTGGGTTGAAAAGTAAGTGATTTCTTTCTTTTTTTCCTCTAAGTAGCTAGTATTGGTCAAGTATGGAGATATTTCTCATATATCACAAAACCAGATAAAATGTGATTTTGTCTTTTCTCTACCTCTTACTTGAGCAAGTCATTCACTGTCCTCAGACCTTGGTTTCAGCAGTTGAAGATGGACCTAGTATAATCCTTAACCCTGTGGAGAGGGAAGGTGACCGCAAGGCCCTGAGACGCATAGGCTTGGTGTAGTCATGTAGCCACAGGAGGTGAATGTGATGAAGCAGATCATACTTGCGTAGGTGCCATAGCTTAAGTACCACAGACAGCATCGAAACAACACACATTGATTTCTCAGTTCCGGCCAGTGTTGGCAGGATTGGCTTACAGATGGCTGTCCTTTCTGAGTCTTCACTTGGTCGCTGTGTGACTGCATCCTAATCTCTTCTTGTAAGGACACCAGTTGTATTGTCTGAGGGCCCACCCTAGAGGCCTCACTTAACGTTAATTATCCCTTCCAAGGCCAGATCTCCAAATATAGGTGGCACCTGGAAAAAAAGAAGGTTTGAACTATACAGGTCCACTTATACATAGATTGTTTTTCAATGACAGCACTGGCAAATTTTTGGAGATTTGTTACAGTTTGAAAAAACGGATAAACTGCAGCCTTGAAATACTGAAAAAATTAAGAAGTTAGATATTTTAAGAATACAGTATATCATAACATTGTAACATTGTAATAATGTTACAAAATGTGTAAATTGCTTATTATCAGTAAGGCTTCTGGCTCACAGTAGCCTATTAGTCATTAAGTTTTTGAGGAGTCAAAAGTTGCAGGTGGATTTTTGATTGCACAATGGAGGGGGTGTTGGTGCCCCTAGAGCCCACATTGTTTAAGAGTCAACTGTATGGTCACATTCTGATGTACTTGGGGTTAAGACTTCACCTGAATTTTGTAGGGGGCATAATTGAAGCCATAAGAGGTGTGGGCAAAGGGAAGACTTGGATGATATTGAGGCCAGAGGGATAGTAGGGTGTCAGATGACGTAGGACTTTGTGGAGTGTGATTCAGAAGAATGTATGTGGAAAAGGGGCAAAGGCAGAGGCAGGAGAATGGTTGGAGGCTGCTGAATGATTCAGCCTAGAAGCGTTGCCTGCATCAGGGTGCAGTGACGCAGTCATGAAGAATGGTCAGATCAGATTCAGGATGCATTTTTGAAGGTAGTGCCGGTCTAGATCTCCTGAGGATTTGGATGTGAGTTCATAAAGAAGGGGAAGAATCAAGGATGACTGTGATGTGTTTGGCCCGAGGAATTAGAAAGATGGATTTGCTATTTCCTGAGACTGGGAAGGCTTCAGAAGGACCAGGTTTGGAGAAGAGATCATGAATTCCACTTGGATTGAATTCGGGGTGTTGATTAGGAACTCGTGGGGTGGAGCGTGGAGCCCTTGGCAGAGTTTGCAGATAAACATGTGGGAGACTTCTGTATACAGATGTTATTTAGCCATAATCTGGATGTGACCTCTTCTTGGTGAGTATAGATGGGGAACGGAAGTGTTCCAAAGTTGAGCACCCTAGTATTGGATGTTGAGGAGGAAAACCAGTCAGCATGGGATTCTACAAGTCAGGTGAAGAAAGCTGTCAAGGAGGCGATAGTGATCAGCTCTGGCAAACAGGTTGAGCAAAGGCATGTCCAAGAGGTTACTGCTGGAGTTAGCAATGTGGAATCTCTGGGATCTTGACCAGCAGTTTAGCAGATGAGTGGGAGCAAAGCTTGTTCAAGTAGCATTTGGGAAGCAGTGGAGGCTACTGCAATGGGGGAAGAGAGAGCTGGAGCAGTACCTGGAGGGGGTTGTGGAGTGGAGAAGATTGTTTAAGACGGGAGAAATGACAGCATCTGTGCTGACAGAACTGGTCCAGTAGAGGGAAATTTTGCTAATGCAGAGGCAAGAGGGGACCTTTACTCATGCTAGTGGCTTATTAAGGGGGCTGAGGGGCTAGACTCTAGCACATAAACTGATGGGTTATATCGGGTATATATAGGTTAATCTCATGTATCCTACAGGTATGTAGGATGGTTATGTGGGATCAAGGAGAGGAGGGAATGCAGAGTTTACGGGACAGTTGCTGCTGAGTGAGTAGATGTGGCTTCAGGTCTTGAGGAAATTCCTTCCTGATGCTGCCTTCAGTGAGAGCAAGCAAGATTGTGATCTGAGAATGAGAGGCTTTGCAGGTTTGAAGAGAACAGCAACACATGACGTAGTTGTCTAGGAACTTGGGAGAGGGGGTGGATCAGGGCAGGACTAACAGTTCACTTGAAGGTGGTGATTTTAAGTTGAACATGAGGCCCTGAGGACCTGAGCACCCAACGGGACAGGTGTTGATCTAGCAACCTACAAGCAGCAAGGAAGCAGAGTGTTGGTTTTAACTGGGGTTGGATTTTGCCACCATAAAGGGAGTTGGAAGGATATGGGGGACAAGGATAATGATACTGAGGTCTTTCTAGAATACATTTCAGTAGTTTTTAATCTGCTCAGAGAGATTTGTAACCGTCACTACTGTCTAATTTTTTTTTTAAAGATTCTATTTATTCATGAGAGAGAGAGAGAGAGAGAGAGAGAGACCGAGACCCAGGCAGAGGGAGAAGCAGGCCCTATGCAGGGAGCCTGATGTTTGACTCCCGGGATCACACCCTGAGCCAAAGGCGGACGCTCAATTGCTGAGCCACCCAGGCGTCCCACTACTGTCTAATTTAAGAACATTTTCATCACCCCAAAAAGAAGCTCTTTAGTCATTAGCAGTCACTCTGTTGCCCCAGCTCCCGGGAACCACAAATCTACTTTTGGTATCTCCAAGTTCCCTATTCTTGAACATTTCACATAAATGGAATCCTACAGTATGTAGCCTTTTATATTGGGCTTCTTTCACTTAGAATATTGGTTTGAAGGTTCCTTCATGTTGTAGCTTGCATCACTACTTCATTCATTTGAGTGGGTGAGAAATACTCCCTTGTATGAGTATACCACATTTTATCTTTTTTTTGTTTGTTTATCTTTTGATCGCAGTTGATGGACATCCCAGTTATTTGTATTTTTGGCTATCATGGGTAATGCTGCTGTGAACATAGGTGTACAAGATTTTCTGTGAATACGTATTTCTAATTTTCTTGAATATCTATCTATCTAGGGATGGAACTCCTCCTGAGTCAAGTAAAGTAAATACATAGTTGACCTTCCGACAGGGTGGGGGCTGAGGCAGCAACTCTTACGCTGTTGAAAATCCCCATAAAACTTGACTCTTCGAGAACTTGACTACTTAATAGTCTACGGTTGGCTGGAAGCCTTACTGCTAACAAACAACACTATTTTGTATATGCTTTAGATGCTATATTTTTACAACAAAGTAAACTAGAGCAAAGAACTGGTAAGAAAATCAGAGAAAATAAATTTGCAGTTTTGTACTATAAAAACACTGTGTATAAGTGTGTCCATGTAGTTCAAACCCATATTGTTCAAAGATCAGCTGTATACATGTAAGGATGGAATTGCTGTCATATGGAAACTATATATTTTAGCTTTGTAAGAAACTGCCAAACTTTTTTTTTTAATTGGCTATACCATTTTCCATTTTCCAGCAGCAGTGTTTGAGGATTATTATCCCTCTTTATGATTATAGCTAGCATACTGAATGCGAAGTGGTGTCTCAGTATAGTTTTATTCACCTAGTTAGTGATGTTGAGCAGCCTTTCATGTTTTTATTGGCTATTTGTCTATCTTTCTTTGAGAAATGTCTGTTCAAGTACTTTGCTCAGTTTAAACTGTTGGGTTATTTTTATTATTGAGTTGTAAGAGTTCGTTATATATTCTAGATATAATATTCTTTTTAAAAAAATATTTATGTTTTAAAGATTTATTTGTTTATTCATGAGACACACAGAGAGGCAGAGACACAGGCAGAGGGAGAAGCGGGCGCCTCGCAGGAGTCCAATGTGGGACTCGATCCCGGATCCCGTGATCACAACCTGAGCTGAAGGCAGCTGCCCAACTGCTGAGCCACCCATGCATCCCTAAAAATGTTTTATGTATTTATTCTTGAGAGACCTACAGACAGAGGCAGAGACATAGGCAGAGGGAGAAGCAGGCCCTGCGGGGACCTGATGCGGGACTCAATCCTAGGGCCCCAGGATCACAGCTTGAGCTGATGGCAGACACTCAACTGGGAGCCGAGGCACCCAGTGTCCCTATAATATTCTTATTATATATATTATTTGCAAACATTTTCTCTTTTGGTGAATTGTCTTTTCACTTTTTTTTGGTAGTATCCTTTCAAGCAAAAATGTTTTTAACTTGGATTAAGTTCATTATATTTATTTTTTCTTTTGTTGCTTTTGCTTTAAATGTCACATCCAAGAAATCACTGCCTAATCTCAAGGCATGAAAATTTACACCTATGCTTCCTTCTGAGAGCTATAGTTTTATCTTTATATTTAAATCTGTGGTTTTTTTTCGAGTTAAGTTTTGTACAGGGCATAAGGTAGGGTTTCCCTGTCACTATTTGGCATGTGATTATCCAGGTGTTCCAGCACCGTATTTGGGAAGACTGTTCTTTCCCCATTAAATTGTTTTAGTTCTCTTCTTGAAAACCAGTTGACCATAGACACATAGGTTTATTTCTAAATTCTCTGTTCTGTTTAATTGACCTATAGATTTATCATTAATGCCAGTGCTACACAGTCTTGATCACTGTAGCTTTATAGTTATTTTTTTCTTAAGTATTTATTTTAGAGAGTATGTACTTGTGGTGAGGAAGGGCAGAGGGGGAGGGAGAGAGAGTCCCAAGCAGGCTAGCACTGAGTGGGGAGCCCAGTGTGGGCTCATGACCCGAGATCAGACCCTGAGATCAGACCCTGAGCCAAAACCAAAAGTCTTGCTTACCTGACTGAGCCATCCAGGTGCCCGCCCCGCTATGGTTTTAAAATTGAGAAGCGTGAGTCCTCCAGTTTTGTTTTTCTTTTTTCAAGATTGTTTTGACTATTCTGACTCCCTTGCATTTCTATATGAATTGTATAGGATTATATATTGTCAATTTCTTAAAAAAAAAAAGCTGAGATTTGATACAGATTGTGTTGTGTCTGTAATTAGGGAAGTGTTCTAAAATATGTAGTATTGCAATTCATGATCATTGGATGGGTTTTAAATTTTTTAGATCTTTAACTTCTTTCAGTGAGATTTGGTCATTTTCAGTATACAAGTCTTATACCTGCTAGGTTAAATTTACTCCCTTTTTTTTTTTTTTGGTGCTATTATAAATGGAATTCCTTTCTTAATTTCATTTTTAGATTGTTCAATAGTTAACATATAGAAGTACCACTGATTTTTCTATATTGATTTTGTTATCCTGCAAGTTTGCTGTACTTATTTATTAGCTCTATGTGTTTTTGTGATTTTGGTAGGATTTTTCTATATACACTGTTGTATAATCTGTATGTAGACATAGCTGTTACTTCTTTCTTTCCAGACTGAATGCCTTTTATTTCTTGTGTAATTGTCCTGACTACAACCTGTAGCACAGTGTTTAATAAAAGTGGTAATAATAATTTATCCTCGTCTTTTTCATTTTCTTAGGAGACAAGCTTTCTGTATTTCACTCTTCTGTTAGATATGGATTTTTTGTAGATGCTCTTTTTCAGGTTGAAGTTTCCTAGTTTTTTGTTTGGATTTGTTTGTTTTTATCATTAAAAGGTGTTGGATTTTGTCAAGTGTTCTTTCTGGATCTATTGAGATACTCATTTGTTTTTTTTTTTATTATATGAAGTTTGTATTAGGTTTATGGATTTCATATGGTGAACCAACCTTGCATTCCTAGCAGAAATCTTGATCGATCATATTGTAAATACTTTTTTTCCCCCTAAATTACCAGGTCAGTGTGCTAGTACTTTGTTTTTACTTTTTATTTTTGCATCTGTATTCATAGGGGATATTGGTCTGTAGTTGTCTTATAATGACTTTTCCTGATTTTGGTGTCAGGGCAACACTGGTATCATAGAATGAGTTGGGATGGTGCATGTTCTTCGGTTGTTTTGTTTTGTTTTTTAGAGAGAGAGAGAGAAAGAGCATGCGTGTGCCTGTGCTCATTCTCAAGTGGGAGGAAGAGGCTGAGGGAGAAAGAGAATCTTAAAAGCAGGCTTCATGCCCTATGCAGAGCCTATTGCAGAGCTTGATCTCAAGACACTGAGATCATGATCTGAACTGAAACCAGGAGTTGGACACTGAAATGATGGAGCCATCTGGGTGCCCGTTCTGTTTTTTGAAGAGTTTGTAAGTATGATTGTTAATTCTTCAAGCATTTGGTGGAATTCCCAGGAAGCATCTGGTCTTGGGCTTGCTTTTGTGGAAAGGATTTGGTTTACTAATTCAATCTCTTGCTGTAGGTTTCTCCAATTTTATGCTTTTTCTTGAGTTAGTTTGAATAGTTTATCTTTCTAGGGTTTTTTCATTTCACCTAGGTTATCTAATTTGTTGGTATACGTGCTTGTAGAACTTTTGTTATGATCCTTTTTAGTTTTATAAGGTCAGTAGTGATAGTAGTTCATTCCTGATTTTAGTAATCTTCTTTTGTCTTGATTAGTCTTAACTAAAAAGATTTGTTGATTTTATTGATCTTTTCAAGAAACCTACTTTTGGTTTTGTTGATTTTTCTCTATTTTTCTATTCTTTATTTTCACTCTATAATCTTCATATTTTCTTCTGCTTACTTTGGGTTTAGTTTACTCTTTCTCTAATATCCTTAGGTAGAAGATTAGATTCTTGATTTGAAAGTTTTCCTTTTTTTTTATATAAGGGTTTGTAGTTAAAAATTTACTTTCCAACTGCTTTAGCTGCATCTCATAAAATTTGGTATGTTGTGTTTTTGTTTTCATTTACTTCAAAGTATTTTCTGCTTTCTCTTGTGATTGTTTTTGACCCATTTGTTATTTAGAAGATTCTTATTTAAATTCTATGTATTTGTGAGTTTTCCAAACTTCATTCTGTTTTTGATACCTTATTTCATTCCACCGTATCATAGAACATATTTTGTATTATTTCAATCCTTTTAAAATAATTGAGACTTGTTTTACTCCCTAATATTTGATCTCTCCAGGAGAATATTGAATATGCACTTGAGAAGAATGTGTGTTCTGTTGCATGGATGGAATGTTCTATTTACAGGTATCTGTTAGATCTAGTTGGTTTGTACTGCTTTTTAAGTATTCTTTTTTCTTAAAGATTTATTTATTTATTTTAGAGAGCAGGAACGCATGTGGAAGTGGGAGGGGCAAGGGAGAGGGAGAGAATCTCCAGCGGACTCCCTGATGAGTATGGAGCCTAACGCAGGGCTTGAACTCAGGACCCTGAAATCATGACCTGACCCAAAATCAAGTGACAGAAGCTTAACGAACTGAGCCACTCAGGTGTTTCTGGTTAGCCTTTCTAACAAATTATTTTAGTTTTTTGTTGTCTGAAAATATTCTTATTCCATCATTACTTGTGAATGATATTTTCCATGGGAATGCAATTCCCATTGGCAGTGTTTGTTTATTTTTCTTTCCAACTGCCTGAAAGTTTTTCCTGTAGTCTTTTGTCTTCTGGTGTCTCTTGAGAACCCGGTAGTCATTCACATCATTTCTTTGTTGTAAGTACTGTGACTTTTTTCTCTGACTTCTTTCCAGTTTTTTCCCTTGTTTTTGGTTTTTAGAAGTTTAACTTGTGTAGGTGTGGTGCTTTTTAATTGATTTTGGGTAGATTTCATTGAGTTTTTTGAATGCACAAGGTTATACATTTTTTTCTAAAAATATGATTAGTTTCTGGTTTCTTCAAATACGTTTTCTGTCCCATTACCTCTTTTTTTTCTTTCTTTTTTTTTTTCTAATTAGCTGCTGACAGGATTGGCAGTTTTTGTGTAAAAGGACAGATAGTAAATACAGGCATATGTTGGACATATTTTGGGATTGGCTTGAGACTTCTGCAATAAAGCAAATATCACAATAAAGTGAAGTTTTTGGTTTGCCAGTTCGTATAAGTTACATTTACATTGTACTATAGTCCATTAATGTGCAATAACATTGTTTAAAAAACATACATACCTTAATTTAAAAAATATTTTATTGCTGAGAAGATGCTAATTATCTGGGCTTTCAGCTGGTCTTAATCTTTTTGCTAGTGGAGGCTCGTGCCTCAGTGTTGATGGTTGCTGACTAATCAGGGTGGTGGTTGCTTAAGTTGGGATGGCTGTGGCAGTTTCTTAAAATAAGAACATTGAGATTTGCCACATTGATTGAGTTTTCCTTTCACAAACGGTTTGGTTTATCTGTAGCATGCAATGCTGTTTTATAGCATTTTATCTCCAGTAGAACGTCTTTCAAATTGGAGTAGAACTTCTTTCAAATTTCAAACTCCTTTCAAATTCCTCTCAAACCCTACTAGTGGTTTATCAACTAAGTTTATGTAATGCTCTAAATCCTCTGATGTCATTTCAACAGTCTTCACAGCACCTTCACCACAATTAGATTCCATCTCAAGAAACCACTTTCTTTGCTCATCCACAAGAAGCAGCTCCTTATCTGTTCAAGTTTGAACATGAGAGCACACAGTGCAGTCCCAAGTCCCATCTTCAGGATCCACTTCTGATTATTCTCATTCTCTGGTTCCTTCCACCCCATGGGGAGTGATTTCCTCCATGAAGTCTTGAACCCTCAGAGTCATCCATGAGGGCTGGAATCCACTACTTCCAAATTCCTATTTGTATTGGTATCCTGACCCCCTTCCTATGAATCACAAATGTTCTTAACAGCATCGAGAATGGTGAATCTTTTCTGGACGGTTTTCAGTTTATCTTTTGCCCAGATCCATGAGAGGAATCACCATCTGTGACACCTACTGACGTACAAAATGCATTTCTTTAGTCATAAGACTTGAAAGTTGAGATGATTCCTTGATCCACGGGCTGCACGATGGATGCTGCATTAGCAGACATGAAAACCACGTTAATCTCAGTGTCCGTCTCCCTCAGAGCCCTTGGGTGACCAGGTGCACGGTCAGTGAGCAGCGGTATTTTGAAAGAAATCCTTTTCTCTGAGCATTTGATCTCCGCAGTGGGTTTCATATTCAGCGAAGTGCGTTGTAAACAGATGTCCCGCCACCCAGTCCGTGTTGTTCCATGTATGGGGCACGGGCAGAGTAGATGTGGCATCATTCGGAAGGGCCCTCGGACGTTCAGAATGGTGGGTGGGCCCTGGCTCCCATCTGCAGTCCCCAGCTGCGTTAGCCCCTCGCAGGAGAGTCCGCACCTGTCCTTTGCAGCTTTGAAGCCAGGCTCTGACTTCTGTCCGGCTTTGAAAGTCCCAGATGGCATCTTCTTCCAACAGAAGGCTGTGGGGTCTACACTGAAGATCTGGGGTTGAGTGTAGCCTCCACCTTCCTGAACTCTTGAGCCGGGTCTTCCGGAGGACCTGCTGCAGCTTCTCCATCAGCCCCTGCTGCTTCACCTGTGCTTTCACGTGGTGGAAGAGGCTTCTTCCCTCAAACCCGCTAACCAGCCTCTGCTGCTTCAGATGTTTCTTACAGCCTCCTGCCCTCTCCCAGCCGTCCTAGAACCGAACAGAGTTAGGGCCTTGCTCTGGGTCAGGCTTTGGCTTAAGGGAATGTTGTGACAGATTTGATCCTCTGTCCAGACCACTGAGTCATTCTCTGTATCAGTCATTCTCCAGACCACTGAGTTGTTCTCTGTATCAGTGATAAGGCTGCTTCCCTTTCTTATCATTTGTGTGTTCACTGGCCCTTTTATTTTCCTTCCAGAACTTTTCCTTTGCATTCATGGCTTAACTGGTATAGTTTTTTGACTTGTTCTGGCTTCTTACATCGGTGTGGTTCGTGAAACCCCAGAATAATGACAGTAGTAACATTAAAGATCAATGATCACAGATCACCATAAAAATATAATAATGAAAAAGTTTGAAATACTGGGAGTATTACCAAAATGAGACATTAAGTGAACAGATAAAGTTGGGAAAATAGTGCTGATAGACTTGCTTTGTGTGGCGTTTCCACAAACCTAGTTTATAAAGCACAGGAAGTACAAATATGCCAAGTACAGTAAGATTGAGGTATGCCTTTATTTTAGGCTTTGGGGGCCATATGGTCTTTATTTAACTACTCGGCTCTTGTAGTGTGAAAGGAGCCTCTAGAGAAGCAGCAAACAAACGGAGGTGGCTGTGTTGCAGTAAAAGTTTATTTTAAAACCAGGTGGTAGGCACCTGAGTGGCTCAGCAAGTGAGCATCTGCCTTTGGCTCAAGGTGTGCTCTCGGGGTCCTGGGATTGAGTCCTGCATCAGGCTCCTGGCCCGGAGCCTGCTTCTCCCTCTTCCTGTGTCTAGGCTTCTCTATCTCTCATGAATAAATAAATAAAATCTTAAAAAAAAAAAACAGGTGGTGAGCCAGGGTGACCTGTGGGCCATAATTGCAAAAAGTATTACATAATTGTAATGCTGTCTTTGAAACATCCCTACTTGTCCCTGATGCCCTAGTTTTTGTTAATTACTTTTCAGTTATTTTTTTTCCTTCACATTGATCCTTCTTCAAGTTAATTGACTCTTTTCTTCATCAACTTTTTTCTGTCATTAAGTACATTTAGTACATTTTTGGCACATGTATTTTACATCTCTGGCATTTGCACCTGGCTCTTTATGTATGTTTTGCTCTTCCTATCTTTCCATATGTGTGTTTTCCATTCCCTTGCAGAGTACAGTGACAGTAGATCCTTCAGTCCCTTGTCTCATAAATCCAGCATTTCAGGGTTGGCATCTGTTGTTTTAGGGATGTGTTATATTTTCTGGCTTTTAATGTGACCTTTTAGCCTAGAGTTTTGTTTTGGACACTGTAAATGTTAGACTCTGCAATCTTTTATACTGCTCTGAAGAGTGTTGACTTTGTTTTAGCAAGCACTTAACTTGTTTAGCATTAAAATGCAGACCTGTGGTGGGCATCTGCTTTGATTCCCTGAGTTCTTCAAGCCTTGGTGATGCTAGCCATACAGGAGATGAACTGCTAGTCCTCTGCCCTGAGATTAACCAGGCTGATGTCAGTTTTCCTGAGGTACTTGTAGGTCAGGGATCAGCCAGGGAGGTGGGCTTTTATGCTCAGAACCTGAGGTTCCTCTTCCCTGGCTTGTGTCCTGGGTCCTTGCCTCGTTCTCTGGTAACCCTACTTGCCGGGGGATTCCCCGAGTTCCTTGGCCAGAAAGATGGCAAGTCCTTCTGTTGGAGGTTGAGCTGCCCATCACCACCACTCCCACAGACTGCTTTACCGCAGGGTAAAGACCCAGAACATGTGGTAAAGCCACAGATTGTTTGCTTCCTTTTAAAATAGTCTTTTGTTTGTTTGCTTCCAAAGCCTCTTTAAAAATCTTCAGAAAGTATTTGATGACTTGTAGTACATTTGCAGGAGATTTGGTTTTAAGGACTAAACACAGGTGGAACCTAGTGGTGTTTGTTGGGGTTAAACATCTGAGACTAGTCTAATTCTTTTCCTCTTGTAAGTTATTTGATCTTTATTCCCTGGGGACCTAAGATTTTTTTCCCCCCTCCTTTAAAATCTAGTTGTTTTCTCTTGTAAATTGATCCAGTAGATTCCAATTCTAGGTTGGCCTTTTCAAGAGATTCAGGTCTTCCTATTTCTGGAAAATGTTCTTATAGTTTTAAATATGACTTTGTTTTACTGTTTTGCTTTTCTTCTTCAAGGGCTTCAATTATATGTATATTGGTCCCCCTTTACTTTTTTAATTTCAACCATTTTGACCTTTTTACTTCTTTCTGAATGCTATTTTTATTCCCCTTCTCCCCCTGCCCCTCAACGTTCTTTAGTATTTTTTATTAAGTTTTCATTTGAAGCTCTTTCTTCTTTGGCATATTATAGTTAAATGTTCACTTTTTTTTTTTTTAAGATTTCTTTTTTTTTTTTTTTTTTTTTTAAGATTTCATTTATTCACTCATTCAAAAACAGAAAGAGGCAGAGACAGAGACACAGGTGAAGAGAGAAGCAGGCTCCATGCAAGGAGCCCGATGTGGGACTTGATCCTGGGTCTCCAGGATCACACCCTGGGCTGAAGGTGGCGCTAAACCACTGGCCCCCCGGGCTGCCCCCCTAAGTGTTCACTTCTGATATGATTTTGCCTTGTCTTCTTTTGGCTGAGTTTAACCAACTGTTGTTTAATATTTTCCTGTTTTGATGTTCTTAGTTTTATACTTAAGACTTAAGAAATATTTCACATATACAGACAGATGGATATAGTTCCCCAAATACGTATTCGACAGTATTTTATTTATTTATTTATTTTTTATCAGACAGACTAGATTTTATTTTTTTTATTTTTATAATAAATTTATTTTTTATTGGTGTTCTATTTGCCAACATACAGAATAACACCCAGTGCTCATCCTGTCAAGTGCCCCCCTCAGTGCCCGTCACCCATTCACCCCCACCCCCCACCCTCCTCCCCTTCCACCACCCCTAGTTCGTTTCCCAGAGTCAGGAGTCTCTATGTTCTGTCTCCCTTTCTGATACTTCCCACACATTTCTTCTCCCTTCCCTTCTATGCCCTTTCACTATTATTTATATTCCTCAAATGAATGAGAACATATAATGTTTGTCCTCCGATTGACTCACTTCACTCAGCATAATACCCTCCAGTTCCATCCACGTTGAAGCAAATGGTGGGTATTTGTCGTTTCTAATGGCTGAGGAATATTCCATTATATACATAAACCACATCTTCTTTAACCATTCATCTTTCGATGGACACCGAGGCTCCTTCCACAGTTTGGCTATTGTGTACATGGCTGCTAGAAACATCGGGGTGCAGGTGTCCTGGCGTTTCATTACATCTGCATCTTTGGGGCAGTATTTGATTTAGACGTGACATTTGTGTTACATTTTTCAGCTCTGTTTTTATTTTTGACAGCAGGGGGATTTTCATCAGTTGAAATGGTTTGATTTGCATTTTCTTTTCCAGTTTTTTTATGGATGTGGTCTGCTTTGTTCTGTTTTATTTTACAGGCAAGGTTCCTAATATCCGAGCGCTGTTCTGCTCTCCACATAGTTCCTTTTGTGGATGATGTTGGTGGTGAGGGGGAAGGGTTTGCCTTTTGTTTCCATAGGATCCCTGGATATTTTCCTCTTGGTTGCTCCACTGTTCTCTGTCTCAGAGTTATGACTCCTTCTCAGTACAGTTGATTACCTCTCAGAGTTAACGTTCCTCAGAGCCTGTCACTTCTGGGCCTCTTCCCTCTATCAGGTACTGTGAACCATCCTGCTCTGTATTTCAGCATTTAATGCCAACTTACTCTTTTTTTTTTTTTTTTTTTTTCAACTTACTCTTTTTCAGAGTTATTCTACATGTGCTGCTTCTGATGCTCCAGGGCCCTCCACTCTCTGTGGAGTAATAAGCCTTTCCTCCCTGCTTTCTGCATCCACAGACTTGCTGTTATTTTGAAACTTGGGTTATTTTTCTATGTAATACATCTTTAGAAGTTTTGGTGAAAACGTAGGTCATGTGTGTCCTTCACTTTGATGTTTTAAAATGTCTTTTTATGGGAGATTGTGAGGGAGGAATCAATATCAGGCAGCTCCCTCATCTCATTTTGCAATCCATTAAAATGGCCTATTGATTGTATCTCAGAATAGATGTTGTGGATCTTTGTCTCTAAGTGTCCCCCTTAGTCCAGACAACTGTCATCTTGACACATTACTCCATTGCCTCCTGCCCGTCCCTTTCGTTTCACCCCTTGTACATTAGCAAGTGCAACACTTCTAACATGTAAATCAGTTATATTGTTCTTGCTGAGATAAAATGGCTCAGAATTGCATGGTCCCAAGAAGAAACAGTGAACTGTGGCTGGTGGGCCAAATGCAGCCCACCAACCTGTTTTTTTCTACGGCTCTTGAGCTAACAGTGGTTTTTGCGGTTTTAAAAGTTTGGGGAGAAAATCAAGAGTATTTCCTAACACATGAAAATGATGTAAAATCCAAATCTCAGTGTCCATAAGTAAAATTTTCCTGGAACACAGCCATGCACATTTGATTATGTGTTGTGAATAGCTGCTCTTGCACATACTCTGGAATTGAGTAGCATCACAGAGACCGTATGGCCCACGGAACACTCCTGGTGGTTTGGTCTCAACTCCTTTCCTTTTTGTGCTGTTAGAACTTTTGTTCATTTGTCTTTTTTAAATTAAAATTTAGTTTTTCATCACGATAAGTGTACTCTTTAATCCCATCACTTATTTCCCACATCTGCCACCCACCTCCCCTCTGGTGACCATCACTCAGTGTGTTCTCTACAGTTAAGAGCCTATTTCTTGATTTCTCTGTCTTTCTCTTCTCTTTTTTTATTGCTTATTCTCTTTTTTCCACATGAGTGAAATCATATGATATTTGTCTTTCTCAGACTTATTTCACTTAATATAATACTCTTTAGCTCCATCCATGCATTGCAAATGGCAAGATTTTGTTCTCTTTTTCTGGCTGAATAATATTCCATTGTGTATATACACCACGTCTCCTTTATCCATTCATCTATTAGTGGACACTTGGGCTGCTTTCATAGTTTGGCTATTGTAGATAATACTGCAGTAAACATAGGATAAACATATCCCTTTGAGTTAGTTTTTTTGTATTTTCTGAGTATATACCCTACAGTGTGATTCATTTGTCTGTTTGCCTGCCTGCTTACCTAATCATGCATTTTAGTCTTTCCATTATATACGAACTCTGTAGGTGCAGTCCTCATGTTTATCTTGTTTTATGGTTGTATTTCCAGTAAGTTTCTAGCACATGCCCTGGCTCATTGTAGGTACTCAGTAAGTATTGTCCTGTCAACTAATGAACAGAGGAGGTTTTACTTACATTAATCTAGAGATACCGAGAAAATTTCGTGGGGAAGTGATGGTGAGGTACCAGGAAATGGTCATATTAGAATGTGGGCAAGGGGAGTGTTCAGAAAAACAGACCTTTCCTCAAAGCCTGCAGTTAGTGGATATGCTTGGGTGGAAATGCAATCTGACAGGTATCCTTGTCCTGAAAAGAGGTGAGGCCTCTCAGCTCTGGATCCTGACGGGAATTCTCAGTTTCTTCCCTGAGAGTCCTGCCATCTTGCTTTTCTTGGTAGTTTGTCCTCTAATTCCCCTTTCTGCTTTATCTCCTCTCTCTTATTGCTCCTGCTGAGCCCTTGTTTCTTAAGGGGAGCATGGAAACTCCAAAATAATTTTTATTACCCAAAGGTAATCACGTTAAGTCCCTTTAAAATGAACTTAATCATATTTTTAATACAAATTCTTTTTTTATTGTTTGTTGTAATGCATTCAGACTTTAATTATTCTATAGAACTAATTACGGATTTTGTATTTTCTTTTGCTATCTTGAAGACAGACTTCCTTTGGAATTGAGTGTGTTTAGATTAAAATGTGTGTATATTTTTAATATGAAAAGTCCCCACCTACCTCTTGCCTTATCTCCCCTCCCCTCATATGGGGGGAGACCGACTCCTGAGAATTTGGAGTATAGTTTCAGACATTTTACTAAACACATAAAAAATGCATACTTAAACATTTATACGCCCATATTTATATGTGCATCCGTGGAAATATGTAGGTTTTATTTTTTTAATGGAATGCACGTAAACTTTTTTGGTTAACATTAGAGAACATACTCCAATGTTTGTACGTAGTGATAGATCTCATTTTTTAAAACATATGCAGTCTTTTATAAGAGATATCAAGTGATTTGTGTAACTGATCTATTAATGAATACAAAGTTCTCTCTTTCTCTTTCTAGTCAGAAATAGTACAACACTGAATGTCTGTGTGTGCATCACTTCTTGCAGATGTGTAAGTTTTTTCATAGGTTTAAATTCCACAAGTCAATTTTTCAGTTCAGAGGGCTCACCTACTTAAATTTATGATAAATACTGTCCTAATGCCTTCCAGAAAGAGTGCGCGAAATTGCCTTCTAGCAGTGTAAGAGAACACTTGTTTCCCATAACTGTTACTCATACTGCAAAGTGTCAGTCTTTTTAAATCTTTCCTACTTTGTCGATGAAAAAAAAATAAAATTTATTTCATTTGCGTTTCCTTGATTTTTAGTGAGCTTGAATGTTTTTCAACAGAACTTAGAGGCAAAGGCTGAACTGACCATTATTTTATATGTCACGTTTATTCTTCATTTACAGCCTGTGCAGGCTACAGCTTGTTTCCCACTAAAATTGTGGACAGTAAGTATGTAAGGTCACTAGGTGTCACTAGAATCCCATTTTGTTGAGCTCTCTCTGAGCGTGTTTTTTCTGAGGGCATATTGCTGTGAAACAGCAACTGATAAATTCTGACGGTTCCTTTGAACATTAGACAATTTTATATTGAAGAAGAAGTAAAGGCAAAAGGAATAAAGGTCAGCTTGGCTGTCGCCCCTCAGTTCTGTTGAGGATGGCTGATCTAATGGATAAGTTGGAAACACAGTTCACAGCATTTGTGTTTGTCTGCCTGAGAGCGGGTCATTGCCAGATGCCCCACCACCGCTGCATCTCATGCCTCCTACAGACAAGCACATTTTCTTGCATGACCCACGCGGCCACTCATGTTAGGAGGTCCACACAGACGCACCCCCGCCGTTGAGTTCTGAGTCTGCCGTGGTCTCACCCGCTGCTGGAGTCGTGCTCCGCACAGCGCCCGGCTCCCAGCCCCCTGCAGACGTGCCCTCTGTATCCGGGCAGCCTGTCTCCTGGTTCCTCACTTGGGCCGTGCCTCCGTCTTTCTTCGGCTTTTGTCCTTTTAATGTTGTGGAAGATGGTGAGTTGTGCTGTGCGTTGTCCCTCAGTTTGGGATCACCTGGTGTTTCCTAGTGAGATTATCTGAGTCCTGCATCTCTTGCAGGAAGGCCCAGGAAGCTGAGATGGGTTCTTCTTCATGCTCCCTCCCAGTGTGTGTTGGTGCTGGTGGTGGTCACAGTTGTGCCTGCTAGGCCGCTGCACCGGGGGGGGGGGGTATGTTCCCCCCCCAGCACATTTAGTGTGGCATTTGAGGGGAGGTACTTTCAACTACGTCACTGACTGTCCTCATCACTGTGTGTGTGAGTGTGTGTCTCCCTGCTTTATTCACTGGATTATAATCCATTACTGTCTTCATTTCTTTTAAGGTTTAGATTGTCTTTGATTGCCCAGGGTCACCCATCCAAGAGGACTTCTGTGTTATTTTACCCATTTCCCATGATTCTCTGACAATAATTTAATCCTAACTCTGCTTGTACCTTCTTTGTCCCAGCCCTGGATTCAGCCATTTCTCCAGGGATGCCTGGTTCCTTATACTAGAAATGGTGTTTTGAACCCATCATCTGGGTGCTACTGTGCCCTGCCGCACCCCGTGCGTGGACAGAGATCGCGACACCCGTGCGTACTGTACCCGTGTAGTTATAGCTCCGTGTGTAGTGAACCAGGTTCCCACTGATATCTGCAGCATCACTCCCAAAGCAGGGGTTCATTCTGGTCCTCATATCTGCTCCCCAGTGTTTGCAGTTCTCTGACTGTGAGGACCCGGGCTCCTGTTATCCTTGTTAGCAGGGCAGTTAATTGAGTAGGTAGGTGACCAGTCTCTTCAGGGCAGTGTCCTTCCCTGTACAGATGTCCTCTTCACCCCGCCTGGCCCCCACAGGTGGGAACCCTCTACACCTGTTCAAACTCTGCCTGCCTGGGCCCCAGCACCACAGGCTGGGCCATCCCCCCAACGGATGCCCCGTTGGCAGGCTCTGGGAAGCCCCCCAGTGGAGAAGCGCTCCCCATCCATCTACAAACCTTGCAGGTGTCTGCCCTTGCCTCGCCTGTGTGGCTCTAGGACAGGATGGTCAGGTGGGAGGGAAGGCTGGAAGGGCAGACTTCTTACCTTATGTTGAGAGCACATGTAGAGGGGTTGCTGGAGTGGTGGGAATGGGCTCACAGAGTTCAGAATTATCCTTAAACATTTAAAGTTTTAAACCTTTTCGTGTCATTAAAAGCTTGTGTGTTAGTAAGACGTGTTCTTAAGAACCTGCCAGTTAGGTTTTTCTGTTTGTGGCAGACTTTCAGTGTTCCCCTTTTGGTTAAAAACAAAGCAAAGCAAAGCAACACCCAAATTTATCTACTGTTACCAATTAAAACATCAACTCGAATAAAAGACATTTTTTTCCTGTCAGTGTGGGTTTACTGAGAAGATACGACCTAATATTCATGAGTGACTCCGTAAATAATATCAGAATAATGGGTTTCTTATAGCTTTAGAGCAGTAGTTCTCAAATCATGGTTCAGGGACTTCTGTGGGTCAGGGGTCAGTTGTGTTGACATGTATTGATTTTTATTCTTGTCTTTAAGTGAATTAATTACATATTTTAAGATCTCAGTTTTGTTACAAAAAATATCCTTAAGTCTAACTCACATTAAAAAAAACTTTAAGGTCTTTGAATTTTTTAAAAGTGAGAGAGAATTTGAGTCCAGAATACTGCTTCACCAGTGGTTTTGTGTCCGTGGTTCCTGACTGTGAGCCCCACCGTGACCGCGGGTTTGCTCTGTGCCAGGCGAAAGGGCGCATCGTCCCTCTTCCTTCCTCATCCCCTGAGGGAGGCCCTCCATGTTCTCTTGTTCGGTTTTACTGTTGAAAGGGATTTCTTCCCCCACAGGTCAGAGCCTTTTCCACTGCCCTAGCTTTTGAAGACGCAGTGAGTGAAGGCGACGCGGAGTGGGCTGCTGACACTGGGTGTGTTTGGCATAACCGCGAGCCCATCCCCTTGCAGTGGAGGGTTTGTCCTGAGGGTGGGCTGGGAGGGGCGGCGGCGGAGCAGGGGCGCAGTGGGAAGTGCCACCATCCTTAGCTCTCCAGGGAGAAGGAGCTCTTTGGAGTGGAGCCCAGGCCGGGCTTCCCAGAGGGGAGGATGACACATGCTGCCTTGTTCCCTGTTGGCTCTGAAGGAGCAGCAGTTGAAGATCAAGTTCAGGGCATCTCTTGAAACACTTTTCTGCGTGACCACTAGATGGGAGGATAGTGTTATTTTACATTTCTGAAGGAAAGCAAAAAGCCAACCCATGAGCCTTTTTTTTTGGTTGTTGTTTATTAAGTAGATTTTGATTGAGTGCCTGATAAAAAGGGGTTTTAGTGAAGCGTCTGTGCAGTATTTCAGTAGGCAGGTGGACACACAAGTTGTTTGCATGCATGGAATGACATCACCAGTTAGGGGCCCTTGGTTTCTTTGTTGTGAGAGGTGGATTCAGGAAGCGTGTCTGCGTCTTTCCACCATACCAAGTCACAGGTAAATTGTTGGGACACTCCTCGCCATTGAGGAGAAGCTGTCTTCCACAACTACGTCGCCTGGGTCAGGCACACATTTTACCCAGCTGAATCAAGCCTTTCCCCCAACTACTGACTAGTACAGGATACTTACGAGTTTTGTGAACTTGGGCAAATGATGTCCCGTGAGCCTCGGTGTCTTCAGTTGTCAGATGTGAGCAGATGATGCGACAGTACTTATCCACCAGGATTGGTGTGAGGTTCTTGTGAGCTGGCTGAGCTTTAAGGTCTCTGACTGTGACTTAAATATCATGGATGTGATGGTGCAGTTATTCTTTTCTTCCAAGACCTATGTGAGGGTGCTTCCCGGCCACACCCATGTGCTATTTTGTTGCCTAGAACAGTGGGAAATAGGTGACATTTCATGTGAGTAAGAAGCAGCCAGTAGGCCCTGCTCAGGGTACACATGGGCATTAGCAGACCTTTGCTTTAAAAGAAGCATTCCTGAGAAGTATTTCTCTCCTTGTTCTCTTCATTAGTGATGCCTGATTCTCACTTCTTTCATTAGATCCATTATTCCGCCTATCTCGTTTGTGGCTGGCTTTCTGCAGGCTTAGGTGATTACTTTGTTGTTAAAAAAAAAAAAAAAAACTTTACACAAATAATATTTATATAAAATGAAGTGTACCCCTTTGAAGTGTCCATGCGCTGAGTTTTGACAAATGTGCACACCCATGTTACCACCACTGTCACAGTCAAAATATTGCAAACATTTTCATTGTCCCAAGAAGTTCCCTTGTATCCCTTTGCAGTCATCTTCCCTGCCCCAAGGCCCTTGTACCTTTTACAGGGTCACACTGCAGGGCTGCCTGGTTTCTGGCACTGCAGCGTAGCTTTACTTATTCCAGGGTGTTATGTAATGGAAATCATCTAGTATGTGTTATTTTGTGCCTGGCGTCTTTTGTTCAACATCATACTTTTGAGACATTTATCTTTGTTGTTATATGTATCAATATTTTAATTTTTTTAATAGCTGAGTAAGATTCTATTATATGGATATACCACAGTTTGTCTACCCAGTCACCTGTTAATGGACGTTTGGATAGTTTTTGGTTATTATGACTAAAGTTGCAGTGAATAATCATGCTTGTGTCCTTGTATGTTTTCATCACTCTTGGGCCGTTACCCAGACTGTTTTTCATTCCTACCAGCAGTACATGAATGTTCCATTTGCTTCACGTTTTCACCAACACTTGGGATTTATCAGTCTTTAATTGTAGCCATGCTAGTGGATATGTAGTAGTATATCATGTGTTTATTTTTTTGTAGCAGTTTTTTGGAATATAATTCACCCATCAAAAGTGTGCAATTTGGTGATTTTTTTTGTTTTTGTTTTTGTTGTGTTTTAAAAATTTATTTATTTGAGAGAGAACATGCACGTGCATGTCTGTGAGTTTGGGGAGGGACAGAGGGAAAGAATCTCAAGCAGACTCCCTGATAAGCCTGGAGCCCTACGTGGGGCTGGATCTCACAACCCTGAGATCATGACCTAAGCCGAAATCAGGAGTCTGATGCTAAACCGAATGAGCCAGCAGGTGCCCTTTGTTATTGTTTTTGAGTAAACTGTGTATCCAACATGGGGCTTGAACTCATGACCTTGAGATCAAGAGTCACATGCTCTACTGAGTAGCCAGGTGCCCCTACAATTCAGTGTTTTTTAATATATTCACAAAGTTTTGCAGCCACCAACACAATTTAAAACATTCTCATCACCCTAGACTGCAACCTCGTACCCTTTACACCACCCTCCAATCCCACGGTGCAGGGCAAATACTAATCAGTCTCTGGCTCCATAGGTTTGCTGCTTCTGAACATGTCATGGAAGCGGAATCAGACAATTTGTGGTCTTTGTGCCTGGCTTCTTTCTCTTAAAATAATATTGTCAAGATTCCTCCATATTTGTAGCATGTATCAGAATTTTGCTTCATTTTTTGTTATCAAATAATATTCCATTGTAGGGCTGTAGCACATATATCCATATCATGTATGATTCAAAAGTATTTTCTCTCATTGTGTCTGTTATTTTTATATGCCCTTTACAGTTTCCTTTGAAACAAATGGTTCTGATCTTTGTGAGGTCCAATTTATTTTTTGTTTCTTGTGCCTTTGATGTCATTTAAGGAACCATTGGCAAATTGGAGATCAGAAATATTTACTTCTATATTCTCTGAGAATTTTATAGTTTTAGTTCAGACAACTTAGGTCTTTGATCCATCTGGATTAGTTTCTGTGCATGGTGTGAGGTAGGGGTCTGATTTCATCCTTTTTTTGCGTGGGTATCTGCTTGTTCAAGCACCATTTGTTGAAAAGATGATTCTTTGCTATGATTTTAGTTCCTAATTTTGACAAGACTCAAAATCCATTAACCAAGGATGCCTGGATGGTTCAGTCGGCAGTTGATTGAAATGATTTTGGCTTAGGTTGTGGTCTTGGGGTCCTGAGCCCTGCATCAGGCTCTGCACTCAACAGGGAGTCTGCTTCAGAGTTTCTCCCTCTTCCTCCCCCTGTTGCTTGAACTCTTTTTCTCTCTCTAAAAAAATAAATAAATAAAAATAAATCAATTAATTGTACATTTGAGGATCCCCTCTGGCTTTAGTGTGTATTTCCCTGATGACTAGTACTAAGTATAAGATCACTTACTTAGTGACTGTTTGTCTTCACTCCCTTTGTGGAACTGAGTTTTAATGAAAGAAACAGGTTGTGCAGGGTTTGGTGAATCCTCTGAAGGAACAGGATGGGCTTTGTCACGGGGCCCATTTGTAGTTGGTGACCCTACTGACACGGTGGCTGGGGAGGCCTCTTGGAGTTGGTGACTTGAGCTGAAACAAAGATGTGAAGGATCTAGGTATTCAGAGATTTGGGGGACCAGCTTTGTGAGGAACAGAAGGTTGGGGCCGGAGATGGGGTGATGCCTGTGTGGTTGGGATCTCTGAGGAGGGGAAGCTCAGAGGCAGGGATGTCCTCCCGCAGGCCGTAAATGGGATTTGAATGTTAGGCACATCTCTCTCTTTATTCTCAGTGTGGCCTGTCCATGTCAGACCTTCTTGTGGATGAAGCATAGCACCTAACTTTAGATAGGTCCAGACCTGAACTCACCGTCCTCTGTGAATGACTTCCTGACTTCATTCTCTGTCTTGGTGTAGGTGCCATTTCTCTCCCTATTGTGCCAGCCAGAGTCCTTTGAATCAGAATGCCTGGTTTCCTGTTCCCATCCTGTTATGGAGAGAGGGCCCCTCACACACAGGAAAGAAAGAAGTCAGCTATTATTATGAGGCTTGGAGTGAACAGTGGTCCCAGTTCCTGTTCCCCAGAAGTATCGCCTCTCTACCCGTGCATCTTGCTGCAGCTGTCTTGACCTCTGTTTCCCAGTTACCGTGGCTCCACTACTGCCCTGACTTCCCAGTTCCCAACACTGTCTAGACTTTAGAGTGTAGAAATGCAAATTTAGCGCTTTCCAAGTGGCCACCTTCTGGGGGACCCCACTCCACCATCTGCATGCACCTACTCATTGCACCACACCCATGCTGCTTGTCCTCTCTGGATTTTGTAAACAAAATCAGCAGCTGATGAGCTGAATCCATAGTTTTACTTTGCATTATTAAGACTGTAAACATTGTTGTTAGTTGAATCTGAAAATGCATGCGAATACATTTCACAAAGTCTTTGTGAAGCTTTGTCCTACCTGAGCTCTGCCTGGTGTCCTTGAGTCCAGCGCATCTCTGGTCCAAGTCCTCTGAAAACTGATCCTGTCACCTGCTTTGGTGGCAGAAGCAAGTGAAGGTGCAGAGGCCCTGACTGTGGGCACAGTTAGGGGTATTGCGCTGTTCCTCAGACCCCCCTTGTCGCCAGAGCCCTGGAGGTGTGAGCAGAGGAGTCCTGTCCTGTGTCCTCCCTTGTCCAGCTTCCAGGCTCTGGTTTACTTTCCTGTATTTGCTTTTCAGTTCCCCAGACATCTCTTATCTACTCTTTATTTCTGTTGGTCGGTGTCGTTTTGTTTTACTTCACTCTCATTTGAATGGGGCTTCAGGGGCAGGAGAGAAAAACATATGTGCTCTGTCAGTTGTAACAAGAGCTCAAGAACATTCCATTTTTATTTCTAAATATTGCATTTAAGGATCTGCACCCAGTCCCACAGCTGTGGTGAAACCTCTAGCATCTCCTGCCCCCACAGTTCCCGGCTGGGCTCCTTGCCCTCAGGTTCCTGTCCTGGAGCTCATCCTGCAGAGTGGCCTGTCCAGGGCGCCCCCCCCCCCCCGCCCCCCGCCCACCTCTCCTAGCATCCCAGGGTCCACAGCACGAGGCCGTCCAGGCTCATGAGCTTGGCAGATACAACCCTCTGGGCGACCTATGTAACCTCCTTGTCCCTGGTATCCTCACTCCAGTGCATTCACTGCACTCACACCAAGTGGTGTCTGTTTTCCCAGAATTGTCACGCTGTTGTCCACTTTGCTGTGCTTTTGTCTGTGTTCTTCTTTCAGACGGAAGATCTGCATCCTCCCACATCTGCTTCCTCATCAGAATTTCATCTGGTGGTCGCCTCCCTCCTAACTCCTCCCCACTCCCGAAGTATAACTTGTGCTGTCTCTGGCTTCTGCTCTCCCCTGTAGTTCTCTTATTACAATTACTGTGCTGTGTTCTCTTTTTTAATTTTTGCAATTTTTTTGCAAATTTCTTTCATGTCTGGATTAATAAAAGACAGTTACATTGTCCAGTCTGCCTCTGCATTGTTTCGGGATCTCTCTCACATGCGCAGACACACACATCATTTAGCAAACTCCGTCGTGTGCTCATGCGACAGCAGTGAAAAAGGCAAATGAGGCCTTCTTGTGAGAAGAACAGTTTTGACCCACATGCCTTCAGAAGGGGCTTGGGGACCCCAGGAGTCTTCTGACCAACTTTGAGATTCATTAGGCGAGTGATAAATAGCATTGTCAACTTGGTGTGTACTCTCCCAGACTTTGCTCAAATTGAGAAGTACTTTATACAGTATATAGTGTCATGTTCACGCTGCTGACATTCTGTTTTTCTTCCTAATATATTTTAATAGAGCTTTCTGTACGAGTATTGATATACTTCCCTGTTCCTTTTTTGCACTGTATTTCAATTTTACTTTCAACTCATTTGCATACTAACTGTTGAACAGTGACAGGTTTATGAAATATAGCCAGAGATGTATTTAGGGCTGTATTTTAAAAACACTGAAACAACAGGTAGGTGATACTCTGTAAACACAGGAGTGATTGAAGGCTTTTGGTCTGGGTTGAGGAGAGATGAATAAAATGTTTTATGCTTAATTAATTCTTGTCAGTAATAATATGAATGATTGAGAAGAGTAGAAACTATAGGTAAGGAGATCATTTAGAGAATTATGGTAATTGCTTAGATTTGAGCATCTGAGTGCTTAAAGTAGGTAGTGGTCCGGGGATTCCCATGACTGGCAGGGAGGTCGTAGCGAGAGTGGGAATGACAGATTCTGGTGGCAGACAGTGGGGGTGGCCGGGCACAGCTGGGAGTACCTGGGGTCGCCCACCCTGCTCTCAGGTGGAACACACCAGTTTTGGGGGCCAGACAGTCTTTTTGGCCTCATTTCTTTAGGGCCCTTATAGCTCTAGATTATTCCATTTATGTCCTGTTTGCTCTTACACTGTGCATTTAGTAGCACGTGTGCCCTGCACTGATCAGTTTGAAGGCTGTCACAAGTCTAAAGTTACTGTGTAAAAACGGCACTTCCTTTACATGCCTCTTGCTTCTACTCTTAACAATTTAAAAACACCATGTAGAGACTACTTTGGAAAGTTGAACTTGTGTGGTCCTTTGTATTTGGTTATAAATGTACTTACTTTTAAAGATACGTCTATTAAAATGGCCTATGCGTCTCTTCAGTCGCTAGCCGACACACATGCCGACGTAATGCTGTGTGACTGTAACAGGAACAGATGCTCATTATGCTCTATCAATTAATTATACAGATGCAGGACAGCTGGAGCGCACATCGATGAGTCACTGTTCCCTGCAGCTAATACCAGGGAACACCTACCAAGCCTGATTAAGAAAAAAGTAAGTATGTGGTAGCAGTATAGACAGTGGCAGTTATGAGTTGATTCCTTCTTTTGTTCCTAGAAAGTGAAACTTTGTGGAATATATTCAAGAAGTGTCTTAAGTGTTGGAATTGATGATCCTGTTCTTTACACATAGGGTTTTTTAAAAAGTTATAAAAATTACTGTATCCTTGAAATGCTTTGGTGTAATTTGTGAAAAATGGAACTGCTGTGTTTGGCCAGCGGAAAAAGAAAAGTTGCCAAGAGACCAGCAGACAGGCAGGTGCTCTCAGAACTGCTTCAGAGTTCAGTTTGTTACATCTGCAGCAAAATACCCTTGTTCTGCAGTTTGGCCACAAAATCTCAAAAGTCTTGATGCAGAAATGTCCACGTTATTTATTAAATAATTAAGTTATTTATTATCATAAATCTGCTGTTCAAACATAAGACACTGCTTTCCTTTGAGGTCTAATTCACATTCGATCCACAACATTTTCACTCTTTTATTCTTTAAAAGTTTTAATTGTGATTTCTTTATTTGAGGGTAAACTGGTTTACTAGGAAACATCAGAGTCTCTTTGTTTTCACATGGGGATCCTGATGGAGAGGAGATTTGCAGGCTTTGTCCAAACTGAATTAGACAGACTAGACGCATACATTTCCTGTAGGTTAAAGAAGATATTCCCGTGGGCATCTCAGATTTCTGTAAATGGTGAATCCCGCGTCTCCATTACATTTCATCTCGGACAAGCTGGGATTTGCAGCACAGTGATGGACAAACTTAACTCCAGTCTCTGTCCAGATCTCATTCGATTAGGGGTGAAGTAGCGCCTCTAAGTCTCCACTCTCTGTGATACATTAGGCAATGGCTGTGTCTACTGTTTTAGAAATAAAGTACTTATTTTAAAAACACATTAACGATATGAGTATATTTTCATCATAAAACATTAAGTAAACACAATAAAGCAAATAACTCTTTTAATGTCTCTTCACTCAAAATAAGCAGTTTTTGGTTTGACTTGGGTCCTTGTGGATCCGATGGTCTTCAGTACACATATGTTACACACACACACGCATTTTGTACAAATGAGGTTCTGCTGTGTTACATATATTGTCTGGGAGATTGTTTTTTTTCTTCACTTAAAAGTGTATTTTTGACCAATTACTGACAGTATATGTAGCCCTTCACTCTTCTGTGTTTATTCTGTGGTATCAGTGTGTCTTTCTTGGATTCTTGCACCCTTAAATCATTGTCGGTTTTTTCCAAGCACATTGTTTATGTGACGTATTCGAGTTTATTTTTCCAAGTGAATTGTCTAGAAATGAAATAAATGATTGCATCAGATGTACGTGCGCTTTCCACCAGCATGGACAGGAGTGCCTCTGTCTTGACACAGTGGCTGGTGCTGCATGTTATTCATCTTTGTACTTTTCCTGGTCGGAAGCATACGGAGTGACTGCTTACACACTTCATTTCAGGGTTCACTTGTGCCTGAAGACATCCTGTTTCCCATCTTTGAGTGCAGTGGCAAAGCGAACATGACTTCAGACCCTTTAATTTGGGCTCTTTGACGTGGTTCTCAGCTTCCCGCTCCCTCACTCTGCTGCCAGCCTGACCCTCTTGCTCGCTGTTCGTAAATTCACCAAGCGTATTTTGTAATTTAGAGCCATTGCACTGCATATCTCTTCCCTCTCTCTGGAACACGCTTCCTCCTGGCTTCGTGCACGTGACCACTTTCTCACTTGAGGAGGGCGTTGTGCCAGAGTCCCTTCCTCAGTGGTAATTCCTTCCCACTGTGCCCGCTGTCCTGACCCACTCGCCCGCTGCATTCCTTTCTATCAGTTGCACTTAGCCCTTTCTGACGAACCGTAGTCATGGTGGCAGGTAGCTAGGGTTCAGTTGCTAACAAATATTCACAGGACCCTGAAGGACAATGGTCTGTGGAGCCCCTGGGGACCAGGGGAGACTCTTGTGTTGCACTGGTCACGTACCCCTGTTGTTGCTACATGACCACCCCCAGCAGAGGAGCCCTCCCATTGGTGACAAGCAGTTGACCAGCTCCGGAGTACAAATGCCCCCAAATGCCTTGAACTCATGGTTACAAAGCAACATTGTTCATTAGGACACTGCATGCTGTGTGTGTGTTTTGGGAGAACAGTTCAGGCCAGTTGCAGGCCTCCTGGAATTAGCCCTCCTGACACATACACAGTCTGTTTTACTCATTAATGATGTGTAGTTTCTATCATTCTTTAATAGAGTATAAGCTCCTCATAGCAAGAATCTTCTTCCCGACACATATATTCTTGTTAAATAAAGAACAAGAACAAGAAGCTCCATCAGAAACACAAGTGTAGGTGTGGGAAGGTTAACCCAAGACTTTCTCTGGAAGTTAGCCTTGGGCTGGGCTTCATCCTGTTCATCACACCTTATAGGTGTAGTTTGAGATTTTACGTTTTACTGGCTGAATAGAATTACTGTGATTTAAGGGCAATAAAGCAAGATTCAATATTGGTTCTTTTCTTTGGTATTTAGAAAATAATTGCTTTCGTACTTTGTTACCATGTCATGATTTTGAGGTGAGGAGAAGGAGAGAGATTATAAGAGTAACAAAAATAAGGAAAAGGACTCATTTTGTTTAAAAACCTTCATGGGAACTAAGAATGCTGGGATTCTGAAAAATGCCTCAGAAAGTGTAGCTACCTCGTGTATGTATTCAGTATTCAGTCTCTCAGCTCTGCTGCTGTTCTTACAGAGGCACAGAGAAAAAGAAATATTACTGTTTCACATGCAGTGCAAGAAGGGTCTCTGTGGGGTTTTACCGCAGTATTGTAACGGATCTCAGAAGCGTGTGAACGCTTGTCTTGTCACGCAGCTGCAGTACAGTAAGTGTTCATTTTCCTGTCCTTTTTGCACAGCGGAAGTGTATGCAGCCCAAAGACTTTATTCCTAAAACACCGGAACATGATAAAAGGCTTCAGAAGAAATTCGAGAAAATGGCTTCAGAGCTACAAAGGCAGAAGAGAAGTCTGGGTGAGTCCAGAAATCTGTTTCAGCTGCCTGATAGCCAGGGGCGCCTGGGTGGACCCGGCTCCAGCCTGCAGGCAGTGGACCGCACCTGCCCGAGGGCCATGGTCTGAGCTCATCGGCCAGAGTCTTGGTCACTCACCACGTGGATGGAGCTTTTTACTTTCAGGAATGATTATGGAAACACAGATTATGGCTAAGAAGGCCAATTAATAGAAGTCCATTTTTATTTCTTTGTTATTTTGTATCTAACTTTGTATTTTTACCTAATACTCTGTCTTTTGTTTAATTACCCAGAATAGGAAAGTGTTAGATAATATACTCTTTCCTTTATTTCCCCTTAAGTATATGTAATTTTTGTCAGTTATACCTCAGTAAAACTGAAAAAAAAAAAAAAAAAAAGAAGAAATACATTTCATTGTCTTTGGGCTTTCATAATGCCTGTTTACAAATTAGTCCACAATTGTATTTCTGCTCTTTTAAAGGTATATTTTCTTTTAACTTTGACTGCCTTTTGTTTACATTTTTTGCCTTCAGCAGTTTGAATTTTATATTCATCAGCCCAGTTTTCTTTTTAAATATCCTACTTGGGGTTCACAGAGATGCCTGAATTGTTTTTTCCCTTCTGTGCATCAGTTTGTATATTGTCTATTGACCTTTTTTTTTTTTACAGTTCACTAATATGTAAAATTTATCTGTTGAATTCATCATTGCAGTTACTTTATTTTGTAGTTCTAGGGTTCCAGGGTTTTTTTTTTTTTTTTTTGATCCTGTTATTCTGATTAAATCATATTTTTTCCTCTTCTATCTGCAATATATAGAATGCCTCTGTTCTCTTGTTTTGTATAATTGTTTTTTTCTCTTGTTTTTTGTTGTATAGGTCCTGTCTTTTAGTAGGAATGATGGTTTTTGTAATTGAAGGCAAGTCATTTAGTTGTAAAATATGTTTGAAGCTCTAGGCAGTATTATTTTCTTAGACACAGAGTTTCCAGTTTCCTCTGCTAAGCAGATAGAGTGGGGTCTGTTGGCTTTATGTGGACTGATTGGAATCTGAGCTTCACTGACTTTTGGTATAGGACTTGGTAGACTTCTTGTTTGACATTGATGCCAGAGCGTGGCCATTGAGACCTTTCCACTGAGAGCCTGGCATGATAACTAGGATCCCTTCCCCTGGCTGGTCCTGAGCTTCCATTTCATGTCTCAGCAAAAACACACCACAGAGAACTTTCCACCATTTCACAGAAGAATTCGGCTTAATTTTTAGTATTCTTGTCACTTGTAGCTTCAGAATTGAGCAATTTTCTTGAAGATAGTATCACATGCATGCAAGGACCAGCTTTCTCCTACGCCCTGTCTAGTGGGATTTGGTGCTACAAAGCTTTCAGTTTTCTCTTCAGTTTGTTGATACTGATAAATTCTTTGCTTGTGTCTTTGTTTCTCAGCAACTGCTCTTTGCCTGGTCACAGACAGGACCTTCAGCCTCCTGCCCCAGGCCCTTTAATGATAAATCCTCCTGGGGGTAGAAGCATCCACTGCTTGTCAGCTGGCCTCTCTGTTCCTCCTCTGCAGAATCTTAACCCCTCTGGCCTGGTCTCTTCAGTAGTTCCTGATGCTTTCACATGGACATTGTTTGGATCGTATATAGTTTTTGTATTTTCTTTTTCTCTGTGTAGGCATCATTTGGCTTCAAGATACTTGATTCCTTTGTCTTGAATTACTTGTAAAACCTTACAGCACTGGACAGCAGCAGCCCAGTCACCTTTGTTTATGATGGCATCTTACACAAGGCTACGGATATTACATAATGAGTTTAGGAGATCTGTGAGCTACATTTTTTGGTCCTAGGTAGCAACAGGCTACTGCTATGGAATCAAAATGTAGGGAAATTTTTGTCATCATGTGTTTAATTATAGAGTCATTTCTATTTCTTTTGAAGTATAATTGACATAGCATTAGTTTCAAGTGTATGGTGTCCTGATTCGATGTGTGTGTATGTTGTGAAATGATCACCACAACAAGTCCAGTTGACATCTGTCACCACACACACTTACAAAATTTTCTTTTGTTCATGATGGAACTTTGAAGACCCAATTTCCCAGCTACTTTCACATATGTAGTACGGTGTTACTAACTGTAGTCACCATGCCATCCATTGTATCCCCAGGACTCAGTCATTTTACAACTAGGAATTTGTGCCTTTCACCCATTTTGCACACCCCCCACCCCCCACCCCCCACCCTGGGGCCTCACACAACCACCAGTCTGTTCTCTCCGTCCATGAGCTTGGTGGTTCCGTTCTTTGTTTTCTCATCTTATGAATAGATTCCACATACAAGTGATATCATCCAGTATTTTCCTTTCTCTTTCTGACTTATTGCACTTAGCATGATGCTCTCCAAGGTCTATCCATGCTGCCAGAAATGTCAAGGTTTTGTTCCGTTCCTTATGGCTGAATATCAGTATTGCTCTGAGTGTGTGTGTGTGTGTGTGTGTGTGTGTGTGTGTGTGTGTACCTGCCACATTTTTGTTATCCATTAATCCATAGATGAACATGTACGTTGTTCCCATATCTTGGATATTGTAAATAATGTTGCAGGGAACATGAGGGGATGCAAATATGGGTCTGCATTAGTGTTGTCCTGGTTTTTTTTTTCTTTAATGTTTTCATTTCCTTCAGGTAATACAAGTATCCAAAAGTAGAATTACTGGATCATATGGGAAGTTCTATTTTTAATTTTTTGAGAAACCTCCATAGAGTTTTCCATAGTGGCTGCCCCAATTTACATTTCCAGGAGTGCCCAAGAGTTCTATTTCTGCACATCCTTTCCAATATTATTATTTCTTGTCTTTTTGATAGTAGCCATTCTAATATGTGGTTAGAATCTCATTGTGGTTTTGATTTACATTCCCTTCATGATGAGTGGTGTTGACTTTTTTTATGTACCTGTTGGCTATTTGTATGTCTTCTTTGGAAAGATGTCTTGTTTAGATCTTCTGCCCATTTTTAAAATTGGACTTTTTTATTTTGCTAGATGTATTCTTTTAATGATTTATAAAAATACTTTAGAACATCATAAAACTCTAAAGTACCATGTGTTTTTTGTATTCTTTTTTTGCCATTTTCACTACCTAAATTCAGTGTTTCAGACCAATTCCCAGCACATTGAAACACAGAACTGTATAACACATGGGATAGAAATGGAAGCACTGATTGCTCTCATTTGTTGTTGCAGTGTGTACTGCCATGTCACAGATTCTCTGCTCTGTATTTTGAAATTTTTCATGTAGAATTATCAAGCTTTATTTTAAATCTGCCATGATAATACAACAGAATTGACTAGAATATTTAGCCTATATAGGTAACGCTGCCAGATGATTTTCTAAAAACACTGCCTTGATCCTTTGTTTTTGTGCGGAGTCACCCCAGTGCCTGAGAATCAGGTCTCTTTCTCTTGGTGCCGTGCTGGTCCCTCCCTAACAACCTCCCACTAACTGGTCTACTGTGCTGCTCCGACCACACTCATGGAGTAGCTCTTGACATCTCTTTTCTGCCTGATGCCGGATTCCCACCAAGATCGTGCTTCTGAATGACTGCTTGCCTCCTGCACTGTTCTTTCTCTAAGCCTGCATCAGCCCCATGTGGACCCTCCTAGTGGCTGACTGGGCCCTATAGGCACTGTGTCCCTAACCATCCACCAGCTGTACTTGAGTCAGAAGGGTGTAAATCACAAGTCAGGTGCATATCCCATCCAGGGCATCTACTTCCTCGGTGTCATTGTAAGGAAAAATATTTAGGACGAAACCCTGTATATAACCTGCCCTGCAGTACAGCATGCCCTGTGTGGTCTGGTCTCTCCAGCCTCAGGTCAGCACTGTACTGCATTCCTTCAGCTTTATACTCTTGGCTTTGGGGCCTTCTTCCTACACCAGTGATGGTTTATTTGAAAAGAATTTGGCAAAATGATACTGATAAAAAATTTTATATTTTTGGATCAAGTTTGTATCTTAATAAAAATTGCCTTTTAAACACTTCAAATGTGAGGTATTAAAGATATAACTGGCATGTGTGCATATTGTCAGAAGTGTTCTTAGAGCTGTTGAGGCCTGAGAGTAGTAAAGAAGACCTTGATGCTTGGTCTTGTTACTGGTTGTGAGGGGAGGTGGTTAGAGCCCTGCAGTTCTCCCTGGGCATATGCAAGGTATGGGTTCCAGGAGAGCACACATCTTGGACTCCTGAGCCAGAGTTACGTCTGTGTCTCTTGAGGGTCGCATAAGGTTGCTTAGGGGTGGTGGTTTCGAGACCTAGAGTGAACACTGTCAGAGGTGGACCTTTTCTGTGTGCATCTTGGGTTCTCAACTGGGGCTTGTTATAAAAGATAGGTTCATAGGAGAAGAACATACACACTTATACGTTTTTTTGTGACATGGGGGCTCTCATAGGAGATGAAATCCCAAAGTAGTGATAGAACCTTAGTGCGTATGTTGAACAGAGAGAGGCAGTTGTGGAAAGGTAAGATGTAAGGGGACTGGAGGAGGAGAGTTATTTTAACAAGGTCTGTTTTACCGAGTTCTCTTGGCCTCAGCGCCCCATCTCTGGTGACAAAGTGTTGGGAGTTTTATCTCCTGGCTCAGGAAGAGGCTTGGGGTGGTGGGTGGAGCGGGGGGAGTCAGAGCACCTTCCTTTCACTTGCTGTGACTTAAGTGCTTTTTGCTAAAAAAAAAACCCTTGTGCCAAACTGTCACGTTTGGGGTGGCAATCTGCCGCTCTTCATCACCATTGAGGAACCAGAATGCAGTTTCTTCATCTTTAAATGGGGGTACTGATCACCTGATATGCTGGGTTCAGGCCAGGTTGAGTGAAGTAGTGTCCATATTGTGCTCAGCCCGGTGCCCAGCACGTGGACGTTTCTTGGCAAACGTCAGCCAGCAGTTTTAGAGCTAGTGTTACTGCTCTTGGGGGGGTGGGGTGGGGCGATGGGGGTGAGGATAGACCGTAGGTGGTGGTGGGAGGTAATGATGGGGGGGGGGCAAGCCCCTGGAGGTGGGCGGTGGGCCATTCCTCCAAAGAGATCCTACTGTGGAAGTAAGAAGGCTTGTTTTTAGCTAAATGTTTTGGTTGTTTTCAGATAATGATGTCCCTGTCCTCTTGTTTGAATCGAACGGCTCGCTGATGTATAGTCCCACAACGAAAATGTGCAGCGGTCAGCATAGTACGATGCTGAGGAGGTTACAGGAGATGAAGGAGAAAAGGGAGAACCTCTCCCCTACCTGTAAGTGCTTGCATTTTATAAAGTGAGAGGGAGGCAGATGCTTGGTGAATAGATTGTGGTAGAAGGGTTTTTTTCCTCTTCACCTAGTTCTTTCTTGATTTTAATAGATTTTTATCTGTTGCTGGATAGACTTTAATATTTTCTTCCAGAAATTCTTATGCTTCATTGAGATTTTTAAAGCATATATGGAGTTTATAGTTTTAAAACATATGTTTTAAGCACATATTGGCCAGGTTGAGAATCCTATTTTTTTATAGTCCCTTTGTAATTTTTTATATTTTTGGGATGCTTTCCTTTAAACAAATCAATCAGGCTCTTGAGGGAATCTGCTTTAGATTAGGTATCTCAGGCATTAGTTTTTGTTTTTCTGTATTTTTCTTATCTTTAAAAATGTTTTAGAGATTTTATTAATTCGTTGATTGATTTATGAGAGAAAGAGCGAGAGCATGAGTGGGAGGAGGAGCAGAGGGAGGAGTGGACTCTGTGCTGAGCAGAGAGCCTGACCTGGGTCTTGATCCCAGGACCCTGAGATCATGACTTGAGCCGAAACCAAGAGTCAAGTGCTAAATTTAACTGAGCTACCCAGGTGTCCCTTAAAACTTCTTCTAACTTTAAGTATCCTATGATTTAATCCTTTTTATTAAATGATTAATGTGGATTATTTTTATGAATCTTACCTGTAATAGATTTGAGTAAGAGTTTTTTGTGTTTATGGTTTTATAGTCAGTCTAGGATATGAAGTCCCGGTGTAGGTCAGTGTTTGTGTTGTGGACGAGCGGATGGAGTAGCCTTACCATGCCTTCATCTACTAACATGTCAGAATTGTATCTGATGAAGTGTTTGATTGTGTTTGCAGCTTCGCAGATGCTTGAAAACTCTCATAATAACCCAGCTGACACCTCATGTGAAGCTTCGTGGAACATTTCACACAATACTTTGTATTCAGGTAAAATTATTTTATTTTCTGCAATATATTTAAACTTTGAAAATATGATGATTTTCTTATTTGGAATTTCTTCTGATGTCTAAGAACAGTTGGTTAAAAACTAGAATTCATGAATTTTACCCTGAAGTCAGGTATTAAAATAAAAAATAGGTATTGTAATAAAATTAGGGCATGAGAAATTACGTGAGTTAAACCTCTCTTTTGGCTCCTTTTCTTTTTTCTTGTAGTCACTTGATTTTTTAGCAAAGAATTAATTGCTCATTTTTTTAAAAGAAATCATTATTGTATGTACTAATTTGCCTGGAGTATAAATTGTGTCTTACTGAGAACACTACGAGAGCAGCTTGTTCCACACCATGTGTAGTGACTATGGGACGTGACTGAAGCGGGTCAGTGAGGTGTGTAGAGGCCATTGAAAACTTTAGAGGGTAAATGATAGGATTTCTGCCTAGAGGCAGAGCATTGGAAAGAATTAAATCAGGGTTTTATTTTATATATGCACTTTAAATGTGGGAGCCCTTGTTTGACTTTGAATGATAATTTTTCATGCTTATACAGCTTTCCTTTGACTGAGTGTTAAGAAATGTGATAGAAGCACCCACTTGTGCCTATGGGAGGGCCCAGATCAGTGGCCGTGCTATGACAGGTGACAAATAGCCTGGAGGTATTAGGAGTTCAATCCACAGCTTCCTTTTTGAGTGTGGTTATTCCTGTAATCCCTTTGGTGTGTGTTAAAATTATATACTCATTTGTCTTAAATAATCTCCATCTTTTTATTTTATACTCGCACTCGTTTTATATAAGCTGGACATGCATGGTCGTAGCTAACACAGATTCCATTTTTCCTGTTTTGGGTGCTGTGTGTCTTATGTGCTTTACCTCATCTAATTCTCTCACTAAACCCACAAAGTACATACCATTGTCACCCCCACAATGTCATGAGAAAACTAGGCCAGAAGGGTCAGGAAGCTTGTAAAAGTTGACAGTCTGTTGGTGGCAAACCCAGGATTCAAACTTAGGCATCTGACCTCAGAATTTATGCTTCATGACATGGCACAGTGCTTGCCAGCTTTCTGAAAAGTGTGCTTAGCTTATTGAGCTGCTAATACTAACAGAGTCCTGTATCTCTAGCTCCTGACTTGGTGTGGGTACAGTGCCACCCCACTGCATGGGCTTCCCTCCACTCCCTGCTGGTTACCTCCATTCTTTAAAGTAGAGCCTTTACTAGTTTTGGGTTAGAGGCTTTAGATTCCAGAAAATAGTGTCTGTGCTCTAGGAGCTTCTAGTCAGTGAGAAGGACAGATAGGAATAATAATAAAATAATAATAATAATAATAATAATAATAATAATAATAATATGACACATGCTTTTGGGGACTTCAGGCAGAGTTCTGCATACATGAGGATGTGTTGCTAGACCCGGTGAAGTGGGAGGGTTCAGAGATTTTGACATCCAAGGTGGGTTTTGAATAGGATTGACCCAGATTAAAGTGTGGAGTGAAGGCAAGGCCTGGAGGCATAAACATGTAGTTTTCAGGACGTAAGACACATATAAAATACATGGGAAGTCGGAACCCTAAGATGTACCAGGTGATTCACTTTTCAGTATAAATACAGCATGAGGACTTGAGTGGAGGACGGGAGTCAGGGGGGCCCTTACTCTCTGTGGCCTGCTTCATGGAAGGCTAGAACTTGGACGTAGACAGTAGCGTTTGTTCTTAGCTTTTAGAATTATCGACCTCCTTGAGAATTTAGTGACCAGGTATGAATGCTCTTCCTGGAAGGAAGTGCACATGCGTTTGAGTGTTTAAAAGTGAGCATAGTGGTTTTAGAGGTTTGTCCCTGCCCTTCCTACAGTCGCCATCAGTGCCCAGGTTCCTTAGTGAAGAATGCTGGCCTGAAAGGTGTCCTCACGTGGAAATGAGAAGAACCAGGATAGGTCGTACTCTTTTTAACCATTGGCTGTGTTTAAGAAGTATTGCCTTACGGGTTAACTGAAAGTTACTTTTATGCTAACTTACACCATTTTAAAAGTTGATTCTTCATTGATATTTTCCAGATGAGTCCTTTGCTGATGATCTGAACTCATCTTTTGACAATCCTTGTGGAAAGACGGGATGTGGAAGTCAGGAAGAGAAGCTGGCAGGATTTGTGGACCAAGTTAAAAGTGATGTGTGTGTTTCTTCGCCTGCACTGAAGACAAGTCGTGTCCCTTCGTTGGCATCTCCCGGTTACCTCTGTCAGTTAACTCCTCAGAAGCCCACGGGTGGTCTTTCCAAAGAAGAGATTCGTGGGCAGAGAGATCCTGCAGCTGAAGTGGTCACCCCTGACAAGCAGCAGTCGGAGGGAGCAGCCAGGGAGGGGCTTGATGAGAAACATAATTTGTCCCCTGTGCCATCTGCAAGCAAATGCCGCCCTTCAGGACATTCACGATCCAAGAGCTCTCCGGCAAAGAGAAAAAGAGTATCCGGGAGCTCAAATTCCCACCCAGAAGAAAGACTGCGGAAGAAGAGGTGCAGTGGGAAGGCTGCCGGGCCACAAGTGCAGCTGTGGAAGTCGGGATGTCGCCTGCCGTTCACGTCCTGGCCTGCTGTCGAGGCTCCTGGCGGCGAGGTGTCCTCATACGATGATTATTTTTCACCTGATAATCTTAAGGAAAGGAGTTCAGAGGCTCTTCTCCCTGGACCTCAGCCATCCGCAGGCCCTGCTCAGTTCAGCTGCAGAGGACTTTCTCAGAGGGAGAGAAGAAACATACTGCAGATGTGTGACTTTTCCTGCCTTGGCAAACACCCCAGGTCAGTGGATGTTGTCACCGGTGTCCCAGCAAAAACTAGCTCCAGTCTTCAGAAACCTACACACAAGCCAGCAGACGCGATGAGGGGTCGCCTGACCTCTGACGGAACGGGTGCTGCTGAAGATGCCCCAGGCTGTTGTCAACAGGGTGCCGCTCCTCGGAGAGAACTTGGGCACCCGGCTGGGGAAGGCTGCTCTCGCGTAGACGAGGAGCTCGCTCCGCCAGAGGCACACGGCGGGGAAGGACTTCATGGGGATTTAACTCCTCTGGAAGGAAGCAGCGCAGAAATGAAAGGATCGGTGGACGTGAGAAGCACGCAGAAGGAAGATCGTGCTTCTTGCCCGTGGAGCTCCTCTGGCGGTGAAGTGCAGTGTGGTTTTGTGAGTGAAGGTACCGTGGACATGCCTGCAGGAGACAAGGAACACTCATCCACGGGAGGTGATGGAAGTATGTGAATCTCCTTTACAGCTACCTTTGTCGCATCCGTCTTGTAACATCATCGCCCTCTTTCCATAATTAAAATAGTTCCTTTTTTCCTTTTTTAAATTTTAAATGTGTGTCTGATATTTTCCAGTGATGCATTCTTTAGGGATAGGTAGGTGCCTTTCCTCCCTCTGGCTTTTCTGGGCACTCCGGTCAAACCTACTGTCCAGAACGCATCTCCCCCAGGCCTTTCTGCGCAGATGCTGAGAGCACGTGATGCCTACTGTGCGCAGTGACCAGAGTGGCCGCTTCCTGGTCTCTGGAGCCTCTTAGGTCGCACGGCACAGAGACACCCTACTAGAGTGTTGGAAGCTATTTATTTCAGGGACGTTAAGGCAGTGTAGGCATTGACTCCATCAAGAAAAGAGAAGGTATAAAAAAGTAAATGTGTAAATCTGTTACCAGTATTTATTTTGAAGAAACTTTGGGCGGTGTTAGTTACAAAGAAAAAAAAAAAAACTGACATTTTTGCCCAGGGTAAGAAGTTCACTGTATCAGGCCTTGTTTGGCTTCTATTTATTTTGCTTTAAGTGTATCACTTAAATAGATTTTCTCCTGTGTGTAATTTAATTGTGACCATCAAAACAACTCTGTAATTGTAGAAACTGTAGCAAAAGTGGCAACAATAGGAAACATTTCACACTTCCTGATTATGAGCACAAATAAATTTCAGCAGTCAAAAGCGATGAGATCTTGAACTGTAATTATTACCTAAAGATTAGGCTGAGATTTTCACAAGACCCAAGTTTACTCTTCATTACAATGTCTGTTCTCGCCATGATTTTAACCACCGTTTTCAAGATGGAGAAGTTACGTGTATGGAAATAATAATCACTGATGTCTATCTTTTCCTTGGGTAGAAGTCCCCAAAATAGTCTCAGAAAAGAATTAATTGTGTATGTTTTTAACCTTATTTTTGTATCCTAGCTTTCTGAAAATACATAAAACTTGACAAACTAATATTTTATGTTGAGTTAGGCTTAGTATGTGTTTTCAAAATATTTATTTTAAAATCATGTTGACTCTAAGGTCAATATAAATCAGTAGATATATAGAATTGTTTTGGTAGTTAAGAATATCCTGTTCTTAAAGCTTACATTCTCATTTTTCTCAGTTTTTATCTTGTTTATTTTAAAAGGCTTTGAATAATATTTAATGGCATGCAAATATAAATTAAGTGAAAAAGAGGCTGGTTTCAGACAGCGTGGTGCACCCCGTAACCCCAGCGTTGCTAAGAAGAGTGCGGTTGTCCTTGGGGCAGGATGTTCTAGGACTCACCCCGCGTCCACAGCCCCCGGGGGCCTGGGGCCCCGGGACGACCCTCAGGGGCCAGCATGGGACGTTCCAACGGGGCACTTGGGATTTCAGCATCAGGCGACGGAGCTGTCGCACCGCGGGGTGCAGCCGCACACTAGTCGTGCTCCCTGTAAAGATGCCCCTTGGCGTCGCCTTGTGTTCTTTCATTCCACAGAGACAAGATCCTTGCGTCCTGGGGCGGGAGAGACCTCCGCATTCTCTGGCCGAAATCTGGTCCCCAGTTTCATGGTGATACGATCAACACCCCCTGATGGGTTAGGTTGCCTGCCACCAGCCCCCCGGTATCCGGCCTCTGTCTGGGAGGCAGCTGCAGACGGAAGCCTCGAGTCGGCAGCTTCCATTAGGCAGTCCGTGCGTGCTGGAACCGCGGAGCTGGGAAAACACTGCGGCGGGCGATACCGCCCGCCCTTCTATGTTGAAATAAAAGACTTTTTTTCCATTTCTGCTTTCAGTTGACTTGTGCTCATTGCCCTTGTCGATATCCACGGAAGACTGCACGGTGTGCAGTAAAGATCACACGTCACAGAGAAGATTCACCAATAAGTAGGAAGAGAACAGGATTAGAGGGAGAACCCCGTAATTTTGTCTTTTTAAAAAATAATCTCTGAGATTACATTAACTGGTAAATTGTTTTCTTCTTAAACTTCTCTCATTTTAGAAACCATATGCAAATACTATACGTTCGCTGTAACAGAAGCTGGTACAGAGTAAACTTCCCCATCGTCCTGCTTGCTCGTGTCCCCCCGGTGGCTCCCCCGGGCACCCGCCGGCCGGTTTGCCAGGGGACGGCCTAGGAGGGAACAGTGTGCGCCGTGCACAGAGGTCATGCTGCGCAAGGAAGGCACAGTGGGCAACTGTGGGCACGGCGGCAGGCCTGGCATCCAAGGGCACGTAGCGCTGGGCCTGCCGCACTCACATTTCAGCCTGCGGAAGCCACCGGTGCACGCGGCCTCAGGGAGAGATGTTGGCAGGACCTGCACAGAGCCTGTGAGGCTGCGTGCCAGTGGGCTGAAGGGGGGGCTGGCAAGAAAGGAGTTAGGGAGGCAGCCAGCACCCGGGGCCACTTGGAGCTTGCATATACAGGATTATATTACCTTATTAAGGTCTCCTTATTTATTTATTTGAGGGAGAAAGAGCACATGAGTCAGGGGTTAGGGGCATGGGGAGAGGGAGAGAGAGAGAATCTTAAGCTGAGCATGGAGCCCGACACAGGGCTCGATCTCACAACCCTGAGACCAAGAGTCGGATGCTTCACTGACCACACCACCCAGGCGCCCCCTTAAGATTTGCTTTTCTCAAATGTCAGATAGTTCCATGTTGGTATCAATAGAGTGATAGATCTAACTTCATTTTTTAAAAATATAATCCACTTCAGGGGTCAATGAATTTTTTTCTCTGATGAATCAGATAACTATTTCAGGCTTTGTAAACCAGAAGGCAAAATCAAGGTATGTAGGTACTTACATAAAGAGAAAAAAACAAAAAGACATTCCCACAAAATTTTTATGACACAACTCAGATAAAATTGAATGCAGTGTTTTTATGATACAAGTCTCATGAGAAGAACAGAATTCTATTTTTGGGAGAGGAATACCTTTTTACCTAATTGGGGTTCAGATCGAGTGTTCCCGTCATCAAAATTGATTGCAAACATTCACTGAGGTAGACGCACAATAGGATTTTACGTGTTTCCCTTTTGAAAATGCCTTTTCACGCAGCCAGTACCTCCGGATATGGATACCAGCCCGTTAGCTGACGGCTTTCATGGAGCATGTTCAGTGCACGGAAGGCGTTTATGGAAATCGGTCAGACTCTTCACCTGATAGGTGGCTCTCCGTGTGCTCAGATGAATCCCTGCCCGTGAGGCTCCTCTGTTGTGCAGTTGAGTGGACGTTCTTGCATCGAGGCCTGGGAAACCCGGAACCGTAGCTTGAGTGCAGCAGATACGCCCGCACCGGGTCTGCCTGGGAGTGGGGATCTCGCTCCTGACGCCACAGGACGAAAAGTGCATAAAGCCGCCTGATGTGACTCATCTGTTGAGATGACTTTCCACCACTCATGGCACCGCTCGCCTTCGATCTGCAGACGAGCTTCCTGAGACTGGTTTTAGTTGCCAAGTAAACCAAGGCTGACAGGTCGTGCCGAATCAGCACATAGTTGGCTCCTACTTGTTTCTCAGCGACTCGGGTGGCTGAGGTTGTTGCAGTCGTGCTACGTGGCCACTGGCAAAAGCAGGAGGAAATCCTCTTCATACCCACACCCTCACTCTTGTCCATCGGTTTAACAGGCAACCTTCTTGGCTGTGCTTCATAAAATTTACACGTCTGTATTGACACGTGCCATATCTAAGCAGATTGTGTCCAACTCTTAGGTTTTTTTTCACAGGTAGTAGTTGTCAGTTATTAGAGGATGATGAAGGTGAGCACTCTTCTAGTCTCAGACACAGACATCAAATATTTACGGGCAAGCAGGTGGAGACCTGTCCACAATATAGACCTGTATGCTGAAGTCCCAGGTCTTGTCCTTCGGGTGAACTCTCCATACCTTGTCAGGTGTAGTAGCCACAGACAAAATGCTAGGGTTGTGTTTCTGTAACCTTGTCACCATCAGGCCACCAGATATTTTGACTCTGCAGCTTCTCAAAGGGCCATTTACCCTCAGGGATACAGCTGCAGCTCACGCTGGGGTAGAGGGATCCCCTGTAACAGCCAGTCCAGTTCTCTGGAAGCCATGAATTTAAGTGGGCAAACATTTCTGACATCCATTATGTTGATTAACAAACTGATGACATCACCAAGTGTAGCTCATTTCTTTGATCCATTTCGCCAGTTAGAAAAACGTCTAATAACAACAGGCCAGGATTTCTAAGAGCTGTCTCTTGAGTGTGGTAGTTCCTAGCCTGTTGGCTCGCCTCTCGTGCAGTGGGTGTTTTGGATGGAGGTGAAATGGCGCCCATACTCGTATCACATAGTCTGTGCTCAAGTACGTATTTTCAGTTTCATGACAGCCTTTGTAGTACATGTTGTTCTTAGTGCATTCATCCCTGTGATAGACACGTAGCGTCTGACCGACTTGGGGTGGTTAGTGGTCACCGCCCATAGCTCTGTGTTAGGAAGGATTATGAGGCTTCCTCTTGGCTTTGCAGGAACATGCACAATGGATAGTGCTGTCTGCTTAGAGAAGGATTACTATGGCTCACTATGGGGCTTAGAGGCAGAAATGCTATAGTAATAGTAAAAGGTACATTTTTGTATATTTCTGCATGATTCATAATCCCACGGTAGAGATTGCTTTTATAACTTCCGATTGATTTTGCAACCATATGAGAAAGTTTGATGATCTTATTGATGCATGTGATACGTCTCGTTGAATCAGAAGGAGGTATACCATTTTTTAAATGGAATTAATCTAAAATATTTCATGTATAGGGGCACCTGGGTGGCTCAGTCAGTCAAGCATCTGCCTTCAGCTCAGGTCATGATCTCAGAGTCCAGGGATCGAGCCTCACATCGGGCTCCCTGCTCAGCGGGGCGCCTGCTACTCCCTCCCTCTGCTGTTGCTCCCCTGGCTTGTGCTCTCTCTCTCTCTCTTTCTCTTTGTCAAATAAATAAATATTTATTTTTATATATAAATATATATAAATAGGGTTAGGGTTTAAATATTTAAAAAAATATTTCCTATATATTTAATAAGAACTAAAGTCCATTTAAGTCATGGGTATTCAGTCAATATTTTGCATATTCTTTTTAAGCGAAAGTGTGAATTATTATGGTACCAAGCAACTAGGCCACTATTTCTCTACTGTCCTGTGCTGCGGGGCCGCAGTGAGCCGTAATCCCCAGGCCAGCGCACAGTCAGGCGGTCCGTGACCCGCACACCGCCAGCCCTCCTCTCCTCATACGACCATTCTGTTTGTCACTTCCAGTGCACTATTCATTAAATTACACAAGATGCTCAATACTTTTTATAAAATAGGCTGTGTGCCCAACTCACAAGAGAACTTCGGTTGGCCAAACGTGGCCTCTTGTGCGTGTTCCAAGCATGGTTAAGGTTGGCCGGGCTGCGCCGAGATGCTCCCCAGGTTAGGTGTATTAAGTGCATTTTAACGGCCGATGTTTTCAACTTATCACGAATACATTTATCTGCATGTAACCTAGTCCTAAATTGAGGAAGATCAACGCATGTCATCTTGTGATCACATTATGTGTGAAGAATGTCACTAGCGACATTAGTCTTAAGTTTTAAAAGGTCATAATACATCTTTTAGATGTTTGTTTACAAAATGCCTCACAAAACTATTGTTCTCGGCTAGAACCAAAGCATGTGGCTGTAACAATCTCTTTTGACGCAGACACCCTAGCAGGCAGTGAACTTAGGGTGCAATAGGAGTGCATTGGATGCCAAATGGTATCTGTAGTCCTCTTCTTTCTTTCTTTCTTTCTTTCTTTCTTTCTTTCTTTCTTTCTTTCTTTCTTTCTTTCTTTCTTTCTTTCTTTCTTTCATGATTGTATTTATTCATGAGAGGCACACAGAGAAAGGCAGAGACATAGGCAGAGGGGGAAGCAGGCTCCTCACAGGGATCCTGATGTGGGACTCAATCCCTGAACTGGGATCATGCCCTGAGTCAAAAGCAGATGCTCAACTGCCGAGCCACACAGGCGTCCCCTCTTCTTTTCTTATATAGACTTTTCTTTATATACTCTTGCTTTGAGTAAACATTTAGGTTTTTTTTTTTTTAAAGAAAAAATGGGGATCCCTTGGTGGCTCAGTGGTTTAGTGTCTGCCTTCAGCCCAGGGCCTAATCCTGGAGACCCGGGATCAGGTCCCACATCGGGCTGCCTGCATGGAGCCTGCTTCTCCCTCTGCCTGTGTCTCTGCCTCTCTCTCTCTCTCTGTCTCTCAAGAATAAATAAATAAAATCTTAAAAAAAAAAATGAATAGTGGGTACGATTTGTATTCATTCTAATATTGTAATTACTTGTCATCTTAGATCTTAAAGATAAAAAACACTCTCTCCATGTCCTGCCCTAGAGATTAGAAGTTCTCAGCATTTTCAAGCAGTGATTGTGGGATGTTGTGAAAAGTAATGCATAGATAGATGCTCTTACCTTCAAAAGGAGTAAAAGAAATTTAGCTTAGCTGTATCTTAGACTATCAATTGAAAAAGACACGGTCCACTAACCCATCTCCTCAGTAAGGTCTGTGTTTAGCTTGCTGGAAGAGAAGTGGAAGATACGTCAGATATAAAAAATTGTTGAGGGGCTAGAGGGGTCCACATGTGTTGATTGGTTTGCCTATCTCCAAAAGGGATTTTAGTGTTAGGATTGAGTATAAGGTCGTTCAGAACCCGGCCTTAACACATCTTTAGGGTCCAAGCCGCAAATAACAGCAACTAGTTTGAATTCAAAAAATTATTTACTGGATCCCTGGGTGGCGCAGCGGTTTGGCGCCTGCCTTTGGCCCAGGGCGCAATCCTGGAGACCTGGGATCGAATCCCACGTCGGGCTCCCCGTGCATGGAGCCTGCTTCTCCCTCTGCCTGTGTCTCTGCCTCTCTCTCTCTCTCTCTGTGACTATCATAAATAAATAAAAAATTAAAAAAAAAAAAAAAAAAAGGAGGCGGCCTGGGGAGGTGTAGCCCCTGCTCAGCTGAGACCACCCTGCCTGCGAGCTCCAGAGCTTTAAAAAAAAAAAAAAAAAAATTATTTACCTGTTGTGCTTTTTTTTTTTTTTCACTTAACTGGAATCCTATTTTTGAAAGAAGAGTTAAAACTTTCAAATCAGACCCTCTAAAGTTAATCCTATCTGTTTTACTAGAGCATCCTATTTTATTTGAAGTATTTCTCAAGGCAGTGGTTCCCATGCGATAGGATCTTTAGTTCCTGAGGGCACGTAGTGTATTTTTGCCTTGTATTATGGTCACTCTCGGTGTCTACATTGTCTTACTTGGTTGTAAACTCCGTAGGAGTAGGATCTGTGTGTGTGCATCTTGCAACCTCATTGTTGATAAGAGCATCAGTGACTGACTGGTTGGATGATGTGGATGGTGGGTTGTATAGGATGGCTGACCATCCCTTTGCTGTGCCTGGGACCTGAGTACCCCTTAGCCCCCTCTTTGCCTTTTGTGCATTATTCTGTTGAGACCACATAAGTGATGGCTGGTATTTTTAGTCTTCCTTCAGAATACTAGTTAAGTTATATACGAGGCAAACTATCTCGGGAGGAAGAGAGATGAGGAGCGCTGTATAAAGATGTAGCAATTCAAAGGAGACACTTCACACTTCATTATGGGTTATGTGGGATTTCCGCACTTTTCGCGTCTAATGGATCCACATTTCACTTGATTAGTGTCTTTTTTTAGGTTTGTGTGTCTTCATGGCAAGATGCTTGTCCGAGGCAGAAATTTGTGGGGAGTAGAATCATCTCTCATTTGTAGATTGAAACCTAAAGCCCTGTACTGTACTGAAGACGGTTTTCTAGAGTAAATCTGACCCAAATGCTAGGGTTACTTACTTTTTTATCACAGAACTGCTTTCTCTGAGTTCAGTTTTGATCATTATGTAAGAACCTTGGTCATTACGAAAAGACCTAAAAGTTGGAGTTTGAATAGCTGGTAAGGTATGGGGCCTACGTTTTTTTGTGTTATCTGCTGGACGAATGGGACGCTGTAAAACTGGGACGTTGTCACCCGACAGGCAAAATTGTTTCTGACCCTTGGGTTAAGCTAATTGCTTGCTTGGGAGATTGTAGTGGAATAAACCGAAAGTTCTAAATAGACTTCACAGAGCAAGTATGTGTTGTTTATTTCAAAGGACTAGTGCTTTCATGTTACCAGTACGCATGAATTGATTTTTAAATTTTTATGTTGTTAAGTTACATTCATATTCAGTCTACGTAAAGTTCTAACCAGTCTTCAAATCTCTTGGGTTTCAGGTGTTAAAAATGGACCAACCAGGCATGATGTTTTAGAGGGCTCAACGGGAGCCTGTGAGGACCTCACCAGACCTCACAAGGAATCAAAGAAAAGAGGGAAAGGCCAAAAGGTGGGTGCATGAAAATATTATTTTAAACTTTCCAATCTACTACATCATAATGCCCTAGTCTGAGTGAATGTCACTTAAACTAGTCTGCCCAACTTGCATTCTATTCAAAAAAATTAATTTCCAACATTTCATTTGGAAATGTTGGAAAACAGTGAAGCTGAGAGCGTTGGTTGCATTCAGGACAGAGTTAGTATTAGCAGGACGAGCCTTGCCACCACTTTGCCAATGCACTTTCTTGCTTGTAAAAATGCCGGCAGCTTCTCTCAAGCAGAGGGGGTCGGCTGTGCCAACAATTGTTGTTTTATAATCTGAATAAACATTCACTAGGTAGGAGGTGAAGCACCCAGACGTTGTTCATTTGTGAGCTAATGAAGGTTTGAGTTCAAGCCATCGGAGTGAAAGGTTCCCGTGCCTTCGAGCTTCAGCTTAGGGAGCGTCTAGCTCCTGCTCTCTGCTGTGCGGCTTTCTCGTCACCTGGTGTGCTCACCTGAGTCCCAGAAGGGGGATTTAAAACTTTTTGGTTCTTCAACGTCCGCTTTCGTGCCTTACGTTCAGATAGCCTCTCTTTATCTGATACCTCGTTTATGCCAAGGCCAGGAAAACATAATATAACGAAACCTGGTTTCCACACAATGGGAAAACTCTCCTGATAAATGAGTAACAATTTGAAAGGCAGCAATGATAGTGCATGGAGGGCGCCAGGGCATCCTAGTCTTCAGGCCCCACAGGAGGAAGAGGACCAGTGACACCTTCCTTACACTGGCAACGGTTAAAATGACAGATTCCATGAAAGTCTGTTATGAGTGGTAGAAACTCTGATTTCTTTACTGATGTGTTCTGGTTTGTCTCAGGAAAATAAAAGAAAAAGGACTCCCCACATGGAAGGGATCACATGTCAGGTGGAGCGGATTTGCAGGGAGGGAAATGGTCGCGGGCCCCTCCCATGTGAGCGTGTAAGGGACACCAGGCGCCTGGCTTCAGGCACCCTGGCTGTAAGGAGCGTCCCTGCACCTGTTACCTGCGCCTTCTCGTACCTGCCCCAGCGCAGTGGGTCCCACGACTGCGTCTCCGTAGAAAGCTAGTGACCCTCTGGCTGCGTTTATGTTTCGTTGCCCTGAATCCTTGTCTTCTTCTTCCTAATTGCTGCATGGCCACTTAGCCTTCTTCCTTTGGGAAGAAGCAAACGCCTTTTGACATTTATTCAGCTGATGCACTGCTGTTTATGCCCTGCTCCTCTTGAGGCGTTCCGGGGTGGTCCCTATACACCTCTGCTGTAGACCGGCATGCTTTATGGTAGTACTTACCTACGTTTTACCCTCCCGTGGGTACTTTCTTAGGGAAACAGTCATACCTACTCATCTCTTTCTCGGTATTATGCCTATATTTAAAAAAATTGCCCAGTAAATACTGATCACCAGTAATCAACCATAAAAATGCTTGACGCTGTCTAATCACAAGCATGTGGTTTAACTTGGAAGTTAATATTTCAGACATCTGACCTTGCCTGGCATTCACCTGATGACCACCTTGCTTTGTGCACTGGGTCTGTGGAAGAGCAGGGGGTTAGCAACATGCACCTGGAGGGGGACGTGTCCTACATGGAAAGGATTGTGCCTTTGTTCCTACAAAGCCTCTCGCCTTAGAGGGCTTGTAACATGAGCGAACAGCCCCTGTACCCTTCCCAGCATTATCGGATGCATCCAGTGATCAGTGCTACACAAGTGGGGAGTGTGGGGTAGTCTCACCGTCGTGGGTATTAATGAAACCTAAGTGGTTAACAGGGAAAACAAAATACAGAAGAATATATACACGCCTTCATGTGAAAGCTCAAGCAACAAGAATAGTAATAAATGTAGTTACATCACTTGATCATATGTCATTTAACTTTGGTTTTGGAGAATTTTTTTTTTGTTATTCTTTTTAAAACTTAAATTTTCCTTGTTTTTAAATTGAAGAATAGTTGACACACAGTGTTTATTTCTCTGAAACATTAGTTTCTGGTGTAAAACATAGCGATTTGGCAACTGTATACATCATGCTGTGGTCACCACGAATGTAGCAACCATCTGTCACCATATAGGCTACCTCAGTACATTGGCTCTGTCCCCTGTGCTGTACCTTTCAACCCCATGGCTTACTCATCCCATGACAGGAAGCCTGTCCTCCCACTCCCTTTAACCCATTTTGTCCTTCCTTCCACTCCCTTCCCCTTTGGCAACCACCTGTTCGTTCTCTGCATTTATGGGTCTGTTTCTACTTTTATGTGTTCAATTAGTTTTGTTTTTTAGATTCTACCTATGAGCGAAATCATGGTATTGGTCTCTCTCTGCTTGACTTATTTCACTTAGCATAACACCCTCTAGCTCCATCTATGTCATTGTTGATGGCAAGATCTCATCCTTTTTTGTGCCTGAGTAGTATTCCATTGCATATATCTATCTTATCTTCTTTATACATTCATCTATCACTTGAAGTTGGGCTGCTTCCATATCTTTGCTATTGTAAATAATGCTGCAGTAAACCTAAGGGTGTGTGTGTATCTTTTTGAGTTAGTGTTTTTGTTGTCTTCAGGTCAATACCCAGTACTGGAATTACTGGATCATATGGTATTTTTATTTTTAATCTTTTGAGGAACCTACATGCTGTTTTCCACAGTGACTGCACCAATTTGCATTCCCACTGACAGTGCACAAGGGTTTCTTTTTCTCTATATCTTTGCTAACTAACACTTGTTATTTCTTGTCTTTTTGAGTCTAGCCATCTGACAGGTATAAGGTGATAGCTAATTGTGGTTTTATTTATTTTTTACTATTTTTAAAAGATTTTATTCTATTTATTCACGAGAGACACAGCAAGGCAGAGACATAGGCAGAGGGAGAAGCAGGCTCCCTGTAAGGAGCCTGATGTGGGACTCGATTCCAGGACCCTGGTGTCACGACCTGAGCCAAAGGCAGACACTCGACCACTGGGCCACCCAGATGCCCCTCTCATCGTGGTTTTAATTTGCATTTCCTTGATTATCAGTGATGTTGAACTTCTTTTCATGTGTCTATGGCCATCTGGATATCTTCTTAAAAGAAATGTCTATTCAGGTCCTTTCCTGCTTCTATTTTTATTTTATTTTAATTAATTAGTAATTTTTTTTGTATAGAGAGTATGTGTGCAAGTGGGATTTGGGAAGGGCAGAGAGCGGGAGAGAGCGAATCCCAAGCACACTCCATGCCCAGCTTGGAGCCTGACTTGGGGCTCAATCTCAGGACCCTGAGATCATGAACTGAACTGAAACCAAGAGGCAGATGCTGAACCACCCATGTACCTTTGCCTCATGGCTTTTCTATATTTCTGTCCTTATGTATCTTCTGATTTTATTCTGGATATTTTCTATTGATTTCTTTTCCATTCCACCTTTCCCTCTTTATATATCTGTTCTGATGGTAAACTTATATATTTAGTTTTTAAATTCCACTTATTGTACTTCTCAGTTCTTATAACCTCCTCTTATAACCACCACCTCTGATGGTGTCCCCTTATGCAACCCACTGTCTTGCAGCTCAACCGTGTCTTCCCAGCTCAACCGTGTCTTCCCAGAGCTGGTGTTTGCTTGTGTCTTGTGAGCTTTACCAATTATTCACAGTGGGGAGGTTGTTGTGAACTATTCCTGGAAATAATGGGTAAATTTTAACAGCTATTAAAAACCCAGAAACCAAAAACCCTAAGTGGAAACAGGATACACCCTCTGAGGTAAGACCTTCTAAGTCAACAGAAAGGATTTTGAAGATGAACATTTAAGCCACTAGTTGCAAAAGACAGAGTAAATACTGAAAGCAAAAAGAATTCAGTAAAGAATTATAGAATCTCAGAACAACAACTACTATTGGAGGTTTTTTGGTTTAGGACCCATTTTTAATGGGAAAAGTCACTTTGTAAATCAATAGTAAACTATCTTTTTTTAGATTTATTACTTTAAATATACGTTTTTAAATTTGTTGAACCTCTTTTATTTCTAATCCAGTTAAGCAATTTCATGACCTCTATAATCTTATGTACATTAATGACAAGGAGACATATTTCTCCCATCTATTCAGAGGGAGAAATATAACATGTCATGGCCAATTTTAACCTGTTTTCTGTTGGTTGCTTAATACTGTCAGACATAGAATCTGAGGAAGCTAAATATAGGATGAATGCTAGTACTATGGGAAACGTATATGAAAATTCCTTTTCTCCAAAGTATTTTTGTTCATTCTACTACTTCTGTCATTGTGGTTCAAACTATTATTATCCTCAGCAGAACTTTTCTTTTAAGGTAAATCATCACCCGGATGGCTTTTCACAAGTGGCTGCGTGTTAAAACTTCATTTGGGAGCCACCTCTGCCACACAAGGGTGTCCCATCAGAGGACTAGCTGTGGCTCCGAGCACAGAAGTGTGTTTGCCGGCTTTCATAAGTTTGGAGGCTTAGGGGGAAATGAAGGCCATAGTACCTCATCATATACAAGTATGCTTATTTTGACAGTGATTTAGGGGGAAAAAAAAAGAGGAAGAAGAAAGAGAAAGAAAGAAGAGACCCTACACACCAGATAACAACCATTTTAATTTCTATAAGTTTTTTAACTCGAGGGGAAATGAGGAATAATAGCTTGCATATGTTCCGATCATTGCTTACTCTAGATTTCTACCAGGGTATGAGTCCTTTAGGACACAGATTGCACCCTATGCATCTTATAATACTGAGTACTACATACAAAAGAGGCGTTCAGTAAGTATTTGCATTGATTCCCCTTCTGCTTTTTGAGTGAACATGCTATGGCATTTCTGGTGCTTTTAACCATCACACAATGTCATAATCACCTTAATGTCCCTCATTTGTTTCCAAACAGCCCTCCTAAGCTTGTAGAACGGTCTTGCATCAGTGAAAGCAGGAAAGTTTTGTACTGTACTACGTTTTAGCTAAAAGCATTGGTTCCTGAGACAAATCCCCCGTCTACTCCATATTGGTTCTATCACATTAAATTAGTTACTTAATATTTCTGTGTCTCTGCTTCCTCGTACACAAAACAGACATGACAACAGTGCCAATCTCAAAAGTTAGACGCTAAGGAAATGTGTTGAAATGCGCACTGTTCCAGATGGTATCTGATATATGGAGGCACTCCACAAACATTAGCTAGTTATTCCAACACAAATGTGGGTGACAGTTGTGCCCACGTCTTGGCCGCCCTTGTTCCGAAGCCATGACTCAAAGTAGACTCGCTCTGCTTGCTTCCCTACCTCCTGTGTGGTCTTGAATTAAAATGGCCTTCCAAGTTCCAAGATGTTCCAAATGATGTCTCTTCCTGGATTTATTGACCACGATCATGCTTGGGCTGCAACAGGATCTCTGGGCACAGGGGGAAGGAGATTTGGGCGTTCATTTTTTTTTTTTTTTAACTTGCCACAGGGCTCTGAAATGATGGCCAGCCACTCTGTGAGAACCTCTCTGAGATGGGGCTGCATCACTTTGGGCCATTAATGCAGAATTATTCCCTGTCCCCTCGCCCAGGGGAGGGCGGGAAGCATGGGTTCTGTAGTCAGTGATTGGTGTTTTGGTGATTTGCTTCCTCAAGGTTCCCCACAAATACCTCTTTTTTTTTCTACTCTCATTAGAACCCCCTGAAAGTAACCGAGATCCACTCATGGGACTGTGGGGCCTCGACGGAACATGCTTATGGTCACTGCCGAGAGCTGCCATTCTTAAGCACGGTGCCCTCTGTGTAGACTGAGTCTTATATTTTGCCATCACACGGAGGTGCTAGAAAGAACATTTTAGAGAGCTCTGATGGTGCCTTTCTTGTGGAGGCAGTAAATTTGGAATTTAGCTCATTGTCTGGCTTCTCTCAAGAAGGAAGCTTGCAGGGGAGAGAAGAGTACCAATAGAGGATGGAGGGAAAGGAGGAGAGGCTGTCTAGGGACAGGGATGAAGAGAGCTGGAGGGACAGAGAAGCCTTCTTGAATAAAGAAAATAGGCTGTTTGAGCCAGTTTTTTTTAAAAAACAGATTATTTTCCCTAATAGCATCTCTCCTCTGAGAGGCCCCTGAGTGAGTACTTCACTGCTCTACTGGAGACTCCGATATTTTATGAATGTACTTTTATAATTAGCAATAATTCCAGGACTTTGGCTCTTTGCCACTAGATAGTGTACTTGGCTGAGAGCATATAATCTTGTGGGTTGTTTTGTTTTTAAGTAGAACTTTCAAGTTGAAATAGCAGTGAGTCATCTAGATGACAGGTGATATTTATTTTGTTTCTTGAAAATTCAGCACGAGTATGTTGTGATTACTCGCTTAGGGGAATTGTCATACTTCCTCGAGGATGACACCCTTTATAAATGTCCCCATAAATAATTATCCCATTGTTCAGACCTGCTGTATGCAGTCAGATAGGGCCTCATCTCCTGTGTAGGGTGTTGGAGTGCAGATAATTTGATAGGTGAGCTTACAAAGATTGAAGGTGCCCTAGATTTCTAACACAGGTGTTTAAATTGCTTTGATATATGACTTTTGGCAAAGTGTCCCCAGAGTTGGTGGTGATGGGAATGTGCTCGTTATGACAGGTGTTGCATCCCCTGGCAGATGTTACTTTGCGAAGCTATCTGAAAACCAGCTGCCTCTTGATGGTGTAACAATGCTTTCGACTCCCATTAGCGTGTTATTTTTTTTCTTGTTATATGAGAAAAAAATATTTATATAAAAGACATCAAAAAGAATCTTCAAAGAACATCAGTTTTCTTTGCTGTGTTTTCTGTGTCCAATACAGGATAACCGATTTTGCGTGCATTATAAAATGCATGCTTTGTTTGGGATTGGAAGTGGTGGAAATGAGGGACAGTCAGGATGTCTCTGAATCATATTCTCCTGCGCCATCCATGGTCACCACTGGCCGTGTAAAGGTAGAGGCCAGTGTACTACTTTCCCCACCAGGCGAGGTCTACAAGGCCCTTCATGGGGGGACCTGAGCAGTGTGTTTATGATCTGCTGGTAGGTATCCGGTGTACCAGGCAAACGAGAGACAGGCATTCTAGATGTAATTAGTCAGAGCTGCTAGTTTCTAAGGCAAGCTTGCTAAATATACCATTTGGGTGACGTTAACTAATTGACAGTAAACCATGGTAACCTGGTTTAGAAATAATCAAATTAATCTATTTGAGTTAGGCGGAAATTCAAGCAAAATAATCTGTTGAAGTAGCAAAGCTCAATCTTTACCTTAAAAAAAAAAAAAGTCAACCAAGTGGATTCTTCGTAAAGGAAACTGCACATCAGTGAAAGATGCACAATTCTCTGTCTCCCTAGTCAGAATGCTTCCTCTTTGCTGGGCAGCCAGCGTGAAGGGAAGTGTTTGTTGGAGCATACGTGTTAATCCTCTTCCAGCCACCTCACTGCCTCCACCTCCCCCCGCTCGCCCCCCACATCCATTCTCTGCTCAGACGATTAGCCCAGGCTAATCATGGTTATTCTCTTCCCCATACCAGTAATTAGTTTGGGAATATGACTCACTTCTGCCCAATAAAATGCAAGGGAAGTCTTATTGGGAGGTTTCTGGAAAAAGTGTTTTCTCACTCGAGATAGCCCTGGGAAGAAACGCTCTCCTGCTCCTCGGAGCTTTGTTATGGCTGGATGTATCTCCTGGAAGTGCCGCAGCCTCAGGGTGAAGCCAAAGAGTGAACCAAAGAAAGGAAGCAGGGGGAGGCCTGCAAATCTTACGGCTTATTTCCACTGACATCAGAGAGATGTGTGAACAAGGCACAAGCTGTCTCATCTGTTATGCTCCGGAGATAGGATGGGTCATATACACAGAGAAATGCAGAGCTGTGTCCACTTGTCCAAAAGGCTAGATGTCATTGTAAATGTGGGTGGCTTTCCCAAGCAGGTTTTTCTTGTCTTCCCCGGAGGAACGATAATCCCCTCCAATGATAAGATATTTATTCCTGTTCCTTTTACGAGGTCCATTCAAGTATTTTCACTCATTTTTTTAAAGGTATTCCTTTCCAAATAATCTTAGGGCTATAAATTATTGGATATTAATCCAGGATACGATACTTTAGGAGTGTTTTTTTTTTAAAGAAAAAAAAAAAAGAAAAAAAACAACCCAGCATTATGGAGAAGGAAAGGAGTTAACTAGACTCATGACACACAAAACCACAATGCAGAATCACTGAGGCATTATTATGGACTTTGTTAAAAAAATAAAATATGAGGCATTTCAAATAGATTTTGGCACATGCTTTTGTGGCTGTTGGACATGAGTTAAGACTTAGTTAATGTATCAGTGATGAGTCTGTGTAAAGACATAATATAATACAGAATGGCTGTCAAAATGCAGTAGCTCAGTCTGGAGTGGTCCTTATTCTGGTCTTCATTATCAGTGATATTCAATTTTGAAAACCTTTTTTCTTTTCTTTTTGTTTTTTGAAGTTAAGCGGTTTTATTTTTCTGCATAAATATCTTCTGCTTTTTACTTTTGAATAAATCCACTGGCTATAATCTAATTCTGCTCATTTAATAAAAGGCACTGACATCATTCCCAGCATTGGGCAGGTTGTGGCTATTTTCTTTTTTTGTTTTTGGTGTTTTCTTAATGTGTCATTCCAGCTTTTTGGGTGAAGATTTAACAAAAGGCAACAAAATTCCTAGGACATTAGGAGTCGGAGACACTTGAGTAGGGTTGCAGTGTGTGGTGTGACCCCTATGGGTCAAGGGTAGAGGCATGTGCGCTTGATTCAGAATAACAGCACTAGCCTGGAAATCCCATGAATTTGCCTATGTTCCACCTAAATCTGTTCCCATTTGTTTCCTAAGGGCCAGATTTGGTGATTTTAGGGTTATATTTGGAGTGGCTAATGAGAAAGGAGGTCAGAAGCTCAGAGACTGTCCCTGTTTGCAGGTGACGGTTTATGACTAGCACCAGCCCTCCACTCCCCTGCCCTCCTGTATGCCCTTCAGATCCCCTTCTCTACCACATACCGTGTGGACACGTAGATTCTTATTTAGTAGGTTACGGTTCACTGCTGTCATTTGTTTTGGGAGGAGGGTGCCTGTCCCAGGTTTAGCAGTCAGAGAGGCCCTGAAAGCTGTCCTTCTGACACTCTCTGTTCTTCTCTAAGTACTTTTTTTAGAACAAGAAGGTGTCCACCCTCATATTTACTCTCCCGCCCTGGCCAGGAGAGTTTGTCCATGGAACGCCACTCCGCTGAGTGGAGAACGGGTTGCATAAACACAGGGTCTGGCATGGGGTATCCTCATCTGTCCGGGCCGCTGTAACAGGACACCGTAGTCTGGGTGGCTTATAAATACCAGCCATTTATTTCTCACAGTTCTGTAGGCAGGACGTCGGAGATCAAGGTCCAGCAGATTCAGTGTCTAGTGAGGGCCAGCCTCCTGGTTCTGAGGCAGCTGTCTTCTGGGTCCTCCTGTGGCTGAAGGGGCGAGGGAGCTCCCTGGGGACTCTTGTGCGGGCAGTAATCCCACGCATGAGGGCTCCACCCTCATGACCTGGTCACCTCCCTAGGGATCCACCTCCAAATGCCATTGCATGGGGGGTTAGGGTTTCAACATATGGAGTTTTCCACATTTAGAGCCGGGTAATGTGTGTCTGTGTAGATGCAACGGGAGTTTTAACTTTAGATTTTAAGTTTGCTAGATAAAGCCTCCCAAGAAGTAAGGTGATGCATGCACATTACTTAAAAAAAAAAAAAAATGAATTAGGTATTGATGAATAAGTTGGTTGTACATTTTCTCTACGATTGTTTTTTATTTATTATAAAAAGTAATCGTTTCCAATATGTAAGTATTCAAAATTGACACTGATGCTTGATTGACCATTATTATTATATTATTTGAGAATATTTAGAAAGGCGTTATACTTTTTAGAAATATGAAGTCTCTACGATCCTATGGGAAACCAATTTCACATAAGGAAAAAAGATATAAGGGAGGACAGTTAAGTCATGAAAAGTTTAATAAAAGAAAATTAAAGAGTTTTGTCCCATTTTTCTGCAGTGAACCCACTTGGAGTATAGAATTTGTCATCAGATTAAAAAGGGGATATTGAGGGCACCTGGGTGGCTCAGTGGTTGAATGTCTGCCTTCAGCTCAGGTCATGATATCAGGATCCTGGGATCGAGTCCTGCGTCAGGCTCCTGCTCAGCAAGGAGTCTGCTTCTCCCTCTGCTTGTGCTCTCTCTCTCTCTCTCTCTTTCTCTCTCAAATGAATAAATAAAAATCTTCAAAAAAAAAAAAAAAAACCCCTGCAATCTCTTGGATCCAGAGTGAGTCTCTCTGAAGACACTTTAAATGATGAAGCTGCCAGGCATTTAGAGGATCGAATATCCCCAGGAAGCAATTTGAAGACATTTTCCAGAATTTATCTCTTGTCATATTTGACTTGCTCTTTTTTTATTTTCACCATATTAAAAATCCATGTAAACATTGGGTTCTGGTGGTGCCCATGTGTACATGTGAGCTGTATTCCTAGTGAACAGAATCAATAATCTTGGCAAATGTGTTGATTATTTCATTTAACTTCCTTTTTAGGAAAAGTAGTTTCACTGTTTACTTATGAAATGGTATCTAAACCCAAAACCCATTTCAAAGAAGTGTTTGACTTTTAAAGTGTTTTTGTCACTAATAAGACAAGTATGTTTGTTTAATTTGACCTACCCTTGATAATACTAAAGCAAACACCAGTCAGACTGTTTCCTAAATACTTATATTTCCTTCCACCACTCACTACTTTGGAACTTCCAGAAAACGCTTTTGCCGAAATTAAATGCAGTGTTTTATATTTGTGATTTGCTTCCTATTGTTTGGTAGATTATTTCACTGGATTACCTTTCAGTGTTTGCTTTGAGTACTCTTTGGTGCTGTGTAGCTGTGTTTGGACAAGTGCTTTTCCTTTTTTTTAAGGAACAGAGCCCTATGTTTTCTTTGCCACTGAACAGCAATGTCAAAAAAGGTAACAATTGTTTTTTCTCTCTCTGTGATAGGCCGTGTATAATAGCTTATTATTATATTATGTCCTGTCTTTTCATAATTCCTCCTGAAACGTATCCTTCTTGCTGTCTTGAGGAAGCTTTTGTAAAATTGATCTCATAACTGACATCTTATTGAATCCATACAGACCACTCACAGATTCCCCACGGAGCCACTAATTTCATGAATATTTCTTTGTGTTATTTGTTCATCCTGTCTAGGATACATATCTGCCCTATCTGCCAAATTTCTTTTCCTTCTCGAAGTCTTAGCTTGGTCACATTTTTCTTTAGATTTTCACCCTCCAGGGCAGGAATCCTTTTCTTTCCTCTTCTTCTCCATATCACTAGCATCTGGTTTTGTGCTTGATAAATTATTCTGGCTCATTTTGTATTTAAAGATTGAATGGGTATTTACTATTTTATATGATTCTTTCTTAGGAATTAGATGATTCGGCTTCCATTAATTATTCAAGAATTTCTCATCTTTTCATCACTTTTGATTCAAAACTGACCAAAGAGGATAAACATGACATTTGAAATTAAAACTTTAGTAGATCTGATGGGACTATTGCTTCTTGAGTGACCACAATCTTTACAAAACTCTGTTCCCAGGAGTTTAAAAAAAAAATGTGTTAAGGAGATAATCTTATTTAGAGTGTTGTAATATGGAGATCATTCCTTAATGAGGAATGCTCAGAGCAAAGGAGAAAGCTGAGGTTCCATAGTCAGGTAAGCAAGGGTGTCATCAGGGAGTCTTTGGGAACTAAGAATAAGGATAAAGATAGTTTTATCTAGGTTATGAAGGAGAAAGATGGTGATGGGTCTTTTCTTGAATTATTGGGGAACAAAGTGGTCCTTTGGGGTTAGCCTGTCTTTCAACAAAAGGGGGAAGACCAGCACTGTTCCCCAGGAGTGCAGAGCTCGGCTTCCACGTTGTCAGTGCTACTATTTGTTCAAAGCGAGTGTCATTCCTCCTGAATGATGGAGAGGCAGTCAGAACTTTGGAGGCAAACTAGAGCCTAAGGGTTAGTCTCCTGAGGACTCTTGCCAATACTGGTTCTATCTGTTGAGAGGTGATGGCAAAGGTCAGTTGTTTTAGGGTCCTGGACATTAAGCATCTTACAGTAAGCATTCCTAAAATGAAAAGGAATGATACAAATTTATATAGAAGGTTATATTAGAATCTAGAGTCAGGAGCCGAGCCCTGAGGAAGACCAGTCCAGTGGGTCCCAGAGGTCGGTGGAGGAGCATCTTTTGGTTTTACAACATGGCTTATTGTCTTGAGGGTTCTGAGCCAGGTCGTCCACAGGTGTGCTTACCTGTCGTAAAAGGCATGTGTAATCTGAGCATTGTGCCACATTTTCTCATGGCCTGTCCAGAGAGGATCCTGCTCATGTGTGGTCACTTGGGCTTTGGTGCCTGGGGTTTCTTCAAACCTGGGCGGAAGGAGAAGTTTCAAGGTCACCAGAGTCCAGACAGAGATTGGGACAGTCGGATGCTAGTTCTCAGTGATGACAAATCAGGTAGGGGAAAATCTGGAACATGAGTTTGAAGGTTGTAGCCAGATAGTGCAGGAAATCAGACAAATTGGACATTTGGTAAGGACTGATGATTTGGGCAAGGCAACAAGAATGGAGTCAATATGCAAGTAGGGATAGAAACTAGATTTTTACATAGGGGAAAAGGAAGTCAAGGGAGACTCTATCAGAGAAAATGGAGTTTTCACATCCGTCAGTTCCCTGCAGGGTACAAAGAGGTGCAAAATAACTTAGACAGTGAACATGGCTAGGATCTGATATCCTGGAATGGTGTAGTATAAACAATGCATAGTTTCCCACAGAGACACAATTTTTTTTTCCCATAGTCCCTCTTCTAATAATCAAAGAGAGATTATTTATGATCGCAAAATAAGACTGGTCTCATTAGATTTATTTACATAGGTGTAGCAAGAATAGTTTGCAGGAAGTTTTCATAAGGAATCTTAGATTTCACATTTAAAAGCCTCTTGGGGCTAGGAAACCCAGCCAAGCGCTTGCTGTCAGATTCCACCTTCAGTGTCTATACATTTACACAAATTCTTCTGAGGTACCCAGTATAGCCTATGGAGGTTCTTGGACCTCTACAAAGTGATCTTTTTTGCTCATCTGTTAGTCAGGATCCATGGGAGCCAGGTAACAGGCTTGTTTTCCCCAGAGGGCTTTGGCAAACATTGGTGCCATAAGGTCTACCTTAGTTTCTTTCTTTCTTTCTTTTTTTTTTTTCCTACCTTAGTTTCTTGAAAGGATCTGTTCATTGTTGATTAAGTGAGCATCATTCTCAGATATGATCTTGCAGCCCAAGGCCAAGGTTACTTAACCAGTTTTTTTCAGTTATGTCCTGGTAATGAGGAGGACAGATTCTTTTTGAACCTAGACAAATAATTATATTGCCCTTAAAGTAAGAATACTAAATAATATTGAGTTTCCAAATTCTGGAAGGGTCAGGTAAGGAGACTCAGATAATATTTCTAAATATGTCCTTTCTTTTACCAAAAGCTTCATTTACCAAACTGTTTTAGGATACAGATAGCATAAGAAGAGCAGGGACTTCCTTATATTTAGAAAGTAGAACATTAAAATATTCCAAATAAAAGCCAGTCCTTCCTCAGTAGTTCATTTAAGCCTATGTCATTAATTCTCACTTTGCTTGATCTTGGGTTAGTGGTCTCATGAACCCATCTGCTTCTCTCAACCATTGAGCCTCCCAGGTCCCCCCAGCATAGTCCTTTTCCATGGACTTTTAAGAGGATGTTTCTTTTGAAGACCAATCACTCTGGCCTATGGGTGATTACAAGTGCTGGTCAGAGTGCATCATAGCGAAACAAGAAATTGTAGGTGACAAGGGTTCTACATGGCTGTGGCCATTGGATTACTGATAACTCTCAAAAGTGAGAGGTCTGATGAGAGTAGAATAATGCACTGATGGGGAGCATTGTTGTAGTTTGAAGACAAAGGCAACCAGAAACGGTATAGTCAACATCTATAAGCATAATGGTTAGCACTGTTTTCAAAGAAGAGCAGATATTATATGTAATTATAAAAAATGGAAGAACATAATCTTTATAGAAAAAAAACCCTTCAGATATAACAAAATGCCCCAAGATATAATATACCCTGGATATCCTAAAAATGTAACTGGAGTAGACCAAGAATATATCAGTATTGTCAAGTGAGGAGATCCTATGAGTCTAGAGTAGGTCCTGAATATCTGTAGATCAATAACATTTTACTCACTTAAATTTAACCTGAGGATGACCAAGTGTCATTTCTAATTTGACAACTCCTTCCATACAACTCCTCAATAGTAACATAATCACATTGACTTAATTATTTCTTAACATCTCTCTTTTCATGTGGTGGAAGACAACATCTTCATGATTCTCCAGGTGTCTCTGGGAAATCTCAAAGACAGCTTAGGATTTGAATCTGGGAAGGCGAAATATCAAAAGTTGTCAGGAAATTTTGCGCACTTGATTAAGATAGGATCATAGGTTACTTAGAAACAGTACCTGATTCCTTAAAGTGCCAAAAGATTTTATAAGTAAACATAGGATAACATAACTTTAAAATACCTTACCTTTTTCTTAAATGACTAGATTTTTGAAATACTTAAGGAAGCAGCAAAGTCAACATAAACCATAAAAGGTTATTCTGGTAAAACACAATCTTTGTTATTCAAACAAGTTACACAGAAAAAAAAAAAAAAAGAAAAAAAAGAATGCATGACACTTTACATTTTAGGTGAAGGCAGTTAGCAGTAAACCAAGGAAATGAGTCTATCAATTCGGAGTAAAGTTTGCTAAGGTTTTTGCATATGTTCTAGGTTTTCAAACCCAACATTATAAACTAAGACAAAGTTCATTCCTCCTTTTGTCTTTTTTGAAACTCTTTCATGTTCTGGAGCAACCTGACACTTCAGGACCAATCTCAGGGGTTCTGCAGGGTCAGAAATAATTTCATAATATTTGTGAGATACTGTTAACATGTAGTGGGTATATGGTTGGCTATCTCTGAGTGGATCTATGTCAATACTTATTAAAAACCCATAAAGCTTTCTGGGGTCATCGAGAAGCTGGAAGAGTGCTGTGGGGTTTAGGAACTAAAAACTTGCTCCTTCAGGATAGACCTCTTCTTGTTCTTGAAAAATAGAAGTGGGTACATGTTTGTATTTCTTTCAAAGTATTGCTACTAACTGTAGTGTAAACCACATGTTAATTTTAACTTCTCGCTAAAGTAACCTCTAATATTAGTTACTAAGGTTATTTACTAAGGTAGCCTTTGAGAAAACGGGCCTTAAAAATGTAGCACCAGGTGCCTGCATTTGTCCATATTTCATTGTCTCTGTCCCATGTAAAAATAAGAATCAAAAGCATATAGCCTTAAAATTATGTTTAGTCAGTGGGATGCCTGGTGGGTGAAGCATCTGACTTGGGCTCAGGTCTTGATCTCAGAGTCTTGGGATGGAGCCCCGCATCGGGCTCCCAGCTCAACGAGGAGGCTGCTCCTCCCTCCGCCCCTCACCCCACTCATACTCTCTATATCTCTTGAATAAATAAAATAAGATAAAATAAAATCATGCTTAGTTATTAGAATTTCTGTGTTCTGTTTTACTAAGCATGAGTATTCATTGAGTAACTCAGTTTAGTGGTAGATGATGGTTTTGAGTTGCCTAAATATCTTGGAAGTTGTCTTAAAGATTTCATAATGTAAAACATGGATGCTGTTAAATTTATCAAAATAGTGATTCAATTTGGTTAAACACAAATTTATATTTTTTAATAGTCTTAAACATAAAGCAGCAGTAATGCTCACTTAATCAATGAGACTGAAAGGTTGGGAAGAACATGTACCCAGAAGAATAAAAATGTACTTTGTTATCATATCTGATAGAGAAGGGATAGCTGTTTTTAATAAACCAAAAATATTCAGCTAATCTCATTTGCTAGAGATTTACCAAAACATGTGAACTTGAGTTCTTAAAACATTTTGAGTTTCTATGAGAAGAGTTTCTTTTCAATGTTGAAAATACTGGGAGTCCGATTTTCTTAATTTCTGGGGATTTTAGGAAAATTCAATTTATAGGTTATTCTTTCTAAGCCAATTACAATAGAGTTTCTTTAAGAAATTTTATAATCTCATGTGGTAACATCATCTCGTGGTGCTTATCTCAGATGTGTGATGCTGGCCTTTCTGAATTGCAGGCATGTATGTACAGAGACACACACAGCTTGTAATTTCAATTTTAGGACTTTACTTGTGGCTCAAGCATAATAAACATGGAAGTACAAAACTCTTTCTGGATATCTACTTGGAGGCATGAAATACTTAACAGTTTTGAACTCAAAGTAGAAAAATAAACATGAAAAAAAAAAACCTTTAAGGCAGATTCTTTATCATTTTTCACACAACAAAGATCTCTATAAACAGTCATCCCCTTTACAGATCTAACCGAATGGTCAGATCATAAAACCAAAGGAAGCTGGCACCAGAAATCAAGTAAATACTCAGAATCAAGATCAAGGACTTACCATAGTATCAGCAGACAAGAGTCTGGAGCACAGAGTCCCCAGCCGGGCCCTATGTTGGGCACACAGACGGCTGGTCAGGAATGGCACACAGCGACAGTTAAGAGGAACAATCCCATCTGAGCCACATGCCAAAACTTCAAAAAACAAAATTCACAAGAAAATGAAAATCTTTGTATGCATACTGTTGTTATAGGAACGATCTTCATCATTGAAGAATGTCTCGAAGCAGAGGAAGAAACCCAGCGTTTTACAGAGGCAGGTAGACCAGGGTGTCTATGAGGATGGAGATGGTCTTACCTGAGTCACTGAGGAAGGGCAGGGTGCATCCTGCTAAGAAAACAACATTCGGCTGAGTAAATTTGAACCCTTGAAGGGCTTTCCTAAAACCAGCAGCATCCCATCTAGCAAGAAGACAGGAGCCACCAGAGAGTTGTACAAAATGGAAAGATTTTATTGGAAGGAGTGTAGGGCAAAGAAGTGATTAGCAAAAGAAAAAGGCTTGTTTCAGGCAAGATCACTTTCCCCTAATTGGAAGGGCAGGGGGCCTTATGCAGATTACCTCCTCTTCCGTTGGGGGATTGAGAAGGCTCACGTGGCAGATGAGACCTCCCTGATGCTGATCAGAATATTCCTGACTGATGGTTAAGAATGCATTTCTGGGGGAGGTTGAAATTGCACTTAGGTTAGGGATTATCCTGCTTTGGTGACCTAGCCTGGCTCAAGTGATGCCATTTGGGCCTGTGGTTTTAACAGTCCTGCCTTGCAGCATGAGACAGAAGGTGCTCTCAAGTACACTTTTCTCACTACACAGAAGGGTGGGAAGCTCTTTTAACCTGCACTCTGTTCTGGGGCAAAGGTGATGTTCAGTGTTCTGGAGAATCAACTTTTAATAGAACAGGGATGCATCTTACAGGAGAGGTAAATCCAGGTCTCAGTAGTAAAGAACTGTTTAATTTTTTTCAACACTGTATGCGGCTGCTTCCAATAAATGTTTTGGTCTTTTCCAATAATGGTGAAGAAGGCTTACTGATTCTCATTAGGTTTGCACCATGTAGACATCATCTTACACTCAGGTTTCCTGGGGAGGGCATGCAGTGGGTTGGAGCCACATCATCAGGTTACCATACTAAAGAGAATAGAGTGGCCAGATTTTCCCCCTGCTTTTATTACCATTGGTGAAATGTGACTCACAGCAAAGGTTACATAAATAAATGACTAAGTTAAGAAGTGGTTTGTATTCTCGTGAAATTACATACTGTGAAGGTTATAATTTACAAAACTGCTAGCATTAATATTTACTTTCAACAGAATTATTAATCATGTAGCACTCTGGGAGTAATTCATTATCTCATTTCTTAGATGAGACCCATGAGATAAGGACAGGCCAAGTGCCCTGTCAAATATGGAGACACTGACAAGTGGGCTGCAGAAAGATCTCGTTCTGGGTCTCCTAGCAGCTGATCGTATTTCTTGTATTTTGTATATTCTTTTTGCATGGTTGATTCTTCTACTTTGTATATTTTCCAGTAGTGTTAGCCTTCCAAGATGATGAACAGTACATTGACTTTCACATGTAGAGATTTTATTCAACTCCAGGGAACATGCTGAATGCTAGCTGCACTGGGGCTGTAGCACGTAACTGTAGGACCTTGATTTGAGTTGTTCTTGCATTCGTGGCCGTGTGCCTTGCCAATTAAAGGACATGTACCAGAATTGCATTTTTAAAAGTGTACTGTAGGCATTTTTTAAGCAAAGAAAAGGTGAAAGAACCATACAGTGAGGTACTTATCTTAGAGGGCTGCAATCCGGACTTTCTTACTAATAAAAAACGAGTGTTAGTTAGCTCATGTTACTAAGGAAGGAAAACTGCTGTGTCCAGTTGCAAGGAGAGCCCAGTGAGTGTATATACTGATAGACTGTTACAAAGGCCGAATGCCTTTGCTTCCTGGGTGCAAAACGGGCCTGTTCCATTGGACTCCCACCAGGCTGATTTAGCAGGTCAGTAGGCAAAAGTGATACACAGTAAGAGCCTTCGACAGTCTACAGGGCTGTATACAGCTCAAAGACAGTGAGGAAGATTCACATAATCCAACGACTCTAAAGAATGTGTCCTCAGTTTGTAGTTGCCCACTAGTGTCACTGGGTAACTTTTGTTCTGTCTCAAAATCTTTTTCACAATGTTTCTGTACAAGTGTTTTTTTCTCTTGTGATCAGATTATCTCAAAAAAGGATATTCTTGATTATAAGCTCAGGCTGATCTCAACCAGATATTGCCTGAGTACAAAAGGGCAGCAAGAGTGTTTGTTGGCCTTCTGCGGGATGCTCCATAAAATCCAGTGCCGTGCTATATTGAACAAATAAAATCAATGTCGGTCTGAACATTTTCTTGAGTGATTTCGGGTTGGCCTTTGTTTCCCTCTGTTATTTGCTTATTTTCCAAGGTTAAATACCAAGCCTGACAACTCTCCACCCATTTTATCCACAGCACCCATTAACTTAGGTGGATTTCTCTTCTGGAGGTCCTCAAAATATCTTAAATGTCTTGCCCATGCCAGAAGTGATCTTCCATTATCTCTGTGAGGCTGGGGTTCTAAGCCAGGTACCAGGATGATTTTCTTGCAGGGGACTTTGTAGGCATTGGCTCCCAAGTAAAGCTAGTCTTTATCACCTCCAAATGAGCTAGCCAGACCTGAGTGAGCATCCTTCTCAAATGTGACATTCTAGGCAAGGCCTTCTCTCATCATCAGATTTTCCAGGTATATCCTGGTAAGTTGGAGAACATATTCTGAAACTGTACAGAAATCTGTATTCCCATGGAAGGCAAAGAGACTTAGTGAAAAGATTCCAAATTTTGAGGCAGTCTTTGAAAATCAGGTTTCATCTTAAAATGTTGTATTTCAGTTTATAGAAGCACTGTCTACTATAGTCACCTCAATTATAGATAGCTTAAATAAGAAGAGAAGACGTTCATAAAATAGGACCTTAGAGCGATATCAACAATATTCCAAGTCCACAAGCACACTCAACTTCCCTCATCCTATTTGCATTCTGAGACACGTATGGAGTGGGGGTGCAGGTCCCAGCAAGAATAGAGGCAGAAAAAGGAGCACAAAGCAGTTTTTTTTTTTTTTTTTAATGGAGTCCTTCAGTTTCTCTGTCTCAAGAAGATCAACCTGATTTTTATGGAGGAAACAAATCTTGAGATGTGGTATAATGTTCCTGAGACACAATAAATATACTAAGAACATGTCAGAATATCAAGAGATTTGGCGAGCTTGCATTAGGTCCTGGACATCTATATTTTTATTAAAAAAAAAAATCATTGGTAAGTCTGACATGCATCCTCAGTTGAAAGCCACTGGCCTACAATACGCTAGATTAAAATGACAGAAGCAAGACCATCACCAAATTAACAATTTAGTAACTGAGATTATGACACTGTACTGCTTTGTCTAGTAGCAGCACAGTAGGACTAAAATACCCTAAATGGAAGAAAACAACACAGCTGTTAGGGAAGCATCTGGCCAGTGTTTTCCCTGAGGATAAAAACGTATGGACGATTAGGTCAATAACCAATATCATGGATATTCCTTGAAGCCTATGATCCTGAAATATTCATATTGATAACATTGTACCTGTTAAATACTCACCTAGACAGGCGGAGTGGTCCTTCTGATTTCACATGGAACTTTGCAGTCATGACACAATCCTACAGTTGTCCTACAAGTGAAAAACCATGTTTTTGTCATTTCTAAGAATTCTTTGAGAAATCTCAAGGCTAGTTTTAGGTGTCAGTGATATCCTCCAAGTTTTATTTTTATATATTTAGGATCCAGTTTAGAGAAGGCAGAAATAAAAAATGTTACCAGATGAGATTCACACAAATCCTTAAGAGAGGATCACGTGTGCCTGAGAAACAATACTGGGTAAGTTATTTAATCACAGTCTTAAGAAAACATTTAAAAGCAAGCATAGACTGTAACCTAAGTGAACAAACTTTATTTTCTTAATCATAAGCATCAAGTAGTCAACATAAAGGAGAGAGAATTATCCTTTTAAAACATGGTCTTGGCTCTCCAAGCAGATTATACAGAAAATTAGGACCGATCTTTTTCTTTATAGGCAGTCATCAGTAACCATAAAAACAGACCATTGACATCAGGCATAACTGACTAAAATTTTAACGTACTTTGAGCTTTCCTTCACACTCAACTATTATAAACCGAAGCCAGTTAAGTCAAATCTCCCAGTTTTGTTGTTCAATATGCATTTTCTTATCCTGTAGCAAACTGACACTAAATCTCAGAGCTGCGTTCCTGTAGTCACAACAACTTGATAGGACAGTGAGATATTTCCGTTAACAGGCAGTGTGTTCTTCTTGCTATCTTTAAGTACACCGATAAATATTTTAAAGTTTTTCAGTTTTAATTTCTCTGATGTTAAATACTGATGGTCATTTCCACATCAATGAAAGGTTCTTTGGGTTTCTCAATGAGTCCCAATAGCAAAAAGGAGTCCAGAAACCATAAAACCTGAAAACCACTGCTTAAAGAAATATAAAATAATGCATTTTTTTAAAAAAAAACAGATGCACAATTGTATTCCTCTGTCAGCATTATTTTTAGTGTAACCTTAACCACTAATATTAATTATATTTTTTTAGCCAAACTTAGTAAGTTCTATTTCACAGAAAACTGAGGCGAACAATGGAGTAATGTCCATTTTCCCCAAGCATGTTAGCAGACCAGCAAGGCTTATATCATATTGTCCTACCTCTATGTCTCTTTTATATCCTTTTAAATTTGGAAAAATGGACATGCTTATCAACATGACCCAAAGATCTCTGTATTGCATATAAAAATAAGCAAAAATATATATAAAAAAAATAGAACTCTGCCTAGTAATCAGTGTTTCAGTATTCTCTCTTACAAAATTACTGAGTTATCCAAAAATTTTTAAAAATTTATTTAGAGAGAGAGAGAGCGAGTGAGCATGGTGGAGGAGCAGAGGAAGAGAGAAAGTCCCAAGCATACTTGGTGCTGAGCACAGAGCCACACGCAGGGCTTGATCCAAAACCCTGAGATCATGACCTGAGCCGAAACTGAGAGTTGGTCGCTCAACCGAATGTGCCACTCAGGCATCCCGTATCCAACAATTTTTAAATTAATATCTGCCCAAGGCTTATGTTTCCTAATATTAAAAGATAAACTGAAGCATATTAAAACATTTTAGAGTTTATTTGGGCAAAACTTGATTTGAATAAGGTACTAACAAACAGAAGTGGTTAGGAGTGTACCAAAGCCATGAGCTAGGGGAAAGACTCATAGAGCAGAGGTGGAATCTAAGCAAGGAAATTATTTAATTGGCTGTAGCTTAAGCAGTTGCCTTATATGGAAAGCTTAGTTGGCTATTTGTGATTGGTTGTTCTTAGGTTTTTATTTCTTAACCTTAAGTAGTTTACAGGCTCTGGTTTTGGTCTGCTTATGTAGGCTACTTAGCTTTAAAGCTAAGGCTTTAAAGCCACCTTAGTCTAATGGCCTCCTTGTTTAATTAATCTAACATTAGAGATCCTGGAAATTATCTTCACATTGATGTATTATGAAACACAATCAGTATTGATATAAAAATTTTGTTAGAATAATAATTTGTCACAAATTTACATTTTTAAAAATAATCTTTAAACATTGTACAAGAGTAATCTTACTTTATTTGACCAGTAAACCCATCTAAGTCTAGGAAAAATAAACTTCAGTAGAATAAAATGTATGTTTATATTATACTTAACATGGAGAATTCAGATAAGACATAACTGTTTTCATTAAGCCAAAATTATTACACTAGTGGTAATTTCTAAACACATTAACTATGTGAATTTGAATTTTTAAAACATTTCTGAGTTAGTTATAATTTCAGCCACTGGTCAAGATTAAAGACATTAATACTAAAACCAGCCCAGATTTCAAGGAGCTATCCTCCTTCCTTGGGGACATAAATGTCTTAATTGATTTTAGCTCCAAAATGGGCAAATAAGCAGGAAATAAAAAAAAAAGGCTAATAAATCCAGTCCTCTACAGTCTCTTACCAAAAAAGAATAAATCTCTATAATCCATTAATTAATTTATATAGAACACCAAGTAGTCAGAACATAAAACCACATTCCTAAGCATTCTCATAATGGAGAATAATTCATCCATTAATGAAACAAAACAAAACAAGTGGAGAGGAAAATTAAAATTAGTGAAAAAGAGCCAGCAAAGTTCTATTGCCACTTGGCATTCAGCGCCGGGAGCCAATAATAGACCGTCCTGGGCTCAAGCTGCCTGTGGAGTGTCCTCTGTCTGACAGAAGCAGCTAATCTTTAGCAGATGAATCTGTTGGGCATCTTGGTGGAAACCTTCCTAACTGGTGAAAGATAATTTTATAAAGATACACGTGACTTTCCCACTAATAGAAAATAAATACATGTTAACAATTTTATTTAACTCATTAGCCAGTGATGAGACTGGGAAGTTGTTTTGTCCTCTTCAAAGGAGAATCTACAGAGGAGACCTGTTAATGGACCCTGAGCAGTGCTGACATGGCTTTGTCACCAGTAGGAGAGGGAGGTCAATCAAATGTCCACTGGTCAGACTTTGAGTTTCTAGAGACAAGAATAATTTGCATTCCTATCAGTTTTCTACAGCTACTAGAGTTGTAAAATAAGCTCAAAGACAATGAAAGGTATAAACCCCATAGAAGCTGATGACCTTTATGAACAACGCACATGGGTATTCATTGAAGACACCCAGTAATCTTCTGTTCCACTTTAAATAGTTTACACTTTTCTCCTCCAGCCTTGGTTTTACAAAGAACTCTTTTAAATATTTACTCTGTCATGTATCTATTTCTCCATCCACCAACCATCTTATTTTGTTATTCATTTTTAAATAAGTGGCAGATACCAATCCACATCATCGTGTAAAGGAGCTTCCTTGGTTAATCAAGGGAATTATATTGGATGTATTTTCTAATGCGTCATTTATAAGGACAGATAAGTAAATACACTTACTCTTAATAACAGCATTACTCCTTTTGTTTCACCACCGTATTTCAGGCCAGGACCATTTGTCACAGTAGCCTGAACGTGTGCTCACCATCATGGCACTTGTTAGCATGGGCTTCGAGGGAGAGCTTTTATGTAAATAAAAAAAAAGTATTAAAAAACTTATTAAAAAGAACTTTACAGTTCCAATTAGTAGCAGATGCTAAACCATATGTAAGCAGTCCTGAGCTGATGTGGGCTTCTGTGTGCAAGAGGTTAAAGCATTTGATTGACCCAGGCTGCAGGAGCAGGAGCATTATTGTGTATGTGTGACTGAGGCAAGGCTAGAAACCTTAAGAAATGGCTCTTCAGCTTGCAAAAAAATGCCTTCTTACCCTCTTCTTCCTCACAAGTCCCTAAGCACGATGGCACATTTAGAGGTCTTGTAGCTAAACTAGGAGAATAAACTTCTGGAGGGAAGCATTTTTTAAAATTTTTTCCCCTACTCCTCTGCCTCATGTTCTGGATTATTTTGGGATTGGTTTGGGTATAGTATCTCAGTTTCTATCTCTTGGGCTGGTTTTTTTTTTTTTAATTTTTATTTATTTTTTATTTTACGATAGTCACAGAGAGAGAGAGAGAGAGAGGCAGAGACATAGGCAGAGGGAGAAGCAGGCTCCATGCACCGGGAGCCCGATGTGGGATTCGATCCTGGGTCTCCAGGATCGCGCCCTGGGCCAAAGGCAGGCGCCAAACCGCTGCACCACCCAGGGATCCCGTGGGCTGGTTTTTTTGTTTGTTTGTTTGTGTTTTTTTTTTTTTTTCCAGGAACATAAAGTCTTTTTTCTTTGATATATGCTTAAATGTTTATTTTTTAAGTGATGTAACTTTTCAAAAAATGTATTAAAGTTAATTTCTGTGGGAAAAAATGTTTTTTATATTTCTGACTGTTTTTTCTTCCATCTCTTTTGAAATCTCTAGCCAACGAGAACATTAGTCATGACAGGCATGCCATCTGAGTAAGTATTCATTGTTTTGATAACTTTCTACTCAATGTAAAATTTTAGATTTTTCTTTCATATACTTTGGTGCTGTCCTTTTAGGGCAGCTCCTAGCTTTGCACTGTTTTGCTGTTAATCATTGATACTAGAGTTAGAAGAACCCTGGAAATAAAAAAAAAAAAAAAATGTGGTTAGAAGACTATGAACAGTTTATCACTGAAGACTTTTTGAGTTGATTAAATAGCATTAAGAGGTATTATAGTATTTTGCTTTTCGGCTTCTTGCTTCATATATACTGTCTTTGCGTATCCACCACTTGTACCCCGTGGAAGTTCAATAAATGGAGCACCACTGGCTGAGTCCCTCAAAGTTCTTAAAGAAACACCTTGCTGGGAAGCTTTCTATAACTATATTATACCACTATCTACACATTTTGTGAAAGAATTAATAGCTTGCTGGCACGCTCTTATCATCCTCCTTAAACATTTAACACAATATATAGCACATCCAACAAAAATACAGCACTATATTCTTTGTAACAGATTTTTGAATTCCTATTTAAAGGGGAAAACCATGTGTTGGTTTTTTTTTTTATATCAATCATATGTTTTAAGGTTTTAAAGGCATTCATCAAAACACTGGGACATTTCAGTGAAAAATAGCCTGAGAAAAAGTGCATGCTTATGATACTTTCTGTTGCAGGACCCTTTTCCTACCCATGGCATATGATATCAAAAGGACCAATAGTTCAAACACCATACATTAGCTAGTGAAAAAGGAGCACACTCACAATTTTTGTTAATCTCTTATGAAATACAAGAAACATCCTAAATAGTCTAATATGAAAGTGAAAATTGAGTATGGTGGGTGTAATGCTTTTTAAAGTCCATATTTTTTGCCCCTAGTATAAAACACATTAGTAAATAGTTATCTTCTCAAAGTTTTGAAAATCAAACTTTTCATTTAGGCCGTATTCTTTTTTTGTTTCTTCCCCCACATATACTTCTTGTCCGAAGTTAAGGACAAGACCTAGAGGTTGTAATGCTACGTTGATTGGCCATGTCTCAAAGAGACACTTGTTGTTGATTAACACTTCCAACAAATAGCTGGCAGCTGCCAGATTTGGAATAAGGAAAGGGAGATGAAGGGCCTGGGGAGCATATGGTTTAGAGCTTTTTACTTCCTTATGCTTTTGTTTTCTTTGCATTTCCCCCAAATTTAATATTTTCCATCATCTCGATAAGCACAGATTCTCTGGTTGAAGTGGTGATAGGGCCTGGGTCTTGACCCATTCGTCTCTTTTGGCCCTAGTGGTCTCTAAGAATTTAAACTGTGATATTGTTCCGCCCTTTCATTTCACATGTAAAGAAATAGGTCTTGAGCTTGACATACCCAAGACGGCTGGAGAGAGAACTGAGAAGTACTGTGAGGTAGACACAGTGTGATTAGAAGTGGTCCATGTATGTGTGAGAACAGCCAGCTTCTTTCTCATCATAATCACTTTTGGAGAGGAGAGAAATTTATCTCTTAACCCACCGTGTATGTCATAGCGTGGCTCAGAGAGCGCTTCACATCATCTGTATTTCATTGGGCATTTCCAAAACTTGCTGGGAGGGAGAGGGAAATGCGATGTGTAGGAACCAAAGGCTTTAGTAAGGAGGTTGTAAAGGGAAGACGAGAAGAATGGTGAGCGATTTGGGGAGGAAATTAGGTGGGAAGAATATTTCTTCACGGGTACTTGAGACACTAATGACAGACCATAAGATAAACAATGATGGGCTTTGTGAAAATAAGGAGCCTCTGCCAAATTTGCCCTAAGATTTGACCTGATAATGTAATGGAAAAGGCCCTTCCTCCCCCTTACTAGAAAAAAAAAACCTGTGAGTTCAATTAAATGTTATATTTCAAATAAAATAAGCAAGGGATAAGCTTGGTCCTGGCCGTCCATAGGTTGGTTCAGATCTGCGAAGTAACCATGGTGGGAATGGCAGGGGCCCATTTCTGATGCTGGCTGTGTTCTGGCCCGGGGACATGTGGGAAGCCACTTCCAGCCTGGGGAAGCTTTACCAGCAATTAAAATAGACAGTTGGATTTGAGAACTGAAGTTTTTTTATTTCCCCAAATTTTAAGTCATTAATCATAAAGAAATTAAAACATGAGCTCAATACCTGAGATCAACATAGAATTTTAGCTTTCTAGTTTTTTTAAAAAAACTATTATTCAATGTAATCACCTTGATGTTCATATGTAGGAAACATAGTTATTGTGTTGAATCCTCCCTCCCCCCCATTTAACAGAGAGCAGAACGTCATTGTCCAGGTTGTGAATAAATTGAAGGGCTTTTCCTTTGCCTGGGAGGTGTGTGAAACTACCACTCACGTGCTGTCTGGGAAGCCTCTGCGAACTCTGAATGTGCTGCTGGGAATCGCCCGTGGCTGCTGGATTCTCTCTTATGAATGGGTAAGCTGTTATGTAAGCAGATGTTGGAAGTGCGTATATTCAAACAAGAAGGTGTTTTGGTAGATGTGGTCATCCTGAGGCAGTGACACTAGATCACTAGATTCGCATTCATGTTAATTTGCACACTTTCCCATGAGTAGTGGATCCCGTTCCTGTTCCGTCCTTGACCTCTTCTCCTTTTGGCCCATCACCTTCAGCCACGCTGATCCCTTGGGAACCCAAGTGTGGTGAGGATCGAAAACAGAAGAGTGGCCTCCTGGATACAGAACTCAGCACTGGCAGGAGTAAGATTAGAACAGGCTTGGAATGAAAACACAAAATGCGTGTTCTCACAGTCAAATGAACTTTCTTCTGTGTTTGACCAAGAAATAATGTGACCTATGTTAGCGATGGTTTCAAAAGCCAAAAGAATTCAGTGATTGTTTTTACAGATGGATTTACTTAGGATGAAACATGTTCATTTAATCCCATTTGGATATGTTTTATCTTATGCATATCTATCTGTAACATACTTACCCTTATTTCTGTGCATTAAAGGTAGTTTTTTTTTAAAAAAAAATCACTGTTTTCATTATTCATAGAAATTGAGATTGTTTGTTACTTTTTCTATTTTTACTTTGATACACAACCTGTGGTCCCTCCAAAGCATTGCTGCTTGTGAGTACTGTCATTTGTTACTTGTGTTACTGTATTGAATCTGCTACATCTCCACCCTCCAGCTTCCTCCCCCAAGAATGTATTATATTAATATTGTGTTAATTTAAACCAGTAGAATTATAATATACAAACAAACTACAGATGTATTTTTAAGAATGGCTGTGGCCTTTTTCCTCTGTTATGACTTAACCCTGCAGCTCTCTGGCATAAGTCGTTTGTTCCTTTAAGTCACGAAGCAGAAAAGTTTGAAATTCCCTGCAAAGAGTACTATTTGCACTGGTGGCATTGGGCACCACCTTATCTAATTATTTATTTGTGCCAATCCATGTTTCTTTGTAAGAAATACCGTTTATAACTCCAGCTTCCATGAATCCATACGCTGTCTTCCTTCTCTTCAATTCACAATGTTTCTGTTTCTGTATCAGTCCATTCTTCCTTCCCCCATGTCTCAGAGGAAAAAAAATATTCTTTGTCATTTATGAAGATATACATCTGTGCTTGATTGTGTGTCCCATCTATTCTTCTGGGACTTTGAGCAGAGAGGTCAGAAATGGGAATCAGTATTTACTGTTGCCGTGTGTGAAGACCAGCTCCCTTGGTGCCTCCATGTTTCTGCTCAGTGTACTGCCAATATTCTCCCACTAATCATCATAGGAACAGAGCCAGATGCAGATTTAGCGTATGCTAACTATATGTGGGATTAACCACCACACATGAGAAAGGCAGGATGTGGACATGTTTTTTGGTGAACTTCCAGTGCTCATGTGGAGTCCGGGCCATCTGGTCACATGCATGAATGAATGAAGTACAAATGCAATAAGGTAAGAAAATGAAATGAAAGACATTTAGGTTAAAGAGGAAGAAATGGAACTAGTTCTCTTCATAGACACCATGATTCTCCATGTAGGCAGTCACAGGAATTCTACAAAAACGCTCTTAGAACAAATTGCCAAGATACAAGGGTCGACATTGAAATACTCAAGTGTAAATCTGACGTAAAAATGTGTGCAGGATCTGTATGCTGAAAACTATAAAACACTGGTTAAAAAAAACTAAAGAACTAATAAATGTCTCTCACATACTATGTTCATGGATTGGAAGACTCAGTATAATTAAAATGTCACTCCTCCATAAAACAATCTATAGATTCAATACATTCCCAATTAAAATCTTAGGAGAATTCTTTGAAGATATAGACAAGCTGATTCTAAACTGCACACACACACACACACACACACACACACATACACGTACACAAAGAGGGAGAGGGAGATAGGAACTAGCATAACTAAAACAATTTTGAAAGAGAAGAACAAAGTTGAAGGACTAGCATTATCTGATTTTTAAGGTATCCTGTAAAGCTTTTGTAATTAAGGCAATTCAGTGTCTGGGAAAAGATAGACATAATGAAACAGAATGGAGAGTCTATAAATAGGCCCACAAATAAAGCCCACTAGCTTTTGACAAGAACCAAAGGCAGTTCAGTGGAGGAAAGTAAGTCTTTTCAGTAAAAGGTGATGGACATCAACCAAAACTGGACCTGTGTCTCACACCATATACAAAGATTACCTCCAAATGGATCAGGCTAATATACAGAATGATACAACTCTTAGAAGTGTACATAGTGTATGACACAGGTTTAGGTGGAGAGTTCTTTTGTTTTTTAATTTTATTTATTTATTAGAGAAGAGGGAGAGAGAGGGAGGAAGCATGATCAGGGTGAGTGGCAGAGGGAGAGGGAGAAGCAGACTCCCTGCTGAGCAGGGAGCCTGATACAAGGCTTGATCCCAGGATGCTAAGATGCTGGGATCTCAGATGCTTAACCTACTGAGCCACCCAAGTGCCCCCAGAGTTCTTAGATACAACAGGAAAAGCATGATGTGTGAAAGGAAAAGTGATAAGTGATACTCCATCAAGTGTAAAAACTTATACTCTGTGAAGAATATCCTAAGGAAGCCAGTAGAAGACATTTGCACATCTCATCTAACAAAGACTTAAATCCAAAATATATAAAGAACTCTCAAAACTCAAAAATAAGAGACAAACAACAAATAGCCAAAAGCATCTTTTTGAACAGTCTACTGAAGCTATGCAGATGGAAAGATGTTCAGCGTCATTAGAGAAATACGATTTACAACCACAGTGAGATACCACCATGTATTTAACAGAATGGCTAGATTACAAAGCATGTCGACAGTCCTCCAGCAAAGGATGCAGAGCATTGTATACTGCTGGTGAGGGTGGAAAGTGGCACAGCCATTCTGAAAAACAGTTGGGAAATTTGATGTGATGTAACTGTATACTCACCATGTCACTTGGCAAACCTGCTCCTAGGTATCTGCCCTTGAGAAATGAAAGCTCTCGCTTGCACAAAAACATGTCCATGAATGTCATGAATATTTGTAACAGCTTTCTTTATAATCACCAAAACCTGGCAACAGCACGAATGTCCCTCAGTGGGTAAAGGGATAAAGCAACCATCCTTCCCTACTGTGGAATATGGCTCAGTAATAAAGGACAACTCTGTAGGGGCAGCTGGGTGGCTCAGATGGTTAGGTGTCCGATTCTTGGTTTCTGCTCAGGTCATGATCTCAGGATTGTAAGATCGAGTCCCACCTCAGGCTCTGCATTCAGCGTGGAGCCTGCTTGGAGTTCTTTCTCTCTTCCTCTTCCTTCTCTTTTGCCCCTCCTCCTTTCTCTCTCTCTCTCTCTCTCTCTTGCTCTCTCTCAAATAAATAAAGTTTTTTTTTTCCTTAAAGACAATCATGTTACTAGTCACAACTTGGATGAATCTCTTGCATTGTGGACTGCTTGCTGGTGAACCAACTGACCTCAGGTTAGCATGGTCCTCTTCTCCATTTGCAGGGCTGCCCAGACTCTACTCCCACCAGATGCACCCCCTTCTCCTGTGCACCCCCTTCTTCTGCAGGACCCCAGGCCTCCAGGGGTTGGACTGCTGGGATTCCCAGACAGCTCCTATAAAGTCAGCCCTCTGTGTCCAGTCTTCAAGGCACTGACAACTGCCATGAGAGTGGAATCCCAAAGGCAGGAACAGTATGTTTGAGGAACAATAAGAAGGCTTGGTTGGGGTTCACCAAGAGAAAAAGTAGAAGATGGGACAAGAGAGCCAGTGGGTAAAGGGAACCTGGACCACAGTAGGGTGTTTGGATACTATTTCTGTGTCATGAGGAGCTCTCAGAAAGTTTCTAGGCAGGGAACAAGGTGCTCTGACCTGTGTTTTTCAAAGGATGGTGGCCGCTGCATAGGGAGCTCACCATGGGGAAGAAGGACTAGCATCAGGGAACCCGCTGGCAGACTGTCCTCTTAGTTTCCCAGTGAGAGAAAAACCACAGCTTGGACTGGGTGGCAAGACACAGTCTGATTTGGATAATACTGTGAGGCCGGAGTACAACAGCTTTCCCATGGGTAGGCTGCAGGTTGTGAGGGGAAGGAGGTGAAGACAGTGCTAGTGCCCATGACCCGAGCAGCTGTGCAACAGTGGTTACAAGAACAGTTCAAAGATCCTTTATGATTGAAGAGGAATACATTAGGGTGGGCTGCCCTTTCAGCCTGTGGACCAAGATAGGCCTCGTGAACCTGGAGAGACACCAGTGCCAGGGCCAGACACCGCCGAGACGGCACATCCCGTCCCAGCACCAGGAGCACCTGGACGGTGAGTCCAGCACAAGGGCCCTTGATCCCCCTGGCTCTCACTAGCTGGGTACCCGGTGATGGTCGCACCAGGAGCCTGCATGTGACCAACAGATCCTTGCCAGATGCTCAGCCAACTCGGCCAGAAGCAGCTCTCTTAAACAAGCACAAGGTGACATCACCTTGAATAATTTCTTCTCCTGCAGGGTCCATGGGACTGTATTCATTTTCTCTGGCTGCTGTAACAAATCACCACAAATTTACTGGCTTAAAAATAGCACAGATTTTTTTCTCTTATGATTTTGGAGGTCAAAAGTCCAAAATAGGTTTTACTGGGCTCAAGCCCTGGTGTGTTGTCAGGGCCACATTCCTTATGGAATCTCAAGGGGAGAGTCTGTTTCCTGACTTTTCCAGCTTTAAAGGCCACCTGCATTCCTTGGCCTGTGGCCCCTGGCAGCAATCACGTCCTTCTGACTTCTGCTTCTCTTGTCACACCTCCTCTGATTTCTTGCCTCTTTCACTTATAAGGACCCTTGTGGTCTCATGAGGCTGACCTGGATAATCCACAATAGCTCCCCATCTCCCTGACTTCACTGCCCCTGCAGTGTCCCCTTCACCATGGAAACATGGGACATGCTCACATTTTCTGGGGCTCAGATGTGGACAGCTTTGAGAGGGTTCATCATTCTTCAGTCCCACAAGTACAAATGTATTAATTCCATAAGCCCCATATCAAATGCTTCATGGCACCTCTGGTTGGTGACTTTTAAGTGGTGTGAATTCTGTAAGGATACGCTTTAAGAAAGCTGAGAGCGGCGCAGAGCATGGATGGCCATGTGGAGAGGAGGTGATGTATCTACAAGCCAGGGAACACCAGGGATTTTCAGCAGCCAAGGGCATCTCGGACCAGAGTCTCCCTGAGGGTGTCTGGAAGGAAGCGGCTCTGCCAACACACCAATTGAGGATTTCTTGTTGTCTTCAGAACTGGCTTTGTTGATTATAAACAAGAGGAAAGACAGTTGTCAACTAGAGAACATTAAGAAGAAAATAAAGAAGAATGCTTACAGAAAAAGAGTAAAATAGATTGCCTTGGGTCTCTATGTTGGAGCTGTTCATGCTCCTTCCTACTGACTGGGTGATGCTGGTGGGGAGCCAGGCCAGCCTGGGCAGGGAGGACAGCTCTGTGGACCTCAGAGACAGAGGAAAGACAGGAGTGAGACAGCTCTAAGAGTGTTGAGCGCCTTCCTCAAGGTTTTAACACTAGCAAGACGGCGCATGAAGGCACTCAGTTAATTTTTTTAAGTAACGCATTGCACTATACCAGTATAGTGATTTTAAATAGTGGTGAAGCAGCCGCCTGAAAATCTAATTATTTTTCCCATACTAAACCACTGATTAAGCGAGTTTCTTCTGTAAGATGTGATTTCCGACAAGTTCATATATTTTTATCTTGGCTTCTCCTAGGAAGACCGAAGTAAAAAAAAATATTCAGAGAGAGTAGGGATGAAAAGAACATCATGATTTAAATACCTACCCTGAAAATACACACCCATACACATATGTTTGGAGGTCCCTGTGTATTTCCGTCACATTATCATTATCACTTACAATGTCCAAATTGGCCGTGCATTTGCACTAAGGTCATCTTGAAATAGAAGACCCACAGAACTATAACACAAGATCCAGGCTTCTGATGTTTTAACAGTTTAGTGGGATGATAACCACGAAGCAACAGGAAAAATAATTGAGTACAGGAGAGTTCAGTGCCAAGCTCTATGGCTGGGCCCAGATCCGGGGATTTCACAGACTGCAAGTTAACCTCCATCCCCAGGTAAAATGGGAATAGGCTCGGTCGAACTGTCTGGGTGCTGAGAATACTCCTCCTTACTGAGCCACAGTCCCCTGTGTGTGTCAGTACGTCCCTCACCGGGTCGCATGAAAGCTGAGTTCAGCATGCACGGTCTGTTCTGTCCTTGCGAGTGCTAAAAAGGCCCTTGAAGGCCGCTGAGTGCAGCTGTCACTTAGGAGAAGAGAGGGTGTGGGGTGTGATGGGGGGACCTCTAGCGAGGATGAGAGAGCTGGTGGACAATAGGAAGTATGCCCGCATTCGTTCTTTGAGGGCCCTAAGAAGAGTACCCCTTGGGTGTCTGCAGGAATTTCAGTATACTGGGGTGCGGCTCAGAGGGGGAAGCGTCTGCCTTCAGCTCAGGTCATGATCTCAGGGTCCTGGGATCAAGTCCTGCGCATTAGGCTCCCTGGCCAGAGGGGAGTCTGCTTCTCCCTCTCCCTCTGCCTGCCCCTCCCCCTGCTTGTGTTCTCCCCTCCTTCTGTCAAGTGAACAAATAAAATCTTAAAAAAAAGGAACCCCCATTTCTGTAAAAGCTGCCGTAGTACAGATTTTCATATATTTCAACCTTCTCCAAAACCCTCAGGGTCTTCCTGTTGCTGCAAGTGATCACTCTCAGATTTTTAAGACCAATAGTTTTGGCATTAGTATCTTTCTACGAAAACAGCTACAGACATGGCTTTACCAGTGATGCCTAAACACTTCATTACTTGTGAGAAGTTACCGGTTCCTGGGAAATGTAAAGGACCAGATCTACTGCAGCCTACAGTAAAATGCGTGTTTGTGTCTTGGTGATGTACTTGCGATGCCTGCCAAATGTTTCCTCTCACTGGTGTTGCGTGTTAATTGATTTTAATAGGTGACTGCTAACTTGCACTCTTAAGGGAAAAAAAAAAAAACAAACTTAGAAATGAACCAAATCTCTTTTCTGTTTATGTCACTTAAATCAGACAAAGATAATTGCTCCTTGTATGGCCTCCCTTCTTTAATTTTAGGAAAAAAAAATGCAATTGCACAAACAGGATAAACTTTTTTTTTTTTAATTTTTTAATTATTTATGATAGTCACAGAGAGAGAGAGAGAGGCAGAGACACAGGCGGAAGGAGAAGCAGGCTCCATGCACCGGGAGCCTGATGTGGGATTCGATCCCAGGTCTCCAGGATCGCGCCCTGGGCCAAAGGCAGGCGCCAAACCGCTGCGCCACCCAGGGATCCCAACTTTTTTTTTTTAAGTTATCTCCACATCCAACGTGGGGCTTGAACTCATGCACGATACACTCTTTTGAGTGAGAATAGCTGCCATTGCCCTTTATAAGCCAAGCCACATAATGTCTAAAGCTCAGCACACAATTTACTGTTCATCTGCAACTTGTGTGTGACTTTAGATATGATTTCCACAGGATGTAGTTTCTTTTAGGGCCAAGACTTGAAGTGTCCATATGATATACTTCAGGAATCACGTTGTCTTTGTGTAAAGGAATGACTGTCCCTCTCTCTCTGTGGTCCCCTCCTTTTTCCTTGTCCCCAATGCAATTTGGGGGATTCTTAAAATATTCCTTTTGGCTAGCTATATAAGCTTGCCTCCAAGAAAAACATTACTGAGAATGTTTTTATTTCAGGGTTTGTGTGGTATTCTCTGGAAATTGCTTGTAAAGGAGCCTTCTAGCAGTTCTTCAAAATTAGATGGTTGTATGTGGCCCAGTTAGTCATATCAAAAAAAATTATGGCGATTTTATAACAAAATTCAGTTTGAATTTTTATTTAAAAAAATTTTTTTTTTATGTGTTGACAATGCATATGTGTTTATGCCAGTGCCTACTCTCGTTGTTAACCCCACTGTTCTCACCAGAGAGAATAACTTGTGTTTTTGCTTCTTCATGACTAAATTGTCTGGCAGATACAGAGAAACAGAAAACCGTGTCACGAGTTGCCCTGTTTCCTATTCGTGGGAGACAGGAAGTAACACAGAAAAATAAAGAAATCGATTTGACCGAAGGATCCCCATAGACCAGAGCTTCTTTGCTGCATTGTATTTAAGCATAGTGCTCTTTGAATTCCTTAGAGCGTCTGTCTTCTAACTTTCACCTATCTGGTGTTTCCTCCATTCTCCCCTGACTTATCTACAGTGCTGCTTTACCTTTCCTCTGCTTTGTGTTCAGCGAAAGGTAGTGGAATGCCAGTGACCTGGGCTTCTTCCTTCTGGCTCCTGTTACATGATAAAGCCCCATCTCCACCTCAAAGACATCACAGAGCAGTGAGGAGTAATTCAGCCTCTATTCAGGTCAAAACACGTGGATTCTGAACAGTTTAGGAATAAGGCCTGATACAGAGTTCCTGTCAGTTCTACAGCCAAATTTCAAGACAGTTTAACTGTTGACAAAAGAACAAAAAACACTTCATAATCAAGTGTTTCATAAAATCAGAGAATGATGTCATGATGAATTAATTTTCTTGAAATGATGTGATCCAATTTTGACTTTCTCACACTGGATTCAGTACATGGTGAGTCTGATTTAATTGGTGTGAACATAGAATCAGGTGTCAGAATAGAATGAGGCCTGTGGTTCCTGCAGTGTGGACCTCTCGTCTGCTAGTGAAGAAGGCTGAGTTACTCTCCTAGAATTATAACCAGGGGCAGAACTGGACCTGAAGTCTAGGGTTGTCTCTGGTGTTGTAGTCCATCATGCTATCCTCCCAAGACTGTGTAAAAAAGAATCCTCTTGAAAACCATTCTCTCTCTCTCTCTCTCTCTCTCTTTAAACTTAACATCTGAGCACATTCTAAGAATAATGTTTAGGCAAAATGTGCTTAGTGTACCACATTTGTCACTAGGGCTTTTGAGCTGTTGTCTGAAGTTCTCTCTAAGCAAATATTTGTTGGCTGCAGCCATGCGCTAGACACTTATCGTACCAAGCTGACTGACGTCTCCTGTTTGATTCTTTGAATCGACATAGATTTTATTCTTTTTACTGTGCCACAGATAATTATACCTTGATAAAAAGTACTTACACTTTAAAATATGTTTTCATACACACTGTCTCATCAGGTCCTTACAGAACATATTTGCAATAGAGAAGGACCCTGTTTGTGTTGAGTGATGGAGATACTAGAAAAAAATAACTTGTCCGACTTGAATGTGTATCTTTGAAACAGTCTTGATAAAGGCATTGTCCTAAAGCAGTGGCTGTAAATAGTCATCTCAAAGATGACTACACCTAATTTGTAAACTTTCGTTATTAAAATAATGGGTTCTGCTTGTGGAGACACATATGGCTTGTCGTACGTCGCTCTTTTCAGTGAGGTAGTTACTGAAGAATGCCCACACTTTTCCTCTGCAGAACCTTGGGCAAGCTGCAGTAGAACTGGCTCTGGGCACCCCAGGACACAGGACATAGGTGGTCCTGTTCTGATCCTCCATCCTCCCCGCCATCCCTTTGGTTCATCCTGGCAATTCCTCAGTGGATCCACTGTGCTTTCCTAGTTCTGTAGGAAATCATGGTTGAGGACAGATAGGAAAAGAGTGATTGCCCTGGAAAATGAAGGGCTTTAGTGCTGCCCTTCCTGAGAACATTTGAGAAGATTTGTCAACGGGACCGTGATTGTCATCAAGGACGACTTGTAGAGGAGTTTAAGGGAGAGCTGTCTTGGAGCATGAGAAGTCTGTGAAGTCACTCTGAACACAACCACTGAGATTCCATCGTCATTTTTGGAATTCATATATTTAATAATTTGTTCTTTAATTTTGTGAAGGGGCCAGACAGACTCTAGTTAATACATTTGACACAGCAAAGCAAGTGCACGGGGCTTGAAGCTGAGACTTTGCATGGAAGAGAAAGCCCTGAGGCGCTTTGAGGAGGCGTAAAAGGATAGGTATTTGGAGAGACTGCCAGGGACCAGAGCACCTGGACATCACCGTCAGGAGTTCGGGAAGCTGCTGGAGTGTGTGAACTAGAGAGTGACAGGCTTTTCTCTCTCTGGCTTCTGCGTAAAGAATGGATTGCAGGAAGGTGAGAGTAAGCAGACTGACCAGAGGAAGACAGTTATGATCATCTGCGTCAGAGATTACAAGGAGAGAGAAAGAAGAGAGAGACACAGAGAGAGAGAGAGACAGAGACAGAAACAGAAACAGAGACAGAGACACACGCCAGCACACTATGATACAGAGAAAGAAAAACCACACAGAGAGGAGCGGGAGAGAGGTGGGGGGAAACGGATGCTCTTGAGCACGACTAGCATAGTGGCAGATAGGTGGAGAGAAGAGATCAGAGTGCTGTACTTTATTAGGAAGATCTCACAGGACTTGGTAACACGCGGCACGCGTCAATGGAGAAATCAAGATGTCTCCTACCCAAATTTTTTACCTGAGCAACTGAGGGTAGATAGTAGTAGCATTTACTGGGGCAAGGAATCCTCAGGGGAGAAAAATGTTTGCAGGTTTGGGGTACAAGAAAAAATTCTGATCTATACATATTGGGTGTGGGATTCCTATTAGACATTCATGTAGAGCTAACCCATATCTCATTAAGTTGTGTGTGTGTGTGTGTGTGTGTGTGCGCACATATGTGTGTCCAGAGCAAAGGTTAGGACTATAAATATTCCTTTGGGAACCATTTGTGCATAGATGGAACTTAGAGCCATGGTATCTAGGAGACGAGTGTACAGTGAGGGGAGAAGCAAAGTTGAACACTGAGCCCCGGGCCAACATTTAGAAGTCGGGAAAAAGGAGGAGGAGGATCAAGCAAGGGAGACCAGGGCAGTTAAGGCAGTGATGAGGGGGAGCACCAGGACGGTGGGATGCTGAGTTAGAGGGGACCGTCCCATAGAGGAGGCTATGTTTGACCACATGGAATGCCACTGGAAAACCAACACAGCGAAGGCAGAGAAACAGCCATTGGATCTGACGAAGATGGTTGCTGTCAGGAGTCTTGGGAGCAACAAGCGTGAGGAGGAGGAAGTTGCACAATAATGGAGGAAGTAGAAACCACATGACTATTTCTAAACTTCCTGCTGTGACGTGAATCATAGACAACAGTTAAGGCAGCTGGATGGGCAACATAACACGGTTCGAGCTTTGTAATAAGGCCACTTGAAGGAGCATGTTCCTGGAGCCCGGCAGTGTGATTTTACCCCAGTGAGTTGGGCGTGTGCCTGTGGAGCAGCAGAACGTATCAGCTTAGCAGGAAAGAAGAAACCAGAGGAAGGTAATGTGTATTTTTTTTTAAGATTTTATTTACTTATTCATGAGAGGCACACAGAGAGAGGCAGAGACACAGGCAGAGGGAGAAGCAGGCTCCATGCAGGGAGCCCGATGTGAGACTCGATCCCGGGTCTCCAGGAACAGGCCCTGGGCCGAAGGCGGCGCTAAACCACTGGGCCACCGGGGCTGCCCGAAGGTAATGTGTATTAAAGCAAAAGGTGCCATATTTGTCAAACAGTTTAAAAGCATGAGGCTGAAAATCAGCAAGTTAAGAGACTCGGTTTTGTTTGGTATTTGTGGCCCCTTTGTAATTTGGGCCTTCAGGAACCGCAGTGTTTTTTTGTTTAATGGTACATCAGATTCCACTTCCTAATTGTTTTTTTTTTTTTTAAAACCTGAGACCATCTCCTTGTCGCCTTATGACTGAAGACCCCAAGACATCCACTTAGTATGGAGTTGTGTCACAAATTCAAAGCTTGTTTCTAGAAAATATTCCAGCTGTACCTACAGATGCATCTTTCTTTTTCTTTCTTTCTTTCTTTCTTTCTTTCTTTCTTTCTTTCTTTCTTTCTTTCTTCTTTCTTTTCTTTCTTTCTTTCTTTCTTTCTTTCTTTCTTTCTTTCTTTCTTTCTTTTTCTTTCTTTTTTAAAGATTTATTTACTTGAGAGAGAGAAAGAGAGTGCACAAGCAGGGGGAGAGGCACAGGGAGAGGAAGAAGCAGACTCCCTGCAGGGCAGGGAGCCCAATGCAGCACTGGATCCCTGGACTCCAGGGACGCTCAACCGAATGAGCCACCCAGCTGTTCCTGGTTCATCTTATTATGTCACTTCTGCAACTTCCCATTGCAGAACTTCCCATTCTGCAACAACACAGTTGTCACTTGTGTTTCTGACGCCCAACGAAACCGTTCTCACGTGCAATAACAACACAGAAATATCTTTGCTTGAGATTCTCGTCAAAAGCACACAACCATGATTTGATTTGCTGGCACTTCTTGAAGTTTCATGGTCTTCAGCGATTGGTCACTTACATGTCATTTTGTATCTGCCAGGAATGTTGAGGATGTTGTTTGCCCTCCATCCTTTCAGGTGTCTAAGCTCTATCCCCAAATTAAAATAGGTTGCCAAAGAACAGCACACGTGAACTCTGTGTCTGCCTAAGTACCTCTGTGAATTAGACTTCCGTGATAGTCTTGAAAAGAAGAGAGCTGATGGTTTTGAAGAGAGCTGATGTAAGAAATGCTGGATTTTAGACAACTGTCAGACAGTCTTCAAAACTATCATCGACAGCATTGTACATTTTGCTACCTGACATTTTTTATGATCCACACAATACATTTCTCCTAAAATTCATTGCCCTGGAATGTTCTCTACATAAAACACTTTGGGCTTTTCTTTGCCGGAGAATGAGAAATATGTGACTATAAGTGGTTTTGTCAACTGAAATAGCATCTTGCCATAGGTACATGATGGATCTAATTTTTGAGTCAGTCTTTTTTACCACCATGGGAGAATGTCCTTTAGTGCACAGAAAAACACCTCTTCACTGAATTTTGTTTTATGTAATTCTTTTTTTTTTTTTAAGATTTTATTAAGTAATCTCTATACACAACATGGGACTTAAACTCACAACCTTGGGATCCAGAGAGTTGCACATTCTACCCACAGAGCCAGCCAAGCGCCTCCCCCCTTTATATAATTCTTTTTGACTTTGATTTTATTAGGTAATAACAAAACCAGAAAGAATGGTATACAAATTCTTAACATCATTCACAATTTTTAAGTTGAGGTGTAATTGACATATAACATTCTGTTAGTTTCAGTCATAGAACATAATGATTTGATTGTATATGTGAAGTGATTACCCCAGTAAGCCTACCTCACATCCATCACCATACATAGTCATAAAAATTTTTTTTCTTGTGATGAGAGCTTTTAAGATCTACTCATTTAGCACCTTTCAAATAGCCGCCATGCTGTACGTGACATCTCCCTGAATTGTTTTGTAGCTGGAAGTTTGTACCGTTCGACCTTTCAGGTATTTCTGATTTGCCACGTATGACTTTAGTGTGGTAGAACATTTGTTTCAATTGTTAAATTGTAAACAGTATATTTTGGTGGTGAAACCCCCCTAGAGATAGCCATACCCTCCTTGGCACAAGGGACTAGGTCAAAGCACAAGAAGTTTCAAACATAAAAGCAGAATGTCTTCAACAGACCCTTGGCTATTTAGCAATTACAAGCACTTTGAGGGCAGAGACCATGCCTGTCTTTTCTCACCTGGCCCAGGACCTGGGATAGAACTGAAACATAGTACTTACTCGTAGAATGAATAAGTGGGTAGGTAGATGACTAAACATACTTATTTCTTTAAAGAACCTCAGAATTTGTTTTTGCCTCTGATGAGCTAAAAGTGTCGTATAAAAACAATGTGCCTCATATATTATGAAGGTATCCACATAGTTCATGATTTTTGTGTTAAAACTCATTGAAAATAAGATGGCCTGATGCTCATCTAAGGAAAAAGAAAAATCCTAATGCCTCAAATTCACAGAAAGAGTAAGAATCAGTGATTGCTCACAGTAGCCATAATATTTGGCTTATTGTCTATGGTGGTAATAATAATTTCCACTGTGTTTTCATACAGTGAAGTGATATGTCTGATGTTTGTTTTAGTTGCATTGGAATGTGTTATATTTATTTCTTTGTTTTCATTTTGATAAGAAAAATAGGAGCTTGTATTATTTATAAAGATGTTTGGACTCCACATGTCAGTGTGCTGGTGAAATGCTGGGTCACCCTGGTCTTTGCTTAGCTATATGTAAAAAGTGGCTAATAGTGGGCCGTTAAGCTCTAAGATCCACGAATAATCCATTTTCATTTTTTTCTGGGTGGACAAGATGAGGTAAGACACAAGCAACACAAATGTCACGTAAATGCCCGTATACATGTAACTCAAATTATTAGTAAGACTATTCGAGCATATATCAATGCACGGCATCCTTTTCCTCTTACTATCTGGTATTTCGTCTCTGTCAGTTGATATCTCTTAAAAAGGAAAAAGACTTCTTAACTACTTATTTTTAGTACTTTATTGCTTATCTTATCTCTCTTGGTTAAATAGGTTGTATTAAGGTTTTGGTTTCTTGCCACTTTTTTTTTTTTTTTTTTTTTTAGACAGCCAGAACAGTGCTTTTTAAACACTTAATCACACTTGAGTCCCCTGGGGATCTTATTAAATGCAGATTGAGGTCCAGTAGGTCTCCATCCTAAGCTCCTTCACAGGCTACCAGTTCCTAGGTGATATGTGAGTTGCTGGCCCTAGGACCATGTGCTGCGTTGGAAGGTTCTAGAGAGGAATCAGCTGTATTTGGAGGGGGAGATGGGGCTGCTTCCAGAGGATGCAAGTCACACAGGAGATGGAAGGAGGGGCATGGCCTTAGGCTCCCTGACCTTGTCAGTGCAAGACTCCTCTGTGGATGGAGAGACCTGAATACTTGCAGTAAGTTGCTTATTCACCTTGCTTGAAAGCAAGTGAGTTTCGAATTTGATTCAGCCTTTCCTCAATTTGTAGGCCTAATCCTTTCTGGCATCTGTCTCTGGAAGCAGAGATAGCCTAGAGGATATTTTTATCTTCTACTACCTGAAACGTGGGTATCATTATTCCATGGCTGCACATCACATGCTACGTGTTTTTGAAAGGTTGACGGGCAAGACAGCGAGTTTCAATGGTATAACTTTGCCACTCACGGGCTGTGTGACCAGTAAGGCAGTTCTACTGTCCAAGACTCAGTTTCCGTACTTGTACTTATTTGTAAGACGATTAAAGTGTCATCTAAATAAAGTGCTCTGTAAGCACTCAATAAGCATCAGCTACTGTTATTAAACAAGCATTTTTGACACTTATCACTGGTCTTCATTCAAATCCCAACTTGAATGGACCTTGAAAACATTATGCTGAGTGAAAGGAACCCGACACAAAGGCCACATGTTGTCTGATTCCTGTCCTGTTGCATATGTGGCCTAGGCAAGTCCGCCGAGACCACCTGCTGGTTAGTCATTGCCAGGGGGTAGAGTGTGGCAGGGGGCGGGGGTGGTTACCTGGAGGGTACGGGGTATACTCCTGGAATAAGCAAGGTGTTTTGAAAGGAGCGAGAAGTGGTGGTTGCACACATGTGAATATACCAAATGCCACTAACCTGTACACTTTAACATAGTTACTTGTGCATTATGAGAATTTCAACTCAATTTTTAAAAATCACATATGGAAAATTGCCTCATTGACAGAGGCATTGCATCTATGGAATGGGTTTGTATTTTAAAATAACTTTACGGAATAACATAAAGCATTTCCTGATGTTCTGAGATGTGTTGGAAATACAGAGGAATGGCTTATTTTGGAACCAATATTATTGCCTTGAAACTCTGCCAGTTCAAGTTGGTCTTTGCAGAAGACCAGACCTCCTCTGTTTTCTGGCTCCAAAGTGGTCAGGACATAAGCACCCGATACCCTATTCTTTTGTTATTAAAAAATCATACTATCGATAGCCCCAACTTTTTTTTTTTAAGATTTTATTTATTTATCTATGAGAGACACACACAGAGAGAGGCAGAGACACAGGCAGAGGGAGAAGCAGGCTCCCTGCGGGGAGCGCAATTTGGGACAGGATCCCAGAATGCTGGGATCACGGCCTGAGCCAAAGGCAGATGCTCAACCGCTGAGCCATCCGGGCGCCCCCAACCCCAACTTTTTAATCCTGAAGTGTAACCTAGAAATAGCTTCATTGCCACAACTATTTCATTAGCTATGTGGTACTTTTATAATTTATAATAATGTATAACGTTTTCATGAGACAGGTTAAACATACCTCTTGTTGCAGGGATGCAGAGAGGCAGAGGTTAGTTTAACCAAGTTGCCTGGATTCTGTGGTGTTAATCAGTTTACTACAGTGTGTAGTTATGGAGAAAACATAAATATTGTTCTCTTGGTGGGCAAAGTCATAACAGCGTACGGAGCAGCAAATTCTCTTAAGGCGGTGATGTTTGAGCAAATTAATTAATCTTATACCTGAGGCAAAGAATCTATAAAATCTGATGAGAAAAATATTTGTAATTTGATTTGTATTGTTTTCTTGGTACCTTAAAGTAGCAAAAACATTTAGTGATTACAGTTTTTGTTCCTTTTCTATAAGAAAGAAGAAATTTTCAAATGCTGAATGTATGTTTTTATACCTCCGTAAACTCTTGCAGCTAAGTTTTCTAGCAGTTGGTGGAGGCAAGGATGGGTGATAGGAGTGAGAGTAATGATGACAACCTCACTCTTCTCAATGGTTAGAGAAACAAGTATACTTTTGAACTATTTGAAATTAACTAAATTCCCACAGGTTAAACTTGAGGCATAAGTTTCTGACCTTCAGATTAGATTTTGATCAGCAGATATGTTGAACAATATGAAGTCTTTTGTATTCAAAGAATATTGTTGTTTCCCACAAAGAAGGAAGTTAAGGTGAATGTTAAGAGAAATTAATTTGATTGGTTCTGGTTTATAAAATGACATTCACTGATCTTGAGCTATACCGACCAGTCTGAATTTTCTGATTATTCCTTGGAGAAGGAGAAGGTGAAACAGTTCGTAAAAGCACCAGGACCAGTAGCCAATGCCAGTTCTAGATAACAATATACACTTTTTACATTTAAAAATAAAGCAAAACAAAGAAACATTGTGCTTTCCATAGGTACATCCATTTACGCCCAGAAACACTTTGGGTTTGTGCTGTCCTGTTTTGTTTTGATTTTGTTTTTGTTTGTAATAAATCAAATTAATCTGCCTCACGAAGGAGTTCCAGCAATTGCAGCGCTGTCACTATTTCTCTTTGGCATTGTATTGGGAGTCTTAGTGCACTAAGGGAACTAAACAAAAAATAGGCACAGAGATTGGAGTAAATAAAACTGTTTATTCGCATAAGACATAACTGTCTACACAGAGACTATCAACAAATCTACAAAAAAGCTCCCACAGCTAATGAGTTCAGCAAGGTTACAGGGTACGAAGGTCAATATACAAAATTCAGTTGTATTTCTGTGTACTAGCAATAAACAATTGGAATTCTGACTTTTTTCCTTAAAAATGCAGTTTATATTAGCATCCACAGAAACTAAAATATTTAAATCCTGACAAAATATTTGTAAGATCTGCCTGCTGAAAACTATAAAACTCTATGAAAGAAATCAAAGACCCAATCACAGAGAGAGATACTATGTTCATGAATTTGGGAAAATGGATATGTTTTAAGCAGTCAGACTCCCCTTCAAATTTTTTTTTTCCTTGAAGTATAGTTGACATACAATGTTATATTAGTTTCAGGAGGACAAATGAAGTGATTCAACCTTTACATGTATGAGGGAGTTATCAGCATGGTAAATCTAGCTACTCTGCCACCATACAAAGCTGTCAGGTAGTAACTATATTCCCTGTGCTGTGTATTGCATCCAGGGTCTTATTTATTTTATAACCAGATATTTGTACCTTTTATTCCCCTTCTATGTTGCCCATCCCTTTCCTCTCCTCCCCTCTGGCAACCACTGGATTGCTTGCTCTCTCACTCTCTCTAGGAGCCTGTTTCTGTTTTGTTTGTTTGTTTTGTTTTTTAGATTCCACATGTAAGTGAAATCAGATGGTATTTGTTTTTCTCTTTGGTTCTCCCCCATTTTGATCTATAGATTCAGCTCAGTTCCAATTACAGGCTCAGCAAGATGTCCTCATAGATATCAGCAAACTGGTTCAAGTTGCAAAGCCCTTTTGAAATAGAAGAGCAAAGTTTCGTTGGGTAATCACAGAATACAGAAATCTGGGTGATGGTTAAATGAGAAGTCTCATTTAGTAAGACTAAAATTATCCAAAACAGAGTGTTTTTAAAGATCAAGTATAATTTGCTAGGCTTTATAATAAAAAAAATGGCACCGCCTGCCCTGTCGTTTCCCAGCCTGGAGTGTTACTCCTGAAGTAGCTGTCTGATATTTTACCTCCATATTTCTGAATGAAATGTTTTTCTTGCCTTTTTATTTTTTTAAATTCACTTTGAGACATTATCTATAGAATTCCTTCGATGGAGGATCAAAATATGACACTATGGCTGCCTTTGGTTACTCCCCACTCTTCTCCGCAGTCTACTCAATATGGTTACATTTTTTAACATTTTATCGATGCATATAAACACACATTCACGCAGGAACTGAGTATGTGGATGCTATTTGAACTGAGCCATGTAATGTACTATGATTCATCTCTGATAATTTGTGCTTTTTGGTTTTCCTGAGCTAATTGTCGACAGTTATTTTGATTGCTTAGTTTCCTACACACCTATCAGCAACCAATCACAAAAACTTCTATTATTATTATAACTCTTCTCTCAAATCTGTCTCTATGTCAGATTATCTTCCCATCCCATATATTGTTTTCTTGGAGACGCCACCCGTGAGCCCATTTATTCTCTTCCCCTTGAGACTGGTTCTCTCTAGGTCTACAGAGCTGCTGTCAGCCAGGTACTTTCCACCACTGGGATCCTAGGAATTCCATTCTTGTTTGGTTGGGTCTGTGTTTTCAAGCTAGAGGCTTTTATCAAATGGGTATAAAGTCATGTTCAATAAGGAGGCACTGAAAAGCTGATTGAAACTCTGCCTGCCCGAGTGGTGTATAGATAATTTGGTGTGAATTGAGGTGTTTGAGATACAAGCTTTAGTATTTGCATGTCTTTTTCCCCCTGGGGCTCATCTGTGTCCCTGGAAAAGAATATCTGGTGTCCCAGGGGGAGGGCTGGTGAGGTTTTCCCTGGTGCTTTCCACCACTGCTCTCAGAACAGGCTGACTTTAGTTTTGTCTTATATTTTAGAGGAGGGTGAATGAGGAGGTAGGGGATATCTCCTTTTTTACCCTGTTCTGTGCCCCATTTTCAGAGGTATCCAAGACCACCAACTTGTTTGCCTTTTAGAGAATCTGTGGAAGGAATTGGATGCTTTCTATGGACCTCTTTCTCTAGACATTAAGTTTGAACTTCCTTTGCTCTTCTAAGTCATTTATAATTCATTCATCTGCTTTGCAACTTCTAAAATATCATCCTGTTTTATCTGCTGTAGACTCTTCTCATTCCTTTTAATTCCATCCCTTTGGTTGAGTCTTGGGAGAAGGTGAAGATAAAGGTGTGCTCATCTTGCTATATGTTAACCATAAGTCAGCTTCCTTGTCTTCCTTGTAAATGATGCTATTATTGACTTGCCTTCAGTACCGATGACATTTTCTGGCTTTGGTTCACGGTAGCTCCACTGACTCACATTATTCAAATAGAATGATTAGATGTATATAAAACGAAAGAGGACCATTTGTGTGTTTTGCCTGGTATGGAATTAACTGCTTGGTCGCGCCTACATTGTGGAAATTTGTCTCGTCAGTAGCTGTTAATCTAATAATAAGACAAGCAGTTTCTATTTAGATTCATCAACAGGGTTCATGTTTTATGAATGACAGTTTTAAAATGTCAAAAATATTGTATTCATTCTCAGTGAATGCTGAACTAACTCAGCCCTCATGCTAAGGGCTATAAACATGGAATTTGATCCTCTGTATTTATGCAACCTAATTTCTAACTTTATTTAGCATCTTAGTTATTTTTATTCTATCACATATACGATGGGAAGTATGATGGGTTAACCTTTTAGTTCACTTGGGGCCTTAACTGTGATCTTGCAGAGTAGATTTTCTCAATATGTAACACTACTAAAGATAACTTGGCTAATGAAAGAACTAAAGCAGAAAGCTTGCACTGTATTTCTGATTTGATGATTTTGTTACAGTCGAATTAATATTTTCTGTTATCTCTGTCCAGTATTAATTCTTGGGATGCCTACATAAATTCACTTTATTAATTCACTTAGCAAAATTCTACTCTAGATGCCTTATGGTTTTATTTTTATAACATTTAGAAAGGGACAAGCTCAGAGAGCATAAATTTTCTCCAGGAGGCTCTCTTGACATTTTAATGTGGACTACATTGGAACTCAACTGCCACACGCAGTTTTAAGACTGGCTCCTTGGATTCTCTCCCTGGTACATTATGTTTCTCACTTTCTTTTTTTTTTTTTTTTTTTTTTTTTTTTTTTTATGATAGTCACAGAGCGAGAGAGAGAGAGAGGCAGAGACACAGGCGGAGGGAGAAGCAGGCTCCATGCACCGGGAGCCTGATGTGGGATTCAATCCCGGGTCTCCAGGATCGCGCCTTGGGCCAAAGGCAGGCGCCAAACCGCTGCGCCACCCAGGGATCCCTGTTTCTCACTTTCTAATTCTTTCACATTGCCTCATGTCTGAAATGAACCTGATTTTGAAACGTTTTACATTTTACTTCCTGGGCTAATCACAGACTTGTAAGGAACCACACGTGTGTTGTTAGTGTGTCTCTGTAAGGTAAACCTTGTGTTACTTAAATGATTTAACCACCTCTGAAGAGCCAGGAAGAAACATGATTTCAGTGTACTATTTATTTTCATACCCTCTTTCATTGATCTTATGAAGATATATATGTGTGTATTGTGTGTGTGTGTGTGCATATATATGTATATGTCTATCTATATTGGTTAGACAGTAAAATCAGGGGAAAGCAAAAACAGACTTAACTGACAAAATGCTCACTTATACACCAGATCTAAGTGAAGAAGGAATAGGGTCTTTGGGAACACACCGCATTGCTTCTTCTCTCTATAGTGAAGACCCATTGCCTGCATTATACTCCATTCCCATTCTGTCACCTGGGGCCCAGCACCCTCAGAGCTCTTTCTCTTGTCTTTTCTGGATTGTCTTCTGATTCTGTCAACCAGCATTTCTTTTGCCATGTGCTAATGCCCTTGAGCACACAGGGATAGAAACAGGGTATATTGTTATACCTTACTTAGGAATCTAACCAACCCAAATTTCTTACTTCTTCTTCCAAAGCACGTTAGCCAAAAAAAAAAAAAAAAAAGAGCCCACTTTAACCCTGCCTTGGCTTATGGCATTCTCTGTGTTCTCTGTGCTGGAATGTCCTCTCCCCTCCCCATTTTCTCTGTCGTTGCCTGATGAACTCTTACTCATCCTTTAAGACTCTGCTTAAAATGTCACCTCATCTGTGGACCCTTCCTTGACTCTCCTAGACTGAGTTAGTTTCCTTCTTCTATAGGTTCCCACAGAACTGTTTTGGGAAATCACCATTTGTGGTTTGTCTTCATGCCCTCCTGCCAGAGGGTGAACTCCTCTGGGATTGCGTTTGTGTTTCTAGGACCTAGCATGGGTTCTTATTCACAGGAGGCTCTCAACACGTTGTTCACAGATGAGTGGATAGTGAAATGAAGAAAACAGTGTTGAGTGAATAAATGCATCAGTTTTAAAGTAAGATCCAGACCGGTGCTGGAAATTGTCATTCAGATTCTGTGTCTTGTTACTGTCTTTATTCCACTGGTATGCTCATTTTTCTTAGAAATGAAGTATAGCTCACTCACTCATGTTGGATAAGTATTAGCTTCATTATATAAAAAAGGAAATATTTAAGACCAAGCTCCCAAAGATGGGTCTGAATCTTAGAAACTGCCAAACAGGAAAACTCCTTTCTTCATCCCCAGTAATTCAGCAGAATGAACTTGTTTTATGTAGCTGCTCTAGAAAAGAGAGTGTATTCACCAAAAGTAAGAAATGAAATTGCAGATGAAAAATAAATATGGGATATGTAATTCAGTTTGATTATTTTTGTTGTATAATTCTATTGGTGCATGGAAATAGAAACAGATTTTCAGGGAATTTGGTCATCAAGTGGAGATGACTGTAGAATCTTGAACATTGTTGAATTAAAACAAAATAAAAAATTAAAAACAAAAACATCATTTTGATCATTTAAAATATGTGGGTTCAAATAACATAACAAAAATACTGAAAGCTTGTTTATGAAATATTTTATCCTTCCAAAGTCAGGGAAGGACTTTCAAATGCTTTAGGAGAACTTCTGAAAATATTAGTCCATGTTAGAAACAAAGTCACATGCCAGAAGGGCTGCTTTTTGAATTTAAACTTATGATCTATCTTCTCCTAATAAATGTGTTTTTTTTAATTAATAAAATCCTGGAATATTTACTGAGGATTGTCAATAATGATTCCTTAAATTGGAATTGGAATTCTTAAAAAAGTATTTCATATGTTTATTATTGGGGTGGTGTTTAGTAGTTGGCCTCACTAAGATAATAACCCAGATTTCTCATCATTGCAAAACTTTTTTTTCTTAAAGAAGCATTTATGATTCATAAGATTGATTCAACATGAAGACTCTATGATACTTGGTATTTAAGACACATCTGCTTCAGATCTATGGAGTGCATAGTCACTGCTGGTTTTTTTGTTTTGTTTTGGCCATCTCTTCAAAGTGGCCTATTATCCACTGAGAGCCTAATGAATCTATAATAAATGTTCTTTTTATTGTGTCACTTGTAGGTACTGTGGTCTTTGGAAATGGGTCACTGGATTTCCGAGGAACCGTTTGAACTTTCTAACTACTTCCCTGCAGCTCCTGTAAGTCAGATGTTATTTTATTATGGTAAATACAACTTGGAATTCTCAGGAAATTATTATTTGCATAGATACAGACTCAAGTTTTTATTAAGTCAAAACCAAGTATGCTCACAGTTAAAAACACATAGATCTTTCATAATACTTTTTTTATCTATTTGTGAGATAAAATGTGGGAATGTGAGAATATTCTGCAAAAAAAAAAATTCTGCAGAATGAAATCTTAAAGAATTTTAATTATGAAGGTCCTTGAGAAAAACAAAAAATGAAAAAGGACTAGATTCTTGAGGAGGTGGTATGATATCTTGTTTGCTGCTTTAAGAAATAAAGCTGTTACTGCTCATAAAGATAGAATTGATAGGTATAAAAGTCATGGCCTGCTAGCAACATGATACAGTCCTTATGTTCTGATACTTTTTCCAAAATCAGCTTCCAAAATCAACTTCAACTTTGCTGAATTTTAAATTTTAAATATTTCAAATGCTTAGTGGAGGTTCCAATTTCTTTTAAAGATTCATGATTAAATAGGTAATTTCAGGCTTACTTGGAAGCAGGATTGTGTAGATGTTGGCTTTCATTTTCAAAAAAGTTAACTGGTTTGTGATACAATTTATTCTTTTGGAAGATCAATACCTGAAAGTGAAGTGGTGATTTTTATCTGTGACCGGGGCTGATGTTATCTGCTTTTTCATTATGTGTAGGACACTGCCCTTTATTACTGAGTTATCTAGATTGTGAGGTTGCTTTTGTTTTCATATTTAAGATTATTGGTTTGATTTTCTCTACCTTTATAAAGATTTTCTTAAGGAGAGAAAACATTCCTGTTGGCAAGACTCTAGGAATTGGAGTGCAAAGACGCAAATCCCCCCTACTCTCTGTCATCAGAGAGTACATGTAATTCTATGTAACACGTGAGGCTTGTCTTTGAAATGCATTTTACCTGTGTGGGCACATGGTATCAAGTATGTTGTTGCCAGTTTGTCCTATCATATCATTTCTCCATCTCAGTGTTTGCTGTGTGGTTATTGAGACATCACAGAAACATAAGGTTTCTTTTGCAGTGGAGCTATCTTATTACCAGATAATGTTTAAACTTGACACCAAGCTGTGCTACCTCTGTTGAATTTATAAACTGTGCTTAACTCTAAAAAGAGAGACCCATTCAAAGATGGGGAGGTTCTTTACTTAACACATTCGTTGAGGAAGCACAGCCAAGTGGTGGAGAAAGTGGTATGCCTGACTCTTCCGGAGTCCATAAAATGTCTTGAAACATGCAGCAAACGTAAGCGTTCTCAAATGATGTTGGGGTGAGGGTGTATAGTGGTAAAGTAAATTACACAAGAAAAATGGAAATAACGAGAAAAACATAGTGGTAGAACAGTATAAAGTGAAGACAGACATGAGGTAAATGCTGGTTTCAAATTTGGCCCTCAGCTTCCTAGCAGCAGCTGACTCCAAGGCAAATATGTGAGAAATTACTTGCAAATTATAAAGTTTTACACAATGTATGTTAGTATTAATTGTACTATGAAAACTTCAAATGGAGTTAAAACTCTAGGGGTTTAAAGTTTTGCAGCCCTGAGCTTAAATCCATACTCTCAAGATTTTCTGTAAAGATTTGAATCTACTATAAGCATCAGATTTTGGTTTTGCACTCCAAAATGCGTTTCTTTCTTTTCTTTTTTCTTTTTTTAATTTGCTGATGGACATTAAAAAAAAAAAATACCTTTAGGGGTAAATCTAGTCTGAGAAGTATAGGTTGTAAGTACTTTAAATAGAAGGTTGTTTTTCAACCACAAACTAAACTATAGCTTACTTCCCTAAAATGTATCTTACTAGAAGAGAAAATAAAAGACCTTTGTAATAGAATAGTGAGGAAAAGATGGTAAAGTCTCTTTGTTATAGAATTAAATGTATAATTTTCTTCATCATTAAAAAACAGATCTTTCCTTGTTATTAGCACAATCAAATCACAAAATCGTTAATATTATCGTAAAGGTTAAATGTAATTATCTAATAAGTTATATTTAATTACTAAAAATACCTTTATATTTAACAGCCAGGCAGAAAAAAAATAGTACAATCTCCATATAAACTGAAAGAACACACATTTCTATAATTTCAGAGATCCTGGAAGTTTTCACCATTTAAACTTGGAATACATATTTGAGCATTCACTTAAATCTACGCTGTCAACACATTCGTAAATATGCTGATTTCAGGATGAAAGTTTAAAGCACCTAAGAGGAGGAGTGAAAATGCATTAACTATGTTTTTTCCTTCTCTAAATATTAAACTGCAAATAAGCACTTCCCAGAAAATCCCTGAATACATAATATATTTTTATAGCTTAGTGTTTTTTTTTTTCTTCCTTTCAGTTATGATAGTGATGCTGAATTCAGGACATATGGATATTTACACAATCCATAAACAGGACTGAGAAAAATGTAGCTCCAAGGTTATCTCTACTGTATAGCCTAAGTGTTCTGTTTTCCAGTTATTTACGGATGAACTCGACACAACATTCTTGGTTGTGACATCAGAGTCTGTAAATTGTCAGTCTTAAATTCGCGGGCTTAGGTTTATCTTGCCATAGGCGTTCTGCTGGGTCACAATACCAGGGCTGCGCTTGGGGCCTGCGTGGTGCAGGCCTGAGTGAGGAGGTCTGCGGGGCTCTCAGCTGGAGCGTGTGGATCCCGGTGCACCCGCGCGCACGCCACCTGTTTGAGGTGGAAGAGACACTGATGCAGCCTGGGCTTTCCGAGCTTCAGGCTGAGGTCTTGGCACCTAGCACAGTCCGCTGCTCCTCCGGTGTGTGCAGGCACCTAGAAGTCCGCCGGCCGGATCATCATGGTTGTGCCCTTGAGCGAGTAGCCTGAGCCTTTCCAGTAGTACCACTTAATGCCGTTGAACTTATTTGTGTTCTGCCTCTGCGGGTAGTACATTCCGTTCAAGTTGGAGGGGCCGCATGCATCAAACCACCAGCCTGTGAAAGTAAGACGCAGAAGGAATTAGGAACTTGGTAACCCTAACTCCATCTCAGCATGGCCTTAGAAACACTTGACTAATCCTCCAGTCGCATTCCGTGCATTTTAAGTAGACTCATGCAAATATTCGTGCATAAAGAGTGTGCCGCGCTGACAGATGAGCAGTATGGTTTCCAGCCTTACCCAAGTTAAATCCTAGCTCCGCATGTCAGAGGTTCTTACAGGCTGCTTTGCTCCTTTTTCCCGCGTGAGAGTGGAAAGACCATCACCCATAGACGTGCATAGCACGTCTTCCCTGGTCCCAGTGTGGTGACCACCAGAGTACGATGGAAGGCACGGATAAGTCATAACACTGAAGAATTGTTGGATGACTCTCTTTGGATTCCAACAACCTTGTGGGCCAGACTATTCAGCTTCCCTCTTCCTACCAGACATTTTTTTTCTTATGACTCCAAATTTTAACTGCTCAGGGGAGCTAGATGAAAGAAAATCATCTTTAAGTCCTAGAGACAAAAAGGAAATTTAAAGCTATTGTGGTTTGCTCCGTAAGGTGAGGGAGCTGCCTGGTGCAACAGCAGGGGCAGGGCGTGGGTCCCATCCCACAGCTACACCTGAATGGCCATGCTTGGGGTTTTAATGCTCTTCCCTAGAAACAGGAGTGGGCCCCAAGCCCTGGTTTTCAGGGAAAAGGAATGATCTACATCTACATAGTCTAAATAAATTTTAGAAACATTGTGTTGCAAGTACACATGCAGTATGATGCCATTTATGTAAGATTTTAGAATATGGGGGGAAAAAACAACTGTTACTAATATCTGCATACCTAGTGAAATAAATAGCTAATGTGAATAAGCCTGAATTCATTGGTCACCCCAGAGGCAGGTGTTGACAGGACAGCTTCAGTTATATCTGTGTAGTTTTATTTCTTTAAACAAAAAAAATATTTTAATGTAGTGATTATATTTATTATATTTACATATTGGACTGTGACCAATTATTTCATCCAGTTACAGTTCATGACTTGAGCTGATTCACATTAATGTTCACTTGATAGGACATTTGTGCGTGTTATTTAGAATCCTTCAAAATATTCAGGGATATTACGGATTTATAGATCCGTTCTGTTCTGGAGCCTGTTGGCTGATGTAACTATAGAATTTGCTGTCCATGCAAAAATATAGCTGATCTGATCGTCAGGCTGGTTACCCTAGGCCCAGACCACGGGTTGGAACCTGATTTCCTTATGGTCAGGACGGCTCCACTTCTCTCTTGGGCTGTGTTTTTCTCCCCAGTCTCTTTCCCACTTCTACTCTCAGCCCTAAATCTTGATTTGAGTAAATAAATATATTGTTTCCTTGGTTATTAATGCATTTCTCCTACTCTCTTGAGTAGTTCATGACATATGGGTGGTCTGAAAACCACCGCCCTGTCGAGTGGACAGCTGGGCTCAGTGTGGGAATGGCAGATGGGAAAAAAGGATTTGGTACATTTGGTCCCCCCAACCCACCCCTTTTCCCCTTATTGTTGACTTCAAAAAGGGTGATTATGGTAGAATGAGGGAGATAGCAGCTTTTCCACAATCAATGTAACAGGTTTCTCTCATTGAAATAATCATTGAAAAACTATGGCTGATAGAAGCCCTGTGTTGCTAAGATAGATTTTGTGGATACCTATAAATAAATTATCTAAAAAGCCACAGGACTGATTTTTTTGTAATGGATTCTAATTCTTTCAGTGTTATTTTAAAGACATGAAAATTACTGAGTTTCAAACTATTCTCATAAGTAAATCATTTCTGTGAGCACCTGGGTGGCTCAGTGGCTGAGTGTCTGCCTTTGGCTCAGGTGGTGACCCCCGGGGTCCAGGGATCTAGTCCCCACATTGGGCTCCCGACAGGGAGCCTCTTCTCCCTCTGTCTGTGTCTCTAGCTCTCTCTGTGTGTCTCATGAATGAATGAATGAATGAATGAATGAATGAATGAATGAATGAATAAATAAATAAATAAATAAATAGATAGATAGATAGATAGATAAATAAATAAATAAATATCCTTTCTCTTGACCGTAAATGATTCTTAACTGGAATGCAAACACCATGATAAGCTTAGATCTTGTTTATGTAGTTACCTTATATTTGTCAAATAAATTGACGACAGCTCTTACCTTTGTCTTTCCTGGGTGAGTAATGAATGAATTTTTGGTAATAGAATTTATGGTCTCTACAAATTAAACCCTGCTAACTTCCTGTTTGCCTTCACATTCAGTTTGTCCTGTTGGCAGAATTTTCGTTGCTGGTTTAAGTCTTTCAGTATTTTTAAGAACTCGCTTGATAGCTTTTGTCAAGCTTTTTTTCTTGTCTCAGTCACAATTAACTAGTTCTGGCCATTCAATTTTTAAACTTATAGAAATTAGAAGGGTGGATTTTCTAGCAGTTGGTTCCTGTCCTTGAGCTCTTAAATGTTGCTGGATACTAATCTGGCCATTTTAAGTGACTGTTAAAATAGTCTCTTGCTTCTGGGTGTGGTTTCCATTTTTATTTTTTAAAGCAGTCTGATATGAAAGGTAGGGAGCAAGGAGAGCATGAGAATAAACACATTAATTTAAATTGGACAACTGTTTTAACTTGGCACACTTAAAATCAGGTTAATTAGCATCTCAGTGTTTGTGTTTGCTGTGTATAAATGAAATTTCTAAAGAAAGAGAATTGCAAATTCCGTGTTTTGCACAGTGAGTTATTAATTAGAAACACTTTTGTGTTAATGAATCTAGGTCACTGTTTTCAGTCACTGCTTTGAATTTTAACCTTTTTAATAAAGCAAAATGAAATTAAAGCATGGCTCTGACATCTGCTACTCAACGTGCATAAGCTCAAGAGAGCTTGCTGGATATCAGATGTTTCTCTCTGTGCCAGAGTGAGGTCCTGAAGAGACACAGTTGGCCTGCTGACAATTCTAGCTCAACATCACATTCTTAAGACTCAACAGTCTGAAAAAGTGAAAAACAAATCTCCCTACATCTAGTAAGTCTATTTATGAAATGTGGACATTGTCACCAATCACAAGTTCAAGTCCAAATGGCCAACCTTTCACTCTATGAAATTCTTCCTTGCCAAAACAAATAGGAAGAGAGAAAAGTCATCCCACCTCCTGTGAGCATTTGTGAACATTTGCAAATACATTTGTCGTTGTCTGCATCCTTTGTGCTAAAATCATTTCCTGGTTGGCTTATGCTGCTTATTTTGCCGGCTGTCCCTGTAAGTCCTTTAAGGTGAATCCTGCAAGCATGCAAAGAAAAAAAGAAAAGAAAATAACGTAATTGGCTTGGGCTGTTGATTTACCGTAGTGGAAAATTTTTTATAATGAAGAATTCCATTCTGCAGATACGCGTTCTGTACTGGTTGGTGTACTAATGCACACTCCCGACAAAATATTTTTGTGCTGGTATAAACAGGAACCAACTTATCATCAAATCCTTAGGCAATGAGGAATGTTTTCGTGAAATCTTCAGCTCATCTCACTTACACAAGCATTAGCAGGGGCTTCAGGGCCCTTTCATTTATTTCCCTGCTGTTTTCAGATAAACAGAAGAGGGGAAAATACAATGTGAAAGGGTCCTCTTTCCAGGTCTCCCAGCATCATCCATACAGAAATGAGAGCCCTGAGAAGACGAGACAACTTCAGGCATCATTATTTTCAGTGGAGTGGTAGGGATGGGAAGCCTTGTAGGCAAGGAAGGATCATTGAATTTGGAATAGAAATCTATAGAACTGTATAGAAAATACATCCTCATTTCTATATGGTATTGTAATAAACTTGCTGGATATTGAGAAAGTAATAAACGTAATGTTAAGTTAGACACCAGATAATAGCCCATACTTTTAGAAGATTGCCAAAATCTGGCTCGCATCAGTGATCTGGGTGCCAAGGAGAGAGGTAGAAGGGAAAGAGAAAGTGTGTTAACACTGCTTCAAGAAGGCCCATTGGCAGATTGGCACAGTACAGCCCAGAGGAGGGATTTTCACACGCCCGTCTGTGGCTGTGTAGGACGTGATGTTACTGTGTTGGCAATGGAGGATGGTAGTGGGCGAGCCCAGCTGGTTGATGGTTGAGTCTTCGTGACCTGGGGATCCCATAAAACAAAACCCTGCAACGTCTGAGGGAGAATTTTACCTCAGGTCCCCAAAAGGATACTCTTCTCTTGCTGACCTCTTCCTTGAAATGATTATATAAATTCCAGGCATTCGTGTTGGAACAGAGGGTAGAGAAGAGAGGGAAGGTTCACTGGGGACTGTCTCTAGCCAGACTGTGCCAGGCACTTTCATGGATGTGTTCGTGGAGCGCATGCACCAGCCCTGAGAGGCAGGCATTCCTCCTGTTTTTATATATCAAATTGTTGAGATTCAAGATAGATGAATCCGGTGCAAATTCTAGTTCTACCACACTCCTAACTCCTGTGTTATGGTTCTACCCTGGTAGACACTTACCAGGGATGTTTGTTTATTGAGGGAATGGTTCTGAAAAGATGGCAGTACAGAGCATGCCAAGCGGAGTTCCATAAATTTTTGGTTCTAAAGCTACTTTAGCGTTACTGACTTAGATTTAAGATTCTTTTTAGTATTGTAGCTCTAGAACCCCCATCATAAGGCATCATAAATTTCTGAATTTCAGTGTTCTCAACGTTTCAGAAACGACCCTGGCCCCTAGCACAGTCTCTCATTACCTGCTGCAAAGCATTTATATACATTCTACTCATCTCTGGGATTTTGAAATGCTTTGGTTTCTTTCCAGGCCCTTCTCGTTAATCATAGATAGCATCCAGATAAACCACTCTACTTGTCCTTCCCCCTTTCCAGCCTCTTCTCTCCTTTACAACAATGTCAGTTCTCGTGGGACTCATTAAACCTCCACGAAGGCGAGCAGAATCAGAGAGTACGCCATGTTTTCTTTGTGTTTCTGAGAAGGGCTGTATCATTTTTAGATCCTTCTATTATATGGTCCCCCTGGTTTATAGTGGGTTTCTTTTAAATTTGGTTCTTAAGAATAACCACATTCTTGAAATTGCTTTATGTTGGTTATCAGTTGACTTTATAGAAGAGTGGAGTGAAAGAAGCAATGCCAGCATTGAATAATGAAATCTGAACATTTGTATAGAGCTGCCACCAGTCTTTAAGGTTTAATATAGTATCAAATAGTTTTTAGTTTTAGTAAAAAAAAAAAAAAAAAAAAAAAATCTGTCGATGCATTTATCCTTTCCCTTTGACATTTATTTTTTGGTTTTCCAGCATTTGGGGAACATTTCTTTTGGGAAAAAAAAAACTCAACTCCATGGCTACAAACAGTGGCATTCTGAGACCCCTGTGTATTGCTCAGCCATGTCACTGCCTGCTTGTCACCACCATGTTTTTCTGGGACAATCATTGTTTCGATGTAGTATCTGCCCTACGCTGCCAAGTAAATTAAACTGAGCTTTAAATGAATGTGTGCTTTTTTAAATGGCATATCCCGAAACTGATCGCATTTCTAAAGGAAGTATCTGTTAAAAACTATCTCAGTTTAAAACATTTTTATAATGTCAGCATACAAGGGTAATGACCCATTTTGTAAAATCTCCTTATATAAACAGTCTAATCCTTAATTTTTGTGTTTCTTGCTTTCTTTCTTTCCTCTTTTTTTTTTTTTTTTTTAAATTCCTCTGTTGTAGATTCCTAACTGTTGCCAGTTGAAACAATATTTAGCTTGGAGGTAAAACAATGACCAACCACTCGTGTCTAAAAATTCATTGAAGTTTTGATCTCTTTGGAGTCAACTTGGAGCTGCAGGGAGGCCCAAACATCTATCTTTTCATTCATCTGCATCCTTCTCTCTTCAAGGGAGCCCTGCTCTTTCTGTGATGAGAACCGATGGGCTCTGTCTCACTGACTTTTCAGAAGTCATGTCATTACTTGTTGTACTGTCTCATTACCTGTCTTCAAAACTTTCAAAATTTTGACCCTCCCGTTTATAAAGCAGTAGCTGTTTTCCTGTGCTCTTCATTGTAGATTCCACCCCAAAGAAGCCAACTCAGGGACTTGGAAATCATGCGTATTTTCTAAGCTGTTCAGAGTTTGGATTATCTATGGTGCAGAGAGGCTGAATTGGGCATGAATGACATGTAGGTGGTACTCGAGGCCCCACAAGGACTGTTGCCTGCGATGTTCGGTGGAACTTTATTTCTGACTCGAGTGTAGATGTTTTCATGATGTGCATGCCTGTGCTCTTCAGACTCCTGCAGGCCTGTGTTGGTGATTGAACAATTCTTCAGTGCCTCCTGAGACCAATTTCTGCGGTGCCACCTGGCACACGATCTCCCTGCGGCGTCGCACGTGGGTTTCCAGGTACCTCTTTCCGTGATACCACACGCAGGTAGATGCTTTTACCCTACCTGCCGTGAGGTCACTCGTCAGGCACCGGCCTCTCAATGCCTGTGCTGCTCTCCGCCTCTACTCTCACGGTGCTTTATAGCCAGAAACTAAATTCCGAGTCAAGGATGCCCATGCTTTTCTTGGAACATTCAGGATAAGCGCCGCCAAATGCGTGGGGCAAGACAAACACTAAGGGAGTGCTGTGACTCGGCTGTTGTTTCTATGGTGGAGAGTAAAGGAGTTGCATGACTAACCCACCTAAGTCTGCCACTTTTAGACTTGGTAACTCACCCTGATTTTGGGATGGAACTTGACAATTGAGTGTGCTTTAACTGCAGAAAGATAGATTTAACTGTTAAAACCTTCTGGAAGAAAACCGTCTAGTCACAGGTATACCCTCCATTGTGACATCGGCATGACTTTTTATAATACAGACACAACCTTTACATGTTCTACAAATACTTGTTGAATGCCTGTTATGTGCCAGGCTTTGAGGATACAAGACAGAGACAGCAAACAAGATGCTGTCCTCGTGAAGTTCCCCTCATATGGTTAAAACCAAAGTTAGAATCTTCAAACTAGAGGAGCTTCCCGAAAGGCAACATGGAATGCTGAGGAATGAGAGGTTTCCTCCGTTTAAGGTATCCTCAAAGTACTTCTGATCCTGGTTGATGCAGTGGAGCTCTGACTTTCTGGAATGCTCACCCACCAAATCTATTAATGTTTTCCAGTTACACACAACTCACCTGTAATTGAGTTCTTCACCGGAGAGATAGAAATGTTCATACAGCGAGTACGCCTCGTTTCCCTCCCAGTCCTTAAGGTGTATTTTAAGCACATAGGGCTGTTGATTGGTCACTTGGAAAACAAACTCATTTCCCAGCCAGTGTTCGCCAGAAGGGTTCCCAAATCCCTATAATCCAAGTTGTAAAATTCAATCACCTCATTTATTTTTTTTCTTCACTTATTTGAAATCAATAGTCAATCAGTTTAAATACTTCCCTGTTCTCTGAAAGTTTGAGGTGTTCTATATAAGAAAGTAGATTTTTCCAAAGGTCAGTTTTTTTTAAAAAGACAAGCTTCTACTGGAAGAAAATTAGTACTAGAGTAATTAGAACTACTTGGGGAAATCACCAATAGAAACATGAGTGTAAAAAAAAAAAAAAAAAAAGAAACATGAGTGTAAACAGCTCAGTTTATTGACATGTGAAGCTCTGTGAAACTGTTGGCTTACCGAAAAACGCTGAGCCTGCCATTAAAAATAAGCCTCACACTTGCATGCCTCTGTTTTGATATATAGTTTACTTTACATTGACAGGGTCATTCGTTAGTGGGGAGACTGAAACAACAGTTAAAAGGAACGTTTTGATAACAAAAATTGTCAACAGTCATTGGTTAGTTTTGGATTTGTGGTGCAGGGCCTGCAGATCTTGAAAGTTAGTTTTCAGAAAGAAAATTATTTTCAGATGGCTTAAAGAATATTCATACCACTTTATATTCTTTCCAAGTCCTCTGAAAATCAACACTGCCATCTTCACGCCGCTGAATGACCGTCCACCCACCTCCAGAGGTTTCCATGTCGCAGTATGCCTGCCAATGGGAAGTGCACAATTACTGCGTGGGAAACACCAGTGACTCAGGTCTGCATCTGAACTCACAGAAACAAGACACATGTGGATACCTATAATATGACTTGTGCTGATAGGGTTCCCCAGGGTAAATCTTTGTGGTCCTCCAAGAAGCAGGTGGTTTTAAATAAATTGAAAACCAGGAGTTTAAAATGATGATGAAAAATAAACAGTAATATAACACGATTTCAGCATCGATGAGAATATGACTTTCTTGTCATCGTCTCTTCTAGGCTAAAGACCCACCCCAATCGCTGACCCAAAAATCGCTGTTTCTTAGAGATTTATTGCAGTTGGGACATCTTGGTGGATTGGTTCCAAACCTCATCTCCAACCTGCAAAAATCTACCAACCTGGAGTTCACAACTCCAGAGACCTTTAGGATAGTTGTCAGTCCCTATCAACTCCATAGAGAGTTGGGTAGAAAGAGTACTTTTGCACTGTAGGGTTTCCAAGACTCCTGTTATGTTATGCTGTGGGGTAACGAGGTTCTTCCACGTGGGATAAAAGTCAGATTTCTCGGTTCGACCCTCAGTGTGAGAGATCTGAGGCTCCTGTGTACCAGGGTGGTGTATGTGACCTGAGTGTCACCTGGTAGCTCTACCCCTCAGATCATGACTTCAAGCTTCGTTGCACTTTGCTCACTGCCCATGGTATTTCTCTTCCTAGCTCTTTTTAGTTTTTGCTTTCAAACTGGCTTGGTGGGTTTAAACTTTGTTCAGAACACAGAATTCTGTCTTGGGCCAGGAGCATGCATGCTCACTTTCCACTCAGCTGGAGTTTTATTATGAAATTAGAAACTTCTGCAAATAAGATTACATAAATAGTTTTAAATAATGAGATTAGAGTAGAACAAAAAATTCTCCCAGAAAGTTCAGATAAATTTTCCTATGGCATACAAGGTATTAAATATGAAAGTTATCATTCAAAACCAATTAGAAATAGTCTTCCTCGGCTGTCTTCCTCAGTCTTTTTTGGGAAATAATGGAGAAATTTAAATAATGGAGTAAGTTTAAATGTGAACTCTTCTGCATTTGCGAGTTAAAATCTTCAACAATGGGGGATAAAAGAGAAGCAAGAGCATACCTAGACCTAGTGTTTCATTTTCAAAGCCTTGCCTGATGTCTCATTGCTAACGGGACAGAGAGCTGCCCTTGGAACCCAGAACCCTCTTCTCCAGCAGATTTCTCTCCACTGCTCTTCCCATCTCTCTCCACAAAAGTCCCTTGGCCCATATTGCTTTCCCTGATGATCCTCACATTTGGGAGCACATGTTCCATTAAAGAAGATTCTTAAGGATAAAATGATTTACCCATTTTAAATTAACCAGACAAATAATATTGACCTGCCTAAGGTGACCCCTTATTATCTCCCTGCATTGATATTATTATTATTATTAATTATCTTGCTATCATTGCTGTGCACCACTCTGTTCCAAGTACTGCACTGGGTACCCTGCATATATTATCAGCAATCCTGATGCAATTCTGCTGTGATAGTGTAATTTTGCATTTCTGAAAGGAGAAAAGATTTAGTGAAAAGATTCAGTAAAGTTAATTTGACCAGAGTCTTTCAGCTATTAGGTGGAATACAGGACTCGAGTAAGGTCTCTTAAATTCCTCATTCTGTACCCTTAAAAAAAAAAAAACACACACACACACAAAAAAACACCATAGTAGACTGCCAGAAACAAAGAAACTTGACCCTTTTGTTAATAGGCCAGAACTGCCCTCAACATGGCTCCAACTTGAAATCAGTTCATGAATAATACTGCCTCTTATTTGCCTGTGGTCCACCCAATGATCAGTACTGCTCACTTCTCTCAGTATGTCTTCTAAAAGAAAATTAGTTTATTAAACTAGCTGAGTAAGCTATACTGGCTTGAGGAGTTATGTGTGTACAGACAAGTTACTTCCTCTGTATCCTAAATGGCATGCTGGTGGGTGGAAAGACCGGATATGGTTTTTAGCAAGCCTATCCTTATTCCCAGAATATTTGATTTTTTGCTGTCAACATCACCATCATTGAGTATCATGAACACTTAAATCAGAGAAGTAGTTTGTCTTGGTGTGAAAATCAGAGTCCAGACTGGACATTTCCACCGCCCATGTGAAAATGGGTTGAGCTGCACTATTCCCTAACTCCACCAGGGACAAGGAGGAGATGATTAGAACGTTTCCTTAATGTCTCTTTGTTCCTCTTAAAAAGAAAAAAGAACAAAGAGTTCATAGAAACTAAAGTATCATGGTTAACTGAGTCGTGAAACTTTCAGAGGAAGATAGTGTTCAAAGAGAGTTGTCCACGTAGCCAGAGGGCACTGAGTGAAAATGATGAAATGGATTATCTCAGGATCAGGAAAGCAGACTTCCTCAGAGAATGCCCAAGACCTCACCGCTCCAGCTACGACCAACCCCAGGGCAGCTAATGCTTTTGTTAGCACACTCTTGCATGGTTCAGGGACCTGATAGCTTGCTCTCTAAAACTTGAAGTCTTTTAGTGGATGATGCTTGATTTAAGTGTCATGCTTCAGCTCTGAGGCCCTGGTGAATGGCTGATGAAACAGTAATCACACAGATAAACACCAGGAGACAGATACCCTGTGAAATTTAGGGAAATGAAATTATTAGGTCTCTGACCAGCAGAAACAAACTCAAATGCCCTTGATGCAGTTTTTGTTTTTATCTTTTGCAGAAACATAATGAATTTTTCAAAAATAAAGTTGAAATACGTAAGCCCCTTCGGAAAAGGTCAGCCCAAAGATGTCTTGAACGCACTTTTCCTGAGTTAGATGAAACAGGGCAAAGATGGCTACAGAGATGTCATGCAGAGAAGCCATCTCATAGTCCTTGGGGGCAGTCAAAATGGTAAACAGTTCACAGTTATCGAATAGCTGCTTAAGTAGTAAGACCTGTCCTAAGAGCTGATGGCCATGGTCACCTCAAAATCGCTCTGTCAGACTGTGGTGACTTCATCGTGTTACAGATTAGGAAACTGAGGCCTCACACAGGGTAAATGATGTGCCTCAGAGGCACAAATTGGCAGAGCCAAAATTTAAACTCCCGTCTCTCAGGCTTTCTCTCCCTTGATCAGATGGTGAATTCCAGGGTCTCAAGTCTGGAAGGAAATCTAGAAATCACTTAATCTGGACCATTTATTTTAGAGATGAGAAACTTGAGATTTGGTAGGATTGTTGTTCCCTGCTGTGCACATGAGTTATTTTTACTGCAAATGTTTAAAAGAAACATAAATCCTAAGGTTGCCAACCATGACCTGAGATTCACGTTGACCCACAATGCTCTACATTTTCCTCTTGCTGTAGAACATTTCAGAGGCCATTGGCTTTGACATGGGGCTCTGGGGTGGGAGCATTGCACTGAGTCACGGAAACATTTATAGAGCAGTTGGTTGGTGCTGTGTGATCGGCGATTGCCCTCTGGATTTGCAAAAACATTCACACTGCACTGATATCCTCTCTCCTCCTCCTGTCGCCACTCCTGTCCCCATTTCTTTGGGCCAAGAAGAGACCAACATCTGGTGACAGATAGTAGTATCCGAAGGATTGTTATGAAAACCAGATTGCAAAGGGGATTGAGAGTCTTCATACAGGATCTGTTCATTATTTTCTCATCTGTAGCAGACTATTTATGTTTTTTTTTTTCCTCCCCACTAATGCATTGCTTCTAGGGCACTCAGGGACATTAACTGATTTCCAAGGTTGATTTAAAGCAGCAGGAATGAATTAGAAGGGTTTTCTTTGGAAAGTATTGTCTTGAATAGCACAATATTTATCTTATAAATTCATAATCAAAGTATATGTTACTGTTTCAAATTCTATGTCCCTAAACCCTTAATGCTTAGATTTTGAAAGTGCTTTTTCTTATTAGCATTTTAAATACTGAGGATCTTACTGAGTTCAAAGAGATAATAGTTCCAGGAACCTCTAAAATTTCCATTTTTATATAGTATCGATGGCCTTTTCTGTAATTGTTTACATTGGTTTAACTTGTAACAGTTACAGTTAGATGAAGACATATTTGTAAACAGTTAATATAAATACAGGCCTCTGATAATCATATAGCACTTCACACTGAATCTCCTGTATTATTTTACCTTCTCAAACCTCTGTGAGAAGCCACATTGAAATATTCCCTGGGGGGTGTGATTTTTTTTTTCCCCCTTCATCTAATGCTCAGGGTCTCTCAGAGCAACTTCAGGAGCCGTGCTCACTGAGTAATCCAAAATACTAAGAATAAGTGAGCTAAGCTATATACTATCTTCTCCTGATGGCAAGTTCTGGCTGTTGATTCACTTTCCACAAAGTAATTGAGCTTATGCCTTGAAATAAACTCCAAATACTTGAGAAAATGAGCTCTCTCTTTGACGGTATGTTTTAAGTCTTCCAGCCTATGTTAGGCGGGGTAAGAGTAGCAAACCCCAGCGATCCTCATGGGGTGACCTGCAGACTCCTGGGGGGGCCCTGAGGCCCTTGCTGCCAGCCACAGGGCTGACACTGTTTCCTTAGTGTTACTGTAATGACACTAAGACGTTTTTGGCCTTCGACACTGTGACAGCATCCACACCGTTGGTACAGAACCTCCGGTGGGGGGACCTGCCAGCACCTCAATGAATCAAGGGAATAGAGCATGCTATATTTGAGTCACTATATGCTTCAGCCACAACCTCGCAACTGGGAAAAAAATAGGTCAATTTCGCTTTGGGACATCCTTGACAAAGCAGGAAAAACCATTAATTGTATTGAGTCTCTACTGCTGAGTACGTGCCCTCTAATGAGCTATCTAATGAAATGTGAACTGTCTATAAATCACTTTTGCAAACCAGGGTACCATGGTTGTGTCAAAGAAAAGCTTTTTTGTGGCTGTTTTAGTTGTGAGCTAAATGAGCCTTTTTTTTTTTTTTTTTTTTTTTTTTTTTTGTGGAATTACCAATGCTACTTGAAATAACAATTGAAAACCAAACTAGTTGTTTATTTGAACTCTAGTATTCGGAGAACGTTTTCTTTAAAAGTAATGAAATGAGTCTGACACTTGAGGGAAAACTATGGACAGTATGATTAAGTTAAATGCAAGGAGAAGAGGAATTAGATGTCTTCTGATGATAAAATAGAAATTTCTACATCATTGACATGCCCGGTCAGTATCTGTGTGCAGTGGCTGGACTTGGAGTCCTTGGCAAGTACTCCGTGTGGGGTAGACGCTCGGTACATGTTTGTTGCTTTGCTTTGCATGAAGTTGGGAAAGTCTGGGTGTGTAAACTGCAATGTGGTTCCTCTGCTTCTAAAATAGTGTGTTTACAGCCAGGAAGTTGAAACCAGGACACTAACCACCATACCTTTATCTCCTCTGTGGAATTAGGGAATGTTAGCGTATAGATGCCATTGGTTGTCAGTCCTGACTTGAATACTTCTGCACAGTCTCTGAAAATGATCTGCTCTTCCTTAGCAACAAAGGAGTCCTTAGGTACTTTAAAAAAAATAGGAAAGCATTTAAAGAGAGTTCATGGAAAGATACAAGTTTATTATTTTGAAATGCACTTAAGTTTTATTACATTTGAATTCTTATAATAAGTAAAAAGGACACATCAGTTTTTATCCTTTCCAAAAACATTACTGCTTTAGTCTGTTCTGCATTAGTTCTCAAAGATTATTACCAGTAATCCATACTTCTTTTTTTTTACCATCAACATGTAATGCAAGTACTTTGCAATTAGCCATAGTAAACAATTACTTTAAAAAAAATCTTCCACCTTGACTAGAATCACATACAGTTATTGCAAAAGAACAACAACAAAAATAGAACGTACAAACAGTGTCCCCTCTACAGTGGCTGCGGGGCATATCCCGTCAGCCATGACCTATCCAGGCTGTGGATGTGTTTTCTCCTTTTTTTAAAAAGTCAGTATCTGAGGTCAAGTCTTGATACATTTCTTTAGACTATTGGGTAAGGACCTTAAGTGTTCTTTGGATTTTAAGCAACCATCCCATTATAGTTTGTGTTCAAGAGGAGCCATTAATTTATCTTTGTCTTTGAAATTCTAAATCTAAAAATCCTTCAAATTTTTACTCTGCTGTCAACATTTAGATTTCCCAATCCTTTTTACCATAAAAAAGTGTGTGTGTGTGTGTGTGTGTGTGTGTGTGTGTGTTCTTGCAGGTATTTGTATTCATTCTGGAGACGCACCAGAGTATAGGCATATAGCACAAATGTGTGGGTAGGTACCACAAGTGGACAGAGGTTCTATCTTCACATCACCTTGAGACATATAGGAAAAGAAAACCCTATTCTGTTACCCTCTCTCCTGTGCCGTTTTTTTCTGCCCAGATTTGAGCTGCATGATTTTCTCTACTTTGGCTCACCAGAGCTAACACCTCATATTATCTCCTTCCCACTAGATGTCAGATGATTGCCTTTTCCTTCTCTATGGATGTGCAAAAGTACTTTTTTCTAAATGATAAGAGAGTGAATCTCCAATTGGAAGGCAGGTATTGGCAACTGGCCCTCTGGTGTCAATACTGCCACTTATCATCAAGAATGGGCGATTTTTATTCATTTCCTTGTCTAAGTGTTTCTGTTAAAATTGGAATAACTGCATGACTCGAGGGTGATGTGAAAACGTACTATTTTTTTGTGAAAATGAAGAATATCTTCACGTGATTCATATGTAAATGTATCTATGTCAAAGAATCCAAGTTTAAAGGACATTAGGAAATAAATCATAGTAAGAACTAGAATCAATTCATTTTAGAAAAAGAAAACATAAAATGGAAATCCCACATAGATTATATACCACATTTCTAAGTAATGACTGAAGATGCCTCTCTTCCTCCCTCTCAAATCCAAGAGAAATTGAAAGGTAAAACAGTAATAAAGTAGGCACGATATATCTAAGGATGAGCTGAGAGAAGGGAACCGACATCCACATTGTCATGAATGGCAAGATTTAATTATTTTTAATGGCTGAATAATATTCCATTATATATGTATATGTATACTTTTATATATATTTCACATCTTCTTTATTTATTCATCTATCTATGGACACTTGGCAGCTTCCTTAATCTGGCTTTTGTGAATAATGCTGCAGTAAACATAGAGGTGCATATATCTTTTTGGATTAGTACTTTTGCATTCTTTGGGTAAATAATCAGGAGTAGAATCACTTCCTCCTTTTTAATTGGTTCTGTGTTGAGACCCTGTAAAGCTTTTGTATGAAACATGTAAGAGAAATAGTCCTTTTCTGAATGATAACATTTTTTTTAGAAATTTGAGAGTTTCACTTACTAATTAGTCGCAATGAAAATGGAAGAAAAAATGATATGTAAACTTGACTTACAGTTTGATGGTGATATCATAGCCAATAAACTATGAACTGTCTCCATCAGATCATGTTGCTGCTTCTGGAGAACCGAATTATTCACTGTGGCGGTCACTAACTGTTTTTCTAGTTCTTCAATGATGGAGTTTTGCTTGGATACTAACACCTGGAGCTGATCTTTCTCTTCTTTTATTGACTGTAGTTGAACTATATGCTTGTCTTCCATGTCTAGTACTTTCTTTTCCAGGAAACTTGTAAAGGGAAATAATTGTTAGTTTAGTGAAGGGTTTTCTGATTGCTTTGTAGACATTGAGTCAGTTTCATAATTCTTATGTAATTTTTAATATTTATTGAATTTCTGTTTCTCCAAGACACTCTGTGAAAATGTTAAAGGAGTGGCCACAGCCTTAAAGAAGCTCTCAAACTTGCCAAGAACAGTAGATAAATAGGTATGACATAGATATGAGTATAGAATTTGCTGGTAAAAATTAAGGCTTGTAATTAGGAGTTATCACATGGAGTGCCCTTGAAGACTGTGGTTTTGCTGTAGGAGACTGTGGGCAAAGAGAAGGCAGCCTCAGTGTTGGGAACACACGTGGGCAGGTGGAAAGATGAGTGGAAAACCCAGGCTGAGAGCCTCATATCTGTGCACGAATCCCTGTGTAACCTGTGTCATAGATGCATAAAGTTTTTCTGTTTTCTACCTAAAATCATTTCTAGTACAAGCGCGTACAGGCAATACACTTTGGAAGCACCCTGTGATGCTTGACCTAGCCAACGTAAAAAAGGGACATTTTTAAATTATTAATCTATCCTGTCTTCAAAGTGACATTGCTGAAATTTGTTATCCAGCTGTCTTTCATGGTCTCTAATATTCTGTGAGGAGGCATAAAAGAAAGATGGGTTGATCCCATGGTCCAGTGTGTGAACACTCCAGAAGGGATATTTATTTAAAAAAAAAAGTTTCTCTCAAACCTATACCAGTATAGCTCCAGAGGGTAGTTGGATCTTGACCTAAAATAGTTAACATTAAGATTAAATACAAACATGTATTGGAGAGTTTAGCTCAGGATCAGGTCACCCCGAAGCATGCTGGCTCTGAGAGCAGCACCATGTGATGAGTACAGAAGCACATAGCATTGCATTTAAAGCTATAAGGAGTCTCAGATCATACATATTCTAGGGCATCATTTTGCAAAATGCAGATTGGGACCCATTACTGGCTTGGGAAATCCATTTAATGAGTGACAATCAACATTTTTTAAATGAGAGAAAATTAATTAAATAGGGTAAAATAAATGAAATATGGGTGTAAATTCATAGCAAGGACTTGGCACATTGTAACAAATACCATGGTCGAGAGTGATGAGTGGTGGAAGAAAGGAGATGGAGTGGCATGGGGTATGCACACGCTGTTAGCACAGCTAACTTGTTAGCATGGCACTTGATTTTCTGATACAGGATAATCAATTTGATCAGCACCATAAAAGTTGGACTTAGGTGCAGGTTATTTTTTTATTAACATAGGTCATGGTCAGTTGAGAAGTGTGAGGAAGTATCCTGTATGGGCAGAAATAACTAAGGTTCTTCAGAAGGGAAGAGTATCAATGTAGTACTTTTCCATAATAATAATCTCTGTAACAATAATCACAATTTAATTGAACTGGTACAAGTAGCCCTTAAATGAATCATTTATTTTTAAAAGGAAAAAAAAAAAAGAATGGTAAGATGAAAAACACATAGTAATTTTCACCTTCTGCTGGTGAAACTAATAATGTTACAGTGTCAATTTTTAGAAAAACATGGACCCTAATAAGTACTTTGATTTCATTGGAAACTATTCTGTAATGAAAACAGCTGCACTTTGGGGGAAATATTGAAGGTAATTTAAAGGTATAGTTTGTCACATGTGCAAAATATTTACATATATGTTTACTGATGTCCTTGCAAATGAAATCCTAGGCTAGTTACAATGTAAGGCACCTGAAAACACAGTAGGCCAAAGTCACTGAGGGACGAAAAAATCATCTGTACAGTTTTCACATTTTTATTTATTTATACTCATTGATGGAAATCTTGTTATCGTCACTTCATTTCATATTTGTGAAAAGGAGATTGTGGCTTCTGCAGCTGCTAAAAAGACTATTCTTCCTGCAGGTATAGATTTGTTATGTGTGGTTTTTAGGACAAGGCCATTGATAAGAAGCTATCCCTTTCAGGGTCTGTACTTTGGCAGGTCATTCAGAAACAGTCCATTTACAACTCTAGTGTCTGAGTGAGATATTTGCCATTCAAGTTGACCCGCACTGCTGTTGTAAGTTACGTAAAACTGTAGTTTGTTAGGTGTGTTTGACAAGGTGGTTTTATGGAAGAAATGTGTTGTTTAAATTGAGTATCCTATAAAACTAGATACACAGTATTGGAAAATTGTGTGAAACTGTGAAAAATTCCCCAGATTAAATTGGAGGAAAATGTGAAAGATTTAAGTGAAAAAAATGTGAAAGACCACATATGCAAGAGTAGCCGGAAAATACAGCAAACTTCAGGATGGGTGGAATTCCTGTTTTATACATTGTCCAGCTTTAACATACAAAGAAATTTCGCCCTATCATGGATGATCAAAAAATGTAGGGAAAGTTGTTGGTTGTATTTCAAAAGCAATTCCAGCTGACTGAGTATAACAAAGTTTACTTGTAATAAGTGAGAACATTAAGCAGTGTATCTAAACTTGAGAATAAGCTTTATACTACTCTAGGCAAGAGGCAATATGATTTGGCGATTATTTACAAAGATGATACTCTGGTAACAAAACTGACTTAATGAATAATATCAGTGTTAATATCAATAATATCAGCATATGAAATTAGAAATGTAAGGAAGGAACAGTTTTCAGTTCCAGGCTGCATTCAACAAACTGGACATGGCCCAGACAGTATTGTTCTGGCAAGCAACTAAAGTAGTCATTCAGCCCCCGTATCTTCCCATTACCGCATCATTAAATAATAGAACATTATTAAATAAAACCATCTTAAGAAAATGAAATTGGAGAGATTGTTGCATCTCAATTTTGGTCTCAAACTTTTATTTACTACTCTGCAGAAGAAAAAAAAATGAAACCTAAAGAAAAGTACTTGAATTAAAAAAATCTATTTGTGGGGATCCCTGGGTGGCGCAGCAGTTTAGCGCCTGCCTTTGGCCCAGGGCGTGATCCTGGAGACCCGGGATCGAATCCCACGTCGGGCTCCTGGTGCATAGAGCCTGCTTCTCCCTCTGCCTGTGTCTCTGCCTCTCTCTCTCTCTCTGTGTGTGACTATCATAAAAAAAATTTTTTTTTAAAAATCTATTTGCTTTTCAAAACCCTCAGTCATGAGTTAAACTTGTTACCCAAAGAACAGAAAGAATTATTTCAGCTGAGTTCCCAATTAACAGGAAACAATGATTGTAAGATAGTAAGTTTAAGACAAGAACTTTGTTGGTTTTTTTGGTTGAGAATAAAGAATTATGTAATTGAAATTATGTAGCTGTGAAATACAGTACCATTCTCCGTGTCACACATACAGCAGTCTTGGTTAGAAACAGGTGAATAAGCACACTTAGCCTCATAACATCCTCAACTGCAATAAGCCTTTGAAAATCCCCACCAATCACCTCAACCTGTTTTTGTATGGGTTTTCTTGGGATTTTTCTAGATCTTATTCAAATATGAACAATATATTTATTATTAACTTCTGTTTTTACTTGGCCATATTCTTAAGAGTAACCATTGTATCATGACATGCACATTGTTTACAGTTTAAAGGTAGTTTTCTGGCTGTGGATCATTCTGCATTGGAAACAACGAAGTTCCCAGAGGTGAAGGAGCTATTAAAATGCCTAGGCCAGTGTTACTTTTACTCCATGATACTGGCGTTATTTTGTCATAGGTTAATTTGTGCAGTACTGAGGTAGAGTTTGGGGAAATCACTGGAAGAGAGACTCTTTAAGGGGCCAGAAGATGAAAAAATGGAAGACTGGGTTAGAAGGCATAGCCACTTCCATATTTCTTCCCATACCCACTCTCGACCTTTCTGAGGTGTCTGATCCTGATGGTACATATTAAGAAATCTGACATTCTGGAAGCCATGCTTACAATTAATTTCACATGAAATAGGCTTTCAGATCCAGAAAGTGTGAAATTCTGAATTACAGATTTTTTGTGTGTTTTAATTACCTGTTCTTATCTTGCAATTTGTTTATTTCACTGGTCTGATCCAAAATCTGTTTTTCCAATTTGTTGGTGGAAAGGGAATGTTCCAGAAGCTGAAGTTCAAGTCTTGTTGTCTGATTTAATACCTAAATGTAACAAAATAAAATTCCCATTTGTCATTTTTAAAGTTACATATAACTTCCTTTTAATTAAGTCAGCTAAATTACAGGAAAACATAACTAAAGCATTTTTTTATGTACCCAAGTATCTTATTTTGGCATATTCTTCATTTTCGGAAAGCGCTTGTAGTCCTGGATTGCATCAGAATGTGGGTTGTTGGTTTTTTTTCACCGTGTCTTTTTTTGGAAAATGTTTAGTAGTTCTGGACAGTGGTATTTGTGTCAAATAATATAATGCTGTTCTTCTTGTTTTGCCATGTTTCAGCCTTTCTTTTCACACGGTGAGACAAGTGGCCATATAAATGGTCATATTTAATACATCAGAAGTTGTTGGTAAATGGAAAAGGTTCTTGGTTCCGCTCAAAACTAAATGATCTCTTATTTATCAGTACACGACATGATTAGAAGTCACATGCTTTCATTCTATAAAACTATAGCTCATTTTTAACCTGAAATTTCCTAGTTTGTATTCACATGTTTAGCTTTTTGTTTTCTGTTTCTCTTTTTTTGATTTAAAAAATATTAACCAAATAGGAAACAATAATACATCACTATGAAGTAGGAGCTCAGTTTTGCTCCATGGGCCTCTCTGGCCTACGCCATATGCAATATCTCTGTTCCCATTGTGTTCTAACAACTTTGAGGATGAATTCCTTGGCGTTTGGCTGCCTTCTAGCAGGAAGAGTCTGTTACTCACATCCTCTGGGTCATGGTTATTCAGGATGTGACATCACGTGTAAGCTTAAGGCAGAATTGTTGCCCAAGAATAAGGGTCCTTGAAAGAACCATTGTTTGCTCAGGGTCGGTGTCATTCATAAAAGACTTGGCTGGGTCCCACCGAGCAGCTTTCAGGATAGCCCTGTCCTTAGTCAACGCAGGATGAGTTCACACCATGAACATTCTTATGAATGAGTGAAGGCGTTGGCCAGCAGAAAGGTTGGATTTTAGTATTAACACCTGGACTATAGATTTGGCCTACATCTCCTTTGGGCCCAAATACTCTCTATTGGTTATTGCTAAAGGGAACTGGCCACTTGGGTCTTTTATTCAATTCCTAAGAGCCATAAAATGAGCACAGTGGGCCAGAGGTGGGGAGGATGGCATGTAGGTCCCGACTGACCCAGCATCAATGGTGAGGTTTTCATCACGTTCCCAGAGCCCCCCAGCTGCAGGTGACTGCCTAAATTATCCAGGTCAGGTGGTTGCCTGTTGCCTCTAAGCTCTCAGACCTCCACCTATCTCTCATTGTCCGGTTGAATAGCCTCTCACTCTCACAGGATATAGGAATCTTCTAATCAGAAAATGTTGTGTTTGGATTTAAACCCATTTCACACAGTAATTTCTCAGCAGTGCCGTATTAGGTTTGGTGCGTAATTCAGTCCCTTGACATCCTTAGGTTCAGCCATTTTAATGTTTAGTTGGACATTATAGGCTGTTTTCTTCTCCGTCATCTCCTGATTTTCCTCTTATCATGGATCATTTGAACCTAGTTTCACAATAGATTTTTTTTAAAAAAATCATGTGATCCAAAGCTCAATAAAAAAAGCCTGCCTCACACAGCATTGCCTTATGTCTTACACTTTATTTCCACCTGAAGATATAAGAAATGTTACACTCCCCAGACATTTTTTGGATGAGCTCGATTTCCCCACCAGTTTTGCTGTCAACAGGCAAGGGATGTGAGTTGAGCATTATGATTTATTTTAATGATTAACTGTGAATATATTGATACATTTACTTTAAAATTTTTATCTTTTTGTTTTTAGCTCTTATTACCTTTTGGGATTACAGTTTTCATACCTTGTGATCCATCATGTAATACAGCTATATTTTTCCTACATTGTTCTAATATTGTGGAAAGATCTCGCAAGAAGTAACTTCTTATTCTGTCCTCAGATAAAAATCTTTTATTCTCCTACCACTTTCCTCATGTTTTCCCCTACTTTATCCAGCACTTCTTAGGGAGACAGTGTAAGAACACTTGTACCATCCTAGATGTGATCTTATTACAGCTGGGAGGCTTGTTGTTTCCCTTACATCATATCCCCTTCTGTTCATATCTGACATTTCTTTTAGCTGAAGTAGCATATAGGAATAATACTTTGCAGAAGTTATTTATTATTAAATCTTTCTTTCTCTCTTTTTAAGCATTACTTACAACTCAGGGAGGTACTGACTTCATAAACCTATAAAGAAGCCAGAGTTAGGAATCAGAATGCAGATTCAACAATGAAGAGACTTGAACTTGGAGCATCTTAATAAATTCCACCCATAGTCCTTTTTCTCACCTGGAGTATTCTTTTTTTTTTTCTTTTAAGTTTTTATTTATTTATGAGAGAGAGGCAGCATGGATGGAGGGAGGGGCCCAGGGGAGGGAAGACTTCCCACTGAGTAGGGGGCTCCATGTGGAACTCGATCCCAGGACCCTGGGATCATGACCTGAGCCAAAGGCAGGTGCTTCACCAACTGAGCCCCCCGGGTGTCCCGCACTCTCATTCCCACCCACTCTGTCCCAGTGGACTATTCTTATTCAGTCACAGGTTGTGTGTCATTTGGCATGACTTGATGAATTTTGTTTTGATGTTTAATGTCTTGGTGTTATCATTTTGTTATCTTCATATTCCTCTCTCCTACTGCTATTAATCAGCAGCTCGTAAAATCTGCGAGCTAAAAGGGTGCAGCCAGTCTAAGACCCAGCCCTCACTTTACAGTTAAAACCCCCAAGGTCCACAGAAGCGGGTGCCTTGCTCAGATTCACTCACCCCATTGATGGCGGGGCTCGAGCCATCAGGGAACTTGAGGCCTTCTGCAGATGGGTAAGCCCTCCGTGCCACGACCACTGCTGCTTGTAAACTCTTTGCCACTTTGTCTATAAACTTATGCCACAAATTGTTTTCACAGTTCCTTGAGATTTGGTTGTATCTTAAAAGTTAGATTGAAGAACAAAGTTTCTTACACTCTGCTTCGGTGCCTTTCATTTCTCAAATGCATGAAACAGTTAAAAACTTATCCAGAAGATACCCAGCGAGGCAGAAGGGCACTTATATAGCTGTCAAGTATGCATCATATGAAATGACTCACAGGTCTTTAGTAGAAAAAATATAATTTAACCTCAGTATTAAAGATGAAAACAGCCACCTGGGTGGCTCCAGACAGTTGAATGTCTGACTCTTGATTTCCACTCAGGTCATGATCTCAGGGTCATGGAATGGAGCCCCATGTCTGGCTTTATGCTCAGTGACGAGTCTGCTTGGGATTCTCTCTCTTTCTCTCTCTCTCTCTCTCTCTCTCCCTTTTCCCTCACCTCTGCCCTCCCCTGCCACCTCCCTCTCTAAAATAAATAAATAAATCTTTAAGGAAAAAAAAAAAGATGAAAATATGTTTCTGCCCTCCCCTGCCACCTCCCTCTCTAAAATAAATAAATAAATCTTTAAGGAAAAAAAAAAAGATGAAAATATGTTTCCTGATTTTAAATTCTTATCTAACTACAAATTTTTATTTTCATATCATTTTTTTGTCCTGCTACCTTCACAGTTTCTTCATTTTCCCACTATTGAATCAGGTAACCATGTGGCTCAATTTCTTGCTAGTAGCTAATCTAGCTGGACCATTACACATTTTGTTTTAGTGCTTACTTGTGCTTCGACATCTGTTAACTTCCGTGTTTGCTCTGCTGTTTGATTTAGTAGGTTTGTTCCAATTTCTATCATCACGGCAGTCTGGTTCTGTACTGCATTCTGTTGCATCTCTACCATCTCTTTCTTCATGTTGTCCTGTATGTAATTCTCAAGCTGGAAGATAACATGTATCAGAAACACAGCGGACAAATGATCAAAAACCTCATCCCTCAATATTTTCCCTTTCCTTTAAAAAAATCTTTTGGAAGACCTGTGCCTTGCTCTAATCTTGCTGGTTGGTTGGTTGGTTGATTGGTTGGTTGGTTGGTTGGTTTTCTCACTAGCAGTACAATGCAGTGTGGTTTTATGTTGACTTAAAATCTGGCAGCTTAGTCACATCATGTGCAGGACAGAGTGATTTTTGTGTGTGTGTGTGTGATGGTTGTTTTTGGTCACCTCTGGAAGGCCACACCTTGGCCGGCAGGGGAGGCAGTGAGGCCCCAGCTCAGAGGTGGGCAGAGGGTGGTGCTGTCAGCAGGCTTGTCAAGCTGCAGGTCTGTCCACGTTCGGCAGAACAGGAACATTTGATTCTACGAAGCATCACTGTTTCTCTCACATTCTAGACTCGTAGTTTCTTGAAACAGAGACTTGGGAAGACTAAGATAGAGTATGAGGAATGGCTCACCGTTGGATTACCCCATCACTCACAGCATCACTCAGTCCCGCGTTCTGCGGGCACCTCTGCTTGGCTTTTACCTTGTTCATCACACATGGGACCCATTAAGTCTTTCCTAACATGTATGAGTTTTCACAAGTTCATCACATCAGGTGCCAGGCAAAGTCATAATCCTGCACTAGGACCTTCATCACTTCACATGCTGGGTGTGTGTGCAATGCCAACTCAACACAAGGGAGTGAAGAAGCTAATTCCACTGCTGTGGGCATAGATACCTATGTCTTTGGCAGTAAGATCACGTCATTAAATATAAATGTGGGATGTCCAGTGTGTGGGAAAGAGCATGGGGGCTTTGGGCTGTGGACACTTGCTCTCCTATTCTTCCTCCAGTCTGGGGATGTTGCTTAACTTTAGGGGTGCCCAATGTCCTCCTGTACCAAACAGTGTTTCTGACTGGTCAGAGACATGTTTGAAGGATCAGCTAAGCCCTGCTTTTACAGTCACCGTGTGCATATATAACGTTGGATACTTAAAAAGTAATTTCCTTTCATTTTTGTATTGCATGGTGATCCTCCGGTAGGAGCCACAATTCTATTCATTAACCCAAAGTACAAGTTCACGAGGACAGAAAGCCCTATTTTTATTTTTTTTCTTCATAGTTATAACTGAGAATTTTTTTTAATTCAATCGAACAATTGAAAGATGAGTTTAAAACTGCTTGTAATGCCTTTCTTTAAAACTTGTAATTCTCTGCACAGAAACCATTCACAGAACCAGTCACCAAACATCATTTCTCCTACAGTCTTAACCACAGAGTAATTCTGTACTTCTGCCTGTAAGAGTGAGAAAGCAGAATGGGGAGGGTAGTGTTTCTCCCTTAGAGTCCAAGGCTTCTTGGTTGGTGCAACTTATAAACTGTGCCTTGGGAGAGTCTCAGGATTGGTATTAGAACTGTGGGTTTACTGCTTGCATTTCTTGCTTGCCATTGACTCTGCCCCTCCACCGTGCACGTTCCATCTCCCTCCTTGTCGTTATGGCCAGGGTTAATGGGCGCTCCCTGGTTCTCCGAGTCACCGGGCAGATAGTGCAAAACCTGACCATTCCTGCAGCTTCATCACTTGAAAAGTCTCGCAGGTGAAGCCTTTCCTTCTCCATATGAACCAAAATAGATAGACCACTGTAAAAACATGAAATCACGTGCTATTCTTTGACAGTCCAAGAAATATCTCTAATACCAACTTCATAAAATCTGAAGAGTGAAACCCTTGTGAAGCCTGAGTTAATTGGCTGGTTGATAACTAGCCCAAGCATTTTCGTGGCTATGTTCTTTCTTAATTTATGCTTCCTCCCTTCCCCTGCCTTTTTAAAATTTTAATTTTATGATTTGAAGAGACAATTTATAAGAACTCGACAGAAGTTTATTTCTCCTTTCCGTCCCTCCCTCTCTCTCTCTGCTCTCTCTCTCGTTCACATACTCTCTCACACATGCAGACACTCTCCCTCTTTCTCATCACCATGGGAGTAATAGAATTTTTGAGGTTAAAGTTAAAGCTAAATAAGTCATCCAGAGGAGTTGTCTTAGTTACTCTTAACACCCAGCAAAGATAATATTTAGAAAGACTTATTCTGGAAAGTTTGGGCTTATTAAAGATATGTTCAAGCTGGAGTTTGGTTCAAGTCCATACTCTGAAGTAATAATTTATAAACTAGTGTAATAAAGGTCTTAATTCCCTTATTGATTTTAGTACTTAAGCACTAAAATAAAAATGATTTGGTCTGTTGTCACTCTAAATCATATAACCAGAGGAGGAAAGGGGGTCCTTTTGTCCCTGCCCCCATCCTAGAACTACAGGGTCAAAAGTGGTTACAACCATCAAGACACATTTGAGAAGCTTATTTATAATCCGACATTTTAAAGTCAACTTCCTATTTAAAATCAGACTCAAGCACTTTAAAAACCATAAAAGACCCAATTTTTATAAGTAGAAAATTTTAACATTATTACCATAACTTTTTCTAAGCTTGAAAACAATAGAATGCAGAACGCTTTTTAAGTCAGTATTTTTCAGGCTTTGGGGACGACAAAGTGCATGCATGTGGTGGGTGTGTGGGTGTCGTTAATGTTACATGGAAGCAAATTACAGATACACGTATGCGTGTGCTGTGGGGGTACCTAGAGCGCTTATGTCCACAGTATACATGCAGATAGCGTCTGTATAGGGTATGTACAACTCAGTAAAGTAAAATCCTAGATGATACCCAGTATCTCATTGAGGTCTGGGGGATGAATGAGGAACAGACAGCGATATCAAGAAGTAGACATTTTGGGGGGATGCCTGGGTGGCTCAGCAGTTGGGTACCTGCCTTCAGTTCAGGTCTGATCCCAGGATGTGGGATTGAGTCCCACATTGGGTTCCCTGCAGGATGCCTACTTCTTCCTCTGCCTGTGTCTCTGCCTCTCTCTCTTGGTCTGTATCTTTCATGAATCAGTAAATAAATATTAAAAAAAAAAGAAGTAGACAGTTTTGTGTTGATTTCCAAAAAGGTTTGTGCTCTTACACTTGAAGCAGTGAAAATAAGATTTTAGGAGAAATGGGTGCTGTGACAACTGAGTACTCTTTCACAACAGAGAAGCCGTACTTAGTCCTCTTCCTTCTTTCCTCATTTATTGCCCAGGAATGTATTTCTGTTTAGTATCACTTGTTTTTTACTGCCTGCAACTGAAGCCCAGAAATATAGAAATCTGCCCAGTGCCATTCTGTCCTAGCGTAAGGAAGACTTTGTTCAAGGGAAAATGTGAGATGACTGAGATCTCCTCTGCCCCGTGGGCAGTGTCGTGCTCCACTCTCCTTGGGCAGCCCTTTCTGTCTTTGTCATCTGCACTTAGCTGCTTTTCTCAAAACAGTTCCAAGATACTTGACCCTCCCCAGGGAGGAGATGGGGTTCTTCCTCCTTTCACACGGGTGGCTTCACACACTCATGTCTTGCAGGAATGTTTGACGTTGCCCTCATGTCAGAAGATGATCATGTGGTGATTCCGATTCATGGGTCCAAGTGCCTCCCAAAAAAAGGTCCCCCTTACAGTTTGAAGGATGGTGTGCACGGTCATTTTGCCCCCTTCTTAAATCATTGGTCTAAGCACTAAAAATGTGGGTCCTTGAGCTGTTTCTCTCTCCTTAGAGCTCAAGTAAATTATCTAAATTCCATGAACATTTCAAGGCTATCGCTGTCATTGTAGTTGCATGAGGTTGTTGCTCAGTATTGGTTCGATTTACTAAAAAAGAGTGCACCCTAAGCATAGCCTTTCAAGTTGGCAATGCATTGGAGTTCAAGCAACCAGAGTAAACTATTTTAACATAGACAGATAGATAGATAAGATAGATAGATGTAAAATATGTCTGGGGTTTTTGATTACTCCTCCAACATTTGGAATGATTAAATTTGACAGGAAAAATACGTTTGTTTGCAAGGTAACTATGGCAGATTGATTACATGTTAAAATGCTTCCCTTGCCACATTTCATCTCACCAAGATTATCATCATCATTTTTTCGACCAAAAGGAAAGTAATCTTGAAATTGGCTGGGGAAAGGAAAACACAGATAATGTACGAAAACTATCCCCAACTTCGAGATTGTGATCTTGGTCCCGTACCAACTATATAGTCCTTGGTTGAGAGGTCTTTTCTTTTTAAATAAAGCTCCGTGTCCTGATAACCTTTTCTAACTAATTAGTTTTTGTCCTCTGAATGCTCTAATTTCCCTAGGAAACCAACAAATTGCAGGAGGTTTCACTGCAAACACTTTATTGCTAGCATTTCAACGTAGAAACAAATTACTCTCTTGCACACACACGCACCCTCAAAGAATGTTTCTTTGCTACGTCAGGACTCCCTCCTGACTTGGTCCCATCTTCTCACCCGGTGTTCAGCATCCTCTTCTGTGTCTGGATGGTCACAAAGCCCCTAACTGCACACAAGTCGCCCCTCCCTGAGTGTCGTGGTTGCTCAGCGGCTCACATTACTCCCTCATGGTTGTGCCTGTAAGATGAAGTGCAGATTCCCTCACTTGGCGGCCCATACTCCTTCCCATCTGTCCTCTCCAGTCTCCCGGCCTGCTTTCCTCGGTGCACCTTGCCTCCTGGCTACGCCAGAGCCTTAGGCTACTTCGACCTCCAGCCCTCGCCTGCCATCTGCCTTGGCCTGAGTCTCCTTCCCCCTTCCACGGCTATACACTGCCCCATCGCATGCCCTCCTCAAAGGCCTCCATGGTGCTGCTGGGGTTGCCTTTTAATACCAAAAAAACATTCTGTACTTGTTTCGTTGATTTTTAGATCTCCTCACACTCCAGATTGATGTTCTTGTTTGCTTGGGATATGGAAGTTGTGTGTGCCCACACACCCTCATAACAACACGCAAAGCATGTGCTCTTAAAATTAGCTTGAAAACTTGGAGGCAAGATTATTAAATCCAGGGATTTTCTGTTTGGAAGGCTTTTGACCTAATGTTCTTGGTTCCCTGTCATGAAGAAACTGAAATATCTTTTGAGGTTTCAGACAGAAAAGTGGCAAAATGGGCTTTCTTCCCGCTCCTTATAAAGTGTGTGGGGGTGTGTGTGCACGTGTGTTTAAATCTAGGGATTCTACTTCCTAAGTGCTCAGCAGTATTTAGGGTGACATGTGGAGGTTAAAGAGGAAAAGGCTGAGGACTCATGGCCCAAGCACATCTTTGTCCTCTGAAACACTAGCAGGAGTCGGCAGGCAAATATGTTGCTCATACACTGGAGATAGTGTTCAGATGCTCCGTCGGCTGGAAAGTTCTCCTGTTTCCTCTTTGTATTGATGCCATACTTGAATTTTTCCAGCCTAGAAAAGTCCATACCAAAGCCGTGTGCCTACCATTGACTGTCTGTCATTTCAGTCCTTTCTCTCCATGGCCGGAGTTAGGCACTTAAGGTTTTCTAGGATGTTAATAAGCAAACCTGTCTCCATCAGCATCACTCCATGGAGCCCACCCCACAGAGGCTCTTTCAAGTACTTCCTATAACTAATTTGTTCTATCTATCTTTTTAGCTTGTTTCTATTAATAGTTTATGAGTGACCTTTTGTTATTTGATACTGTGTCTAGATAACCCCTTTCTTATTGAGGAAGACACAACGAGATGGAAAAATATTCCATGCTCACAGATTGGAAGAATCAATATTGTGAAAATGTCTATGCTATCCAGGGCAATTTATAGGTTCAATGCAATCCCTATACAAATACAAGGGACTATCTTCAGAGAGTTGGAACAAATCATCTTAAGATTTGTGTGGAATCAGAAGAGACCCCGAATAGCCAGGGGGGATATTAAAACAGAAAACTGTAGCTGGGGGCATCACAATGCCAGATTTCAGGTTGTACTACAAAGCTGTGGTCATCAAGACAGTGTAGTCCTGGCACAAAAACAGACACATAGATGAATGGAACAGAATAGAGAATCCAGAAGTGGACCCTCAACTCTATGGTCAACTAATATTTGACAAAGGAGGAAAGACTACCCACTGGAAAAAGGACATCTACATGCAGAAGAATGAAACTAGACCACTCTCTTACACCAGACACAAAGATAAACTCAAAATGGATGAAAGGTCTAAATGTGAGACAAGATTCCATCAAAATCCTAGAGGAGAACACAGGCAACACCCTTTTTGAACTTGGCCACAGCAACTTCTTGCAAGATACATCCATGAAGGCAAGGGAAAGAGAAGCAAAAATGAACCGTTGAGACTTAATCAGGATAAAAACCTTCTGCACAGCAAAAGAAACAGTCAACAAAACTAAAAGACAACCTGCAGAATGGGAGAAGATATTTGCAAATGACCTAGCAGATAAAGGGCTAGTATCCAAGATCTAGAAAGAACTTATTAAACTCAACACCCAAAGAAACAAACAATCCAATCCTGAAATGGGAAAAAGCCATGAACAGAAATCTCACAGAGGAAGACATAGACATGGCCAACAAGCACATGAGAAAATGCTCCGCATCACTGGCCATCAGGGAAATACAAATCAAAACCACCATGAGATCCCACCTCACAGCAGTGAGAATGGGGAACATTAACAATACAGGAAACCACAAATGTTGGCGGGGATGTGGAGAAAGGGGATCCCTCTTGCACTGTTGGTGGGAATGTGAACTGGTGCAGCCACTCTGGAAAACTGTGTGGAGGTTCCTCAGAGAGTTAAAGATAGACCTGCCCTACGACCCAGCAATTGCACTGTTGGGGATTTACCCCAAAGATACAGATGGAGGGAAACGCCGGGACACCTGCACCCCGATGTTTCTATCAGCAATGTCCACAATAGCCACACTGTGGAAGGAGCCTCGGTGTCCATCGAAAGATGATGGATAAAGAAGATGTGGTTTATGTATACAATGGAATATTCCTCAGCCATTAGAAACGACAGATACCCACCATTTGCTTCAACGTGGATGGACCTAGGGTATTATGCTGAGTGAAATAAGTCAATTGGAGAAGGACAAACATTATATGGTCTCATTCATATGGGGAATATAAAAAATAGTGAAAGGGATTATAGGGGAAAGGAGAGAAAATGAGTGGGGAAATGTCAGAGAGGGTGACAGACCATGAGAGACTCCTAACTCTAGGAAATGAACAAGGGGTGGTGGAAAGGGAGGTGGGCAGGGAGTGGGGGTGACTGGGTGACAGGCACTGGGAGGCACTTGATGGGATGAGCACTGGGTGTTATGCTGTATGTTGGCAAATCGAACCTCAATAAAAAATATACAAAAAAATAAATTTAAAAATTTTAAAAAGATTATCATGTTATCTCAAATAAAAATAATTTTACTTAACTACAAAAAAGATAACCCCTTTCCTATTTTCACTGGTCATAAAGAGACCGAAAGTGTGCATGTTGATGACTATGAGCGTGAAAACGTGATGGGGAGTAGAGCTGCATGCATCAGTCGGTGCCACGCTGAAGTTAATAGCTTGTCCCCCTTCTCCTGTGACTGACAAAATTTTAAATAATTTGAATACAGTATATCTATGCTCCCTTAAGCCATATTTCTTTACTTAATCTGTGAGTGTAACTACATATCTCTCTTCATTATTTAATTGGGGGTTTTCATCCCATAAGCTCGCATCTCTTTGCCTCTTTGCATGTTTCCCTCAGGAGAGAGTGTATTTTTCCCCTCAAAGCATCCCAGTCATTTCCTACTGATAAAATGGCTATTTTTTTCATCAGTATCAGCCATTTTACATATACGCCCTCTTAAGTACACTGAGGCTGGTATAGTAACATAAATGAATTGGGGCATTTCATATGGGAAAAGGTGCCATGTGTTACATGTGTGTGGCTTTTAAAAGGGTTCTTATGGTACGTATGTATTTACCCCAACGTTTGCTAGAGCTCTGGCTCCCAACACCTTGTAGGTACTCCCGAGGCAGCAGAGCCAATAAATGCAGTAGATATTCTAAAATGATGTGTTTGCTTATATAAAGCAAGAATGGTAATAGCAGTTTGCATCTGCAAGATGGTTTTATATGAATTTCCTTGTATATGAACATATATGTCGTGTACAGGGTATATTTCTTTATATATTAAATCTGTGTTTCTTTATTCATCCATTAATATGGCAATTTCGCTTGACTGTCCTATGCCTTCGCTTGGGTGTTCCCCGGACCAGGGCCTAGCCAGAGGCACGCAGGCAGCAGGACAGGCCGGGGCGGGGCGGCTGCGGGGCTCGGTGGGCCTCCATGGTGGCGACGGGGAGCCGGAGAGCCACCCCCCGACCACCACCTGCAGCGAGACAGGGCCTCTCCAGTGCCCGTGGGGGGGGGGGGGGGGCGGCACGGCCTCGGGCATGGCCTCAGGGCACGACCTCAGGCACGGCGTGGCTGCTCGGGTGGGCACCCAGCCTGGGCCACCAGGCCGGGGGTGCCCTGGAGCCCTGTGCCCGCCAGCCCCGGCACCAGGGCCAGTCTGCCACGGAGGACGTCGCTCCCCGAGTGGCCCGGCCCATGGCCTCCCTGGTGGAGGGCCTGCCGTGTGCAGCGGAGGGCAGTGCCCCAGGCCCGGGGGCCACACATGGAGCGTCCCCCGCAGCCTCGCTCTGGGGCAGCAGGTGCAGCTCGGTCCCTCGGGCGCCGCACCGCCGCTGCTCCTTCCTCCCGGCCCAGTCCGCGGCGCCCTGACCCACGGCAGCTCAGACACGATCTGGCCATCAGGTGAGGCCGTTGGGCAAAACAGAGCGGGGGTTTCTTCTTCCGTCCAACAGTGTGCGCGTGCCTCCCGGATGGCAGGTGTACGGGGAGGGACAGCGGCAGTAGGCTGTCAGGTCTGTGCACGGCAGGCGGCACTGCAAAGCGCGTGTCCCCACGGACACGCGCGCGCCCTCACACTGGAGACGAAGCCCACCGAGCTCCGTGCCCCCATTTGTGCAGCACCATAGATGGGCAGGAGCTGAGGGGTCCGAGGCCCCAGAAGTCAGAGTGTTGACTTCCCTCCTTCCGAGGGAGGCCGCAGGACCCGGGGCCCCAGGCCTAGCTCGTCCCCGGGCGGCCCACGGCCCACCCCGCACGCTCACCGCCGCACCGAAGTACTTGTGCTCCCCTTAAAAAAAATGTGCCACCGGGCATGAGCAGTGTTGCTTTTTCACTTCTGTGCTGAAGTATTCAGATCCCAAGGCTCGTTTCCGCCCTTTACCTGCCCTATCCCTGCCGTCCCTTTCTGTCTTCACGGGCTTTGCTGAAATCCTGCCGAGATTTCTAGGGACACGGCAGCGTCATCGTCCTTAACGCAGGTTTTTTTTGTTGTTGTTTCTTTTTCTCTATAACATGAAATAAATATCCCGTGTCACAATTACTATACGAGGTGGCCCGGAAAGGCAGGAAAGGGCTAAAGGAATTTAAATTATTTTTGTCTTGAAGATGCTTTCAAGGCGAGCTAGTTCTGTAGGAGGCAGCCAGGAGGCCTGTGTTGCTCCTCGCACAGGAGGGCAGGGACGGGGACCTGGGAAGGCGGCGGCCTTGCTCGGGGGCCTGGGGATTGGGCTTGAGTGGCCTGCGAGCTGGGCTCCGCACATCACCGCCGGCCTCCCGCCAGCGCTCCTGCTCCTCCTGCTGTTGCTAGCAAACCCCGAGGTGCAGACGGTTGGGGGGATACCATGGGCATCGGACTAATCCGCATGAGCATTTAGCCATAAGGCATTCCGCCTTTCGTGTGTGACGGGCGCCCCCCCGTCGACCCGCCGTCAGCAAAATGTACTTTTGTGGTATTTTCTCCCTGTGGCCGATAGCCATCTTCTGACCTATTCACATCTTCTTGCCGGGACATCATCCTGTCCACATTACCGTGGATTAGGATTAAGGGAAGCGACATAGTCTTGTATACTGTCCTCACTGATTTGACGTTTCTGCGAGCTGGCGTACGGATGCCACCTGACGTACGGTGGAGGGGAGCCGCGCGGGCGGCCTTCGGCTTCACCCGCTGACCTTGAACAAAGCCATCCAAACCACAAACGAGAGTTGCTGCACTAATAGGAATAGCCCCGGGAAATATTTAGGCAAGTGCGGCGTTCTCATTTCCATAAAGCTGTAGCCGCAGCTTTTTTAATTCTATGATTTTATAACAGCGAAAGTTCATGTTTTTGTGAACCATTTAGGAGGGAAAGTGTACCCCCCCCCCCCACGCCTCAAGTCTAATATTAGATTACCTCTAATTTGACCTCTGGTTCCATCTTCATTCTCACAAGTGTTTAAAGCTGTAAGCCTTTCATATTCACTCACATAACTCAGTGGCCCATGTGCACGTAGTTTAGGAAATTGTACGCTTGCCTGGGCTTTGCAGAAGCAAAGTGATCTTTTTTTCTTCTTCTTTCTTTCTTAACCCTCATTACAGAATACAAACTGTTTGTTTAATTATGCCATGCTAATTTTTAAATCCATAATGCATTTTGAAGCATGTTGACAGTTTATTTAAAACCTGATCAACAGTAGATTTTTTTTTTTCTAATCAGAAACAGTGCAGCAAAACCAAAACAAGTTTCAGTGCCCAAATTATGTGGCAAGACAGAATGGTATGGTTTGGGCAGACCCCCATCTGTCTGCCTTCAGCCCAGGGCGTGATCCTGGGGTCCTGGGATCGAGTCCCACGTCGGCTCCCTGCATGGAGCCTGCTTCTCCCTCTGCCTGTGTCTCTGCCTCTTTCTCTCTCTCTCTCTCTCTCTGTCTCATGAATAAATAAATATAGTCTTAAAAAGAAAATAGTATGGCTTCTTCTTTTTTTTTTTAAATCATTTTAACACATCTTCATTTCTTGATCTGGAATTCGATAAGAAGCGTATTAAGTATGTTTCAGCATTTACTGTTCACCTCTGAGACGTCGACAGCCAAGTGGGGCTGCCGTTCGCTTTGGAAGACAGGACACGAGCTCTAAGCACATTCCACTTCTGTCTGTGGCTTGCAGCGCAGGGAAACTGTTCCAGAAGCCACACACACAGTGCTCTGGGGATGGCTGTAGTTGGACTCCACGAGAACAGAGCCTCAGCTGGGAACTGCAAATAGTGATTATGACTTGGGACAAATCAGTGAGCTTCTAATTATGCCCCCCGACCTGAAATGAGCGAGTACCCTCCTACAAAATACATGTTGTATCAGACTTCTCTTTACAAAATACCAGCTTCTGATTCATTTTTAGAGGGAGTTCATTTCAAGCTTTTGTTTCAGGGGCATGCCATTCATGTAACTGGGGGAGTCATTTGCTCTCCAATGGTTGAGTAACAACAGACAGGCAAAAATGGGCCATAAAATGAAGATGCCGCTGCTTCATATGGAGTTTAAGTGCACACTATTCTAATTTCTGTAGGATTACCAACTTATCCTAAAGTAACATTTGCGTAAAATTTCAGTCTAAGAAGGAATCCATTTAAATGAAGACACAGACATGGCATATAGAGTTATACGTTGCACTAAAGTAACCTTTCTTACATACTTACTTGCTATATATAAGATCTGTTGGTCTGTCCAACTCAGGAGGACTTGAGATACGTTTCGTGGCTGATTATATGGTACCAAATTGGAACAGCTAAATGACATTCTTTAATGAACACTTTCCACGAGTTGCTTTCTCACAATAGAATGATTATTTTGACTTGCAAATGTTGCTCCTGGGGACTGATTTGATGTGCTCATGCACTGCAATTCAATTTTTGAAAATAACCTAACAGGTTACTGCTAAAATTAAATGACATCACAGGCATCACGCAGCAAAGGAAGCCACACACAAAAGAATGCTTGCTGCATGATCCCATTTATATCACGTTCGAGAATAGACCAAACTTATCAATGGTGACCGAAGTCAGGATGATGATTTCTGGGTGGGAGATGTTGGGGGTGGGGGTGCTGGAGGTGGTGCAAGCAAGGTTATTAAGTGGGAAGGAGCAAGAGGGACATTTCTGGGCTGCTGGAAATATTTTATATCTTAATCTCAGAGCTGGTTGCACATGTAAATTCATATTTTAAAAGTTCATGAGGCTGTCAATTTAAGAATAGTACACTTTACACACTTCCTGTGTTTTAGACCTCAATAAAGAGGTTTTTGGGGTTTTTTTAGGAAAGGATATTAAAAATGAAATGTTTGACAAATTTTGCTGTAACACCATGACCCCAGCTGCTATGAGTGATTTTATTTACCTCTGTCTGCAGCTTTCATCTGTTTGTTCCTAAATACCGCCTAAAGAAATGAACTTTGAAAAAGTGATTTCACAGCAACTGCAGAGAGCTATAGATTAAACTGTTCCAGCTGCCCAAAGAGGGTTAAAAGTATTCAGTTAGGTAAATTAGTGATTTCACATTCCGAAACTCAATTCTTTCCGGATCAAGCATAAAAGGCATTTGCTCTTGGAAGACCAAGAAAGAATTCATGCAGTTCCCATTAGTCTAAAAATAAATAATAAATAAATAAATGTCTGAGTCATGGGTTGCATTTTGTTGGAGTTCAGTGGCTTCAAGTGTAGGAAGAAAATGATCTATTCTCTGAATACTTGTGCTACCCCTAGCCCATTGGAATGAAAACAAAATTACTCTGAGAAAAGTGAAATCCATGAATTATTCCATTGAATTTATTCATATTTTGAGTTATTCCAATTCAAGTAGTTCTTGCATGAGCAACCTGATTCAAAACAAAACAAAACAAAAACAAACAAACAAAAAACCACCTAAATAAAGTGGCTTTGTTTGTATTGGATCAAAGCGGGGAAAAGGTTGTGATTTTTGAAGCTATTGTGGAGTTGTCATTCCAGCACAGATACTGAGACTCAAACCCACACTGGGGTGTGAATCCCAGCTCAACTACACACTACCCACCCGGTCAACTTTTTTTAGCCTCAGATTTCTCATTGGTAAAACAGGCATTTAATGCTCACTGAGCTATGTTAGCATAATGATTGGATGGAAGTAATTAGCACGGTTCCCAAACGGTTTGCCAAGGTACCCTGGGCTCCTGCAGCGAACCCAGAGGAGCAGTGGGATGTAGTTTTATGTTCAAGGGAAGCCCCACCATACTTAACACCTGCCAACCACTAGAAGAATTAGAATCTCAACGTAGCTCACAGTTTCAGCGCTATTAGATTATGCTGCTGTGCAAAGCTGGGTTTTGGGTGGTTACTGCCGCAAAAGGCAACTACTACGTGACACTCGGCATGGAACTCGAAATGAGGGTGGCAGTGTCCAAGTTGATTCCAAAGTTTAAGGTGCTGAGCAATGCCTAGCTGGCAAATATAGCCCACCGGTAAATAATTGGTATCACTTACATCTCTAGAACATCTTTATTGACTCAGCCTGCATTTGGTAGGGTGTGCACTCAATCTACTCCCTCTCCTTCCTTCCCTTGGTCCCCATCGTGTCTTTAACTGCAATCTCTGTGATTTGAAATGTTGATTGGAACCTCAGTAAATCAAAAAGATTTACTGTAAATCAAAAGGTAATTATGTCAGACCTTCCTTAAGACATGTACTTGAATATTCCTAACTTCCAAAACAATTAAGGGAAACAGCCCCGTTTCTTGCAAGCTAGTTGTTGGGCACCGCGTCCCCTTTCAGGCTGACAACACTTTAAGTGTAGCGTGCTACGGAGGAACGTTCTTAGAGCCACATGCCTACATCCTGTGGGATAGCACGGTCGCCTCTGGCTGATGGCAGTTCGCGCGGGCAGCAGGAGGACAGGACGTGTGCCAGTTTTACAAAAGTAAGGTGGTCCACTTCTGCATGTAATTTATAGTTTGCATGCTGCCGTCCTCACTTGTTCAACGTCGAGCGCGTTTTATAATGTATAGAAAAGCCAAATTTCCTTGAACACCAAAGCCATTTGGGAAGTAACTTTTCAGTGTGATTCTCCAAATGCTTGCGGTAAAAGTACGAAGGGACTTGAATCATTTTCCCATAATTAGTTTCAGTTCTGGAGGTCTGCCCCTTCTCCCTAACCCTACCGCCTTGCATGCATGCCGATTCCAATGGAAGCTAGTGGAAAATTCCTATCCCCTTTCACTCCACCGCCAGGAGTTATAAAAAGCATGTCATTCAGAATTGACTTTTTCTTCTGCATGCTTTAATTTTTACTCACAACTTAAAGGGGGGAAAAAAAGTCCTTTCAGGAGATATTTCTCTTTAAATGGGGTGAGGGGCCCAGCATCACTGTGAGCCACCATGGACTGGCTGACTCACTTCGCGTCACCCTTAGGGGTCAGATGCTGACATCACCAAGTGCTGATCGAGGGGCAGTACACCTGATGGAGACACCACCTCCTCCTCCTCCTCAGAGCTCCAGGGACTCTGGTTCACACTAATCACTCATGACTTCAGTGGGAGCAGCAGCTCACATGCAAGTGGGAATGAGGGGTGAGGGGAGAGGCAGGAAGTGGGAATGAGGGTGGGAGGAGAGGCAGGAAGTGGGGATGAGGGTGGGAGGACAAGGAGGAAGTGTGAATGAGGGTGGGGGGAGAGTCAGGAAGTGGGAATGAGTGTGGGAGGACAAGTAGGAAGTGTGAATGAGGGTGGGGGGAGAGTCAGGAAGTGGGAATGAGTGTGGGAGGACAAGTAGGAAGTGGGAATGAGGGTGGGGGGAGAGGCAGGAAGTGGGAATGAGGGTGGGAGGAGAGGCAGGAAGTGTGAATGAGGGTGGGGGGAGAGGCAGGAAGTGGGGATGAGGGTGGGAGGACAAGTAGGAAGTGGGGATGAGGGTGGGGGAGAGGCAGGAAGTGGGAGGGTGGGAGGACAAGTAGGAAGTGGGGATGAGGGTGGGGGAGAGGCAGGAAGTGGGAGTGAGGGTGGGAGGACAAGTAGGAACTGTGAATGAGGGTGGGGGGAGAGGCAGGAAGTGGGGATGAGGGTGGGAGGACAAGTAGGAAGTGGGGATGAGGGTGGGGGAGAGGCAGGAAGTAGGGATGAGGGTGGGAGGACAAGTAGGAAGTGGGGATGAGGGTGGGGGAGAGGCAGGAAGTGGGGATGAGGGTGGGAGGACAAGTAGGAAGTGGGGATGAGGGTGGGGGAGAGGCAGGAAGCGGGAGTGAGGGTGGGAGGACAAGTAGGAAGTGTGAATGAGGGTGGGGGGAGAGGCAGGAAGTGGGGATGAGGGTGGGAGGACAAGTAGGAAGTGGGGATGAGGGTGGGGGAGAGGCAGGAAGTGGGGATGAGGGTGGGAGGACAAGTAGGAAGTGGGGATGAGGGTGGGAGGACAAGTAGGAAGTGGGGATGAGGGTGGGAGGAGAGGCAGGAAGTGGGGATGAGGGTGGGAGGACAAGTAGGAAGTGGGGATGAGGGTGGGGGAGAGGCAGGAAGTAGGGATGAGGGTGGGAGGACAAGTAGGAAGTGGGGATGAGGGTGGGGGAGAGGCAGGAAGTGGGGATGAGGGTGGGAGGACAAGTAGGAAGTGGGGATGAGGGTGGGGGAGAGGCAGGAAGCGGGAGTGAGGGTGGGAGGACAAGTAGGAAGTGTGAATGAGGGTGGGGGGAGAGGCAGGAAGTGGGGATGAGGGTGGGAGGACAAGTAGGAAGTGGGGATGAGGGTGGGGGAGAGGCAGGAAGTGGGGATGAGGGTGGGAGGACAAGTAGGAAGTGGGGATGAGGGTGGGAGGACAAGTAGGAAGTGGGGATGAGGGTGGGAGGAGAGGCAGGAAGTGGGGATGAGGGTGGGAGGACAAGTAGGAAGTGGGGATGAGGGTGGGAGGACAAGTAGGAAGTGGGGATGAGGGTGGGGGGAGAGGCAGGAAGTGGGGATGAGGGTGGGAGGACAAGTAGGAAGTGGGGATGAGGGTGGGAGGACAAGTAGGAAGTGGGGATGAGGGTGGGAGGAGAGGCAGGAAGTGGGGATGAGGGTGGGAGGACAAGTAGGAAGTGGGGATGAGGGTGGGAGGAGAGGCAGGAAGTGGGGATGAGGGTGGGAGGACAAATAGGAAGTGGGGATGAGGGTGGGGGGAGAGGCAGGAAGTGGGGATGAGGGTGGGAGGACAAGTAGGAAGTGGGGATGAGGGTGGGGGAGAGGCAGGAAGTGGGGATGAGGGTGGGAGGACAAGTAGGAAGTGGGGATGAGGGTGGGAGGACAAGTAGGAAGTGGGGATGAGGGTGGGAGGAGAGGCAGGAAGTGGGGATGAGGGTGGGAGGACAAGTAGGAAGTGGGGATGAGGGTGGGAGGACAAGTAGGAAGTGGGGATGAGGGTGGGGGGAGAGGCAGGAAGTGGGGATGAGGGTGGGAGGACAAGTAGGAAGTGGGATGAGGGTGGGAGGACAAGTAGGAAGTGGGGATGAGGGTGGGGGAGAGGCAGGAAGTGGGGATGAGGGTGGGAGGACAAGTAGGAAGTGGGGATGAGGGTGGGAGGAGAGGCAGGAAGTGGGGATGAGGGTGGGAGGACAAGTAGGAAGTGGGGATGAGGGTGGGAGGAGAGGCAGGAAGTGGGGATGAGGGTGGGAGGACAAGTAGGAAGTGGGGATGAGGGTGGGGGGAGAGGCAGGAAGTGGGGATGAGGGTGGGAGGACAAGTAGGAAGTGGGGATGAGGGTGGGGGGAGAGGCAGGAAGTGGGGATGAGGGTGGGAGGACAAGTAGGAAGTGGGGATGAGGGTGGGGGAGAGGCAGGAAGAGGGAGTGAGGGGTGAGGGGACATGTGGGACGCGGGACTGCGGGTGGGGGGCACACAGGAATCAAGGAGCCGCAGGAGGTTTTCCGGTTGTCAGGGTCTGTTTGTTTCAACCAAGTGTGAGTCATCTCACCCTCGCTTTGCGACCAGAGTCACTGTGGTCGCGCCTGATTCGGCCTGACTCCTGTGAGCAGCTGAGTGTGTCAGGGTAGTAGTTCTTGAATGCCCCCTCCCCGCCCCCCGGAGAAGCCTGGCTTCAGGCTGGAGTGACCTGCCTGCCACCTTGAACTTTGTGGCTTCGCATCTTTGCTGAGTCCCCTCGGCAGAAGGACCTACCCTGGAGCTTTGTGGGACTCAGATGATGAGCGGTTGGTTCCAGTGGAATCTTGGCCTCTGCTGCCGTGGCTCTGGGAGTCCTTTGGCCAAAGGGGGTCAGAGTCAGAACTTGATGGCCCAGGACGCCTATCTTGCATCGCAGCATTCTTCAGGTGTGTGCAGACCTCTTCCTCGACCCTTACACCATCAGTTCTCCGGAGCACGGACGCTCTGGGGAGAAAGTTCATGCCAGCCTAGGAAATGTACTGAAAATCCCGGGGATGTGAATCCTCATACTAAACCTTAAGCCCAGTGGCCGTGAGCTTTCCTCTGGCCCACGTCTGAAAAGCAGCTCTCGGGTCTCCATGGCTGGACGTCTTTGCGGTCCCACAACTGCCCAGGAAGCAGGATCAGGCCAGGCCCCACGATAGAGGAGCTGCGCTATGGCACGGGGAGTGCACCTTATGGGTTTTCACAGGGGTGACTGTAAACCAAACAGACTGAAGCATAATGCTGTCACAGAAACATTGGAACCCAAGGACAAACCGTGGTGCTCCCAGACGCAGGCTCTCGTCTGTAAAGTTGCGTGCGGCTAGAAAATTGAGGTGTTGTCAGGGAGGAGGTGAAGACCGGGAAGGCCAGAGAAAGTGGTGGATGGCTACCTGACAGACCCTTTGTTTTATCCCCCTCTGTCTTCTTGTTAACCTCCGATGACGGAGGCCACCAATACATGTCAAAGAAGAGACGCCCCCCAGCACACGCGGTGTAGATTTCGTTAGCAGGCAGATTGGTCTTGGAAGTCAAGTCAAGGCGCCTTTCAGTCGGGCCAACCGCAGAGGTTCCTGAGACACAGTACAGGAAAAATAGTACACGGCCGTGTCCAATTAAGAAGTGTTGACGTTCACAAAAGGACACAAATATCCACCTATAACCGTACAGTGAGCACACAAATTGTGTCATACACCTAAAATGAAACACTACACAGTAATGGGGAGGGGCAGATTTTAGTACAACAGCAAGGATGGATCAGAGAAGTAATCAACCAGAACCAAAAAAAAAAAAAAAAGAATATGTATGGCATTGCCCCAATTATATGAAATCTAAAAGTTAGCACAATTAGCCTACAGGGACAGAGGGCAGGAGGGTGGCTAGCCTTGGGAGGAAGAGGGAAAGTAGCACCCCTTCCCAGTGGGGAGCATGGTCTCCGACCCCCCAGCGGAAGCCTCAAGGCACAGATTGCACCAAACCCTATGTGCTCTGCATCTTGCCCTGTACACACACACGACAAAGTTGGACTCGTACACGCGGCACAGTGAGATGTTGACAACAACTGATGGTACAGTAGGACAGTTCTCACGATACGCTCCGTGGAAGTTATGCGAATGTGCTCCCTCCCGCTCTCTCTTCCAAAATACCTTGTGTCTGGGCTCCCTGTCCTTGTGCTGACGTGGGGTGGTCCAGAGCCTATGTGGTGGGTGGAAGTGAGGCGAGTAGCACAGGCATCGTGACCGAGTGTCAGGCTAATCCTGACCTTCTGAGGACAGGTCAAAAGGAGAAGCGTGTGCTTCCAGACCATGGCTCAGTGTGGGCCCTGCCGCAGTGTAGGCGAGTCCATCTGCGTGTTGGGGCGCCCTGTGTGCACGCCCGTGGACTCAGGTCCTGCTCCTTAAGGCTTATTTCGCCCACCCCTTATTCCCACAGGGCTGTCCATGGAAGACTGGCATGGTAAGCTTAGCACCTGTACCTGCTTGCTCACAGATCCCTTCCTACGTGAGGACACATAGCCAAGTACGGGCCATTGTCTCCAGACTTCTCTGGCTGAGTTTCGTGATGCTGAGGGTGGCTGCTACCATGTGCACTTACACAACGTCATACGGACGTTTTTAAATCCTTTGGGTTTTACCATTTATATTAGTGTAGGTTCCAGGCCTGGGAGTGGAAAAAAAAAAAAAAAAGCAAAGCTTGGGAGGCGTTGGAACACTGCTGTTGATCAAAGGGCTTAGAAAGGAGACATACTGCTGACAGCCTAGCGTCTCCGTAGCCTGGCATCTCCGCCTTCCTCCGGGGGTGACATGGAAATCCGAATATCCACCCAAACTGGTCTTCTCACTGTTTCCCCGTTCCCCACGTTTGCTCTTATCGTGCTGTGGGCCTGCTTTGGGTGTGACTGTCGTGCGTAGGGTCGAATGGCAGGTGTCAGGGGGACACCGTGAAGCCTGCCACTCTCCTGACCTGCACAGGAAGATGTGCGCACTTTTATTTAAATCCTTGGAGAATGTGTGTTATTCTAAGAAGCTCAGAAATAAAGAAACGTGATTGTGCTTTTGTCAGCTGGGCACCATGCGATGCCACTCTGAGCGTGAGTTTCTTCCGTAAAGGAGGCAGAGAGTTTCTACCTTAAGTGGGCTTGTCACTGCATCCTAAACGTGACGTGTGCCAGCTGCTGTCGCGATGACGATCGACAGCAGCGACCAACTCCATGGCAAAAGTGCCTTAGTCCGTTCTGACCCGTGTTGACTGCTGTCACATGAATGCTCTCCTTTTGGCAAGAGCTCTGTAGGCTTTTTCAACAAACAAGTGGAAGATGCTGGCATCACAATCATGAGCCAACAGCCCCCTCGTTTTTGAAGAGGTGAGCGAGTGGTGCTAGGCTGTCTCCGTGGCCACTGTGGCCAACCTCTTAGGTCAACCAACTTAGGAGTTTGAGTCTCTTAAAACTGAGATGGACACAGAAAGGGTCCCAGCTCAAGGAGAGAGCATTGTGCATTCAACAAATGTTTTCCCTAGGTCTTTCTCCTCCACAGACCACTTATTTGAATGGTAATGGCATTTTGGAAGGAATAACAGTAAAGGGAGGCGACTTTCTTCATGCTAACACTGTGTGTTGCGGCTGTACAACCTTCATGGCTTGGGGCCGACTAATCATGTGGTAATAAGTAGGTTATGTGTATTAAACATTGTCCAATTAGAGGAGAAAGCACATATGGATTTACTGTGTTGTAACCCAGAAGGGGACCATATTTGAAAATATGGACAATTAATCACACATCACAAAATGACCAATGTTTATTTGAGGGAACGATGTTCTGATTAATCTTGATTCTTTAACATGTCACCTAATTATCCCAGCCATTGGTGTTTTTAAGAGCATTTTACTGTTAGAGTTAGGTTAAAACCAATTATGGTTAGGAATTCCTGTTAGTAACACTTCAGTTAAGTTTAAATCTGGATAAGTTTTAAAATTTTCTTAGTGAATTTAACAATCTGTTTCTTAGTAACTAAAAATAATAAGGAATTTCATATACATGCACCAAAGGTTAAGCATACATAATTAGCTTGTGGTCAGATTTTGATTATTTCATGTTATTCAGCAAAATATCTTCGGTCTAGCAGCATTTTTGCACCAGAATTTCTCATTAAGAAGACCAGTTTGCTTAGGGAAGTTTTAAGCTACATCTGTATATAATAATTTTCCAAGATTCCAGAGACTAGATAGTAGTTAATAAAACTCAAAGGAATATTCTAATTATCTTCAGACTAATGTTTATAATTATCAAGCAAACAACCAAGAATTGATAGTATCTGTCGATTCCACAAATCTAATGGCAGAGAAAACGCTTACAGGAGCCCAGAGGAAATGATACCTCTTAGGAATTTTGAATCTTTTTTTTTTTTTTTTTTTTAACCCAGACATGTGGGTTGACGAGTTAACTCCAGAATGGCCACTCAGAAGGCAGTTTGAGGACTGTCCTTCCGTATTAAGTTCCTGCCTTCTATAAAAACAGTACGGACAGGAGCGCAGCATTGCTTATAACTTAATTGGAAGCTGAAATGATTTAAAAAAAAATACGTTTAACAGTAAAGTTTGATTGTTTTAATGGGCCCCACAGCTTTATCTGTGAGCATGATGGAGCAACATAGACAGGAGGTGTGGGAGGAGATGCCGTGGGCAATTTCAGAGCACCGTGTTTCTAGAGAGATGCTCAGCCATGTGATATAAAGATAATTTCCGTCTGCACTTGCGATGGTCCTTTTCCATGTTGAAAGGAAATTCATTATTTTACAGAGCGAAGGTGCGCTTTGAGGTGTACAGCTCAAAGGTATAAGGTCAGATCATTCGCCCTGATAAGAGCGAGTGGAATTATGATCTTCAACATGAGATATGGTACAGATCTCGTTAACTGTGTTTCTGGTATTGTTATTAAAATTAATTGTAATTATAAACCCTGCAGTAGTGTAGCATCTAAGAGTTTCCAACTCACTTTTGCACATTCATCCCCTTATTTGAAACACATAATCCCTTAAAGTCCCTGCTGCAGCCTTATGTTTCTGAAGTACACAGTGGGGGTTTTAGCCAGTTAACTTAGTTGAATAAGGCAAAGGAAGGGTCACTAAGCAAATTTAGTGAATCGTGCTAAAAAAAAAAATAAAATGTTCCTTCCTAAGTGAAAAGGCTACATGCTGCATGATTCCAACTATATGACGTTCTGGAAAAGGCAAAAGTATGAACACAGTAAAAAGATCAGTGGTTGCCAGAGGTTTGGAGGAAGGGAGGGATGAATGGGTGGAGCACAGATGGTTTTTAGGGTGGTGGAAGTACTCCTCATGACACTACAAGGGTGGATACATTTGTCCAAACCTGTAGGTGTACAACACCATGAGTAAACCCTGATGTAAACTGTGGACTCCGGGCACTAATGGTGTGTTAATGTAAGTGCCTCAGTTGTAACAAATGCACCATTTGGTGTGGGGGTCGCTGACAATTGAGGGAGCGATGCAGGGATGTGGGGGCAGGAGGTATATGAGAAATCTCTGTACCTTTGGCTCAACTTTGCTGTGACCTAAAACTGCTCTAAAAAAATAATTCTTTAAAGTTATTTGCTACATATAAAGAAGAGCAAATGAAAGAACAACAAAAAACTGGTATTCTGTAGCTTCAGATTACACTGGAAAGTAACCTCAAAGGCATGCTTGTCTACCGGTAAGAGTATTGACTTCACATGTAAACATGACTTATTTTAGATCTCAGATCTCTTTGAATCTGAATAGCTGTGTCCAAGATAGCTCTTCTTTTGGTATAAAATACCTTTATTCCAAATTCAGGAGAACATGAACAGAACATAGCATTCCCTTTGTTCCAGGTTGGCTGAATTTCTGGGGCTGGCTTGGTCCAGAGATGAAACCCTTTGGAATGACCTCAGGGTTTGTTTTTTTTCCCCCCATCTCTTCCTTGTCCCTCAAAAGGCTCCTCAGGCAAGGAGGAGTAGTGGCTCCCTTGTCCCTCTTGCCCATCTTGAAACAGAAAGACCATCAGACTAACTGTCCTTTACAGAGTCCCACATAATTCAGAAGGTTACACTGAAGAGTATGGCCTCCTTGTTGTGGATTCATGAAATCAGAAAACTTCATGACCCATTTTTTTTTTCTCCTTTTTGCTTTGAACCTGTCTAACTACCAAGATGTGCATTTGGCTGCCAAAGTAGGAATCTCCAGGGTGGAGTGTCTTGAGCCCAGTACCAAGTGTTAATTAGTGAGATACAGAAGCTCGTCCACAATTCAGGTCTACCCTTTATTCCCAGCATTTGCTGGAGCAATCATCCTGAATGTGCCCCTGTCCATCCTAGAGGACAGTACTTAAGATGTCGATGGCAGGTCCTGTCCCCAGGCTGATCAGATTAAGTCACCCTGGTGGAACAGCCACCCTCACATGGAGAAGACTGGTCAGATGAGCACATGTGTCAATATGGTCTAGACAGAATGTGACAAAATTGAGAAATGGAGAGGTTGAATGCTTGCCTCCTTTTAAGACTTTACTAATATCCTCTACCTAAAAAACAACAACTTATGAATGAATATTCACATATAAAAATGATACTTTCTCAAAGAAACTGTGTCAACATGATAAAATAATGTATTTTCTAAGACCTATGTATCTTGACCTCTCTTTAAAAATCACTGTTGTTCACACACACAGAAAAAGTAACATGACATAGTAATAAATATCAGCTTATATTCTTAATGTATATACTTAGTTTGCTTGATTGTTGGTTTTTTTAAAATATTAAATATTGGATGCAGATACTTTGTGAGTTGTCAGATTAATGTAAAGATTTCAAAAGCAATTCATAGACTCTGAGCAGTTGCTCAAAGGGCAGACTGAGGCTGATTTTGGAGCAAAGTAATTACCATCCCAGGCACCCCCTGGGGCTGGTCCCACAGAGGTTTTAATTAGGTTCTAGTTGAATGGCAAAGATAATGGTTGTAGCTGGTTGAAGGAGCCATGATGGTTAAAAGGATTAGACCCACTCCTCAGGGGATTTTAATAGGTTTTCACATCTTTCATCAGCTGGTACGTGCCAAGATTAGGATAAGAAAGAAAGGTGATTTCATGGGGAAATATATAATTAAATTATTAATTTACAGACAGCTAGCATACCTGACTCAGAGTTCAGGTGGTGGAGGAGAGTTCATCCCTTTATTGTCAGACCATATGTGAAACAGTCATTTTAATCCCAATAAATGTTGAAAATTCTTATTCTAAAACACTACCTGTGAAAAAAAAACTTTTTTTACTGGTTTTGATTACATCAGATCATTGATCAGTCTCATTTTAACCATTACTACCATGCTGACGTCAAGGTATTTTTGCTTATACCCATCTGTAGAATGCTGGATGATTTTAAACTCAAATAGAGGACGGAGCAGGTCCTACATTATTTTGCTGGGACTGAATTTTCTTTGAACTTACAAGTGTTACTGTGAAATTCAGGATGTTACCTGAGGGCAACATCCAGAAAAGGGTTGTTACTATCTATCTGTACAGTGTATAGGAATCTGCACATACACCTTCTCTTGGTTACCAAAGAATTTGCCTTTACTCTTCTGAACTACAAAGTGGAATTTGGGGTAATTACTCAAAACACAAGATATTCCCAACTGTGTTTTTGTTTCTTAGCAGCTTTGGCACCATTCTCTTAGAAACAATGGCACATCTTACCTGTAAACATTTGGTAACAAGGCCGTCTGCTCAGTAGCCATCATGTGCCAGGGGCTGCTGAAGTGCTCTGGAATTCCAGTGCAGAGGCCTGCCCTGGGATGCCCGCCCTGTGCTATCTCACACAGGATGCATAGGTGCTGGGAATTACCAGCATTGCTGACTTCGGATGTCAACCAAGTTACTTAACCTCCCAGACCTACTTTCTTTTTTAATTTTTAATTAAAAAAATTATGAGTTATCAGGTAGGTATAAGTGTGTATATTACAATATTTATAGCACATTTAAAAATAATCCTGTGTGTGTGTGTGTGTGTGTGCGTGTGTGTGTAGGCATCTATAGGCATTAAATATTAAGGATGGTTATTTCAGAATGATGGAATTATACATAGTGTGTGTGCTTTGTGCATTCTTTGCATGTTCTAGTTTCTATAATAACCATGGATGACCTTAGTGACAAGGAAAAATGACCATTCAGAAGGAGTTTGTATTGATTTTCCTTTTATGAAAGAGGTTTCAGTGGAGTGACCAAACTGTTAATATAGCCCTCCGCCACCTCCACTCTCCAATGCCCCCGATCTCCTTCACCAGGTCTTTGTCTCGTCACTCACCTACTCTGTGTAGTCCTTACTGCCTCCTGACATGTGTTCTTCCAGGAAGGCCATGGTGTAACGCAGCAAGTCCCCACCAGGGTCAAACCCTTCATCATTGACTTCACCTCACTGATTTATTCCAAGCACTAGAATGCTGCCAGGACACACGGAGGCTTTCAATAAATATTTGTTGAACAAATAAATGAACTTTAATGGTTCCTGCCCAAAAGGACTGGGAGGGGGTAGAGTGGAATTCACTCCTTTACGTTAGTGGGCTAAGAAATAGCACTACATTCATGTTCATTCACACTTCTCCCAACAGTTTTTCTCTACTTTTTCCAGACCCATGGAAAATTCTGGTTTTTGTCAAGGGGTGGGGGGCGGGGTGGGGCGGTGTACGTGCCTTTCCGTGTTTGTTTTCCTATCTAGGTAATCCCTACAAGACTTCCAAACTGCAAAGCACATTGATATTATCTTGACCCATGTTTATAAGTGATTACAAATAGATAGGATTATATCTACCATGCCTGTGCTCTAGAGATAGTCTTGGGACAAAACGGGATAAGGTGAGGGGAGTGCTTTAAAGTGATTCAGTGTTGGGATGCCTGGGTCCCAACTTTCGGATCACAACCTGTTTGTAAACTGTAAACAAGTACATTGATTAAAACAAACCAATTTTCAAATTTTAGTGTGGAGACTTTATGGATCACCTAGTGTCTAAACAAGAAGTAAGACACTATAGAAGTTACATACAGATCCATTTCCTAGTTCTAGACTCTGCAGGCAAATAATCATCTCCCCGTAGTGTGGTACCTACGTAGTTCAGCATGCCAAAAGCCCCATTTAATAAGCAGGGACTACTTGACCATGGAAAGCAAATCTTATATAAACAACAAATACTACATATGCTAAATATTTAGTATATTTTATATAACATGCACAGTAAGCACACAATGTACTAAATATCTTACATAATATATAGTAGACATTATACCTGCATTTTCCAAACTTAAATGTGTTATACTTCCTCTACCATAGTGAAACTTTAATCACCTCTTCATCCCTTACTATATGATGTTTATATATAATTAAATAACGACAGTAACCATTTCCCTGCCATCTGAAACAGGAGCTTTATTCAGCTTATCTGAATGCACAAAATTTGCTGCTAATACTGGACGCAGTCATGTTTCATGATTCAAGATACAACAGATAGAGTTCTGCTCTGGTACTTGGTACTGCAGTCAACCTTTGGCTACAGATATTGTAGGATTTGGGGTTTTCTTTTCTTTAGTGAGCTAAGCTCTGGTTTTTTTGTTTGTTTGAATATATAGCTAAGGAGTGTTTTGCAACCACGCGTGATAAAACACACACTCCCCCATTCCCCACCCCCCAGTCCCCCAGCAGGGATGGGGGTGGGACTGGTGGTCTGAGTGCACCTGAGCCTCTCACCATCAGTTTTTCCCATCGACAGCAATTTTGTTTTTAGCAGAAGTGCATTGTCCCCTTATACGTACACTGCAGAATAGTAGTTCCTCATACCTTATTAAAAGGATATGTTTTTATTAGTTTTAGAGAAAGAAAAGCATCTAGACTCAGGTTTATAGTGCCTACTCTGTACTTTTATTAAAAAAAAGAGGAAATGTTTACATCAATTTAAGAGGCATTAGCTTTATTTTTCAAAACATTCTGTTTTAAAGCACAATAGACTTTGCAGTTGTTTATAAATTTGAGGTATTCACCAGTGTGAAATAATTGTTTATTTCCTTTCCCTATTTCCTCTTATAGGAAAAGAAAAATACATTCAGTCTCCAGGCAAGATAAAATCCACTTTGCTAAGTTATTTGTCAGTTTTTATAAAGTGAGTTTAAAATCACCGGGGCAGAGGGAATGCGACATATAATGTTTTTTTTAGGTCATCGTGGTGTATTTAGTAAACTCTCATGCGTTTATCTTGCCCTTGTTTTAACCACGGAGCAGAAAGCGAGCCCTCCCTGTATTGTTCCATTCATATTACTCTGCACTCATTCAGGAGTCCGACACTTCCTTTGCCTGGCAGATTAAAGGGGCAGAGTGGCATCTTTTGATGATGTGCAAAACAGCTTTCTTAGTCCAAGCTCCTTACAGTTTTCCCACCCTGCCACCTCCCACAGACACCCCCTCCCTAATTTTTAGTGTTGGTCAGGGAGAAAGAGAAAATATGAAAACACTAAAAAAAGAAAAAAAAAGGCCTAAAGTAAAGGAAATATGGTAAACAAAAGAAAAACACAGAATTGTGCTTTTTCTCTCTGGCATAGTCTCACAATACATGTTAGATTGTGATGTTGAACCTTTAATCCTGTGGTTTATCTATCATCCCATTATATATTATTTTCTCCCTTATGAGAAAAGCAGTGTTTATTATCACAGGTGACAAAACACAGAAACATAAAACAAGCAAAGAGGTTACATTTAACCACTTTAAACAGCTTTGGTGTTTGCTTTTTTAGGCTTTCGTGCCCGAATGAGAAGCCTGTGAACAGAGGGAGTGAACACAAACTGTCCTTCTCAGGTGTACATCACCCAGATAGGCCAGGTGAACAGGTGCTGAGCCTTGGAAAGATAAACATGACATCATTCTTGGTGATAATTTAGCTAGATAGCTAGAGAAAGAAATCTAGAAATGCCGTTGTGCTGCTGTTCAAATATTTACTAATTGAACCAGGAAAGGGGGAAAAATGTTGGCTTCTCCATGTAGAATCTCTTGTCCCTTTCCTTCCTTAAATAGTGTCTCAAAGATCCAAGAGAAGAGGGTTGTTTATCTAAGGAAGAAATATGAGCTTTGACTATGCAGTTTTTCAGATGTACTTACTGTGGGTTTCATTAAGCAAATGCAATTTAGCAGTCTTGCATTTGTCAAAACATTCTTTCAGGTTCCTCAAGTGTTTAAAAGAGGACTTGCCAGTCGGGCAGATGAGGATGTTCACCTGTGTTGCTGTGTACTTTTTTTAAAGTACATCTCTGAATGAACAGCTTTTTTTTTTTTTAAGTGCACATGTATGAATTATTGAAGATTTTTAAAGCACACACCCCAGGAATCTCCTTAGGAAAAGAGGAAAACCTGGGGGATAATTTGCCCAGAGGGGGCCAGTGCCTTCAAAGATCATTAGTAATGAGTTGTGTACTACACAGCAGGCCTTTCTGATAAGTGTTTGTGTTTTCTGTGTCTGCACTGAAGCGGCCGCTCTGGTGGCTGAGGGCGCTCATTCATTCCGGCTCAGACTCAAGTCCTAACTCAGTCGTTTCCTCTCTGAAGGTAGGACAGCTAATGAGAAACACAGATTTGGAGCCAAGATCTATTCTAAGATTAAGATAAAGTATCCTAGCAGAAAGCTTATGGTGAAATGAAAGGCTGGGAATTCTTTCTGGGACAGCGTCCTGAGTGGAGCGAATTAGCCTGTTCAGAGGCACCTTCTGTGCCGCGTGCGGGCATCATGATGTGATGTCACGATGGTCGTCAGTGATTCATCTACTCACACAGTTTGTGTAAGCCTCCTCCGGAATATGCATAGTCCGTATCAGGAAAAATTGGGTGGGGGGTGACTTTGGGTTTTAGATAAAGAGCTTTCCATGAAGAAAATGATTCCTTGTGAAAGAAAAACTGAGCTTTGGGGGTTAAAGTCTCTATGAAACGTCCATGAAACCCTGTGTCACCAGAGCCTGGAGAACATGACCGTCTTGTCGCAGCGCAGCTGCAGAGAGTGCCCGGCTCCCGTCCCACGTGGGGGACCGTCGCAGCCCGCAGGAGCCCCAGGCTGGCTCCTGCACATTCCCCCGGATGCTTGGAAAACTCACCCCATGTACAAAACGACAGACCCTTCAGGGGGGTAAAGCCCTCCGATTCTGAGAAACATCAAGTCTGTTTTATTTAATTTCCTTTCATTTACCAAGAGTCACAACCTATTTTAGTAAATAAATTCAGGAAATTGGTAAAGCACTTTACTCCATCCGTTATGCATCAGTAATTAGCATGATTGTCACGTTTTTCCTGGCTCCAGCGCTGCTGCTGCTGCTGCTGGTGCTGCTGCTGCTGCTGCTGCTTACAGCTTCCCTCCCATGCCTGCGACCGGTTTATAACATCCCTGGCAAGGGGTGTTACTGAGCTTAAACCACTTACACAAACAACACAGTCTACACGTTTTGCAGGGAGAAGTGCACTTCCTCTGCTTTATTAAATAAAGATCCCGAACTCAGAGGGATTTTTCTCTACAGGTCCTGGCATTCTTCTCAAATAATCCTTTCACTCTGCACCCAGAACTACTTTACAGCCCGGCATAGAATAAAAGAAATGATAATTCATTCGAAGGTATTAGCCACCATCTCTCTCCTGTGCTAATGGCTTTTTTTTTTTTTTTTTTTTGGAGGAGGAGGGCAGCGTTTGTGAAAACTGAGCTGATCAGCTCCAGCTCTTCACCAAGTAGAAATAAATGATTGTTTCCCTACCTTAATTAGCCACTGCGTATTATTCTCCATGATGTTCTCTAACACTTGGAGCCGCTGCACCGAGTCGTCGTAATCTAGCGGCGCGTCCCTCTGCACGGCGTTGGGCACGTAGGAGCCGGAGGAGCGGCAGTTGTCTGTTTCTGGCAGGAGGAACGTGTAGCTGCAGGACCCGTGCTGAACCTGGTACTGCCTTCTCCCGATGCTGTCCATGCTTCTCCGAAAGTTGTTGTAGGCTGCGGCTCGGACAAGATCACAGCTCAGAGTAAAGAAAACAATCTGCCACATTCTTTCTGTCTTTCAGTAAAAAAAAAAAAAAAAAAAAAAAAAAAAAACCAGCCAGCAGCTTAGCAAAGGCGAAGGCACATAGGGAAGAGAAGGCACTGGGGCTCCGGGTCCTAGGCTGCCCTCTCAGATGCGGGGCTCTGCTGACATGCTGTCAGGTCCATCAGTGGGACTCCTGCCTCCTCTTGCAGCAGGAGCTTGGTTGTTCGGGCCGTCTCCCCTCCTGCGGGTCGGTCCTGCCGCCAGCTGTCAGACGGCCGAGGCTCCTGAGCCCTGCGCTTGCCTTCACGGGCCGGCGTGAGTGCCTCTTTGTTTTCCTCGTTCCCTAAATTGTGTCGGGACGAGCATCCTTTCCTTTCCTTATATGATAAGTTGATAAGAGCAGCCAGGACATGTGCAGCAAGCTGCTCCGCCCTCCTGGCTTGTCTGTTATCTTCCTGTAGGGGGGTCACTAGCCACACAACAGGAACATTCCCGGCATGGTGTGTGCTGTCCAACCAGGGCTGTGGGCTGCAGACCCCCCGGGGAGGCTGATCATTCACAGGACCCCCGAGTGTGCCAGAGGCACCACCCGGAGGGAGCATTTCCTAGAGAGACACACGGGTCTCTTGCGTCCGAGACGGGCCGCGCGGTGCTTAGCTGGTGAAATATCTGGGAGTAATAACTTTAAAGTACAATGAAAGTTCCTGTTTTTTCCTTTAGGAATAAAAATACTGCAAATATGTCAGGACTTTGGTTTATTTTTGTTATTACAAACAAAGAGGAAAAAGAAGTCTCGCTCTTGTAAATCCCTTTTTTGCCTCTTCAGAGGAAAACAGTTTCCTTGGTATTTCTTAATTTTTTTTTTTCTTTTGAAAACCGTTGGATGGAAGGTCGCACTTTCTTAAATCGTGGCAGGAATATCAGCTCCTGGGACTCGTGACAGTTGATCTGTTAAACAAAATATCCACCTCAAAATTCCAAGTAAGAGATACTGGACACATGAAGGGTCCATCAAATCACAAAACACAGAGAAATCAGAATTTAAGTAAGAGGATGGTGAGAGAGGAACATAGACTTCCTCTGCTTTAGGTCAGGATTTGCTCAAATCCCATCATTTTATGATTTTTATTTTTATTCATTTATTTGAATATCATATCATTTATTCTTTACGGCATTAGCTAGGTCAGCCCCACTCTGTGGGGGCTCGGGCAGATCACCTCTCATTTTAAATTGAGCTCTACCATCCTTAATCTGTAAAATTCCAGGGTTGCACCAACTCCCAGGATTTTTCTGTTTCACGTCTGTGGCTCCGTCAGTCCCCTGGGCGACTTCCTTCAATAACTAAAACTTAATACTTTCGGGATTAGCAATGTGCTGACCGGTCAGGGTGTCCACGGGGGAACACCCCAGCGTCTTTGCCAGGGTCTGAGTCTGTCTCAGCGCGCAGGATTTGTCCTCCCTGGCCAGCAGCAGCCTGTCTACACACTGACCGACGGACCCCCTGCACCCCCTGCACCCCGCGCACCCCCCACCCGCCCCGTGAAAGTCACAGTCGGTCCCTATCACGCACGAGCAGCTTTCAGAGCATTCCAGAATTATGGTTTTTAACTCTTGGGTGCTTATGGAATTTGTGTGGTAGATTGTCTTCCCGGAATGTGTATTTTCAAGAGACCTAATTAGACCTTTCAAAACATCCCTCCTACGCATGGACTGGCTCCCAGGTTCCCTCTGGGGCCGAGGTTCTTAACCTGAGGTCCATGCACAGAATTCAAGGGGTCCATGAACTTCAATGGAGAAAAATACATCTTCGTTCTTCACCAAACTGTAACTGAAATACGGCCCGTCCTATAACCGGGGCTCGGCCATGAGCGACCGTGGTCAGTACCCCTGGCTTTGTCCTCAATAGCAATTGTAGCTGGTTTTGTCACAAGACCTCAAGCCATCCCTTGGACTCAGCACCGCATCGTTGTCAGACTCATCCCTGGATCTTGTTCCCTAATGTCCCCATAACGTGGCACATGTCCTTTCCTGAGAAGGGGGTCATGGACTCCGCGAGGCTTGCAGAGGGCCTGTGCTCAGGGAGAGACATAGGGCAGTAGAGGTGGTGGGCTTCAGCCGCGATTCTGAAGGAGGAGATTAGGGAAAATGCACCCACTCGGATGGCTAACCGGGCGGGGGGGCAGCATGCAGGCTCGGAGGACAAGCCCGGTGGAGGCTTGAAGCCAGGGCCTCTGCCTACAAGGTGCTTCTCTCTGAAATGCCTTCTAGGACCAGTCATGGTCCTGGGTGCAGAGCAGTCATGTCCCTGAGCGTTCCTTTCTTCATCAGTGTGCTTTCTGCTCAGAGGGAAGCCCTCTTCCACCCTCAGCCGTTGCAAGCGTGTGGTCATCCCGGGAACGGCCAGTGGACATGTAGGGTAGGCAACGTGCTAAGTGTATCCTCTGTTTGGAGAACACCTGCCTGCCCCGGGAGGGTGGGAAGAAGCCTCTGCGGAGACCCCTGCACCCGGCCTCCGCGGGTCCTGGGCACGGGCGTGATGCGCCGGAGCTCCCGACGGGAACGGCCCATAAACTAGGAGGGCGCAGGAGAGGGGCCTGGGCACAGGCAGGGCGGGGGGTCGCCTTCTGGCCCATCGAGGCTGCACGGGCCTTGGGTCAGGAGCTCACCACGCTGCCGGCCAGGGCGCCGCGGGAGGGAGGCCGTGGCCGGGCTGAGGGCTTCCTACGGGGGCAGCGATGTCTGGCCAGAAAGAACGTGCCTCTCGATGCTGGCCCCGGGGCGGGTGAAGACAGTGTGCTCGGGGACTGGGCGCCCAGCTGCCCGGGACTGGACCCGTGTGTCCCCGAGCACCTACAGTGGCCCCGCCGTAACTCAGGGTGCCACCAGCAGGAGGCCCTGGAAGCGGGAGGCAGATCCGGGTGGGACCCGCAGCCACGCAGCGCCCCCTGCCCCAGGTCGGCCGAGGGACCACTCCTGCCCCAGCCCAGGGATGGCAGGCTGAGCAACCCCCCTCCGCCCCAACTAGGAACCAGACTTGGCCGTGCTTCTCAGAACCCTCAACTGTTCATTTTCAAAGAGAATCCAGAGTTTTCCTCAGTGCCCTGCAGATAGGATTGCAAAGGCACGTGAAACGACCAAGGGAGAAATGTTATTACAGCCTTCCCAAAAGCTGCCTTCCTGCCCAACCATTTTTTTTCCCCTGACATATTTGCTGGACAGCTGTGCATGGTACTATTTATTTTCTTAATAATGTTTGTTTTCTCCCCCATACTGTATGTCATCAGCTGAAATTTTGGAGGCTCCCATTTATTTTCTGTAGAGCTGCCTCAAGTCCTCCTTGCACTTTGCTATCACGAGGTAAATCCTGTGTGACGGCACCAAAATGCCCACATTTACCTGCTCCTGGGAGAAGGAGGTCAGCCTTACAAAGAACAGAGATGGTGCTTCAGACTGGCCCGTGGGACAGAGGCTCTAACGTGTGCTTAATGCCAGAGGCTCTCCCAGTGTCGGTGGCCTCCCTGTCCCCTCCTGAAATGCAGGTCCGTGTACGCGGAGATCCACTTCTGTCTGCATCATGGAATCTGACCTACCCCAACCTTCCAGGGGCCCCAGGTCACCCAGGGCAATCTCGGAGGCTCTCAGACGTTGGGCTCTGTTCAAGGGTCTCAAGAACCCTGGAGCCACAGCGGATGCCAGCTTTAGGACGGTGCAGAGTGGGGCAGCCCCCGAGCCGTGATTGCCAAATAGGAACTGTGAGTACGCCCGAGTGACCTCCGCTGTGGTCTGGGGAGCCGGCTTAACATCCCGTCTGTAACTGGACCATTAAATTGTTGGACAGATCAAGGGACGGAAGCAGGACCGGCGAGCCCAGGGAGAGGGGGGGGCACGTAGCTTTTGGAACGGTTAAAATCCCAGTAGGTGTACGGGTCGGATGTCTGCGCCGAGACGCCCATTCCCGATGGGAGAACACACGGTGGTGCTCAGAGCCCCAGAGACACGTGGTCTCCCACAGGTCCTGAACCTTTGAGCCCGAGGCTCCTGCATCCTGCCTGCACAGGTCCTCCAGAGCCCGCCGTCACCCAGAGCAGGCTCCTCTCCTCCCAGCCCTGTCTGCCGCCCCAAGGGACATGGAGACTGGGCCAGGTGCCCTCGGCCAGCGTGGCCTTAATTTCTGGAAAGTGCTATGGTGCTATAGGAGAGACTAGCAGAACTGAAACGCCCCAATAGATGAAGCTGGGGACACTCTGTTTCAGTGTTTGGCCATCTGTAGCCAGACAGGCACAGTCAAGACACATAGACGCCTGCCTGGCGAGCTGGAGCCGGAGGGGCTCTGGAGACGTTTGTCCGTCCCCTCCCTCCTCGCCCTGGTGTTTTAAAAATTGGCTACATAAAATCAGTCAATGTGTTCATGTGCAATTTAACATTCAATGCACAGGGAAGCGCATTAGAAAGTTCACTGGAGGGCAATCTGGGTGGCCCAGCGGTTTAGCGCCTGCCTTCGGCCCGGGGCGTGATCCCAGGGTCCCGGGATCGAGTCCTGAGTCAGGCTCCCTGCATGGGGCCTGCTTCTCCCTCTGCCTGTGTCTCTGCCTCTCTCAATCTCTCTCTCTCTCTCTCTCTCTCTCTCTGTCTCTCTGTGTCTCTATGAATAAATAAAATCTTAAAAAAAAAAAAAAAAAAGAAAGTTCACTGGACAGAAAACTGTCATTGGAGAAAGTTATTTTTACTACTTTTATTCCCAAATTGGATATAGTAAGGACTGAGCTGCAAAGGAAGCCACAACTGGAAGGAAGTGAAGGGCGGAAGGAGGGATAGGAAGGAAAGGAGGAAGTCACTATTTCAGCTTCCCCAAAGCAGGCTCCCCCTCTAGTGATTTCTTTGTAAGTCTCACAGAAGATGTCCTTTTCTACTCGATTTCAACATATGCTGAATGGAACCTGAACTTCGGGTGGAGTCCAGAGCCATCTGCAAAAACTTTGGTGATGCCTCCCTCTCGAGCTGCTGGTCACGTTGACCTACTATCAAGTCTTGAAGCTGGCAGGTGGAAAATGATACCCAGTCATGAGATTGGGGAAAATAAAAAACAAAAGTCCCCTTAAAGTTACCATAAAGACAGAAGGAAAAGGAAAAAAAAAAACCTAACTGTGAACACACACACACATCCCCATAACATTGGGAAATCATGGAAGATAAGTCTTGCCCCCGTGAAAGACCTGGAGTCAGGGCTCGGTGAAGTGAGGTGGCAAGCCTCCCCTCCACCCACCGGGTCTCTGGGTCTCAGGCCTCTCTCTGCCTGTCTGCTCCGTCAATGCTGACCAGTTTAAGGGGCGATATTCTATTACCCTGATTTTCACATGGCAAAGCTTTAACGTCTTTGGAGGGCCACTTCGTGCTGGCTGTGGCCTCTGTGCGGCACAAACACACATCCCCAGGGACAGGCTGTGTCCCGCTGCCAGGGGCTTCTCGAGCTGGAGCACCTGGGGGACACGTGGAGCCCAGCGAGCGCCCGCTCCAGTATCCCGGACCTCTGCCCTCCGTAAGCCAGGAAAGGCCTCTGAGAACCGCCCACCTCAGTGCAGACTTAAAATCAAATTGTGTCAACTAGCTTAGGATGGAATCTCTGAAAATCCCACTGATGACCTAACTGCATCAGTTAAGCTTAATGTATACGTTCTGGCTACATTCTCCGTTTCCTGGCTTTACCAATTTTTTTTTCCTCCTTTCTTTGCCTCCTTAAGTTCCATCGAATGGAACAAAAGGCATTCATAGCTACAAGAGGATGAATTACCTTGTAGAACGCACACAGTTCTGAGATGAGGTATGGTGCCTAGTTTAGCACAATTTCCTGTCCAATTAAATATAGATAACACGTGACATAAAGTAGCCGGCCCGTCATATTTAGAGAACAAACCAAACGTCTGCGGCTTAGAACGGGGCATTGGCTGCATAGAGATCACCTTTGTGGAAGGTGAGAAAATGTGTATTTTGTGTAAAATAAGGATCTGCCTGCCAGCGAAAGAGAAAAAGCCTTTTGCCAGATGTGTTTTCAGGCAATTTCCTTTCCTGGGAAACAGCCACTTCCCTTGTATTACCAGACCTGTTTTCATTCGCAGACAGAGTAAGGGCCAGGACCAAAGGGCAGAGGCCCAGATAGCATCAGCCCTGTGACAATGATCTGTCTTCTTGCCTCACCTCTGTTTGACAGAGGGCCAGAGGGGCCCTTGGTGGACAGGGTCATACTGATGGGAAAACCAGAGTTCGTCATAGGAGAAAAATCTCTTTCACGTGACATCTCAGGTGGCTGGCATTCTTACTCAGCTTAGTTCAATTAAAAAAGGTACCAAATACTCATTCATTGTAGCTGATCAGAGCATTTGCTATGAAATGACATCTGAAAGAGAGCACAGATTGTTTTTTAAAGGAACTTAATAACATTCTGAATCTTTTGTAGTTTGTTACTGCCATGAACTAGCTTAGCGCCTGCTATAAAATGCTTGGTTTTTAAAGCCACATTGTCTATCCTATGTGGCTTTAAAGATAGAAAAGAAAAAGCTTTTTATTTGTTAGAAACTTGGAAATTATCCAAGTCACTATTTTTTTAAAGATTTCATCATACATTCCCTGAATTTTTAGGGATATTTTAGTTTATGTAATTCTCCTGTTATATAAAGTTATCTCAAATGATGTTTGATTTTAAAATATTTTCATTCTTTGATATTTTCATGGAGTATTTTATCTTCCCATCAAAAAAGAAAAAAAAAAAGCCCAAAAGGTCAAGATACAAGTCAAAACTTTAAAAAGGCAGTTGGTGAAATTCTAAAACAGTAGATGAGTGCGTTAGCCTGATAATATTTCTGCCAGTAATTCTGTGTCCTGTTTTCTTCCCATAGGGAAAAAAAAAATTGCTACATTTTCTTTCAGTAGGCTGATGTCGATGATTACTGTTATACCCATGACCAGTATAAAGTCAATAGAATCTTTCCTTTGACTAACACAATGGTTCAGGAGAGATTTTGAGGTGGGCTTATAATCTTACATTAAATGCTCCTAAATTTGTTTAAACAACGTTTTAGAGAATTCAGATTCTTTGCTCGTGGAAAATGTGCCCGGTCTGTCATAACCATTCCACTAAAGGACTATATAAATTTCTCTCAGAATGAATTTTCCTTTGGAGTGGCTTAATGCCGTCTCGATTAATCCTTGTTTAATCTAAGTTTATAAAATTTTTGTCTTGATTATGAGAAACCTTTTAAAATAAGAGATAAAAATGTCATATGTGCTATTTACATGAAGATATATTACCTCTCTTGGTTATAGGTTAACATAAATAAATTTGCTTATGTCAAAGAAGTAAAAAAATAAAAGCACATGACCCCCTTTTGGTATTCATGTCTGCCTGACTGACTTGATATAAAAAAGAATCTTCCTGTGGGAAATTAGGCTTGATTATGGAGTTATATGTATAAAAACTCATTTTTTAAGAATTATATATAGCTTCTCAAGAATTACATTAGAAATATAACAAATAGTTATGCATAAAAGGAAGCAATGTTTGCATTCAAGTGCATAAAAATACCCAATGCCATCCTCATTCCTTGGTCAACCCAAATATGGTTGTCAACTGATGATCTAAGTCTTTCCTAATAATATGATATGTATATGCTCCCCTTTTTCTCTTAAACCCTACCTCAATTTCTTTGGTGCTCTATTTTTTTTTCCTTTGGTGCTCTATTAATATTAAACTGAACTTCAACTTCCCAAAGTGTTTTATTTCAAGGAAAGTATCTAAATTCAAGCAAAGATGGATACAAAAGAAAAAAAGAAAGAAAGAAAGTAAACTGTACAAAGCCTGTAAAGAGAGGACATGGATAGTGGCATTAAGGTGCCTAGTTCCTGCATCTGTTTGTTTCTAAAAAGTCCTAACATTCTTTTAGCAGAGTATTTGCAGAAAAAAGAAAAAAATGCTTACTCCCCCCCCCCAAATTGTGACGCATATTTCAGTAATTTTTTTAAATTAATAGGTCAAAAAGCCTTGCTTGACTGTAATAAAAATTAAGACAGAAAACCTGCTATAGATGGTACCTATGTGGCAGTGCAATGATCACCTCCACTTGTAATACTCACCCGCCCCCTCTGCTGGCCTCGTAACAGATGACAGGCAAGACCATCCGTGTCTTATCCTCGTGGTTAATAGAAATGACATGCAATTTAGGACATAAATCAGTAGCAGTTAATATACAATGCGGAATGCTTTCACTGTGGTTTGGGTGCAGAGGAACACCACACCATATGCAGAAGTTAAACACCTACGTTACACGTGTGTCTGTGTGTTGTGTGCATGCACAGCCGGCAAAAAATATTTTTAAGCATTTGTTTATCCCACGCAGAGCCAGAAGCTACTTTAGTATCTTCTGGTGATCGGGTTACTACCCAAGTGAGTTCAGCGAGGGCTATTTTGCAACAGTCAAAAAACCTAGAATTTTTTGCTGTCTGTCTGTGGAAGGGGCAAGTTTAGAGACCCGATCCTTGCAGCGGGTTTTCTACAGTCTAGTGAGGTAGATCCACGCTCTGACACCCAGGGACAGTGCTGTGACCCCTGCGCCGTGGTTCTGGGTCATGTGGAGCAGGAGCACCGCTCAGGAAGCTCCTGAGTACAGCTGATGCGGTCGGAGTCAACAGCCAGGAGTACTACCAATGACTGTCTAGAGGCAGATGTTTCGCTTGTTTGGAAAGAAACTTCTCGTCCCTCCACAAGTGAGGGGAATGACATTTCAGGCTGCGAAGGAGCATGTGTACTAAGTAGGAGACCACGGAACCCAAGTGGAATTACGTAATTCTGCAGAGTGCAGGGAAGGCATGAATCTGGAGATGCCATCCACAACCAGCTCCCGGGGTTCTGACTTTGCCCTGAGGCAACCTGAAGCCAAGGGAGTGTTTTCCAGAGGGAACTGACTTCTCTGATTTCCCCCCTGCAGTGCTGTGTGGAGGAGAAGCCGGGAGAGAGTGAGAAGAAACCGCACAGGCATGCAGCTCAGAGGTCATGGAGCCTGAACTGGAGCATCACCAGGGAGCTCCAGGAGACTTAAGAGGGACAGTCAGTAGAACTTCTACATCAGTGGGCTATGGGGATTCCGGGAGTGGCATTGATGTGACTTTGGGGTTGACTCTTCCACTTAAAACAATTAAAAATCCTGGATAAAATAATCTAGAAACCACTTAAAAGGCATTGATGAAATGACAAGGTAATAGAAAATAGCAGGCCCAAATTTAAGTGGCTTTTCAGGGCCCAGGAGGGTGAGGAGAGGAGACAGAGGCCCCGCCAGTGGTGAGTTTGAGAGACACCCCCGCTCCCCCCGCCCCGTGAAGGTGGGGCCCCATAGGGCTCTACCTGCAGTGCCTGGAGCAGAAGTCCACCTGTCTGTGGTGCCTGACATTAGCTGGCACCAGGGTGGCACCCATTCCTGAGGATCACAAGTGCAAAAGCACCCTTTTAGTTTTATAGACCAAATTGGGTGGTGGTTGGAAGAAAAGAAACTCAAATCATGCTGAATTTTTCTAAAGTGGTCCCCAGGCTAGTGCTACCAACCCCACCCCACCACCCTCATGCCCCCAGTTTTGTGTCAAATGTGAATCTTTTCCAAAAGAATGCATCGTAAGTCTCAAAAGATTCTTACAGATAAAAATGAGTAACTCATAAGAATGAATGGACATGTTAAGACATAGACTCACATGCAAAAGTCAGCAGAGAAAAGAAATGGCCCAAACAGACTGGCAAGAACTTTAGTTTCTTCAGGCCACCATAAACAAAGTGCCACAAACCAGGGAGCCTAAAACAGCAGAAATGCATTGTCTCACAGCACTGGCAGCTAGAAGTGTGGAAAGCAGGTGTTGGCACACTCCCTCTGCAGCCTGTGTGGGAACCTTCCTTGCCTCTGCATAACTTCTGGTGGTTTGCTGATGGTCCTTGGCATTCGTTAGTTTACAACCACATAGCCCCACCCTCTGCCTCCTTCCTCATCACAAGCCACTCTTCTGTGGGTGTCCTCATGTCTTTGTGTGCCTCTCTTCCTATGACAGCACCAGTCACGCTGATTTAGGAGCCCACCCTACTCCATTATGACCTCGTCTTAACTAGTTCCATCTGCAACAATCCCGTTTCCAAAGGTACTGAAGGTTAAGATTTATATCTTGGGGCAGGAGGGCACAGTTCAACCCCTAACACTTATCATGCTTAAGGATCTAAGATTGTGAAAACACAAGGCCATAACACTAAAGAAGAAAAAAATCTAGTAGACTTAAAAAGGAAGCCTAATGAAATTAAAAAAAAAATACGTAATCTTTGAAAGTCATAGTTTAAAGATCAAAAAGATTAGATGCATCTAAAGATGTGAAAAGAGACTCCTGAGTTGAAAGATAAGTCAGAGGAATCCATCTGAGATTACAGAGAGACAAGGAGGCGGGCACTGAGAAAGGACGTGAGGGATCTGGAGGGCGGAATTTCAGGAGGAGCAGAGGAGAGAGACAACACAGCCAGCAGTTTTGCAGAATCTCCCCCAAAACAATGAAGGACACGTTGCTACAGATTCAAAAAAAACCCAATGAATGACCAACTGGGTAAAGACAAGACTAGATAGAGGAGTGAGAGGGAAGAATCAAGAGCCAAACTGGCTGCACGATGAGACATGGGAGCCCAGGGCGGGAGGCAGGTGGTGGGGAGGTGATGGGGGAGATGATGAATGCACCTTCGTGCATGTTCAGTCGCAATGGGTTATGAAACATCCAGGCAAAGTTCTCCTGTTAACTCTGCGGGTCTGAAGCTCGAGAGACTGATTTGAGCTGGGAGCGGCAGAGACCTATTGTCATGTTTTGTTAAGTAACAGTATTAAATAACATAGGAAAATAATGAAAAACAACAGCTACGTAAATTGTATAAATCTTAGCAATCTCAGTTTTTCTAGATAAAGTTAAATAGTGGAGTGTTGTTATCGGCCTTGACCCTTGAGCACAGCTCCACTGGTGCAGGTTCTGTGGATTCTGGTTCACAGAATTGTCCTGTTCTCTAGATTTTTGCTCCAGAGGAGATAAAGAGTAAATAAAGAAGACCCAGGCTGGTCTGTAAACCATGACTTCGTAGTGTCTCTGAGATGCTGCAAATGATTAAAGTAGAATCCAAAAGATATAATTACTCGCAAGGTAACTTTTGATAAATTTATCATTTCTTTGAGGGCTCTTTGCTATGGTTGAATTGTGAATATCTAAATATTCATACACTGAAGTCCTAACTCCCAGGACCTCAGAATCAGGACTTCTTTGGAAATGGGATCATTGGAAATATAATTTGTCACACTTTATGTTCGTTGAATTACATGAGTGATTCCACACTGTTAAGGGTGGGCCCTAATCTAATATGACTGGCATCCTCATAAAAAAAGGGGTGATGTGGACACAGCCACCTACACACACCAGGAGGACACCATGTGAAGGCTGAGATGAGGCTGATGCTTCTGTGAGCCGAGAACCACCGGAGATCACCAGAAACCACCAGAAGCTGGGGGTAAGGGGGTGCCTGGAGCACATTGTCACTCACGGCCTCAGAAGGAACCAGCCTGGGGACACTTTCATCTTAGACTTCCAGCCTCCAGAGCTGGGACAGAACACGTTTTGGTTGTTGGAGCCACTCAGTGTGCGGCACTTTGTTACAGCTGCCCCGAAAACTAATACGGCTTCCCCCAAAATTAACGTTAGCAAGGGAATAAAATTATGTCACTGCCTTGCAGCCTCCACCAAACACAGTGACTGTTTAGTTGTGTGCTCATTAGCAACACTTACTCTGCCCTTCCTATTCCAAACACGTTTGGAACTTCTCTTGGACAACCGCTGTAAGCCAAGGGCTTGCATTTGATCATCTCCCATGAGAATGCAGCTCCCTTCCGTAAGGGCAGAATGAAGTGCAGTGCGCCTCCCAAACTGCAGGGTCGTGTTAGGTCTAGCAAGTGACTGAAGACGCTACTATAATATTATAACCCTGTGCGTTTTCAGTCGCTTCCTCTTATTCAGTTCAACGAATGAAAGACACGTACTAGATGTAGAAGAAACGCAAATTAAGGAATTATCAGTAACCCTGTAGTCTAGCATGAGCTGGTGAGGATTCTCATTAATCTCCTCCACAGAACCTAAGTGATCCAGAGTCCAATGAATCCAGAGTCTATCTTCCACCTGCCTCTAAAGTAGCTCCAAAAAAAAAGTCAGACCAGCCCTAGATTGGGTGTCATGGAGAACAGGTTCTCCTTTGCGTGTGTGCCCTCCCGTGAGACAGCAAAATAGCTCCTCTATTTCTGAATTGGAAATGGGGGCTTTGCCTGCCTGACTCACCCACTGTGTAGATCAGAAGTGGTCTCTCCTTTGACCAACAGCTAAAAATACCACCCTGGCATTGTTTCCCAGACGCTCGGCTGCCCCGGTAAACATTTGGACCATAATCTTTGAGAAGAATAAGTTTGATCCACTGTGAAGGCTCATGGGAGAGGGAAATGGGTGGACATTCTTTCTGGAACTGGTATTTCTAGGAAAACACTCAGCCAGAACTTGCAGCTGTTCGCTATCCAATATCAATTCTAAACAACATTTTAGTTGGCAAAAGAAAAGTGAGAAAACAATAAGGCTTGAAGCCTAAAACTTTGGGAAACCCCTTTCCATAATGTGCTTATTTAGGGCTTAAAAATATGCCTGTTTTCAGAACATGAGAGCTAATATCCAACTTTTCTAGGCCTGTTTGGTTTTCTTTTCTTTTTTCTTTTCTTTTCTTTTCTTTTCTTTTCTTTTCTTTTCTTTTCTTTTCTTTTCTTTTTCTTCTTCTTCTTCTTCTTCTTCTTCTTCTTCTTCTTCTTCTTCTTCTTCTTTTTTAAGGATACATTTAAAATGTTTTAATGATTAAAAGAGAAAAATACTTGTTGACCATTAATCTAAACCTCACTGTGTAATTGGTTTTTTTTCCTCTTTTTTCAGACTAGACTATTTCATTACTACCAAAATGCCAGTAGATTAGAGAACATAGAATAGAATCAAATTCTAAACTGGCCAGCAGTCACAGTTCTGTGTGCAAGGTGTAGCTTTGGACATCTGTAACTCAGGGATGGGGTCTGACCATTTCGACAACTGTGTCATCCACACAGGAGACTTCAGGGTGAGCAGACCCATCTGAAAGCTTCTTGGTGACAAACAGGCCCCTTCAGGGCTGGAGCAGATGCACCGCTTCTCAAAAGAAGCCGGGCCGATCAACATGAAAGATGAGTGATGCCTTGTATGACTCAGAGTCAGATGCTGGTCCCAGCAGTGCTAACTCTAGCTCCTATATGACATTGGTTAAATGTTGGGAATACAGTTTGATTTCTCTACCCCACAGACTTGATTATTCCTGGAGCCTCTTCACAGGGCAGAGTCCGTGGGTTTTATGCTGGCCCAGAGATCCTAGTGGTAGGCCAGCACTCAAAGAGCAAAGATGGGGCCTAGGTCATCAGGTCTGGATGTTTCAAACCAAGATGGAATTCCAAGGCTCTACTGGCCCCAAGGGTGTCTCAGAACACTGGGAACTACCCCAAGTGGGACAACCTCCAAGGGTAGGAGAACCTCTTCCATTTCCTTCAAACCCACCTGATCTGCCTCTTCCATATCAGCCTTAACTACCTGCAGCCTCTTCTCTCTCCGTCTGTTACTTGACAACATTCCTGACAGGGTTATCTGGAGAATTCGGTGATGTTGGCAAAGCCCTGAACACAGCATCCGGTGCGTAGGTTAGTGCCCTTCCTTGCTCCCATTCTCCATGTGACTCATTATCAAAGAAAGATTGCTTTATTGAATGATTTTAGGTCCATCTCCTGGAGAAATAAATGATAGTAGTCATCCCCCCACTGGATCTTACTTCAGGTGTTGAAAACCATCCGTCCTCACAATGTCAGAACTGACCTGCCACCCTCTGATTCAGCCCTGTCCATCAGAAAGTGAAGCGTTTTTCTTGGGCTTCTTTATGAGAAGTGCTATGTGTATAATTAATAGGTAGAGTTTTGGGCATTTTGTTCATACTTTTGTTGTTACTGCAGGCTTTAAATTGACCCTGTAATTTAATGCTTGATTGTATATGTTAAGTGGTCTGCAGGTTATCCTGAGAAAATAAGATAATGAGATGGTTTTAGAAAAATAAGGCAAATATGCAAAGGGCAGCCAATAACTCTTTATGTCTGCAAAGCAGGTGTCACCAGCGATCACAGCCAGGATCCTTAATTATCCAAGTGAGGGAAACTGATGCATTCTGGTTTATGTAGAAATGGAATTGATTGAAGATACTGGGTAGCTCAAAAAATAATAATGATGCTACATAGCTAAATAAAGCCACATTCATAATTCTCACACACAGTTGGGCTGGTGAGGTGTTACTTCCCCCTAACCCCAAACCAGCAGGAGCCAGTGTTGCAGCCAGCACCACCAACCTTGACCAAACCCACCAGAGAGCATTGCATTGGATTTTAGTCCCTAGATTCCCTGTACTCTAGCAGCCAAGTGAGCTGGGACAGTGAGAATCGGGCATTGGCAGACCCCGTGGTGGGAACGCGGCTCTGCATCCCACCAAGACCGATAAGGTAAGGATTGTTTCAGCAAACAACAGAGCCTTGGGTGCCAGCCAACGACAGAAATCTCCCCTATCCTGCTGAAATCCTGTGACATTGGCCAATACTTCTCTTCATAAATTTACCCCAATTCAACCATTAACAGGTGTTAAGTCAAGCGATAACACTTTCTGGATCCAGCTTGTGGCCCTTTCTTACATTAAACTAAAAGGATCAGGATGCCTGAGTGGCCCAGCAGTTGAGCATCTGCCTTCGGCTCAGGGAGTGATCCTGGGATCTGGGATCGAGTCCCACATCGGGCTCCTTGCGGGGAGCCTGCTTCTCCCTCTGCTTGTGTCTCTGCCTCTCTCTCTCTCTCTCTCTCTCTCTCTCTGTCTCTCATGAATAAATAAAATCTTTTTAAAAAAATAATAAAAAATAAACTAAAAGGATCTCAGAGTTGGAGAGAGAAAGAGAGCCTTCATTCACAGATGACGAAGCAAAGTGGTGGGACGGCTCATGACTTCCCAGGGGCCACCGTGCTACTTAGCATATCACACAAACACAGGCTTCTAGTTCTTATTCCTACAGATACATACTATGCACCTGCAACACTCCTGTACGTTGAGTGTTATGGACCCACAACCATTAAGTGCGGCTGACTTTTGAAGAACAATGGTGTGAACTCTGCAGGTCCTCTTATCTGTGGATTTTTTTCGACAAGTACCATACTGTGAATGTATTTTCTCTTCCTTATGATTTCCTTAATAACATTTTCTTTTTTTCTGGCTTACTCTATTGTAAGAAGAAAGTATATAATACGTATAACATACAGCATTTATGCTCATGAGCTGTTAACGTTATCACCAAGGCTTCTGGTCCACAGTAGCCTATTAATTAAGTTTTTGGAGAATCAAACGTTATATGCAGATTTTGGAAGGCACAGCAGTCAGTCGGTGCTCCTAACTCTCATTGTTCATTGTTCAGCCATATATTTCTTTTTTAATGGGGGATGGACTTGGATTTGCTGCTAGTCTCTCTTTGTTATTCAGAAACTCGATGCCCTTGTCCTATTTGTAACAGTGGAACCAAGAAAAGCAGTTGAACTTTACATGTGAATATAACCAAGAGGAGCACAAGTTAGGGATGAAACCAGTCATTCCCTGTCCTCGCCTTGGTTTGGTTTTCGACCATTGGCATGCAATTTAAACATTAGGATCTCATGTGAAAACGGAACAGTATCTTCTGATGGTTCTCACTAGACATTCTTACAAGAAAGTTAGTTATGTGAAGAAAACATCCCGAATTATGTGTGATTCAGTGTTTACTATCTGATTTTTGATAGTTTTGGATAAATCTTAAATTATGTTGGAATTTTCCTGCACGGGGCAGCATCGGCTTGTGCTGTGATTCATCCCCACGTTGGGAAGCCTCCGACCCGGGCTCAGCGGTCGGCTGGGTGCGGAGGTGCAGTATGACGTGGGGCTGAGTGGGAGCCAGGAGCTACAGGTTCATGTGTCTCCACCATCCCCTCCGACGTTGGTGTGGCAGCCGTTGCTCACTGTGTATGGGAAGCACTTGGAACCGTCCTCCGCGTGCCTTCAGGGGCTTCTGTAGATGCTCATGGTTACAGTGGTGGTGAACCAGCTACCTCACCTGCATTAGCTCTTCCCAGCGGCCTACTGAGTCTTCAAGGTAGAAACCCCATTTCACTGTTGAGGAACCTGAAATTCAGTGACGTGAACTGACCTTGCAGAGCCAGAATCCAAACCCAAGTCTGACTCCAGAGCAAATAAGCAACCCGTCCGAGTAGTTACTTCCTTAGCCTCAGATGCTCACAATTGGATTACTCACCGTCCCCGATCAGGACGTGCACTTCTCCAGTGCTCCGAGCATGGCCTTCTTTCATCATTGGGTTTGTTTATTTGTTTGTTTTTTAATACAGATTCTCAGCACTCGGCACTCAGCGCAGGGGCTAGAGCACTCATGCCTCACCTCTGTCCCTGTGTTCTGTGCTGCTCGCAGCCCTGCCCTCTCTCATCCAGGACACCGCTGTCTGCCATCCTTGACCTTTGGGCCCTTCCAGCAGTGTGGCTCTCTGCAGCCCTGCACTTGTCTACTGTGTCCCTATCACAAACCCTGCGATTCTAAGAAAGCGTGTGGCGCCTCCCGTCTCTGTGGCATTCGTGCCTACTGGTCTTTCTTAGTCTTCAGCCCACGTGAGCTTCTCTATACCCAAAGTGTGCCCCAACCCTTCAGGCCCAACTGTTTTCCCATAAAGTGCTTTCCCATGAAGCTTTCTCCGAGGACCATGATCCTTGAGGAGAAGTCTCTTTCTGCTCTTTACTCTCTAGGCATTCTGGTATTCATCAAATTGAAGTTGAGCCATTGGCCTAAGCGGTTGCATTCTGTAGTGAATGAAAACTCCTTCACTGAAATGTCACGCTTCGTCTTGGCACACACCCCACCCTCCCTAGCACGATGCCCTGCTGTAACACTAATGCTACAGAACTGGAATGTCAGGGAGGAAGGACCTCTCCAGTTCATCTGAGATGTGAATCTTTCCTCTTCCTACTGTTTGTATTCCGACGGCAATCTAGGGTTTAGTAAACCATAAAACATTAGAAGTTAGTGCAAACAGAATCAGCCACAAAAATAGTTCAACGGATTTAGAAGGAGACGTAGCAGATGGAGGTTATTGTGAAAAAGACTAATCCTTTTTTATTATAATCCCTCTGTATCCCAGTCCTTTTGCATGCGTGTCCTGACACATTCCCTGTCTACAGTAACTCTCCTCCAGAACACAGCTGGTTCCAGGTCATGCTCTTTCAGACCATTGTAACCAGGGTTATCTTACAAGGCATCACTCTTCATTGGCCGCAGCTTCACTTAATCTTTTCCAGAATTTGATAAATCACAGAGTAGTCTGTATTGACTTTTTAAATTTTATTTATCTATTCATGAGAGACACAGAGAGAGGCAGAGACACAGGCAGAGGGAGAAGCAGGCTCCATGCAGGGAGCCCGATGTGGGACTCGATTCCGGGTCTCCAGGATCACGACCTAAGCCGAAGGCAGACGCTCAACCACTGAGCCACCCAGGCGTCCCAGTTTGTATTGATTTTTAAAGGGACTTTTACAATAAGATTTTCCTGTCCTGCTGGCATTTTCCAAATACAGTGATATCCTGACAAGATGTAGCCATTTTTGGCTATCGACACAGTTCTGCTGAACAGGTGGGGTCAGCCGAGTTCCCCAGGTACACGGTTACCCCATATTTGATGAACAGATAGAAAAATGGAGATAATTTCAGAAGTTTCCAAGAATCTGAAAGTCCAAATAAAATGTAAGGAACTTTTTGAGTCTAATTGGCAGATCTGATTAATGGGGCCACAGGAATCAGTAGATAAAACCCCTCCTCCACCCCATTTCCAGCCCATTTCCAGCATTCCTGGCCACACAGGCGGAGCATCATTTCATGTGTGTAAACTGTCCAGCAGCTCCGATCCGAGTATTGGAGGTGAAGCTCCAGGGCTCCAGGATTTTCACCCTAGTAGGCCGCAGTGCTGCATTCCGAAGGTTCCTACGGCCAATAAATGTCTCATCAGCAAGACAAAGAAAGCTCTTCTCCATGACTGGGACTCCGTGGGGACAGACCATGTGGGTGTCACTAGCACAGACCCAGGATAAGCGACATGTGGGACAGGGGCTGTGTCCACCCACAGCAGTGCGTCCTGCAATTGTCCCGTGAGTTTCCTGTTTAAGTGAGACGGTTTGGGCAAATGCTGTCGGGAAATGGAATCTGACGGTGGCCACCACAGCTGGAAGTATGACCCAGCGGGGCCACAGCTGTCCCAGCGCCTCTCCCCTGGACGCGGGCTCGTCCTGGTGCACGTTGCAGCTCCAGAGCCTCTGACTACCCATGTCTTCCACCCCAACTTTACACATTAAGACACCTGAATAAGATGCTCTGGAAGTGTCTCCTGCCCCTCTCCCCCAGGTGTGCCTTTCTGAATGTCACAAAAATAAGAGATTGTGGTAATTCTTTTTCTTTTATCAAAATCTGTGTGTGACAGCGAGCATCACTTTGACCTCACTCATCCTCCCTGGATTCCCATGCACACTTAAATACCGCCCCCCTTCTCTGTCACTCACTAAAAGAGTAATTACATTTAACTACTGTTTTCTCCTCTTTTATGAAATAAAGCCTGGCAGCTTTACACCTTGTCTAGAGCTTATTCTTTATGACCAATCATGTCGTGGGACAGCAGAACAGATTTTTTGGGGAAAAAACAAACAGTACCTTCAGTTTCCATAAATAAAAGCCAGCCAACCATGCAATAAAGGCATGAGGTTTCTGTTGCATGGCTTGATGTGAACACTAGTTCACTCGTACGTTAACTCTAAAAGTCTTCCTGAAGCCAAACAAAGGCATCCCTTTTTTAAAACAAAGGGTTGGGCAATAATACACCTGGGACCCACTAACTTTCTCAAGCCACCCTGAGAAGCCCAAACATGCTCCGTGCCCTCTGCTGGCCTCTAAAGGTGGAACCCCAAGACTGCCCATCGCCACTGGGATTTCCTTGCTAGAACCCCCGCCCCTGGCCTGCGGGCTCTTGGTGGTAAATTATCTCCACGCGCAGAGACCCCCAGACATGGATGGCTCTGAGGCCGAGGAGTCCCCCTGCCTTTGCCAGATTTATCCTTGGCCTTGATCCATAATGGAGTGCTCATGGTTTCCTGTGCTGCCCTGGACTCTCCTTGTGTCCCCTTGCGTCGTTCCCTGGGCCGCGGCCCGTGGCGTGTGCTGATGTGGTACAAGCAGGCTTGCACATCTCTGAGGGTGGTCTGAGTTATAGAGGCCCGGAGTCTCTACAACGTGATGAGTTTATTGAGATTAATCTGGCAGTCCTGCTCAGGACGGGGTGAAGGGGTAAACGAGATTTGGAAACGTGCCTTCCAAATGTCATCATTGGCTTTGGTCAACGTAGCACACCTCGCTTCTCACATAGGCCTCCTGTCCCAGAGGCACCGTGACGGGAAATCCCTTGTGGTGGCTCGCGCCCGACAGAAACACTCCCTCTGGCAGCATGAGGGCCACGGGAGCAGCCTTTTCCATGAGGAGCCCTGGGACCACCGGTTTCCCCTTCTCAGACACCCCGCGCTTCTCGTCGGGGGCTGGGGGCCCACATCTGTTCCAGGCCTTCAGCCTTGGCAATAGCCACTCAGTTGTGTTGCCTGTGGCGTGTGTTGATTCGGTAGGGGCAGCCTTGCACATCTCTGGGGGTGGTCTGAATTATAGAGACCAGAAGTCTCTACGAGGCCTCTTGCTTTTATAAAAATAATTGGAAAGGAAAAATGACTCACCGAATTTTGGCAAATGCAGGGCGCTCCCAACTGACTTCTAACTCAGTCACGTTGGATTCCAAGTGGACTTTGCTATCGCAAGATCTACTTCTGGTTTAGATTTTGTTTGTTGTTTGTTTCGGCTCATGATTTTTTTTTCCTCCTCCCAGCTTTACTGAAGTATGATTTCCATGCAATGAAACGCGCCACTTTCTGTGCACAGTTGGATGACTTTTGGCAAAACCACATACAGTTCTTTGATCACCACGACGCTCAAGATGCAGGACATTATTTGTTTCTCACTGGGTGACTGGTAGACATTTGAGTTGTTTCTAGTTGTGCTTGTCATGAGTCCGATTACGGTTTTTGGCGTGTGTCTGCATCTGGCTGCACATCTCTTGACACTATTTCAGGAGACTAGCAGTCTTGGGGGCCTGGTTGGTTCGTTATTGTGTTAGAAGTTCACAGTGATAAGGTTGCAGCCCAGTACCTCTTAATAAGAATGCAAGGAAGCCTTGGTAATTAAGCCAATACTTGTGGAGACCCTATTCACAGAGGCCAGGCATCAAAGGGCCATGGATTAGCAATCCCCAGGAGCGTGCAGCCGGGGACACTTCTCTCTGTGGTCTATGCTGATGATAGAATTTGTGCTGAGTCTGAGCAAGGAGCATCCTCTGACTGATGTGCTGGAGGAGGACCCACTCGAGAAGCCCTCCCAGGGCCAGAGTCCCATGGAGTACAGGCTCTCTTGGGACCGAGGCATCTCTGAACCATTTTGTTTTAAGCTTCCTAAAGTCTGGCCATTTGGGGGAAAACAAAGGTGAAAGAAGGATTTTTCACTCTGCCACGGGAGGATATATTTGGAGACTGAGGCTGAGGAGTCACTCGTGGTAGTGAGGGCGGGCACCCTGGAATCGGGGGTGGCTCTCACTCTGTCCATTGTCCCCAGGAGGCAGCTGGAGTGGCAGTCTTCAGGGCAATTTATGGTTTGGAGCTGGGGGAAGGTTTGGGCCAACCGTGAAGCTGTCAGTTTATAAAAAAAAAGGTGCTGACCTTTATTAAAAATTCATTTAATGCACTTTGAAAAAAAAAAGCAAGAAAAAGAAAAAAAAAGGTTTCAAAAAGGAAAGATCTGAAAAGAACATTGCATTCACGAGAGCATGGCTTGGAATACAGAGTATGGTGGAAGGAAGAGTCAGGGGGGCTCTTGGGGGATAGGCTGAGACCCCATCCCTGAGGGGTATGCTAGGACTGCAGGCCCGGCGCCTTCTGAAGGAGAGTGAGTCTGGCCAGGGTGCAGGGAGGGATGTGCCCTCAGGGCCAGCACCGAATGCTTAGGAGGATATAGACGCCCAGAGCCCGGCAGCTTCCACGGGCCACCATCAGAGAGTGCCCGGCAGCTTGACGCGCTCCGACCTTCCGGGCCTGTCCAGGGCACTTCTGCATCGTAGGCGGCTCTTGTGCTCACCTTTCCTACTCCTGCCCGCCTCCCTCCAGCGGCCATGGGGCCAGGGCTGTGCTCCACACCACCTGCTGGCACTGTGGGGTGGGGGTGGGGGGGACCAGAGGAGACTCCAATGGGACACTCCACAGAGGTCATTACCGGGGCTGCTGCTTTTCCAGCATCAGGACAAAAACATGATCAAAAAGGGTAGCCAGGCAGAAATGAGATTAGAAGGTAAAATGGGATCTAGTGAAAATCGGCTTCTGCTTTTACACGTAGACTTTTATTAAATAAACTGATATATGAAAATGAAAGCGTAAGATCATCAAAGTGCCTGGGTGATGTATTTACCAGTAAGGATTTTCCCAGGATGTGTCGGTCCTGTTGTCTCAGGGAAGGCAGGTCGTTTCTACGGTGACAGATGTTAGAGAAATAAAGCGACACAGAATTGAAGTTGTTCTACAGAACCCAGACTTTAATGCACTTGTTAAGCATGTTTTTTTCCCCCTTCTTAAAGAACAACTGATACCTGAGTTTATGGGAATCTTTTTCAGCATAAATTGGGACTGTGATAATGAGTAAGGAATATTTATTTATATGTTATACTTCCTCTCTTTCCTCATATTTTATGACTAAGGATATTGACATGAAAACAGGATCTTAGTATCCAGTGAGATCATGGACTGCTAATTTCCCACCAGAAATTCCAGGCTTTGTGACATCAGCGTGTGTCGCTCTGGATGTCACTTGAAGAGCAGGCATCTGGAAATGATGAAATCCTGAACAACAAAGCTTTTGTTTTCAGGAAGATGAGCTGGTGGGGGAGGAAAAAGGAAGCAAACCTTCGCTGCGAACCTACTATGTGCCAGGCGCTGTGATCTTCTGTCTGGGGGGCAACGCCTTCCTAGGCTGCGCGAGAGGAACAAATAAAAAGTCCTGTCCATCAGAATACGCGGGGCCTTCTTGCAATGCTGCTGTGCTGTTTATTGCAACCGCGTGGGTTACGTGCACAGCATCAAGGATGTATTACTCTTTAACCCAGCGCATAGGCATGTTGAATGCCTTTGTATCTTAGAGAGGCAAGGATGCAGCAGTTTGTAGCGGATGATTCTGTGCATACCTATGCTTGTTGACGGGACGATAATAAAGAGACGTCTCAGTTCACAAACAGCTCTTCTTACCTTAACATAACCTAAAAGACGTGCTGTAAAAAAGACCCACCGCCCCCACCTATTAGCTCATGCCGTTGCATTTCAAATGCCACCGTCGTTTTTGAAACCATCCTGCCCAAGAAAGTTCTTCACGACAGAACAAGTGCGTGAGGGCCGAGGATCAGAGATGCAGCACAAGTAGGAGTGGGTTCGGCAGAGTCGAAAAGGTACTTTTGCAGAGTTTTTCGATCACATGGGAGCGTGTTGTAACTTCAGGGGAGAAAATGAAGGTTTCAGCGGCACAGGAGTAAGGGTGGCAACTCAAGCAGGAGCAACGGGGGAGGGAGGGTGGAGGGAGCATCTACACGCCCCGTAAATACTCACCAACCTGTTACTCCCCTTGTGTGCAAAGAGAGCGAGACACGCCGGGTTTATGTTTTCTGAAACGCGCCATAAGCTGATGTGACCAAAGACTGAAGTGGTGGAGGCAGAAAGCAGGGCGGCCTGGGTGAGATGCGGGGAGCCGGGGCCTCGGGCTGCCTGGGTGCTTGCAGGTTCCAGCGACGAGGGCTGGGCCCAGACCGCGGAGCAGCCTTCCCTGCGCGGCCCCTGGGGTGCGCATCTGTACCCGGCGTCGTCAGAGGCCGGGACCTGTCGCAGATCCGTGCCTCGGGAGCTCAGGGCAGAAGGGAAGGCTCTGGAGCCCCAGAGCCCGGGACGCTCCTACCCGTGGCTCCCAGCCTCCCAGGGAGGGACGGGAAGGGCCCCTCCTCAGGCATCTTCTCTGAGAGCCTCCCCTTTCATTCTCTGCATGAACCGAGGACTTTTCCAGACCAAGAAGGTCTTAAAAATCATGCATTCTTAAAAATGTGAACCTCAGAGCGTAGTTTAGCGTTCCCAGAGTCCATCCCCGTCCATTAGCTGATTGATTCCTGCGGGAATCGCACAGGGCAGGTGTCCCCAAGGTGATGGGGGGACATCACGCCAAGGTGATGTTTGCTTGGCAGCCGAGGACAGCGGGGCTGTGTGAGGTCACCGTGGGCCCCCCACGCTCGGGCAGCGCAGCCTGGCTCGGCCTCGGACATTCGCGCCCGGGGCTGCCTCGCCCGGGGCCGTGACTGCTGTTCGTCCGCACTTTGTTGTAAGCGTGCTCACTGTCTTCTGGGTTGTGCCCCCACCGACCCCTAGGGATGTTTGCTAAGGTCTCGATCTCGTAGGGGGTGTGTAGACGATCATGCTGAATGACCGACCCCGCCAACAGCCGCTTCCCCCGCTGGCCCGTGAAGCCAGTCTCTACCGAGATAACAGACGCTCCCTGTTGAAACCATCCCTCGTGCAGGATGAAGGGTTAGGCTAGCAGGTGTCCCCCCACCCCCGTCCTCCAGGGTTTCAAGACTCTGAATGTTCTTAAACTCAACAATATTCTAAGGGCCCTTGAGAAAAATCTTTGCTGGCTTCTTCCCAACTTCCTTCTCAGTTGGGGAGCAAGGTACAGATATATACCGTATTCCAGGTCCTGTGGCCCTCGAGAAACCCATAATTTTGATGCCACCAGCTGCGGCATTATTGTGACGTTTGAGCATTGGGTTTTACAGACATGGCATCAGGAGACTCAGAGCCTCTGCACTGCGTTCGAACAGAAGATCGTTCAAACTCTACTCGGGACGGGTTGGTGTGAGCTCCTGATTTTGGTCTGTGGCAACGCCTCTGCTTACCGAAACGCAAAAGAAACAAGAGGGAGGGGACCGTGTGTATGTGTCTTGGTAGCAGCCGGTACGAGGTGTTCACTGTAAAACCCTTTTAACTTTGCCGAACGTTTAAAATTCTTTACAGTAAAATGCCAGGGGGAGCCTATGGGACGGAAGTGGGGAAAACCTCATACGAAGCAAACTAAGGAAGCTGTGTGAACCTCTACAGGAATATCAGGGAATGTGTTTAGAAATTAATAATGTTTTCCCTTTATACATATATTTGATAAAGTACTTTGAGCATCTGGGGGAAGGGAAGTAGTACATTTACATACAAGTCTAACTGCCATCCTGCTCCATGAGATCTTAGTATTTTATTATCATTGCTTCCATTTCTTGTGAGCTTTCCATAAGTAAAACATTGCAGATTTTACACAATATCACAGAGCCGAAGCCCCCTTTATGTCCCTCCCTATCTGACTCCATATTCCCTCCCCCCTCCCCAGAGGCAACAGCAATCTTGAATCTGCCTATTATCACAGAATCTTTGTGGGATTGTTTTGAACACGGAGATTTCAAAATTTCAACATTTTCAAGATTTCTGCGCCCTGGCAATGAGGGGCACGGGTTTGGAGTCAAATGCGGCCACGCGGGAATGCAGACATTAGTGCTTCCTAGAAAATGGGTAACATTCTTCTGGGCCTCGGTTTCTCCATCTGTCACGTGGGAATGACAATCCTGCCTTACAGGGTTGGTGTGAGGATGACAGGACACATGTGAAAGCTTTTGGGTGACCCCCACTGGATGATGAGCCCCTCCAGAGGTGGCGGGTCAAAGTCGTGGATTTTTTTTTTTAAGATTTTATTTATTCACTCATAAGAGACACAGAGAGGCAGAGACACAGGCAGAGGGAGAAGCAGGCTCCATGTGGGGACCCCGACATGGGACTCGATCCCGGGTCTCCAGGGTCATACCCTGGGCCGAAGGCAGGCGCTCAACCGCTGAGCTACCCAGGGATCCCCTCAAAGTCCTAAATATTTAAAGTCATTTCAAAAGCAGTGGCACGGCTACCGCGTCCTCGAGCAGAATGAGCCTCAGGGTGCCTCTGGGGACATCTCCGGGGGCTGGAGAGGGGAAGGGGCCGTGCCATCCCAGCCGACCTCCACCCGCCCTGTGAGGGGACATCTGCTGCAAAACCACCCCCTTCCTGCTTCTGCTGCTTATGCACGGCAGACTCTGTACCTCGGGCGTAAAGATGTGCTAAAGATGTTCTAAGTCGCATTAAATTTTAATCCATGCACGTAACGGTTTTCCTGCAAGAGTCAGTTTCTCTCGTTTCTCCCTCTAAATCAAAGTCATTCTAAAGTTTAGGCCGAAAAAAAAAATCAAAAAAAATAAAAATTAAAAATAAAGTTTAGGCCGCACATGTTTATTTTAAAAGAGATCGATAGGCACTTGTTTTTATCCCCCCTTTTTTTCCTTCCAAATAAAAGCGTTTTGTTGTAGTCTCCTCAAATTGTGGCCTCAAGGCTGAGGTTCAGACCCTGCATTTCGTGGAGGGGTTTTTGTCCTAGCTCGGGTGCAGAAGAGGTGCGAGGCACCCCCTGAGTGCAGGTTTGGGGATCCTGTCGGCATGCTTTCAGGAGCCCGGGCAGTGCTCTGCAGTCGCGTAGGCCCACTGTAGAGAAGGTCGCCTTTCGGCCCTTTTAGTGACGGGTTTGCTCCTAGGGAGTGTGGACTCCTGTGGTGAGAGCAGAGCTCTGCTGGTTTCTCCTTGCATGAACGTGGCCGTGCGTCCCTAGCTAGCTGGCACCCCGCTCAAGCGACAGGCAAACAGAAGCTTCGGAGGAAAACAGGGGCCGTGACCGCCAGTTACCCAGGCAAGTCCGGCTTCATGCCCCGGTAGGGGGACCACAGCGCTGGCTGCGTCCGTGGCCTCCCTGCTGCAGGCCCAGGGCGCACCTGGCCAGGTGCCTTCTTTGTGTCGGATCCCAGGGGGCGTTTACTGCAAAGGGTTATTGGGTTGAAGGAAACCGCCGAAGCGAGTCCGCGCAGGGCCGTGAGCCAGCCGTCGCGCGTGGCTGGTGTGTGCCGCACAGCTCGATGTGGTGGGGGCCGCAGCTGGTCGCACCCCACTTTCATCGCGGGCCAGCCCGGGGTGGGGTACCACGCACGGGGATCGCCCAAATCTTTCCAGAACACGTGCTTGCAATCCCTTCGTGGCAACTCCTGGGGCACGACCTAGAAACCAGAGCCGTTGCTCGCGTCCAGATTGGAAATGGGGGGGGGTGTAGCTCCCTGTCGGTCCACATTTGTGGGGGGCCGCTGCCAGGCCAGCACCCCGGAGAGGCCGTCGGGGGCACCAGGCAGGGCGGTTCCTGTGGAAGAGAAGCGGGACCCGGAGCAGCTCTGGCCACCTGCTGGGTCGGGGGGGTACAGAGCCCGGCAGGCAGAGAAGCAGGGTGGGGGCAGGGGTGGGCCCCTCGGCAGCAGGGTGCCTCGCAGGGCCATCCTAGCTCCCTCTCTTTGGCCGCTCCGGCTCCGTCTGAGGCCTTTGGTTAAGAGCAGACTTTTCCTCAATTGCTTTTTGACTTCCGTCTCACCGAAGCCCCCCTGGCAGCCTCAGGACGATAGAATCGTCCAGAACAGCCGAGTGGCGCACAGGCGTGTCGCTGACTGAGCGAGTCTAGACGCCCCGCTTTGCTTTCGGATCCGAAGCCCGTGGTCAGCGAACACAGACGGGCCTGGAGCCGGCAGCCCGAGGAGCCCCCGCCGGGCGCGGGCACAGGCGGGGAGCAGGGGAGGCCCCGGGCCCCGCCGTCCCGGCCCGCTCGGCTGCCGCGTGGGACACCACACCCCGGGCTCTTACCGACACCACACGTGCATGTGTCACGGCGCTGCAGGCGGCGTCCGAGATCCAGGCCCCCGGATCCGGCGTCCGGAAAGGGCCTGCTCTGGCTCACGGCAGCCGCGTGTTCACGCGGCCCCGCACGGGGAGGGAGGGGGCTCCGTGGCTGGCTGTGAGGGCTTCCGCTTCGTGGCCGTGGCCGCCACCTCGCGGGGACACACACGTCCGCCGTGTCGCGGGGTGGCCCGGTGCCCTCCATGTCACAAAGGAGACACAGGTTGGCCTCCCAGAGGAGCCCAAGAGAGTCTGATGAAGAATCGAAGCAATAGATGAAAACGGTCATGTGGGCAAATTCTTTTTTTTTTTAACGAGAGTACGTTTCTGAGGCCTCTATGGCAGGTGATGCCGTGTGTTGGGCGCTCGTGCGTAAAGTGCTGTTTCTTTGTGTGTTGGGGACACTGAGGAGAACGAGCCAGAATGACACCTTCTGTCTCCACGAAAAGGACCCTGGAAGTGGTTGTCGGGATTTTATCGGGCTCACATCTTCCCTCTGCCTCCAGCTGGAGCTGGGCCCCTTACCAGGCCCCTTACCAGGCCCCTCGCCGCTTTAGGTTCACGTCGGCTCACCTGGAAGGTACAGGAGAGGACGTGACGCGGCTCGGCCGGCTCTGGGGGGCCTTACGGGGCAGTCCCCTTGTCCTCGTCCGCACGGGTTGTCACAGTGGGGACCTTGAGGGTGTTTACGTGCCGAGGAGGGGTCCACCTCCATTCAGGACGGTCAGCGCCGCTGCTCGTAGTGTCGGAGCCTCATGTCTGTGCACACGGCAGCCAAGGAGGCCCAGGCGCTGGCGCCAGCTGAGCCGGGCCCTTGGGATGGGCAAGGAAGGAAGCCAGGAGCCCGGGGCAGCGTGGGCTGTGCGGGTGCAGAGGAGGGCCCCAGGGGGGCCTCACCGGAGGCAGGATCGTGGCGTCTGGCATGGTGTTCCCCGCGGCCACCGCAGAGCCTGGGACAGAGTAGACACCAGCTAATCGGAACCACGACAGCCCGCCCCTACCGGGGCCAACAGCCCACCCTCGGGTGCTGGGATTCACAGCTTCCTAAAGAGGCGGCCCAGCAAGCAGAGAGTGGGAGCCATCGCCGAGAGTGGAACAGCCAAGGCCCCACCGTGAAAACGTAGGAGGACAGAAGGTAAAGCGTGACTGTAGCTCCTAAGCGTTCTCACAACCGCTGAAGCCAAAACCAAACCAAAAAGGTAACTGTGTGAGGTGACAGATGTGTTAACTAGCTTGACGGGGTAGCAAGACATCACGCCGGGCGACCCAAGTGTAGGCAGTTTTCACGTGTCGGTCGTAGCTGGGCAGGATGAAAGGATGCAAGGCCGCGTACAGACCATGTGTAAGATGCGGCCTTGAGCGAGGCTCCCCGGGTCCGTCAGGGCAGCAGAGAGCCCCGGAGTCCTCCAGGCTGGAGGGGAGGAGGGCAGCGACGTGGACCGTGCTTGGGAGCTGCACACCGGTCCTCTCAGCTCCTGCGCGTGGCTCCCCCACTTCCCGTCGCACCCCGACCCGGCGACGGTGACGGTCTCACCTGCTGGAGAACGAGGGGGGCAGCGGTGCAGCCCTGGTCTGGGTGGGGGGGCCGGGGAGCCAGGAGGCCAGGAGGCCAGGGGGCCGGGGGCCGTCACCGCCGTCGAGAGGGACGGAGTAGGGAAGGGAAGGAACCAGGGCAGGACACGGTGCTTCCTGCTGTCGCTGTCCTTTGCCCCCGGCAGACTCTCCAGGTCTAGGAGGAGCATCCTGGGAGTTAGCTCTGGAACGAGGACTGGCCGCTGCGCTCACCAAGCACAGAGCTGACGCCTAGGGTGGACGTGGTGCCACGTGGCCCTGGGGATGCCAGAGGCAAACCCAACCCGCAGCCCACACGGCAGTCGCTGGAACCGCCCGGGCCCAGCCGGGGTTGCACGGGCCGTCTGGGAGCAGTGGCTGCAGGCAGTGCACAGCAGCCCACGGGGGGCGCCCGCGGGTGGGCGGGAGCGCGGGCGACGGGGCTGCTGTCTCGTCCCCAAACTGTTTCTGGCCGCATAGCCGCCAAGGCAGCCCTGCTTTGCTCGGCCTCCGACGCTACTCGATTTCTGAGCTCGCTGCTCTCTTACATGTGCCGTGTTGTCCCTTAGTGGACCCACCACACCAGGCGGGTGCCCACCCTGTGTTCATGCGTGTCTTGGGAGTTTAGAAATGTGAGCAGCGGAGGCAAGGTTCTGAGCCTTCTGGTCTTTCTGCCCTGGCACGTCGCACGTGGCAAAGGCTTGTGCCGCTGAACCAACAGTCACATTCCCCGGTGATCCTCCAGCCAACGTTAGCTCAGCTGCGGGTGCCGACTTGCACCTAAGTCACCCACAACGGAATGAGGATGTCGTCGGTGCAGACTTTGCAGGAAGGCGGGGAGACCAAAGCTGTCCTCATCGGAGGCTGGGTGCGCACCTCAGAAAGATGGCAGTGGGTCCCCAGGCCAGCCTCGGGGGTCGGGGTCAGGAGGCAAGTGGCGCGGGAGTGAGCCTCTCAGAGTCTCTGTCAGGGGCAGAGCTGGAGGGATGGAGGGGTCAGACCGTAGGGGGCCGAGCAGAAGTCCCCGAAAGCAGAGGCAGAGCTGGGTGTGTAGCCTCCGATCCCGGGGACACAGGAACGGAGGCCAGCGCCTAACCTTGGGATGCCTGTGGTGTCTCCTTGGAGAGCATCCAGGCCGAGGACGCGGTGGGCCGGCGTGCAAGTGCCCCCAAGACAGATTGCCCTCAAACGTCCGTCTTCGTCCTCCTCCTGAGTGGAAGCAGGGCCCCCTTCCTCACCTGTCGGGAAGGTCTTAGAGAAGGTGATTGATGCGTGTACCCCAGCAACCCCGCCCCTGCTGGTGTCTGCTAACGCAGGCGCACCTGTGTGCACGTGGAAGCGGGGGATCTGCAGGTGGCTTCAGGACAGGAGCCCGAGGGACACAGTCTGGTGTTTTGCTGCACCCCCTAGAGCACGGGCATGCTCCCGGGGTGCGGGTCCTCCTGCTGTTGTAACTGAAGAGGAAAACAGAATGTCTGGAACCTGAAAAGGACTGTCCCGGAGCAGAGATGAGACCAGAGGAGACTCGAACCTCCCAGAAGCCATCGTTTCCCACTGCCGTCACGCCGGATGCGGGTGCCTCTCAGACTTTGGCTTTCCGAAATACAGTGCTCTCCAGTTGGAAGAAAAGGAGTTCTGGCTCTAGCTGGAGCCCCCAAGCAGCATGCGCGCACACGTGTGCTCAGCTGCTGCCTTCTCACACGCACGGACCCCCGTTGCACTGGGGAGCAGCGAGCAAGCAGCGAGAAGATCCTGAGGACTTCGGATTCAAACCCGTATCTTAAAAAGCGTGAAACCCGTTTGGACGGCACTTCTTAGGGCGCATATATGGCTTTTAAAAGTTGTGAGGAAAGTGGACATTTGGAGAGCTCCTGGGAAGTGGGAATATTCCTTTCAACTCAGGCTTGCATGGCCCCAAATAGGAAGGCCTCTTCTAATCTCAGGATCTTGAAAAGAACCCTTGGTCCTTGATGTTGTTACGTGATTACCTAAAGGAATGCCTTCCTCTCCGGCCCGGAAGGATATTTTTAAGAGAATGTTAAACTTGTGACAGGAATTATTGATACCTGTGGAATTTTTTTTTTCCTTCAAGTGACTCAGGCTTGATTTCAGTCATTACCTAGGAATTAGCCTGGGACTGAGTGACGCCAGTCCCCAAACTGTTTAAAGTAGAGCACGACTTAGCGAAAGAAGGAAAAAACGAGGATGTTCTTTTGTGCATTATTCTTATCGTGATGAATGATTGCTTGTTTTCCTCTCCACTTTAATTAGAATGTTTCTACATTTGCCAAAGAAAATGTTGGAATGGAGACAAAACCCTGAAATTATAGGAACAGGGCTTGATGTAATAGCTTATTTGTAAAGGAAACACAACTTGTTTGGTATTTTATTGAAACAGGAAGTTCAGAACCTCGGCACACACAAATACAACAAATTCTCAGGTGCTAGTTGAGTCATCTGTTGTTGGAAATAGTCTCCTGGTACTTTTCCCCTTGATTTACTTTTTATCTTTTTGGTTTTCTGTTTTTCTTTTTCTTTTTTCTTTTTTTTTTTTTAAGAAATGAGGGTAGATAAGGGTAAGAAGTTACCTAGAGATTCAACTAGAGATTGTGTACATTGAAAAAATATATATATGTATATATATACACACCAGTTATCAAGATTAACTGAAGCAGAGGGGAAATTCACTCCTTAATACATTTTACATACATGTGTGTGTGGAAATATATATATATATATACATGTGGGTGTGTTTTTTGCAACTAGCCACATATACAATATGAGAAGCCAAAGTGAGACAGTCATTTACACCAAGGCTATAGCTACTTCACAAGTAACCATTAGGGGAATGGGTTTGAAATTAATAAAGATGAAAAGCATGGTGGGTTTGTGTTCTGTTTGCTGCTAAACATTTGATAAAGTAAATGTTTTCACAACAGAAGCTAGATGACAGCTTGATTCCTAGTACAAGCATAGCTCATTTTAGTACGCTTTGCAGACAGTACATTTATCTTTTCTTTTCTTTTTTTCTTTTCTTTTCTTTCTTTTCTTTTCTTTCCTTTTTGATGAATTAAAGGTTTGCGGCAACTGTGCATCAAACTACTCTATCGGTACCCTTTTTCCAACAGTGTTTGCTCACTTCATGCTTCCATGTCACATTTCGGTGGTTTTTGCAACAATTTTTGCAATAATGAAAAAAGAGTCTTTCAAACTCTTTCATTTTCATTGTGTTTGTTACAGTGATCACGACTCACTGAGAGCTCAGATGTGGCTAGCATTTTTTTTTTTTTTTTAGCAATAAGTACTTTTTAACTAGTTAAGGTGTGTACATTGTTTTAGACCTAATGCTATCGCACACTGATCTGCCTACGCGCTAATATAAACATAGCTTTTATATGTACTGGGAAACCGAAAAGCTCGTCTGACTTGCTTTATCGTGACATTCACTTACTGAGGTGGCCTGGAAGCAAACCCCTGATACATAGGAGGTGTACGTGTGCTAACAACTTACAGAAGTGACTTGAGCTGAACTGCTATGGGACACAGAAGCCTTTAGCTTTGAATTTCCTGTCCTTTTCTGAAGGATTAGACCAAGTGGTCTTTTTTTTTTTTTTTTTTTTTTTTTTTTATTCATGAGACACAGAGAGAGAGGCAGAGACACAGGCAGAGGGAGAAGCAGGCTCCCTATGGGGACCCTGATGCAGGACTCGATCCCGGGATCCCGGGGTCCCTCCCTGAGCCAAAGGCACACATCTGCTCCACTGCTGAGCCACACAGGCGTCCCTAGGGTAGTCTTAAAATATGCACAAACTGCAGCAGCACCACATCTCAGGAGTTCAGTATTTTGAACACTCACCAGAGCACTAACAGGTCAGGTGCCACTTCTAAGGGAACTTAGTAAGCTGCCAGGAAAGGCCCCAGCTAGGCTGCAGGGCGGGGGGGGGGGGGGGGGGGGGAGTGTTTGGGGAATCAGGGTCCCTGCCAGGAACCCTGTCCTTCTCTCACTTGGGTGACCCTGGTCTGGCAGTCTCACCCCCTGCGGATTTCAGGGTGGCTACCCATGCCCTACCTGTTGGAGGCACACCAGAGAGGTGCTGGGCAACAGCGTGACAGAGGCTCTGAGAAGGGCCCAGGTGCTCACCAAGTGGTATTCCTGCAAGCAGCAGCAGTGCCTCCTCTCTCTTTCTTGTTGTCTACATTAAGACTTTTTTTTTTTTTAAGATAAGTTTTAGGTACAGAGCAAAATTGAGGGGAAGGTACAGAGAATTCCCATATAGGCCTTGCTCCCACACATGCACACCTCCGCCACTACCCCTATTGCCCCACAGAGTGGGAACTTCTCACCGTGGGTGGACCTACACGGACACGTCATCACCTGGAGTCCAGTTTGTAGTGCGCCTCACTGTTTGTGTTGTATGCTCCACGGGTTTGCTCCAATGTATCCTGTCCCATACCCACCATGCGGATCACAGAGGAGTCTCACCGCCCCAAATACCCTCTGGCTCCCCCGCCCAACCCCTGGCCACCACTGGTTTCTCACTCTCTCCCTAGCTTTGCCTTTTCCAGACCCACACCGTACGTAACCTTTCAGATTGGCCTCTTTCCCTTGGTAATAATGCATTTAAGGTTCCTGCAAGTGTTTCCATGGCTTGATAGCCCATCCCTTCGTAGTGCTGATTAGTAGCCATTGTCTGGATGTACCAGCTGTTTGTCCATCCACCTACTGAAGGAATCTTTGTTGCTAGGGTAGTCTTAAAATATGGATAAAGTTGCTGTAAACTTCTGTGTACAGATAAGTCATGTAGATACAAGTTTTTGGGCCCTTTAGGTAAATACCGAGGAGTAGGGTTGCAGGATCATATGATAAGAATATGTTTCATTTTATGAGAAACTGCCAAACTGGGGCTCTGGGGTGGCTCGGGCAGTTGAGCCTCTGACTCCTGATCTCGGCTCAGGTCCTGATCTCAGGGTTGTGGGATAGAGCCCCGGGGCATCGGGCTCCGAGCTCAGCCAGGAGTGTGCTTCTCTCCCTCTGCCCCTCCCCTGCTTGTGTTCTCTCTCTCTCTCTCTCCCCCAAATAAATAATAAATCTTTGAAAAAAAAAACCTTCAAAACCCTGCCAAACTAACCTTCCATTGTGGCTGCAGCATCCTACATCCCCTCCAGCCGTGAAGGAGAGCCCCTGCTGCTCCACACCCTTGCCATCACTCACGTTGCCAGCGTCTGGACTTTGGTCGTCCTAACCAGTGTGCACTGGGACCTCCTTGTTGTCTTGATTTGCATTTCCCTGAGGACATGGGGGGGGCATCTTTTCATGTGGTTCCCTGGTATCTTCCTTGGTGGGGTGTCCCTCCAAGTCTCTGCTCCACGTTTCGATCGAGGTAGTCCCTCCTCTCGAACGTTACCAACCTGCACCATAGGCATGTTTATGGGAGCCCAGCTGGTGGACGTATGCTTGGGGGTGTGGGCAGCACCGTCGGCGCCCCACAGGCACCTCCCCGGGGCTCAGCTCACGTTGGAGGTGCCTCCGTCGCTTCCCGTGTCACATCTCCAGTTTTTAGACTCACTTGAGACTATACATGGGCCAAGGCCAGAACTTGATGATGGCTCCGTCTTGATAGCTCTTGAGTTAGGTCTTTCCTCGACTGCACTGACCTCACTGCGCCTAACGTCGTTGACACGGCCTGGAGAGCCGCAGCGCGGGCGGACCGCTTCGTCGTTGGGTGCGTTTAGTTGAGTCCACTTAGCCAGCGTCCCATCCTGAGCATCAGGGCTGGGGCCACGAGCTCCCCCAGGCGTGGACCGTCAGGTGAGGGCCTGAGGAAGGCCCAGCGAGATGGAAGGCGGCCCACGCTACCTGGTGCCTCGGCACATTCGAGGGGCACCAGCAGTTTTCACAGGGCTGCTTGTGTTCCTTTGGACGTGGTTTGGGTTGATAAATAGCGCAAGAGCCACACTAGGGTAGATGAGGACGCGCTTGCAGGCCCCACGTGCCGGGCTTGCAATGACCCCGCCTCCTCAGTCGCTGCCGCTGCGACAGCCCGCTTGCCCCCACGTGGAGGCGCCTGCATCCAGGGGACCAGCCTCGCGTGAGCCACCGCGCCACCCGGTCGGAGCGCGACCCAAGGTGAGCAAGAGGCGGCCCGGCACGCGGGCACCACGGGTCACCAGGGCCCGGCCAGCCCCCCACTGCCTGCAGCGTCCCGCCGCCTACAGCCCCCCATCACCTGCAGCCCCCCATCACCTGCAGCCCCCCACCACCTGCAGTCCCCCGCCACCTGCAGCCCCGCTGCCTGCGGACCCTGCGCCCATTCCTGCCTCCACTCTGTCGGGCCTCCCGTCACCCTTCCAGACTCACCATCAGAGAACACAGGCCCCAGAGACACGGATGGGGGTGATGCAGGTCCCCACGCTGCATTCTGCCCTCGGGTTTCCAGGGACACCTCTGCCCACAAGAGCGAGTTCAGGCCCCGGGCGAGGCACGGGTCCCTGCACAGACCTGCCCCTGCCCCCCGCCACGTCCGGGGCTGCCCGGCAGCCTGAACCCAAGCGGGATGCCAGGCCGCAGCCCCGTGGTCACAGGTCCACTCTGCCTCGGCATCACCCCCAACACACAAACACACACACCAACACACTCACACAAACACATGCACGTGCACACACTCAACACTCACACCCAAACACACACATGTGCACACCCAACACATTCACACACACCTGCACACATGCCCAACACACACACACCCAAACACACACACGTGCACACCCAGCACATTCACACACACCTGCACACATGCCCAACACACACACACCCAAACACACACACGTGCACACCCAGCACATTCACACACACATGTACAGATGCCCAACACATTCACACACCTACACACATGCCCAACACACACTCACACACATGCACACACACACACTCACACACCCTTTTCCTAATTCTAAGGGCAGGCTTTTCTGGGATATATTTTTGAGATCTTCCTGGAAAAATTTATTTCATCCTCTTTTATTGTTTTACAGTTCGGTTTTCATATCACCAGCATAAATACTCTAGTGTAAAAAGAAAAAAAGATGATGTAATGTGTCTTCTGCTAGATTCTGGGCTTCTTGAAGGAAAGGTCCATATTTTTGTCCTCAGTTTTTTTAATCCCCTACATCATGCATTGAAGATACTCAATAACATCTTGAGTTAAAATTGAACCTGATTGGAAGGAGGGCACAGGTACTAACTGCTGTACAGATAGAGTGAGGAAGGCCAGTTTCCTTGAGCAAAACATTTGGCAAGACTTAGGAAGGACAGAAGGTGCTCAGGGGCCAGATCGTAGGGGCCCTGAGACCAACCTCAGTTTGTTCGACTTTATCCAGCAGGGCTTGGAGCCAGAGAGGAACGTGGTCTCCAGTTTTGTTGCTGGTTTGCAGGTACATGGGGTTGGATCTAGGAGTCCCAGGGTCGATGGGGCAGCCAGGGCTGGCGAGGGCCGTGAGGTGGGGCGACGAAGCGGTCCCGGGCGCCGTGGGGAGAACCGCAGGCTGGGAGGGAGGGAGGGTAGGGCAGGGGGCGGCGGCCAGCCTGTGCTCGCCGCCTCACAGAGAACCCCGAGTGGGAAGGCTTCCTTGCCCTCGTCCACTTCCTTTCCTTGATACACAGCAAATTCCTGGTCAGCCTTTGTTGTGGGCTGGCTTGGTTTGTCGCTTTCCTTGTTGTTTACAGCCTCCAGGTATTTGTAGACAGATCTTATCTCCTTCCCTCTTAGTCACCTCTTGGCCCAACTCTGCCTATTTTACCCTTTTAAACTGTGCTTCTGGGTCTGACCTCTTGCCACTTGCTGAGGGATATTTGTTTTGTATTTTCGGATTTCATTCTACTTTGATTATTTTAAGAGACGTGATAAACTAAAAATGGCCTGGCAAGTGTGGTCTTAACGTAGAAAAAAATAAATTATATAGACACAAATAAAATCCGTGTGTGTGTGAGTGGGTGTAGTATGTGAATGTATATACTGAGTGTATTAGTATAGAGTGTGTATGTGAGTACGTCGGTGTCCCAGTTAGTAGGTGTGTGTGTCATGTGTGTCAGTACATGCGTGTGAGTGCTAGTACAGCGTGTGTGTGTTAGTACTTCATGTGCAAATGTGTGTTAGTACATTGTGCAAGTGTGTGTGCATATACTGTGTCTGAGTATATGCAAGTGTATTAGTACATAGTGTGTGTAAACCCCAGGGCATAGTGTAGGGCGTAGTGAGGGTTTCACTGTTAGTGCATAGTGTATGCATTAGTACACGTGTGAACGTACGTATGTTAGTATGTCGTGTGTGTGTGTTAGTACCTGGTGTAGGTATGTTAGTACATCATGTGTGAGCGCTAGAACATAGTGTGTGTGAGTGTGCTAGTACATCGTGTGCGTGTGTTAGTACATCATTGTGTGAGTGCTAGTACCCAGTGTGGCTACTAATGTACTAGTGTGTTAGTACATTGTGTGTGAGCACTAATACATTGAGGTGAGCAGGAGTACATAGTGTGAGAGGGTGAATGCTAGTACATCGTGTCGGTGTGTTAGTGCCTCATCGTGTGAGCACTAGTACATATCGTATGTAAGTGTGAGCGCTAGTACATGGTGTGAGAGGGTGTAAGTGCTAGTATCCCGTATGGGTGTGTTTGTACATCAGGTATGTGAGCGCTAGTACATAGTGAGAGTGGGTGTGAGCGCGTGAGCCCCCATCTGCTCTCACCACTGCCCTCCCCAACCATTAGCCTGCAGCCTGCCTTCCTCCGGTCTCTCCAGAACACACTTGTGAGCGTCCCAGGCACCTGACGGTCGGGTCAGGCCTGAGCGTGTGTGCGAACGGGCTTGTTTTCACAATTCCCTCCTCCGAGGGGCCAGCTCTATTTTGTCTTTAACTGTTTTCACTTTCCATCCTATTTCTTTTGCATTTTGTCCTCCTCCTCCTCCTGCTCCATGTCCTGCCCCTCTTCTCTAGCGAGCTGTCTGCACGTTGCCCTCTGTCGGAGGATGCCGGTGGAGGACACTTGGGGAGGACACCTAGCGACCTTGCCGCGGCCGCAAACCCACACACGAGCCCCGACCGTAGAAGGAAACCGGTAACTTGGACTTCATAACACCAAGCAGGCTTGTTTTTTGAAAGGCACCACTAGGGCAATGAAGAGGTGCCCCTTCGGTGGGGAGCACCTACCCATTCACGCTGCGGGTATCTGAAAAGGAACCTGTTTCGAAAAAATATAAAGAATCGTCACAACCCAATCTCTGCAAACGGACGAGACGCAAGAACAGCACTTCCCAGAGCAAGTTGGGGGCACGGCCAGAAGCACAAGCAGGGAGAGCGGCGTCAGTCGTCAGGGGAACACAAGCATGGCCCGCAGTGAGGTAAGGCCGCGCACACCCTGAGCAAGCCAGTGCCGCCACCGCCACCGAGGTGCCGAGGCCCAGCAGGGACGCAGCGCGTGGAGCTCCTACTTCGCTGGCGGGAGTGTGAGGGCCAGGCACTGTGGAGAACGGTTCAGGCGGCTGGTCCTTTCCAGGTGATCCCGCAGATCCTCCCATAGGTATTTACCCAAGAGGAGGGGCAGCACCTTCAGCCAAAAAACCTACTCACCGCTGTTTGTAGCAGCCTTATGCCTCTCTGCAATAGCTGGGAAACCCCACATGCCTACCTGCAGGTGAGCAGACCCCAAGCGAGGTGTCAGCATTTGATAAGACGTGATGGCACCTCGACAGGGACGGCCAGCCCCCAGCCTGCAGTGCAGCCGAACCTCAGACGCACCGCATGCAGCAGGAGAAGTCCGGTCCAAAAGGGCAATGCTGCATTGCTGCCTTTGTGTGGACGTCAGGGCGGCCTCAGTCAGTCCAGGGAAAGTGGCTGTCGGGAGGCCAGGCCCGGCTGTGGGCAGATCAAGAGTGAGCTTTCTGGGGCGGTGGAAACCTCCTAACCTTGAGTGAGCTGGGACTGAATGACGCACATGTTTGTCACAATCCTCCGACTTTGCACCTGTAAACGGGTACCTTTACGGTTTGTAAGTTATACCGCACGAAAGTTGATTTTGAAAGTTAAGCGTAAGAAAACAAGCGCACTCAGGGATGCCCGGGTGGCTCAGTGGTTGAGCGTCTGCCTTCGGCTCAGGTCGTGATCTTGGGATCCTGGGATCGAGTCCTGTGTCAGGCTCCCTGTTCAGAGGAGAGCCTGCTGCTCCCTCCGCCTCTGCCTGCAGCTCCCCTTGCTTGTGTGCTCCCTCCCTCCCTCCCTCTCTCTCTTTCTCTCTCTCTAATAAATAAATAAAATAAGAAAGAAAGAAAGAAAGAAAGAAAGAAAGAAAGAAAGAAAGAAAGAAAGAAAGAAAGAAAGAAAGAAAAAGAAAAAAGAAAGAAAGAAAGAAAGAAAGAGGAAAGAAAGAAAGGAAGGAAAGAAAGCAGCATGTTGACCCTACTGGAAAATGAGACTCTCGGTTGCTTATGTACTTCTGCGAATTTAGCCCAGTGTGTTTCCTCCCTCAGCAATATTTTCAAGGAGGTAGGGAGGGGTTTGGGCGTAGCAGCATTGTCCCCCCCCCCCCATAGATGATTGGACACTACATATTCACAAGGTGACCTTGGACTCAAATCAGTGATGAATAGGCTGTGCTAAGTAAGTTATAAGAGATCTAAACTGAGATTCAATCAGTACCTGAGTCTGAAACCATCACTACTCACCCTCTTCCACTTGCTGCACTTTGCAGATATCGTATCTTTACAAACTGAAGGTTTGTGGCAGCCCCACCTGCCCCATGAACATATTTGTCAAGGTGACCTGTGGTCAGCGATCCTTGCTATCACTACAGTAATTATTTTGGAGTGTCACGAACTCATACTTGTGTGGACGGCGAACCTGATAAATAGGTGTGTTCTGATTGCTCCAGCAACCAGCAGTTCTCCTGTCTCTCCCCCCTCCTCGGGCCTCCCTACTCCTTGAGACACAACAGTATTGGAATTAGGCTCATTACTAACCAAGGTAGGAATGATAGAGCTTAGTGAGGAAGGTATGTCAAAAGCTGAGGTAGGCTGACAGCTAAGCCTCTAGTACCACAGTCAGCCCAGTGGTGAATGCAGAGAAGTTCTAGAAGGAAATCAAAAGGGCTTTCCCAGTGAACACATAAATGGTAAGAAAGGGAAGCAGCCTTATCACTGATACAGAGAATGACTCAGTGGTCTGGACAGAGGGTCAAATCAGCCACAACATTCCCTTAAGCCAAAGCCTGACCCAGAGCAAGGCCCTAACTCTGTTCGGTTCTGGGACGGCTGGGAGAGGGCAGGAGGCTGTAAGAAACATCTGAAGCAGCAGAGGCTGGTTAGCGGGTTTGAGGGAAGAAGCCTCTTCCACCACGTGAAAGCACAGGTGAAGCAGCAGGGGCTGATGGAGAAGCTGCAGCAGGTCCTCCGGAAGACCCGGCTCAAGAGTTCAGGAAGGTGGAGGCTACACTCAACCCCAGATCTTCAGTGTAGACCCCACAGCCTTCTGTTGGAAGAAGATGCCATCTGGGACTTTCACAGCCGGACAGAAGTCAGAGCCTGGCTTCAAAGCTGCAAAGGACAGGTGCGGACTCTCCTGCGAGGGGCTAACGCAGCTGGGGACTGCAGATGGGAGCCAGGGCCCACCCACCATTCTGAACGTCCGAGGGCCCTTCCGAATGATGCCACATCTACTCTGCCCGTGCCCCATACATGGAACAACACGGCCTGGGTGGCGGGACATCTGTTTACAACGCACTTCGCTGAATATGAAACCCACTGCGGAGATCAAATGCTCAGAGAAAAGGATTTCTTTCAAAATACCGCTGCTCACTGACCGTGCACCTGGTCACCCAAGGGCTCTGAGGGAGATGGACACTGAGATTAACGTGGTTTTCATGTCTGCTAATGCAGCATCCATCGTGCAGCCCGTGGATCAAGGAATCATCTCAACTTTCAAGTCTTATGACTAAAGAAATGCATTTTGTACGTCAGTAGGTGTCACAGATGGTGATTCCTCTCATGGATCTGGGCAAAAGATAAACTGAAAACCGTCCAGAAAAGATTCACCATTCTCGATGCTGTTAAGAACATTTGTGATTCATAGAAAGGGGGTCAGGATACCAATACAAATAGGAATTTGGAAGTAGTGGATTCCAGCCCTCATGGATGACTCTGAGGGTTCAAGACTTCATGGAGGAAGTCACTCCCCATGGGGTGGAAGGAACCAGAGAATGAGAATAATCAGAAGTGGATCCTGAAGATGGGACTTGGGACTGCACTGTGTGCTCTCATGATCAAACTTGAACAGATAAGGAGCTGCTTCTTGTGGATGAGCAAAGAAAGTGGTTTCTTGAGATGGAATCTAATTGTGGTGAAGGTGCTGTGAAGACTGTTGAAATGACATCAGAGGATTTAGAGCATTACATAAACTTAGTTAATAATGCAACTCCAGGGTTTGGGAGAATTGACTCCAAATTGAGAGAAGTTCTGTGGGTAAAATGCTATCAAACTGTTCAGTTTGCTTCTTAAATTCCACATAAGAGTGAAGTCATATGGTATTTGTCTTTCTCTAACTGACTTATGTAACTTAGCATTATGCCCTCTAGCTCCATCCATGATGTTGCAAATGGCAAGATTTCACTCTTTCTTTATGGCTGAGTCATAGTCCATTGTAGTAATATTCCAAAAGAGATGAAGGGGATTAAGAGTACTCTAATCACGATGAGCACTGAGTAATAGATGGAATTGTTGAATCACTGACTTCTACACCTGAAACTAATACAGCACTGATGTATGTTACCCATACAGGAACAAAAATAATTTAAAAAAAAAAAATGCTCTCAGACTGCACCATCTGCTCACAGAAATCATTAATGAAAGGAAGAGTCGATCAATGTGCCAGACTTCCTCGTCTTATTTTAAGAAATTGTCACAGCCTGCTGCTACCACCAACCCGATCTATCAGCAATCATCGACAATGAGGCAAGATCGTCCACCACCAAAAAAGATTGCAATTTGCTGAAAGCTCACATGATGGTTAGCAGTTTTTAGCAATAAAGTATTTTTAAGTTAAAGTATGTACATTGTTTTCTTAGACATAATTCTATGGCACACTCAGTGGACTATGGCATATATTAACATGACTTTTTTGTGTACTAGGCAAGCAAGTATCACAGTATGACTCACTTTATTGAGGTATTTGCTTTATTGTGTGTTCTGGGCCAAACCAGCAATATCCTGGAAGAATGGCTGTATCCTGAATGTGGGGATTCCATCCTACGGTAGAAAGTAGAAGTCTGCTGTGGTATTTGATCTTCATAAAAATAGTTGTGTTTTTTCATAATGTTTGATCTGCATGTCAGTTTTTAAAAATAATGTGGCTACAATATCAAACACTGATAAGATTATGAGCCAGTATTAAGCTAAGATTTTTTTTTTTAAGTTTGAGAACTTTTCCTTTTACTTTTATGTAATGTTTTACTTTTGCGAGGCCCTATGGTACTTGTCTTTTTTGGTTCTCACACCATTTCCAATAGGTAGGAAACAGGCTTCGTTCGAAAGGTGGTCTGGTTGAGGAGCTGGGAAAGGCTGCTCCTTGGACGCCCTCCTCTCGGCTGTCCTCAGCACCTGCTGCCACAGCACCAGGTGGAGTGGCTTCCAGGCGTTGTATCACTTCTGGGCTGTGCCTTCCCAGTGACAACCCTTCTACAAAGGCTGGTGAACACACCCACAGCCAATAGAAAAGTCGAAACTGGACCTTTTGTGTTGGACTCCAGGACCCGAACGATGAACTGAAATAAAACAAAAAAACAGCTTCAAGAAAAATAAGAACCCCCCACAAATCCCCTAATAAACCTCCAGGAGTAACTGATTGGGTGGGTTAAAATACAGTGGGATGTTCTGGTGAATGTCTGAATTTCCAGTGTACTGCTGTAATACGGACCCAGTCTCTTAGAATTGTGAAGTCACTTAAGTACAATAGAAGGTTCTGGAATTAGCTGGGAGGGGTGGAAATTGAGCGGCTAACTGCAAAGGAGTAAGAGCAAAGAAGTTGATCATAAAGAATCATCAAATCAAAAATTGCCACACAGAAAGAAGATTAGGAAGTCATCTGGTACCGTCCCTTTGTTTTATAGGCTAAGACCTCAGGCGTAAAGAAGCGGTCACACCAACAACAGTCTTTCTGTGACTTCGCGGAGAATCTGTTCACAGAGAATCTCTTTCCTCCATGTACCTGCCCCCGCCCTTGAATGTTGTGTAGAGGTGGAGTGAAGGCTCGGGGATCGCAACCTCACCACCTGTTCTGAGCGTAGAACCAGGAGCAACCCAGGCGTCCTGGACCCCAGCCTCGTTCTTGACAGACTCCTAAGACCTAGAGAGGTCACGCCTCTGAGGGGCATCTTTTATCCCTTCTTCCCATTGTTGCCGTCCAGATAGCATCTTTCCTCCCTGCGAGTTTGTCAGTTCTCCTCCTCCTCCTCCTCCTCCTCCTCCTCCTCCTCCTCCTCCTCCCCCCTCCTTTACGCCTTCCTCCCTTGGGAGTTTGTATTCATTGAAAAAGAACTTGTTTCACCCACGGGGAAGTGTTTTGAAACCTAAGAGCAGGGAGTCCCTGGCCTTTCCCTGTGATGCGTTCCCAGAAACCACACTATAAGGCAGATCGTTAGGAAAATGTTATGGCCGGGGTTGCATTTCTGACCAAAGACTCAGCAGCAAATAAATCATAGATGTGAACAAGGACATGTCCTTAAACTGAGACGTAACGCCGCAAACCACTGCTTATTCCATAATAATCCTTAGGCCTGAGCCGCCAGACCGTGTGCGCTTGCTCGTGGAGGGAGACGTGCGCCTCTCCTCTCGGACGAGTCTCTTGGAAGAGACGGGGGCCGGGGCCACTGGCCTGTGCCTTCATTCCAACGATGTAGAGAATATCAGATTTCATTTTTAGGCATCGGGAATTAAAGAAATTGTTTTTGTAAAATAAGAAAACGTTAATATGCTTTTTTAAAAAAGAATAATAAATTCAGATTGGTAAATTTTGCTTTAATAGAAAAAAACCTTGTGAACAAGATTTTAAATGTTTGGCTAGTTGAGTGGCTTTTGTCGGCAGCCAGTGAATAGTTAAGTCCAGAAGTATCACAGGCCTGCAGAGAGTGCTTTTTGAAGAATAGTTTGAAGAATATGTCTGTTTATTAGTATAAGGAAAAACAAATCCTCGAAACCTTGAAATGATAAAGTAGTTTCGTTTGCTTGTATGTAGATTAAAATATCTAAAATATCTGGGAACCCTCAACGAAGTGGAGGAAAAAATGTTTTGGATAATCAAATAAAAGGCACTTGAACTTGGAAATTCACAGTAGTGGATTATAAGGTGGCCTAAACGCAAAGTTCACGATAGGTCATTTTACAAATCTTAATCCAAAATATGGGTCTGAATGGAAGCTGCTTTAAAAAGCCTGATTTACGTAAGGTGTCCTGGTCGTTTGCTATAAAACCAGATCCAAGTTCCCTCGTCCCTACAGCTGGGGATGGTCCTCTGAAGGCAGGGCCCGGAGGAAGCGCCTCTCTTTCTGTCTCTCCCTCCACACTGAACAGTAGTGGGGAGTGGCGATACCTCAGAGGGAGGAAGATGCCCATGAGAAAATGTGGAGACCCAAAGAAAACAAACAGAGAGGATTGCAGCCCTGGGAAACTCGGCGTCCATACCGTCAGGCTGGGTCCCAGCCAGGAGGCACTGATGCTCTTGGCAGCGGAGCAGGGCGACTGGCAGCCGCGTTCAGCAGGGCCTTGGGTGAGGAAGGCCACCCAGGTGGGACCTGGGGCCTCCCACTCGTCTCAGCCCCCGGAGGTGGGTGGCGGCCGGGGCTGCGGCCAGGGCTCTCCCCCAGCAGGAGGACCAGGCCGTCCCGTGGGCCTGGGTGTCAGGCCGGGAAGGACGGGCAGGCCTACATGCTGAGATGGGAGCACCCCTCAGAGCGCCCCCAGACCCCTGACTGGCCGGGCCCCAGGCTGCACCTGCTGGTGGGAGGCCCCAGCTGGGAGGCCCCAGGGTCCAGTGTCCGCGGGGGCGCAGGTGGAAGGGCAGGTGGCCGCCCACGGAGAATCCAGAGAGAACTGGAGAAGTTCAGCGGGGAACAGAGGCTCATCTTGGAGCAAGACGGCCAATTTGTTCTGGAATGGAAGCTGCGATCCCCGAAACTGATTTACTTTCATGATTTATTTCATCCTCCAAGCTTTTTAAGACCACGACCATAGGTCATCCTTTGGTAGATGGATCCGGGCAAGACAGTACCCACTTGTCGGTTCACGGTGTTGGGACAGGCAAGAGGACTGCCTGCAGGGAAACTGGGTTCTGTTCACGACCTCTTTGGTATAATTTGGTGCTTCTTGCTCTTTAGAATCCCCTGGGGAGGTTTTTTAAACTCCTGCATTGGGGCCAAACCCCGTTTAATTCAGAACGTCTGGGATGGGGACCCCCAGCACGGTCTTTTTCCTCCTTCCCGGGTGGCTGCAGTATGCAGTCCAGTTTGAGAACCCCTACACTCAGGGAGCTTTAAAAAAAATAAAAGCTAATGCTCAGGCCTCACCTCGCCCCAGACAGGTGTGGGGACTTTATTGGCTTGGGTGGGGCCCTGGTGACACAATTCTGAAAGGTGTGGAGAGTCCACACCTGCAACACCAGCTGGTGGCTGGTTGGCCGCCCTTTCCAAAATTTGTCTTAAAATCCCCCAACTTTATGTGATGGAATTGCTCTAGTATTTTTATAAGATTTTTATAAGATTGTTTGTTTAGCCACCTACCAGGCAGTTCTTCTGTAAAACCAAGAAGCTATTTTCACGGGTATTTTATCATGATTTTTGAAAAATGATCATTAAAAGCGGTTCAGGCCCAAGTGCGGCCACATGGCCAAGGTAGTTACCACCCAAGCAAGTGCAAGAGGCCCGGGGCCGCCCGCGCTCAGACCACTGAAGAGGGAAGGGACCTACCCTGCTCGAGCTTTGACCTATTTCTTGCAGTTGTTGAAAACTATGAGGCATGGGATGCAGATTTATGACTTTTTAAAAAGTTATTTGTGGATTCCCAAGACGGTTGTGTTCCCATCACTTACGTAGCCTGTAAAACTCAAGTGACGCTTAAAAAAAAAAAATCTGAGTTTGGCACAGAGTTCCAACGTGAACTTCAGAGCACTCGGCTATCGTCTTCTGTGCTGAACTGATGGCAGGACTCATCTGTATGTGACTTTCGGGAAGGGGGAGCCACCACGAGTCTCCTTGTGTGCTTTCTCTTACTTCCTTTCATAAAATGAGGGGTGAAGGGCGGTGTGTTAGGAGACCTGCAGCCCTTTGCACTGGCCGGGCCCTTCTGTTCATCTTCCACACAGCATGGATTTGATCTTTCCTGGGACCTACATTCTGGGAGAAATGTCACCCATGCTTTGCAGGGCAGCCTGTCAGAGGCTTGCCTCACCTGCCCCTCTTCCACCCTTACTTCATTTCTTTCTTTCTTTCTTTTCTTTCTTTTCTTTCTTTCTTTCTTTCTTTCTTTCTTTCTTTCTTTCTTTCTTTCTCTTTTTTTAGATAAATTATTTGGAATTTCTCTGCACTTTTACTTCCAAGACCGTTTCAAACTGGAACATGAGAGCTAATGCTGTTTATAGGTCAGCTCCATGTCAATAAAGCTAGATAAAAAAATTTTAACTCATCTTAAAAATGTTTAAACCAGTGCCGAGTATAGAAACCACGCTCTCGTTTCTGACAATTGCTCGTTTTCGCATGAGGTTTTTTCTTCCGAGACCCATAAGGATTCTTGAAATCATTTGCACCATTTTTACTGGTCTTTGGAGCCTCTTTGCTTCGACATGCTCAGATCTCCTCATTGTCGGGCTGTTAGAAGTTGCGTGCTTCCACTTGCCCTAAGTCGCTGCTGGGTCTCTCATCGCATGTGTTGGAGCTAGATGGGGACAAAGGCCGCTCTGTACGGTCCCCAGAGCTCGGACTTGGGAAGTCACAGACATGGGGTGGCAGTTGCCTACCACACAGACCGTTCTTCTTAATTGGCTTATCATGTTGGGCGTTGTATAAGCTTCTTTAAGGAAATATATATACACACACACAAGGCCCTGTGCCTCGTCTTGGAATCCACGGCCACAGTTCCTGGCTCAGCCCTCGTGTGCTACGAGGATGCATCAGTTGCAGCCCACTCCTAACTCAGCGGCATTAGGCATGCATTTGATGGCCAGGTAGCAAGGTGAGAGACGCGGTCCGCGATAACTCTGGGCAGGGGGGTGGGGGGGCGTCATCTGGCCTCTGCACCTGGAGCAATGGATCCAATAGGCTGATGTTACCCAAGATCAGGGGCCACAGGATGGAGAGCCAGGACCCCACGTGTGGTCTTTATAAATTCTAATCTCACATTAGCAAAGAAATCAAGCTTGAATTTGAAGTAGAGAAATTTAATGAATTTAGACCCATCTAAAGATAAAGAGGGCCCTAGAGGACATGAGTATCTTCAGATAGTCACTGTCACAGGCACTGATGGGTGCACAGCTGTCTGTACTTAGAAATCCAGAGGCTTCCTGAGCTTGGCAGGTCATGAACTTCGAGGCAGTGAGTTGCACAGAGCAGGGCACAGGCTCTGCGTAAGACAGAGGCTGACAGGCCTGTTCACTGCCCCCCCCACCCCCCGTGTGTGGGGACACGGTCCAAAATGCCCCGTAGATGCCTCAAACCACAGATACGATAGAACCCTGGGTACGGCATGTTTTTTTTTTCTGTATCTGCAGGTACCTGTGATAACATTTAATTTATCTATTAGGCACAGTATGAGATTAACAATAACTAACAAGCCACCTGTAGCCGTGTACCGTCATAAAAGGTCTACGAATGTGGTCCTTTTCTCTCTCCAAACATCTTATCATCTCAGCCTTCTTGGGCTGATGTGAGATGATCAAATGCCCGCGAGAGGAGAGGAAGTGAGGTGAGTGATGGAGGCATCGTGATGTAGCCCTGGGTTACACCCGCCTTCTGGTCACAGGCATCTGCTTTGGGACCGCAGTGGACCCCAGGTAGCCAGAAGTGTGGAAAGCAAAACTGGAGGTGGGGGGACGACCGTACACGCACATCCGCACTCCTGTGTAGCCACCAATCAGCTGTAAGGCACCTGAGGTTGTCATCTGAATATAGGCGCCGACGCACATTCGTTTGCTCATATATCAAGAGCGCCCTGCCCCACTGGGGCAGGAACTGTTGCTGGTGTAACTGGTACAAGTGTTGGGAGGACACAGGAGCGGAGAGACCTCCGGGGAAGGCCAGCGGACTGCTCCCAGCTCTGGCTCCCTCCCCGTTAGCTTTGTGACATTGGGCAAGTTGTTTCCTCTTCAGGTCTTCAGTTTCTCATATGGGAAGGGGGGATGATAATCCTAACTACCCTGCAGAATTTTTATGAGGATTAAATAAATTAATATTTATAAAACACTTAGAACAGTGGCTGGCACCTGGTAAGTGCTAGGTGTTTATTACATTAAAAAAAAAAAAAAAGGATGATGCAGATTTGGTTTAGGGGAATAGCATGGGCTTCCCTGAAGAGATGACAAGGAGCCAAAATCTAGATAGTGAGTAGGAGCTAATACAGCTAACAAGGGATCGACCTGCCATCCCGGCAGACGCAGCAGCATGTTTCAAGGCCCTGTGGCCACAATGGAGCACATAGGACCTACGAGGCTGGAGGGAGGCTGTTGAGGAAGAACAGACAGGGAGACGATTATGCCAGATTCAGCCTCAGGTAATAGTCAGGGCTGGGTCATGGAAGGTCTTGCAGGCCATTTAAGTTTGGGTTTTTTTTCTGAGTAATGGAAAGCTATTGGAGGTTTTTCTTTTTTTTTAAGATTTTTTTATTTATATATTCATGAGAGAGAGAGAGAGAGAGAGAGAGAGAGAGGCAGAGACACAGGCAGAAGGAGAAGCAGGCTCCATGCAGGAAGCCTGACGTGGGACTCGATCCCCAGACTCTAGGACCACACTCTGGGCTAAAGGTGGCGCTAAACCACTGAGCCACCCAGGGATCCTCCTATTGGAGGGTTTTAAGGGTAATTGTGTTCAGATACTGTACTGAGCCAAAGAGGCCGGATACAAAAGCGGTATAATGGCACATGACTACAGAAACGGAGTCACCGATGATGACCGCACTCAGGGCGCTGCTCCGCCCGGGCAGGGGGCACCCGCTGGAGTGCTGGGCACCTTCCCGGTCCCGATGGTGGCCACAGTTCCACAGGTGGCCGTGTCAGCTGTAAAGGTTAGGGTGCGTTGGGCACTTACCGCACGAGGGCACAAGAGTGGACCCCGGGCGGGTCCTGAGCCCGTTTGCAAGCTGCTTCCATCCCCCAGAAAAGAAAGAGCTGAGGTTGGCTAGGGTGCCGATGGTGGTGTCAGAGAGGGTGGGCTCGGGGCGATACTCGGGAGATGAGACCCACTGGACTTGGTGATAAAGTGGGTGTGGACGGTGTGGGCAAGAAGCAAGTCTAGTACGACCCCCGGGGGGTCAGGTCCTCCCGAGACTCTGGAGGCAGCGTTAGGTGATTATCAAGAACACAGCTCGGGGGGCCTGGCGCCGAAGCTCCTTCACCTCCCAGCTGTGTGACCTCATGGAGGTGGACGCTCTGCCTCATTCTTTTTTGAAATATATTTAATTAATTTATTTGAGAGAGAGAGAAGAGGAGCAGGGCAGCCACAGAGGGAGAGGGAGAAGCAGGGAGCCAGATGCGGGACCCGATCCCAGGACCCTGAGAGCATGACTGGAGCCAAAGGCAGATGCCGCACCCACTGAGCCCCCGAGCACTCCTCTCTGCTCATTCCCCATCAGCTGCCAGCGGTGAGTGTCCCTCGCCGACGGTTATTTCAAGGCTTGAACGCGCTAACTCATCTGAGCTGCTGCCACTGCCTACACGCGGTCGGCTCTTGGTAACTGTTAGCTCTTAGCAGGAGCTGGTTTGGGAATGAAGAGCATGAATTAAGGTTGAGAGGTGTCGGGTGTCCAGGGCCTGGAATCTTCCAGAAAGAGAGGCTGGCAGGTGGTGGGTTATACAGCGCCGAGGACAGAAGAAAGCTCCACACGAAGCGAAGGGTCACCTGCTGGTAGGAGGACTCTAAGCGCCTGGGGAGGTGGGGCCCAGGGCTATGGGGAGATCTCAGCATCTGGGGGCTGGATGATGAGCAGGGGACAGGGAGAAAGCGAGGGGTGACTCGTCCCAGGCCAGGGGGAGCAGATGTTTTACAGGGTGGAGATGTCAGGAGTGTGCAGAGCTGCTGGGAATTGAGGCAGGATGAGAGCGACTTGTGCGAGACACTGTTGCACAGGCCCTAACAGCATGGGCCGTGCAGTCCTGGCTGTGCCCACACCCGGGGCAGTGGCCGTGTTAGCCCACATGACACTCACAGTGGCACCGGGGGTGGCAGAGGGGGGACACGACTTGAGGGAGGGATCTCGCATGTTCTCTCCTGGTTGATGTCCCCCCTGCGACCCCCAGGCCCATGCACCAATCTCGTAGGCACGAGGCAGCGCCGGGTCCGGATCCCTCTGTTGCAGGCCATTTGATTTACTCACTATGTGGCCTTGGACACCGCCTCATGTGAGACGTGGTTGCTGATCCGAGCAGCATTCAGGTGTCCTGCTTCAAGCTGTCGCTAACCCTGTGAACGGTGCATGCCCTGACCTTCCCTGTGATGGGCTTATGTATTGGCGGTGGAGCCACAGGCAGCGGGGCTGCAGGGGGAGGGGCCGGGTGAGACGGTGAGGGCCCCCCAGTCCTGTACAGGGTGGACGTGCTGACCTACTGGCGGTGGAGCCACAGGCAGGGGGGCTGCAGGGGGAGGGGCCGGATGAGACAGTGAAGGCCTCGTCCTGGTACAAGGTGCATGTGCTGACCTGGTGGTGGAGCCACAGGCAGGGGGGCTGCAGGGGGAGGGGCCGGATGAGACAGTGAAGGCCTCGTCCTGGTACAAGGTGCATGTGCTGACCTGGTGGTGGAGCCACAGGCAGGGGGGCTGCAGGGGGAGGGGCGGGTGAGATGGTGACAGGGCCCCCCTGGTAGGAGGGTTTGGGCTGTGCCGTGAGTGCCTGCGTGGACACCAGTCAGGACATTTGGGGAACCTCAGCTGCAGGAATCTTAAGCTTGGGACACTGTGATTGTGGTTCCTCCCCACTGGCCAGCACCCGTCCTGCAGCTCCGCCCCTTGCCCCGTGCCCCTCCTGCCCCCTGCCACCCCCCGGCCCAGCTTCCTCTGGAGCCCCCCATCCCCTTCTCATCCTCCACCTCTTACGCTCTTGCCTTCAGGGGACCCACTCCCTTCCCTCGAAATCCTCTTAGCCTGGTGCCCGCCGCCCTGACGTCCCCCAGGGAGCACCGTGCGCCGGCGTCCCTAGCTAGCATGTGCTGCCCTGAAATCAGACTCCGAACGCAGCCTCTCCGGTCACCCGGCAGATGCACGGAGTATAACCGCGCTCCTCCCGTGGGCCGGGCGCTGCTCTGGGTGCCGGGATATGTCGTTAGATAGAGATTCCCGCCCTTAGATTCTAGCACGAGAAACAGACTAAATCATCCTCCTTCTCTTGCCACACATTCTGTGGGCTTCTACTGTGACGTATAAAGACCGGGATTTGGGGGTTGAGGTCGGCCGTGCCGCACGGAAACCCTGAGAGCTGAGTAGACCCAGAGGAGTGACGGGGTGAGCTGTGTGGACGTTTAAAGGAGGAACATCCCAGGCAGGAGGGAAGTTGGTGCCAAGGTCCTGAGGCAGGAATACCCGGGTGTGCTCAGGAACAGCGGGGCGGGGAGCGGAGTGAGCCAGGAGGAACGCGCCGGCGCCCAGCGGGAAGAGGGAGCAGCTGTCCCCTGTCCAGCCAAGGGCTTCCGCCCTTCTCCTGAATGAAGGGACGCACCAGTGCTTTGAGCCACGAAGACACATGAGCTGACTTAGGTCTTTAAAATCCTCGCTCTGTTGAGAAGACCTGATGGGGGCCGACTCCCGAGGTAGGGACACCAGCTCGGGCTGGAGTGCGGGGCAGAGAGGGATGGTCCTCGCCTGCGGGTGTTTGGAAGGAGAAGCTGAGCTTGGGGTTGGGGCCCAGGTGCCTGCAGGGAGGGGTCGGCCGGAGGTGGTGAGGTGAGCGGTGGGGCAAGCCCATCGGGAGAGAGGGATAGGGGGGCCGGGGGGGAGCCTCTGGCTCTCCAGGAGCTGGAGCGGGAGGCACGGGGAGCCCGTGAGGATGTGGGGGAAGGGCGGCCGCTGCGAGGTGAGGGCCCGGGCGCCCTGAGCAGGGACGGACAACGCGCAGGGACGATGCACAGGGACAATGCGGCCTGGCACGGGAGCCGGGGCTCCGGAGCTGTAGGGAGCAGCGGCGGCGACAGCCTTTCACTGACCATCGGGGCGGCTTACGCCGTTCAGCAGTTGGTCATTCGAGGACCTTGTCTTTGTAACAATTCCTACATTTGCCTAAATCCCATAAAAACTAAACAGAACAGTTTTAGCTTTTTAATTTCCCAGGACCCCAGATGTTGTTTTTTCTCTCCGATACCCGTGACAGCCAGTTCTGTTTAGCTCTGATACCTTCAGCCTGTTGAGCGCCGTCGGGCGTGGGCCTTGACCTTCCTAGCACCACAGTAGGCAGTAGGTTTCCTGACAGTTGTCCTCAGGTGTGTGCCCTGAGGTGGCCCCCGCGGACCTGGGACCGCAGCCCCGTCGGGTGGCCCCAAGGCGCCTGCCTTCCCAGGGAAGCCCTGGGGGCAGGGGCGGCACCTCTGAGGCTGCGTCCTCCGTCCCTGCGCGGCTGTGGGCCCAAGGCACAGGGGGCAATGAGCTTCAGCAGCCACGAGCACGATGGTGACCTGTGCCTGAGCCCCATGGTGTGTCCCCAGGTGAGCTGGGGGAAGGATGTGGGGTTTGCTGCAGACCTCATTGCCGCAAGGAGCTGACCCGCCCCCGGGGCAACAGGAAGTGCGGCCAACTGGGCGCCCGGGAATGGGCCTCCCTCGCCCCGCGCCCTGCTCACGTGGTTCTTGTTGGGGTGCCTGGTCCCGCGCCCCCACGTCATCTGCAGCAGCGTCTTCCCCTTGGTGAATACGCCACCGCATACAGAAGCACCTGCTGTTACTGGGACCACCCGCCCAGCCCCGTCCCCTCCCCGCCACCCCCAGGGACCCTGAGCCATTTGATCGAGCACCGTGATCCCTCGGACACCACCCACCGGAGGGGCCCCTCCACGTGCTCTTCTCAGAGCAGACATCCTGGTCACTGCCCAAGCCAGGTCTACCGCTGTGACGTCTACCCAGGCTCTCACCCTGTGACCTGTAATCTCTAGAAAGTCCCAGGGAAGCAAAGACCACGTCCTTAGGTTTTCACAGCTTTAGACCCTCGCCTGAGACGTGATGAGTGAATGAACGTGCTCACGCACGGACAGAAGGACACGAGGCCCACCCCAAGCTGCACGGTGGTGGGCAGCGGCAAGAGGATGTTGCAGCTTAGGAAGTGCAGGCGAGCTTTGCCAGGGTCTCGGATCTCGGATCTCGGATCAGGAATTCGCCCCCCGGGCCTCAGTCCCCTGCCCGCAGCGCATGGGCCGTGGTCGCCGTGATCTCCCAGGCTCTTCCCACTGCCGGCGTCCCCCCGGCCCACGAGCTCTGCAGCTGGATACCTGCACCTGTTGGCGCCGCCGCCTCGCCCCTCGTGCCTGTCTGCTGCGAGCACTGGAGCGTGAGCACACGGAGCACGGGGCCACAGCCCTCCTCCAGCCTGGCTGCCCCACCCGATGGGGCACGGGCACTCGCGGACACCGGGCGGGACCTCACCGTGGGAATGTGCGCGGGTAGCCGGGAGGGAAGGAAGTTCTCAGCGATTTTAACTACGCGTTTACCCTTTTATTATTATTAAAGCAAGAGAAAAAGGATCATAGAACCCCCTCCCCACCGCTCCTACTTTCCTCCACCTGGTTCACTCCACTCGCTCTCAACTCCGATGTGTCTGCGAGGGGCCGAGAGATTTACAGGGCCGCGCTCCTCGCTCCCAGTCCGATGCTGAGATGCCTCCTGACCTGCCATCTAGGAGCTGCAGCCCCAGGAGAGCTGATAGTCTACCGTCCTCCTGCAAGGGCCGCGACCCGGGAGCTCCCACGCCGGATGGTGTCTCCGCTCAAGCAGAACGAATTGGCTCCTCCTCCCACCTTGTGTTCTGTGCAGGCCATGGAAGGGCGGGATGTTCTGGAGACTCCCTCACAGTCACACCCAGAAACTGTCTGCCCGGCTCCCTGGGCCCCCCTCAGCCCCGTCAGGGTGACCCGGGGATTAGCCCCCACGCCAGCCAAGCGTTCTCTCTCCCTTTCTCCCCGTGAGCTCTGGAGCCCCAGCAGCTACGGATGCACGTCCTGGCTGTTGTACCTGTTGGCCTCATGTCTCTACACCACCAGGATGTGAGCTGGCGTGAGCTGTCAGCCGGTGGGCCGCTCTGAGTGCCGAGTGAGCCGACCCGTCTGTGGGTTGGTGAGATTTTAGAGGCGGGTTCTTCAGGAATGGCTTCATAGCAGAAGAGATGCCTCAATTGCCCTCGAAAGAAAAATGGGATACAGGCACATGTAAGGCTAAATTTTTTTTTTATTATCGTAGTTTTTCTTGACTTTTTTTTTTTTTTAACATGCAGTTCCATCAGTGTTAACACACCTACAGACGTGTAAAACCACCCTTGGGGTGCTTGGGGAATGGAAACAAAGGCAGGCGTTAGATTTCAAGAGGCCTGGCGTGATCTCATCCGTCGGGCGCAGGGCGAGAATAGGCGTTTTACCCCGTCTCCCCCGTGAGGCGCAGAGACCACGTGCAGCTATGGGAAGGGCTGAAGCCCTCCGTTCAGCCCCACACTACAGCGTCCTGGGGTGTCTTTGGGAAAACCAGCAGAAACCAACCTCCCTGAGCTTCCGGTTTGTCCAACGCACAACAGCGGATGATCTCATGACTGATTTTACCTCCTCTTCTCTGCGGCTTGTCAGTACCTCTGCAGACGGTCAGTGGTTCACAGTCATCACCAAGGTGAGCTCTGCCCGGAGGGAAAAGCAAGTTCAACACCAACCGAAATCGGGAGTGAATGAGCCGTGGACACCCTCCCCGCCGCGGGGCTCACATCCAGCGGGGTCCACGTGGCTGGGAGTCCTCGGGGCCATGAGCACAGGTGGGTGCGGGCGGCCTGCAGTCAGCAGCACGGCCGCCTTGTACACGGATCGGAAGGCTCTGAGCTACTAAGGCCGCATAGCTCTTTGATGAAAACACTAATGCAGAGGCAGCATTTTACGAAGCACAGATAATGTCTTTTGTTGTTGTTTTATTGAGAGCCTCCCCCAGACGACCTCATCCTCTACAGCCCAGGGTTCAAGTGAAGATCTCCTGGCAGAGAAAGACTTCCCCCTCCAGTCAGCCTCTCCTGCTCCTACACACACAAGTGTATGTTGACTCCTGTACTGATTTTACATCACCATAGAGAACGGGGGAACTCTCCTGAACTCCACCCCAAATTCACCCAGACTCCTGACCTGTCCTGTTCATTACCGTGGAGAGTAACTAAGCCCAGAGGAGTCACTTACCTCTGCTGAATCCCCTGGGCTTTGTAGGAAACGTTTTTTTTTATTATTATTATTATTTTTTAAAGATTTTATTTGACAGCGAGCGAGCGAGAGCGAGTACACAGGGCAGAGGGAGAGGGAGAAGCAGGCTCCCCGCCGAGCAAGGAGCCCCACCTGGGGCTCCATCCCCGGACCCTGCCATCACCACCTGAGCTGAAGGCAGATGCTTCATGAACTGAGCCCCCCAGGGGCCCCTGTAGGAAACTTAGCACTTCCTCGGACAGCTATACTTTTTTAGACCACCTTTCCAGACTGCCTGATTCTAGCTTACACTGCCTCTGCGTCTTCCACAGCTCCATAAACTAACGACCCGTGCAAACGGCGGGAGCTGCATTCTCTGGGGGAGGGACTGCTCCACGCCCATGGAAAAGCCACCTGTTTGGGTCATTCGCAGGCTCTTCTCCACGCTCCCAATCTATCAGGGTGTTAATTATCCTTGGAAACACCATAGCACCTGAGTTAAATAAAATGAGCTATAAGAGAGTTGTGATTTTTTAAAAAAAAATTTATTTTAACCACAATTAGTAAGAAACTTCTAGGTCAATATAGATAAGCCCGGTGATCTCTGAGGTCATCTTTTAAGACCAGAAACCACTGCCCACGGTCACCCCGGCCGTGAGCCTCTGTGCTCCACCGGCCTCTAGCAGCGCCTGTTGCCACCCAGACCCGTTTCTGCAGCTGACGGCGTTTGTCCCGCACATTTGTTCACCAGTTTGAAGTGGAATTAGGATTCAGAGCAAATTGCCGTGAATTGCTATTACATAAGGGATCGAGAAGCAATGGTGATAAGCAGCTGTGAGCCTTCCGGGGCTAGGCGGCGTGGTCCAAGAGCATCCTCTGGCTCGCCCGGCATCCACCGGTGGGGACGCATGGTGCCCTGGGCTCCAGGGTAAGGCTGACTAGCCACAGCCAGAATTCTCAGGGCACATCCCGCAGCACAGCAAGTTCATAACCGTTGCCTTCAGAGACAGAGTGTGGTCTCGGGGGTTAGGCTGCAGCAGAACTTGTGTTTATAGACCCGGGTGGACCCAAGATGTGAAAGCTCCAGGGGCCCCGGGGGTGAGTAACAAGGGCAGTCTGTCCCCGGGGAGACTGGAAGGTCCACACTCCGGAGACCGTACCTGGAGAGAGCAGGTAGCCGGGGCTCCGTAGCGAGGAGGATGGTGGCTCCCACCCTATGTGCAGCGTAAGTAGAACCTGCCAGTCATCGTTTCTATGGCAATGAACCCCTGTCCATGCACGTCCTCATATACATCCAGGAGTGTATTCTTAGGAGACATTCCCCAATTAATTTTTAATTTTAAGTAACCTAAATCTTGATTAAGCCTTCCCAGGAATTATTTTACTTAGGATTAGAAAGTCAGCATGCACGTAGTCTCAATTATTTTGAGTGAAGAATAAGATCTTTGTAATTCTTTGCCTCCTTTAATTTCAAGCTGAATAAATAAATAAAAGGAAGTATTTTCATTTGTTGACTTTCGTGTTACGTGCTTTACAGCGAGGTCAGGGACCAGGTCTTAATCCTCTCTGCTTCCCCAGCATCTTGCACGTGCCCGGTAGACAGTAAGCATTTAATAAACGTGGGAGGGGAATTAAGACCCAAAGCGATCAGCTGCTCAAGTCACATTCTAACCGTTTGAAAGGTTTGCGTAGGTCCTTCTCTCTTGGGTTAAATATGGGTTTGACTTACTGCTTATGCACATACACAAGATGCATCTTTGATACTATTTTGTTTGTTTGTTTGTTTTTAAGACAAACTACATCCTGCATGGTTTTGTGTGTGAACATTGCACAGAGCATAGAAAAACGCAGCAAACACTTACCCGGGGTTATTTCTGGTAGGTGGCAGGGGCCCGAGAACTGCAGCATCTAGATGCTTTGGGCTCCTGGACGTGTAAATATCAATAAAAAGTAGCTTAAAGAAATGAAAAAATCCACCTCCTCCAACACAGAAAAAGCAAAAAAAAAAAAAAAAAATTCCTGGTTTGGTCAATCCGATGACTTAGGTGATCCAGGATCCAGGCCTTCCCACCTGGCCATTTTCTGCATGGTTTATGGCCTCAGGTGGCTTCAGTAATGGCAGGTATCCTAAAGTCCAGCAGGTAAGAGACGTATTTCTGCTTATGCATCAGTTTGTATTAGTGAGGAAAGGCTGCCCTCAGCCGACTTATTCTCAGATCCCATTGGCCATGATCAAGTCCACATGCAAGGGAAAGGACATCACCATGATTTGCTAGGGTCGATCCGGAGTCTTCCCTTGAGCTGGGGAGGGGCCCCCTACCTTGAACACCTGGCTCTGCAGAGGCAAGTACCTCCCAAGGAACCCACGGCCCTGCCACTGAGGAGGAAGAGAGAAGAATGGATTTGAATAGTGGCCAGCAGCATCTAACATGGGAAAATTCATTTTACTTTATACCCTTCTGTATCGTTTTCAATTATCAACCACTTTTACAATTAGTTTTTTGAATGTGTGATTATATCCGACCTTGGTGAGATTCCCTCTCCATCTCTAGTTACAGTACATGGTCCAGTGACTCACCAAGTTGAGGGATCATGGGGTTTTTCTCGCAGCTTGACTCATCATTTTAGCCAAAGCAGATACCTTGGCGGGCGTCCACCTCCGTTGTCTTCATCTGCAAAATTAAATGAGACCCTTTCTACCCCCTGTCTCAGGGGCATATTGGAAATTACTGAAAACATTAAACAGAGTTAACACACAAGTAGAATTGTTGCTCGCGTTGTCAGGATCCCGCACCACTTAGCTAATCAGATGAAAAGTGGTTAAAACATTGCGTAGTTCAAAACCAGTTGTGAGTAGAGTGAATTAATTCCATGGCTGTATGTGAATATATTGGGTTGATTCTATTAACTTTTGGAGCAACTTTTTTCATCATGAGATTCTGAGTATGAACATCTGGTGGACAAAATCTATTTTGTTGACGATGTAGACGGAGGAAGGTATCATCCGCTGCCCTCCCACCTCCAGGCCAGCCCCTCCCTCCCTGCTCTGGGGGCGGCCGTGGCCCCCTGGCCAGCTGGCGGCCGCCCCACGCAGGTTGCAGTCCCCCGAGCGCCCCTCGACCTCTCTTCCCACATATCTCCCGTCACAATCCTTAGTTTCTCTGAGCCCACTTATCTCAAACGTTCAGTTCTGTCCTCAGGGAAATCAGCTGATTAAAATGCTCAAGATGTGGATGACAGCTCACCCTCAGCAGCCCCCAGAGGGCATTTGCACTTAAAAAGAAGCCTTTATTAATCTGTAGTTAGTGAAATGTTTGTTTAGAGTACGCGGGCCTTCCCACCGTCCCTCGTCCCTCGGGTCAGCCGCCGACCGCAACTTTATCAGACCAAAAGGGAGAACAATTTAACATGCCCGTTCCTGCAGCGTTTCCCACTGTCTCCCATCCTCCTCATCAGCATTTCCACCGTGACTCACTGGAAGCAGCCTCTACATACTTCCCACCCCACCCCCCACCAGCTCGGGAGCTGGACAAGGGCTCGAGGACCGCCGCCTCCATCTCCCCTGCCTTTGCCCATCTACACCGCGGTGCCGGATGCAGGGCACGTCTCGGGGCCTGCAACAGGCCCGCGCTGCCAGGGGCCCGGAAGCACCTGCTGGGCCAGGGCAGCCGGGCTTCCTTCTCCAGCACGCTCATTCTCTCTTCCACCCTCATCCACGTAGCTCGAATAGGATTTAAGGATGCACATCCTGTTCTCCTCACCCAACTCGATTCTTTTTTCAATACTTTGGTTTAGAATTTGTAATAATTCAAAAGCCTAAACTTCTTACGGGATGGCAGGGTAGGGGGGAACTATAGATTTGTTTGTAGTTTTGCTGGCAAGCTGCTTCAGCAAGTGTCCATTTTTTATCTGCCTGCTATTTGTCATTATCATTAAATGAGTCTTTAGAATTTGGAATTCATCTGAGAATGCACAACCTTACATGTGGTCTATTCTCTCGCAAAAGGACGTGAGCTCCACGGTGGGCCTGTCCTGAGTAATGCAGTGATGCACGCAGTGTCCCACTAATCCTCCCGGTCTCTGCCCCTCAGCTCTGCCGCCTGGAGCGTGATCTATCCACGGGGAGGTACCAGGGAACCCTGTTCGCCGACCAGCCGATGATGTTCATCACCCCAGCCAGCAGTCCCCCCAGGACCAAGCTGTGGGAACTGGTCCTCCTGTGTGGGGGTCAGATCACGCGGATCCCATGCCGGGCCAGCCTCTTCATCGGACCCTACCAAGGAAAGAGGAAGGCGACAATCCGGTATCTGTCAGAAACCTGGATCTTAGGTAGGAATCTGCACACAGGGATGGAGACGGGGACGGTGCCTTCTCACTGTGGTAGCTGTTGGTGTCCCCTTCACATCCACAGTCCTGTTGTCCTGGCCACACAAACAGGTTTTTCCGGGGGAAGCGTGATGGCCACGTCCCTGTAGCCTGGGGCCTTTGGATGGACACTCACACTCACCATCTGCCTTAACAGAATCCTGTAATTACTGTCAGTCCCAAGCCAACCTGGTCCCTCCTCCTCTTTACCGTCAGCCAAAGTACACTTCACAGGGACAAAGGAAATCCTATTAGGCTCCCTGGTCTGCCTCACTAGCTAGTGTGAAACAGCCAGCCTACCCACATCCCCTCCAGACCGCAAGGCCTGTCCACCCTCGGCTCAGATGCTCGGTCCCTCCACCCTCCCACCCTCGCTGCCTGTCTCTGCTCTGCTTCCAGGGCTGCGGGCCAGTGCCCAGCTGCCACGACCCGCCACCTGTCTCTCACCTTCTCATGTGCACCACTCCTGACACTCCTCTTGATCTCAGAAAGCTATCCTTCTGTGCAAAAGCAGCTACAGCGTTGACTTCAAAAAAAATAAAACAGGAACATAACGTACAAACTGGCACCGATGCAGCATACACAGTGCCAAATGCATGGCTTGATTCTGAAGGGGAAGAGGTGGTACAACATATGCTCTGCTTCCCGGGAGGCTGCCAGGGTGCCCACAGCTCTGGGAGGGCCATAGGGGACGTAGGGAGCAGGTGTGGGGACGCGCAGCATCGGTGCTGGACGTGCCAGATGCTCCCGGGGCCCCGCTTTGGGGATAAGCCTTCGTGTTCTGGGTTTGATGAAGGTCATAGCATGCCAGGGCCGCCCTACCAACCCCACAGACGGGGGCTTACACGGAGATTCATTCTCTCACAGCCCGGAGGCTGGAAGTGGGAATCAGTTTCTCCTGAAACCTTTTCTTCTTCCGCTCCTACTCGGTTACTTCGGTGTCAGCATCTTTAGCCAAGATCCTTACCCAGCTTCCAGAGACCTGAGAAGCGTATTTTCTCAGTCCTGCTCCCCTCTCCCAGAGCCTTCCTCCTCTTCGCCTCCGCTCATCTCTAAATCTCAAACTTCTGGCTTTTCTCACCCCTTCCTACACATTATCCTTTAACAGATACATAGATCCTGCGTCCAAGTTGCATTCGTATATCAGACATTTTAAGAACATATTTTAAATGGCTGATGGTCATCCTTTGATATATTTTTAAAGTATGGCTGTCAAGAGTTTTTTGGTTTTTTGTTTTTTTTTTTAACACTCTCTGGTGAGAGTAATTTATCTTCTGCCTAGAAACTAATTTCCAAAAAAATAAAACCCATGTGATTTTAGCTTCAGTCCCAAAGCCAAGAGGCTGTTTACTCTTTTCTAAATGCCAAGACTATAACCTTCAAAACATCCTATGTTCTAGAAACAGAGGTTCTTGTTTTGTTTTTTTTAGAAAAGCGCATGTATCAAAATGACACCAACTGGCGACCAGAATTTTGCTTTTCAAAAAAAAAGTCTCATTCAGCTAACGGAACTGTGCACACGATTGATATCAACAGTCCATATCAACAACTAATCTTTACAGCGTCTGCAAATTGTGTACCGTGCACAGGGCCAGCGTCTGGGGCCGCACGATTATTATTTCCAGGTCGCAGAACTCTGTCGCCCCTTCCTGTTGCCCGTGGCTTTTGTGCACAGCTCAGGCGCGGTCCAGCCGCCTGCCTAGTTCCTCCGCTTGTTTTGCCACTTTGCTCTCCTGTGAGTGGGTTTTCAGGAGGCAAACGTCTACCTGCTTGACCCCGGGGCTTCACTTTCACAACACCCTGTGGAATTCTCTGGGTTTCAGAGCTGGAGCTGCGGGCCCGAGTTTCTTTCCTCTCCCATAATCCATGTCCTGTTTCTGATTTGTCATTGATTACACCATCTGCCTGTGCCCTTGGCAACTTCCGGGTATTGTGTGTTCTGGAATCCTTGGCTCTCCGTGTGGGGAGATCCTCACCCCTACGGTGAGCCCCCCTGACTCTCTGGCCGCTGCCCCTGTCTCTGCACCAGGGCCTCTCTGATGACTTGGGTGTTAGAACGTGCATTTTTCAAATATTCAGGAGTTCATATTCTTATCTTTTTTAATTCAGCTGCAACATAAGAGCCCCGGCTTTGTGCAATTCAAGGAGATTTCATCTGCACGTCTCTACACATACCTGTAGACCCCACAGAACACATGGTCCTGAGCATTGCAGTTCCTTTCCCATCAGTACTCTGCCACTGGCTTGTTCTCTGACTGGGGGACACAAATCACCAAATCACCTATGCCCTCTGGACCTGAGTCCCCTCATCTATTAAACAGAGTAATAACCTCTGCCCTGCTTATTTCACATGAGGGTCAGAGGAGCTAACACACAAGGGCATGCACGGTATCTCACACCCACACTGGGCCCTGTCCACTATCACTGGATGACAGTGTCCACTGACATAGCCACATTTTCTCTTCTGAAGACTTTCCTCCTTCCCCTGAGCTTCCACTGTGAGCACATCTAGCCAATATTTTATTCTCAAAATGTTGTGCGATTAAAATTTGCAATAAAATCCCTTGTAAATTATAGTTAAAATCACCTTAAGGCACCAATTTAAAAAGAATAATTTTGTGACATGACTATTATGAAAAGAAATACTCTAAAATTTGTTCCAACTAGAATATCAGCATGTAATGTAGGGTCCCTGAGACTTAAGAGTAAGGATTTGAAGGTCTTAAGAAGTAGCTCGTTGTATCTAGTTTCATGTTTGCCATTTGCTTTCCAAAATAAGAGAATCCAAGTTTTTTTAGTACCTTTATATTTATTCCTATGTATTATGGGATCTTTGTTTATACAGACACAATAAGGTCACGGGGGATGGACAAGTATATTTTTTTAGCCATTAGAACCCTCTGAGAAGCTTGGGTTTTTGTTTTTTTATCATTTTTTGGGGTTTTTTTTTTTTGCTTTTGTTTTTTTGGCAGAGGGAAAGATGACCACCACCAAAAAGAGAAGTCTCCCCAAGACCTTCAACATCCTAGCACTGTATTCCTTCAGATAAGCCTTTTTATCCCTTCACCCTCTGACCCAACATTTATATTGAAAAATTAAACTGTTACATGATTATTCCAGTATAAGACTTTCTTCTAACCTCCAGCTCTTTCTTTGGGGGACACTGGTCAGGGGTGACCATGGAGCATTCAGCCAGCTTACCCTCCTGGCTGCTGCCTTGTGCTGCTGGCATAGAATGGTGTGAATTTATGAAATCTCCAAACAGGGCTCACCACGTGAAATTTAAGCCATGTCTTACTCATTTGCTCCATGGAGAGTCTCCTACATGCTGGGTTGCCTTATAACGAGGCCATTTAAACGGTCATGATTATGTTCCCAATTCATTCCCCAGAGTCCATTTTCCCTGAAACAGCAGTATACTTAGGCCAAGATTTTCGATGAATCATTGCACCAGAAGGAGAAATGGGGATTTTTGAGACAGAAAATACTTGTGGGCACTTGAATATGCATGAAAATAAACAGGAAAACAAAAACCAAATTCCCGGCACCAGGAAGCAAAATGTCACCTTTACCTGACATTGGAGTAGAAGCAAGTTCCAGTAATTTTATTTACCCCAGCACACCCCTAGAACAGAATTCCCATTTTACATATCAAGACACTACAATGAGAGAGCCCCAAGTTGGCTGGTGTCTTCAGTGAGGGGCTAGGGAGGGGGCGGGAGCCCTGGGACCCCAGTGCATTCATCACCAGTCTGCAAAGTTTTGTGCCGGAGCCCTGTCTTTTCACTCTCTCCATCCCCCACGTCGGTGTTATCACTTTCAGCTGGCTTGGCCTTTCTCAGAAGACATATTTCCAGTCTCGGGCGCCCTTTTATTGTCTGGGCTAGGTTCAAGTGATAAGACATACATTTTATGCTATTGTGGGAACATAATGTAATATGCTCAACAGCATTGCCAAAGGGGGAAAAAATTAGCCTCAGCATGATTTCCTTATAACTTATAATAAGCATTTGATTTGAATGTCTCCCCATGTCAACGTTTTCAGGAAAAAGATCTCTGATAGCATGTAGGCCTTTTACAAGCCAGCGTAGATCATTGTTTCCCCAGATGGCCGACCACAGAACTAGGCCCAGAAAAATGCATGCTCTTGAACATGGCATTTTGTGAAAGCAAGGACACTCAGGAGGCCTCAGCCCTTGGGGTGCATGATTAAAGAGATGATGTTGGCGTTCCTCAGGATCCTCTTCGTCCACATTTTTACGGCATAGAAGGAAGCAGTCACAGGCAATGAGGCCATGTGCTGGGATGGACCCAAGAAGAGAAAGGGAAGAGAACCTGGAGCACGTCTGCTGCCTGCCGCCTGATACCATCCTCACCCAGGAGCTCGGCAACCAGTCAGAGGGTGACGGCAGACTTTCAAGATACAATCTCAGATGATAAGATGAAGAGGTGGTTTTTTTTGGCGGGGGGGGCGGGGGGGTTGCTCTCAAATAGATGACGTCTACCAGTAAAGGCATCAATGAGTACTAAAACTGACATGGAATTCTGTAATTTTGACATCTCGTGTATTTAGATTTTATATATATATATATATATAGCTTTAAAATACATATAATTAACTACTAGCTGCTGAACAGCAAGCATCAACTTGGAAAGATACAGAAAGTGTTCATTGAGAAAGTAGATTTGCCTTTAACTGTATTCACTGGTCAGCTAGTGGTCCTGGATGGTGATCTTTAAAATTTCCTAACCCATCTCACTTGGCTCCCCTCTGTTAAGTTTTTGCCAACTGACCTCCAGTCACCAGGTGTGAGCATCATCGGCGATATAAAAGTAAAAAAGCATCTTGAAGACAAGCAAAGTGGAACATTAAAGGCCTTCTCCACACCTTACTAGCCAAGACACAGCCTCACTTAAAAACAAGAAGCAAAGTAGAACATGACAATCAGCTACATATTCAACTCAGAATAGGAAATAGTGTAACCACGGCGACATTTTTTTTTTTTTTTTTATCCACCGCTAGAAATGCAGTCATCGGTTTGGGGAATACACCAGCCACTTATAGGCCAGTGCTGAGCATTTTGGTTTTGACAGGTTCACAAGACTGTCTTGTGCACAGATTCACAGGGCTCCCTGCAAGTGCTCCCCCCACAGAGGTAAGTGCTCCAGTGTTAACTCTAGCCCTACTCTGGGGCTGGGGGTCAATGGCCATAAAAGAACTTCACAGCCCAACCCCCTACTGGGATGTTGCTGGCAGTTTCCACCCTTTGCTTACTGACCTAGTATATCAACACTGTTTACAAGAGGTTTCCGTGAGTCTTTCAAGCACTTGGAGCTTCAGTTCTTTCAGTGTTCCATGTTAGACAGTTAATACCGAGCATCATAGAACCTAAAGTGATGGGCCTTTTGTTATGGACTGAATTTTGTCTGCCTAAATCCATATGTTGAAGTCCTAACCCCCAGGATCTTAGAATGTGACAGTGTTTGGAGATAGAGACCTCTCAAGAGGTGATTAAGGTTAAACGCTATCAGGTTAGAGCCCTGATCCTTCAGGACTGGTATCCTCATGAGAAAAGAAGAGACATCAGGGATGTGTGTGCAGAGGGAAGGCCACGTTAGGACAGAGAGGACAGCTTTCTGCAAGCCAAGGAGAGAGGCCTCAGGAGAAACCAGATCCACTGGCATCTTGATCTTGGGCTTCAGGCTCCCCAGCTTTAAGATCATAAACTTCTATTGTTTAAACCTCCTAGTGTGTGGTGCTTTGTTAACAGCCACCCCAGCAGATGAACACTGCTGGAAAAAAATTCTGAGATCATGGTAGAAATCTGTGCCTTTTATCAAATGAAGGGATCTGAATTTCTCCACCGGAGTCACATGGTGAATTAAAGATCCAGCATTTCTAGTCAACCTCTTCTCCGTTCAGACTGTTCCTTTGTAAAAAGATCTTAATGCCACCCTCAGTAAGTGGAACTTCTCATTTGTGCAACCACTAACAGTAGAGGTTCTCAAATGGTGCATCACAGAAACTGTAATGGATGGATTCTGAAGGATCCAACCTCTGGGTAAAATAAGAAGCTGTTCTCAATTTGTAGGAAGAGAAAAAATACTTGGATAAATCATTTCCCTTTTTTTGTTCAATTTTTCTTAAATTTTGGCACCTGAGGATGAATGAATACATAGTTATAAATACAGAAGAATGTTGGAGATGAAATGAATGATAAAAATATATGAAACATGAACAAAAAGCAAAAAGTTTTTTAAGAGCTGAAAAAGAGTTATTTGGGGGGTGGGGGGAACCATCCGTAGCCAAAATCCTAGCAGTATTGAAAAAGAAGAGAAAAGGGTCCAGTGAACAATACTATGAACAAAACTGGGGCTGCAACTATGGATACAGTAAGGATATTTAAAAATCATGAGAGCATGCTGAGTAAATTTATACCAGAAAATTTGAAAATAGGTAAGATGGACATTTTCTAGAAAAAATATTACCAGAATTGACTCATGAAATAGAAAATCTGAACTATTTAAAAACCTGAATGACAATCAAAAGTATACCTCTCACCGTCCATCAAAAAAAGAAAAAGAAAAAGACACCTGCACAGAGTGATATGAGCAAAATGTCAGACTAAGAAGATCCAAATTCCCATCTTCCCCACAGAAACACCAAAAAGCCCCCAGCAGAACCAACTATGTCTGAACCAACTGTGTAGGAGTGCTGGAAAATTGTCAGAGGTTTATAGCAACCAGGGCAAAGACCAATCAAACAAAACAATGTTCAGAGCCGTAGGGAAATTTTGTGGCTCCTTGTTCACATCGCACAGTCTTGGTTTCCTCTCCTTGAATGCAGACCTTATTTGTTCTAGTCTGCTTGGGAGATATCAGAAAAACTGGCTTGCTCACTCATCTTGAATAACACATGCAGGCAAAAATGATAGACACTGCTTTTAAATTAAGCTACAAGGTAGGCAACCATAAAAATAGGTAAAAACAAAACAACAACAAACTTCTATGCGTCAAGGGACACAATCAGGTGAAAAGGTGGCCTACGGGGTGGGAGAGGATATTTGCAAATACAGAAGTCAGTCTCTAAAAAATATAAAGAATCTCGACAGCTGGAAAACCACAAAAACAATTAAAAAATGGCCAATGATGCGACTAGACATTTCTCCAGAGGAGATATACAAATGGCCAATAAGCATGTGCAAAGATGTTCACCGTCACTAATCATTAGGGAAATGCAGATCAAACCACAATGAGGTACCACTTGGGACCCAATAGGATGGCTACCATAATAACAGAAAACTAGCATCGTTGAGGATGTGGAGAAATTGGAACCTGTGTACCGGTGCACCTACTGTGGGAGACCAGATGACCCCTCCTCAGAAAATTAAACAGAATTGCCATGTGATCTCACAGTTTTACTTGTGGTTATGTACCTACAAGGATTGAACCAATATTTGCACACCTGTGTTCATGATAGCATTATTCACAATAGTCCAAATGTAGAAGCAACTCAAGCATCCATCGACGGATGAGTAGATAAACAAAATGTGGTCTATACATTCAGCCATGAAACGGAATGATATTGCGATACATGCTATAAAGTGAATGAACACTAAAATCACATCAAGTGAAGTAAGCCAGACACAAAAGGGCAAATATGATTCCACTTACGTAAATTACCCAGACTAGAGAAACTCATAGAGACAGAGATTACAATAGGGGTTACCAGGGTCTAGGTGGAGGTGGGAATTGTACTGCTGAGTGATTATCTAATGAGTGTGGAGATTCTATTTGGGATTATGAGACAATTCTGGAAATGAGTAGTGGCAATGATCATATAGCATCGTGAACGTTCTTAATTGTACACTTAAAATGGTTTAAAAGGTAAATTTCATGTCAAGTGCATTGTACTACAAAAAATATTTTTAAGATACTATTCAAACTGTCTAGGACTGGTAAGTTTTACCAAATATTACAAATCACTGAAGAAGGAAGATATTCACTGCATTTTATAAGGCTAGAAGAATCTTGAACTAATACTACTTAAATTTCAGCCCAAACTCATTTGTGAGGATGGATATAAAATTCCAAAATAAAATATTTTGCAAAGTTTAGCGGTGTGTTAAGAAACATGTAACCGAGTTTAACCAAAGAATGTAAAGATAGATGTCGCTAAATCTTTTTTTCTAACTCACTAGTTTTCTCAGATGTCAAAAAGAAAAACCCAATATCTAGTCATGATAAAGACTCTTAATTAACTAGTAATAAAAGAGAACTTTCTTAATATGATAAAGGGTATCTATGGACAACCTTTCTTTTACTTAGTAATGAAAACCTTAGTTTAAGGTTTAAGCAACTACAAAATACATATGACCGCTCTTACTCTTTGAATAGAGATCGAGTGTTCCTAATCAAAGAGATAAGATGAGACACACAAAGGAAACTTAAGAATTATAAAGAGACAAATCCTCATATTTGCATATGATACAGTTGTCTCCATAGAAAAATCTGAGAGACTCAAGAAAACACTTGTAACTGAGTCAGCAAGATTGGTCTATATTAGATCCACTTGGTAAAATCATGAGCATTCCTATATCCAGGAGTAAATAAATATATGACATAATAGAGAAACTAGCGGATTCAAGGCTAGCCCGGTAACAATGTCATTTAACTCACATTTCTTGGGTGGAATGTGAAAGTTGGTAGAGGAGGAGTAAACTATTAGACCATCCTGTCTGTGACATGGTCCACATTCTTGCTATACTCTTGGGAAAGGTTCCAATATGTAAATGTCTCTAGCCTCGTATCGCAGCAGGGAAAAAAAAATGTTGAGAACGCTCCATTATTTTACATCAAGCAATTTCCTTCAAATATACCACAGGATGTCAAGCCATCCAATCGTTCATTCAATTTATACTTGTTTCGAGCATGTGTCACGTACCGAGCATATTCCAGGCCCTGCTGGATGAGGAGGCGACAAGGCAGACAGAGGACTTGCCCCCGTGGGACTTAGATTCTATGACGACAGACAATAAAATGGTTTTAAATCCTATCAGTGAGAAATGCTATGAAGAAAACAGGGTATGGGTATTTACGGGGACAGGAGGTTGGCTCCTTGCCGAAGAGCCGGATTTGGGCTGAGACCCCCGTGGTGAACACAAGGGTGGGCTGGCGACGATCTAAGGGACCAGCTGGGCTCCAGGTCGGGAAGAGCAGAGGCCTTGTTGGGAGAGGCTGAGACCCAGCAAAGGGACAAAGGGACAAGAAATGAAGCTCGCACAGGCTGCACCACCCAAGGCCCTTCTAGACCATGGTTAGAGCTCTCAATAGACAGAAGTCACTGAAGGATTTTAAGTAGGGGAACCCATATCTTGCGTCAGAAGCAGAGAGCGCAGTTTCAGGCCCTTGCGGCGGTTCAGGGGGTGAACGACGGTGAGTGGCCACAGCTAGGGCGTGATCAGCCCCTCTTCCATTTGCTGGGTACACCCCTGGCCCCACCACAGATCCTGATGTCCAGGAGCATCAGCGATCTCTCAGAGGCCCAAATTCAAACCTAGGAGTGCTCTCGGACTCCTCTTTCCTGGTTTACCATGCACAGTCTGTCCGCAAGGCCGCCTGGCTTTAGAATTCTTGCTTCAAATCTGGCAGCTTCACCCTCCAGAAGAGCCAAATGCCTAACTGAAGGCATGCCTGGCTCCGCGTTTCAGCCCGAGAGTGGTCAGCCTCTTGTGATGAGCTAAGATAAAGCTCCCCGTGGGGTCCGCGTGTCCTAGCAGCACTCCCCGCACACAGTACCGTAGCTGCATTCGGCTACTGGCACTTGGAGTTCCATTTAATAAAGTGGCCCCACCACACTATAAAAAAAAAAAAATAGCTAGCAGCATGTTCCTTCACTATCCTGAGCATCAGACCACACAGAAGCGTAGCCAGTAAACTTTAATTTGTGCATAATTGTGTGCCAAGACCTGCAAAATACCCTTATTACAATAAAACAAACTTTTTTTTTTTTCAGTTTAAATTTCATGGGAGCTGCTCATGTACTATTTGTCTCTTTCCACTGGGCAGGCCTGGCATTGCTCTAGCATCTGTCCTGTGGGTCACATTTTATGGGGGTGTTTGAGGATCATTCATATGATGTGACATTGGAATTTGGGGGATGTGGCTATCTTCAGTTGACAAATGACCTTGGATAGAAGTCATTTTTCATGTGTGTGCGTGTGCTTACATTTGGGGACCTGGAGACATGAGGCGCTCTCTGGACGCGGATGTCCTGGCTGCCAGCCATACCGGGCAGTCAAGTGCTCTTCTGCGCGGACTCCCCAGTCTGCTTACTGTATGCACAGGCATCACACTACACGTACCCGCCTACTGTTTCTCCAAGTCCCGGGGTTAATTCCTCACGTTGTGCCATCATAAAGCACACCACACCAAGGGTGAGGCACCAGCCACAGACTTGCTATGGGAGGTTACATTTAGGGTTCTGTTTTATTTTGTCTAGGTTTAAAACTTGCTCCTTCTCCAGTCAGTTTTTCTCCAACGTGATGAGTGAATGAATGGATGGACAGATGCATGAATGCAGGGAGTGACACTCAATTTCATGGTCAAAGAATTCAAATAGAGAACTCTATAGAGTCCCCAAATCTTACAACCCTTCCTTAAACTTAAAGATGGGACAGCATTTTTTTTTATTTTTTAACAACATATTTACATAGAAATATGAACACATAAAAACCCTATGTGTTGTTTGAGGGATTTCCTAAAAATGGAGGGACATCTTGTTCCTTGAGTTTTTTTTTTTTTAATTAATTTTTATTGGTGTTCAATTTACCAACATACAAAAAAACACCCAGTGCTCATCCCGTCAAGTGTCCACCTCAGTGCCCGTCACCCATTCCCCTCCAACACCCGCCCTCCTCCCCCTCCACCACCCCTAGTTCGTTTCCCCGAGTTAGGAGTCTTTATGTTCTGTCTCCCTTCCTGATATTTCCCAACATTTCTTCTCCCTTCCTTTATATTCCCTTTCACTATTATTCATATTCCCCAAATGAATGAGAACATACACTGTTTGTCCTTCTCCGATTGACTTATTTCACTCAGCATAATACCCTCCAGTTCCATCCACGTTGAAGCAAATGGTGGGTATTTGTCGTTTCTAATGGCTGAGTAATATTCCATTGTATACATAAACCACATCTTCTTTATCCATTCATCTTTCGATGGACACCGAGGCTCCTTCCACAGTTTGGCTATTGTGGACATTGCTGCTAGAAACATCAGGGTGCAGGTGTCCCGACGTTTCATTGCATCTGAATCTTTGGGGTAAATCCCCAACAGTGCAATTGCTGGGTCGTAGGGCAGGTCTATTTTTAACTCTTTGAGGAACCTCCACACAGTTTTCCAGAGTGGCTGCACCAGTTCACATTCCCACCAACAGTGTAAGAGGGTTCCCTTTTCTCCGCATCCTCTCCAACATTTGTGGTTTCCTGCCTTGTTAATTTTCCCCATTCTCACTGGTGTGAGGTGGTATCTCATTGTGGTTTTGATTTGTATTTCCCTGATGGCAAGTGATGCAGAGCATTTTCTCACGTGCTTGTTGGCCATGTCCATGTCTTCCTCTGTGAGATTTCTCTTCATGTCTTTTGCCCATTTCATGATTGGATTGTTTGTTTCTTTGCTGTTGAGTTTAATAAGTTCTTTATAGATTTTGGAAACTAGCCCTTTATCTGATATGTCATTTGCAAATATCTTCTCCCATTCTGTAGGTTGTCTTTTAGTTTTGTTGACTGTATCCTTTGCTGTGCAAAAGCTTCTTATCTTGATGAAGTCCCAATAGTTCATTTTTGCTTTTGTTTCTTTTGCCTTTGTGGATGTATCTTGCAAGAAATTACTTTGGCCAAGTTCAAAAAGGGTGTTGCCTGTGTTCTCCTCTAGGATTTTGATGGAATCTTGTCTCACATTTAGATCTCTCATCCATTTTGAGTTTATCTTTGTGTATGGTGAAAGAGAGTGGTCCAGTTTCATTCTTCTGCATGTGGATGTCCAATTTTCCCAGCACCATTTATTGAAGAGACTGTCTTTCTTCCAATGGATAGTCTTTCCTCCTTTATCGAATATTAGATGACCGTACATTTCAGGGTCCACTTCTGGGTTCTCTATTCTGTTCCATTGATCTATGTGTCTGTTTTTGTGCCAGTACCACACTGTCTTGATGACCACAGCTTTGTAGTACAACCTGAAATCTGGCATTGTGATGCCCCCAGCTATGGTTTTCTTTTTTAAAATTCCCCTGGCTATTCGGGGTCTTTTCTGATTCCACACAAATCTTAAAATAATTTGTTCTAACTCTCTGAAGAAAGTCCATGGTATTTTGATAGGGATTGCATTAAACGTATAAATTGCCCTGGGTAACATTGACATTTTTACAATATTAATTCTGCCAATCCATGAGCATGGAATATTTTTCCATCTCTTTGTGTCTTCCTCAATTTCTTTCAGAAGTGTTCTATAGTTTTTAGGGTATAGATCTTTTACCTCTTTGGTTAGGTTTATTCCTAGGTATCTTATGCTTTTGGGTGCAATTGTAAATGGGATTGACTCCTTAATTTCTCTTTCTTCAGTCTCATTGTTAGTGTATAGAAATGCCATTGATTTCTGGGCATTGATTTTGTATCCTGCCACGCTACCAAATTTCTGTATGAGTTCTAGCAATCTTGGGGTGGAGGCTTTTGGGTTTTCTATGTAGAGTATCATGTCATCGGCGAAGAGGGAGAGTTTGACTTCTTCTTTGCCAATTTCAATGCCTTTAATGTCTTTTTGTTGTCTGATTGCTGAGGCGAGGACTTCCAGTACTATGTTGAATAGCAGTGGTGAGAGTGGACATCCCTGTCTTGTTCCTGATCTTAGGGGAAAGGCTCCCAGTGCTTCCCCATTGAGAATGATATTTGCTGTGGGCTTTTCGTAGATGGCTTTTAAGATGTCGAGGAAAGTTCCCTCTATCCCAACACTCTGAAGGGTTTTGATCAGGAATGGATGCTGTATTTTGTCAAATGCTTTCTCTGCATCTAATGAGAGTATCATATGGTTCTTGGTTTTTCTCTTGCTGATATGATGAATCACATTGATGGTTTTACAAGTGTTGAACCAGCCTTGTGTCCCAGGGATAAATCCTACTTGGTCATGGTGAATAATTTTCTTAATGTGTTGTTGGATCCTATTGGCTAGTATCTTGTTGAGAATTTTTGCATCCATGTTCATCAGGGATATTGGTCTGTAATTCTCCTTTTTGGTGGGGTCTTTGTCTGGTTTCGGAATTAAGGTGATGCTGGCCTCGTAGAACGAATTTGGAAGTACTCCATCTCTTTCTATCTTTCCAAACAGCTTTAGTAGAATAGGTATGATTTCTTCTTTAAACGTTTGATAGAATTCCCCTGGGAAGCCATCTGGCCCTGGACTCTTGTGTCTTGGGAGGTTTTTGATGACTGCTTCAATTTCCTCCCTGGTTATTGGCCTGTTCAGGTTTTCTATTTCTTCCTGCTCCAGTTTTGGTAGTTTGTGGCTTTCCAGGAATGCGTCCATTTCTTCTAGATTTCCTAATTTATTGGCGTACAGCTGTTCATAATATGTTTTTAAAATCGTTTGTATTTCCTTGGTGTTGGTAGTGATCTCTCCTTTCTCATTCATGATTTTATTAATTTGAGTCTTCTCTCTCTTCTTTTTAATAAGGTTGGCTAATGGTTTATCTATCTTATTAATTCTTTCAAAGAACCAACTCCTGGTTCTGTTGATCTGTTCCACAGTTCTTTTGGTCTCGATATCATTGAGTTCTGCTCGAATTTTAATTAACTGTCTTCTTCTGCTGGGGGTGGGGTCTATTTGTTGCTTTTCTCTAGTTCCTTTATGTGTAAGGTGAGCTTTTGAATTTGAGATCTTTCCAGTTTTTGAATGGATGCTTGTATTGCGATGTATTTCCCCCTCAGGACTGCTTTTGCTGCATCCCAAAGATTTTGAACGGTTGTATCTTCATTCTCATTAGTTTCCATGAATCTTTTTAATTCTTCCTTAATTTCCTGGTTGACCTTTTCATCTTTTAGCAGGATGGTCCTTAACCTCCACGTGTTTGTGGTCCTTCCATACTTCTTGTTGTGATTAAGTTCTAATTTCAAGGCATTATGGTCTGAGAATATACAGGGGACTATCCCGATCTTTTGGTATCGGTTCAGACCCGATTTGTGACCCAGTATGTGGTCTATTCTGGAGAAAGTTCCATGTGCACTTGAGAAGAATGTGTATTCAGTTGAGTTTGGATGTAAAGTTCTGTAGATATCTGTGAAATCCATCTGGTCCAGTATATCATTTAAAGCTCTCGTTTCTTTGGATATGTTGTGCTTAGAAGACCTATCCAGGGTAGAAAGAGCTAGATTGAAGTCACCAAGTATAAGTGTATTATTATCAAGGTATTTCTTCAGTTTGGTTATTAATTGGTTTAAATATTTGGCAGCTCCCACATTCGGGGCATATATATTGAGGATTGTTAAGTCCTCTTGTTGGATAGATCCTTTGAGTATGAGATAGTGTCCCTCTTCATCTCTCATTGTTCCTTGAGTTTTTATTGAACCCTGTGGAGGACAGAGCTTTACCTATGGTTCAAAGTCCAGATACAGTAAAAAGAGTGACATAATCTGAATGCATACATAAAATAAAAACTTCTTTGCGTAAGAGAAGTCAAAAGGCAAATGAGAGAGAAAACATGTACAACACATCACACGAATAAAGGACTCATGCTAAAATGTAAATCATAAGAATGCCACGTCACTAGCTTGTGGACAGAGTGGTTTGCTCCGTGCTACTAATGCTTGTTATATTGGGTGTATCAACTTTAACGTCCTTTCATGTATTCAGTGTAGATGACAGGTGTTAGTGTCCCTCCCTCCGAAATCCCTGTCGCCAGTTCAGCCCTCTCGTGCAGGAGTGTATCTGTACTGGGAAGGATACAGCTTAACCCTGAGACACTGTCAGGAGCTACGACTAACACATGCTACTTTCTCTTCCATTTTTCCCCTGTATTTACAGAACAAAACTCTTTTTTGGCTTCCTTTCTGCTATCGCTCATCGCTGGGGCATCTTAAGGTCCTTCAATATAATTTATCCATCCCTGTGGATAATAATAGTAGTTAGTAAGTTAACTGTAATTTGATTTGCAGTTCCACTAGTCCTGCCAGCCCACTGCATTCCTCCCTCTTCCTCCTGCAAGCAGGGCTGGCAGCAGTACCGTCTCCTGCTGGCCTGTTCTGCATCAGTAACTTATCCTGGACCAGGGGACTCCTTGTGACTTTCGTGAAATAACCAGCTTTCAAAGTGACAGGACTTTAGAGCTCACTGGTCTGGCCTCTTCAACTGAAATACGAAGACCTGAGCTGTAGAACGTGTCCTCGCTGACTGCACTCTGCGTAAAGTGCTCAGCTGGGTGGATAGGATGCAGGTGGGCAGGTACACGGACGGCCTCGAATGCATAATGCTGTAACTAAAACTTAGGTTTTATGTAGACTCTGCCTTGCACCAGAGAGTATTTAATCTAGCGAGCAGAGATTAGAACTCTGGTCTCACGCCACAGACTGCAAAGTTTCCACCCTAACGCGATGTCCTGCTGTGACGGCAACACCCTCTGTCCTATATCTATGGGAATATGTGCCTACTGAGCCCTTAAAACGTGGCTAGTGTGACTGAGGAACTGAACTGTTTTAAATAGCCACGTGTGCCATGTGGACATACAGACAAAGCAGCTCTAAACCGTTTAAGGTTCTAAAACAGGACTCTGCACGCACGTAGAAAGGCTGTCGTCTTACTGTCTCGTTGGCCACTAAACATTAAACCACTTTTCTCTCTCTCTAGATTCAATCATTCAGCACAAGGTCTGTGCCTTTGACAACTACCTACTGCTGCAGTGATGGAGACAGAGGGCTACTGCCAACAGCTCGAAAAGTTGTCTCTGGACATTCGAATGAGCAAAGATGCAAGAGAAGTGATGGACATAGAAACGATGCCTTTTTATATTATCACATGTGTGCATTGTGGTTCTTATATGAAGAAGCTCCTTTGTGTGATTTCCTAACAACTGGATTTGTTTTTATGTGTTTTTTTAAAGGGCCTTTTCTATGTAATACCAATCTTAGTGTTCTGGTGATGATCATAATGATTAAAATATCACAGAACCTTGGTCGTGGAAGCACCTTAGTTAAATAAAGAGCGGGAATTCGTTTAAGCTGTTTTATTCCTGAGATCAAAGAATGCCTTAAGTTTCTTGGTTGGATTCTATGACCCTTATTGACATGTCATGTACTAGAGAGGCAGGATATTGATCAGCTATTAGGGTTACTCTTTATGTGCCTGAGATTCTTCTCAAAGTAATTAATGAAGACAGGTGTGGAAGCCTTGCAATAATTAATGCCACCTGAGAAGCCCTACTTCTCCAAGTTAGTTTATGGTGAGGGGAGCTTTACCAACAAGAGATCATGGACTCATGGACTCCACTGGCTGCCCAATTCTTGCCATTCCTTAGAGGATATTGGCAGTGGGACTGAACCATATACACAGACTGCTCGTCTTCAACAGAAATATTAAATATCAACAAGGCTGAGGTGCCATGAAGACTTCCTCTTGATCCTGTTCCCTCCCCATGTTATCTGTTCCTCAACTGTTATCCCTACCTTAATACATGTCAAGTCCCTGAATAAATACAATGGAACTAGAACAAACCTTTGTAGGAGATAGCAATGTAGAGGCAAATAAGTGTTTTCTCTTAGTTTTAATATATGCCCCCAAACAATCCCCTCCTATTACTCATGCCCCAACAACGGCTGAGCCTCAGTACAACTCGAGACCTCAGTCTCCTCCTTCCACGTTATAAATCCTGTTTCACTATATCCACAGGCATTGTGGGCTTGCCTACTTTGAAGCTCGGGTACTTTGGCAGAGCTCCCACAACACCAAAAATTCCTGAGGAGGCTGACAGATACTGTGCTGAGTCTTGTTGGGGACCATCCCCTATCGCATCAGCCACAGACGACCACCCTCAGTAACAAGTTCTGATTCCTAATGCTGGCCTGCCAGTGGCTGGTCGAGATTCTTTCTAGAAGGTAACATTTTATGAGGGTGCTCATTTGTCTCAGGAATTACACTAAGAATTGTGTATATGGTACCTCATATAACCTCCTAACAATCATAGAAATTAGTCGCTACAGGCCAATAATTCCTGACCTGAAACTCAGAACTTTTTTTTAAAATTTTGAAAGGTATGTGGTTTTCACCATTTCTATGCAAGGTAAGGTTGTATTGCTGATTGCACCTAGAGAAAGCAGCAAGAGAAAGGAATTGAGGCATGCGGACTGGAAATGAAGTAAAACTATTCTCAAAGGATACTACTACATGTAGAAAATTATAAAGAATCAAAAATGATACAGATGAATGAGCAAGGTAAGATTAGGGTACAAAATTATACAAAACTAACAACTGTGTTTCTGTATGCTGGAATAAACAATTCAAAAATGGAATTAAGAGTACAATTCCATTTACACTGGCAACTAAAACTAAAATCAGTAGGAAAAATTTCAGGAAAGGTAAGTGTATACTGAAATCTATCATTGCTGAGAAAAATGGAGAAATATGCTAAGTTTTTGGATTAGAAAATTCAGTATTGATGTCAGTTCTCAAATTCACCTATAGATTAAGCCCAATCATCAAAATCCCAAGTAGTTTTTAGTAGAGTTTGAAAAGCTGATGCTAAAATTGATATGATAGGACAATGGAAAGAACCCCTTAGTAAACAACTTTTTAGAAAAAGCAATGTTGGAGGATTTGCACTGCTGGATTTCAAAATGTACTATAAAATTATAGCAATCAAGAAGTGTGGTGTTGGCATAAAAATGGAATGTAGATCAAGGGAACAAAATACAGAATCTAAGTATAAATCTTAATATTTATGGTCAGTTGGTTTTCAACAAAGGTGCCAAGGCAATGCAATGCCTTGCAACAAATGTCATGTAAAAAGAAAAATAAGAAAAAAATGTGCTTATATCCTTACTTCACATGCAAAAAAACAAAGTGTGTGTAGATCCTTACACCGTACACAACAATGCACTCAAAATGGCCAGAAACCCAACTCAGAGCTTGTCAACCTCCCCACCACTGACAACTTGGGCGAGATAATTCTTTGCTGTTGGGAGCTGTGCCGCGCATTGTTGTATATTTAGCACCATCACTAGCCTCTACCTATTAGTACCACCAAGTTGTAACAAAGGTCTCCAGGTGTTCCCAAATGTTCCCTGGAAAGCAAAACTGTTGCCAGCTGAGAACCACTGACCTAACAAAACTGAAATTATGAATTATCTAGAAAACACGGCAGGAAATCTTTCTTGCCTTAGACTAGGCAAAAATGTCTTAGATATGAAATATATACTAAAGGCATTATTCATAAATATACTGGATCTTAAAGTTACTTTTTTTTTTTTTTGCTCTTCAAAAGAAACAAAAAGACAATGAAAAGATAAGCCACAGATTAGAAGAAAATGGCTGTAAACCATATATCTCTTTTTTTAAATATATATTTTTTAATTTTTATTTATTTATGATAGTCACAGAGAGATAGAGAGAGGCAGAGACACAGGCAGAGGGAGAAGCAGGCTCTACGCACCGGGAGCCCGACGTGGGATTCGATCCTGGGTCTCCAGGATTGCGCCCTGGGCCAAAGGCAGGCGCCAAACCGCTGCGCCACCCAGGGATCCCTAAACCATATATCTCATAAAGCAATTTTATCTGGACTGTGTAGAGAATGTCTATTAAGAACATAAAGAATATATAGACACGATTATAAACACATTACTAGTCATTGGAGAAACAAGATAAAATCACAGTGAGATGCCACACATGCCATCTGGAATGGTTGTAACCAACAATTTTGACAATACCTACATGTAGAGAAACGTAAAAACTCGTACTTTGCTGGTGTGCCTTCAAAATGGTACAGTCACTTTGAAACCTATTTGACAGTTTCTTTTGAAAGAAATAAAATTAAACATAAATGTACCATATGACCCTGCAATTTCACTCCTAGAGAAATGGAAACATGTCTACACCAAGACTTGCACACAAATGTTCACAGCGTCTTTATTCACAACAGCCCCAAACTGGAAGCAATCCATCAGCTGAGGAGTGGATAAACAAAATGTGGCATATCCAGGACATAGTGCTACCAAGCAACACACACACACACACACACAAATCACTGATAGCATGCCATAACACGCATCATCCCCAAAGACACACAAGTGAAAGAAGCCAGACTCAACTGATTATATGTTATGATTCAATTTAGATAAAAATGCTAGAGAAGGCAAAACCATAAAGGCAGAAAACAGAAGAGTGTTTCTGTGCTGGAGGTAGGAGTGGGAATGGACAGCAAACATTCTGAGGTGTTGGAAATGTTCTGAGATGGGATCATGATTTGGTTGTACAACCATATGCATTCACTAAAATTATTGAACAGCACACTCTTTCCCCAGGCAAACTTTATGGTTCATGAATTATACATCATTAAAGGTGTTTAAAAGAAGAAACAGCAAACCCTGGAGGGGGGGCAAGATTACTGAGGAGCAGGGTTCTTACCTCACCTGGCCCCACCAACTCACCTGGATAACTTTCAACCATCCTGAACACCTAGGAATTCCAACTGAGATTTAAAGAGAAAACAGCTGGACGTTACAGACAGAAGGGGTTTTGCTTCTAACAAAGTAGGAAGGCAGAAAATAAAAAAAGAACCAAGTGGGTGAGGGGCCACGAGGAGCCGGGCTAAGGGGGCAGTGGGAGCTGATTCCAGGGCTAAAGACCTGGCCACCGCCAGCGTGGTGGTTCCTCCTTGTGTCACCCTGTTCCTGAGATAGAGCGAGGCCACCAGGGGATGGAGGCTTCACGGGGTACACAGCTCCCAGAGCCCAGCACCCGCGGGGGGGAGCATCTCTCCCAGATGCACACACCTGAGAATCAGCACAGCAGCCCCTCCCCCAGAAGGCCAGCTGGAAGGGACAGAGGAAGAGCAAGTACTCGACCAAGCTGCGCTGGAAAGCTCCAGGGGAAGTTGAGGTATTTACAGCATATAGAACCAGAGGGTACCCCTCCTTTTTTCTTCCTTTTTCCAGTACAACTCATTTTTATATCAGAATGTAAATTTCCAATTTTTCTCTTTTCCCACCTTAACTACAATATTTTACCACCTCTTCATTTTTAAGTTTCTTCCTTTTTGACTTCATATTTCTACAATTACAGGTCCTAGATATATTTTCCATTTCTGGATTCCCTTCAACATAATTTAATTTGGAGATATATATGAGAGGTGGGTTTTTGTTTTGTGGTTTTTGTTTTCTTTGCCTCATTTTGTTCTACAATGCCAGAAGTTAATATCTTCTAAAACATGACCAGCATGCACCCAGAACCAAGGGGAATACCATGCTGATTCATTCTGTGAGATTATATTCTCTTGATTCCCATTCAGCCACCCCCTCTTTTATCTCATTTATGTTCTGGTGGTCAATGGTGGGGCCCTCTACAAGTATTTCTGCTTTATATAAATTTGGGACAAAGCATCTTCTAGTTCTTCTTAATAAAGAACTTAATGTACTCAGAACCGAGAGGATCACCGTCTAGGACCCCTCAGATAGATTACATTCTCACTCCAATACAACTTTGTCACCACCACCATCTCCCAGTCCACCCCCCTTTTTTTTCCTCTTTACTTTTGTTCTCTTTTTTCCCTTTCTTTTTCTTCTTCTTTGGGATTCTTGGCCTTTTAGTTTTTACTACTTTATTCCACAATTTGTTTTTCACTTTAATGGTCCTTTTGTTTTATTTTGTTCTGATCTTTGTTTTAAATTTCTGGACTCTGACCTCGTCAGAATCATCTAGGGTGAAATTTACATAGGTCGTGGTTGATATTCTTGACTCAGCCCACTCATACAGCCACTCTGCACTGAGCAAAATGACTAGAAGCAGGAACTCACCACAAAAGAATCAGAAACAGTATTCTCTGCCACAGAGTTACAGAATTTGGATTACATATTCAATGTCAGAAAGCCAATTCAGAAGCACAATTATAAAGCTACTGGTGGCTCTGGAAAAAAAGCATAATGGATTCAAGAGACTTTGTGACTACAGAATTTTTACCTAATCAGGCTGAAATTAAAAATCAATTAAATGAGATGCAATCCAAACTAGAGGTCCTAATGATGAGGGTTAATGAGGTAGAAGAAAGAGAAAGTGACATAGAAGACAAGTTGAGGGCAAGGAAGGAAGCTGAGGAAAAAAGAAAAACAAAAGACCATGAGAAGGGAAGGGTTCAGGGAAATAAATGAGAGCCTCGGAAAGAAGAATCTACATATAATTGGGGTTCCAGAGAGTGCCGAGAGGGACAGAGGGCCGGAAAGCCTATTTGAACAAATCATAGCTGAGAACTTCCCTAATGTGGGGAGGGAAACAGGCATTCAGATCCAGGAGTTAGAGAAGTCCTCCCCTCCCCCAAAATCAATAAAAAACATGCAACACCTTGATATTTAATAGTGAAACTTGCAAATTCCAAAGATAAAGAGAAAATCCTTACAGCAGCCAGCAACAAGAGATCCCTAAAGTATATGGGGAGAAATATTAACAGCAGACCTCTTCACAGAGACCTAGCAGGCCAGAAAGGGCTGGCAGGATATATTCAGGGTCCTAAATGAGAAGAACATGCAGCCAAGAATACTTTATCCAGCAAGGCTCTCATTCAGAATAGAAGGAGAGATAAAGAGCTTCCAAGATAGGCAGAAACTGAAAGAATATGTGACCACCAAACTGGCTCTGCAAGAAATATTAAGAGGGACCCTGTAAAAGAAAGAGGAAGCCCAAAGAAATAATTCACAAAAACAGGGACTGAATAGGTATTACAATAACACTAAATTCATATCTTTCAATAATAACTCTGAACGTGAATGAGCTTAATGACCCCATCAAAAGATGCAGGGTTTCTGACTGGAGAAAAAAGCAAGACCCATCTATTTGCTGTCTACCAGAAACTCATTTGAGACCTAAGGACACCTCCAGCCTGAAAGTGAAAGGTTGGAGAATCATTTACCATTCAAATGGTCCTCAAAAGAAAGCAGGGGTATCAATCCTCATATCAGATAAATTAAAGTTTATCCCAAAGACTGTAGTAAGGAATGAAGAGGGACACTGTATCATACTTAAAGGGTCTATCCAACAAGAAGACCTAACAGTCATGAATACTTATGCCCTTAATGTGGGAGCTGCCAAGTATACCAATCAATTAATAACCAAAGTAAAGACATACTTAGATAAGATACTAATAGTAAGAGACTTCAACACAGCACTTTCTGCAAATGACAGATATTCTAAGCACAACATCACCAAAGAAACAAGAGCTTTATTTTTTTTAATTTATGTTTATTTATTATTATTTTTTTTATTCATGAGATACAGAGAGAGGCAGAGACACAGGCAGAGAAGCAGGCTTCATGCAGGGAGCCTGACATGGGACTTGATGGCAGCACTAAACTGCTGAGCCACCTGGGCTGCCCAAAACAACAGCTTTAAATGATACACTGGGCTAGATAGATTTCACAGATATTTACAGAACTTTACATCCAAAAGCAACTGAATACACATTCTTCACAAGTGCACATGGAACTTTCTCCAGAATAGACCACATACTGGGTCACAAATCAGGTCCCAACCAAGACCAAAATATTGGGATTGTCCCCTGTATATTTTCAGACCACAATGCTTTGAAACTAGAACTCAATCACAAGAAAAAATTTGGAAGAAACTCAAACACGTGGAGGTTAAAGAGCATCCTGCTAAAAGATGAATGGGTCAACCAGAAAATTAGAGAAGAATTAAAAAGATTCATGGAAACTAATGAGAATGAAGATACACCCATTAAAAATCTTTGGGATACAGCAAAAGCAGTCCTGAGAGGGAAATACATCGCAATACATGCATCCCTCAAAAAAAATTGGAAAAAACTAAAATGCAAGCTAACCTCGCACCTAAAGGAACTGGAGAAAGAACAGCAAGTAAAACCTACACCAAGCAGAAGAGAGATAATAAAGATTCGAGCAGAACTCAATCAAATCGAGACCAAAAGAACTATGGAACAGATCAACAAAACCAGGAGTTGGTTCTTTGAAAGAATTAATAAGACAGATAAACCATAAGCCAGCCTTATTAAACAGAAAAAAGATTCAAATTAATTAAATCATCAATGAAAGAGGAGAGATAACAACCAATATCAAGGAAATACAAATGATTTTAAAAACATATTATAAGCAGCTATATGCCAATAAATTAGGCAATATAGAAAAATGGACACATTTCTGGAGAACCAAAAATTACCAAAATTGGAACAGGAAGAAATAGAAAACATGAACAGGCCAATAACCAGGGAGGAAATTGAAGCAGTCATCAAACACCTCCCAAGACACAAAAGCCCAGGACCAGATGGCTTCCCAGGTGAATTCTATCAAATTCTATCAAATACCTATTCTACTAAAGCTGTTCTGAAAGATACAAAGGGATAGAAAGGTTCCAAACTCGTTCTGTGAGGCCAGCATCACCTTAGTTCCAAAACCAAAGACCCCACCAAAAAGGAGAATTAGAGACCAATATCCCTGATGAACAGAGATGCAAAAATCCCCATGAAGATACTCACCAATAGGATCCAACAGTACATTAAGATGATTATTCACCATGACCAAGTGGGATTTATCCCTGGGAAGCAAGTTTGGTTCAACATTCATAATCAACGTGATAGATCATATCAACAAGAGAAAATACAAGAACCGTAGGATCCTCTCAATAGATGCAGAGAAAGCATTTGACAAAATACAGCATCCATTCCTGATCAAAACCCTTCAGAGTGTAGGGATACAGGGAACATTACTCAGCATCTTAAAAGCCATATACAAAAAGCCCACAGCAAATATCATTCTCAATGTGGAAACACTGGGAGCCTTTTCCCTAAGATCAGGAATGAGACAGGGATGTTCAGTCTCACCACTTCTATTCAACATAGTACTAGAAGTCTTAGCCTCAGCAATTTGACAGCAAAAAGAAATAAAAGGTGTTCAAATTGGCAAAGAAGTAGTCAAACTCTCCCTTATCACCGATGACATGATAGTTTACATAGAAAACCCAAAAGACTCCACCCCAAGATTGCTAGAACTCATACAGCAATTCGGTAGTGTGGCAGGATATAAAAATAAATGCCCAGAAATCAGTGGTGTTTCTATACACTAACAATGAGACTGAAGAAAGAGAAATTAAGGAGTCAATTCCATTTATAATTGTACCCAAAAGCATAAGCTACCTAGGAATAAACCTAACCAAAGAGGTAAAGGATCTATACCCTAAAAACTACAGAACACTTCTGAAAGAAATGGAGGAAGACACAAAGAGATGGAAAAATATTCCATGCTCATGGATTGGAAGGACTAATACTGTGAAAATGTCTATGCTACCCAGGGCAATTTACACGTTTAATGCAATCCCTATCCAAATACCATGGACTTTCTTCAGAAAGTTGGAACAAATCGTCTTAAGATTTGTGTGGAATCAGAAAAGACCCCAAATAGCCAGGGAAATATTAAAAAAGAAAACCAGAGCCGGGGTATCACAATGCCTGCTTTCAGGTTGTACTACAAAGCTGTGATCCTCAAGACAGTGTGGTCCTGGCACAAAGACAGACACATAGATCAATGGAACAGAAGAAAGAATCCAGAAATGGGCCCTCAACTCTATAGTCAACTAATATTTCACAAAGCAGGAAAGACTATCCACTGGAAAAAAGATGATCTCTTCAATAAATGGTGCTGGGAAAACTGGCCAGCCACGTGCAGAAGAATGAAACTAGACCACTCTCTTACACCAGACACAAAGAAAAACTCAAAATGGATGAAAGATCTAAATATAAGACAAGAATCCATCAAAATCTAGAGGAGAACACAGGCAACACCCTTTTTGAACTTCGCCACAGGAACTTCTTGCAAGATACATCCATGAAGGCAAGGGAAACAAAAGCAAAAATGAACTATTGGGACTTCATCAAGATAAGAAGCTTCTGCACAACAAAGGATACAGTCAACAAAACTAAAAGACAACCTACAGAATGGGAGAAGATATTTGCAAATGACCTATGAGATAAAGGACTAGCATCCAAGATCTATAAAGAACTTATTAAACTCAACACCCAAGAAACAAACAATCCAATCATGAAATGCGCAAAAGACATGAAGAGAAATTTCACAGAGGAAGACATAGACATGGCCAACATGCACATGAGAAAATGCTCTGCATCACTTGCCATCAGGGAAATACAAATCAAAACCACAAGGAGATACCACCTCACACCATTGAGAATGGGGAACATTAATTAACAAGGCAGGAAACCACAAATGTTGGCGAGGATGTGGAGAAAGGGGAACCCTCCTGCACTGTTGATGGGAATGTGAACTGGTGAAGCCACTCTGGAAAACTGGAGGTTCCTCAAAGGGTTAAAAATAGATCTGCCCTAAGACCCAGCAATTGCATTGCTGGGGATTTACCCCAAAGATACAGATGCAGGGAAATGCCGGGACACCTGCACCCCGATGTTTCTAGCAGCAATGTCCACAATAGCCACACTGTGGAAGGAGCCTCAGTGTCCACCGACAGATGATGGATAAAGAAGCTGTGATCTATGTATACAGTGGAATATTCCTCAGCCATTAGAAACGACAAATACCCACCATTTGCTTCGACGTGGATGGAACTGGAGGGTATTATGCGGAGTGAAGTCAATTGGACAAACATTATATGGTTTCATTCATTTGAGGAATATAAAAAATAGTGAAAGAGATTATAAGGGAAAGGAGAGAAAATGAGTGGGAAATATCAGGGTGACAAACCATGAGAGACCCCTAACTCTGGGAAATGAACAAAGGGTAGTGGAAGGAGAGGTGGGTGGGGGGATGCGGTGATTGGGTGATGGGCACTGAGGGGGGCACTTGATGAGATGAGCACTGGGTGTTATACTATATGTTGGCAAATTGAACTCTAACATAAAATATACAAAAATAAAAGGCCAAGATTAAAAAAAAAAAAAAAGCAAAACAGCTATGTGGCAATGGTGTCATGGTACCTCTCAGATTGCCCTTGACAAAGAACCTTCTGTTTGGCTGTAATGAGCACAGCTGACAGCTTTCTAGCCCCCAGCAGTTAGCACCTTGGCCTCATCCTTTCAAGCCAAGGCCTTGCTCTCTCTGCGCAGTCAGTTCCCAGCCAAGACCTGGGCCCAGTGGCGCTCACGAACCGGCTAATGTTAACACAAGAGTCTGCAAGGTGTCCTGCAGCCTTCCCTTATGGGATCCTGCTTTATTCCGCCCTATATTTCTCACAGGAGTTATTCGTAGTAAGACTCTCTAGTCCTCCTAACTCCTGCCAGCATCAGCTACCTGGTGGCCCACCGAACATAATTTACTGTGGTGCATACAACCCTCCCCCCCGCCCCCATGTCCCTGGAGCAGCAGCCTGTAACCTCCTATTTCCTCAGTGATACATCACGTTAAGTGGGATATACAAAACCATTCATAGTCTCGTCTATATTCAGGTCAGATTTGCCTCTGATTCATCTATAAAACCTATTTTTCAGCTTTTTGGACTTTGGAGTTGTGGTTAAGGAACTGTGGACCTCATTATTTATGAATACTCTGTTTTCTGGAGATTACATAAATTGCACAGATGCACATAAACCAGTTGGTGGAAGCACTGATGTTTGAGTGTCCCTACCTGGTACTGCAAGCTCACTCAGGCTCAGCAATGCAACTCTGAGAATGTCTGGTGGACTGGTAAGAATCAATTTTACAATGTTTACTTAGAGGCTCCTGAGTGCCTCAGTGGTTGTATGTCGTGATCTCGGGGTCCCAGGATCAAGTCCCACATCAGGCTCTCCACGGGGAGCCTGGTTCTCCCTCTGCCTATGTCTCTGTGTCTCTCATGAATAAACAGAAAATAAATGTTTAGTCAATGCCTGCTGCATGCAGATCATTATTCTAAATGCTGTATATGTTTCGTGTCCAGTAGACCTCATTATTACATGATCTGTAAACTTGAAGTCAAAGTATCTCCAAGAAACTTTAATTAGCAATTGTTTCCAGTTTTTTTAAATAGCAAAACTCTTTATTCAAATGAGGTTGCATAAAAGTTGCAATAGGTAAACGAGATCACTGATTGAACTGATTAAAACTTGGGAGGGGAAGAGGGAAGGTTATGGGACCCAAGGATCCCATCCTCCTTCCCCACAAGGATAAACTCCACTTTGCCTCTGTAAGTACTCCTGAGGGCCCCATCTAGGCCAGTCTTTCACTGGCAAAGAAGCTGATCCCTCAAAAGCCATTCAACTAATGAGTAGTTTCATGAAAAGAATCTAAACATTAGGACTCCTTACCCACAATATTTCCTTTTTTTCACCCAAAATGACACAAACCAAAATGGTCTATGCATAAAAAAAGATACAAATACCACACACTGGAGGGATGAATCACCAATGAGAATTCATTTGATGCAATTAAAGCATCATTCTTTGTGTTATGAAAGCCACTCCCATTATTTGGTGTATACACAGTGGCGTTTTTTGGAGAGAACATTTTCTGCCATAAGTTATATTAAATATTGCCAACACCTCATGTCTTTAGAAATGCTAAGTAAGCACTTAAGAGATTTAATTTCCTCATAGAAATTATCATTACAATAGGGCACATGGCTGGTTAAGCAGTTGGTTAAGCATCTGACTCTGGTTTCAGCCCAGGTCATGATCTCATGGTTGTGAGATTGAGCCCCCTGCATCTGGCCAGCTGCTCAGCCAGGAGCCTGCTTGAGATTCTCTCCCTCTGTTCCTCCCCCTACTTGTGTGCATGCACGTGTGTACACTCACTCTATCTCTCAATAAATAATTTTTTAAAAGTTATCATTATAATACATTTAGCTATTTCCAACCATGTCCTCTGACAATTTCATTTGAAAAGTGTATGAGAAATTTCTGAGCATATGCATTTAAGGAAGGATTTAGAGGAGTGCTTTCCAAATTTTAATGTGAATTTGAATCATCTGGGGATATCCATAAATGGCAAATTCTGATTCAGTAGATCTGAGGTGGGATGAAGAAATTCTGCATTTCTAAAGGCTCCCAGATGAGGTCCTGGAAGCTGTTTGAATGGCAAGGATTTGGAATACTTAGAAGGCTATCATAGATTTACATACCTTTTACATCTAAACAGGAATTAATGATTTGGGGATTTTAATGTCTTATTATACAGGACTGCTGTTGGCTAGCTGTGTGTTGCAAATATGTTGTAAAATTCTTGTTATTCCTTTGAAAATGTCTTGGCCAATGACTCAACTCTGATGTAACATTAGAATCATATGAGGAGGGATCCCTGGGTGGCGCAGCGGTTTGGCGCCTGCCTTTGGCCCAGGGCGCGATCCTGGAGACCTGGGATCGAATCCCATGTCAGGCTCCCGGTGCATGGAGCCTGCTTCTCCCTCTGCCTGTGTCTCTGCCTCTCTCTCTCTCTCTGTGACTATCATAAATAAATAAAAATTAAAAAAAAAAAAAAAGAATCATATGAGGAGTGACTGTAAAAATGTACAACTACCAGACAGCACCACAGTGATTCTGATTTAATTTGTGCAGGCATCCATATATTTGGGATGTTTTTTTTCTATTTAGTTCTACGCAATTTCATCACCTGTAAAATTTGTGGATCCCATATGCAGTGAGGATAAATAATGTTTCCATCTCAGTGATCACGTTGCCCTTTATAACCACACCTGCTTCCCTACCAGTTTCCTCCACTTCCTTAACTCCTGGCAACCACTAATCTATTTTCCAGTTCTATAATTGGGTCATTTCAAGATTGTTATGTAAATGGAATTATACACTATGTAACCTTTTGGCATTGGTTTTTATCACTACATAATTCTCTGGGAACTCTTCCATATCGTGTGTATAAATAGTTGGTTCCTTTTTATTCTTGAGCAGTATTCCAAGGCATAGATAGGCCACAGTTTAATCATTCACCCCTTGAATAGGGGGAGGATAATGTGAAATGCCCTGGCCCAGTGTGATGTTCATGGATCTCTGGATGAGATTACCATTTGAATCAGTAGACTGAGTAAAGCCATTTGCCCTCCCCAGTGTGAGTGGGCCTCATTCATTCCCAGTTAAAGGTCTGGATACAACAAAAAGGCTGAACCTCTGAGTAAAGGGGAGCTCCTCATGCCTGAATGCCTTGACCTGAGATATCCATCTTTTTCTGACTTTGGACTCAAACTGAAAGTGTCTATTAGCTTGAATCTTGAGCCTGCCTGCCCTCAAACTGGAACTCCTATCATCAGCTCTTCTGGTTCTATAGCTTCCCGACTATGGATCTAGAGAATTTTCAGCCTCTATAGTCACATGAGCCAATTATTTATAATAAATCCTGTTGGTTCTGTTCCTCTGGAGAACCATCACTAATATGTCCCTTGTGTGGCATAAAGTACGTGGGTAAATGGTTGCTGAATCTGTATCTGAATCCAAGGGGGAATTGACAAATGACTAAACTTTTTGAGTCTTTAAAGGAAGGATATTTGATGGCATATTGTGATGGATGATGTATGGTTTAGGCAACTAGGCAGGGTGGATCACATGGGAGCAAAGAGCCCATTTTGTCATTCTCCCATTCCTTAGGAGGACTCCCCATGAGTATGAACACTAGGACTCAAGCCCTAACCTGGATTAAGCCATCAGGCACAGAGTTCATTGGACCAGAGAGAAGTCATGGAGTATTAAGTATTGAGGAACTTGTTGTTAGAACTTGGTTCTAGTCTTTACCTACCATTTAGTAGAACCAGTTACATTGACTTAACTTCTTGGACTCTCAGGATTTGTAAGTGTAAAATTGGGATAGTTGCTACGTGGTACATCTCATAAAAATAAAAGGATTATTAACAAAGACTAGGAATACGAAATATGAAAGGTCTTTATAAATCATCAGGCACTAGAACAACATAAACTGTGATTTTCCTTATTCCTGTTCTAGCAACACACAAACTGGTTTGTGCTAATCATCAGGAAACAAAAAATCAGGACAGATTGATGTGATACTTGAGAATGAAATACTGGCAGAGTTTCTCAGAGCACAGTCTGGAACCTCCTGGCCCAGAATCACTGACAGTGCTGATTCCTGAACCTACCTACCAAACCAGGAACTTTTTTATTTTTTTCTTTTTGTTTTGTATATTTTTTCATTGGAGTTCGATTTGCCAACATATAACACCCAGTGCTCATCCCGTCAAGTGCCCCCCATCAGTGCCTGTCACCCAGTCACCCCAAACCCCCGCGCACTTCTGTATCCACTCCCCCTTGTTCGTTTCCCAGAGTTAGGAGTCTCTCATATGATATTTCCCACTCATTTTCTGTCCTTTCCCCTTTAATCCCTTTCACTATTTTTTATATTCCCTGTTGGAGTGAAACCATATAATGTTTGTCCTTCTCCAATTAACTTACTTCACTCAGCATAATACCCTCCAGTTCTATCCACATCGAAGCAAATGGTGGGTATTTGGTGTTTCTAATGGCTGAGTAATATTCCAGCGTATACATAGACCACATCTTCTTTATCCATTCATCTTTCCATAGACACCGAGGCTCCTTCCACAGTGTAGCTATTGCGGACATTGCTGCTATAAACATCAGGGTGCAGGTGTCCCGGCGTTTCATTGCATCTGTATCTTTGGGGTAAATCCCCAGCAGTGCAATTGCTGGGTTGTAGGGCAGATCTATTTTTAACTCTTTAAGGAGCCTCCACACAGTTTTCCAGAGTGGCTGCGCCAGTTCACATTCCCACCAACAGTGCAAGAAGGTTCCCCTTTCTCCACATCCTCTCCAACATTTGTTGTTTCCTGTCTTGTTAATGTTCCCCATTCTCACTGGTGTCAGGTGGGATCTCATCATGGTTTTGATTTGTATTTCCCTGATGGCCAGTGATGTGGAGCATTTTCTCATGTGCTTGTTGGCCATGTCCATATCTTTTTTGTAAGCCAGGACACTTTTTTTTTTTTTTTAAGATTTTATTTGTTTGAGACAGACAGAGAGAGAAGGAGGGAGAGAGGCAGAGAGGCAGAGACACAGACAGAGGGAGAAGCGGGCTCCCTGCAGGGAGCCCAACACAGGACTCAATCCTGGGTCTCCAGGATCACACCCTGGGCTGAAGGTGGCATTAAACCGCTGAGCCACCCAGGCTGCCCAAACCAGGATCCTTTTGAAGGAGTGGCTCATTTACATCCAAAGTTTGAAAACTTTTGTCTCTGCTCCTTGTAGGAAGTGCTGTAACATCCAGGGATCCTGGATATGATCACAACTGGGCCAGTGAAGTGTGAAGTCAACATTCTGCATTAATCTTTGAGAAGGAAAGGAAAACAAAGGTGTTTATTGCAAAGCCTTAAAGTAATGAGATCCAAATCGTGAAGATAAAGAAATACGTATAAAAATCTGCCATGCCATAGAACATCTCTTTCTTACTGTATTACTCTATTACTCTAGAGCGCCATTCTCTACAATGTGTAGGACATCACTCTAGGTTAGTAACTACAGCTAAAAGTAAATAGTAAGTTTATTTCTCCATCTCTGTTTATGCTTACAGTCATTAACAGTTTGGTATTTTATTTCATGTAACAAGTGGTGACTTAATTGCAGGTGCAGCAGAAAAAAAATAAATGCTGATTTGGGGGTTCTTCTTTACTTTCTTACACGACCTTTCCCTTAGGGGAAATTGAGGAGAATAGATTTTATTTAGGAAGAATGTAAAGAATACAGATTACCTTCAAGTTTTTGACTTCCAAAAATATTAAGAAATAAAGTAGGCTCAATAACCTGAAAACACTACTGCTATAACATACAAGAGATTCTGAAGAAAAAAAATTACAAATTTATTTTTAGATGTATCACAGAACTCCTATAAGAAAGGAAATCTGCAGTGTGTGAAAAGTCAAGAGGGAGCCAGCAACCAAGAACTGTCTAGAGCCTTAAGGCCAAGTGCTTTTACTCGGGAATGAGGAGAGTGGACTCTTGAGAACTAGGAACTTGGGTTTAAATGGCAAATGGGGTTAGAAAATGAAGCTGTGGGCCTATATAAAGTGAGTAGTATTGGAGATGAGACCTTCCAAATAAAACCAAAATTCGGGACAGGTACATACTTGGTGAAGAAGGAAACTAGAAAAAAAATTCACCGTTTGACAAAGAAACTACACTATCTGGCTCAGAGTTTCAATCATGGAAAGAAAAATTATTGCTTTCATACAAGTTATATTTCTGAACTAAAAAACAATTTAGAAAATCAATAGCATAAAGCAGTCCTGCTTTTACAAACTGTATTTGTAAGTTTGAAACATATTTATAAATAATGGATACATCAAAAGAAACCACAATGGAAATGAGATAATATTTAGAACTGAAGAAAAATCTCCTAGGCTACAGATAAAGTAATATTTTGAGGGAAATATATAGTTCTAATAGCTTTTTATTAGTAATAAAAATAACTACAAATTAGCTGAATATCCATCAATGGCAATTAGGGAAAATCTATTCAGTGTATTCAAGGAAGTGAATAAAATAATAAAGTTGATACTAGAAATTAATAACAAATACTAATCAATTGATTCTTTGAAGAAACTGAAAATAGGTAAATTTCTGAAAGCTTAATCAAGCTAATTTCCATCTAAGGATAAAAGTGTAACAAAACACACTGATAATGTTAAATATATAGTCAAAGTGAGATTCTGTAGTATGTGAATGGTGCATAATTCATTTAACTCTAGTTTAAAAGTTAAAAAACAAATGTAGTAAAACCATAACTATAATAATCTGTACTTGTAAAATTTACAATATAAAAATATATAAATTTTAACACCAATAACCTAAAATGTGTGGCAGAAGAGAAAGTATAAAGCATAGAAATTCTATTGGATAGTTTAAAATAGGGTGTCAGGAATTTAAGATATTTTAGCAAGCCTCATGGTAACCACAAGGAAAAAACTATAGTAACTACCCAAAAGAACATGATAAGGGATTCAAAGTATGCTGATACCACAAGATATCAAAACACACACAAAAAGGACAGCAGGATAAGAAGCAAAGAACAATGGATCTACAAAACAACCAGAAAACAGTTAATAAATGGTAATAATAAATTCTTTACTTATCAATAATTACTTTAAGTGTAAGTGGATTAAATTCTCCAACAAAATATATGGAATAACTAAAAGGATTTTTAAAATCCACCAATATGCTGCCTACATTTAGCCTTAAAGATACACATACACTGAGTAAGGGATGCAAGTAGAAATTTCAAGCAAATGGTCACTAGAAAAACAAAGCAGATAACTATACTTCTATCAGACAAAAAAGACTTTAAAACAAAAATGGTATAAAGAGACAAAGAAGGTTGCTTAATCTTAACGGGGTCAAATCCACCAAGAAGATATGACAATTATAAACACTTATGTGACCAAGATATGAGCACCTAAATACATAAGGCAAAAACTAATAGAAATAAAAGGAGCAATAAACAGCAATAAGATAGCAGTTAAGGACTTTAATACCCAACCCTCAATAATGGATAGATCATCCAGACAGAGTCAATAAGAAAGCAGATTTAAACAGCACTTTAAACCAGAGAGAACAGAGAAATACAGAACATTCTATTCAACAACATCAAAATATACATTTTTCTCAAGTGCAGATAGAACATTTTCTACAAGAGAGCATGGTTTTGGTCACAAAACAAGTCCTAGAAAATTAAAGAAGACTGAAATTACACCATTTATTTTCTCTGACCACAATGATATGAAGCTGGAAATCAGTAACAAAAAAAATTTGAATAATTCATGAATACACAGAAATTCAACAACACTTTCCTGAACAACCAATGGATCAGAGAATTTAAAGGGGAAATCAAGAAAATGGAAACACAATATACCAAAATTTATGAAATGCAGCAACAGTGGTTTTTAGGAGAGAAGTTCATAGCAATAAATGCCTACATTAGGAAGAAAGTTACCCCCCCCAACCAAAAAGCAAAACAAACAAACAAAAAAACACCCAACCTATCTCTATCTCTTAATGAAGTAGAAGGAAGAACAGAGACCAAATTTAGAAGAAAATAATATAGAGCAGAAACAAATAGAGAACAGGAAAACAATAGAAATGATTAACCAAATTAAATATTTTTTTAAAAAGAGAAACAAAATGGACAAACTTTTATCTAGACTAACCAAAGAAAAAAAGAGGACCCAAATCAATAAAATGATGAATAAAAAAGGAGATATTAAAACCAGTGATACCACTGAACTATAAAGAGCCATCAGAGGCTGTTATGAACAATGGTATGCGAACAAATTGAACAACCTAGAAAAAAATGGAAAAATTCTGAGAAACTTACAACTCACCAAAACTGAGTCAAGAAGAATAAAAAATCTGAATAGACTAATTACTGGTAAGGAGACTGAAGCAGTAATCAAAATTCTCCCAATACAGAAAAGCCCAGTCCAGATGTTTCCTTGGTGAATTTTACCAAACACTTAAGAATTAATGGCAGTTCTTCTCAAATTTTTTTCAAAATATTGTAAAGCAGGGAACACTTCAACACTTTTCATGAGGCCAGCATTACTTTTATAACAAAGCCAGAATAGGACACTGTCTAAAAATGTCCTGAGACCAGTATCTCTGCTGAATATAGATGCCAAAATTCTCAACAAAATACTAGCAAACTGAATTCAGTAGCATATCAAAAGGATGATTTACATGACCAACCATCCTTGAATGCAAGGATGTTTGAATATATGCAAATCAATGTAATACAGCACATTAATTGGATAAAAGAAAAAAATCATGTTCATCTCAATAGACACAGAAAAAGCACATTATAAAATTCAATATACATTCATGATAAAAAATCTTAACAAATTAGATATAAAAGATACATATTTCAACATAGCGAAGGCCATATAGGAGAAGCTTACAGCTAACATTATACTTAATAATGAAATGTTGAAAGCTTTTCCTGTAAGATCAAAAATAAGACAAGAGTGTCCACTTGTACTGTTCTTATTCTACATTGTGGAAATCCATGCCAGAATAGTTAAGCAAGAAAAGGACATAAAATGCATCATAATTGGGGAAAAATATCTCTATTTGAAGATAACATGATTTTATATAGAAAAATACTAAAGAATGCACACACAGATTAATCAATGAGATCAGTAAAGCCATGGGACACAAAATTAACACGCAGAATTAGTAATTTTTCTATACATTGATGACAAATTACCTAAAAGAATTTAAAGAATTGATACATTTTTAAAGCTTTTATTTAAATTCTAATTAACATATATTGTAATATTAATTGCAGTAGAATTTAGTGATTCATCACTTACAGATAACATCCACTGCTAATTACAAGTGGTCTCCTTAATATCCATCACGCATTTAACTCATGCCTCCTGCCCACCTCCCTTCCAGCAACCCATAGTTTATTCTCTATAGTTAGAGTCTGTTTTATAGTTTGCCTCTCCCCACCATGTTCATCTGCTTTGTTTCTTAAACTCCACATATAAGTGAAGTCATGCTATTTTCCTTTCTCTGACTGACTTATTTCACTTAGCATCATGCACTCTAGCTCCATCCACATCATTGCAAATGGTAAGAGTCCATTCTTTTTGATAGCTGAATATACACACACACATACACACACACACACATACACACCATAGCTTCTTTATCTACTCATCAGTTGATGGACATTTGGGCTTTCTCATAATTTGACTATTGTTGGTAATGCTGCTATAAAACACATCAGGATATATGGATCCCTTTGTATCTGTATCAAGATTCCAATGGTATTTTCATTTTTACAGAGCAGAAAAAAAGTTTAATATTTATACAAACTGCCAAAACTCCAAATAGCCAAAGCAACCCTGTGAAAGAAGAATAAAGCAGGAGGCATCACACTTTCTGATTTCAATCTGTAGTATAAAGCTACAGTAATGAATACTACATAGTACTGGCATAAAAGCAGACCAATAGATCAATGAAACAGAACTGAGAGGCCAGAAATAAACCCAAGAATATACAATCAATTAATATTTTACAAAGAAGCCTGAAATATTCAATGAAGAGAAATCAGTCTCTTCATTTAGTGCTGCTGGGAAAATGGGACATTCATATGTAAAAGAATGAAAATAGACTCCTATCTTATATACTCATGAAAATGGATTAAAGACTTAAAAAGTTCTGTGATGTGGATCTTGGAAATAATTTTTGGATAGGACACCTAAAGTAAAGGCAACAAAATAAGACGTGGAACTTACTTCAAACTTCAAAGCTTCTACACAGCAAAAGAAGCAATCAACAAAGTGAAAAGATGACTTATAGAATGGGAAGAAATATTTGCAAAGCATGCCTCAGATAAACATTTAATATCCAAAATAAAGAACTTCCACAGCTCAACAGCAACAAATAAAAAAATAATCCAATTTAAATGGATAAATGACCTGAAGAGAAATGTTTCCAAAGAAGATATATGAACGACCAACAGGTGCTAATAAAGGTGATGCCCACTAGTCATCAGAGAAATGCAAATCAAAACTACAATGAAATATCATCTCACACTTGTTAGGATGGCCATCAAAAGGACAAAAGATAACCAATGCTGGGAAGAATGTAGAGAAAAGGAAACACTTGAGCACTGTTGGGGGGATTATAAACTTGCAAAGCCGGTATAGAAAACAGTATGGAGGTTCTTCAGGAAATTAAACATAGAAATATCAGTTCTGGAGAAGATGGCAGAAGAGGAGGATTCTAAGCTCACTCTGACTCACAGATATACCTATTAACACCCATTACAGTGTAAATAACTCAGGAAAGACACAAAGACGGGCAGAAAAGACTCTCCACAGCTAATTGTAGAGAAGAGTTCACACTGAAATGGTAGGAAGAGCAGAGACATGGCTGGGAAACAAGTTGACTCACAAGACTGTCTGCAGGAGGAAAGGACACAGCAAACACAGAGAAGGGGGAGGAGCAGACCCCACACCAGGCACCTCAGGCACAGGGGACCAGCACTGGGACAAATCCCTACATTTGGCTTTGAAAACCACAGGGGTCTAACTTCACAAGTTTTTATAATCAGTGGGGCTCAACATGGCAACTTTAAAAATCAGCAGGCTCAGCTCTGGGACAGCCAGAAAGCAGTAGGAAAATGAGTTCTTATCCTAAAAGAGTCAGAGCATAACACATAGCCCCACTGAGATATAGCATAGTGATAGCAGTTTGAAGAACACCTGGGGTATGTGAGAAAAGACTTATTTACTAAACTCAGAATGTGTGCTAGAGGGACAGGGGTCTCTAGGGACTTCTCTAAGAACAAAAGACCTGGCAAGCACCATTTCTCACCCCACTCCCTGGCCTAGATAACCCCACACATGTGAAAACCAAAATGAATATTTTCCATCAAGCTTGCTAACAGTGCCTGGCCCCTACCTCTCACATTCTCATGCAGATCCACCCCATCCAACCCACCTTCAGCAAGAGTCCATTTATAGTGGTGTCACTATAAAGCATGGCATCATGCAAGCAGCCCTGACACTGGCCAGTATCACTCCAAAGTGACTCCTGTCCTGGGAAGAGGGGAAGATAACCACACACACCAGTTTTACTGTGGCCCCAGGAGGGGTCTGGTGGCAGACATCTGGTATGACTTCAGGTCCTGCCCACGAATGAGAACCTCTCAGGGAACAACACAGGCAGAGAACCCTGCAGGTCAGTGGGACTGCATCTATGGCAAATGCCTGGTCTGTCAACTCAAGTGCAAAGCACTCTCAGACTAGCCCATTAACAACACAGGGACCAAACACTGCCCACAATAGGCAAATATAGTCATTGCAGATGACTGGAATGAGGCAAATGTGGCTCAGCCAACAACAGTAGGTGCACACAAAGTGCAAAAGAGACACTCTTCTGAAGTGCCAGATTCTGGTGAACAAGAACAGGACCTTTTCATTAGGCCACTACTTTCAAGAGCAGGAGACATAGCTGATTTTATAACATATAGAAACAAATACAGAAAGCTATACAAAATGAGGATACAGATAATTATGTCCCAAATGAAAGAACAGAACACAATCACAGCAAGAGAGCTACACAAAATGGACATAAGCAATGTGCTTCACAGATAATTTATTTATTTTATTTTTTGGAGAGAGAGAGAGAGAGAGAGAGCACATTCAAGCAGGGGTTGGGGAGGGGCAGAGGGAGAGAATCTTTACTCCATGCTGAATGCAGAGCCTGACATGGGGCTTGATCTCACAACCCTGAGATCATGACCTGAACTGGAATCAAGAGTCAGATGCTTAGCTGACTGAGCCACCCAGGCACCCACTGACAGAGGGTTTAAAATAATGGTTATAAACATACTCACTGGACTTGAGAAAAGAGTGGAGGATCTTAGTGAGACCTCAACAAAAAGAAAATACAAAAAAGAACAAATCAGAGATGAAGAACTCAAGAACTGAAATTAAAAATACACTATGGGGATGAAGAGTAGATTAGAAAAGGCAGAACGGATCAGTGACCTAGAAAACAGAAATGAAAAGCAATTAAGATGAATGGGAGAAAGAAAAAAGAGTAATAAAGAATGAGAATAGATGAAGGAAACTCATTGATAATAACAAGCATAATCGCATTTGCATTATAGGGATCCCAGAAGGAAAAGAGAGAAAAGGAGGCAGAAAATTTTATTTGAAGAAATAATAGCTGAAAACTTCTAAAATCTGAGGAAGGAAACACCAGATCCAGAGGCACAGAAAGGCCCCAACAAAATCAACCCAAAGAGGTCCACACCAATACATAGAATAACTCAAGTGGCAAAAAGTAGTTACAGAGAACTCTAAATGCAGAAAGAGAAAAAAAGCAGTTACATATAAGGGAAGACTCACAATGTGATCAGTGGATTTTTCAGCAGAAACTTTGCAGTCCAGAGGGGAGTGGCATGATATATGCAAAGTGCTGAAAGGAAAAATAAAACCAGCAACCAAAAATACCCTAGCCAGCAAGGCTATCATTCAGAATAAGAGAGATAAAGAGATTCCCAGACAAACAAAAGTTAAAAGAATTCATCACCACTAAACCAGCTTTATAAGAAATGTTGAAGGAATTCTTTGAGTGGAAAGAAAAGACCACAAGCAGGAGTAAGAATAGAAGGAGGCACAAATACAGTAAAATCAAGTATATCTATAAGAAATCACTCAAGTGGGACACCTGAATGGCTCAGTGGTTGAGCATCTGCCTTTGGCTCAGGTCATGATCCTGGGGTCCTGGGATAGAGTCCAGCATCACACTCCCTGTAGGGAGCCTGCTTCTCCCTCTGCCTGTGTCTCTGACTCTCTCTCTGTCTCTCATGAATAAACAAATAAAATCTTTTTTAAAAAATCACTCAAGGGATTCACAAAATAAGAGAATGTAAAATATGACAACATATACCTAAAGTATGAGGGAAAAGAAGTTAAAATTTAATACTTTCAGAATTGGTTCAAACTTAAGTGACCAACAACTTAATGTAGACTACTTTAACGCATTATATATTATATGTGGACCTAATGTTAGCCATAAATAAAAGAACTTTAATAGACTTGCAAAGAAATAAAGTCAATCCAAATCTATTGTTAAAGAGAGCCAGCAAATCATGAAACCAGGGAGCAACAAAGGAACATAGAAGTGCTACAAAACCAACATTAAAACAAGTAACAAAATGGCAGTAATTACATACTTAATACTAACTTTAAATGAAAATGGATTAACTGCCTCAAAAGACAAAGCATTGCTGAATGCATAAAAAAAGCAAGACTCTTGTACAGACTACCTATAAGAAAGTCATTTTAGATCTAAACACAAGCAGATTCAGGGTGAAGGGGTGAAAAAACCATCTCTTATGCAAATGGAAGTGAAAAGAAAGCCAAGGTAGCAATACTTAGACAAAGCAGCTTAAAACAAAGACTATAACAAAAAATAGAGAAGGACACTGTATAATCATAAAGGGAATAATTTAACAAGAAGATAGAACAATTCTAAATATTTATGCACCCAATATAGCAGCACCCCAAATACAGAGAACAGCTATTAACAAACATACAAGAAGCAATCAATAGTATCAAATACTAGTAGGAGACTTTAACACCCCACTTACATCAATGGCTAGATCAACCAAACAGAAAATCACAGAGGAAACAGTGGCTTTGAATGATACATTGGACCAGATAGATCTAACATACATTCAGAACATTCCATCCTATAATAGTGGAATACACATTCTTTTAAGTATACATGAACTTTCTCCAGAACAGACCACATGTTAGACCACAAAACAAGTCTCAATGAATTCAAAAAGAATGAAATCGAATCATCTATCTTTTCAGACCACAACATTATGAAGCTAGAAATCAACCACAAGAAAAAAATTTAAAAAGAACAAAAACACATGGAGGTTAAATAACATACTATTAAACAATGAATGGATCAATCAAGAAATCAAAGAGAAAATAAAAAAACTACAATAGTCCAAAATCTTTGGGCTGCCACAAAGACTGTTCCAAAAGGGAAATTTATAGCCATACAGGCCTATTTCAGGAAGAAAAATCTCAAATGAACAATCTAATGTTATGCCTAGAGGAATTAGAAAAACAACAAACAAGACCCCAAAACCGGCAGAAGGAAGGAAATAATAAAGATTAGAGTGGAAATAAATTAAATTGAAACAAAAAATCTATAGAACAGATCATTGAAACCAGAAGCTGATTCTTTGAAAAGATAAAAAAAAAAAATTGATAAGCCTGTAGCCAGACACATCAAAGAGAAAGAGAGACAGAACTCAAACACAGAAATGGAAGAAAAATAACACCACAGAAATACAAAGGATTATAAGACAATATTATGAAAGATATGCCAACAAATGGGACCATCTAAAAGAAACAGATAATTTCATAGAAACATATAACCTCCCCAAACTGAATTAGGAATAGAAAAGCTGAGTAGGCTGATTGCCATCAATAAAATTGAATCAGTAATAAAACAAAACTCCCAGCAAACAAAAGTCCAGGGCCAGATGGCTTCACAGGTGAATTCTACCAAAAATCTGAGTGGCTCAGTGATTGAGAGTCTGCCTTCAGCTCAGGTCGTGATCCTGGGGTCCTGAGTCAAATTCAGCATTGGACTCTCTGCAGGGAGCCTGCTTCTTCCTCTGCCTATATGTCTCTGCCTCTCTCTCTCCATGTCTCTCATGAATAAATAAATAAAATCTTAAAAAAAAAAAGTTAATACCTATTTTTTTTCAAGCCATTCAAAAAAAGAAAAGAAAAGAAAAAAACCAGAAGAGGAAGTAAAGCTTCCTGAGGCCAGCATTACCCTGATACCAAAACTAGGTAAAGACATTAGGAAGAAGAGATCTATAGGCCAGTATCTCTGATGGACATAGAAAAAATTCTTAAAATATGAGCAAACTTAATCCAATAATGCCTTAAAATATAATTCAACATGATCAAGTGGGGTTTATTCCAGGGATATGAGTGTGGTTCATTTGTAAATTGCATTGATTGATATATCACACTAACAAGAGAGGATTTAAAATCATATAATCATTTCAATAGAAGCAGAAAAAGCATTTGACAATGTGTGACATCCATTCATGATAAAAAAAAAAAAAAGCCTCAACCAAGTAGGTTTAGAGGGAACATACCTCAACATAATAAAGGCCATACATGAAAAGCCCACAGCTAACATCATATTCAGTGGTGAAAATATCAGAGCTTTTTCCCTAAGGTCAGGAAAAAGACAAGGATGTCCACTCACCAGTTTAATTCAACATAGAACTGGAAGTCCTACCCACAGCAATTGGATCATGAAAAAAAAATAAAAAGCATCCAAATTGATAAGGAAGAAGTAAAACTATTTGCAGATGGTGTGATAATATATACAGAAAACTTTAAATACTACATGAGAAAACTACTAGAACTGATAAATAAATTCAGTTATCACAGGATACAAAAATCAACATATAGAAGTCTGTTGTATTTCTGTAATGCTAATAATGAAGTAGCAGAAGGAGAAATTAAGAAAACAATCTCATTTACAATTGCACAAAAATAACAAAATACCTAGGAATAAACTTACCAAGGAGGTGAAAAACCTATATTCTGAAAACTATAAAAATTGATAAAAGAAATTGAAGGTGACAGAAACAAATGGAAAGACATCTCATACTCATGGATTGGGAGAACAAATGTTAAAGTTTCCACACTTCTCAAAGCAATCTACACATTTAATGCAATCTCAATCAAAATACCAATGACAGGGGAGTTTGGACGACTCAGTTGGTTAAGTGTCTCCCTTTGGTTCAGATCTTGATCTCAGGGTCCTGGGATAGAACCCCCGCTGGCCTTCCTCCTCAGTAGTGAGTTTGCTCCTTCCTCTTCTGCCCCTCCTCCTGCTTGTGCATGCTCTCTCTTAAATAAATAAATAAAATCTATATTAAATAAATAAGTATTTATATAAAGTAAATAAAATCTATAGATAAATAATTTTTAACATACCAACAACGTTTTTCACATAAGTAGTAATGGTACAATTTGTAGAGACACAAAATGCCCCCAAAATCCAAAGCAATCATGAAAAAGAACAAAACTGAAGGTATCACAATCCTAGATTTCAAGATATACTACAAAGCTGTAATAATCAAAACACTGTAGTATTGGCATGAAAATAGGCACATAGTTCAAAGGTATAGAATATAGAGCCCAGAAATAAACCCACAATTATATGGTCAATTAGTCTTCAATAAAGAAGGCAGTAGGTAATAGGAAAAACTCTTATCAACAAATGGTGTTGGGGAAACTAGACAGCTACATGCAAAAGACTGAAACTGGACCACCTTCTCACAACACACACAAAAATAAACTCCAAATGGATGAAAGACCTAAATTTGAGATAGGGAACCATAAGAATCCTAGAAGAGAACACAAGCAGTAGCATCTTTGATATCACCCTTAATAATTTCTTTCTAGTTATGTCTCCTGAGGCAAGAGTGACAAAAGCAAAAATAAACTACTAGGACTATATTAAAATAACACTCCTCTTCACAGCAAAGGAAACAATCAACAAAACTAAAAGACAACCTACAGAATAGGAGAAGATACTTGCAATGATATGTTCAATAAGAGGTTAATACCCAAAAAATCACAGTTGAAAGTATTGCCTCACATCTGTCAGAAAGGCTAAAATCACATTTAGCAAGGATGTGGAGAAATGGAAACTCTCATGCGCTGTTGGTGGGAATGCCAACTGAGGCAACCACTGTGGAAATCAGTACAGAGGTTCCTCAAAAAACTAAAAACAGAATTACCATATGATCCAGTAATTCCACTGCTGGGTATTTACCCAAAGAATGCAAAAATATTAATTCAAAAAGATATATGCACTCCTATGTTTACTGCAGCACTATTTAAAATAGTCATATTAGGGAAGCAACCCAAGTGTTTATCAATAGATTTGTATATAAAAATGTATATGTATATATATACACTCACACAAACACACAATGGAATAATACTCAACCACAAAAAATGAAATCTTGCCCTTTGTAAGAGCATTGATGGATTCGAGGGTATAGTGCTAAGTGAAATAATTCAGAGAGAAAAAGACAAATACTATATAATTTCACATATATGTGGAGTTTAAGAAACAAAACAAAGGAACAAGGGGCAAAGGGGATAAAACCCAGACTCTTAAATATAGATAAATAACTAGTGATCATCAAGGGAAGGTGGGTATGGTTGAAATAGGTGAAGGGGATTGAGAAAGTATGCTTACCATGATGAGAACTGAAAAATGTATGGAACTGTTGATTCACTATATTTACACCGAAAACTAATGGAATACTGAATATATATTTACACCTAAAACTAATAGAACACTGAATGTTAGTTATACTGAAATTTTAAGAACACAAAAATACCCTCCAAAGCAAATAGAAATACCATATGATCCAGCAATTCCACTTCTGGGCATATACCCAAAGGAAATGAAAACCTCAACTTGAAAAGACACCTGAACCCCTATGTTCCCTGAAGCATTATTTACAATAGCCAAAACATGGAACCAAGTTAAGTGTCCATCAATTGATGAATGAATAAAGAAGTTGTGGTAATATAAGGGTCTAGTTTTAATCCTTTACATATGAATATCCAATTCTCATATACATGATATATATGGTTCATAAATATAAATTTATATGTATAATGGAATACTATTTAACTGTAAAAAATGAGGAAATATACCATTTGTGACATCAGGGATGGATCTTCAGAGAATATGCTAAGTGAAAGATGTCAGACAGAGAAGGGCAAATACCATATAATCTCATTTATATGTAGAAACTAAAAAAGAAACACCAAAGTCACAGAAAAAAAGATCAGATTTTTAGTTATTTGAGGTAAGGGTTGGAGTGAAGAGAGTTTCAGGAAAATTGTCAAAAAGTAAAACATCCAGTTATAAGTAAGTATCAGGAGTATAATGTTCAACATGTTAATGTGAAGACTATAGTTAACACTGCTGCAGGGAAGTTGTTGAGAGAGTAACTTGTAAGAGTTCCTATCATAATGAAAATTTCTCTTTTTGGGGTGCCTGGCTGGCTCAGTCAAAAAACATGCAATTCTCGATCTCAGGGTCATTGGTTCAAGTCCCACATTAGGTGTAGATAGTACTAAATTTTAAATATATAAATATATTTAAATACTCATATATATATATGGAGATATATATATTCATATGAGATGAATACTAACTACACTTACTGCATCACTATCCCACAATATATGTATTTCAAACCATTATACTGTACATCTTAAATTTATAACAGTGATATATGCCAACTGGGAAAATAAACATAAGGAAATGAAAAAAATTTCACTAATCAAAAAACGATTTTTGAGAACACTGATAAAATAGGTAAATTTCTGAAAGCTTAAAGAAGAGGGGGAAAAGAAAGTAAAAAAAACAGTAGACTTGAAAAAGGAAATGTTTTTACATTTTTACATATATTTTACACACACATTTTTATATCTAAGTTTTTAATTTTGAGATACTTTTGATAACTTATATGAAATTAAGAAAGGCACCTGATGGAAAAGAAAATGTAAAAGTTGATCTGGTATAATATTAGAATAAATAGATATAATTCAGAAAAAAATGGGCTTAAAAATCAGAGGTACAATAATACAACCAAGTATAATAACTAGAGATTAGAATACAAGCAGGTTCAATGTAAGGCACTATTTGTCCAGTAAAATAAAAGATATCCAGTTGGTTAATTCATACAATTTTAACACTGGAAGAACACTTCAGTTTCTTTACAGCTTGGGGAAAAATCTTTCTTTTCACCAAGGAGACACTGCCATGGTAAGGAGCTGAATAGGATGGTGCCGATCACCAAATATCTCCCCATAATAATATGCTCAAGTGGACTGAAGAGCAGTGATTTGAGCATCCAAGTGGGCAGTGCTCAAGGACCACCTGTGAGGTCATGCAGACTTCCAAAGAGATACCTGGGTGAAACCTGAGTACAGTCAAAATAAGGGCATGAAATGAGACTTTGTAGTTTTGTTCAAACATGTAAAACCAAGCAGACGTCTGTGAGAGGTTTACAGTGCTCTAGGCTTGTCTTTTTCCTGGTGGACATGTGAATTCCACATTATCTTGTCTACTATACTAAAAAAATAAACAAAAAATACCATGTTTCAGGAAAAGGAGTCCTTCAGGTCCTGCTTGGGACCAGTGTTCTCAACACTCTTTAGCTTGATTGCTCCACCAGTCACTGGTCTTTGACTTTAGTCATTTAGAACAGCTTAGAAAGGGAACAGAGCAAAAAGTATCGAAAATAACCTAATGAAACTGATCAATAAGAAGCAAATATCTGAATATGAATAAACACACACAACCCTCAGGCAAATTCTACTAAATATTCAGGGAAGAGATTGTCTTACATAGAGTATTCTAGAAAATAATTTTCACTGAGTGATTTTTTTCAAGGACTTTATGAACTTCATAGTAAAACTATACCTATTCACTAAACTAGGAATAGAGGGGATCTTCCTCAACCTTTTAAAGACTATCTACAAAGAAAGTGAAAACTAACATTATACTTATTGGAAAAAAAAAAAAAACTTGAAGCTTCTCCACTAAGATCAGGAACAAGGCAATACATTCCCTCTTATTACTCCTTTTCAACAGCATGATGAAGTTCTAGCTAATGCGATAAGAAGATGAAATTTAAAATTATGCATATTGAGAATGAAGATATAAAGATGCCTTTGTTTGCACATAATATGATCTTCTATATAGAAAATGTGAAATATATGACCAAAAAACCACTCCTGGACCTAATAAGCAATTATAGCAAGATTTCTGGATGTAAGGTTAATATACAAGTCAATCGTTTTCCTGTATACTAACAATGAACAAGTAGAACTTAAAATTAAAAATATATTATTTACATTAGAACCCTCTAAAATTGGGATGCCTGGGTGGCTCAGTGGTTAAAGCATCTGCCTTCAGCTCAGTGCATGATCCTGGAATCCTGGGGTTGAGTCCCACATCGGGCTCCCTGCATGTAGCCTGCTTCTCCCTCTGCCTCTGCCTCTCTCTCTCTCTCTCTCCGTCTCTCATGAATATGTAAGTAAATAAAATTTAAAAAAAAAGAAAAAAGAACCCTCTAAAATTAAGTACTTAGATATAAGCTGGACAAAATATGTTTAAGAGTAAATGAGGAAAACTGCAAAACCCAGATGAATGAAATCAAAGAACTAAGTAGATAGAGAGATACTCCATGGTCATTAAGACGACAACACAATGTTGCCAACATGTCAGTTCTTCCCAAAATAGTCTATAGATTCAGTGGAATTATTCTGTGGATATCAACAAATGGATTCTAAATTAATAGGGAGAGGCAAAGGATTCAGTACCCACACTATTTATTGAGAAGAAATAAGTTGGAATATTGACACTACCTGACTCCTAGAAAATAACACAGGAGAAAACATAGATGGTGTAGGATGTAGAATTGGCCTTTTAGGTTCAACACCAAAGCCATGATTCATGAAAGAAGAAATGATAAACTGGACTTCATTCAATTCAGAACTGTGGAGGACAATATTAAGATAATGAGACAAAAGCCACTTACTAGGAGATAATATTTTCAAAAGATATATTTGTAAAGGATGGTATCTGAAATATACAAAGGATTGTTAAAACTCAACAATACGAACACAAACATTGTTTATAAATGGGACAAAACCTTAAAAGACAATTCCTCGAAAAGGATATGCAGATGGCAGATAAGCATGAAAAGATGTATCCCATCATATGTCATCAGGGAAATACAAATTAAAACAACAGTAGGGATGCCTGGGTGGCTCAGTTGGTTAAGTGTCTGCCCTTGGCTCAGGTCATGATCCCAGGGTCCTGGGACTGAGCCCCACATCAGGGTCCCTGCTCACCGGGGAGCCTGCTTCTCCCTCTCCCTCCTTCTCCCCCTGCTTGTGCTGTCTGTCAAATCAATCAATCAATCAATCAATCCCCATAACAGTGAGATACCATTACACACTTACTAAAATGACAAAAACTGAGACACTGACAACACCCAGTAATGATGAGGTTGTGGAGTAACAAACTCTCTTTCACTGCTGCTGAGAATGCAAAATGGTATGAGATGATTTGGTGATTCCTTATAGGACTAAGCACAATCTTACCACATGATCCATCAATCACACTCCTTGGTATTTACCCAAAGGAGCTGAAAATTTATGTTCACACAAAAATCTGCACACAGATTTTAATAGCAGCTTTATTCATAATTACCAAAATATAGAAAAAATCCAATGTCCTTCAGTAAGTGAAGAGCTAAGTAGATGATGGTATATCCAGACAATGAATTGTCATTCAGTACTAAAAATAAATGAGATTCCAAGCCATGATAAAAAGAGAGAAAGGGGCATAAATCTTATTTCATGAAATAAAAATTTCCCTAACCTGGGAAAGGAAACAGACATCCAGATCTAGGAAGCCTATAAAGTTCCAAGGACGATAAACCCACAGACATCCTCAAGGTACATTATAACTGAAATATCAAAAATTAAAGAAGAGAAACTTAAAAGCATCAAGAGAAAAACAGTATGTTATGTGCTAGGAACACGCCCCCCGCCCCCCCAATCAGACTATCAGCAAATCCTTCAGCAGAAGCATTGCAGGCTGGAAGGGAGCGGCATGAAATAATAAAGTGCTGAAAGAAAAAAAAATGACCAAGAACACTCTACTATGCAAGGTTATCATTCAGAATTGAAGAATGGAATATTTCACATAAGCTAAAGGAGTTCACCACCACTAAACCAACCTTTCAAAAATGTTAAGGAGACTTCTTTAAGTTGAAAAGAAAAGCAATTATTAGTTAAGAACACGTAAGAAAGAATAAATCTGGTCTGAAAGTTAAATATATAATAAAAGTAAATTATTTCACTTTTAAAGCTAGCATAAATATTATAAGACATAAGCAATAAAAACTAAAATTACAATAATTAGTTTAGGAATACAAAGATCAAAAGATGTAAAATTTGGTATTAAAAAAAAAAAACCCAAAAACAAAATGGAGAAATAGTAAAAATCCTGAATGTTAGAATGGGACCAAACTTAAGTTGTTATCAACTTGACATAGACTGCTATAGATATGTTGTAAGCCTTATAGTAACTACATAAAAACCTATAGTAAAATACACAAAAGAGAAACGAATGTAAGCATATTATTAAACAAAGTCACCAAACCACAGAGGGCAAAAGACAAAAGGAACAGAGAGAAACATCAAAACAGCCAGAATGCAATTAATAAAAAAGGAGAAGAGCACACACCTATCAATAAGTACTTTAAATACAATTGGACTAGATTATCCATCCAAAGACATCAGTGGCTGACTAAATAAAAAACAAGACTCATCTATATGCTGCCTGTTAAGAGACTCACTAGGACATAAGGAAACAGACTACAAATGATAGGATGGAAAAAGTTACTTTGAGCAACTGGAAACCATAAAAAAACTGGAATAGCTTTATTTTTATCAGATAAAACAGACCTTGAAACAAAGACTGTATAAATATACAAAGAGAGTTACATAATGATAAAATCAATCCAGCTCTAGATTATGACATTTTTAGATATTTATGCAGCCCACATACAGCACCTAAATATATAAATCAAATATTAAGAGACCCAATGGGAGAAATAGACAGCAGTACAAGAGTAGGGAAATGTAATATCCCACTTCTATCAATGGATAGGTCACCCAGACAGAAGATTAACAAACATTAGTCTTAAATGACATATTAGACCAGATAGAGTAACAGATATATACAGAACATTCTATCCAAAGGCAACAGATTTCACATTCTTCTCAAGTGCACATAGAACATTCACCAAAAAAGATCATATGTTAGGTTACAAAACAAATCTTAATAAACTTAAGGATGCTGAAACCATACCAAGTATCTTTTCCAACCATAATGGTTTGAAACTTAGAATTCAGTTACAGGAAGAAAACTAGAAATTTCAGAATACGTGGAGATTAATTAAACATGCTACTGATCCAAGCAGGTTGTAGGTCAAAGAAATCAGAAGGGAAATATAATACCTGAGGCAAACAACATGAAAGCCTGAATATGCCAGAATTTCTGGGAAACAGAAGAAGCGGTGGTGTCAAGTTCATGACAATAAATGCCAACCTGAAGAAACAAGAGAAGTCTCAAATAACAACCTAGCTTCACACCTCGAGGAACTAGAAAAAGAACAAAGCCCAAAGCCAGTATTAGGAAGGAAGTAACACAGAGCAGAAATAAATGAAATAGAACATGCTTGAAAAAGCTATAGAAAATGTCTAGCAGTGCAGTTGCTGGATTGTAGGGTAGTTTTATTTTTAACTTTTTGAGGAACCTCATACTGTTCTCCAGAGTGGCTGCACCAGCTTGCGTTCCCACCAGCATGCAAGAGGGTTCCCCTTCCTCCACATCCTCGCCAACACCTGTTGCTTCTTGTGTTGTTCATTTTAGTCATTCTGGCAGGTGTGAGGTGGTGTCTTATTGTGGTTTTGATTTGTATTTCCCTGATGATGAGTGATGGGGAGCATCTTTTCATGTGTCTGTTGGCCATCTGGATGTCTTCTTTGGAAAAGTGTTTTTCATGTCTTCTGCCCATTTCTTAACTGTATTATTTATTTTTGGGGTGTTGAGTTTGGTAAGTTTTTTATAAATTCTGGATACTAATTCTTTATCAGAGAGGTCATTTGCAAATATCTTCTCCCATTCCGTGGGTGGTCTTTTAAATTTTGTTGATTGTATCCTTTGCTGTGTAGAGGCTTTTTATCTTAATGAAGTCCCAATAGTTCCTTTTTTTCTCTGGCTTCCCTTGCCTTTGGAGACATGTCTAGCAAGAATTCACTGTGGTCAAAGTCAAAGAGATTGGTGCCTATGTTCTCCTCTAGAAGTCTGATGATTTCCTGTCTCCTGTCTCATATTTAGATCTTTCAAATACAGATTCAAAGGGGCACATGTACCCTGATGTTTATGGCAGCATTATCAACAATAGCCAAATTATGGAGAGATCCCAAATGTTCATCAGTTAATGAATGGATAAAGAAGTCTGTGTGTGTGTGTGTGTGTGTGTGTGTGTGTGTGTGTATACACACAATGGAATATTACTCATCCATCAAAATATGAAATCTGGGATCCCTGGGTGGTGCAGCGGTTTGGTGCCTGCCTTTGGCCCAGGGCGCGATCCTGGAGACCCTGGATTGAATCCCACATCAGGCTCCCGGTGCATGGAGCCTGCTTCTCCCTCTGCCTATGTCTCTGCCTCTCTCTCTCTCTCTCTCTCTCTGTGACTATCATAAATAAATAAAAATTTTAAAAAAATTTAAAAAAAAATATGAAATCTTGCTATTTGCAATGACATGGATGGAGCTAGAGTGTATTATGCTAAGTGAGATAAGTTAGTGAAAGACAAATATGATCTTAGTCATAGGTGGAATTTATGAAAGAAAACAGATGAAAAAAAAAAAAGAAAACAGATGAACCTGTGGGTAAAGTGAAAAGATAAAAAGGAGAGAAAGAAACAAACAATCAGAGACTCTTAACAACAGAGAACAAACTGAGGGTTGATGGAGAAGGAAAGGGGGGCTGGGCTAGATGTCTGATGAGCGCTAAATAAGGCACTTGTTGTGATGAGCACTGGGTGTTGTACGTAAGTGATGAATCACTGAGTTTAGTCCAGAAACCAATAATGCCCACATACTCACTAAAATTTAAATTAAAAAAAAATCTATAGAGGGGCACCTGCATGGCTCATTCAGTTAAGCATCTGACTTCGGCTTGAGTAATGATCTCAGGGTCCTGGGATCAAGCCCCAGATCAGGCTCCATGCTCAGAGGGGAGTCTGCTTCTCTTCCTCTTCCTCTGCCCCCTTCCCTGCTTGCTTGCTCTCTCTCAAACAAATAAAATCATTTTAAAAACTGTAGAAAAATACCAATAAACTAAAAGCTAGTTCTTTAGTGAGATTCACCAAGAAAAAAGGACAAAACAAATAAAATCAGAAATAAAGGTTACAACTAATACCACAGAAATAAAAAGGATTATGAGAGACTACTATTAAAAGTCATATACCAACAAATTGGGCAGCAGAAGGGATAAATTCCTGAAACACAATATCTACCAAGATCGAGTCATGATAAAATGGAAACTCAGAACTGACCTTTTACTAATAACAAGACTGATTTAATAGGGCAAAACCTTCCCTCAAAACAAAAGTCCAGGACCAAACCACTTCATGGGTAAATTTTTATCAAACATTCAAAGAACTGGCACCCATTCTTTTCAAACTCTTCCAAAAATAGAAAAGGGAGTCATCACATACTCATTTTAAGGCCATTATTCTGATGCCAAAACATGATAAGGATCCAAGAAAATTATAGGTCAATATACCAGAGGAAAATAGATGCAAAATTCTCAATAAAATATTTTTAAAATCAATGATACATTATTATATAAGGATCATTCAAGTGATGTTTTGTTTTGGGACTGGAAGAAAGGTTCACCATCTACAAATCAGTCACTGTGAAATACATTAACAAAATAAAGAATAAAAATTGTATAATCATCTCAGTAGAAGCAAAAAAAAAGCATTTGATGAAAATCCAACATTCATTTATGATAAAAACTCTCAATAAATGGGTATAGAGGAAACATACTTTGGAATAATTAATAAAGACTATGACATGTGGCACAGTGAGCGGCATACTCAATAGTGAAAAACTGCAAGTTTTTTTCCTTAAAGGAACAAGATGCCGCCCACTCTTGCAATTTTTAGTCAACACAGTATTGGAAATCATAGCTAGAGCAATTAGGCAAGAAAAAGAAATAAAAAGCATCCAAATCAGAAAGGAAGAAATAAAACTGTTACTATTTGCAGAAGATTTAATATTATATATAGAGAAGGCCAAAGACTCCATCAAAAAACTCTTAAAACTAATAAATGAATTCCGTAAAATTGCAAGGTATAAAATCAACATGGTTTAAAGATTTTAAAGTTCAGGGGCACCTGGGTGGCTCAATGGTTGAACATCTGCCTTTAGCTCACATTGTGATCCCAGGGTCCTGGGATCAATTCCCACATTGGTCTCCTTGCAGAAAGCCTGCTTCTCTCTCTGTTTATGTCTCTGCCTTTCTGTGTCTCTCATGAATAATAAATAAAATCTTTTTTTTAAGATTTAAAAGTATAAAACTCTGTGGGGAAACATAAGGGGTATACTTCTAGACATTAGCCTTGGCAATGATTTTTAGGATCTGATACAAAATCAATGGAACAAAAGAAAAAGTAAGTAGGACTATATCAAACTAAAAACCTTCTGCACAGCAAAGGAAATCATCATCAAAGGAAAAAGGCAACCTATTGGTGAGAGGACATATTTGCCAATCATATGTCTGATAAGGACTAATATCCAAATATGTAAATATAATTAAATAGCAGAAAAACCAAACAATTCTACTTCACAAATGGGAGGAATATTTGAATAAACGTTTTTTCAAAGATGACATAAGAGGCAGCCAATAGATACATGAAAAGATGCTCAACATCATCATCAGAGAAATGCAAACTGAAATATCACCTCTTGTGTTAGAATGGGCATTTTTAAGAAGGCAAGAGATAGCAAGTGTCAAATGTAGAGAAAAGTGAACCCTTGGTGCGTGTTGGTGGTAACGTAAACATGCACTGCCGTGATTACGCAGCATTTTTTACAATAGCCCAGATAGGGAAATGACCTAAGTGTCCATCAACGTATGAATGGAGAGCATGCAAAATAATGAAATATTAAGCAATGGAAAATAAGATTATGCCACTGCAGCAACCTGGATGGATCTCAAGGGCATTATGCTAAGTGAAATAAATCAAAGAGAAATGACAAGTACCTCATCTCTATGTGAAATGTTAACAACAACAAAGCCAAGTGTGTAGATACACAGGACAGAATAGTGCTTGCCAGAGGTAGGGGGTGAGAGAAATGTGCAAACTTGTTTCTTAAATACACTGAAAAAATAATTTATAAAAAGGTAACTCATACTTAGAAGTTAGGAGAGTTGCAATCGGTGGGGATGGGGTGGGCAGTGAATGAAAGGGGTAGCATGCTGGTAATTCTGCTTTCTTATCCAAGTATTGATTACATGGACTTGGTTAGTTTGTGGAAATATATTAAGCTGTATATTCACAATATGTGCACTGTTTTGTGTGTATAATTCAATAAAACATTTTTCCAGAATGCTAAAAAAAAATTAACATGAGTCTCCTGGTTGGTGAACATGTTCAAGTTTTGAGGTTGACATGTCTGGAGACAGTGTGCATGCCACATACCCCTGCCCCAAGGCATCTGTTCCATGTGGTTGTTACTTATTTCTATCTTTTGTGTTAAATTAGTAATCTAGCCCAGCTATAAGATACAGGAAGTTCAAAATATCAGAGACCAGGCTACTCCCCCCCACATGGGCAGCATTCTTTCAGATATGGTGAAAGAATCTTAGGGACCTGCTCAGCACTAAAATGGTGAGCCAACATGAAGCCAAATATCAGAGAAAAAAATTCTTAAAAATGCAACAGAAATGCACTTTGCTAGTAAAGGCGAAACTTCTCCTGTATTCTGGTGCCAATAAAGATATTAGAAAGCTCCAAAGCAGCTAATAGGTATTTGATGGTCTACATGTTTCAAGTCTAATAAAAAAAAAAAATGCTTCATCCGATGTTGGGAGAAACACCCAAGTCTGCATCTTCTTTCTCATGTTGGTGACATTGAAGCATCACTTTCAGATAAAGACCTGAATAGCATCATCCAATATCCAAGGAAACCATTCCCAGTTCAAGATGCTGGTGTGGTCCCTGGAAAACAGTGTGGAGGTTCCTCAAGAAGTTAAAAATAGAGCTACCCTATGACCCAGCAATTGCACTGCTGAGGATTTACCCAAAGGATGCAAACAGTGATTCAAAGGGGCACCTGCACCCCAGTGTTCATAGCCGCAATGTCCACAATAGCCAAACTGTGGAAGGAGCTGAGATGTCCTTCGGCAGATGATGGATAAAGACATGGTACATATGCAACGGAATAAGTTACTCAACCATTAGAAATGATGAATACCCACCATTTGCTTCGATGTGGATGGAACTGGATGGTATTGTGTGGAGTGAAATAAGTCAATCCCCCCTACAGCAGCTGTCACCTTTAAGCTCCTCATCTACCTCATGGAGGCATCAGATGCCACTGGCTCAGTCTCCCCATGCAGCCCTCCAGAGAGCAAATATGTCCTAGAGAGGAACCGACAGTTGTGTCTGATGCCCCAGATTTTGTGGTTGCCACTTGGGGGATACCCCTGAATTGCTTGGCTCTGGAGGCCAATGGGAGCTCATGTTCCTGGATCCCATGAGACTTTAACAATTGAAGAGATGGCTCTTGGCAGGCTACCACCCCCAGTGCACTGCACAGATACACTGAAAAACACACCCAGTCTTTTTGAGGAAGAGGCCAGAGTGTTGGTCTGAGGGATAGACACCTGGCTTGGCAGCCATGAGCCCATGGAGTTGCTCTCAGGGAACAGAAGCTGGTAGATGCAATCTGCACTCTCCTTCTGCCTCGCCCCAGCTTTCTGTCACCCAGAAAAGGGCTTATATCTTTGTGTGGCACCACAATTTTTCCAGCTGCCTACCAGGAGACATGTGTCTATCACTTGGCTCTGATGGCCAGGAATATTACATCCTCAGATCCCACAGTATAACCAACAGAGAAAAAATACTTGCCCAGCTACCACACTTGGGAGACAGAAAAGGCATCAACTCAAGAGCTCAATCTTTCTGTGAAAGAGGTCTAATAATTTACCATCAAGCTGACACTCGAGGGGGTCTTCTATTTAAATACATATCTAAGGGCTAACTATAATCCTTTCATGAGATCTCAGAGGATGGTCACTATCTTCTCACTTTTCCTCTGCTGTGCTTTTAGCACATCCGTATCTATTAGAGGGGGGCTCTTTAACATGTCTGATGTCCTAGTTTCTGCAGCTGGGGTTCCCCTTGATCACCTGGCTCTGGTGGCCAGAGGGGCTTGCTCCTGGCTCCCACAGGACTGTGACAACTGGAGAGACAGTTCTTGGCAGGCTCTGCACCACCCCCAGGGCCCTGCACAGACAACAGACTGAGTACATATCCAGTCTTTTTGGGAAAGAGGCCTATTTGCTTATCCTGGAGCTTCACCCTCAGGCATAAGCCAGCGAGGCTAATACTTATGGTCCAAACAAGACTGTATATATTTGCATAATTTAAAACTGCTGCCTGAGAGTCTGGTTTTCAGTCATCCTGAATTTAGGTGCTGACTGAGATCCTCCCCTTTGGGATACAGAGATCTTGGTACAACTTCAACAAGTGGGAGCTATTAAAAATAAATAGGTTGCTTCAACAATCAAAACTGCCTGAGAGACTTATTTCTTGTGTTTTTCATTTTAGTCATTCTGACAAGTGTAAAGTGATAACTCATTGTGGTTTTAATTTTGTATTCCCCTGATGATGAGTGATGTTGAGCATCTTTTCATGTGTCTCTTGGCCATCTTTTTGTCTTCTTTGGAAAAATGTCTATTCAGGTTCTCTATTTTTTAATTGGATTATTTGGGGTTTTGATATTGTTTGTATAAGTTCTTTATAGATTTTAGATATTAACCCCTTATTGGATATATCAGTTGCAAATATCTTCTCCCATTCAGCAGGTTGTCTTTTGTTTTGTTGATCATTTCCTTCACTATGCAAGAGTTTTATTTTGGTGTAGTCCTAATAGTTTAAATTTGCTTTTATTTCCCTTGCCTGAGGAGATATATCCAGAAAAATGTTTCTACAGCCAATGTCAAAGAAATTACTGCCTATGTTTTCTTCTAGGGATTTTATGGTTTCTGGTATCATATTTAGATCTTTAATCCACTTTGAATTTATTTTTGTGTATGGTGTAAGAAAGTGGTCTGGTTTCATTCTTTTGCATATAGCTCATGCACTGTTGGTGGGAATGTAAATTTGTGCAGACACTATGGAAAGCAGTATCAAAGTTCCTAAAAAAAATTAAAAACAGAATTACCATATAATCCAGTAATTCTACTACTGGCCACTTACCCAAAGAACATAAAAATGTAATGATATATGCACTTCTATGTTTCTGCAGCATTATTTACAACAGTGCAACTCTGCATTGATAGATGAATGAAAAAAAAGAAGTGGTATATAGCTTATCCATAAAAAAATAAAATATTGCCATTTACAGTAACATAGATGGACTTATAGGTATCATGCTAAGTGAAATAAGTCAGTCAGAGGAAGATAAACACCATATGATTTTACTCATATGTAAGATTTAAGAAAAAACAAATGGATAAAGGAAAAAGTCAAACCAAAAACATTCTTAAATACTGAGAACAAATGCAGTCGCTAAAGTGTAGATGGAAGAAGATGGGTAAAATAAAGGGGATTGAGTCCACTTATTTTGATTGGCACTGAGAAATCTACAGAATTGTTGAATTGTTATACTGTACATCTGAAACTAATAACATTCTATTATATTTGAATAAAACAAGATTTAAAAAAACAAGCAAATCTGAAATGAAAATGTTTGAGAGACAACCAAAGAATAGAGCAGGGTTGGACAACAAGAATATCTCCTACATGAGGAGATAAAGACTGAGAGAGGTAGACGTTTCATCTAATTCACAGAAACCAATACAGAGTCAAGTATAATAAAGAAACAAAGGGATCTCTTCCAAATTAAAGAAAAATAAAACCTCAGAAAAAAAATCTTAAGGAAACAAATATAAGGCATTTACCTGATAAAGAGTTCAAAGTAATGATCATAAAGATGCTCAATGAACTCAGGAGAAGAATAGATTAACAGAATGAGAAATTCAACAAAGAGATAAAACACATAAGAATGTAACAGACATCACAAAAGAATATAACAGCTGCACTGAAAAAATGCATTAGAGGAGTTCAATGACAGACTAGATGAAGCAGAAGATGAATCTACTCAAGATAAAGCAGTGTAGTCAGAGCAACATAAAGGAAAAGAAGAAAAAAAAAGTGAAGATATGAGACATCAAGTGTACTAAAAATCACATTACGGTTGTGCCAGAGACGTGAAAAAAGGGGGCAAAAATCTTATTTGGAAGAAATTATGGCTATAAATTGCCTAACCTGAGGAAAAAAAATACACATGCAGATCCAGGAAGCCCAGAGAGTTCAAATAAGAGGAACCCAAGGAAACTCATGAAAAGACACATTATAATTAAAATATCAAAAGTTAAACCCAAGAAGAGAATAAGAAAAGCAGGAAGAGAGAAATAACTTGCTACATACAGGATACTCACATAAGACTATAACCAGATTTTTCAGCAGAAACACTGGAGGCTGAAAGAGAGCAAAACAAAATATTTGCAGTGCTAAAAGGAAAAAATCCAACCAAGAATATATATTCAAAAAATTGAAAGAGACAAAGTTTTCTGGACAAGGCAAAGTCATAAGAGTTCAACAGCAGTAGTCTGGGTTTTTAGGAAATGTTAAAGGAATTTCTTTAAGCTGCAAAGAGTGAAAATTAGTGACAAGAAAATATAAGAATATATATAAGCTTCACTGGAAAGTAAATATATAAATAGGTAGTGGTTTTATCACTTACAAAGCTAGTAAAAAGGTTAAAAGTAGGAAAACACATAAAAGTACAATAATATATCAACGGATACACACAATATGAAATATAATGTCAAAAACAGTGTGTGTGGGGAGTACAAATGTAGAGCTTTTCAATACATTCAACCTTATGCTGTTATCAACTTTAACTGTTATAAATACAAGTTGTTATATGTAATTCTCAAAAACCTATAGTAAATATACAAATAGTAATTAGGAAATTATGCATACTACTAAAGAAAGCATTCAATCCACAAGGGATGAGAGTAAGAGAAAAAAATGAGGAATTATAAAATAGAAAACAGTTAAAATAGCAGTATGTATGTACCAATAATTATTTTTTTAAGATTTTATTTATTTATTCACAAGACACAGAGAGAGAGAGAGAGAGAGGCAGAGACACAGGTAGAGGGAGAAACAGGCTTCATGCAGGGAGCCCGATGCAGGACTTGATCCTGAGTCTACAGGATCACACCCTGGGCTGAAGGCAGCGCTAAACCACTGAGCCACCCGGGCTGCCCCCAATAATTACTTTAAATGTAAATGGAGTAAATTCTCCAATTAAAAGATATAGAGTTGGTGAATGGCAAAACAACAAAAACAACAACAAAATCAAGATTCATTTGTGTGCTGCCTCAAGAGACTCACTTAAGACTTAAAACACAAAGACTGAAGTGAGGGGATGACAAAAGATATTCCATGCATGCTAGACACTCTGGAGTCTCGGCTTCTGCTCTAGGGCCACATGAACCAGAGAGATCTTGTGCCAGGAACATAAGAGGAAACAGAATCATGGTTGGGTCATCCCACTGGAATGCAAGGCCTGGGCCCTGGGCAGTGACCAAAGTGAAAGTGAGGGATCGCAGGGTCCTGCAACCCATTCATGAAATACAAGCCTCAAACCCCACAGCCTGACCAACCCAGACCTCAGACTCTAATCAGATATTATTAAGTCTTCCAGGGCTCCTCTCCTGAACACAGTCAACAGGTGCTGGATTAAATGTCTTTATTGGTAAACTATGTATGTTTATCATTGTACTTGCCAACATTGTATTTTAATTTCTATGTGTCATGATATGTTACATAATGTCTTATGAGCCCCTAAAATAAAAGATGCTCCATGCAAATAGAAACTGAAAGAATGCTGAGGTAGCTCTATGTGTATATAATAGACTTTATTAAACCAAAGACTGTAATAGGAGACAAATCACATCATTACATACTGATAAAAGGTACAATATAAAAGATGACATAATATTTATAAATATATATGCACATAACAGGACAACATAAATATATAAAGCAAATATTAATAGATCTAAAGGAATAACAGAGAGCTATATGATGCTAGTTAGGGATGTTAATAACCCACGTACACCAATGGATAGATCATCCAGACCAAAAAAATCAACAAGAAAACATTGGCCTTAAATGAAACACTAGGCCAGATGACTTGCCACCTATATACAGAACATCCCAGACAAAATCAACAGCACACCTTCTTCTCAAGTGCACATGGAACATTTTCTAGGACAGATTATATGTCAGGCCATAATACAAATCTTAATAAATTTGAGACGATGGAAATCATATCAAGCATCTTTCATGACCACAGTGATCTTAAACTAGACATTAATTATAGAAGGCAAACTGGAAAATTCACAAAAATGTAGAGATTACACATCATATGAATGGCAATGGATCAATGAAGAAACAAAAGAGAAATTAAAATATACCTTGAATTAAAAGAAAAATAAATCATATTAAAACTAATGGAATATACCAATTGTAGTTCTAGGAGGGAAGTTCATCGTGATAAATGCCTACATTAAGAAACAAAGAGTATCACAGGAAAACAACCTAACTTTATAACTCAAGTAACTAGAAAAAGAAGAATATATAAAGCCTAAAGTCAGTAGAGGAAAGAAAGAAACTTCAGAGTAAAAATAATCCAAAGAGGGACTAAAAAGACAGTATCAAAGATCAACGAAAATAATAAAAGGAGATAGCTTTTTCTTTCCTTTCTTTAGTGATATTCCATTTTTTTCTTCTCAAGTTTTTGTTTAAATTCTAGTTACTTAACATATATGGTAAAATTAGTTTCTAGTGCAGAACTTAGTGATTCATCACTTACATGTAACACATGTAACACTCCATGCTCATCTCATCAAGTGCCCTTAATATTCATCACCCATTTAGCCCATCCCCCACTCACCTCCTTCCATCAACCCTCAGTTTCTTCTCTATTGATAAGAGTCTCTTACGGTTTGCTTCCCACTCTATTTTTCCCCTTTCCCAAATGTTCTTCTGTTTTCTTAAATTCTACATAGAAGTGAAATCATATGGTATTTGTCCTATGACAGACTTATTTTGCTTAGAACTGATTTCTTCAAAAGATAAAGTTGACAAACCTTGAACCAGATTCACCAAGGTAAAAGAGAATTAGAAGCAAATCAGACATGGAAGAGGATACATTACAACTGATAACACAGAAATACAAAGGATCTCAAGAGACTACTATAAGAAATTATTCTTATATTTTCTTAAGTTTGAAAATATAGGCTAAATATGGACAATTCCTAGAAGCATATAACATACCAAGACTGAACCAGGAAGAAATAGAACATCTGAACATATCAACTACTAGCTAGGCAATTCAGTCACTCTTAAAAACCTCCAAAGAGGGGCGCCTGGGAGGCTCAGTTGGTTAAACATCTGATTCTAATTTTGTCTAGGTCATGATCTCAGGGTTGTAAGCTTAAGCCCCATGTTGGGATCTGCAATGGGCATAGAGTCTGCTTAAGATCCTCTCTCTCCTTCTCCCTATGCCCCTCCCCTTTTAAAATAAAATTCCAAAGAACTAGAAGTCAAGGACCAAATGACCTCATTTGTGAATTCGACCAAAAATTTAAGATATACCAATCCTCAAACTGTTCAAAATATTAAAGCTGTTCTAACATGCATGATATAGAATTATCAAAATAGAAAAGTCAGGCATATTTTCAAATAAATTATTCGAGTGAATAAAAGAACTCAGAAAAGATTTGGATACAAAACCAATGATTTAAAAAAATGTATTCCTATACACAAATAACTTTAAAAAAAGATATTATATAAAATAGCACACCAGGGATCCCTGGGTGGCGCAGCGGTTTAGCGCCTGCCTTTGGCCCAGGGCGCGATCCTGGAGACCCCGGATGGAATCCCACATCAGGCTCCCGGTGCATGGAGCCTGCTTCTCCCTCTGCCTGTCTCTGCTTCTCTCTCTCTCTCTCTCTGTGTGACTATCATAAATAAATAAAAAGAAAAAAAAATAGCACACAAAAAAGTATGAGGTACTTTAAAAACAAATCTTAGAAATTTTGCATAAATATTTGAGAAAATTGTGAAGCTTTATTGGAATAAAATCTAAATAAATAACAATATGAAATAGACTCAATAACTAAAGGATACCATGTGCATAAATTGGAAGACCATGCTGGATGGATATCAATTTCCCCCCAAATAATTTATAAAGTCAATTCCATTGTTTATATGCATGTGTATGTAGTCACAGTCTGTATCTTTAAGCTCCCCCAGATATTTAAAACTCTCCTGTCATTGAAAAACAAGGGAAGAGGCTTGTTCTGCCAAATAAGATTCATAAGCAACAACAGTAAGAAAGATGGAATGGTATTGACACAAGGTTAGAAACACACATCAACAGAGCAGAACAGAGAACCCAGAAATGGACCCACGTATGTATAGAAATTTAGTACATAACAAATATGGCTCTACATGTTGGTAGGGACATCACAGAAAATTATCCATATTGAAAAAAAGTTTCACTACCTCTTACAGTACATAAAAAAAATGAAAGCCAGGTGGATTGATAGCTAAAAAGTATAACACTTTAAGAATAAATAGATCATCTTTATAAATGGGGAAGTAGTTATTCAACCTGATGACATAATCCATAAAGCAAAAAAATGAAACAAATTGTATTAAATTTCAACAAATATTAAAATTTACAACCTCTAAAGAATAGTCCCAAAAATAAAATGCCCACCACACAGGCAAAACACCTTATAAACACATAGAACGTCAGATCTTTCTCTAATGTTTGCATATTAAACATTAGAGAATTTATAATGAAGAAAAAATCCCACTTGGATTATATATAAATATTGGAAGGTATTTCCTATAGTTCAAATCTTAATATTAAATCATTCACATTAGAGAACGAAATCTATTTTAGATTTAATATTAATCTAAAAGGAATCTAAGTGGGAAAAAATCCCACTTGGATTATATATAAATACTGGAAGGTATTTCCTATAGTTCAAATCTTAATATTAAATCATTCACATTAGAGAACGAAATCTATTTTCTATCCTTTCCCCACAAAAACCTCAAAGTTTTCCCCATTTGTTAATCAGAGACTTGAGGTGTAGCAAAATACTTTTTAATGATTCAAAATCTAATAAGAAGCCATATATCTTTAATGGATATATTTTAATGATTTTATTTCATTTATTCATCATTTATTAAATCATCCTGTTCAAAATTACATAAAATTTATATAAATATATATAAATATAAAATTTATATAAATATATTAATGACTCCCAAGCATAAGGACAGAAAATTTTAATTTGCAGATACCAAAACAGTGGAGATGTGAAACAATTTGTCTTGTCTAAATACTGATTTAACTGTCCAGCTGCAAGTTAGTGTCATTCTTTGCCAGGTAGCAAACACCACTGATGCATTTCAGCTCAGTCCTAATCACCAACATCTTCCTAACTAAATGCCCCTCTTGAAGACATAGACATGGCCAACATGCACATGAGAAAATGCTCCGCATCACTTGCCATCAGGGAAATACAAATCAACACCACAATGAGATACCACCTCATACCAGTGAGAATGGGGAAAATTAACAAGGCAGGAAACCACAAATGTTGGAGAGGATGCGGAGAAAAGGGATCCCTCTTACACTGTTGGTGGGAATGTGAACTGGTGCAGCCACTCTGGAAAACTGTGTGGAGGTTCCTCAGAGAGTAAAAATAGACCTGCCCTACGACCCAGCAATTGCACTGTTGAGGATTTACCCCAAAGATTCAGATGCAATGAAACACCTGCACCCCGATGTTTCTAGCAGCAATGTCCACAATAGCCAAACTGTGGAAGGAGCCTCGGTGTCCATCGAAAGATGAATGGATAAAGAAGCTGTGGTCTATGTATACAATGGAATATTCCTCAGCCATTAGAAACGACGAATACCCACCATATGCTTCAACGTGGATGGAACTGGAGGGTAATATGCTGAGTGAAGTGAGTCAATCGGAGAAGGAAAAACAGTGTATGTTCTCATTCATTTGGGGAATATAAATAATAGTGAAAGGGCATAGAAGGGAAGGGAGAAGAAATGTGTGGGAAATATCAGAAAGGGAGACAGAACATGAGAGGCTCCTAACTCTGGGAGACGAACTAGGGGTGGTGGAAGGGGAGGAGGGCGGGGGGTGGGGGTGAATGGGTGACGGGCACTGAGGGGGGCACTTGACCAGATGAGTACTGGGTGTTATTCTGTATGTTGGTAAATTGAACACCAATAAAAAATAAATTTATTTTTTTAAAAATTCCCCTCTTGCCATGAGCCTGAGAGAAAACGTGAGAGAAGAGACTGGAAGAGAGAGGTTTTGGGTTTATTTTGTTTTTGTTTTTATCTACCACACCCCTGAGTTTGGGAAGAGTGATGTTAGTGGAAGAGATTGGGATGTGAGGTATCTAGGAAAAGACTGGCCAGGAATGCAGAGATAAAGGGCCCGGATGACTAAATGGGAAGTCCTACAGGAGAAGAGTGAATAGCAGAGCAACACACCTGTCCAAACCTGCCTAAAAACTGAACAATCTTCCGTGCCTTCTCTTTTTGACACACACACACACACACACACACACACACACACACACAATCTACTTACCACAGGGAAATAGCTTGTCAGCCATCTGGCCAACCTGTTAATGAGAAGCAGAGGGAAGGTTTTGGAATTTGGTAGCATTAGTGGTTAGGGCAGGGTGGATGGGGGTTATCTGTGTGGAAAGCAAGCAGCGTCCTAGGCAAAGGAAAACCTTACAGTATGGAACACTGAGTGTTTCCCTTTACCTATAAGCAGCCAAGACAAGCAACCAACAAAGGAGATCCTGGAGATTAGGATTAGTTACAGGCCTGTTCAACAGCCAGCCTATTCCTTTTTGTGACCTGCCCTACATCCCAACTGCTCTCCATCAAATGATTCATTTACTTAACAAATGTGTCCTAAGCATCTATTGTGTGGAGAAAAGCACAGGGAACAAGACAGCCACCGTTCTGCCCTCATAAAGTAAACATGTTACAGGGAAGGCAAATTAAAACATAAACTTAAATAATAAAAGGGAGAAGAGTGGAGAGAACTGCAAAGAGAGGAATTACTTTAGATAAGGGTGGTCAGCAAAGCCTTGTAAGGAGAGGACATTTAAACTCAGAAATGACTTGTAGATCAAGGTAAAAGTTGGATTTCATGCTGAAGCTAATGGAAAACCGGTGAGGATTTTAAGCAGAAAAAAATTATACCATCGAATTGATCTTTTATGATGAACTCTTGCAGCTCTTCAGAGAATTAATTGGAAGGGGACAAGAAAAGAAGCTGGAGATGAAATCTGGGCAATGTAGGCAAAAGAGAACCATTTCAGTAAAGATTTTGAGAGTGTTTCTGTGGTACACTTTGGAGACAGAAATGATAGAATTTGCTAAAAGATAGGTTCAGTGTGTAGAGTAAAGGAAATAGAAGATTCAAGAGTTTGACTCCTAGATTCTGGTTGACTGGATGATAATGGGTAAAGGGTAACTAAGTGGATGATAATACCATTTGACGGCTTTGTGGATAGGGAGGTAAAGGAAACAATTCAGAGGGATAAGTTGGTTTTGTCAGGCTATCTTGTTGCAAAAAATGACTCCCAAATCTCAGCAATGGCTTACAGTGTTTCACTATAATAGTGTATTTTAACTTTGTTTCCCCTTCCCACAGTATATGTCCAAAGGTATATGCCAGCTCAGCTCTGCTCTGTGTTTTTTTGCTTTAGGACCTAGGCTAAAGGCAGGGTTCTCAGCTGGGCAGAGACGTGGAACTAAAAGCTAGAAATGCGCAAGCTCTCACAGCTTCTGCTTGGCCACTTCTTGTGTTTTGTTTCATCGAAGTAAGTTTCATGGTAGGATTTCAATTCCAGTGGAGTGGCCTGCCATCCGCGTCTGACACTACGTCCTCAGAGTTAACCTCGGCTCCAGAGATTTATGGGCTCAGTACAACACAATTCTACCCCTACTTCAGTCTTCAGGGGGGGCCTGAGGTCACCTGTTCTTCCAATCAACTGGCTACAAACTTGGGTGGTTCCAAAAATTTCCTTATATTTGATAATCTGCTAAACTGATCCACAGACATTAAAAAAGTGTTTAGTAATAATTACAGCTCTTTTATAAAGACTATAACTCAGGACAATCCAGATGAATAAGAATGAGGTCTGGAATGGCACAAAGACCATCCTGTCCTCCTCCCCCACCCCATAGAATCCAGACACGTCCCCCACCCCCCAACTCCAGCACATTAATATCTTTAGCAACCAGGAAGTTCACCCATTCCTCAGTATGCATAGTATTTATTAGGGTGTCATTAGGTAGACATGATTGGTTAAATTATTGACCACATGTTGAACTCAAAATCCTCCCTAAAGATTGAATTCTCTTAGAGTCCCAGTTGTCTAATCACATAGTTGGTCTAGAACCCCCATCTAGAAGTTATCTAGGGGTCTCACTAACATAAAACAGATATTCCTATTGCTTCCAGGAGTTTTTAAGTTTTCTCCAGAAAGCTGTGGACACAGACCGTATAAATGTTTTATTGTACTACACATGTCAAGCTTACACCTACTTATATATGTAACTATGCAGGTAAATTGGCAAAGGGTGGGGATATTTTATTCTCTTTCATGAAGGGAAGATGAATGATTGAAAACAATTTTTACGTACCATGTGTGTTAGGGCTCTCCTGAGGAACAGAACCAATAGCATATATACAGATATATATGATTTTTTTTTTCAGAGATGGGAAACATCTTTCTAATTGTTCCACAAAATCAACTATAAATAGATAGTCATTTTTAAAAAATCTGCAGGAAAAATATAAATAAATAAATAAAACACAAAAATGGAGAAAAGAAGCTGGGGAATAGAAAACATATCAGCAGAGTCATATTGACTTTAATATAGCTAAAGTTTCTATAAATCAACAGGACAGAATAATCAAGATATTTGAAGAGACAATGCACTAGAAAGGAAAATTCAGGGGCTCTTAAACTTATGGAAATGGATCAATTTCCATCACAATACAAAAATGCAAAGAGAAATAGGAGTTCCTATATTTTCTTAACAGGTTGGTGAAGATGGAAAAATGATAACACTTGATAATATGTCAGTGAAAATGTAGAAAACAGATATTTTCATATTTTACTATTGGGAATGTATATTTTCCAACTTCAGTGGAAGGCAATCTGATAATATCCTTAAAATCATAAATACACCTACCTTTGGTCCAGCAAATTGTACTTCTGTTAAATCATCCTATAGATAGACTCAACAGGGATAGATTCAAGTTTTGTGGGGACATGACGTCTATATACTTCTCACTGCCATCTTTAAGAAAAAGGATGCAAAAAGTATAAACACACACAAAGAAGCCTATCACAGCCTCACATGGACAGGGAATCAAGCAAATAGTCCTATCCAGCTATTCTTAGCCAGTGGCATATCCTCTCACCCCTCACCTCAGAAATCAGACAGCTGCCTCACTACAAAGGAAATCCTAATGACCCAAGGATGTTACCATACACATGTCCAGAAACACAGAATGAGCTGACTGGGGAACTGTCTGTGCTAAAGTGAACCTGCAAAGTCTGGAAGAAAATATCACCTATTCATGTATAGAGGCCAATATAAAGAATAAATGATCATGAAAAAATGATGCCACCAAAGGAAGCTAATTAAGTTCTAATAATTGACCCAAAGAATGGAGATCTATGAATTGTCAAAAAAAAATCAGAATTTAGAGATAAGCAAGATATCTGATAATGAGTTTAAACTAATGGTCATAAAATGCTCACCAAACTTGAGAAAAGAGTGAACATAGTGAGAACTTCAACTAAGAAGGAAAATAAAACAAAAAACAAAAAATAAACAAAAACCTGGAGTCTGGCTCAGGTCTCAAGCCCCTTGCAGCAGAGAGGGGACTTGGCCAGCCTGAGTAGGGCTATGCTTGCCTCATGTTCCCTCAAGTTTTGCCTGCCCGGAGCTCATTACTCCTGGCAGTAGGAATGGAAAGGCAAGAATAGTAGTCCAAGGCCAGGGGTGCGGATGCAGCTAAGCCCATCACTTGGCTACATAAGGCACAAATGCCACATGCAACTACCAGAAGGGTTCTCACCCATTTGTGGTAAGAACTTTGCACTTTCCTTCCCAGGGCTCAGCACAAGCTACTCTGTGGTGGGTTTGGGACTAGCCCATCTGACATGGCAAGAGCCCACCCAGGATCAGCCTTGGGCCTGGAGAGAGTTGTCCCCATTGCCTATGGGGCTTACATCTGCCTGAGTTCTAAGCACATGAATGAAGCATGCATCAAAGTTTTTACAAGAAATCATTCATTGTCACAGTGGGAGAGGCGTTAGGAAGTATCATTAACCATCTACAATCATCATCAAAATAAAAATCAATCTTCCTGCATTAACACAAGACACACTAACCTAGATCCAAATCATCACCCCTATGACAAACAGAAGGCCATCTCTATGAGCGACCTCAAATTGAGGATTTTCAGAGACTACTCAGGCTCCTAGAGTGAATGAAATTATGGAGTAGACAACTTTGTCCAAGATCTTGAATCAAGAATTTTGTCTCCATTTATCTTCTCTTAAAACCTCGCCTCTCCCTAACTTGGTAAATTCTCTGACCCAGAATTTTAAATAAAACCCTTTCTTCTCCATTTACATGAAGATTGGTGGGAGATTGCTTGTCTTACCCTATTCTTCCCCTGTTCCCCCATTATGGGCTCCCTTTCAAACTGTGTCTCATTTTAACTCACTCTTACTGCTTTTTGAACAATTCTAGCACAACCTAAACACCTACTCACACCAGTCTTCCAAACCCTGGCCACTTTAACTAATCTATCAGACTGCTGGTTATGTCAACATCTAGGTAATGCAAAAGAACCTGAAGGAGTTTTTGTTCCTGCCAGTGTAAGTACCTGGTATCCTGGACAATGGGTGTAAAAAAGGGAGTGGTATCCACCACAAAGAGAACAAAATCACTCTACTTCCTCCTATGGTAATTTGACAGTAGGAAACGTCCTTTGAAGCTCAAGATCTATTCTCTACTCAGGAAAGGCTAGTGGAAGGAAAAATCTCCCTTTGTATTGAAAATAAAAATGTCATTGAATCCTTCCTAGGTAATATGCCAAAAAAAAATACTATAATCAAACACCATGGTTGATTCCACAAATGCATCTTCAAACCTTCCAGTGATGTTACAAATCAGTCCAAGACATTATGATACAAATGTTTGCCTAGTCACTGGACCATATTCCTTTGCAGGCTGCACAAGTGGGACCCAGAACAGCTTGGCTCTCCCCTTGGCTGGTCTGCCCAATACTCAAGACCATGTACAAGGATGACAAAATACATCTCATGGAAATGGAAACAAAACTAAACCTAAAATTAGCAATACTTCTTTCAGGAAAAAAAAAATGGACTTTAAAATATAGACTGTAACAAGAGACAGAGAAGGACATTAAATAATAATAAAGGTATCTATCCAACAAGAGAATATAACAATTGTAACTATCTATGCATCCAACACTGGAGCCCTAAAATTTATAAAACAAATATTAACAGACATAAAATAAGTTGACAGTAAGAATAATAGTAGAGGACTCTAGCACCCTGCTTACACCAATGGAGAGATTATCCAAGCAGAAAATCAAGAAGAAAAGAGTGGCTTTGGAGGATGCACATGACTACAAGGAATTAACAGATGCGTACAGAACATTCTATCCCCAAACAGAATATAAATTATTTTCTAGTGCACATAGAACATTCTCCAGGATAGATCCCCTGTTAGGTTAGGCCATAAGAAAAATATCAATAAATTTAAGACTGAAGTCACATCAAGCATATTTCCCAACCAAACAGGAATGAAATTAGAAATTACAAGGAAAAAAAAACAGGAAAAATCCACCAATATATGGGGACCAAACAACATTCTTCTAAATAGTCAACAGCTCAACAAAAAATGAAAGAAAATTACAAGTGAATATAAACACATTTAGAAACCAATGGGACATTGCAAAAACACTTCTAAGAGGTAAGTTTATAGCAATACATGCCTACCTCAAGAAACAAGAAAAATCTCAAATACTTTAACCTTATACCTAAAGCCACTAGAAAAGGAAGAACAAAGTCAAAATTTAGTAGAAGGAAGGAAATAATAACGATTAGAGCAGAAATAAAGGAAATAGAGGTGAAAAACAAAAAACCACTAAGAGCTGGTTCTTTGAAAATATAAACAAAATTAATAAACCTTTAGCCACATAATCAAGAAACAAGATTCACCTATATAAAGTAAGAAATAAAAGAACATTAAGACTAACACCACAGTAATACCAAGGATTATAAGATACTATTACAAACAATTATATGCCAAAAAATTGGACAACCTAAAATAAATGGATAAATTCCTAGAATCACAACTTCCCAAGACTGCACCATGAAGAAATAGAAAATCGGAACAGATGGATTACTAGTAATTAAATTGAATCAGTAATCAAAAAATTTCTATCAAACAGAAGTCCAAAACCAGATAGCTAAAGAAGTGAATTCTACGAATTATAAAAGAGTTAATACTTATCCATTTCAAACTATTCAAAAAAATCAAACAGAAATATTTCCAAATTCACTCTATGAAGCCAACATTACCCTGAAACCAAAACCAGACAAAAACACTACAAGGAAAGAAAATTATAGGTCAATATCCATGACAGACATAGATGCTAAACTCCTTAACAAAGTATAAGAAAATCATACTCAATGTTGATTCAGAAATAAGGAAACCTACATTTATCATTTTTATTAAACATGGTACTGAAAGTAATAGATAGGGCACTCAAAAATACAAACATACATATATGCATACAAAAAATTAATAAGAAAGGAAACATTCAAAATGGCAAGGAAGAAGTAAAAATATCACTACTTGTAGATGACATGATATAAATAATGAAAACTATACAGACTCCCACCAAATAACTATTAGAACTAATAAAGAAATTCAGGAAAGTTGCAGGATACAAAATTAATGGTCAAAATTCTGTTGCATTTCTATACACTAATAATAAAATATGAGAAAAATAAATGAAAAAAATATCATTCACCATTGCATAAAAAGAATAAAATGTTTAGGAATAAATTTAACCAAGGAGTTGGAAGACCTGTACTCTGAAAAAAATATAAGATAATGATGCAAGTATTCAAAGAAAAAACAAATCTATGTAAATGTATATCATACCTATGTATTAGAAGAATATTGTTTAAAAAAAAGAATATTGTTAAACTTCTCATTCCACCTGAAGCAATCCACAGATTTAACATAATCCCTATCAAAATACCAATACTATTTTTCACAGAACTAGAACAAATAATTCTAAAATTTGTATAAGATCATAAAGGATCCTAACTAACCAAAGCAGCCTTGAGAAATAAGAAAATGGGAAGCATTACAATCTCAGAAGTATACTACTAAGTGAGCCAAGTGCAGCCCAAGCCCATTAAGCTGGGCATGGTCACCAAGGTGCTGGGCCTGATGGGACAGTGCACACAGGTGTGCATGGAGTTCATGGACAATATGAGCCAATTCATCATCTGCAATGTGAAAGCCCCTCTGTGAGGACAACCTGCTTACCCTATTGGAGTTAGTGAGAAGCTTGGATCCTGCACTGAACTTCTGGCTGGGTCCTGGATGTCTGGTCAACCACTCGCCTTACAGAGATGATCTATGATTGTTATCAGAGTAGATTACAAAACCATAGTTATCAAAACAGTATGGTACTGTCACAAAAAAAAGATATGTATTAATGAAACAGAATAGGGACCCTAGAAATAAAAACCTTACTTATATGATGAGTTGATCTACAACAAAGGAAACAAGCATGTATAGTGGAGAAAAGACAATCCCTTCAATAAATGGTGCTAGACAAACTGAACGGCTAATGTAAAAGAATGTAAGTGGACCACTCTCCTACATGATACATGAAAATAAACCAAAGACATTAATGTAAGACCTGAAACCATAAAACTCCTTAAAAAAAATAGGCAGTAATCTCCTGGACATCTGTTTTAGAAATAGTCTTTTGGAACTGTATTCTCAGCCAATGCAATAAAAACAAAAATAAACAACTGTGACTACATCAAAGTAAAATGCTTTTGCACAGCAAAGGAAACAATCAACAAAATTAAAAGACAATCTACTGAATGGGAGGAGATATCTGCAAATAACATATCTGATAAGGGATTAATATCCAAATAAATGAAGAACTCATACAAATCAACACCAAAAACCCCAAAAAATTTGATTAAAAACTGAACAGAGAATTTGAAAATACATTTTTCAAAAGAAGACACATAATGGCCAACAGACACATGAAAAAATGCTCAAGATCACTAATTGTCAGGACGATGCAAATCAAAACTACAATGAGATATGACCTCAAACCTGTCAGAATGGCTAGTATTTAAAAAAGAAATAACAGGGATCCCTGGGTGGCGCAGCGGTTTAGTGCCTGCCTTTGGCCCAGGGCGCGATCCTGGAGACCCGGGATCGGATCCCACGTCGGGCTCCCGGTGCGTGGAGCCTGCTTCTCCCTCTGCCTGTGTCTCTGCCTCTCTCTCTCTCTCTGTGTGTGACTATCATAAATAAATAAAAATTAAAAAATAAATAAATAAAAAAGAAATAACAAGTGTTGGGAAGGGTTTGGAGAAAAGGAAACCCTTATGCACTGTTGGTGCAGCCAGTACTATGGAAAGTGGTATGAAGATCCCTCAAAAAATAGAAATAGAAATATCATTATCATCCATCTAACCTATTTCTGGGTATTTATCTAAAGAAAACAAAAATATGAATTCAAAAAGATATACATACCTCTATGTTCATAGCAGTATTATTTACAATAGCCAAGATATGTAAGCAACCTGCGTCCATCAATCAGTGAATGGATAAAAGTGTGATACACACACATATGACTCAGCCATGAAAAAGAATAAAATATTGCCATTTTTAACCACCTGGATGGACCTAGAAAGTATTACACAAATACATTAAGTCAATCAGAGAAAAACACATGCCATAAAATTTCACTTATATGTGGTACCTAAAATACAAAACCAACAAAAGGAACAAAACAGAAAGAGAATCACAGATACAGGAAACTCTTGGTTACCAGTGGGAGAAGTGGCGGGAGATTGAAAAAAAAAAAAAAACAGAGGATTAGGAGGTAAAAACTTTCAGTTATAAAAGAAGTCAATCATAAGGAGGTAAGGTACAGCATAGGTAAGACAGAAAATAATATTGACATAACATTGTATAGTGACAGATAGTAACCAGACTTACCGTGATCACCATTTTGTGATATAGAAAAATATCAAATAACTAGGAGGTACACCTGAAACTAATAGGATACTGTATGCCAATTTTATTTCAATCGAAAAACTAAATAACAAGGCAACTGTTCCATTCTTAATAGCATTAAAAATAACAAAACACTTATGATTAAGTTAGGCAAGGAAGTTAAAGATATGTGCAATATAAACTACAAGACATTGTTGAACATAGCTAAAGACACAAACAAATAAAAGACATCCTGTATTCATGGTTTGGAATTAACTGTTAAAATGGCCAAAATACCAAAAGTAATCTTCAGATTCAATACACTCTCTATCAAAATACAAAAGCATTCTTTGCATAAACAAAAGAAAGACTCCTAAAGCTTGTGTGAACCTACAATGGACCCTTTATAGCCTAAGTATTCCTGAGGAAAAAAAAAGAAAGGCATGACACTTCTGTATTTCAAAATATACTGCAAAGCCATGGCAATGAATATGTGGCACTGACACAGAAAGAGACACATCAATGAATGAAACAGATTAAAGAGACCAGAATTAAATACTGTCATATATGGTCAACCAATAATCAAAGGAGTTAAGAACATGTATTTAAGAAAGGATAGACTCTTCAACAAATGCTTCTGGGGAAATGAGAAACACATGCAGAACAATGAAACTGGACCTCTACCTCACACCACTCAGAAAATTAATCTGAAAAGGATCGAAGACTTAAACACAAAACCTAATACCATAAACTTTCTAGAAGGAAATATAGGGAAGAAGTTTGCTGATGTTGGTCTTGGTAATGATTTTTTTTTTTTTGGACATGATGCTAAAAACACCAACAACAGAAGCAAAAATTAACAAATGGAATTATATCAACTGGAAACCTTCTGACAAGATAGGGCACATTCAGGGTGGTATGGCCATAGACCAACTTAAGAATTTCTGTATGGCAGAAGGAAGAATTAACAAATGGCAGACAATGTACAGAATGGGAGAACATTTTTGCAAACCCTATATCAGATGAGGAGTTAATAGGTGCAGAATATATACAATAAATACTAAACAATAAATTGGAGAGAAATACTAAATAGACATTTTTTTCCAAAGAGAATATAAAAGTGGCCAAGGAGCAAATGAAAAAATGCTCTACGTCACTAATCATCTGGGATATGCCAATTAATATCAATCAATATGAAGAGTGAGGGGACATGGCCGAGGAGGGGGATCCTGAGCGTACCCCCTAACTACTGACACACAAGGGCATCAACTACATATTAACTCACTCTGAAAATGACCTGAAGATTTCAGAGCAGATCTTTCATAGCTAAAGACTTGGCTAAAGAGATGGCTACACTGAAAAGGGTACAAGGGGTAGAGATATGGTTGGAACCAAACCCCCTATGTGGTAACATGCAATTGAGGGAGACAGAGATCATAGGTATGGAGGGGTGAGGGGATTAACCCCACAACAGGCACCCCCGCCTTCAGGACTTGTACTAGGAAGATGAATCCTTATAAGGTCTGACTCTGAAAATCAGTAGGACTCTGATTTTTCTCCCAGATAACTCTTGGAGAGCTAGAGGGTTTTAGACAACCGTCTCTGGTCTTTAATGGTCAGCATGTTATATCAATCAGTTCAAAACGAGCACAGAAACAGCAGTTTGAGAAGTACCAAGGCTATCTATGAAGATTTATTGACTAATTTTAGGACTTGTGCCAGAGGATCAGGGATCTGCAGGAGCTTTTCCCAGGAACTGAAGTACTGGCAGTATTCCCACCCTCCTTTAGCCTGGTTGGCCAGATGCTTGCAGAAACCAGTACTGGTACCTTCCTTCTGCCTTACTAGCATCACTCACCCTGTACCCATGCTCCCCTGGAGATTACTCAACCAGCCCACACTGGCAGGAGATCCTTTGATGTGCCTTCCACACTTCCACACCTGGCAGGCAGCCCCAGTATAGACAGGTATCCCCACAGACCAACTATTGCACTGCCATACCTAGTGGGCCCTGGCTGGGACAGATGTTCCCCTCAAAGTTATTCTTGCCCCAAGGGGAGGGAAAGCTAGCCTTTCCCATCACTACACACACACACAGTGTCTAAAGCTGTGCCTCTGAGCTAACTCCTTGGAATGGAAACCCTGACCACTACTGCACCCACAGTAGTTGTGGCTGGTCACTGCAGATAGCCGGACTAAGGGCCAGCACCACCCACCAGTGTAGAATAAGTAGTTGTAGCCCAGCAACAATAGAAGAGCACATGCAGCCCACACAGGGGACAACCTAGGAACATTTAATTCTGGTGACCACGAGGAATTTTGTTACTGGGCCCCAAAGGATGCCTTCTACGTAAGGCTACTACTTTCAAGATGAGGAGACAACTGACAGACCGAATACATACAAGTAAACACTGATAGACCAAATGAGGAGACAGAGGAATATGTCCCAACAAAAGAAAAAGATGAAACCTTAGAAAAAAATGCTAAATGAAATGGAGATAAGAATCTACATGATAAAGAATTCAAAGTCATGGTCATAAAAAAACTCACTGGACTTGAGAACAAATAAACCTAATGAGAACTGTAAAACACGAAGAAAATATAAAAATGAACCAGTCAGAGTTGAAGAATACAGTAACTTAAATGAAAAATAAACTAGAGGGAATCAACAGCAGATTAGAAGATGCAGAAGAATTTATCAGTAATTGGAACGCAGGGTAGTGAAAGGCAGCCAAGGGGAACAATAATAACAGCAACAAATTTTTATTTTTTATTATTATTATTTTTTAAAAATATACTTACTTACTTACTTACTTACTTACTTACTTTATTTATTTATTTATTTATTTATTTATTTATTTATTTATTTTTATGATAGTCACACACACAGAGAGAGAGGCAGAGACACAGGCAGAGGGAGAAGCAGGCTCCATGCAGGGAGCCCCACGTGGGACTCGATCCCGGGTCTCCAGGATCCTGCCAAACTGCTGTGCCACCCAGGGATCCCAACAAAAAATTTTTAAATGAGGATTAGTTAAAGGACCTCCATGACAACACCAAGCATAATAGCATTCCTATTATAGGGACCCTAGGAGGAGGAGGAGAGAGAAAAAGGCAGGAAACTTAACGAAATAATAGCAGGGCACCTGGGTGGATCAGTGGTTGAACATTTGCCTCTGGCTCAGGTAATGATCCTGGGATCCTGGGATTGAGTCTCTCATCAAGCTCCGTGCAGGGAGCCTGCTTCTCCCTCTGCCTCTGTTTCTGCCTGTCTCTGTCTCTCATGAATAAATAAAATAAACTCTTAAAGAAAAGATAAAATGGCTACAAACTTCCCTATCCTGGCATAAGAAATAAACATCCAGGTCCAGGAAGCACAGAGAACTCCACAAACAAATGAAACCAAGAAAATCCATACCAAGATACATAATGATTAACATGGCAAATATTAAAGATAGAGTCTTAAAAGCAGCAAGAGAAGAGCAGTTAGGTAAAGAGAAATCCTTAAGGCTAACAACTAATTTTTCTACAGAAACTGCAAGCCTAGAAGGAGTGGCACAATATATATACAAAGTGTTCAAAGAAAAGAAAAAAAAATCTACAACCAAGAATACCTGTTAAGGTCAACATTTAAAATTGGAGAAAGTGTTTCCCAGAAGAACAAAATTTAAAGGAGTTCACCACCTCTTCAATCTGGCCTTAAAAGAAATGTTAAAGGAACTTCTTTAAGAAGAAAGAAAACATAACTAGAGGCAAGAAAACTACAAAAGGAAATAAGTTTACTTGTAAAAGGAAATATACAGTAAAGGTAAGCAGATCAACAACTTATAAGTACAATGGCTAAAAGACAAAAGTAGTAAAATTAATTATATCTACAATAATTAAGAGATACACAAAATCAAAATATAAAAGATCACATCATAAACATAAAACCTGGAGATAATAATTTCAGATTATGTTCAAACAAGCAACCATTGACTTAATATAGCTACTACATACATAGTATGTTATACATAAACTTTATAGCAACCAAAAACCTACAATTGACACAAAAATAAAGAGAAATTATGTTGCATACCTGAAACTGATACAGGCCAACTATATTTCAATTAAAAATTAAAAAATAAAACCTCCAAGTAGATATTACTTCACATCTGTTACAATTGCTACTGTCAAGAAGATAAGAGACAACAGGTACTGGTGAGGATGGGGTGAATAGGGAACCCTCACACATTGTGGGAATATCAATTGGTTCAACCACTATGGAAAAGATCATGAAGGTTCCTCAGAAAATGAAAAATATATCTGCCCAAAAAACCCAGCAAATCCACTATGGATATATATCCGAAGGAAATGGAAACTGGATTTTTTTAAAGATAATATGCCCTCCCATGTTTATTGTGGCATTATTCACTGCAGCCAAGATATGGAAACAACCCAAATGCTGACAAGTGAATTAAAAATTTGTGGTATGCATACAAAATGGAATATTATTAGGTATGAGAAAGGAGGATATTGTGCCATTTGTGACAACATGGGTGGACATTTAGCATATAACACTGGGTGAGGTAAGTCAGAGAAAGACAAGCACTGTATGATTTCATTTAAACATGGAATCTAAAAAAGTCAGACCTGTAAAAATGAAAAAACAAAAGACTAATACAGTGGTTACCAGAGAATGAGAGGTGGTGGATAAGACTGATGGTGTGTAATAGTATGAATATATAGTGAGTAGTAAATAAGCCATAAAGGTCAAATACCCAGTCAAATGATTATAGACAATAACATGCTATAATTATGGAGCAATAACTATTGCTACAATAGCACCCATATTACAATATATAAATGTATCAAAGTAACACATTGTACACCTTCAACTTGTACAGTGTTACATGTCCAATTTTTTCAGTGAAAATGCCATTCCTAATAAAACCTCTCAACAAATTAGATATGGAAGGAATTAACATACCTTAATATAATAAAGGCCATATTAGATAAGCCTACTTATTTGATAAGATATACAATGGTGAAAGATTGAAAGCTTTTCCTCTGAGAAGAGGAAGGAGGCAAGAGTGCCCACTATCATCATTCAAAACAGTACTGGAAAGTCTTTACCAGAGCAATCAGAAAAGAAAAATGAATAAAAGGCATCAGCTTTGGAAAGGAAGAAGTAAAATTGTCTCTATTTGCAGATGACATAATTTTATATATAGTAAATTTATAGACTCCCCCCAGAAAACTGTTAGATCTAATCAATTATGTCAGTAAAGGTATAAAGTACAAATTTGCTATACAAAAATCAATAGCATTTCTATAATAACATCAAATTATTTGAAAAATAAAGAAAATTATCCCGTTTACAATAGCACAAATAATAAAATAGCAATAAACTTAACCAAGGAAATGAAAGATCTCTACTCTGAAAACTACTAGAAATTAATAAAAGAAATCAAAGACACAAATATAAGGAAAGGCATCTTATGTGCATGCATTGAATAAGCAGTATTGTTAAAATGTCAGTACTATCAAAGGGCATCTGTAGATTCAGTGAACTGCCTATTAAAATTTCAGTGACATTTTTTTATAGAGGTAGAAAAAAAAATCCTAAAGTATATATGGAATCACAAAAGATCCCAAATATCCAAAGCATTCCTGAGAAAGAAGAACAAAATGGAAGTGTAACACTTGCTTACTTGAAGCTATGCTGTGAAGCTATAGTAATCAAACAGTATGGCAACTGGAATTCAAAACAGACAAATACACCAATGAAACAGTATTGATAGCTCAGAAATGGACCCAAGCATTTATGGTTAACTAATATTTGACATGGGAGCCAATAAAACTCAGTGAAAGAAAGAGTCTTTTCAATAAACTATGCTGGGAAAATTGTATATTCACATATAAAAGTGTGAAATTTGACCTCTGTATTACATACACAAAAATTAACTCTAAGTGGATTAAAACTTAAATTTAAGACCTAAAACCTTGAACTTCCTTATCTGAAAACACAGGAAAAAATTTTGATATAAGTCTTAGCAACATTTTTTTGGACATGGCAGCGAAAGCCCAAGAAATAAAAAAACAAAACAGGACAATCATCATGTGGAGGAATATAAAAAAAATAGTGAAAGGGATTTTGCAGCAAAGGAGAAAAAATGAGTGGGGAAAATCAGAGAGGGTGACAAAGCATGAGACACTCCTAACTCTGGGAAAGGAACAGGAGGGAGTGGAAAGGAAGGTGGGTGGGGGGATGGGATGACTGGGTAATGGGCACTGAGAGGGGGCACTTGATGGGATGAGCACTGGGTGTTATATGTTGGCAAATTCAACTCCAATAAAAAATATACAAAAAAACAAAACAAGTGGGAATACATTAAACTAAATAGCTTCCCAGAAAAAGAAAAACAATCAACAAAGGGAAAAGACAACTTATTGAATGGGGAAAAAAAATTTGCAAACCATCTATCTGATAGAGGGTTAGTATCCTGAATACATAAAGAACTCCTACGACTCAATAGCAAAAAAAAAAACCCAATCCGATTTTAAAAAGTGTTCAAAAGATCTGAATAGACATTTCTCCAAAATGACATGATGCTCATCATCACTAGTCATTATGGAAATGCAAATCAAAACCACAATCAGATTTCATGTCATGCTGGTTAGAAAAGCCATCATCCAAAAGACAAGAGATAAATGCTGGAGAAGATGTGGAGAAAAGGTATGTACACTGTTGGTGGGATTGTAAACTGGTACTGCCACTCTGGAAAGGAGTATAGATGACCCTCAAAAAACTAAACCTAGAACTACATGTGATCCAGAAATTCTACTTTGGGGAGCATATCCATAGGAAACAAAGACAGTAACTTGTAAAGATACCTGAACTCTTCATTTTTATAGCCAACACATGGAAAAAACCTAAATGTTCATCCATGAAGAAATGGACAAAGAAGCTATGAATATATGTGGAAATACTCATCCATAAGAAAAGGAGGAAATTTTGCCATTTGTGACAATACCGCTGAAGTTTGAGGGCACTGTACTAAGAGACGCGAGTCAGAGAAAAATACTGTATGATCTTGCTTATATTTATAATCTAAACAAAAATCATAGAAAAAGATTTGTGATTGCAGAAAAAGGTTGGAGGAGGTTCCTGCATCCAGAGGTTGCAGGAAAGAGGTGTTGGAAGCTGATGAAAAGTCATAAACTTCCAGTTATAAGAATAAATACAACATGAGATTATAGTTAATACTGCTGTGATATATGTATGCAAATTGTTAAAAGAGTATATCCTAAAAATTCTCATTACATGTGGATTTTTTCTTTTTCTTTTTATTGTATATGAGATGACAAATGCTATCTAAACTGATAATGATAACCATTTATGATGTGTGGAAGTTAAACTGTTATGCTGTCCACATTAAAAACAGTGGTATAAGGCAATTATATCTTAATGCTAGAAAATGAAAAACATATATATAAAAACAAAAAATTTGTTACAAAAGTGAATATTCAGAACCCATGGAAGTGGGAGTATGAAATTTAAGCTTCATACATGGAGCATATGTCTTCGCCTTCACATATGTACAAATAATGAACATCATTTTAGTTTGTAGGAATAAAAGATTATAAATTGCCTAAATGTCCACCAGTAAAGACTGTTTAAATAAATTATGGTATCTTCACACAATGGACAACTATGCAGTGATCTTAAAATTTTGGAAGCTCTGGATACACTAAAATCAAATAGGCCTCGAAAGAGGTTATTAAACACAAACTCAAGGTACATAAGAATGCATAGAGCCTACGGTTTGTGCCAAAGAGTGAGGATTAGTCAGCTTCACCTGGTGTTCTGGCAAAGCTTTCTGGTGGGCGGAGCTGATGACTACAGTCAACAATGGGCAGGATTATGACTTAGCTCTGCTTAGGTGCAAGTGCGGGACCAGGATCCATAGTAAGGCTGTTTGAGATCTCAAATCAGGCAGACCTGGGGAGTTCCCTCATCAAACTCTGCAGATGAGAAAAACTGCTGGTTGGAGCTGCTGCCTGTGGGCTTCATATAGGAATTTGGTTTGCCAAAACCTGAGAGCTGGTTGCTGCAAACCCCTCCCACTTCTCTGTCTGCTTCCCAATGGGTCAAGCCCCCCAGATTTTCCCACAATCCCTGAGGGGCAAAACTGGAGTGACCCACTCTCAAGGCGTGGCCCGTGATGCTGGATAGCTGGATGTCCACCAAGGGCTCTCTTCCTGCTGGAACCATAGGCTCAGGTGCGTACTCCTGGTTTATTGCTGCACTGACCTGAGGGAGGGGCATTGTGGTCAGCATGTAGCCTCTCCTTTCATCCTTCTAATGTGGTCTCATTCTCTGTGATAAAACGGGGGTGGGCTTCAGTCTTACTCCCAGGTTCTTGGACTTTCTTAGTCCATGGTGCCCTGTCCTTGAAGAGTTGTGAGTTGTTCATATGAGGGGAAAATGAAATTAGGAACAACCTACATCACCATCTTTTTTTAAGGTCAATTCCCAGGATACTCTCCATTTATAGCCCATCTCCAGCTGAGTGTAGCTCTTGGCTCCCCCAACTAGAAAGCCTTGCCATAAATTCTGGAAAACTTGGACCTAGCTGTCATACTCTGCCAGAAAAAGGGGAACTCATTTACGGTACCACCCTCAGCTGAGGGTAGCTCCCAGCCCTGTTCGACCAGAACATCTGGGATGCTGCTTAGTTTAGCAACACTTGAGTGGAGAGTCTGACAAGCTTCAGTGCAAATTAGCAGAGCAAAGCAGGTGGCTCTGTCTTGTCAGGAAATCTGAGGCACAGTTCTGCTTGAGTAAAGACCCCAACAAACAGCAGGTTTTGCCACCCTGCCCAGGCTGAGGAAATAATTCATATCCCTTACCCTTGCAAGGATGGCTGGCTCCTGGCCCTGCCTGCCAAAAACCCTGGCCTGAGCACCTAGAAAACGTTTCCCAGCAGTATTTGAATAAAGTACTTGCCTAGGGGTACTGCCATCTGCAGAACCCACCAGGTGACCAAGTCTAGACTGAAAGTTTGGTGTGTAGGTGTGCCTGATTAGCTTATAAGTCTTGGGGTCTGCTGCAAGACCTATGACTTTCTCCACCCAAAGCTTAGAAGCTAATTTGTTGCCTTGCCCACTGTTGAATACAGCCACAATTTCTGTTAATCACAAAGCACAGAGTTACAGCTTCGACTAAAGAGGGACTTGAGTGGAGAACCTAGCCAGCAGCTCTCTGCACTCAGAGCCATGGTAGTAGTCCTGTCTATCTGTCTGATTTGATTACCAAACAATAAGCCTTGTCAGCCCTGGAGCTTTTTCTGTAGTCCCAACTTAGCAGGAAAGCTAGTTTACAGCTCTGACCAAGGCTGAATATAGTTTCTAGCCTGACCAGACCCAGAGAAGCTAACCAGAGCTCCTGGAGATCTGTGTAACTCATCCTGCAACTTTGATTATAGCAGTAAATGAGCAGGGAGCCCAGCAAGTGTCACTGCCCCTCTACAGAGTTAGCACAGTTGCCCATCAGTCCAACTTGGTGTATAGTCCTCCCTAATTTTATTCCAAATTAAGAGCCTTGCCAGCCTTAAGGACTGAACAAGGGCCCTACCAGAAAGGAAAATTAATTTACACTTCAGCCCACCCAACCATGGAACCTAACCAGGGCATACAGGAACTGGGTAGCCCATCGTGCCCTGGTTAGAGTGGCACTTAAAGATTGAGAGCACAGTCTGTGACTTTCTCTGCAAAGCAAAACCAGTAGCCCCATCTGGCCATAGATTTCAATGAAAAGTCTTGCCTGATTTGGGTCCCCAAATACTCAGCTGTGCAGGCATTGGGGTCCATTTTGCTTCCCTCCCACGGCAGAAAAACTAATTTATAGTCCTACCTCCTACTAATTATTGACCTAGTCCCAAATGTCTAGGAAGCTTGATCAGAGAATGCAGGCAACTACACAATACTTCAACAGTTGGGCAGGGAATAAAGCCATCAGTACTGTACAACTCTTGTCATTCAGTGGCATCACTCCCAAACCTAAGAGCTCAGGCAGTGGCCTCACCCCAAAATGGACCTAACATAAGCCCAAATGCCCACAGATGTTCCCAGCATAAAAATCCAGAAACCAAAGCTTAGTAGACTAGTGAAATGTCTGCCAAAGTGAACCCATAAATTCTCAGATAGAGACTACTTACTGAAGGTGCAGGCACAAAATAAGTAATCAAAGATCATGGAAAATGGGTCAACATTATACTCCCAAAGGAATCTAGTAAAGCTCCAATGATTAACCCTAAAGAAATGGAAACCTATGAACTAAGAAATAATTCAAAATGAGTCTCTCAGAGAAGTTTAGTGAACTACAAGAACACATAGACAACTAAATTAAAATAGCACAACACTGTATGAACAAAATGAGAAATTCAACAGGGAAATAAAAATCAATACACACATACACACTCAGACACATACACCAGAAATCCTAGAGTTTAGGAATACAAGTCATCAACTGAAGAATACAATAGAGAGTATCAGCAGCAAATTTGACCATGCAAAAGATTTAGTAATCCAGAAGACAGGACATTTAAAATTTCCCAGTCAAAAATAATAATAATAATAAAATAAAATAAAATTTCCTGGTCAGAAGAACAAAAAGAAAAAAAAAACTTTTAAAGGTGAAGGAAGCCTATAGAACTTTTGAGACAAAAAAGATATAATATATGCATTATGAGTATCCCACAGGAGAAGAGAAAGAAAAAGGGACAGAAATTATATTTAAAGCCATAATGAAAAAAAAAAGCCATAATGGCTGATAATTCTCTAATCCTGAAGAGAGAATGAGCATGCAGTTCCATGAAGTCCAAAAGCTCCTAGTAAGTTGAACCTGAGTAGGGCTACACAAGGGACACAATATAACTAAATTGCAAAAAAGCAAATTAAAAAAGACAATTTTGAAATCAGCAAAAAAAAAGTGACACTCACATAATAAGGGAAACCCTTTAAGAACACACATGGATTTCTCCAAAGAAACTTTTCAGGTCAAGAGCATATGGGATAATATATTCAAAATACTGAAAACAAGAAAAAAAAAAACAACTAAGAATAGCAAACCTGGCAAAGCTGTCTTTCAGAAATAAATAGAAATAAGGACTTTCCCAAAGAGAAGTTGATGGAGTTCATTACCAATATATCTGTCTTCCACATGCTAAATGAGTTATTTGAATGGAACCAAAAGGATATTAATTATCCTCATTAAGATATATAAAGGTGTTATAAATCTCAGTTAGTGGTCAATATATAGTCGACTACAAGGGGAAAACTTGTAGTAATAATACAAAAGAATATGATAAAGAAGTCAAAGCATAATGATACTGATGAAATTTTGGAATATAGGTGAGGTTTAATCCAAAGCCATTAAATAGCTGAAAGGATTTTAAAAAGATCCAAAGATATTCTGTCCATAAGGCACTAACCTTAAAGAAACACATAGTCTAAGAGTGAATAAATTGAATTATTTGAATAAGTAATAAAAAATTTTCCAGTCGGGGCAGCCCCGGTGGCGCAGCGGTTTAGCATCGCCTGCAGCCCGGGGTGTGATCCTGGAGACCCGGGATCGAGTCCCACGTCGGGCTCCCTGCTTGAAGTCTGCTTCTCTCTCTCTCTCTCTCTCTCTCTCTCTCTCTCTCTCTCTCTCCCTCTGAATAAATAAATCCTTAAAAAAAAAAATTTCCAGTGAAGAAAGCCTAGGACCAGATAGCTTCATAGGTGAATTTTACCAAATATTTAAAGAAGAATTAACACCAATCTTTCCTCAACTTTTCCTTAAAAATTGAAGAAGAGGAAATAGTCCCAGACTCATTTTATGAGGTCAGCATTACTCAGATACCAAAATGCCAGAAAAGGACACTGTCAGAAAATAAAAAACTACAGGCCAATATCACTGATGAATATAGGTGCAAATATTTTCAATACAATACTGGCAAACCAAATTCAGTAGCTTTAAAAGAATCATTTATCATAACCAGTTGGCAAATATCTCTTGGCTGCAAGGATGGCTTAACATATATAAATCAATGCACTATATTAAATTAATGAAAAGAAAAAAAAAATCACAAGGTCATCTGAATAGACACAGAAAAAGCATATAACAACATTCAACATCCATTCACGTTAAACAAATTTCAAAAGATTGGGTAGAGGTGGAATGTAGCTTAATATAATAAAGGCTGTACATGGGCAAGGCCGCAATTGACATTATATCCGAAGCTGAAAGGCTGAAAACTTTTCTCTAAGATCAGGAACAAGTCAACGGTGCTCATTCTTGCCATTTCTATTTGACATATTACTGAAAGTTCTTGCTAGAGCAATCTGGCAAGAAAAAAGAAATTACAGTCATCAGAATTAATAGAGAATAAGTAAAATTGTTTCTATTTGCTACTGACATGATTTTTTTTAAAAGATTTTATTTATTTATGCATGAGAGACATAGAGAGGCAGAGACACAGGCAGAGGGAGAAGCAGGCTCCATGCAGGGAACCCAACGTGGGACTCGATTCGGGGTCTCCAGGATCACACCCTGGGCTGCAGACAGCACTAAACCGCTGTGCCACCGCGGCTTCCCCTTGACATGATTTTATATATAGGTTATTCTAAATTCCAATTAAAAATGAGATATAATCAACAAATTAGGTAAAGTTGCAGGATACAAAATTAACATACAAAAATCACGAATGTTTCTATACATTTATGAAGAATAATCTTTAAAAAGACCCAATTTATAATAGCAATAAATACTTAGACATAAATTTAACTAAAGAACTCAGAGTCTTACTTTGAATATTATGACATTGATGTAAGAAATCAAAGATGAAAACAATTGGAAAGGTATCCAGTATTTATGGTTGAAGAATACTGTAAACATGTCCATATTATCCAAAGTCATCTATAGATAAAATGCAATCTCTATTAGGAGTTCAATGACCTTTCTTACAGAAATAGGAAAAAAAATCCTAAAATTTGTACAAAACCACAAAAGACTCCAGATAGACAAAGCAATACTAAGAAAGAAAAATACAGCAGGTGGTATAACACTAATTTCAAACTATAGTTTTAAAGCTTTGGTAATTAAAACAATGTTATTGGCATTAAAACAGACATATCAATGCAACAGAATTGAAGGCCCAGAAGTAAACTTGTGAATATAAGTCAACTAATATTTGACAAGGATTTCAAAAATTCTTAATGTAGAAAAGACAGTCATTTTGTTAAATGGTGCTGAGAAAATTGGATATTCACATGTAAAAGAATGATTCGATACCCATTTTCTGACACCACTAAAGTAAACTCAAAATGAATTAAAGACTGAAACTGTAAATTTCTTAGCAGACAACATAGGAAAAAAGTTCCTTGACATAGTCTTGGCAATGTTTTTTAGGATAGGATACCTAAAGCAATAAAACAAACAAACGAACAAACAAACAAAAAAACAAGCATGACTACATCAAAATAAAGAGCTTCTGAAAAGTGAAAGAAATAATCAACATGATGAAGACAATCTACAGAATGGGGGGAAATTGCAAGCTTTATATCTGATAAGGTGTTAAAATATAAAATACATAAAGAAAGCATACATTTCAACATCAGAAAAATAATAGTAAAGTGTGGGCAAAGACCCGAATAGACATTTTTCCAAAGAAAATATTCAAATGGCCAATAGGTACATAAATAGGTTCAATATCACTAATCACGAGAGAAATGCAAATCAAAACCACAATGAGATATCAGTCTCATGCCTGTCAACATGACTATTACTAAAAAAGGCAACAAATAACAAATGCTGGCAAGACTATGGACAAAAGGGAGCCTCTGTGCACTGTTGGTGGGATTATAAATGGAGGCTACTAAAAACATAAAAAATAAAATTACTGTAAGATCCAGTGTATATTCTGGGGATATAGCTTAAGGAAAAAATCACTATGGTAAAGAGATATTTGTACCCTAATTTTCATTGCAGCATTATTTATGGCAGTCAAAACATGGAAATAATCTAAGTGTTCATCAACAGATGAATGGATAATGAAGAAGTTGTACTGTGTACACGTACACACACACACACACACACACACAGTGGAATACTGAATACTATTTGGTCATGAAAAGGACTGAAATCCTCCCAATTGTGACAACATGGATGAACCTAGTTTGAAGGTAGTATGGTAAGTTAAGTAAGTAGAACAGAGAAAGACAAATATCTTATATTTTCACTTCTATGTGGAATCTAAAAAATAAATTTAAAAAACTGAAACTCCTAGAAAAACAGATCTGACTTCCAGAGGAGATGGCAGAGTAGGATTCTAAGTTCACTTCATCCCACAAATACACCTAGAAAACACCCACATCGGTGTAAATAACACAGAAAATGACCCAAGGCCTGCCAGAGCAGAGGCTTCATGGCTAAAGGTAAAGAGGCCACATCACAAAATGGTAGGAAGGGAGAAAAGGGGTCAGGAACTAAACTGACCCATGAGACTGTGTGCAGGATGGAGGGATACTGCACGCACAGAGAAGGGAGAGGAAGAGACAACAAACTAGTCACCCCAGGCAAAGGGGGCCTGTACTGGGAAGACAGATCCCTGTAATATTTGCCTTTGAAAACCAGAAGGACCAAACCTTGTGAGTTCCTACAATCTGTGGGGCTTTAACACCAGAAACTTTAAAAATCAGCTGACAGAGATGATAGGAAACTGAGTCCCCATCCTTAGTGTAACAAACAACCCTGTTGAGACACAATGTAGAAGCAGCAGTTTGAAAAGTGCCTGGGGTGTATGGGACGAAAGTCATTGACTAATGTAGAACATGTGTGGAGGAACAAGGATCTCCAGGAGATTTCTCTAAGAACAAAAGTGCCAGCAGGCACTATTTTCCTCCCTGCTCCCCAGCCTAGATACACAGACCCGTGTGGAAATCAGTGTGAACACATTCCACCTAGCTGGCTAAGAGCATGCCCTGCCCCTGTGTGCTCATGTGGGCCCACCCCCCTCTAACCCACACTCAGCAGGAGTTCCCTGAAGCTGCTCCAGATAGCAGACCAGCACACATCCTGTTAACCCTGTGCACAAAGCCCCCATGTTCTCCTGTAGACCTGTCCAAACATATGCGCCCTCAGTAGGATTATATCCAAAGCAGTGCCACAGGCCTAGAAGTATGCACACATTCCAAAGAACTCCAAAGTGACTCCTGCCCTGGGGACAGAGGAAGATAACCATACACAGCAGCTCAACTGTGGCAACTAACATCAGTGACCTGGGGGCAGAGATCTGGCAATGAAACCCTCTCAGGGAACAACACAGGGAATGTGCCCTGCAGTTTGGTGCCCATACTGCTTTGAGAAACACCTGGTCAGACCCAACTCAAGCCAAGATGGCCCTAGATTGGCCCATTAACAACCCAGCAACCAATCACTGTGCATAAACGTTAACGAGACGAATTGAAGATGGTGGGACTGAAGGCAGAGTGGCTCAGCCACAACAGTAGGTTGACACCCCTGAAGTGTCTCATGGTGAAGAGGAGACATTGAACTGCAGGGCACTATAGGATCTCTTCATTAGGCCACCACTTTCAAGAGCATGAAACATAGCTGACTTTCCAACACATAGAAATAGACACAGAGAGTTAGACAGAATGAGGAAACGGGAATATGTCCCAAATGAAAGAACAGGACAAATCACAGCAGGAGAGCTAAGTGAAACAAAGGCAAGTAACAGGCCTGAAGAGAATTTAAAGTAATGGTCATAAAGATACTCAGTAAACTTGAGGGAAAAAAGTGGAGGATCTCAATGCGATCCCAAACATAGACCTGAAAAAGGACCAATCCAAGATGAAAACCTAAGTAAAAATAAAAATACGCTATGGGGGAATAAATACTGTAATATGGGGAGCCAAAGAGTGGATCAGGAAGCTGGAGATAAAGTAATGGAAAGCAATCAAGCACAATAGGAGAAATTAAACAGAACAATCAAAAATGGCAATAGTTGATGGGAACTCAGTGACACCATCAAGCATAACAACATTCATATTATAGGGGTTCCACAAGGAGAAGAGGGAGATAAAGGGGCAGGAAATTTATTTGGAAAAATAATACCTTGAAAACTTCCCTAATGTGGGGAAGGAAATAGAAATCTATATTCAGGGTGCAGAGAGAGCCTGCAACAAAGTCAACCAAAGGAGGTCCACACCAAGACACAATGTAATTAAAACGGCAAAGAAGTGGTGATAAAAGATAATTGTTAAAATGGCAAGAGAAGGGGCACCTGGGTGGTTCACTTCATTAAGCATCTGACTTTGGCTCAGGTCATGATCTCAATGTCTCGGGATTGAGGTCTAGGTCCCACTCTGTACTCAGTGGGGGTCCCTCTGCCTCTGCCCTTCCCCCTGCTCATGCTCTCTATCAAATAAACAAAGTCTTTTAAAAATAATGCCACAAGAGAACAAAACAGGTATATACCAGGAAAACCCCATAAGGCTGTCAGCTGATTTTTCAGCAGAAACATGGCAGGCCAGGAAAGAGTGGCATGATATATCCAAAGTACTGAAACGAAAAATACCTGTAACCAAGAATACCTTATCAGCAAAGTATCATTCGGAATAGAAAGAGATAAAGAGTTTCCCAGACAAACAAAAGTTAAAGGCCTTCATGGTCACTAAAGTAGCCTTACAAGAAATGTTAAAGGGGATTCCGAGTGGAAATAAATGACTATAAACAGGATCAAGAAAACCTGGAATTACAAGAGCAGTAAAATTAAGTGTATCTGTAAGAATCTTTTAAAGGATGAGTAGAATAAAAGAATGCAAAACATGACAACATATACTTCAAGTGTTTGGCAGAGGAATAATAATCTAATGCTTTTATTTTTAAAGCTTTTAAATTCCAGTTAACATAATATTAGTTCCAGGTGTACAATATAGTGATTCGAGACTTCCATACAACACTGAGGGTTCATCACGAGTGCCCTCCTTAACCTCCATCACCTATTTCACTCATCCCCCCACCCACCTCCCTTCTTATAACTGGCAATTTCTCTATAGTTAAGAGTCTGTTTAGTGGTTTGCCTCTCTTTTTCCCTTGGCTCACTCGTTTTCTTTCTTAAATTCCAAATATGAGTAAAATATGGTATTTGTGTTTCTCAGACTTATTTCACTTAGCATGGTACACTCTAGCTCCATCCATGTTACTGCAAATGGCAAGATTTCATTCTTTTTGATGGCAGAGACTATTCCATTACAGACACACATACACACCATATCTTCCTTACCCATTCATCAGTCGATGAATATTTGGGCTGTTTCCATGATTTGCCTATTGTTGATAATGTTGCTATAAACGTCAGGGTGCATGCATCCCTTTCAATCAGTATTTTTGTACCCTTTGAATAAATACCTAGTACTGCAATTGCTGGGTCATAAGGTAGTTCTACTTTTAACTTGTTGAGAAATCTCCGTACTGTTCTCCAGAGTGGCTGCACCAGTCCGCATTCCCACAACATGCAAGAGGGTTCCCCTTTCTCCACATCCTTGCCAACACCTGTTGTTTCTTGTGCTGTTGATTTTAGCCATTTTGACAGGTGTGAGGTGATCTTATTGTACTTTCGATTTGCATTTCCTTGATGATCAGTGATGTTGAACATCTTTTCATGTGTCTATTGGCCATCTGTAGGTCTTCTTTGGAAAAATGTCTATTCATGTCTTCTAATTTTTTAGTTGGATTATTAATTTTGGGGGTCTTATAAATTCATTATTATATGTTGAATATTAACTCCTTATCAGATATGTCATTTGAAAATATCTTCTCATGTTCTGTAGCTTGCCTTTTAGTTTTGTTGACTCTTTTCTTCGTTGTGTGGATGCTTTTTATTTTGATGTAGCCTCTTATTTTTGCTTTTGTTTCCCTTCCTTCAGGAGACCTATCTAGAAAGAAGTTGCTTACAGCCAATGTTGAAGAAGTTATTGCCTGTGTTCTCCTCTAGGATTGTGAAGGATTCCTATCTCACATTTAAGCCCTTTATCCATTTTGAATTTATTTTTGAGCATCATGTAAGAAAGTGGTCCAGTTTCATTCTTCTGCATGTGGATGTCCAATTTTCCCAACACCATTTGTTGAAGTAACCATCTTTATCCCACTGAATATTCTTTCCTGCTTTGTTGAAGATTATTTGACCATATAGTTGTGGATCCATTTCTGGGTTCTCTATTCTGTTCCATTGATCAATATGTCTATTTTTGTGCCAGTACCATACTGTCTTGATGATTACAGCTTTGTAATACAGCTTGAAGCCTGGAATTATGGTGCCTCCATGTTTGGTTTTCTTTTTTAACATTACTTTGGGTATTTGGGGTCTTTTCTGGTTCTATATAAATTTTAGAATAGTTTGTTCTAGCTCCATAAAAAATACTGGTGTTAATTTTGATAGGGATTGCATTGAATATGTAGATTGCTTTGAGTAGTATAGACATTTTAATATTTGTTCTCCCAATCCATGAGTACAGAATATCTTCCCATTTCTTTTTGTCTTCTTCAATTTCTTTCATAAGTGTTCCATAGATCTTTTACCTCTTTGGTTAGGTTTATTCCTAGGTATCAAATTGTTTGGTGCAATTATAAATGGGCTTGATTCCTTGATTTCTTTTTCTGCTACTTCATTATTGATACATAGAAATGCAATAGAGTTCTGTACATTGATTTTATATCTTTTGACTTTACTGAGTTCCTGTCTTAGTTATAGCAATATTTTGGTGGAGTCTTGAGTTTTCTATATAAACTATCATGTTTTCTGCAAAAAGTGGCAGTTTGACACCTTCTTTGCTGATTTGGAGGCCTTTTATTTATTTCTGCTGTCTGATTAGTGAGGCTAGGACTTTATGTTGAACAACAATGCTGATAGTGGACATCCCTGTCATGTTCCTGACCTTAGGGGAAAAGCTGTTTTTCTCCATTGAGGATATTAGCTGTGGGTCTTTTGTATATCGCCTTGATGATGTTGAGGTATTTTCTTTCTATTCCTACTTTCTGGAGGGTTTTTTTTTTTAATCTAGAAATTATGCTATTTTGTAAATACTTATAAAAATATTTGTGAGAGACAGGAGAGGCAGAGACACAGGCAGAGGGAGAAACAGGCTCCCTGTGGGGAGCCCAACGTGGGACTCGATCCCAGGACCCTGGAATCACACCCTGAGCCAAAGGCAGACATTCAACCACTGAGCCACCCAGATGCCCCAAGATGCTGTATTTTGATGTCAAATGCTTTGTCTGAGTCTATTGAGAGAATCACATAGTTCTATTAAATCTTCTTTAAATGTTTGGTAAAAACTTGTTTGTAAAACTATCTGGTGCTGGACCTTTGTTGTTAGGTGTTTTTGATTACCTATTCAATTTCATTTGTAATAATCTGTTCCAGCTATTTCTTCCCAATTCAGTTTTTATGTCCAATTTGATGCCATATAATTTTGTAATAATATTCTCTTATAGTCCTTTGCATTACTGTTGAGTTGATTGTCCATTTTTTATTTTGTTTGAGTCCTCTCATTTTTTACCTTTTAAAAATTGAATCTGACTAAGAATTCATTAATTTTGTTGATCTTTTCAAAAAATGAACTCCTAGCTTTATTGATCTTTTCTTGTTTGGATTTTTTTTTGTTTATATTTTGTTTATTCCTCTTCTAATCTTTATTTTTCTTCTACTCATTTTGGGTTTTTCTTTCTCTGATTTTTCTAACTCCTTAAGTTGTAAGGTTAGGTTGTTTTTTGGAGATTTTTCTTCCTTCTTGATGTAGGACTGTATTGCTACAACCTTCCCTCTTAGAAATGCTTTTGCTGCATCCCAAAGATTTTAGACTGTGGTATTTTCATTTTCATTTCTCTCCATGTATTTTTAAAAATTTCCTCTCTGATTTCTTGATTGACCTATTCATTGTTTAGCAGAAAATTACACATAATTTTCATAATTATGTGTAAAATTTCATAATTTTCAGGAGTTCTTCCTGAATTTTTTCTTGTGGTTGACTTCTAGTTTCATAGTGTTGTAATCAGAAAATATGCATGGTATGATTTTAATCTTTTTGTATTTGTTGAGGCCTGATTTATGACCCAAAAAATGACCTATTCTGGAGAATATTCCATGTGCAGTTGAAAAGAATGTGTATTGAAAAGAATGTGTATTCCTATATTTTAGGATGAAATTTTCTGAATATATTTGTTAAGTCTATCTGGTCCACCATGTCATTCAAAGTCATTGTTTTACCTGTTGATTTTCTGTGTAGATGATCTATCCATTGATGTAAGTGGAATGTTAAAATACTATTTTTGTATTGTTTTCAATTTGTTCTTTTTTTGTTATTAATGGTCCTATGTATATAAGGGAAGGGAGAAGAAATGTGTGGGAAATATCAGAAAGGGAGACAGAACATGAAGACTCCTAACTCTGGGAAATGAACTAGGGGTGATGGAAGGGGAGGAGGACGGGGGGTGGGGGTGAATGGGTGACGGGCACTGAGGGGGGCACTTGATGGGATGAGCACTGGGTGTTATTCTGTATGTTGGTAAATTGAACACCAATAAAAAATAAATTTATTATAAAAAAATGGTCCTATGTATTCGGGAACTCCTGTGTTGGGTCTATCAATATTTATAATTGCTAAATCTTTTTGTTTGACTGTACCCTTTATTATTATATGGTGATTTCACTTATGTCTTTTGTTACAGTATTTAAGATCTAGTTTGCTACTCTGGCTTTCTTTTGACATCAATTTGCATGGCACACGTTTCTCCACTCCCTCACATTCAATCTGCAGGTGTCTAGGTTTAAAACCAGTATTTTGTAAGCAGCATATAGATGGGTCTTTTTTGTTTTTATTTTAATCCATTCTGACATTCTATGTCCTTAATTGGAGTGTTTAGTCCATCCATTTACATCCAAATAAATTATTGATAAATATTTATTTAGTGCCATTTCATTACTTGTGTTGTGGTATTTGCTTATGAAGCTTTTCTGAGATCCTTTCTTTTTGGGTCAGTTTTGTTCTCTCCTTTCCACTCAAAGACTCCCCTTTAATGTGTCTTACAGGGATGCTTAGTGGTCACAAACTTGTTTAGTTTTTGTTTGTCTGGGAAACATTATCTCTTCTTCCATTCTGAATGATAGTCTCGATGCATAGAACATTCTTGGCTGCAGACTTCTTCCATTCAGCACTTTGAATAAATCATACTCATATGAATTCAAACAAATTCAGTAAAGTTGCAGGATACGAAATCAACAAACAGAAATCTGTTGCATTTTTCTACGCCAATAATGAAGCAGCAGAAACAGAAATTAAGGAAATAGTCTCATTTACAATTGGACCAAAACCAATAAGATACCTTGGAATAAACCTAACAAAAGAAGTGAAAGACCTGTACTCTGAAATTATAAAACACTGATGAAAGAAATTGAAGACTATATGAACAAATGGAAAGACAGTCCATGCTTATGGATGGGAAGAACAAGCATTGTTAAAATTTCCATACTATCCAAGGCAATTTACAGATTTAATACATTCCCTATCAAAATCCAATAGTTTTTTCACAGAACTAGAAAAAATATCTATAAAATTTGTATGAAACCACAAAGACCCCAGATAGCCAAAACAATATTATAAGAAAAACTGGGGATATCACAATATCAGATTCCAAGTTGTATTACAAAGTTGTAGTAATCAAAATAGTATGGTGCTAGCACAAAAATAGACACATAGATCAATGGATCTATTCTAATAGAGAACCCAGAAATAAACCCATGATGTTACAGGCAATAATCTTCAACAAAGTGGGCAAGAATATGCAGTAGGAAAACAATAGTCTCTTCAACAATGTGTTGGGGAAAACTGGACAGCTGCATACAAAAGAATGAAACTGGACCCCTTTTTTACATGATATACAAAAATGGACTAAAAACGGTTAAAGACCTAAATGTGAGACCTGACAATATAAAAATCCTAGGAGACAGTACAGTTGGTAATTTCTCTGACATTGGCAGTACCACTTTTCTAATACATCTTCTAAGTCAAGGGGAACCAAAGCATAAATAAATAATTGCAACTACATCAAAATAAAAAGCTTCTGCACAGCAAAGGAATCAAATCAACAAAACTAAAAGACAACATACTGATTGGGATCAGATATATAAGGGGATATATGTGATAAGGGGTTAGCATTCAAGATATATAGGGGCACCCAGGTGGCTCAGCTGTTGGGTGTCTGCTTTCGGCTCAGGGCATGATCCTGGAGTCTGGGGATCGAGTCCCGCGTCAGGCTCCCTGCATGGAGTCTGCCTGTGCTCTCTCCCCTCTCTCATGAGTAATAAAATCTTTAAAATATATATATTTATATGTGTGTGTGTGTGTGTATGTGTGTGTGTGTGTGTGTGTGTGTGTGTGTGTGTGTATAGGAACTTCTACAACTCAGCACCAAAAAAAAAAAAAATTCAATTAAAAAATGGGTAGAAGACATATACGGCTATTTCTTCTAAGATGACACACAGATGACCAGAAGATACATGAAAAGATGGTCAACATCATTATCATGGAAATACAAACAAAACCCACAATGAGCTATCACCTCACACCTGTCAGAATGGCTAAAATCAAAACTGCTTGAAACAGTAAGTGTTAAGGATGTGGAGAGAAAGGACCCCTCTTACACTCTTGGTGGGAATAGAAACTGGTGTAGCCACTATGGAAAATAATATGGAGGTGCCTCAAAAAATAAAAAATAGAATCATATAATCCAGTAATTCAATACTGGATATTTAGCCAAAAAAACACATTCATTCAAAAAGATATACGAACCCCCTTTTGTTGCATCATTTGTTAGAATAGCCAAAATATATTGGCAAGTCAAGTATATATGGTTAGATGAATGGGTAGATATATAAATATATATATAATATGCATAATATGCTATATATATTTATATATATTCATATAAAAGAATTATTTGTTGTCATTTGCAACAACTGGGTGGATCTAGAAAGTATAATCCTAAGTGAAATAAGTCAATCAGCAATGGAGAAATAGCATGATTTCACTCATGTGGAATTTAAGAAACAGAACAAATGAACAAAGCAAAAACAAACAGGAAAAATCAGAGAGGAAAACAAATCATGAGACACTCTTAACTCTTGGAAACAAACTGAGGGTCGCTGAAGGGGAGGCGGGTGGGGGGATGAGGTAACTGGGTGACAGACATTAAGTAGGACACATGATGTAATGAGCACTGAGTGTTAAATGCAATTGACGAATTACTGACACCTACATCTAAAACTAATGATGTACTATATGTTGGCAAATTGAATTTAAATTTTAAAGAAAGAAACCCAAAAAACCCCCTAGACTCTTAGATATAGAGAAGAAACTGGAGATTACCAAAGGAAAGGTGGTTGGGGAGATGGGTGAATTAGATGAAGGGGATTAAGAGTATACTTATGATGAGCACTGGGTAATGTATAAAATTATTGAATCAGGATAGTGTACATCTGAAACTAATGTAACACTGTACATTATACTGTAAATAAGTTTTTGAAAATGACTTAACTTTACTCAGCACAAAAACATTCATACTGTGGAGAAATACTATGGATGTTAACGTGGAAAACATTTCATAACCTTGTAATAATATATGGTGACAGATGGCAACTACACTTACAGCAATGAGCATTAAGTAATGATAGAGTTGTGGAATCACTATGTTGCACACCAGAAACTTATATAACAACTTCATTTATATACTTCAATAAATTTTAGAAATGTAAAAAATATACCATGCCATCCTAACTGTACAAATTTCAAATAATGAATATTTAATGTAAATATTTTCATTTAAAAAAAAAGGAAAAATAATCTAACTGGTGGTTGCCAAAAGTGGGTGTTAGGGGGTGAAGGAATTGGATTATGGTGGTCAAAAGGTAGAATTTTTCAGTTACAGGTTAAATAAATACTGGGAGTGTATGTACAACATGTACAGTTAACACTTCTGTACAGTAGATTTGAAAGTTTCTAAGAGATCTTAAAAACTCTTATCACAAAGAATAAAACATTTTTTCTTTTGTTTTTGTGCTTATACATGATGGATATTATCTAAACATAATATGCTAGTCATTTCACAATATATTTATCTTTATGCTGTACACCTTTCCCTTACAGTGCTATATGCTAATTATATCTCAAACAGAAACAAAGATAGAAAGTGTGAATGGTTGTTACATGTACAGAGTTGGTCATATAGACATAAAATACCTATAGAAAAATGTTCAAGAAATCAATTCTATTCATTACACCTAGGGAGGGAACCAGGAGTATAAATTTAGAGGGTGTGTACCTCCTTGGTCCTTTAGAATTTTAAATATATGAATCTAAAAATCATACCAATTTGAAACATTTCTTCTTTTCTAATATAGTAATCAATGCTATAATCTTCCCACTAAGCACTGCTTTTGCTATTTCCTTCCAATTTCAATATTTCATTTTTATTTAGTAAAAAAATAAGTGTTTTTATTTAAATATTTAAATTCAATTTTTTTTCTTGGGGGGGGATGTTGTCTTTTAGATGCGAGATACTAAACTTTGTTTGTATATGGATAGTAATAATTCCTGAAAGGGAGAGAGAGTGGCCATGTATACAGTAGTAGGAAGCAGAAGGAAGAGCATCTGACGGAATCTCTGCAACTACTTGCAGAAAACAAAAGGATGAAAGTATGGCGCCTTGAGGAATGGTGGCACATGGATTCCATTCCCCTTAGTTTTCTTTAAAAATGTGAGAAGTCTGCAATTGAGGGCATGTGTGGACATAAAAGGAACAGACGAATAAGTGTTATGATGGAAACATAACCCACTTCCTCCAGGGAAGAAGTTAAATGTTTTTTTTTTTTGCAGGTATAGAGAAGGCAGATGGCTGGGTATTGCCAGGTTGAATGGTGCAGAGGGACAGAGGGGTGCAGGAGTTGAGAAGATGTGCAGCAGGGACATAATGATGGGTTGTAGAGGTCCAAAGGGACCAGAAGGAAAATGAGGCCATTGGGGTGAGAGTAGTGACACCGCATTGCAGGAGTACTGGGGAAGGGGAGAGCCCAGAAACAGGTGAAGGGAGATTGAGATCTGAAACCACAGATGCGGTTCCCTGGGAGACAAGCTTGAGAGTAATACATGAGCCCAGAGGACAACAGTCTGAGATGCCTTGGCTACTTCTCCATGTTTGCATCCTGTAGTAGGGCTCAAGGAAAGAACACAGTTCAGTGTGTCTCACTTCTCACCCACAGCCTCCACTCTCTCCCTATGTATTGGGAATGGTTGAGAAGCTTCTTCTCCCTGACACTGATCTTTGCATACCCCATACCAGCAGAGCATGATGGTTTTCATGATGGTTTCATTCCCTACATTCCATGGATCATTGCAGAGGATTTCCATCACACCCTGATTTCACTCAGGGGTGGGAGAAAATAGTCAATGCTGGCTGAGAACACAAAGGATGGTCATGAAGGTAAGGTAATGTATACGAAGTACCAACCTAGCCCAAATTAGATGCCAGGAAAGCTAGTTTTCTTCTCTTCCCTGCCTAGTAAGGGGTGTGAGAGCCAGATTGTCGTGTTACCCTGATTTTGCTCCAAATTCATACAAATATCCCCAGAGTTTTTTATTCTATAAGCCTTCAAGCACGTGTGACTCTAAGGCAGGAGGTCTTTTCTCAATGAACTTATTACACGAATGGACATGGTAAAAGAACTCTTTCCACCAAATGACTTATAATAGATTGGCTCCCTTGATCCCACTTTTCTTGTCACCAAAATACTGTGTTTTATGAGGAACTTCAAAGTCTGGAAACCAACTCCCTGCAATAGCACTCTATAAGCAGTTCTGGAATTGAGAATTCAGAGCTACATTGATTGCATGGGAGCAGTCAGCCCTGATAAGGCATGCCTGTGGAGTCTACAAGAGCAAGGATACCAAAACTCAGCAGCAGCATTTTCCACAGGCCCAGCTGTGTGTGGCCACTCTCATACCAGCCCTCATTTATAGAGTCTTGTTCAGGATACAAAATGTGGTTATCAATAGCCTCAGAGATTTCCAATTCAAGATGTTACCCTGGGAGGATCCTGAACTCACCCCTTCCAATGGACACTCCAAATCTATAGCTATATACCAAATAATTTGCTCCAAAAGAAACCCCAAAACTAGCTGATTTCTATATATCAGGTGAATAAGAAATCACTCAAATCAATATAGTTAAGAGAAGTTGAGACACAATCTCACCATATACCCCATACCCAGTATAGTGAACCACAATCAGGAGGAAACTCACAACCCAAAGCCTTTCCCTGAGAAGGAAAAAGTTTTAATCCCACAGCTTGCATGCCAACTTTTAAGACCTGCAGGTGAGAGATGAGCCCCCCAAACATCGAGCTTTGAAAGCAAACAGGGTTTGTATCCGTGAGACCCTCAAGACTCTAGTGATCTGAGAAAAAGTTTCCTGTAAAGCATCTCACATTTCTGTGAAAGAGCCTATTTACTTATCTTAAAGCCTTGGGCTGAGGGCAGGCATCTAATTCAACACACATCTGGGATCAACCAAAATCCTCTCAATATGGAAGCCAGCCAGTAGCATTTTTGCTCTCTCCCTCTGCCATGCTCCAAATTGCCAATTTCTCTGTGATAGATTTGCAGCATATGTCTGGTGCCTTGTTTTTTGTTGTTGTTGTTGTTGTTGTTTTGTTTTTTGTTTTTGTTTGTTTGTTTGTTTTGTTTTGTTTTGTTTTGTTTTCATGGCTGCTGCCCACAGGATGCCCCTTGATCACCCAGCTCTGGTGGTTATCAGGGCTTATGTTAGAAGCTTCTACAAGCCTGTAGCAGTGAAATAGTTGTTAATCAACCACTACTACCCACACAATGGAGAGGGAGCAGATTGAAACACACCCCTGGTATTTTTGTGAAGGAGGACAACTTATCATCAGAGTGATGGCGTGAAAGAGGGTGTACTAATTAAACACACATCTAGGGACTGACTATGATTTTTTTCCAGAGACTGAAGTTGGCAGGGATCATATTCACATTCCCTCTCTGCCCTATCACAAAGCACCAGTGTCTTCCTAAAAGAAGCTTTTGCACATGTCTGATGCCCTAGCTTTTGTGCCTGCCACCCAGAAGGCACATTCTCTGATTGCTAGATTATGGTAGCCCGTGAGGCTGCTATTCCTGGGTTGATTGGGATGGTATCAAATAGAAGTCTTAACTAGCCATCAGTACAGAGGGAGAAGACAGAAGAAGCCCTTCTTCCAGTCTTCACTCTAAGAGGTATATTTGTATACCTCAAAAACTGCTGCCTGAGGATATAGCTTCCAATCACATGGAATCAGGTGCTGACTGAAATACTCCCTTTTCAGGACACAGATCTTGGCATGCCTCAACTATTGGGAACACTAAGGATAAATCAGTATGCTTGAACAAAACGTTTTGAGAGATAACACATAACTAGGGAGGATTTAACAATAAGGTTCATCTCCTATGTGAGGCCATTCCCCCAAGGCTGAAAGTCTTGACTATTTATCTTACGCATGGAAACCAACACAGGGAGTCAAGGAAAATGAATAAACAGGAATATGACCCAAAAAGTACAATATCAGAAAAAGGCCCTAACACATTGGAGATAAGTAATTTACTCAATAACAGCCATAAAGATGCTCATACAAGTTAACTAATAAAGCTCTAACAACTGATCCTGAAGAAGTGGAAATCTGAATTGATGAAGTATTCAGAATAATCGTCTTGGAGAAGTTTAATGAACTATAAGAACATAGAAATGGGCAGCTACATGGACAACTAGGAAAATAATACATGAACAAAACAACAAGGTTGATGAGGCAATAGAAATTATTTTTAAAAAAACATTTTAGAACCAAAAAATACAATAGCTGAACTTAAGAATTCAATAAATAGCTTCCATAGAATATATAGCCACATAGAAGAAACATCATGACTTGGAAAATAAGATACTTCAAATTATTTAGTAAAAAGAGCAAGAAAAACAAGAATGAAAGAATGGAGAAAGTCTAAGGGAATTATGGGGCATAAGAAACAATATTCACATTATGGCACCTCCAGGAGAAGAGAAAGAGGAGGAAACAGAAAATATATTTAAAACAATAATGTCTGAAAACTTCTCAAACCTGGGGAAAGTCATTCAATCTAAGAGCCCCAAAATATTCCAAATAGGTTGAAAACAAATAGGGCAACACTGAGACATATTACAATTAAATCATCAAAATTCAGAGATAAAGATAGCATTTTTAAAAAAGATTTTATTTATTTATTCATGAGAGATACAGAGAGAGGCAGAGACACAGGCAGAGGGAGAAGCAGGCTCCATGCAGGGAACCCGACACGAGACTGGATCCGGGGTCTCCAAGATCAGGCCCTGGGCTGAAGGCGGCGCTAAACTGCTGAGCCACTGGGACTGCCCAAGATAGCATTTTAAAAGCAGTAAGAGAAAAGTTACATAGGAAAGAACCTTCATATGACTACTAGCAGATTTTCTCAACAGAAACTTTTCTGGCCAGGAGAGAATGTCATAATATATTCAAAATATTGAAAGAAAAAATGTTTACAAAAATATTACACCCATTGAAGTGGTATTTCAGACATGAAGAAGGGATAAAGACTTGCCTGAACAAACAAAATTAAAGGAATTCATCATCAGACATGCCTTACCAGAAATGTAAAAGGAGTTCTTTGAAAGTAAATAAAAGAACACTAATTAACATTATAATGACATAAGAAGACAGTCTAAAACTTGCCAGTAGTGGAAATTATAGTCAAAGTTGAATTTTGTACATGGCAATGATAGTGCAAAATTTACTTACATCTCTAAAGTTAAAAAAACAAATGGCATTAGTTACACAATATGAAAATATGTAAACTGCAACAATGATAACTCAAAATGTGAGGGTGAGGAGAAATGTGAAGACGAATTCTTTTGAAGTTCATTTGTTACTAGTTTAAAATAGTGTTATAGTGGGATCCCTAGGTGGCTCAGCGGTTTAGCTCCTGCCTTTGGCCCAGGGCATGATCCTGGAGTCCCGGGATTGAGTCCCACGTCGGGCTCCAGGCATGGAGTCTGCTTCTCCCTCTCCCTGTGTCTCTGCCTCTCTCTCTCTCTCTCTCTCTCTCTCTATCATAAATGAATAAATAAATCTTTAAATTAAATAAAATAGTGTTACAATTTTAAGATATTTTGTGTAGCCCTCATGTAATCACAAGGGAAAACCCTATTCTAGTGACACGAAAGAATATAAAGAAGTAAAAATATGCTGATATCACAGGACACTAATATACACACAAAAAGATAGCAGAATTAAGGAAAAAACAAACAACGGATCTATAAAACAACCAAAAGACAACTAACGCAATAGCAAAAGTAAGCTCTTGTTTATCATAATTATTTTCAACACAAACAGATAAAATTCTCCAATTAAAAGACAAAGAATAGCTGACTAGACTAAAAGATCAAGGGATATTTTCCCTGACAGAGATCCACTTTAACCTTAAAGACACACAAAGACCTACAGTGAAGGGATGTGAAAGGTATTTCCAGCAAATGGTAACCATAAAAAGAGAAGGGGTAGTTATACGAATTTCATACAAAATAGACTTTGAACAAAAAAAAAATGATAAAAAGAGACAAGGTCATTATATAACGATAAAGGCGGCAATCAAGGATATATAGCAGCCATAAATATGTATGTGCCCATCAATAAGGCACCTAAATACATAAAGTAAAATCTAATAGAGGTAAAAAGAGACATAGCAATACAATAATATTTGAAGACTTTAATATTCCATTCTCAACAATGGATAGATGATCTAGACATATACGCAATAAGGAAAAAGTGGATTTGAACAATGCTATAGACAAAATGACCTAAGAGACATGCGACAAATGTTCTGACAACAGAATACATGTTCTTCTCAACTATACATGGAACATTTTATAGAACAGACCATATGTTAAGCCCCAAAACAAGGCTTAGTTTATAAAAATCTTTTACTAAAAAAGATTGAAATTGTACCAATTATCTTTTCTGACCATGAGGGTAAGAAACTAGATATCAATTATGAACAGAAAACTCTTGATGAACACATGAAAATTAAACAATGTTTTTCTGAGCAATATAGCAAGGAATAAATTGATGGCAAATTAAAAAGTATATTGAGGCAAACAAAAATGGAAACATAGCATACCAAAACTTAACAGGATACACCAAGCAGTTTTAAGAGAGAGGTTCATAGCGATAAACACTTAACATTAAGAAAAATCCCAAACAGTCTAACTCTACACTTTAAGGAACTAGAAAAAAAGGAGAACTGAGGTCAAAGAGAGCAGAAGAAAGGAAATAATAAAGATTAGAGCAGAAGAGAAACACAAAAAGAAGAGGAGGAGGAGGAGTGGGAGAAAGAAAAAAAAAGAGAAGAGAAAAGAAAAGAAATGAAGAAGAGAAAAGAAAAGAGAAACCTAAAAAGCTATTCTGGACATCATACAGATGTCAAAATAGCCAAAATAAAACCAAATCATTGATGTAGTAATCAGTAAAAACTTATTGTGCATACATGAGAAAGACAGTTTGCAAAGTGGTAGCACTCAAACCAAAACATGGAATGAGGTTCATTGATATGCTCATATTAGGCAGTTTATATCAAGGGAAATCAGTGACTTTTACCAATCATAGTGATTGGTAACAATATTTCAATTTTCAGTGGTCACTTTATATCAACCTTTGGAAAGCGTTTAAGTTTTGCTTATCATTTCCAGAGGCACAAGCAAGAAATGCTCCAAGTCAAATTAGCTTTGCAAAATGAGCTAAATTAAATTTTGTTTATACAACAAAAGTGATTTGGTATGGTCAGAGGACTTAAGATTGGCTCTCATTCATTTCCAATTTCAACCCTAGAAATAAAAGAAAAAATTTTAGAAACATACCAATTACCAAGACTGAATGAGGAAGAAACAGAAAGTCTGGAAGGACCAACCACTGGGAAGGAGATTTAATCAGTAATGAAAAACGTCCCAACACAGAATAGTATAGGACCAGATGTATTCACTGGTGAGTTTTACAACCATTTAAAGAAGTGTAAGGCCAATACTTCTTACACTCTTCCAAAAAAATGAAAGGGGAAGTAACTCTGCCAAACTGATTTTTAGGAGGCCAATATCATCTTAAAGCTAGAAAAGAACTATCAGAAAATAAAACTGACCCATAATCACGATGAACACAGATACAAATATCCTCAATAAAATACAACAAACTGAATTTAGCAGTATTTTAAAAGGATTACTCACTATGATCAACTGGGATTTCTATGTAGGATGTAAGGATGGTTCAACATACAAAAATCAATCAGTGTGATACATCCCATCACATTAAAAGAATAAGAGAAAAATATATAATCATTTCAATAGATGCAAGAAAAGCATTTGACAAAATTCAACATCTGCTTAATGATCAAAACTCTTAATTAGGTACAGAAAAATGTACCTCAAAAACCAAGGGCATTAAAAAAAACAAAAACCAAAATAAATAAATAAAAAAGACATATATAATAATCCCACAACTAGTAACATACTATATGGTGAAAGGTTGAAAGATGTTCCTCTAAGAGTAGGTACAAGACAAAAGGTGCCCACTCTTGCCATTCAACAGAGTGCTGGAAGTCCTTGCCAGAATCATTAGGAAAGAAATAAATAAGGCACCAGAATTGGAAAGGAAGAAGTAAAAATTGTCTCTATTTGCAGATGGCCTGATTGTATATACAGAAAAATCCCCAAAATTCTATAAAAAAAAACTGTTGTAGGTCATCAAAAAATTTAGTAAAATTACAGGACAAAAAATTAACATACAAAACTCAGTCATGCTTTATATAGTAGGAAAAATTACCTGAATAAAGATATAAGAAATTCCATTTATGACAGAAAGAAAAACAATAAAATACTTAGAAATAACCTTAACCAAGGATGTTAAAGATCTTTAAAAAAACTACAAGACACATTTGAGAAATATAAAAATTAGTGAAAGGGAATAAAGGGGAAAGGAGTGAAAATATCAGTGAGGGTGACAAAACATGAGAGACACCTAACTCTGGGAAATGACAAGGGGTAGTGGAAAGGGAAGTGGGCAGGGGGTTGGGGTGACTAGGTGATGGGCACTGAGGGGGGCACTTGGTGGGATGAGCACTGGGTGTTATATGTTGGCAAATTGAACTCCAATAAAATTAGAATGACCAGCAGAAAAAAACATTAAAAAAAACACTACAAGACATTTATGAAAAAAAAGATGCAAATAAAATGGAAAAGTACCCCATATTTGTGGATTGGAAAATTAAAATTATTAAAATGTCAGTACAAAAAAAAATGTCAATACTATCAAAAGCCATCATAGCTTCAATGCAATTTCTACCAAGATTCCAAGGACTTTTTTTTAAACAGTGGTATAAAAGCAATTCTAAAATATCTATGAAACCACAAAACAACCAGAGTAAACAAAGCAATCCTAAGAAAGAATTTTTTAAAAAGTATTACACTTTGTGGTTTCAAGCTACACCACACAGCTATAGTAATCAAAATAGTATGGTTCTGGGTATAAAAACAGATAAATAGATCACTGAAATTGGACCTAAAAGCCCAGGAATAAACCCAGACTTTTTTTTTATTAGTATTTGACAAGAGATCCAAGAATACTCAATAGAGAAGAGATAATGTCTCAAAGGGTGGTTCTGGGAAAATTGTGTATTCAAATGAGAAGAATGAAACTAAACCCCTATCTTACAGTCTCGCAAAAACTAACTCTAAATGGATTAAAGACTTAAATATAATACCTGAAACCATCATACAAGAAAACCTTCTTGACCTGGATCTTGGCAATGATTTTTTTGGGTAGAAAAACCAAAGCACCAGTGACAAAATCAGACAAAAACAATTGGGGCTATGTTGGAAAAAGCTCCTTCACATCAAAAGAAACAGTCAACAAAGTGAAAAAAGAGCTTATAAAATAGGAAAAGATATTTCTGCACAATTTATGAAATAAGAGTTTAATGTCTAAATTATGCAACTCAATAACAAAACCCCCAATAATCTAATTAATAAAGGGGAAGAGCCCTAGTCGTCCAAAGACGACCTATAGATGCCCAACAAGTACATGAAAAAAAATGTTCAATATAAGTAGCCACTAGAGAAATTGAAATCAAAACCATGAGATATCACACTTCATGCCTATTAAAATGGCTAATATCTAGAAGAGATAACATACACAGGAGAGGATGTGGACAAAGGGAAATCTCATACTATTGCTAGGATTGTAAATGGGTACAGCCACTAAGGAAACACATGGAAGTTACTTTAAAAATTAAAAATCAAACTATCGTATGATCCAGCAATTCCACTTCTGAGAATATATCCACAGGATATGAAAATACTAACCTGGAGGGGTAACTGCACCCTCATGTTCATTGCAGCATTATTTTTAATATCCAAGACATGGAAACAACCTATTGCCCATCAATCAATGGATGAACAGATAAAGAATTTGTTTTTTTTTTAAGATTTTATTTATTTATTTATGATAGAGAGAGAGAGAGAGAGAGGCAGGGTCCATGCCGGGAACTCGATGCGGGACTTGATCTCGGGACTCCAGGATCGCGCCCTGGGCCAAAGGCAGGCGCTAAACTACTGAGCCACCCAGGGATCCCCAAGAATTTGTTGTTACTGCATATATGTGTGCATACTTGTGTGTGTGTGTGTGTGTGTGTGTGTGTGTGTGTGTATACTGAATATATAATGAAATATTCAGCCATATGAAATGAGAATATCTTGCCTTTTGCAACAGTATGGATGGAATTTTAGGACATTATGCAAAGTCAGACAGAAAAAGAGTGCTATAAGATCTCACATATATGTGGAATCAAATGCAGAGTGGAACAACACAAAACTCAAAGCAAAAGGGATTATATTTGTGGTAACCAAAGACAGGATTTGGGGAGAAGGAAAATAGGAGAAAGGTGATCAAAATATTTAAACTTCCAGTTACAACATATATAAGTACTAGGGATGTACTATACAGAATATAACTATAATTATTATAGATGCTGTATTATATGTATAAATATTGTTAAAAGAGTAACTCCTAAGAGCTCTCATCACAGGGTAAGATTTAATTTTTTTATTATATGTTTATTAGATGATGGAGAATAACTAAATTCCTAGCAATAATTTTGTTTTACAATATATGTCAAGCCATTTTGCTGTACACCTTAAGCATATACAGTGATGTGTGTCAGTTCTATCTTAATAAGCCTAGAAAAAAATGCTCCTCGAGCTCATGCGCCAAGAAAGAATGTCAATGTAGTGATAGAAGATGTAATAAAGTTCCACATAGAAGTCATTGATCTAAGAACACAATAACTGAACTGGAAAACAGAGGGTTCATCAGCAGATTAGAAGAAGTGAAAGAAACAGTCAGTGAACCTGATGACAAAGTGGTGGAACTCTTCCAATCAGAGAAGCAAAAAGAAAAATTTATAAAAAAGAGTAAAGGTAAATTAAGGGACTTATGTGACAATATCAAGCATACTTACTTCCACATTTTTTGGGTCACAGAGGAAGACAAAAAAGGCAAGAAAAATTATTTGAAGAAATAATGGCTGAAACTTTCCTACCTTGGTAGGAAAAGGGACATCTAAATCCAGGAAGCTGAAGGAGTTCAAAAGTAAAACGATTTTTTCTAGGTATGCCTCTTAAGGCAAAGGAAATAAATGCAAAAATAAACCACTGGGACTACAGCAAAACAAAAAGATATTACACAGCAAAGGAAATAATGAAACTACAAGGCAACATACTGATAGAAGATATTTGCAAATGACATATTTGATAAAGTATTGGTTTCCAAAATATGTAAATAACTTATACAACTCAACATCCAAAAAAAATTAATTTTAAAATTGGGCAGCAGACACGAAAAGACATATCTCCAATGAAGACATCCAGATGCCCACCACACACAGGAAAAAAAAATGCCCTAAATCGTTCATCATCAGGGAAATGTAAATCAAAGCTACAATGAGGTATCATCTCACATATATCAGAATAGCTAAAATTAATAACATGAAAAACAAGTGCTGCCAGGACTTAGAGAGAAAAGAGTCCTCTTGCTCTGTTGGTGGGCATGCAAACTGGTGTATTTACTCTGGAAAACCACAATGCAGTTTACTCAAAAAGCTAAAAATGGAAGTACCGTATGATCCAGTAATTGCACTACTGAGTATATATCCCCAAAATACAAAAAAACAAAAACAAAAACAAAAAACCAAACACAAATTCAAAGGGACAGATTCATCCCTATGTTTGTAGCAACATTGTTTAAAATAGCAAATTACAGAAGCAGCCCAAGTGCCCATTGACTGATGAATGGATGAGGAAGAGGTAAGTATATACATACAATGGAATATTACTCATTCATAAAAAAGAATGAAATTTTGCCATTTGCAATGATATGGTTGGAATTAAATGGTGTGATGCTGAAACATGCAGAGAAAGACAAATACCATATGATTTCACTTATATGTGGAATTTATGAAACAAAAGAGTAGAGGGAAAGAAAAGGGAAAGGCAAACCAAGAAACAAACTCTTAAATATAATTTTCTGGCGGTTACCAAAGGGGTGGTGGGTTGGGGGATGAGTGAAATAGGTAACAGATATTAAGGAAGGCATTTATCATAACTACTATTAGATGATGCATGGAATTTTTGAATCACCATATTGTATACCTTAAATTAATAAGATAAAAACAATTTTAAAAAATCAAGATGAACCAAAGAGGCCTAAAACAGGACTCATTCTAATTCAAGTATCAAAATTAAAGAGGAGAGAATCTTAAAAGCAACAAGAGAAAAACAACTGTTATGCTTCAGGTCATCCCTATAAGACAATAAACAGATTTTTTAGCAGAAACATTACAGGCTAGAAGGGATTGGAGCATTATATTGAAAGTGCTGAAAGAAAAAAATGCCAAAGAAGAGTATCTACCCAGAAAAGTTGTTCTTCAGACTGTAAAGAGAAATAAGATTTTTCTAGAGAAGAAAACACTAAAAGAGGGGGCCGTTGGTGACTCAGTCAGCTAAGTGTCTGATTCTTGATTTTGGCTCAGATCATATCTCAGGGGCCTGGAATCAAGCCCTCCATTGGGCTCCATGGTCAGCAGGGGGTTTGCTTTTCTCATTTTTCCTCTCCCCCTCTCTCCCCCTGCTTACAACTCTGTCTTTCTCTAAAATACTAATTTTTTTTTTTAAGGAAACACTAAAAGAGGTCATTAGCACTAGACCAACTTTATATGAACTGTTTGAGGGATTTCTCTAAGCTGGAATATAAAGATACTAATTATTTACAGGAAACATGAAAATGTAAATCATGCTGTGAAAGGTAAACATATAGTAAAATTCAGAATAATCTCATGTTGTAAGGGTAATAAGGTAATCACTTATAAAAGCTAGTATGAAGTCGAAAGAGACTAAAGTAAAAATAATTATAACTATACAAATCTATTAATGGATACACGATATATTCAGATGTAAGCTATGAAGTAAGAACAAAATGTGGGAAGAGGGAGTAAAAATATAGAGCTCTAGAATGCATTGAAACTTGGGGCACCTGGGTGGCTCAGTTGGTTGAATGTCTGCCTTTGGCTTAAGTCATGATCTCAGGGTTGTGGGATGGAGCCCTGGGTTGGGCTTAATGCTCAGCAGAGTCTGCTGAAGATTCTCTCTCCTGCTCTGTCTGCCCCTCCACTCCTCTGACTTGTTTGCTCTCTTGCAAATAAATAAATCTTAAAAATAAGATTTCAAATAAACAACCTAAGGTTGTACCACAATGAACTAGAAAAAGAAGAGTGAACTAAGCCCAAAGTTATTAGACAGAAGTAAATTAAGATCAGAATGGACATAAATGAGAAAATACTAGAAGGACAACAGCAAAGGTCAATAAAACTAAGAGCTGGTTCTTTGAAAAAAAAAAAAACTGTCGGGGGATCCCTGGGTGCGCAGTGGTTTGGCACTTGCCTTTGGCCCAGGGCGCGATCCTGGAGACCCCGGATCGAATCCCACATCGGGCTCCCGGTGCATGGAGCCTGCTTCTCCCTCTGCCTATGTCTCTGCCTCTCTCTCTCTCTGTGACTATCATAAATAAATAAAAATTAAAAAAAATTAAAAAAACTGTCAAATTTATTAAGCTTGCCTCGAAAAATAGGACTCAAAAATCCGAAGTAAAACAGGATTCATTCAAACACAAAAGATCCTAAGAGACTATCATGAACAACCATACTCCAACAAATTGGTTTCTAAAAACATGCAACCCACCAAAACTGACCTATGAAGAAATAGAAAACCTGAACAGACCTATTATAAGGACACTAAATCAATAAACTGCCTAACAAAGAAAAGCACTGGACCAAATGGTTTCACTAGCAAATTCTGTGACACATTTAAAGAAAAATTAATATAAATATTTCTCAAACTCTTCAAAAAATAGAAAAGGAGGGAATACTCCTAAACTCATTTAAAAGGCCAGCATTGCACCAATACCAAAACTAGACAAGGACACCACAAGAAAATAAATTGCAGGCCAATAGCCCTGATGAACATAGATACAAAAACCCTCAACAAAATATTACCAAACTAAATACAAAAATACTTTAAAATTATCATACACCATGATCAAGTGGGATTTTTTCAAAGGAAGAAAGAATGGTTCAACATCTGCAAATCAGTATGTGATAAACAAGAACAAAATGAAGGATAAAATTATAATCATTTCCCTAGAAATGACACAGAAACAGTTGACAAAATTCAAAATTTATAATAAAAAAATCTCACCAAAGTGAGTATTTCAATGTAATGATGATCATATGTAATGAGCCTACAGCTATCATCATACTCACTAAAAATTTGAAAATCTTCCTTTAAGATAAAGAACAAGACAATGATGCCCATTTGTACTCATTTTATTCAATATAGGAATAGAAATCCTAGCCACAGTGATGAGGCAAGAAAAAACAAGTAAAAGACATCCACTCGGAAAATAAGTAAAACTTTCACTATTTGCACATGGCCTAGTATCATAAAAAAACTAAAGACTTCACCAGAAAAAAAATGTTAGAATTCCTCTAGGAAAAGCTGTTAGAACTCCTCAGTGAAGCTACAGGACACAAAATCAATATATACAAATCTGTTGCATTTTTACACACTAATAAACTATCAGAAAGAGAAATTTTTTAAAGTCCCATTTATGATTGCATTGAAAAGAAGATACCCAGGAATAATCTGAAGGAGGTTAAAGACCTATACTCAAAACTATGACAATAATGAAAACACTTGAAGTCACAAATAAATGGGAAGATAATCTGTGCTCGTGGACTGGAAAAATATTGTTAAAATGTTCATATGACCCAAAGCAATCTACTGATTCAATGCAGTCCCCCCAAGATGGCATTTTTTTTTCCCAGAAAAAGAAAACAATCTTAAAACTTATATGGAACCACAAAAGACTTCCAATAGCCAAAGCAATCTTGGGAAGAGCAAAGCCAGAGGCATGATGTTCCCTGATATGAAGCTATAGTAAATCTGTACTAATAAAAAATATGCTCTTGGCAAAAAAACAGACAAAAATCCATAGAGCAGAATACAGAGCCCATAAATAAACTCACACACACATATGGCCAATTGATTTATTCAAAGGAGCCAAAAGTATACAAGGGGAAAGGACAGTTTTTCTTTTCCAATAAATAGCAGTGAGAAACCTGGACAGCCACACGCAAAAGAATGAAACTGGACCAGGATTTTATACATACACGTGCAGAAATTAACTCAAAATGGATTAAAGATTTGATCTTAAAGTAAAACTCTTCAAGGACAATGTAGTGGATATGCTCTTTGACATCAATCTTGGGAATAATTTTTTTTGGATTTGACACCAAAAGCAAATACAACAAAAACAAATGAGACTACGTTGAAATAAAATGCTTCTGCACAGAAAAGGAAACTAATAAAATGAAAAGGCAACCCACTGAATGAGAGAAGATATTTGCAAATGATCCACCTGATAAAGAATATCTAAAATATACAAAGAACTGTACAGCAACAAAAAGTAAATATCCAATTAACAAACGGGCAGAGGCCCTCAACAGACATTTTTCCAAAGAAAACACACCGATGGCCAACAGATACATGAAAAGATGCTCAACATTACTAATCACAGGGAAATGAAAATCAAAACCACAGTGATGTATCACAGTATGCTTGTCAAAATAGCTAAAATAAAAAAGACAAGAAGTAACTAGTGTTGGCAAGGGTATGGAGAAAAAGGAAACGTCATGCACTGTGGGTGGGAATACAAACTGGTGCAGCCACTGTGGAATACAATATGGAAGTTCCTTAAAAACTAAAAATAAGAATATCATATAATTTAATCATTCTACTACCAGGTTTTTACTAGGTATTTACATAAAGGAGAAGAAAACACTATTTTTAAAAAAATTTTTTAAAGATTTTATTTATTAGAGAGAGAGCGCATGAGCAAGCATAAGCAAGAGGGAGGTACGGAGGGGGAGGGAGAAGCAGACTCCCCACTAAACAGGAGCCTGACCCAGGGCTCAATCCTAGGAGCCCCAAATCATGACCTGAGCCCAAGGCAAATGCTTAACCAACAGTACTACCCAAGTGCTCCCAGAAATACTAATTTTAGATGATATATACACCTGTGGGGAGCACAGCATAACCTAGGACATGGGATGGTATACAGGCGCGGAATCACCATGGTGTAGGCCTAAAACTAATGAAACATTGCGTGCCAATCATATGAAAGCACTCACATGCACACACACGCTGTTAGAATGGCTGCTACAAAAAAGACCAGAAACAAGTGTTGTTAAGGAGGTGGAGCAAAAGAACACTTTCATGCTGTTGTATGAATGTAATTTGGTACAGTCACTACGGAAAATAGTATGAAGTTTCCTCAAAAAAATTAAACATAGAACTACCAAACAATCCAGTGATTTCACTTCTGGGTGTTTCTGTCAAGAGTACGAAACCTCTACCTTGGAAGGATGTACACACCTCCATGTTCATGGCACCATTGTTTACAAGAGCCAACGGTGGCAGCAACCTCACTGACCTCAAGGTTGAGCGGATAAAGATGTGGTGTGCGTGCACACGATGGGACGGTATTCAGCCATAAAAGAAGGAAATCCTGCCTTTGTGAGAGTGTGAATTTAACTTGAAGGTGAAAACAGTAACCAAAGGGTTAATGGCATTAAGAAGTCCAGCTGCAACTTTTTGCCCAGACTTTTTAGTTTGCCTTTAAATTTCCCTAACTCTCCTATTGGGGGAGGCAGATTTGAGGCTTGCTCTCCCTTCTCATTTAGGCGCCTCTCAAACTCTTTCCTTGATGCATACTCCATGCCTCGGTGATTGGCCTTGTTGCCTGTCAGGCAGAGGAGCTGGGTTTTGCCTACAAATTTGGAAAGCTGGGCAAGACATCTTTGCTTGTGGTTTGTTAGACCCAGTAACAGTCCCGTGATGGGTCCAAACAATGGTCCTGGCTCTTTGTTCTAGGGACCGTCTCTCAGGCCCTACACCGACTGAGCACCGGGGATCTTCAGAACGTAATTTAACTCTTGCAGCAAGAAAATGGTTTTTGGTTTTGTTTTGAACAGATATCTCTTAGTGAGCACTTTGTGTGTGAGAGCATGTGAGGTGATTTTTTTTTTTTTCCTCCTCCTTGTCTGGTTTGGATCTCTTGGCTTTCTTTTTCACCCGATTGGAAAAGGAGTGACCTAGGAATCTATTTGATACAGTCACAGTGAAGTCCTGACTTTTGGAGAAGAACTAATGCTCACAGAGGTACTCTGGGCTTCACTGGGTTTGTTTGTTTATTGCTTCAGTTTTTGGTATCTTTGGATAAAGCTGGTTGTGCTCTGACTGGAAAATGGGAAATAATAATTCAGTTCCTAAATGCAGCCCTTTGATCTATATTCTCCAAAATTGAACAATAGTTATGAATTTATGAAAAGGAAAAAAATTTTTCTAACTCTGCTTGGCCATAGTAGTCATTAGACTTGAGAGAAAAATGACTAATGGATCCCTAAGTTATATAATACCATTTTAAGATTGTTTGTATCTTGTTTGTGTATCTGTCCACGTAGGTTGATTGATTGACGTCCATGTATGTTTTAAATGTGAGATGTTTTCTTGGTCTTTGCATGGTATTCCTAAAATTGGTGAAAGAACTCTGGCTGGTTTAAAGGCAAATGCTTGTGAGAACTGGCCCTCCTGAAACTCAAAAAATAACCCATTTTTCAAGGTCATTTGATCTGGAAAAATATTTGATATGAAATCTAATTTAAGGTTGTTGGATTTATTAAAATGGACATGTCTTTAGAGTTACCTGCATTCTGAGAGGTACGTTTGCATTATCTCTGTTGCAAAATTTGTCAGGAAAGAGAAAGCACATAGTATGTCTTTCTATCACCAGTTTTTTCTTTATATTTGATTCTATTTTGTTTGTTCACTTGTTTTTAGAGGAAAACATTAGAATTTTAATAAATGTAATTAAGACTAATAGAGACAAGTCTGTATGCAAGGAAACTGGTTATTCAAAGGTGGAAAACTTCAGACAAAATCTGTATGTAAAGAAGAAAATAGTAAAAGGTTTGTGAAAGGGAATCTCTGGAAAGAAATTTTATGCATATTTAAGAATAAGATTTTTGAGATGAGTATGTGAAAAAGTTTATTAGAAAGTGACCAACACTTGGCAAAAAAAGAAAAGTGAGAGAAAAAGATCACACAGAAGTTGAACAATGATACAACATCAACAGATGCCTTAGCTGATTCTCAAAGGAATTACAAAAGTTGGATTACCCTCCAGAATCATCTAAATTGGGGCAAAAGGGCTGCACTTTATACTCTCATATTGAACAGTCATTGGATGTGACCACCTGAGAAGAGGGCGTGACCTTGGCAAGGCAGCTGTCTGCACTGAGCAATATATATATTGACATGGGAGACAATGGAGGAAGAGAGAGACTGCATAATTTTTTTTTTAAATCATCCTGTTGCATTAAATTACTTTTAAAGCAGAAGTGCACCAGTACAGGATTGGAATTTATTTTTCTGTTAAAATTAGATTCTTCTTAGATAATTTATCCATGTTTTGTCTTTATTAGATCTTTGATTTTGATTACTTGAGAAAGTTGTTTATTTGGTACATAAAATTACATGGGAAGCGTAGTCAAGTAAGGGATAATAAACCTTAAGTAATATTGTATGGATGAATGCTCTCTCCCCAAAATTATATAAAAGTCCTGAGGCTTTGATATGTCCTGGTATAAAGTCATCAATTGTAATTCTAATTATTGAAGGGTTGTATGCCACAGAGTTTTATTGACAAGTGCATTATAATGATAAATACAGGTTTCTGGTAACTTTAAGATCACAAAAATGAACTGAGTAAGAATTTCTAGAACTAATAAAAAAACTACATTCAAAGAGAACAATATTATGGGGGTTGAATAAAGTTGAAGAGAATTATATTTTTTATGACTCCTATTTGAAATGTGGCTGATTCTCTAATATCTGCTCTTCCCGTTTTAAGGAAAATTTCTCTTAAGCTATCTCTGACTTAAAAAAATTTGGCAAAAGAACCCCAACAAAACAGATTTATCTTTTTCTCCCTACCTAATCACTCCAGAATTCTAACTCGAAGTGATTATTTTCTTTTCTTTTCAAGGCAATGTATTTATTTGCATAAGTTGAGTAAGAATCTGTTCTTTTTATGACAGGACACAATTGGAAATATTGATTATATTACCAAGGCTTCGACTGAAATGCCATATTTGAGGGACATGTGTAGAATCAGAGATGACCACACAGCTTTAAGGAAATAGGGTTGACTTCATGGAGACAATGCAAGCCCTTGGAAAAAATCAGCCTAGTACCTTGTTTCAATGTTCCCAGCAACCTTACAAGGTGAGTATAAAAAAAAAAAAAAGGCCACTTCTTGTCAGGTTCAGGAAACTTCGAGAATTTTGGGAACCTTGACAAGAGAGGAATTCACCCATCTGTAGGTAGTGTAGGCGAAATCTGATGGCAAGTATTTGGCTTGACTTCTTAGGCTTTGAAAGGCTGTTAAAAGTTTTATCTGAAATTCTTTATAAAAAGTTCTAGCAATACAGATTTAAAAAGATTAGGCCAAATTTGTTGAAAGTAACTTATTTTACTAACAAATTAGTCTTAATTTGCCTATCTTTGGAAATGAAGGTGATTTTGGAGAGAAATTATGTTTCAGTAGCACACCTTTGTGGATGTTAGATTCTAATTCTGATTAACTTTGAGTGTTTGTTGTTTACCTAGAATACTGGACTGGATCCTGAAAGTCTTCTGATTTCCTCAAACAGAACTAAAATTGCACTTGTTTTCCTGAAGCTAGACAACTTGAGGAAAACATCACAAAAAATTGCCACAGCAGCCCATGTTTGCCTGTTACCATATGGGCCACTCAGAATCATCACCAGAGCACATTTTTTTTTTTCCAGGAAAATCCAGACCTTGAGATGTTTGCAGACCAGAGCAGTTGTATGGATTAAGGTCAATGAAGAGCTGGATGCAGTGGTGACCTATCAGCTATTGTCTACTGCCAAGGACACCATAAAATGAACAGAGTGAGCCCAAGAGAATAATCAGGCAGCTCAAGCCACCAAGCTGGCAGCCCATACAGTCTTCAAAACCCAGTATAATGGCTTTAGTACCAGACACTAACAAGAGCTAAAGAATAGGGAATGAGATACCATGCTAGCACTAAAGCCAGCTGAAAATATAATTCACAAAATATAATGGGTAATCCTTATTCCAGAACATCTTCTGGAAAAAATAAGTAGCCATATTTATCAAAGCACCTATTATAATTAAGATGCCACATTTCAAAGGATTCAGAAATAGATCGTGGATCCCAATCTTCAGAGACTGTTGAAAAGATAGTCCAAAATATGACATTTGTGCTAAAAAATAATCCTAAAATGGGGGGCTTCCATCAGTTCTCAAAGGTATACAACTTAGAGACACCAAATCTGGAAAAGACTGGTAGGTAGATTTTATCATGATTCCAAAACAGCAGCAAGTTGATGCACCCCACAGATGTGCCCTCATACTGCCTGAATCCTAGAGACTTGATGTTATCAAAGACCTGGAAGAGCAAGCACCCAGAGGTCCAACTCCAACCTCCTTGGACCGAACCTTATGAGGTGTTACTGACCACACATTCTTCAGTGAAACTAAAGGGAATTGAGCTGTGGATTTAACACACTCTAAACTGGTTCTATGAGAATCCACAGGTCCCATACACACTGCTAGCAAGGAGAGCATGGAAGGAAACCCTGCTTGGACCAACTAGCCTCTGACATACCTGAAACTACTATTTAGGAGAGCTGGTCGGAAGAAATCAATAAGTCTCAAAATAAAAGTATTGATCCTTGTGAATTAACAGGAGTGCTATGTGCAATCCCAGGTTATATTTTTGTTTGTGGGTTTAAATATTTCCCTTGGTAATATAAATATTTAAACAGCTGGAGCATGATAAAAATCTTTAGACTTTTTTGGCCAAGTAGTTTGAGATAATAGAATTATTTTAGATTATAGTTTGGCAGAACAAGGAGTTGTTTGTGCAGTAGCTAATTCGTTGTACTACAAGCTACTTAGTTACAACAAATCTACCCTAAGGCCCTGGATTCAGATCTAGAACTAGTTTTCAGGATACCTTAAGGAATTAGGTTTTAGTATTCAAATGTGAAATGTCCATATTCTTCTCTCTTGCTATTTAGTCATAAAATATAGAATGTTAAAAATATATATATATAGAATGTTGTAGAAGAACTATTAACCAAAGAACAAAAATGTTGGTAATACAGAATGTTGGGTCTCAACCTAGAACTAAAGAATATTTCTAAATGGGTATAGTCCTCTAAACTCCATCTTTACCCCATTTCAGCAAGAAACTAGAGCCATCATTGTCCCAGGTCCCTCAAGAATGAGGAATGATCAAAGATAGGAAGGATTGAAACTGGTAAATCAAAGCATTAATGGGGCTGATAAGAACAACTACAACTTTCCACCCAAACCCCTTTTTGATTAAATTTCTCTGACTCCCCTCCTTCAAAAGGGGGATTATAGACCTACTCTCCTATCTTTTCATTTAGCTTCCTCTAAAATAAACCCTTTTGTTGCTGCATAGTCTTATGTTTCATTGATTAGCTTTAATCTATGTCCAGCAAATGAACTTGGGTTTTGTTACAAGGGCATTGTACTAAATGAAGTCAGTAAGACAGGGAAAGACAAATACCATATGACCTTACTTATATGTGGAATGTAAAAAGCAAAAACAAAAACACTCAACTCTTAGATGTAGAAAACAAATTAGTGGTTGCCATAAGCATGAGTTGGGGAGTGGTGAAATTGGTGAAGGAGATCAAAAGTTACAAACTTCCAGTATAAAGTAAGTAAGCCATAGGGATATAATGTATAGCATAGTGATTGCAGCTTACAGTACTGTTTTCGTATAATTGAAAGCCCCTGAAGGAGTAGATTCTATAACTTATCACATGAAGAAATTTTGAAACGTGTGGTGCCAAATGTTAATTATTATTGTGGTCTTTCCACAATATATATGAATATATAATCATTATGTTTTACACCTGAAACTAATATTATATGTCAATTATATCTCAATAAAAATGATAGCAATATTGTAAAAGCAAGAGTGAAGGACATTTCATTGCCAACTTTCCCCAAGCTTCTCTGGCAAAATAGGGGCATGAATACATTTTAACTAGAAGAACCGTGTAAAAAAAGCTGAGCATCTCACAGGAGTAATTCATGTTGGTGGCATGTAAAGTCTCTGAACTCCTTCAGGGCCACAACAAACTTACAGCTACATATGGAGTATTTTTCCTTTAAAAAGGATCTAATAACTGGATGAAAAATGCCTCTACAACTAAAGACAAAGATGCATCAAGGAGAGTAGGAGAATCAAAGATACAGCCTTGGGTAGCCCGGGTGGCTCAGCGGTTTAGTGCTGCCTTCAGCCCAGGGCCTGATCCTGGGGCCCCAGGATCGAGTCCCACATCGGGCTCCCTGCATGGAGCCTGCTTCTCCCTCTGCCTGTGTCTCTGCCTCTCTCTCTCTCTCTCTCTCTCTCTCTCTCTCTCTGTCATGAATAAATAAGTAAAATCTTATATAAAAAAAAAGATACAGCCTTATACCAACCCCCCAGCCCAGACATAGTGACCCCACCACAATCAGTAGGAATGCCCCACATATGGAACACTATTTCAAGGGATTGTGCCCCATTATCAGGCACCCCCATCCTGGTGGCCAGTACCAAAAATACAAGCCCCTAATATATCTGGTTTTGGAAATTAATGGGGATTTAAGACCAGAAGACTCATAGAATCATAGGGAATGGACACCCTGCTCGAAAAAGGCTTATATGCAAATGTACTTGGCCTGAGATCCAGTACAAAAAGCAACAAATTGAAACATGCCTAGACCATAAGTGAGGGAAACCTATTAATTTTCAAGTAGCTGCAGGAGATGCAGGAATCTACAGGGATTTTATCCAGGGGCAGAAACAATCTCATGCTCATTAGCTGGTGATGGAGCTAACAGAGACCATTTTTTATGTCTCTCTCTAGCCTGCTAGCACAAGCAAGTTCTGCTTACCCCATGCCTTAACCACCCTATGCAGGACCACAAAAGTCAGTTGAGTGCCCCAAGCCACAGCCTGCATGCACAATGGATGAATAGCAATGGGGTCAGACAAGTGGCAGGAGCCCTGAAACCCCTAGGCAGCAGGCATACAAGCCCATGGACGGGTGCCCATAGAGTGGCTGGCTCTTATAGGAAGGGAAGATTGCATTTCTGGGCTGCTCAGAACAGCTCCTGCACAAGATAGCCCCCTCAAAATTGAGGGTGATAGCCATTTCTTCCAATACACATGGAGAAGTTCAGAGATCCAGGCAAAATGTAGAGACAGAGGAATGTTTTCCAATCCAAATAATAAGGCAAATCCCCAGAAAAAGACCTTAAAAGGATATAAGCAACATATCCGAAAAGAGTTCATAGTAATAGTCATAAAGATGTTCACCAAACTCAGGAGAAAAATGAATGAACACAAACTTCAAAGAGACAGGAAATGTGAGAAGTACCAAACAGAATGTACACCTAAATTGAGAAAACTAGAGCAGTTCAATAGCTGCATAGATAAAATAGAAGCGTGAGTCAGTGAGCTGGAAGACAAAGCAACAGAAGAAATCCAGATAGAATGGCAGAATGAAAAAGAATTGGAAAAGTGACAATACCTTAGGGACATCCAGGACAATGTTCAGTGGAATAATATTCACATTATAGGGGTCCCAGAAGGAGAAGAGAGAAAGGGCCAGAAAATTTTAAGTAATGATGGTAGAAGACTTCCATAATCTGGGGAAAGATAAAGACATAAAGGTCTGGGAGACTTCTAGGAGAGATAAAGGAAAAGGAAACAACTAAGTTCACTTCATCCCATGGATACAACTATATAACATCCACATTCTGAGCTGTAAATAACCCAGAAAATGACCTGCAGACCGAAGAACAGAATCTCCACAGCAAATGTAAAGAAGGGACCACATTGAAGAGGCTAGGAAGGGCAGAGACATGGTTGGAAGCTAAATGGACCCATGGGACAGTCTACCGGAAGGAGAAATGCCATGGGCACATGAAAATGAGAGGACCAGGCCCTCACACCAAGCACCCCAGACATAAGCCTTCATGAAAACCAAAGGGACATGATTCTTTGAGCTCTTCAAGTCCACAGGGCTTACCACCTGGAACTTTAAAAATCAGAAGGCCCAGTGGGAATCAATAGGAAACCAAGTCCCTGCCCTTAAAGAGACAACACAATAAAGAGATCCATGAAGTTACCTGCATAAAAGCAGTGGTTGAAAAATGTCTACAGTATATGGGAAGATTTGTTGACTAATCTCAGAACATGTGCTGAAGGGCAGGGATCACTGGGAGACCTCCTGGGATAAAGGAGTGGACAGCACCATTTCCCTCTCCTGTCACCCAGTAGAGACATGGGAAACCTGCAGGGACCAGCACAGTGCCAACACTGACTAACTGCTAATGGTTCACTTTGCCCTGCATTCTTCTGTGGACACAACTACTCTGGCCAGGCCTCTGCTCCAGGTCCCCTCCCACAGCAGACCCATGCAAACATTTCTACCACCCTGTGCCCCACTCTGGTGTTCTGCAAACCTGCCCCCTCTAATATGTCCTTGTCTGGAGCCCTTCCAAAGAGGTGTCACAAGACTAGCACTGTGCAAGCAGCCCTGACAGAGACTTGTGCCACTCCAAAGGGACTCCTGTCCCAAGGAGAAGGGAAGATAATCACATATACATATCACCCACACAGCAGTGGGCAAGGGGAGACAGTTGGTCTAATTATATTCTTCACTAACCAATGAAAACTTCTCAGGGGACAACACAGGTAAAGTACCCTGCAGTTTGGTGCTATTCCATCTCTGTCAAATGCCTGGTCTGACTCAACTCAAGCCCATGGTGGCCCTAGACTGACCCACTAACACAATATAGGCACGAAACCCTGTCCACCAAACACAAAGAGAGCCACTGCAGAAAACTGGGATGAAGGGAAAAGTGGCCCAACCATAACAGTAGGGCAAGTGCAAGCCCCATAAGAACACCTCTGAAGCACCAGGTTGTGGTGAACAGGGGACACTGCATTACAGGACACTATAGGACTTCTTCATAAAACCACTACCTTCAAGAGAAGGAGACATAGGTGATTTTCCTAACACAAAGAAACAGACACAGAGTTATACAAAGTGAGGAGACCAAGGAATATTTCCCAAATGAAGGAACAGAAATTTACAGAAAGAGGGCTAAATAAAACAGAGATAAGTAAAATGCCTGATAGAGAATTTGAAATAATGGTCATAAATATACTCACTGGACTTGAGAAAAGAATGGAGGGCCCCAGTGATGAGATCTTCAGCAAAGAGAGAACATAAAAAAGAACCAGAGATAAATAACCGAAATTGAAAACACACTACATGGAATTAATAGTAGACTATAGAAAGGATCAGGGACCTGGAAGACAGAGTAATAGAAAGCAATCAATCTGAATAGTAGAAAGAAAAAAAAATACGTTAAAAAATTAAAATAGGGGATCCCTGGGTGGCGCAGCGGTTTGGCGCTTGCCTTTGGCCCAGGGCGCGATCCTGGAGACCCGGGATCGAATCCCACATCCCGGTGCATGGAGCCTGCTTCTCCCTGTGCCTGTGTCTCTGCCTCTCTCTCTCTCTCTCTCTCTGTGTGTGTGTGACTATCATAAATAAATTTAAAAAAAATTAAAATAGGGCAGCCCGGGTGGTTCAGCGGTTTAGTGCCACCTTCAGCCCAGGTCCTGATCCTGGAGACCTGGGATCAAGTCCCACGTCGGGCTCCCTGCATGGAGCCTGCTTCTCCCTCTGCTTGTGTCTCTGCCCTCCCCCCTCTTTCTCTGTCTCTCATAAATAAATAAAATCTTTAAAAAATAAATAAAATAAAATAAAATAAAATAATAGAGGAAACTCAGCAACACCATCGAGTATAATAGAATATGCATAATAGGTATCCTAGAAAGAGAAGAGGGAAAAGGGAGCATAAAAGTTTATTTTAAGAAATAATAGCTGAATACTTCCCAAATCTGGAGAAGGAAACAGAAATCCATATCCAGGGGGCACAGAAAGCCCCAAACTCATTCCCAGAAAGTTCACACCAAGACACAGTCATTAAAATAGCAAAAAGTAGTGACAAAGAAAAATTTTAAAACAGCAAAGGAAAGCAGTTACACACAAGGGAAACCCCATAAGATGATCAGCTGATTTATCAACAGAAACTGCAGGCAAGAGAGGATATCTTGAAATTATTTCAATTATATTGAAAGTGCTGAAAGATAAAAAACCTGCAGCAAAGAATATTCTATCCAGCAAGGTTATCATGCAGAATAGAAAGAGAGATAGTTTCCCAGGTAACAAAAGTTAAAGGATTTCATGACCACTAAGACAGCACTATGATATATGTTAAAGGGTACCCTTTGAGCAGAAAGGAAAGATCATTAGCAGGAATAAGAAAAGTAGGAAGCACAGAAAAAGTAACATTGAGTATATCTATAAAAATCAGTCAAGTGATTCACAAAATAAAAGGATGTAAAATATGAAACAAGATACCTAAACATTGTGGGGAAGGGAGTAAAGAAGGGGTTCAAACTTAAGCCACCATCAATTCAATATAGACTGCTATATGCATAAGATGTTACTTACAAACCTAATGGTAACCACAAATCAAAAACTGGTAGTAGATATGCAAAAAGTAAAGGGAAAGGAACCCAAGTACAGCATTAAAGAAAGCCAGCAAATCATGAAAGAGAGCAAGGGAAGAAAGTAACAGAAGAACTAAAACAGAACAAAAAACCTTGAAACAAGTAAAGTGGCAGTAACTACATATCAATAATTACTTTGACTATAAATGGACTAAATGCTCCAATCCAAAGACATAGGGTGGTGAATGGATAAAAAAGACTCATTTATACTGTCTACAAGAAACTTATTTCAGACCTGAAGACACATGCAGATTCAGAGTGAAGAGATGGAAAAATATTTATCATGCAAATGGAAGTTAAAGGTAAGTCAGGGTAGCAATACTTATATGGGATAAAATAGACTTTAAAGCAAAGACTGTAATAAGAGACAAGGACCCTACATAATCAAAAAAAGGATAATCCAACAAGAAGATATAGAAATTGTAAATACTTATGCATCCAACATGGGAGCATCCAAATACATACAGCAAAAAAAAACAAACAAAAAAAAACAAAAAAAAAAAAACAAAAACAAATACATACAGCAGCTCAAAACAAATATAAAAATATTCAAGAGTAGTACACTGATAGTGGGGGATTTAGAACCCCACTTGCATCAATGGGTAGATAATCCAAAAAGAAAAAGAAGAAACAGTGGCTTGGGATGACACATTATAAACAGACTTGTTTATAATATCCAATCGTAAAGCAGAATACACATTATTTTCAAGTGCACATGGAATATTCTTTCGAAGAGATCACTTAATCAGCCATAAAACTAGTCACAATACATTTAGAAAGAATTAAGTCATATCATGTATCTTTTCTGACAATGACACTGAAACTAGAAATCAACCTGGAAAGAACACAAATACATAAAGTTTACATAACATGGTGCTAAACAATGAATGGGTCAATCAAGAAATCAGAGGAAATCCAAAAATACACAGACAATTGAAAATGAAAACACAAAGGTCAAAAATCTTTTAGATGCAGCAAAAGTGTGTAATACGAAAGATTATAGCAATATAGACCTACCCTAATTAAGGCAAGAAAAATCTCAAGTAAACAACTTAACCTTGCGCCTAAAGGAGTTTGTAAAAAGAACAAAACCCCAAAACAACAAAAGGAAGGAAATAATAAAGATCAGATCAGCAATAAATCAAAGAGAAACTAAAAAGAAAAAACAACCATCCAAACAAAGCAGATCAATTACACCAGGAGCTAGTTCTTTGAAAAGATCAACAATACTTTAAAACTTTAGCCTGACTCATACGAAAAAAAGCAAGTAAGCAAAAATGAGGACACACACACACACACAAATGAGAAATGAAAAGATCAATACCACAGATATAAAGATTATGAAAGACTGTTATGAAAAGAATGTTATAAAATTTGACAACATAGAAGAAATGGATAAATTCTTAGAAACATAATCTCTCAAAACTGAATCAGGAAGAAATAGAAAATTTGAACAGACTGATTACCAGCAATGAAATTGAGTTAGTAATCAAAACAAAAACAAAAAACAAAAACCAACAACGACAACAAAAAAATAACTCCCAACAGACTAAAGTACAGGACCAGACAGCTTCACAAAAGAATTCTATCAAATATTTAAAGAAGATTTAATACTTTTTTGCGGACTATTGCAAAAACTAGAAGAGGAAGGAAAGCTTCCAATTCATCCTATGAGACCAGCATTACCCTGATACTACTACAACCAGAAAAAGACAATACAAAAAAAGAGAACCACAGGTCAGTATCTCTGATGAACATAGATACAAAAATCCTCAACAAAACAGTACCAAACCATTTCCAACAATACATTAAAAAAAAAAAAAATTCACCCTAATCAGATAGGATTTATTCCTGGGATGCTAGGATAGTTCACTATTTCCAAGTCAATCAATATGATACAATAAGGTAAGGAATATGATTATTTTAAATAGATGCAAAAAAAAAAAGCACTTAAAGTACAACATCCACTCATGATTAAAAAAAAAAAAAAACCCTCAACAAAAGTAGATTTAGAGGGAACATACTTAACATAAGAGCATATGTGAAAAAACCCACAACTAAGATCATCCTAAATGGTCAAAAACTCAGCAATTTCCCAAAGATCAAGAACCTTAAAAAAAAAAAAAAAAAAAAAAAAAGAACCTTAGGAGCAAGACACCCATGTCCATTCTCACTGCTTTTATTCAACATAGTACTGGAAGTCCTAGCTCAGCAATCAGACAACAAAAAGAAATTAAAGCATCCCAATAAGGAAGAAGTAAAACTTGTTCATTATTTGCAGATGATGCAATATTATGTATAGAAAATCTTAAAGACTCCACCAAAAAAAAAAAAAAACTATTAGACTTGATAAATGAATTTGTAAGGATTCAGGATACAAAATCAATATACAGAAATCTGTTGCATTTCTGTACACTAATAATGAAGCAGCATAAAGTGAAATTGAGAAAATAATCTCTTTTGCAGTAGCACCAAAGAGAATAAAATGTCTAGGAATAAATATAACCAAAGAGGCAAAAGACCTGTACCCTGAAAGCTATAAAACACTGGCGAAAAAAAATTGAGGATGACACAAAGAAATGGAAAGGCATTCTATGCTCATTGATTAGAAGAATATTGTTAAAATGTCCATACTACACAAAACAGTCTACACATTTAATGAAATCCCTATCAAAATACCAACAGCACTTTTCACAGACTTAGAACAAATAATCCTAAAATGCGTGTGGAACCACAAAAGGCCTTGAGCAGCCAAAGCAATCTTGAAAAAGAACACATCTGGAGGTTTCACAATTCCAGATTTCAAGATATACTGCATAGCTGTAGTAATCAAAACACTATAGCACTGGCACAAAAACAGACATATGGATCCATGGAACAGAATACAGAGCCCAGAAATAAACCCACAATTATATATGGTCAATTAATCGTTGACAAAAGAGGAAAGAATATGCAATGGGAAAAAGTCTCTTAACAAATGGTGTTGGGAAAAATAGACAACTACATGCAAAAGAATGGAACCAGACCAGTTTCTCACATCACACACAAAAACAAACTCAAAATGGATGAAAGATCCTAATGTGAGACCTGAAACCATAAAACTCCTAGAAGAGAGCCCAGGCAGTAATTTTTCTGACATAGGTCACAGTAACATTTTTCTAGATATGTCTCCTGAAGCAAGGGGAGCAAAAACAAAAATAATTTTTATTTCTGCAGAATACCACTTGCAATATGCCAGTTTATTGTTGGATACAACATTCTTCATTGATAAGAGTCCTATGAATAAAATAAATATGAAGATAAAGCTTTATCCCTTACTGTTATGAATATATTATAGCTACAACTAATCTCCATAGAGAAAGGTATTAAATTTTTTTTTTATTATTTATTTATGATAGTCATACGGAGAGAGAGAGAGAGAGAGGCAGAGACACAGGCAGAGGGAGAAGCAGGCTCTATGCACCGGGAGCCTGACGTGGGATTCGATCCCGGGTCTCCAGGGTTGCGCCCTGGGCCAAAGGCAAGCGCCAAACCGCTGCGCCACCCAGGGATCCCTAGAGAAAGGTATTAAAACAACGTTTTATTAAATGTTAATCTTCAACACCAGATACCCATCTAAATTTATAATTACTATTTATAAATGAAAGTAATTATAAATTACTTTCAAATACTCTCCAGAATACGCTTTTAAGTATTTCAGTAAAGTAACTTCTTGAGTATTGTTTTAATCACTACAAAACAGAGACAACTGTGAGTCTCCATGAGCCTGTGGTACCAATAAGAACCTGTAGGTTTGTATCAAATAAAGGTATATTCACTAAGGACCTGGTAAACAAAATTAAAAATGTCAATTTAAGTTAATAAAAATCTCCCAGCGTGGAAAAAATTTCAATTTCTAATGAAAAAAAACAAAACAAAAAAACAAAAACCACACATTAGACCAGCTGAACTTTATACAGAAGATTCCATCCAAAAACTACACAATAAATATTCTTTTCAAGCGCACATGAAGTATTCTCCAGAATAGATCATGTATTAGGTCACAAAGCAAGTATCAATAAATTTAAGAAGACTGAAATAATATCAATTTTTTTCCTGACCACAGTGGGATAAAGCTAGAAATTAATTACAAGAAGAAAATGGAAAAAGATGTGGAGATTTAACATGTTACCTAACAGTCAATGTGCACATGAAAAAACCAAAGAGGATATAAAAAAATACCTTGAGACAATGAAAATGGAAACACAATGTTCCAGAATCTTTAGGAAGCAGTAAAAGCAGTTTTAGGAGGGAATTTCATAGCAATGCAACAAAGTTCATGGAACAAGAAAAAAACTTAAAAAATTCTAACTCTACCATAAAGGAAGTTTAAAAAAATAATAAATTCCTAAGTTAGTAGGAAAAAAAAGAAAATAATAGAGATCAGAGGCAGAAATAAATGGAAGAAACACTGAATATGTAAAAATTAAGAACTTGTTTTTTTGTAAAAGTAAACAAAAGCCACAAACCTTTAGCCAGATTCACAAAAAAAAGAACACAAATAAATTTAGAAATTAGAATCTGTACACAGAAATACAAAATACTACATACTAAGCCAGCAAATTAGAAAGCCTAGAAGAAAGAGATAAGTCTCTATAAATATAATCTTATGTTTCTAACTCATGAAGAAATCGAAAATCAGAATAGAATAATTACTAGTAATGAAATTGAGTCAGTAATAAAAAAAATTCCCTGTAAGAAAATCAATAATTAGCTTTACAAGCAAATTCTACTTAACATTTCAAGAACAGTTCATACTTACCCTCTTCGAATTATTCCAAATAATTAAAGAGGATAAGAATATTTCCAAACTCATCACAGTTTGGATGGTTAACATTTCCTGATACCAAAACCAAACATGATAAAGCTCTCAACAGACTGAGTATAGAGGAATAGATCTCAACTAATAAAAGCCATATATAGCAAGGCCATTGCTAACAGTACACGTAATAGTCAACAGTACACGTAACTTTTCTGGTAATTCCAGGAAGACAAGAATGCGCCCTCTCACCACTTCTGGTCAACATAGTACTGGGAGTCATAGCCCCACAATGAGGTAAGAAATAAGATGCACCCAGTTGGAAGGAAAAAGTAAAACTGTCACCATGGGCTGTCGACATGATGCTATAGACACCCTGAAGGACTCCACTAAAAAGCTTTTAGTGTAAATGAATTTAGCAAAATTGTAGGATTCAGAATATATGGAAATCAGTTGTTTTTATACATTAGTAACTATCAGAAAGAGAAATAAGAAAATACCTCATTTACAAATGCATCAAAAAGAATAAAATACCTGGGAATAAATTTAACCAAATAGGTGGAAGACCTGTACATTGATAATTCTAAGACATTAATTAAAGAAATTGAAAAAAACACAAATAGTAAAACATTATATGTTCAGGGATTGGATGAATACAATTAAAATGACCATACTATGCAAAGCAATGTACAGATTCAATGCAATCTATCAAAATACTAAAGCCATTTTTTTTTTTTACAGAACTAGAATAAACATGAAATGTGTATGGGTCAAAAGACCCTGAATAGCCAAAGCTCTCTAGAGAAAGAACAAAGCTGGAATCAGGGCAGGTGATACTCCCAAACTATACTAAAAACCTACAGGAATTAAAGCAGTATGATGCTGGTGCAAATACAGACACATAAATCAAACACTAGTAAACCCATCCTTATCTGATCCATTAACTTATGATAAAGGAGTCAAGAACATACAATGGGGAGGTGCACCTGGGTGGCTCAGTCAGTGAAGGGTCTCTCTTGGGCTCAGGTCATGATCCTGGGGTCCTGGGATGGAGCCCGGTAGGAGTCTGCTTCTCTCTCCCTTTGTGTTCTCTGGGTCACTCTCTCAGATAGGCAAATAAATCTTAAAAAAAAAAAAAAAAAAAAAACCAATGGGGAAAAGACAGTCTCTTCAATAAATGGTGTTGGGAAAACTGGAAAAATACTTGCAAAAGCAAGAGACTAGATCACTTTCTTCCATCACACACAAGAATAAACTCAATATGGATTAAAGACCTAAATGTGTGTGTCCATTGACAGATGAATGGATAAGAAGATGTGATACGTATATACATATAAAGACACACACAAACGCAGAATGAAATATCACTTAGCCATAAAAAATGATGTCTTGCTATTTACAACGTGGGTGGACCTAGAGGATATTGTGCTAAGTGAAGCAAGTCACAGAAGACAAATTCCACATATAAGTCAAATAATACGGTATCTGGGAAAACAAGAACAGACTCATAGATATGGAAAAAAAAAACTGGTGGTTGGCAGAGGGGAGAAGAGTGAGGGGGTGGTGGAGGAAATAGGTGAAGGTGAATAAGATGTACAAATGTCCAACTGTAAAATAAATAATTGGGAATGTCACACACGCTAAAGGAATATAGTTAACAATCTTGTTATAATTGTGTGTGGTGACAGATGGTAACTAGACCTGTTGAAGTGATCATTTCATAATGTATAAAAATATTGAATCGATAAGTTTTACACCTAAAATATTGGTATATCAATTATAATTCATACAAAGTGCTTTATCCAAAACACAAACGACAAGCACCTCAGCATTTCTAGAGCAGCCTGGGAACAATTTTACATGGTCCTAAACCACAGAACTTGTTTACTGTGAGGCTGTTCTTGGAGTTTTAGTCATGGTTTCTAAATATTGCCACCAGGCACACCTGGGCCTTCCAATGACTACGGCCAAGAGAGCAGTGTGCCTCCTAGTTCTCCCATTACCCTCCTAAGTGATTTCACTTATAGGCATTCTCCACAGTTAGAGTTTATTAAACTGGAATAAAGTAGGTAATTGGTACTTGCTTTCACTCTGTCATTTATTTCTAAGGCTAACTTGATTTTGGTGGATTTAGCTTTTTCCTTAATACCCCTTTGAAATTCTGAAATGCAAATAAAGGCAAGTTACTTATGCAGTAAATCAATATAAAAGCATGTAGACAGTGATCTCCTACCCTTTTGCTCGTCAGTAGAGGATACTAGCTAATCTGAGACCCTTTAACAATGGCTTTCAAAATTAGTAGGGAAGAAAGTGTAATTGCTGAGACTGTCTGTGCTTGGTAAACTTGTACCTTCATACAGTATAAATTGGTGCAACAGTTTTGAAGGTGATTGGTCAATAAATATGGAATAATGAGAACATCCATATGCACAATCCTAGTATTTATCTGAAATTTCCTTTTTAAAAAAAAAGGAAAATGATTGTAAGGTGTTTCTATTTTTAACTTTTTGAGGAAACTCTATACTGTTTTCCAGAGCGGTTGCACCAGTTTGCATTCCCACCAACAGTGCAAGAGGATTCCCCTTTATCCACATCTTCACCAACACCTAGTTTCTTCTGTTGTTGATTTTAATTATTCTGACTGGTGTGAGGTGGATCTCATTGTAGTTTTGATTTGCATTTCCCCAATGCTGAATGATATTGAGCATTTCTTTATATGCCTGTTGGCCATTTGTAGGTCTTCTCTGGAGAAACATCTGTGCCTTCTATACATTTTTTTTTAGTGGATTATTTGTTTTTTGGGTGTTGAGTTTCGTAAGTTCTTTGTATATTTTGGATACTATCCTATGATCCAGCAATTGCACTACTAGACATCTACCCAAAGAACAAAGAAATACTAATTCAAGAGGATACATGTACCCCAATGTTTATAGCACCATTATATACAACAGCCAAATTATGGAAATAGCCCAAGTGTCCATCAACTGATGAACGGATAAAGAAGACATTGTGTATATAGATAGCAAGGGATATTAGCCACAAAAAGAATGAAATCTTGGCATTTGCAATGACATGGATAGAGTTAGAGAGTATTCTAAGCAAAGTAAGTCAGAGAAAGACAAATACTGTATGATTTCATTCATATGTGGAATTTAAGAAACAAAACAAATGAGCATAGAAAAGAGAAAGGGGGAGCAAATCAAGAGACAGACCCTTACCTAGAGATAACTAATGGTTACCAGATGGGAGGTGAGTGGTGGCAATGGGTGAAGTAGGTGATGGGGATTACGGAGGACACTTGCGATTAGCACAGGATGTTGTATGAAAGTGTTGAATCACTATATTTTACACCTGAAACTAATATTACACTGTTAACTAATTTGCATTTAAGTAAAAAGTTTTAAGATTTTATTTATTTGTTCATGAGAGACCTAGAGAGAGAGAGAGAGAGAGAGACAGGCAGAGGGAGAAGCAGGCTCCACACAGGGAGCCCAATGTGGGACTCAATCCTGGGTCTCCAGGATTACGCCCTGGGTTGAAGGCGGCGCTAAACCACTGAGCCACCAGAGCTGCTCTAAAAAGTTTTTTAAAAAGGAAAATGACATGTACCTAAAGATGTTCATTGCATCACCATATCGAAAACAACCAACCAAATGTCAAACAATATGGAAATTTATTGTTATTAAACATCAGTGTGGTGAAACGTCAAACAGCCATTATAAATTACAATTATGAAGACTAATACAGGAAATGTGATACAAAGTAAAAAACACCAAAATTGTATTTATACTGTAATCAGAACCATGCAAAATTGTGTATGTATCACAAGAATATAGGAAGGTAAGAGACATAATTTATGTAGGTTAGCTGGACCATGATTAATTTATTTAATTTTTGTTGGTGTTACCATGTTTGTTTAGTAATGTTGCTAATTGTTTTGAAAAGAAAAAGAAACAGGCACCTACCCATTTAAAAGCAATTGCACTCAAAGCCTTATGCGCATGGCAGTTTGCATGTTGAATTCTGGCTACCTCCTGTTCCTCTGCCTACATCTTAGTCCAAATTACTTTGGTCAAGTCAAACACTCAAATCCTGAATTTCCTTATCTTAAAATGGGGGTATTAACACCTACTCAGAAACCCCATTAAGGGAGGCCAGTTGTTCAGATCATAAAGCTGTTTGCAAACTGAAGATGAAGAAACAGTCAAGCTCTTATTATCTCTGCCACCTTCCCTCCAACTTCATCATTCTTAACCTTCTTCACATCTTCATCCTTTTCTTTAAGGTTTTATTTATTTATTCATGAGAGACACAGAGAAGCAGAGACACAGGCAGAGGGAGAAGTAGGTTCCCTGCAGGGAGCCTGATGCAGGACTCGATCCAATGACCCCAGGATCGTGACTTGAGCCAAAGGCAGATGCTTAACCACTGAGCCACCGGGTGCCCCCATTCTTTACTTTTCTATATCCAACTCAATTATTTTGCCTGCTCTTCTACCTCGTTTTTCCCTTCCTCTCTGGAGGTCAGATAGGAGTTTCATAAGCCTCAAATTCAGTGTGGGCAGGGCTGCAGTCCTCCATGGAAGCTCCAGGGGCGACCTCTTTGATTTGCCTTTTCCAGCTTTTAGAGGCACCTGCCTTCCTTGGCTGGTGGACACTTCCTCCATCTGCAAAACCAGCAGCACTGTGGAGGTAGTATCACAGTGCCCTCCCCTTCCCTAATTCATGACCTGGTGATGTTGATTACCTTGAACTCACCCAGAAGATTCAGGATAATCCCTTTAACACCAGCCGATTGTCATCTTATCTGCAACCTTAGTTTCCCCTTGCCAATATAGTCACAAGCTGGAGGCCATTCTTCTGCCTACCTCACCGCCCCTTTTCTCCATGTGTGAGATCTATAGTAGATTTACTAGTCTCCTACCTCAGTAGTATTCAGCTGTGAGGCTTAGACAAGGCATTCGTCTTCTCCCCAGAGGTGTAGTTTCTTTGATTGGTAATATTAAAGAAAACACACACACACACACACACACACACACACATACTCATGACCCTTGCTAAAGTACAGGCACAGTAAGGCTGGCTTTACTCAAGGGGGTTGTAATAATAGTTGTGGGAGCCACCGCAATGAGATCCTGCAGTAGGATGGAGAGAGGAGGCTCATCCTTAAACAGAAGATGGAAAATGGGAATTCATAGCCAAGGAGCAGGGTGGGACCACTAGATCAGGTAAGAGAGTTTCCAGCTAAACTGACCTAAAAAGATGCTTGCAGGCCAGGTGGTAGGACCTCATCCTGAGGGATGGTGGGGGATGAGAAATGCTAAGAGATAGAAAGGATGATCATATATCAAGAGTGGAGGTTTCTTATTAAACTGACTTAGCAGGGTTCTTGCTAAAATTGGATTTTAAAGGAGGTCCACAGATGGGCCTACAAGAAAATTCAGGAATCTGACTTAGGTTTGATTCTTCAGCAAAGAATCTTCTCCAATATTCACAATACCTGTCCAGACAGCTCAGAGCACAGCATGAAGGCCGGAAGACAGGACAGAGCATGGCAGCAAATGCAATCTAGTTTGCATTATTCAGAGAGCCGTTATCTACCCTAAAACATGTAACCAACAGCCAATTGATAAGAATTTCCAGCAAAGACGAGGAAATGCAAAGCAAGCAGGCCTCACTCCAAATAACTCAAACAAGAATGTATAGAAAACTATTTTACTTACAATTATCACATTTAGCAATTATTTAATGATCAAAATGGGAAGTGGATATATATTTTATTTTTTTAAAGATTTATTTATTTATTCATGAGACACAGAGAGAGAGAGAGAGAGAGGCAGAGGGAGAAGCAGGCTCCATGCAGGGAGCCCGATGTGGGACTCGATCCTGGGACTCCAGGATCATGGCCTGGGCTGAGGCAGCGCTGAACCACTCAGCCACCTGAGCTGCCCGAAATGTATGTATTTTAAAGGGATCTATGGTTGTAATTCAAATGTTATGTTCCCTGTTCTCAATTTACTTCATCTTTCTCTTAAAGTCTAAACAAGGATAATTTTCTACTTCCTTTTATTTTGAAGTACAACACTGTCACATAAAATATTTTATACATTTTAAAAGTCTAAGTTAGTATATGTACATTTTATTGATTTATTTTGTTGGAAGATATTTAAGCTAGTTTCTAATTGTTCATGACTGATTCTTTTATTAGATATAACCGTTTCAAAATACTCACCAAGCCCTTAAACCTATAAATGCTATTCCCTGTGCCAGCAAAATAAGATCTACTTTTATCCTCACAATATTTCCCCTGTTAACTAAAATGATAATCAAAATAATTGAACTGGAGCTAAATAAAGAACATGCAGATTGTTTAGGCTAACCTAGTATTTTGTTCAGCATGCATTCCCAATTCAGGCATTAATATTTTCCCAAAGCTTTTGTAGCCTTTCAAGTTCTAAGCTCCACCTAGAACTGTGACCCTGCTAATACCTTTGGTAATCTGGCTTCATTTTTTTAAGTGCTTGGATTCACAGCTTATCTATGGGGGAAAAATAGTTTTCTATCTGTAACAATCCAGAGATATACTGAAAAAGTTAATTTAGTATTCCCTCCTGCAAGTTGGCAGATGCAATCTTAGCTAAACCTAAGGAGAGAGAAATTATCAGGGGGAAACCCAACCTGGCAATCACCCAACTGCCTGTCCCTCCATCTATCTGTCAACAGGAATGCAGGAAGGAGGCACGTTAGCAGTTCTATCAGGTGGCGGCCACCACAGAGGGCCAGAGAAGGCCGAAAAAGAAGTTGCCGCCAAACCTCAAAGCTTGGCATGAAGAGCCAGCTGTCAGCCAGTTAATGTGCTCAGCTAGCAGCAAGAAACCCAATCATTAACTTATTGGGGATTGGTCAGAGAAAAGAGAAAGACTCTTTGTCCTAAGTGTGCCAAGCTGCTGATGGCTATGACTCATGATCCCGCAAGATTTGTTCCAAAAACAGAAATGGGGACATTGTGTGGGGATAGGGCCCATAGCACAGTAGGAGGTAGAAGGCTTAAGCTAGACTTCATTTCAGAGTGGTGATGAAAGAATGTCACCTCCTTTTTGTGGCAGCAGAGCCCAGCAAAGACGGAAGAGACAACCCTCCCACGCGGTTAGGGACTAACAGAGGAATTTGGTTATTTTGAACTTTTTGGCATTTTGCTTTTCTTGAGCAATTCCCACCCTACTCCTCTTTACGATTTATTGGACTCCAGGCCACCTTATGATACACCCTTTGATCCTGAATCAGATTTTAAAGCCTAAGGTACCTATGCTCCAGAGGTTAAGGGCTCACTTCCTGCACAAAAGGAACAAAGAGATTGGATAAAACGACATTTTAATCCTTAATAGTGATGTACTCAAGTGAAGTTAGCTTGTCACCAGCAGCCAAGGGATCATATTTTAAAGATATGGGAATCTTTTCCATACATCATTCAAGGCAAGAATATGGTAGCTTCATCTTTTTTTAAAAAAGATTCTATTTATTTATTTTAGAGCGAAGGAGAGTCAGTGAGCGGGGTGAGAAGAGGGGCAGAAGGAGAAAGGGGAAGAGAGTCCCCTCTTCTCTGAGTGCAGAGCCCAACTCTGGGCTCAATCTCATGACCCTGAGATCACAACATGAGCTGAAACCAAGAGTTGGACACTTAACCAACTCCATCATCCAGGCATCAATCACATCAGTTTCATCTTCTTATCAGCTGTCTATACCTGCTCTTCCCACTTTGACTTCAGTGTTTGCGGTCCTTTTTCCAACTCATATTCACCTTCTAGTACGTATCTGAGGCTTATTCACACCAAACATAAATAGCCCAAATTCATAAGATGTGTATTGAGACCCATCCTACATCAGGTATAGATCTATACCTGGGGCTCCAGGGACCAGAAATGACTAAGATAGGGCAGCTGCCCTCAAAGCTGACAGTGTTGAAGGGGGCCATTGATGGAAAACAGCTTATAATACAGTGTAATAAGCTCACAGAGACCAGGGAAACAGGCAACTGTAAGAAAAGGTGGTTAGTGCAACATGAAAAGGACAAGGGCTTAGGGAAGGCTTCCAGGAGAAAGTGATGCCAAGCTAGATTTCAAAGGAAGCTGAAGTGTTCACTGTGGACAACACAATAAAGAAGAGGCCATGGGGGTGTAAGAAAACATGCTGGGCTTCAGGAGCTCTGGAGATTTGAGTAGGAAGGGCCAGTAAGAGGAAATGTGACCAAGTCCAGGCTGCCTATGAGCATCAGCTAGTTAGGAGAGGTAGGAGATTGCAGGTAGGGAGAGGTACCTGCAATTTTCCAAAAAAAAGTGTTGGGATTGGCTTAAGGTTATTTAGGAAATGGAATTAATATAAGTTGATGATCAAGTAGCCATGCACCATAAGCAAGAAGACAGAGCTAAGAGAACATAGTCTCTGGATTCAGGCACGCAGTATTGGAACCCTCAGAAATGCTCCATTTTCATAGAATCAGATCCATCAACTAAAGGAAAATTGTATCAGAGTACTTTAGCCATTAAAGGAGCATAGAGTGTAGATATAAAGAAGTCAAGTTCAGATACTAAATAATCAGACACAGATTATAAATTGAGAATGTTCAACATGTTAAAATAAAAAGACATAAAAGACAAGAAAAAAGAGCAAGAAGTGCCCTGAAATGATAAAATTGAAAAAGAACCAAATATAACTTAAAGAAAATAATTTTTAAAAATGTTAACAGTATTTAAATGTTTCCGAATCCCCATGTACAAAAAGACATCCTGGATAGCAAAATGAAACCAAGATATTCTGATGAGCTCCAAAATACAGACATGCGGAGACAAATCACTGTCAACCATAAGATCCATGCAGTGTCAATGTCTATACAGGATGAAGATGGAGGAGGCTATGGGACAGTGGCGATGACCTAAGAACAGTAGAATCTCCAATTAGCTAGGTTGTTAGTAGAAAGCACAGTGGGGCCAATTTGAGAACAGTCCCTGGGTTTTGCCTAATCCAGTAGTGTGACCCTCTATGACTTTCCAAAACTGGCCCACTTCTATACCTTGAGTGTTATTCTAGCCTAGGGTCCTACAGTGAAGAGAAATTTCTAGGAATAGAATCAAAATTTATCAAGATGAACATGACAGAGACAAAAGAAAGAGAAGGTTAAGCTTAGAGGTTTAAGGTCAGAGGTGGACGCAATTTCTTTTGTGAAGGATCAAATAGTATTTTAGTCTTTGAGGACCAGAGTCAGGTGCAACTATGTAGCTCTGCAACTATGAAAGCAGCCTTAGGCAGTATGAAAATGAATGGATGTGGCTGTGTTCTAATAGCTTTACTTACAGAACTTCACATAATTTTCATGTTTCACAAAATAATATTCTCTTTGTTTCACTGCTGTTGTTTTAAAGTATGAACCATTCTTAATTTAAAAGACATACCAGGGATCCCTGGGTGGCGCAGCAGTTTGGCACCTGCCTTTGGCCCAGGACGCGATCCTGGAGACCCGGGATCGAATCCCACGTCGGGCTCCCGGTGCATGGAGCCTGCTTCTCCCTCTGCCTGTGTCTCTGCCTCTCTCTCTCTCTCTGTGACTATCATAAAAAAAAAAAAAATTTAAAAGACATACCAAAACTCATGTGAGCTGGATTTAGTTTTCCGAGCCCTGGGATCAAAGTAGGGAAGAAGACAAAACAAGAAAGTTCAGATGCTGAACATCACTAGTCATCAGGGAAACACAAATTGAACCACAAAGAGGTATCAACTCACATCTTTAGGATGGCTTTTATCAAAGAGAGATAACAAATGTTAGCAAGGATGTGGAGAAAAGGGAACCATTGTCCATTATTGGTGGGAATGTAAAATGATACAGTCACTATGGAAAACAGTAGCTTACGAAATTTAAAAATTGAACTATCATATGATCCAGCAATCCTACTTCTGGTTATATACCTGAAGGAATTGAATCAGTATCTGAAAGGGATAGCTACACTCTCATGTTTATTGCAGGAGTATTCACAATAGCCAAGATATGGGGGGAAAAAACCCTAAGTGTATATCAAAAGATGAATGGGTAAGGCAATTGTAGTGTAAAAGAATGTTAAGAGGAGAAAAGCTCCAAATTCATTTGACGAGGCAGCATTACATTCATACCAAAACCAGATAAAGACACTACAAAAGAAGAACTATTGGCCAAGATCTCTGATGATTACAGATAAAAATTATCCTCAACAAAACAGTAGAAAACTGTATCCAGTAATACATAAAAAAAAAAAAAAATCATTCACCATGATCAGGTGTGATTTATTCTTGTGGTGCAAGGGGTTTCAATATTTGCAAGTCAATCAGTTGGCGATACCACATCAATAAGAGAAAGAATAAAAACCATATGATCATTTCAGTAGAGAAAATGTTTGACAAAGTACAACACTCATTCATCACTTTAAAAAAAAAAAAAAAAGCCCTTAGAGTGCCTGGTTGGCTCACTCAGTTAAGCATCTGACTCTTGATTAGGCTCAGATCATGATCTCAGGGTTATGAGATAAAGACCATGTGAGGCTCTACATCAGGCATAGAGCATGCTTAAGATTTTCTCTCTCCAAGCAAAAAAGATGTTTCTCTCTCCTTCTGTCCTTGCCTCCATATCCTTCTATGGAAAAAAAAGCCCTCAGCAAAGTGGTTTTAGAATATATCTCAACAGAGCAAAGTCCACATATGAAAAACCCACAGTTAACATAATAGTCAATGGTGAAAAACAGAGGTTTTCCACTATGGCCAGGAATAATACAAGGATATCCACACTTACCACTTTGATTCTTAGAACTGGAAGTCCTAGCCATAACAATCAGGTAAGAGAAAGTAATAAAAGGCATCCAAATTGGTAGAGAAGAAGTAAAACTTTTCTATTTGCAGATGACCTACTATACATAGAAAACCCTAAAGTCTCTACTAAGAAACTACTAGACCTGATAAATTTAATAAGGTGGCAGGATACAATGATTAGTACAAAAACCTACTGCATTTCCATACAATAATGAAGCAGAAGAGAAAAATTAAGAAAAACAATGCCATTTAAAATTGCAGCAAAAATAATAAATTTAACCAAGGAGCTGAAAGACCTGTACTCTGTAAGTTATAAAACATTGATGAAAGAACTTAAAGATGATGCAATGAAATGGAAAGATATTCCATGCTCATGAATTGGAAGAACAAATGCAATTCCTAACAAAATACAATAGCATTTTTCACAGAAATAATCCTAAAATTTATATGAAACCACAAAAGACCTTGAATAGCCAAAGCATCTTGAACAAAACTAGAGGTATAACAATCCCAGATTTCATGATATACTGCAAAACTGTAGTAATCAAAACAGTGTGGTACTGGCACAAAAGCAGACACAAATAAATGGAACAGAATTGAAAGCCCAGAAAAGCCTACAATTATATATGGTCAATTAATCTTTGACAAAGGAGTTCAGATTACATAGTGGGGAGAAGATGGGCTCTTCAATAAATAGTGCTGGCAAAACGGGACAGCTACATGCAAAAAATGAAACTGGATGACTTTTACCATACACAAAAATAAACTCAAAATGTATTTAAGACCTAAATGTGAGACCTGAAACCATAAAAATCTTAGAACACAGGCTGTAATTTCTCTGACATCAGCCATAAGAACTAGATAGATCTCCTGAAAGGAAACAAAGCAAAAATAAACTTTTGTGACTTTATCAAAATAAAAATTCTGCATAGAAAAGGAAATAATCAATAAAACTAAAAAGCAACCTACAGAATAGTAGAAAATATTTGCAAATCACATATGTGATAAAGGGTTGATATCCAAAAGACAAAGAACTTATACAACTGAATACCAAAAGAAAATAATAATCCAGTTAAAAACTGGAGAGAAGACATGAATAGACATGTCTCCAAAGAAAACATCCAAATGCCCAACAGACACATGAAAAGATGCTCCATATCACTCATCATCAGGGAAATGCACATCAAAACTATGATGATATATCACCTCTCACCTGTTCAGAATGTCTAAAATAAAAAAACTAAAGAAACGACAAATGTTGACAAGGATGCGAAGAAAGAGGAACCCATCTGTGCACTGTTGGTGAGAAGGTTCAGCCACTGTGGAAACTAATATGGAGGTTTCTCAAAAAATTAAAACTTGAATTACCATATGATCCAGTAACTTCACTACTGGCTATTTACTCAAAGAATATGGAAATGCTAATTCAATAAAATATATGCACCCCTATATTTATTGTAGCACTATGTACAATAGCCAAATTAGAGAAGCAACCAAAGTGTTCATCAATAGATGAATGAATAAAGAAGAAATGGTATATGTATACAATGGAATATTATTCAGCCCTAAAAATAATGAAATCTTGTCATTTGCAACAACATAGATGGATCTAGAAAGTATAATGTAAGCAAAATAAGTCAGAGAAAGGAAAATGCCATAATATTTCACTGATATGTGGAATTTAAGAAAAACTAAGAAAAAAGAGACACCTCCCCTCCCTGCAAAGCTCAAATTCTTAACCAGATCTTAACTGCAGAAAACGAATGTTTACCAGTACAGACTTGCAACTAGTAAATACGGTCTGGAAATTTAATGTACAACATAATGATTATAGGTAACAATGTTGTATTATAAACTGCAAGTTCCTAACAGACTAGATTTTAATTGTTTCTACCACACACACACAAAATAAGTGATAAAACATGTGACATGATAGAGGTGTTAGCAAACACTAGACTGATAACTATATTGAAATATATAAATGCACACATTAAACTTACACAATGTTACAGCAATTATATCTCAAATTTAAAAGAAAAAAATCTCAGGAAGCAAGATACTTTATTTTTTAATATTATCAAAAAAAGGTCAGAAGAGGGAGTTTTGTGGCATTAGAATAGCCACCTTCGACCATGCTTTATCCTAAAAGTTCAGGCAAACAAATTTCACACACACACACACACACACACACACACACACACACACACAACAGAAAGGGGCACCTGGATGGCTCAGTCTGTTAAACATCCAACTGTTGGTCTTGGCTCAGGTGGTGATTTCATGGGTTGTAGGATGGAGCCCTATATCAGGCTCCACACTCAAATGAGGATCTGCTTAAAAGATTTTCTCCCTCTGCCCTACCGCAATTAAAGAAATCTTAAAACAACAGAAGACTATCAAGGTCAATCCCAAACAAATTTATTGTAAGAAAAGAGTGAGGAGTAGGCTAATATTGTACAAATACTGAAAGCATCACCGCAAAACAGATCACAACCTATTTCAAAAACAAGCTAGACGACTTTAAGAAAATTAGATAAGTTTTTCTAATTGGCATTCCTGTTATTTCATATCTTAACAATAGGCAATGTAATTCAGGCAAAAATTAGAAGTGAAAGAAAAAAGAAAAGGCCAAAGTAGAAGAAATACAACAATAAACACGTAATCCTTAAAGCAGAAAGTAAAAATGAGCACGATTTTAAAAATAGAAAAGAAAAAAGTCTTGAAAAAATGTCAGAGAAAGTGGCAAATATTAAAGGTAGTGAAGGAGATTGGAACAGGAGTTCCTGAAAAAGAAACCAAGTCAAAGAAGAAAAAGCCCTAAATACTAAAAACTACATTCAATAACTTTTTCTGCATAACAGTAAAAAAGATTGACGTTATATACTGAAGAAGTTCCTGAGAATATCAACCCAGAATGATAAAAATACTAAAAAAAAGGAAAAAATCCTTTGGACATCCAAAAAGAAAGAAAAAAAGAGCATAGGACTGAGAAGGGAAAAGAATAATTAAGTTCTCGAAAGGAAAAAAACAGTTATCTGAGTTCTTGACAGCAATGTACTATGAAAAAATAATGAAGTAGCATATTTAAGATACTCAAGGAAGAAATTTATGAGATGAGAATTTTGTGTCCAGCAAAACTAAACTGACTTTTTTTTAAACTGACTTTTAAGTATAAAAGGCACACACTGTTATCAACATGCTAGAACTTAGAAAATATTATTCCCATGAGCCTATTCTGAGAACTCTACCAGAGATCGAGCTTCAGATAACCAAGATGACTAAAGAGCTGGGGACGTCCGTCCTGCTGTTGAGGTCTTTCGAGAATACACACAACATGAAGACATGAGTACTTAATGGCTATACGCTCTGACAATGTAGATATAGTATAGCATTTTTTAAATGGTGGGGGGTAAAAAATTAAAGGGAGGAGAGAAAAAAAATATCCCCCCAAATGTAATGTTTTCAGGAATCCTAAGGGTAGCAGTATTGGTATTATTACTATGAGACTGCTGTGTATGTAATATGGCATAAAACTAATGAGTTTTTAACGGAACTTTAGAATTCTAATGTCTCCTGTGTCTTTAAGAACTAGGTCCTTGGGTATGGAAGGTACAAGACGCAGATGTAATTGTGACTAGGTTAAGCTCTACAGACTCTAATTTGAATTGAATTCATGGGGCATTTTTCTTTTAATATACATTTATATTTACATATATTCAGATATATTTGCATGCCCACTAAGCATCCCTTAATGATAAGCTTGTGATACCTTTTCTTACTGAATGAAATCAAGGCTTTTTGGAGAAATGGCTGATTTTACATCTGCAAAAAACAAAAGAATGAGAGGGTTATGGGGCCTCTTGCCATACCAAATAGCAAGTAAGCCATCAAAGACCATTAAGGTGGTCAAGAGGACCTAGAAGCCAACTAGAAGAGGCTCCTACTGGCCACAAGGAGAAACTTGAGCTTTAGCAGTAATATTTGCAATGGATTAAAACCCCTCTAAGAGGAGTTCTTAATGCCGTGGAGAATGGCAGGAGCAAAAAGAAACCAGTTCATTACCTTGAAAACATACTAATAAAGGGAACAATCAAGCATTCATCCTTCCTCTCCTTTATAAACTGTAAGTTTATGAGGAAGTAGTAGATGAGGGCAAGTGTATCTCTATAAAAGTACTTCAACCAGTAAATGAAAAAATGACAGGGGGCGGTCCCTTGCAACCTCCCATGAATGGAAGTTGACATTAAGTATCAGTGACTCCTAAGGTAACAAAGACAACCTGGCATTACATCCTTCCAATAGACTTGACAAGACATTGACTAAGAGTGTCATCCAATTGGTGGTTTCAGCCATCAATTAGCAGAAAATACAGAGGACAGAAGAACATGCTGAACTGTACCATGAGCATGCAATCACCAAAATCTACATGTTAGGAAGCTGTATATATCCAATAACTTAGGCTCTTCAGTAAAATTTCAGTAAAGATATCTCTACAGGATATGCTTCAAGAGATAAATAGGATAAATTGTGAGGGAGTGAAGGAGTAGAGGAGGAACACAAAGATTTTTAAGAGACTTAAAAGCATATCCCCAAACAATTAAATGTCCAAGGGTAAGAAAATATTTAATGAAAATATACAAGTTAAACACAACCTGAGGGAATCAGTAAACTGGAAAATATATCCAAAGAAATTGCTCAGAATATATTATAGCTTTTAAATCCACTCAGCTATCAATGGACACTGAGGTTGTTTCCATACCCTGTCTAGTATAAATAGTGCTACAATGAAGTTAGGGGTTGCATATATCTCTTCAGATTAAGATTTTTGTTTTCTTTGAATAAATACCCAGAAGTGGAATTGCTGGATCAAGTGGTAGTTCTTTTTTTAATTTTTTGAAGAAACTCCATACCATTTTCCATAACAGCTGCGCCAATTTACATTTCCACCAACATCGTCATGAATACTTGTTATTTCCTGTCTTCCTGATACTACCCCCTTCTGACTGGTGTGGAGTGATATCTTACTGGGGTTTTAATTTGCACTTCCCTGATGATTAGTGATGTTGAACATCTTTTCATGCATCTTTTGGTCATCAGAACGTATCACAAAAGGACAAGTAGAAAATAGGAAAGTGAAATAAATGAGGTAGTCCAATATATGTCCGTTTCAAATTTCAGAATAAAGTTGTAGAATAATGGGGGGACAAAAATATTTAAGGAATATTTAAAAGATTACAGGCCTTCCTTGACTTACAGTGGGGTCATATCCCAATAAACTCTTATGTTAATATCATTAGTTGAAAATGTATTTAATATACTTAACCTACCAAACATCACAGCTTAGCCTAGCCCAGCTTAAGCATTCTCAGAACACTTATATTAGCCTATAATTGGGTGATATCATCTAACACAAAGCCTGTTTTATAATAAAGTGTTAAATATCTCATGTAATTTATTGAATTCTACATTGAAAATGAAGAATAGAATGGTTGTACAAATACAGAATGGTTGTCAATGTCAGTTATTTATCATTGTGATTACATGGCTGGTTGGAAGCTGTGACTTGGGCAGCCCAGGTGGCTCAGCGGTTTAGCCTTCAGCCCAGGGCGTCATCCTGGGGACCCGGGATCCAGTTCCACGTCGGGCTCCCTGCATGGAGCCTGCTTCTCCCTCTGCCTGTGTCTCTGCCTCTCTCTCTCTCTCTCTCTCTCTCTCATGAATAAGTAAAATCTTAAAAAAAAAGCAAGATGTGACTTGCTCCCCATTGCCCAGCAGCATGAAAGAATATTATACTGCATATTGTGAGTCTGTGAAAAGATCTATATTCAACGCATGGTTTCTACTCAGTGCATATTACTTTCATACCATCGTAAAGTAAAAAAATTGTAAGTCAACCATTGTAAATAAGTCAGGGATGGTCTGTACTTCAAAGACAATGACCAAGAATTTTCCAGAACTGAGAAAATACTATAACATACAAAGCAAATAAATATAAAATTATTTGTAAACACCTATTAGTTGTGCTATAAACCAAAGACAATTACAAAAGCAAACGTTTACAAAAGAATATCACTTAGACTGACTATAGTCTTAATAGCAACAATGGAAGTTGTAAGAAATTAGAATATCTGCAAAGTACAAGAAAGTAAGTATAGATCTGGAATTACAAATCCAGTGAAATCAACTTCCAAAAATGAGATTAAATAAAGACACTTTATGTAGATAGAAATCAAGACCATTTAACTACCAAAAGTCTCAGTAAAGATGCCTCTACAGGTTATGCTTCAGGAAGAATGAGACAATCCCAGAAAGCTTGAAATATTGGGTAAGTAAACTAAATGGTAAACATATGGATAAACTTAAATACACATTAAGTTAATAATAACAGTAACAATTTGTGAGGTTAAAAATGGAAATATGAAAAAAATTCAAAATACATCATCTCAGTAGTTTGTAAGCTAGAAGTAGGGCTCAGTGGAGTCAAAAGCATCCTAACATCTTTGTATTATCCAGGAGAATGGTAAATGGTCCCTAACCTTAGATCATGACATGTATAAATGATCAAAGGTAACCACTAAAAGAAGAGAGATATACATATATCTACTAAATCTGCAAAAAGGAATAAATGGAAAGCAAAAATCAAATGGAAAGCTAAAGCTGAAAACCACTTTAAACAGAGAGAGGTTAGAATTAATAAATCAACAAGCCTCTTGAGTTCCCCCAGGGGAGCTCAGGATAGCATCAGACAATCCAAAAAATAAATAAATAAATAAAGGTGGCCACCTTTTTGAGGAAGGCTAAGATGAAAATGAAGGAAGGATTCTTTATGCTTTTCTGCTTGGCTAATTTATGAACATCGGATACATCCCCTACTTATTGCAAGGTTTTAAGTTGATTTGAAAATCTGCACCCAATGTGAAAGCTCCAGGGGTAGCTGCAGCCGAGAAAATGGGCTCCATTCACAGGCCGACATCTTCCTCTACTGCAGTCTTCCCAGAAGAGCAGCTGGACGTCCCTCCTCTCCATACCCACTGCCCCCTTTGCTACCTGAGCAGAGCCACTGCAAGGACCTGGTGGCTAAGGAGGACACTGCCCTATGCGGGGGAACAGGTTCTCCTCACATGGCTCAGCTGGGGCATTCACTCCAGATTCTGCAGGGAGATTGCAGAAACTCCATACCATTTAAGGAATATTCAGATACCAAGGGAAGATCTTTCGTGACTGGAATTCAATGAAAGTGATACCAGAAAAATTTTTCCTTTCTTCAGTTCCTAGCCCCTGCGGTCACCATCAACCTGCTATTCCAATGGGAAACTTGCACTATTTTCTTCCAATCCATTACGCTGATCCCTTTGTATTTTTTTACTTCAGCCAAACTAGCTATTGTTTTCTTCAGCATTACATTGTAATTTTTGCAGACGATTTGTTTTTAATTCCTGGACCAGTGGGTTTTACCAAGGGGGGGGGTCTTATTTCTTGAGTTCTAGAGAACCACCATAAAACATTACAAATTGTTGACTCTGTCTCACCAGTGGGATGCTACAGCCGATAGTACTCTAGGTGCCTTCTACAAGTAAAAGAAAGAAATCACTTGTGTCTGCATCTTATTGGTTAACATCAACCATCCCCAAATTATAGTGTACAGATCAGTTTGTTAGCAAGGTGTTTGGAACTCCACTGAAATACTGTCTTCGCTGACACTTGTTTCCTGGGTCTGACCCTTATATAACCATTATCCATGTAACTATTACTGAGTTATTATACATTTGAAGTAAATAGAAAATAATGCTATAGATTATCTATTTTTCTCAAACATCTTTAATACAGACATAGTCCTCATTGCCCCAGACAACTAACCTAGTCTCAGTCTCCTCCATTTTTCTTGCCAGGCCATTTGGACTTTGTCCTAAGCTGACCACTGGCCCAAGAGAAGGGTGTGGGAATGGTAAGACCTGCTCCAAAGGAGGCGGACAGAAGGAGGCCTGTGGTCTCCACCCAAGGAAGGGGAGCTTATCTCTGGAGCTGTGCCCCACCATTTAAATGGAGTGGGTGGGAAAAGGAGGAGGACAAGGGCAAGGGGAGCCCCATTGGCCTGCTGGGCAGCCAGCCAGTGGGCAGACAAAGGGAGCTGCAGTGGGCCAGGGCCCTCACTTCCTGAATCAGGAAGGAGCAAAGTCAATTCCCACAGGACAACTTCTAGAACTCCAAGGATCTAAAGATTGGGAGTAACCAATCATTTCAACCAGTCCAATCACTCTTGCCTCCCTATCTAGGGTTCAAACTCTTTGTATTCAGTTTTAGCTTAAGCACTTCCTAGGTCAGGGGGACTCCTTTTTGTGGCACCACCAAGGTGACATGGCTTAAGGGGATTAAAACTTAAGGGGGGGGGGAATTAAGAAATTGAGTCAGACCATGATGGGTATGGGAAAAGGAGAGGATAGGGGAAAAACACACATGGAAGAATCAGAACTCCTGCAGCCATATAAGTAGGAAAGCATTTCATACTTGGGGTGGCCCTGCTGCTTGGGTGACCATGGGCAGGCTGTGGACAAGGAGGTTGATGTTGGCTGGGGAGAGGTGTGGGACTCAGGATCCCAGGCTTACTTTATAGATTTCAGGACACTTTCACAGTATTTTCCAGGCTAGACTGTAGGTACCTCAGAGTCTCTCCATCGCCTCCACAGATCGAGTGAGGTGCACACAGCAACTGACTTGTGATGGGGGATGACAAGGACACCCCCTTCCATTACTGGCCATCTGAGGCTAACAGAAAGCTCACAGAGGAACCCTAGCACCTCAGGCATTGGGAAGAGAAATGTCAGGACTATTGATCCACAGCCTCTAAGAACTCCCATTGTTGGGCCATCATTGGTCTATGGCAAACCCCCCAGTTAACTTAGCTTTGACTACCCACCCCCCCCCCCAACTCCCAGTTCTGTTGACTACAGAGTTGCTTCCTCAGAAAAGAACTCCAGGACTCCTGGGGTAGCCCCAAGTGGTTGGGGGCAGCAAAGAAGGAAAATGAGTCCTCTGCTTCCAGTGAGCCCTGAAAAGTAGTGATGGGTCTGTCAGATACGCCCCTAACTCTGTGATTCCAGGACTAAGGCCTGAACATCTAATTTGGGCCCCTATTCTTTTCTCTGCATGTGTTTGTTCGTGCAGTCAAGACATTAAAGTATATTTGTTTAGTTATTTTCACCCAATTCGCCAGTGCTTAGGAAATCCAAGAAAGTGGGGACAGGCTCCATGTCAGCTCAGAAATTATATTCCTTGACCTTTTTCTTTTTGAAGCTTAAGCTAATGAAAGAAGGTCACAATGTGAATATCCGTGTTTTTCATACAATGTTTTCAGTCTTGCATCCTAGCTTTACACCAGCATATGTCAGAGAAGTAGGCAAATTGTCTGTGTCTGGTGCACTGAAATGCACTGTACAGATAAAATAGGGGAGTAGGGATGGTGGAGCCACAAGAAAACACTTGGCTCTCCTCTCATCTTCTTCCTTCTATTAGAAGAAAAGTAAGACTTGGATCAAGAAGATCAGAATAATCTGGAGAGGGAGAAATTGGCTGCATAGAGCTTTTTGGTCCTCCCATCTTACTGGCAGCCTGAAGCATTTGCTTTACCCAGTGATGCTACCTGCAAGGACACGCCCAGTCAAAACCACAAAGCCAGCATTATTTTCCAGTCCCACTTTCATGTCCCTTTGTGATCCTTTTCTGGCCACCATTCTTGGGCAGCCCTGTAGAGCTCTCTGGGGTCTAAAGCTGCCACCTTACTTAGCTCAGCCCATAAAGAAACCCTCAGATTTCTATTCCCAACTCAGAACTTGCATTCCTGGACAATGGTCTGAGCAAGGTTGAAAGGCCAACTGCCTTTTAAGGTATTGCTAACACAGATTAAAGGGCTAATGTTATAGAAGAAATGGCTACTGTTGAGGGTTAAGTCACTTACCAAGGTCACCCACTTCTAAGTGGCAGGAGGGAGATTCAAATTCAAACCAACTAATTCCAAGACCTTTTTTCCAAATAAATTTCCAAAGGACTGAAAATGTGAGAGAACTCTTTCCTTAAAGATGGAAAGGCTCTCTATGTATCAGTTACTCTGTGTTCATAGTGCTTTGCCTCTTATTCCCCCACTCCTTTCCAGTGAAATAAATGCATGGGATTCTTATTGCAGCCACATAGGACTCCCTTATCCCTGGGGAAATCTCTAGAACAGAGGCATTACTGGAGAAGGGAACATGGGTTGGCACAAGACAAGCACAGTCACAAATCACAAATGTGCCAGCCCTGAGTGGTTGCTCCAAGGATGGTATTTTATTTCCTTTTTGGAATACTTACTTGCCAGCAGGTAACAATTAAGCCATAATAACTAACAACAGCTTCTAAAGAAGAGGGGGAAAGGGGGAGGCTTTAAATCAATTCAACACATTCAGTTGTTACACCATGTGAATGTTCTCAAACCAAAATGCTAATTTTGAGATTATTTAGAATTAACTAATAATATAATGTTACCTCCTCCCAACAAGATAAATTGTCCCTTGGGGACAAAAATAGCAAATGAGTTCAGTACAATGGCAGCATACTTCTCATGAAATGGATGAGATTCTCAACGTCAAGAGTACAGATAATAACAAAAAAGTCATAGATAAGTGAAAATGATGTAAAGAATCAAATATGCCATCTAATTAAATTATGTTAATACAGTAAAACTAAGCTGTGGGGATTTGGTGAGGAAAGGGAGGATTACAATTTTAGGTTCACAAATGGAACTCTACAGCCTGCTAAGAAATATGTCACATTATTTACTGCTTTCAAATCTAATAAGCTGTCCTCTAACCATGATATTCAGAGACAGGAATGTGGTGGTACTCTGAATTCCCTGGTTAATATGGTTAACCAGAAACCTTTTTGAGTTCAATCTTTCTTTCTGAAAATCTCTCAAAAATTTATGTTTTCTTGTCCTAGTAAGTACAATGTACTTAGCAGAGAATCTTTATTCCAATACCTCAGAATTACTGACCACGTTAGATTTGTGGAAAGTCTAAGAGACTGGGCTGGATTTGTAACAACCCTGGAAAATAGTATTTTGCTCCTTAAAGTGTCTAAACAGGAATTCAGGGAGTTGTAAATAAACTCTTCTAAGTGAAACAGTGCAAAGTAAAGCCAAAGGATCTATTTGAAGTTTCAGGGAATTCTAGCTCAGTAAATAAAGTTGCTTCCAGCTTCCCAGTTTGATCAAACATACACTAAGCACCTGTTTGACATGGAGTTTTCAAAAAAAAATAGAAATAATCCTTGCATCTGGGAAGCTCATCGATTAGCATGAAGAAAAAGCTGTCATAGAGGCAATAGACTTCTTTACCATGAAGATAAGAATTAAACTGGTGGAGGGATGCAGAGGGAAGGAGGAGGGGGGGTGGTAGGAAGGTGGGACTAGAATTAGCCTTGAAAAATGTGTATGGGATTTCTGAATAGAGGGAAGGTGGTGAAGAGGCTATTTAGGAAGGAAGCAGTACTGATAGAGACATATAGATGTAACTCTATGGCACTGATACAAAGTGGTAATTATCCATCTATATAGACTAAAATATACGGTTTGAGATGCGGAGAGGGTAGCCATGATGTCAGAAATGGAAACTTGAGAAAGTTAGTAAAAAGCAGGGAGTTTGTGCTAACAGTTTGCCATAATTTAGAAAGCTCTGGAAAGCCACCAGAAGTTTTTTAAGCAGGAGAAAGGTATGATGGAATTTGTGCTTGGGGAAGGTCATCCTGATGGGAGTGTAGTGAATGGCTTGGTGGGGCAAGAGTGGAGGCAAGAAGACCTAGGAGGTGATCGTAGGAGACAGTGAAAGGTAATGAGGATCTGGGCTAGGGCAGCGACAGCGAACATGGAAAGTAGAGCAGAGATTTGGGAGTCTTTCTCAAGTAGAATTAGTAGAACCTGTTGATTGCGTTGGCTTGTAGGGATTACAGGTGGATAGGGGGACAGTTACTTCCATGTGATAGAGATAATAGAAAGATAAAGAGCCTTAGAAGAATAAACAGATCGGAATACACACTAGGTAGATCTAGGAGCTTGTAGGATGTCCAAATGAAAATCTTTAAGGGCCAGTTGGATGGATCCCTACATCATTGAATCCCAGCAAGAGCATCTTTATCGACACAGCTTCATGACTAACACTAAATAATATAAATATTTGACATTTTAAACTATAGTCTGTGAATAAACACTGAAAGGCCACATAAGCCACTTGTCACACTTGATGAGAAGTCTGAAGATATGTGCTGTGCTGGGTTTATAATTCAGGCCTTGGTTTTCCTACTGTCTCAGGACTCTATTGAACCTCTAAATTGGCCACAAGAGAACCCCATAAAACAACTACCATTGCAGGTTCCCATGACTTCCCCAGTAGGTGTTCAAATCTGTTTATTCTTCAACAGGGTGTCCTTTCTGATTCAATGAAAAATATGGTGGATAAGTTATCTTATTCTTTTTAGTGGATGCCCCTTTCCTGTCCTCCTCTATTCCCATATGCTGACCACACACAGTTCCTCAGGCAATTCTTCAAAGCCTCCAGCGGCACAGTCTTCAACTATATTCCTTTCTAGGATACATGCTGGGATACAGGAAGATTCCATGTGCCGTGAAAATCATCCACTATATAAGCTAAGAGTTCAATTCCAACCCTATGCCAGGCTTCCACTGTCACTACCAATGACCACATACCTGTCCTGTTTGGTTTTTAACTCAAGCAAAGTAGCCACTTTCTTAGCTGAGCACACAAGAGTTTATCACAAACATTTAAGCACTGTATAGAGTTAATTTTCCCATATAAAATTGGGAGGTAGTTTCATGATTGCTTTGTACTGTTAAATCATTTTGATCTGAGCTATAATAAGCAATGTGATTCCTTCAAAGATTCTGCCAAAGTAGCCACCAGGGCAGAACACACTTAAAAAAAAAATCAATCCAGTATGAAAGGAGATTTGCTGGGAGATTGAATACAAATGAGGCCAAAGATGGAAGGTAGAGAGTTGAGTCATTTGTTTTCTTTCTCATGATTCTAATGCAATGGATCTCAACCCCAGCTGTGGATTGGAGCCATATGAGGGGATTATTTCCCCCCTACAAAAGCACTGTGCCTGGGCCCTCATTCCATACATTCAGCATAGCCCTCCATGTGCACTTTTAAATGATTCATTCCTCTAGTGTGTCTTTTATTCATGATACATAAAAACTAATGACCTATCAGAAGAAACTGAAAATAACCATCAATGTGCATTCATTTAGCCAAAGTATGTATGTCCAGAGTATACCAGGGTTGGAGGGAGTGAAATAAGGCCTGTACAAGAAGGTATGTGCTCAGAGTACCTACCAGCAGGTTTCTGAGAGACTACTCATACTCCCCAAGATTTCCCTGAGTGTTTCTGAACCTGCATTTGGGATCAGCCTTAGTTCATGCGACTTAAACACACATTAGCCCATCCTCACTCTCTCCAACCAAAAAATACCAGATCTGCTCAAAGACCGTAGTCAGCCTGGAAAAAGGAAGGTGGGGGGCAGGTACGAATCCCCACCCCTGAGCTAAGGGATTAGAGAGTCATCACAGTAGGTTAGGGTAGGGGAGGGTACAACAATACCAGGAAGGATTAACAGCAACAAAGAGGACTCTCTTTGGTTACCAAGTGTCCATCTCTTTCCTCAAAGCTCTGTCATGGACAGTGACGACCTTGGCTGGCAAGCCCTGTAACTGGGTGCTACAATTCCTGGACCATTGCCAATAAGCACATCTGGGACCCAGGAGGAAAGGGAAGGTCTTGGATCTCAGCTCTGACATCCCAGATACTGCCCTGATTGCCACTAGTCTGCCTCCAACCCAACTCCACTTCCAATTCCTGCCAGTTGACAATCTGGACTCAGCCCCACCGTTACTGAGAACATCCTACCAGCAGCCCTGCAGGAGGGCATTTTGCATCCTGACAGGACTAGGCAAAGTCAAACAGACATGAGTATCCAAGATTCAAGGACCAGGCTCAGAAGTAGAGCTGTATTCCTCTTTGTCACCATCATAGCTCCAGCTACAGAGGGCCTGCCCTGTGACATCCTCAGGCTAAGTACTCTATGTCCATTTATTCATGCAAGTATGGGAAGCAGTACTTAGTTCCAATATTCATCAAGGCCACATCCACTGTGGGAGTGGCTATTTCTATAAAGTCTCAGGTACCCTCAGGCCCGCAAGGGAGCTTTGGAATGGGAGTAGCCATCTTTTCATTAATCTGTTTGGACTCTCTCACACTACTGTTAGATTTTGGTGGTGGGGGTGGGTAGAGCTGCAGATATTACCTACAAGTCTGGTGACAGGTTGTAAGTGGGATGACCTACAGGTCCTTGGAGTGTAGTACAGTCCAGTGAGGGGTTCAAAGGGGAGGGAATGAAGCCATGTAGAGCCATAAGGACCTTAGAAATGATCTGACCCAATCTTTCATTTCAGACCAGAGGAATTAGTGTCTTACTGAGGTTAGGTAGTTGTCCAGAATTACGCAAAATGTTGATGGCAGAGACAGGATAAGAGCTCCAGAGCTTCAACCTATCAAACCAGGCTTTCTCTGGTGAATGCAGCACATGTGGTTTCCAAGGAAATTGGCCAGGTCCTCAACAAGAGCAAATCAGGGGGGTGGAGGAGAGGTTCCAGTGATGCAGGCAGACAAACCATAAAAGCCACAGGAAACAAGTGCTCAACTGGAGCCGTGACAGGAACAAATAGAAAGGACAGTGGCGTCAGACGTGGCGTAAGGCTGCATGTAACTGTGATAAATGCACGCCCTCAGCAACGAGTGCTTTGGAAATTGAAAAGACGTCACTGGCATAGGTGGGAAGAAAGGAAGTTATTGGTTAAGTTTTATCCTATGGCTTGAAAGGCATGAACATGCCAGGTTCAGAAGGAAGATTAGGTTATGCGGTTGGGTGATATTAAGATATGCTACTCTGGTAACGGAATGAGACTTTTAAAATGGTAATGGTGGATGGTGTGCTTCAGTGCATTGTGTATACATAATTGCATATGGAGGCCTGATTTTTCTAAGCTGACACAAAAGCATGTTGAGTTTGCATTAGTGATGATTATTAACTTCCGGTTAGGTGGGATTTTGTGTGAGATGTATGCAAAGGAAGTTGAGGCAGTGACATGATATTTTTGTTTATCCATCACTATTTATTCATTCTTAAATATCTCTACATTTTTATATACAGCCAAAGATAACATTATGCATATAGAAAAATTTTCCCTTTGGTTGGAAGATTCATTCTTAACACTTGCCACCTCAACAAAGGCCAACTGATTGTACTGCTAAGACTCAGCCATGTCCCTTCCCTCCGGATCCTGGCGCCTCTGCCCCAAGCCAAACCCTCTTAAGCTCTGAACTTCTATGGCAATAACCTCATAACTTGTCTTTTTTTCCTCCAGAAAAACATAGTAAGAAGATAACACAAATTCCTAAGGGTCGATAGATTATATATTCCATATGTTGTAAGTGCAAGTCCTGTGTTACATGTTAAAAGCCATAGGAAAATTTCTGTTATAGTCTGGTGGAATTTTCAGAAATTGGTATTTCTCAGTGGGATATTTCAGAGTCTGCTGTTAAGAAGCTTGGTAATTTTACCTGGCTTTCTTTTTATTCAGATTCATCAACCAGTTAGCCCAACCACAAATTATTGTAAACTTACTCTTTCCCACTTTTCATTAGATAGCTTACATTCTACACACAGGATCCAATTCACAGTTAACCTGAAAACCCAAGAAAACCAAGTAAGACTCACTTAATGAGGAAACACACTGCTCTTTCAGACTTAATTGGTTTTTTTTTCCCCTGGCCAAGATATATTTATTGCCATTTCCAGAATTACTCTTATAAGTATCTGGTTATCATAACCACAAAAGACAGCTTATTAGTTTCAACTGCTGGGTAAAAGCATGCAGCATTTTCAAGATTTCTGGTTTCACCCTTTTAACCCAAAGAATAACTATAAATAGATGGTAAAGTCTGGGATTTCCACTGCTAAGTGCTACTATAAATAGTTTTAAACATTTTCCCACTTCATGCTTTCTAAAGGAACATTCTCCACTTCCTTTCTTGGATAACCTCTGGGAATAAAGCACAATCGAATTCAGAATTTTACTGAGGGAGTTTAACAAAACTCCTAATGAACCTATTAGCACTCAAAACAGTATTCAGATACTGAAAAATCTGAAAAAGACTTCACAAATTAAATAGATAATTCTGAGAAATGTAATTTTTAATAACATTTTTAGTATCTATCTTCTCTTCATTACTTGAATTTTTCTTCTAAAAATTAAAAGTAAGGCTAAAAGTCACTTAACAGTTGTTGTTTAACATAAATGAGATTTGTTCTAATTTTCTTGAGAACTTTGCTAGACTGGGAACTCTGGTGGCCACTAAGTGAAATAAATACATTTCTTTCAACTCTCCTCACACATTAACATCCAGAAAAAGAGATAAGAATTCGCTTCAGTGGTCAGTTGTCCAGACTACTTATCTTCTGTCTTCAAGAGAATTCACAGATTACCCTATAGAATACACACAAACATTCAAAATTCTCTGAAAAATCCCTACCATTAAATGCTTTCCCATGGCACACGCCTGTGACAGTCAGAGCAAAGACAGCAGTGCAGAATTCCCTCATCTCTCTAGAGATGCTTGCATTCTAGCAACCTCTGCTGGTGGTTATTTTTGACTGGAAAAAATAAAATAAAATAGCCAGTCTTCTAAATGGGAGGAAAATAAACCAAAATAAGAATAATGAAAATTGGTAACATTAGTAAAACTTAGGTTCTCTTTTATATTTTATAAAAGGGGGGGCAATGAGAGATAAAAAAATTTAATTAAAATTGTTTACGAGGAAGAAAGAAAAATACATTGAAATAAGTAAATATGGAAACACAATGTTCCAAAATTTTGGGGACACAGCAAAAATAGTTTTAAGATGGAAGTTTATAGTTATACAGGCCTACCTCAATAAACAAGAAAAACTTCAAACAATCTAACCTTATACCTAAATGAACTGGAAAAAGAACATAGCCAAAGTTAGAAGAAAATAAAGATCAGAGCAAAAACAGAGACCAAAAAGAAAAGATCAATAAAAAATAAGGGTTGGTCCTTTAAAAAGATAAAATTTATAAGCCTTTCACCGAATTTTTTTCACCAAAAAAGGACTTGACATCAGATATGAAAAAGGGAACAACCGATACCACTGAATACAAATGATTTTAAAAGAACACTATAAAAAATTATACACCCACAAATTGGAAAACAGAAGAAATAAATTTCTCCAAACATACAATCTTCCAAAATTGAGTCAGGAAGAAATAGAGAATCTTGACTGGTTTCTAGTAATGAAATTGAATCGGTAATAAAAAATTTCCCCAAAGAACAAAACTCTAGGACCAAATGACTTGATAGGTGAATTCTACCAAACATTTGAAGAAGAGTTAATACCTATTATTCTCAAACTATCTCAGAACATAGAAGAGAAAGAAAAGATAGAGGAAAACTTCCAGATTCATTTTACAAGACCAGCTTTTTTTGGATAATAAAACCAGATAAAAATATTACAAGAACAGGGAAATGATAGGCCACTATTCCTGATGAACATAAATGTGAAAAATCCTCTGCAAAAGATTAGCAAACCAAATTCAACAGTACATTAAGGGGATCATTCACTACAATTACTGCAATTTATCTAAGGTCACAAAGGTGGTTCAATATTCACAATCACCTCCATTAACAAGAAGGATAAAAATCTGATCATCCCGATAGATGCAGAAAAAGCATTTGACAAAATTCAGCATTTGTTTGTGATAACAACTCTCAACAAAGTGAGTTCAAAGGAACATACCTCAAAATAACAATGGCCATATGTGGAAAGACTCACAGTTAACATCCTGCTTAAGAGTGAAAAACTTAAAATCTTTTCCTCTAAGATCAGGAACAAGACAAGGATATCCACGCTCCCCAGTTTTATTTAACATAGTACTGGATGTCCTAGCTGCAGCAACCAGACAAATAAAATGCTCCAAATTGTTAAGGAAATAGTAAAACTGTCACTATTTGCACAATACATGAAACTATATATAGAAAACTTTAAAGACAACTGATAAATTAATTCATTAATAGGATGAATTCATTAGTAGGATACAAAAATTAATATACAGAAATGTGCTGCATTTCTATACACTAATAATGAAGTAGCTAGAAGAAAAATTAAGAAATCATATTTACAATTGAATCAAAAAGAATAAAAGGGAAAAAAACAAAGAATAAAAGACAAGAAGAAATTGAACCAAAGAAGTGAAAGATCTATACTCCAAAAGCCATAGAACATTAACAAAAGAACTTAAAGATGACACAAATGAAAAGATAAACCATGCTCATGGATTAGAAGATTATTGAAATGTCCATACTACCCAAAGCCATCCACAGATTCAATACAATACCTATCAAAAAACAGCATTTTCCCCAGAACTAGAATAAATAAATCTAAATTTGTATGGCACCACAAAAGACCATGAACAACCAAAACAATCTTGAAAAGAAGAACAAAGCTGGGTTATCACATTCTCAGATTTTATGATTTACTACAGAGCTACAGTAATCAAAACAGTATGGTACTGGCACAAAAATAGATGATTGAACAGGCTAGAGAGCTTAGAAACTCACACCTACATGGTAAATTAATCTACAACAAAGGAGACAAGAATATAAAATGAGAAAAAGGGTCCTTTCTGTACCTGGTGAAAGCAAAACTGGACAGCTATGTGCAAAAGAATGAAACTGGACCACTTCCTTACAATGTACAAAATAAACTCAAAATGGATCAATGACCTACATGTGATATCTGAAGCAATAAACTTTCCATAAGAAAATATATGCAATAATTTTTTTGGGCATCATGCTTAGCAACTTATTGTGAATCAGTTTCCTCAGGCAAGGAAAACAAAAGCAAAAATAAATGATTGGGACTACAGCAAAATAAACTATTTCATGGCAAAGGTAACCATCAGCAAAACACAAAGGCAAACCAGTGTATGAGAGAAGATACTTGCAAAGGATATATCTGATAAGAGGTTAATATTCACTCATATAATATGTAATATCCACTTAAAATATGTAATGAACATATACAACTCAACACCAAAAAAAAGCCAAATAATCTATCGAAAAAAATATGCAGAGGACCTAAGTAGACATTGTTTCCAAAAAGGACCTACGGATGGCTAACGGACACATGAAAAGATGCTCAACACCACTATTCAATAGGGAAATGCAAATCAAAACCACAAGAGATCACCATACACCTCTCAGGATGACTATCATCAAAAAGACAAGAAATAGCATGTGTTGGAGATGGTGGGAAAAACAAGGAACCCTTGTGCCCTGTTGATAGAGATGCAAATTTGTGTGACTATTGTGGAAAACAGCATGGTGGTTGCCCAAAAAATTAAAAATAGAAATACCATATGATCCAGTAATTCTACTACTGGGAATTTACCCCCACAAAATGAAAACACTAATTTGAAAAGTTATATGCACTCCTATGTTTGCTGTAGCATTATTTACAATGACTATGATATGGAAGTAATTCAAGTAATTATTGATAGATCAATGGATAGATAAAAGTGTTTTATACCTATACATGTGTATTAGCCACACACAAAAAAAAAACCACTAAGATTTTGTCACTGTGACAACCTGGAGGATTCTAGAATATATTATGAGAAGAGAAATAAGACAGAGAAAGAAATTATTTCACTGAGAGTCACTGGAGGGGAAGATGGTGCCGGGATGGAGAAACTCGGTGGTGAACATTAAGGAGGGCACATGATGTAATGGGCACTGGGTGTAATAGAAGACTGATGTCTCACTGACCTCAACCTCTGAAACCAATAATAGATTTATATTTTTTAAATTCAATCAATATATAAAAGTAAAACTGTACTTGCCAAAAATTAAAATGAAAAAACAATACTACATGATTTCATTTACATGTGGAATCTAAACAACAAAATAAATGAACAAAATTTACATTTAGGTCTCTGACCTATTTTGAGTTCATATTTGTATAAAGGAAGGGTCCAATTTTTTTTTTTTTTTTTTGCATAAGGATATCCAGTTTTACTGGCACTTTTAATGGAAAGACTGTCCTTTCCCTGTTAGTCTTGCCCCCCCTTGTCAAAAGAGTATCAAGAGTTCTCTATATATACACAACCTCTTATTTCTGGGATTTCTATTGTATTCCATTCATTTGAAGGTCTGTCCTTATGCTGGTACCACACTGTTTTGGTTACTAAGAATTTTGAAATCAGGAGATGTAAGTATTCCAACTTTGTTCTTTTTCGAAATTGTTTTGGCTATTCAGGGTCTTTGAGATTTCCCCATGAATTTCAGGATGGGCTTTTCTGGTTTGTTTTGTTTCAGTTGGTTTGGTTTTTAGATGCCATTGGATTTTGAGAAAGGTCGCATTGGAATACATAAATCACTTTGGGAAGTATGGTCATCTTAGCAATATTCAGTCTTCCTATCCATGAACATGTGCTCTCTTTACATTTGTGTCTTTTTCTTTTCTTTTTTTTAAGTTTCAGTGTCCAAGTCCTTTGCCTTACTGCTTAAATTTATTTTTTTAGTTTATCATAAATGAAATTGTTTTCTTAATTACCATTTTCTTTTCATTTTTAATGTATATAAATGCAACCAATTCTTTTTTTTTTTTTTTTTTTTACACAGGTTGTTGACATATCCTGCTACTTTGGTTTATTAGCTCTAAGAATTTTTTGTCGACTCTTTAGTATAACTATCAGATTTTGCTCCATATATTTTGATACTCTGTTAGGTCTTCTTGAATTGACCATTTATCAATATATAGCTGATTTTTAGTTGTAAGTTTTCCCCCTTCTGAAATATTTTAATAGATTAGTAAGCCCACTCAAGATTTTTTTTTTTATTAGTGCTTGCATATTACATTTCCCATACTTTTAACTTGACCACTGCCACTTATTTACTTAAAGTAGGTTTTTTGTAGATAGAAATAAAGCCTTGATTTGCGGGATCCCTGGGTGGCTCAGTGGCTTAGCGCCACCTTCAGCCCAGGGTGTGATCCTGGAGTCCTGGGATCAAGTCCCGCATCAGGCTCCCTGCATGGAGCCTGCTTCTCCCTCTGCCTGTGTCTCTGCCTCTCGCTCTATGTGTCTCTCATGAATAAATAAATAAAATCTTAAAAAAAATAAAGCCTGTTCTTAAATCTAGCCTGAACTATACAATAGAGTATTACTTAGACATCAAAAAGAATGAAATCTTGCCATTTGCAATGATGTGGATGGACCTAGAGGGTACTATGCTAAGCAAAATAAGTCAGAGAAAGACAAATACCATATGATTTCACTCATGTGGAATTTAAGACACAAAACAGATGAACACAGGGGAAGGGAAGGAAAAAGAAAAATGAGAATTGAGAGGGAGGCACATCATGAGACACAACTCTAGGAAACCAACAGAATTGCTGGAGGGGAGGGGTTTGGAGGAAAGAATAATTGGGTGGTGGAGATTAAGGAGGACACCCGATGTAATAAGCACTGGGTGTTATATGCAACTGATTAATCACAAAGTTCTACCTCTGAAGCTAATAAAAACATGGGGAAAAATTAAAAATAAATCCAGTCCGAAAATTTATCTTTTGCTGGATATGCTTAGACATTCACATTTAATGCTATGGATATGGTTGATTTTAAGCTAAGCATTTTGTCTCCTATTTGCCCTGTTTATTTTTATTGTTTTTCCTGCCTTTAAAAATGTTTTACTTGAATATTAATTACTATCCTATTAATTTTTTTTTTACTATCTTTCATTGCATTTTTTTTTTACTGGTAGCTTGAAGTATTACATTATATTTTCCTGTATAGTCCAGTTACAGTTAATTTCTCCTTTTAAGTAAAACATGAAGCTTTACAATCATTCAGTTTCCTGAATGGTTCCCTTTATTGCTATATTAGCATATGTATTACAACTACATACATATTGATTACCTCACTATATAATGCTACATTTTTTGCTTTAAACCATCATGTGTATTTTAAGCAGCTAAAAGGAGAAACAAAGTTTATATTTATCCAGATAGTTCTAACTTCTCCTGCTTTTCATTCCTGAAGTTCTAAGTTTCTCTTAGGATATCTTTTAGTGCAGGTGTGCTGGTGTCAAACTCTCAGTTTTCTTTCATTTAAAAATATATTTTGTCTTTATTTTCGAAGGACATTTTTGATGCATATAGAATTCTGTATTAATAGCCTTGTTTTTCTTTCAGTACTTTAAAGATGTTCCACTGTCTTCCGCCCATTATGGTTTCAGATGAGAAATCTTCAATAATTGAAGTTTTTCTTCTATATGTAATTGTTGCTTTTATTTAGTACTCTCATAGATAGCCTTTTTCTCTTATTTTCTCTTTTTCTTAGTCCACCTGTTTCTATCCATCTTCCTTTCTTCCCCTTCCCTCTCCATCCACTTCTCCCCTCCCTACCCCTCCCCTGTTTATTCCTTTTGCAATTCATATGCCTTGGCAAGGTTTTCTTTGAGTTTACCCTGATTAAGCTTTATTGAGGTTCCTCCCCCCAACTGGTAAGTTTTAAGCATGCCATTTCCCCCCCTCAAATAGTGCAGAAAAACTAATCTTTCTCTTCTTCTAGAACTCTGATGACATAAGTGTTAGAACTTGTAACCATCCCATAGGTCCCTGAGGTTCTGTTAATTCTGTTTTAAATCTTTGTTCTTTCCATAATTCATATTGGATAATTTATATTGATCATTTTCTGTAGTCCTTGTTGTCTCCATTCTGTTATTGAGCCCATCCAGTTAGTCCTTAAATATTTTTTGTATTACATTGTATTTTTCAGTCCCAAAATATTTTGTTCAGTTTTAAAATAGAAACTATTTCTCTGTTGAGACTTATTTCTTTTTTGTGTATTTCAAGCCTGGTTATAATAGCTCCTTAAAGATTTTGCCTGCTAATGCCAATATCTGAGTCATCTCATTGTTGTCATTTGTTGATTGTCCTTCCCTGGAGAAATGGTCATATTTTCCTGGTTCTTTTAGTCTCAAGTAATTATTATATTCCGAACATACTAAGAATTGTATTATGAAGCTCTGGGTACTGTTGAAGTATTTTAGGATTCTAATTCTTGTTCCTTTCAGCAGGCAATCAGACTGGTTACCTTGAGACTCCAAGTTCCTTTCAGTCTTCTGTGTCATGTTTCCTACCACAGAATTCAGTTTTCTGAGACTTTTCTATTCTCAGGTCTGTTTGTGTACTTTCACAGATCTCAATGAACTTGGGACTTGTGCAGATTCACACACATATTTAGGAGATACATTTTTCCAGTGTCTTTTTTCCTGGATTTCCCTGAAGTTGTTGGACTCCCCAGGGCTTTTTCTCCCTCACTTCTTCTGACCATAAAGATAATTCCTCTTGGATGTCAGGTGCCTAGATCACTATCACAGGAATGTATTTCTGCAAGTGACTTGCCTACGTACTTAATCTAAGAAAATAACAGATTTCTAATCCCGCCCCCGCCCCCCCCGCCACTCTAGCTCACAGAGACAATTTACCTTGTTTCTCCAGCCAGAAAACAGAGTTTCTCATAGAGATTTTGCTCCTTTGCATCTATTATGTATTTCTGCAACCACAGGTTGCCAGGCCACCCTCAGGTGAAAGTCTGGAGATTAAAAAAAAAAATTCCTGAACACTCACTCACTTGTACTTGTCATGTTTGAAGTTTTAAATTCTCTCCCATTTGTCTACTGTTAACTTTTCAATCTTCAGTTAGTTGCAACTTGTTTTCTCTTCAGAAATGTTAGCGGTGATCCATGAGACAGTTAAATGCTAACAAATGCTTATTGAATGAAAAGTCAAGTCTAGTCTGTCTCTTACTGGAAAGTCAGCTTCATAAAAACATGGATTGTGTGTCTGTCTTCTCCAGTGTGATGTTAATAGTGATTTGTCCAGTGTGGTACATGTTAAGGTCAAAATAATTATTGAATTCAATGATATTGGGCAAAGAATGAACAAGAAAATATTGACGTGATTAAGAAAAGAGAATTTAATCTATAATATGTATAGGGCACTTAAATGTGAGATGATGTAAGAATGATGGATTTTCTGCCTAAAGAGATTAATGGTGAATCTTTGCAAAAATGGCAGGTTTTGGAAGATAAAAGTGGAAGGACTTTGTAATTGTAATATTGAATAATAAATATAGTAATAAGGCTCTTGGCAGACAGAACAAGTCTGAAAGTAATATACTATCCAGAAAACAATAGAAATTGGCATGGATTTCCAAAAGAGGGGGGAAAACCACAATCATTTAACAAGCTAGGCCTTGAGTTTTGATAAGAAAAATAGTAATACTCTGTGGTATAGAAAATGAAGGAAGAGAGGAAGCTTATTGTTCCCTCTGAACAATGCATAATGAAAGGCTTAAAAGCCAGAGACAATGGGAACTATCCTTTCTAACTGTTCCATAAGGGATCAGTATTTGTCCAAATGAAGCTATCAGAAAGACACTCAGAAGCAGGATAATAAAATGGTCACGGGTCAAGGCAAGTGACACTTATCTAGGGCCATCAGTACAGAAGGAATGGCATTATATAGAATGGCTGTTGACATCTCTTGGCAGATGATGAAGGGAACTATCATGGGGATTCTCTAGCAGAACAGAAGACTGATTGATGCTCAGTCACAAATAGCCATATCTCATTCAAATGCTGTGTCTCAGTGACAGTGTGCTCATTACAGGAATAAAAGGAACACTACCAAAATGTGTATCATTTGACAGAAAAAGAACAATGTGTTTAAATGACAAATTATTGGAGTAGAGATTAGAGAAATGGCGTGTTTGAATCTTAATAGTCTTATTTCAGAACTTTTAAAGTGATTTACAAGGAAAAACTTCTGAAAAATAATTTTCCAACATTAGTTTTAAAGCATGAAAATCCACAAAAACTGAACAATATTGTCACCAATTCTGGCAAATTTGAGCATTACTGGGTTATAGGTATAAAGAAAAATAGGTCCCAGTGGGCAAAGCAAAGAGGGAAATGCACCATGGTGACAACAATAATAAACTATGAAATATTACCGTTACTCCTAAAGAAAGTTGGGGGGAAAAAAAAAACTTTTCCATCTCTAGTGACCTAGCTGACCAATTGGAGGAATCTTAAAGCCTAAACTTTTTTTTCACAAATTAGTAACTTGTAATCAAGTATTCAAATGTAATTTTTCCCCATTGGGTATGCTATAATAAAAGTGAAGTTAAGGTGCAGAGAAAGAAATCAGAATGCTCACTTTAAAGTCAGTTTATCTGTCAAGATAAACAGAAGCTTGGGAAGTCAAATTTAAATATGCACTTAAAATATTATTGATTTATCATGTACATAAGAACACAAGGCCAAATGCAGACAGAGTTTAAGAGTGGAAGTAACTTAGAGTGGCCTGGACTATTGTGTAGCTTGATCCCAGCACCGCCATTTCCTAGCCAAGTTAATCTGAGTAGACTCAGGATTTGTGGGGCCCAATTCCCTCATCTTTAAGATTCCAAAAGTCCTTCTTGGCTCCTCTTATGGTAAATTTTGGCTAAGTGGGGTATTTTTCCTTCTACTATAAAAATAGAAGGATGCATTTTCACACACATGCAGATAACACAGCTTTTATCATACACTAGGAGACTCTATAGTAGATAACTGGCTCTGCAACCCAACTACCATTAGAAAGAAGAGCTAGAGACCCATTTTTCTAAAAAGTTGTCATTCTTAATAGGTACCATTCAACTTCCAACTTATAACAGATTTTAGGTACTAATCACATAGAGCAAGTCAGGTTAGTATGTTATCCAAGTATATAAAGTATATTTTGTATCAAGTATAAAGAACTAGCTTCCTCTAGAAATGTACGAAGCTACTTTATTCAAAGCTGGGCATTCAAAAGCAATTAGACCATATAACCAGAAAGATGGTAAGAGAATTGGTAAAAATTATTTAAATTAATGACAAAAACCCCAAAATGTCAAGCAAAATGTAATGTGGTGCTCTGGATTGGATCCTGAACCAGAACAAGGACATTAGTGGGGTGAAATCCAAATGAAGTCTAGATTTTAGTTCATAGCAATACACTAGGGTTAATCTATTAATTTTGGCAAACATACCATTATGAAAGATTATGAAAGACAAAACTTGCTGAAGGGTATTCAAGGATCACTTGCATTATATATATCACAATTTTAAAAATCCCGAATTATTCTAAAATGAAAGCACTTATTTTTAAAGTCTTGAGAAAAAAAATTACAAAAGAAGTTCATCTTGGAGGCAGTCCAACATGCTGACATAAGAATATCCTGCACTTCCTCCTCCCATGATCACATCAAATCTATAGCTATATATTGAATAATTCTGCCCGAAAAACACTTGAAAACTAGCTGAGCAGCTCCTTCACAATGGCAACCACAAGAAGGCCCATTTCATGGCAGTGGAAAAAGCCAAGATCTCAAACCCCACCATGAACCTCATAAACTCCACCCCGGGCGTGGTGATCCACAATCAGGAGCAAACTCACAAACCCAGAGCTCCTCCCTAAGGAAAGAAAGTGTTTTACCCCACATCAGACACTTCAGTTTCTAAGACCAGCCCCTAAGAGGGAAGCCCCCTAACACCTGCCTTTAACAATCAATGAGTCTTGCATTTATGAAACTCAAAGTCTCTAATGAACCGAGAAACTGCATTTACAGGGCTTGTGCTCCGACTCACTTATCCCTGGACTCAGCACAAAAGCAGACATTTGAAAAGCCCCAGAATACATGTGCAAGAGATTATATTCCTAAATTTAATGCATCAGCCAGCGGAGCAGGGGCCTATTAGGATACTTGCCAGGGATGAAGGTGCTAGCAGGCACTATCCTTTGTCCTCTCTCCTGCTACAGCATCACTTTCTTTTTCTTGGCAGGTGCCATATTTACCTTCCAACTGATGAGCACCACATTTATGTTCTCCCTCTGCCTCGACAATGCCGGCCAGTGTGATTTTATCAAGTGACAGCTCTTATTTTGGGTGCCATTGTTCTTGCAGCTGCAGCACAGAAGACACCCACTGATTACCTGGCTCTGGAGCCCAATGCAGAGGGCTGGGGTGTAGTTTGTGTTCCTGAGACACAAGGAACTGTAAAAAAAAGAAAAAGCATCAGAGACGGTTCTTGGCAGTCTATCACACCAGGGACACTGCAGAGACAGCAGACTGAAACACACTCTGTCTTTCTTAGAGTTGCTTGTCCAGGAGCTGTGGACTGAAGGGTAGGCTTCTGGTCTGCAACACATACAGGGGCCCAGAGAGTCCCTCTCAGGAAATAGAGGCTGGTATACACTACCTTTGTGATCTCCCTCTGCCTTCCTCCAGCTTGAAAATATCTCCCCAAAAGGAGTTTATACCTTTGTCTGGTACCTCAACTTTTGCAGCTGCTGCCACAGCGTACCTCTAAATCACCAGGCTCCAGCGACATTTACGCTCACAGGTCCCATAGGACTATAACCAACGTATAAAGAGTTTTTAAACACCTGCCACACTCAGCGTGGCAAGAGGCAACAAACCCAGGAACTCAATCTTTCTGTGAAAGAAGCCTGTTAGCTTATCAAGCAGAAGGCTGAGGGGGCAGGATTCTTAAACATGTGTTTAATCTAAGTGCTCACTGTAGATCTTTCCAGAGAACTGTGACAGTGGGTACTATTTTCTTATTCTTTTGCTGCCATACAAGTATCACTCCAAAGAGAACACTTTTATAGATCTGGTTCCCTAGTTTTTATGCCTGGTGCTCTGCTTTTGTGGCTGCCAAACCAGGGGATGCCTCGTGATTGCCTGGGTCTTTTGGCCAAGGAAGCTTGTGGTGTTCCTAGGTCTCTAATGGTTCTAACAGACAGACAATTTTGGGCTGTCCATCGCCCCCAGAGAGTACCACACAGAGAGTAACAGAACCTGCCCTCTGCTCCCAGACTTTCTGTGAAGGAGACCTCTTTGCTTATCCTGGAGCTTCAGCTAAAGGGACAGGCTTCAGGTTTACCATATATCTAGAGTCTACAGTTCTTATCAGGAAGCACAAACCAAGGAATACCATCTTTGCACCTTCCCTCTCCCTCACTGCAGATTTCTGGTAACTCAACCAGAGCCCCAATTTTTGCAACTGTTAACCAGGGGATACTTCTAGATCACCTATTCCAGAGGTCACAAGGATTTAAAGTTGTACTGCCAAAGAATTGCATACATTTTCACACTTTAAAAGCTGCTGCCTAAAAAAAATAAAAAAATTTAAAAATTAAAAATAAAAAGCTGCTGCCTGTACTATGTTAAATAACAGTGGTCAGAGTAAACATTCTATCATTTTCCTGACCATGGAGAAAAAGCTCTGTTTTTCCCCCATTGAGAATGGTATTATCTGTGGGTTTTTCATATATGGTCTTTATTAGGTTGAGTTGTGTTCCCTCTAAACCTACTATATTGAGGATTCTTTTTTTAAATCATCAGTGAATATTGTACTTTGTCAAATCCTTTTTTTTTTTTTTTTTTGGCATCTATTGAAATGACCATATGATTCCTAACCTTTCTTCTATCAATGTAGTATATCATGTTGATTGGTTTGCAAATATTGAAACACTGTTGCAACTCAGGAATAAAATCCCTTGATTGTAGCGAATGATTTTTTTAAATGTATTCTTGGATTCTTTTTGCTAATATTTTATTGAGATTTTTTACACCCATGTACATCAGGAAAATTGGCCTGTAGTTCCTTTATAGTGTAGTTTATCTGGTTTTGGTGGTGCTGGCCTCAGAGAATGAATTTGGAAGTTTTCCTAACATTTCTATTTTTTGAAATAGTTTGAAAAGAATAGGTATTAACTTTTCTTTAAATGTTTGGTAGAATTCACCTGTGATGCCATCTGGTCCTTGACTTTTGTTTGTTGGGAATGTTTTGATTACTAATTCAATGTAATGCTGGATATCAGTCTGCTCAAGTTTTCTATCTCTTCCTGTTTTAGTAGTTCATATGTTTCTAGGAATTTATCCATTTCTTCCAGGTTGTCCAATTTGTTGGAATATGGTTTTTCATATCAATAAGTCAACAAAAAGAAATAAAAGGCAACCACATTGGTAAGGAAAAAAATCAAATTTTCACTATTCAGAGATGACATGATACTCTAAGTAAAACCAGAAAGACTCCGACAAGAAACTGCTAGAACTGATGAACGATTTCATTTCATTTTGGATGCAAAAACCAATATACTTAAATCTGTTGCATTTCTAAAGACAAATAATGAAGCGGCAGAAAGAGAAATTATGGAATCAATTCCATTTAAAATTGCACCGAAACCAATAAGATGCCTTGGAATAAACCTAACCAAAGAGGTGAAAGACCTGTACTCTGAAAACAATACAACACTGAAGAAATTGAAGATGACACAATCAAAATGGAAAAACATCCTCTGCTCATGGATTGAAGAAACAAATATTGTTAACTTGTCTATGCTATTCAAAACAATCTACACATTTAATGCAACCCCCTATAAAAATAACAGCACTTTTCACAAAGCTAGAACAACCCTGAAAATTTGTATAGAACCACAAAAGACCCTGAATAGACAAAGCAACTTTAAGAAAAGCTGAACTGGAGGCATCACAATTCCTGACGTCAAGTTACATTGCAAAGCTGTAGTGTTCAAAACGGGTTGGTACTGGCACAAAAATGGACACATAGATCAATAGAACAAAATAGAAAACCCAGCAATGAATCCACAGCCAGTGCTGTCATCCTCTTCCTTCTCCTTTGGATCCCCTGCCAAACCTGATGCATGGACTCAGATGGGACCATCACCCCACAAAGTGGCTGCTGTCCTGCCACATCCAATAGGAAGACTGCATCCCTCCAAAGGGTCCCTTGCCATAGGCAGGGCAACTCTCACCTCTCTGCATGCCTGCAAACATTCACAACTTGCCTAATAGCCAGCCAAACTTGGGGCTATCCCTGCCCCCCCATATGCCCTGGCAGATGCAGACCGTCCTCTCAGCTAGCCACTCCAGGGGCCAGCCCCACCCACCAGTTTGCCTGAGCAGTCACAGGGGAGAAGGGTGCCCACAGGGGAGACCGGTGGAGTGACTGGTTCTGGTGACTCGGGAAGATTGCGCTCCTTGGTGCCACCAGATTCACTTAACACAAGACCACACTTTCGAGACCCGACAAAATAGGTGATCTACCTAGCACAGAGAAACAAACAGATAGAGGTGGCAGAGAAATCTATTCCAAAGGAAAGACAGAAACTCAGAAAAAGAACTAAGTGAAATGGAGATAAACAATGAACCTGATAAAGAGTTCAAAGTAAAGGTCATAGAAGATGCTCACTGAATCCAAAAACAGATGAATGACAGTGAGAGTTTTGACCAAGAGATCGAAAATATAAAAAAAGAAACAGTATTGAATAACTGAAATGAAAAACACAATCTCAAAGACATGGTAATAGAAATCATCCTAGATGAACAGCAAAAAGAAAAAAAATTAATAATTAAAAGGACCTCTGAGATAATGCTAATATTTGCCTTATAGGAATTTCAGAAGGCCAAAAGAGAGAAAGGGGCAGAAAACTTAATTTCTGAAACTTCTCTAACCTGGAAAAGAAAACAGATATTCAGGTCCAGAAAACAGAGATCCCCAAACGAAATAAACCCAAAGAAATCCACACTAAGACATATAGTAACTAAAATTTCAAAAGTTAAAGATAGGGAGTCTTAAAACCAGCAAAAGGAAAACAACTAGTTATATATATGGTATCACCCATAAAACTTCAGGCCAGAATGGAATGGCAAAATATATTCAAAGAGTTAAAAAGGAAAACATCTAAAACTAAGAATACTCTAATTGGCAAGGTTATCATTCAGAATTGAGAGAGAAAGATTTTTCCAGACAAACAAAAGTTAAGTGAGTTCATCACCACTAAATTGGTCTTACAAGAAATGCTAGTCTTCTTTAGCAGAAAAGGCCATAACAAATATTATATCAAATATACAGGAAGGTAGCAAAAAAATGGTGCTTTTAGAATATATTTGACATTAAGCAGTTATCAACTTAAAATAGACCACTATATACACCATGTATTATAAATAATCCTCATGGTAACCATAAGACCAAACCCTATAATACTCAAAAATAAAGTGAAAGGAATATTAACACTAAATTTATCAAATAACGGAATAAGAGCAAGACAATAAAGGAACAGATCACTGCAAAAACAACCAGAAAACAGGGTCAAAATAGCAAGGAGTACATACCTATCAGCCAGCTTTACTGACTGATTACTTTAAAGGTAAATCAACTAAATGCTCCAATGAAAAGATAGAAGAGACTAAATGGCTAAAAAACAAGTCCCATCCATATCCTGCCTACAAGAATTCACATAATAACTAAAAACACATCTAGTTTGGAAGTGAAAAATAAGATTCCAAGTAGATGAAATTTTTAAAAGCTGGGGTAACAATACTTATAGGGGGAGGGGGGCAGATTTTAGAACAAAGACTGTAGCAAGAGACAAACAAGGGCATTACATAACAAAGTTATCGATACCACAGGAATATACAGCAATTGTAAATATCTATATACCCAACATAGGAGCACCTAAATATGTAAAGCAAATATTAAATAAATTTATAGTAATTCAGTAATAGGAGGGAACTTTAACACTCCATTTACTTTAATGGGCAGTTGGTACAAAAAAAAATTCAGTAAGGAAGCATTGGCCTTAAACAACACATTAGACCATATGGAATTAACAGGTATACACAGAACATTCCATCCAAACAATGCAGAATATATATACATCACATAGAATGTTCTCCAGGATAGACCACATGTTAATCCACCCAAAAGGTCTCAATAAATCAAAGAGATTTAAGTGATACCAAGCATCTTTTCTGACCATAATGATATGAAACTAGACATTAATTACTGGGGGGAAAAACTGGAAGAACAAAGAGTTTACTTAATAACATGCTACTGAACAACCAATATGTCAATGAAAAAAAATCAAAAGAAAAATCCAAAAATACCTTGAGACAAATAAAAATGGAAATATTATTCTAAAATCTTTGGAACACAGTAAAGCAGTTTTAAGAGTGAGCTACACAGCAATACAGGCCTAGCTAAAGAAGAAAAAAAATAATAAATTAAAAGTTAAAAAAAAAAAACCACAAAACCCTAACAATCTAATCTTATACCTAACAGAATTAGAAAAAGCAACAAAGCCTAAAGTTAGTAGAAGGAAAGAAATAAAGATCAGAGTGGAAATCAATTAACAGTGAATAAAAATACAACATAAAAGACTACAGAAACTAAGCTGGTTCTTGGAAAGATCTAACTGATAAAACTTTATCTAGACTCATTAAGAAAAAAAAAATGAGAGGACTCAAAAATCAGAAACAAAAGTTACAAAAAACACCAAGAAAATACAAAGGATTATAAGAGACTACAAATAATTAAATAGCAAATTAGTCAACAAAAAAAGAAATAGATACAGTTCTGTGAACATATAATCTTCCAACACCGAATCATGGGGAAAAAATCTAAACAGACTGATTCCTAATACAATTTTATTATAAGTAATCAAAAAACTCCCAACAAACAGGTCTAGGACCAGCTATCATCATAGATAAATTATACTAGACATTTTAAGTAGAGTTAATACTTATTTTTCTCAAAATATTCTAAAAAATGTAGAGAGAAACAAACACTCTTAATTTCATCCTACAAGAACAGCATTATCCTGATACCAAAACCAGTCATTAAAACTAAAAAAAAAGTTACAGTCCAATATCCAAGATAAACAGATAGAAAAATCCTTACAAAATATTAGCAAACTGAATTCACCAATATATTAAAAGGATCACACACCACAATCATGTGATCTTTAATCCAGGGAAACAAAGATGGTTCAATACCCACAAATCAGCATGATACAACAGATTAACGAGATGAAAGATAAAATTGTATTATTTCAATAGATGCAGAAAAAGCATTTGACAAAATTCAGCATCCATTCATGATAAAACTCAACAAAGCCTATATAAAGGGTATATACCCCAACATAATAAGGCCGTATATAACAAACTCACAGATAACATGATACTTCATAGTAAAAAGTTAAAAGCTTTTCCTCTAAGACATAGAGCAATACAAAAATGCCTACTCTTGCCTTTTTTATTCAACACAGTACTAGGAGTCCTACCAATAGCAGTCAGGCAAGAGTAAGACATAAATGCATCCAAATTGGTAAGGAAGAAGTAAATTTGTCACTATTTGCAGATGACATGAAACTATATATGAAACACTCTAAAGACTCCACACAAAAAAATCTTAGAATAAGTAAATTTCAGGATTCAGAATTAATATACAGAAATCTGTTGTGTTTCTATACACCAACAATAAACCATCAAAAAGATAAGTGAACAATTCCATTAACAAATGCATCAAAAAGAATACCTAAAAATAAAATTAACAAAGGAATTTAAAGACCTGTATACCAAACACTACAAGATACTGATGAAAGATATTAAGAAAGTTAAAAAATAGAAACAGTGCATGGTCACAAACTGAAAGAGTTAATATTGTTAAAATGTCAATATCATGCAAATAACTGTGGGTACCCCTGCTTTCTGAAAATTTGTATTACCATATATTCATCTCAATAGATGCAGAAAAAGCATTTGACAAAATAAGCCCTTCATTAAGGATAAAAAAGCCCTCAACAAAGTGGGGTTAGAAGGAACATAACTCAATAGTAAAGGTAATATTTGAAATAACCACAATTAACATCATACCTAGTGGTGAGAAACTAGAGATTTTCCTCTAAGATCAGGAACAATGTAATATAGTCCACTCTCTCCATTTTTATTCAGCATAGTCCTAGAAATCCTAGCCTCAGCAATAAGACAAGAAAAAGAAGTAAAGACATCACAACTGGTAAGGAACAAGTAAAAATTATTTGCAGTTGATATGATACTATATTTAGACACCCTAAAGACTCCACTGACAACTATTAGAATAAATTCAATAAAATTGCAGAATAAAAATTAATATACAAAAATCAGTGGTATTTGTATATGCTAATGACCAAGTATCTGAAAGAAGAACTATGAAAACTATTCCATTTACAATGGAATAAGAATAAAATACCTTGCATAAGAATAAAATACATAGAAATATATTTAATCAATGGAATAAAAGACCTGTACTCCAAAAACTACTATGCATTGATGAAAGAAACTAAAGATGATGCAAATAAATGGAAAATACACAATGCTCATGGGTTGGAAGAATTAATGTTAAAATGTCCATGTTACCCAAAGCCATCTTCAGATTGAATACAATCTCTACAAAATACCAACAGCATTTTTTTTTTTTACAAAAGTGGAACAATTCTAAAATTTGGATGGATCCACAAGAGACCCTGAATATAGCTAATGCAATCTTATGGATAACAAAGCTAGAGATATTATGGTCCAGATTTCAAACTATATTAACAAACTATAGTAATCAAAATAGTGTATACTGGCACAAAAACAGGAACCTTAATTAACTGAACAGAATAGAGAACTAAGCAATACCCCACACTTGTATAGTCAGTCTACAATGAAGAAGATAATAACATACAATTGGGAAAGACAGACTCCTCATTCTCCTCATTAAATGGTGCAGGGACAACTGGACAGCTACATATGAAAGAATAAAGTTGGACCACTTTCTTAGATCACATGCAAAAATGAAGTCATAATGAATTGAAGACCTAAACATAAGACTTGAAACCATAAAACTCCCAAAAGAAAACATAGGCAGTAAATTCATGGACTTCTGTCTTAGCGATTTTTTTATATCTTTTGAGGCAAGGAAAACAAAGACAAAAACACACAATCTGTCCTATAACAAAGAAAAAGCTTTTGTGGATAGGAAACCATTAACCAGATGAAAATGCAATCTACTGAATGAAAGAATGTATTTGCAAATTATATATGTGATAAAGGGTTAATATGAAAAATATTCAAAGAATTCATACAACTCAACACTAAAAAAGCAAACAATCCAATTTAAAAATAGGCAGAAAACATGAATAGATATTTCTCCAAAGAGACACAGGAAAAGATGCTTAACATCACTAATCATCAAAAAAAAAAAAAAAAAAGAAAAAAAAAAACATCACTAATCATCAAGGAAATATAGATCAAAACTGCAGTAAGATATCACCTCACACCTGCCAGAATGGCTAGTATCAAAGTGAAAAGAATTAACAAGTGTTGGCCAGGATATGGAGAAAAGAAAACTGCCATGCACTGTTGGTGGAATTGCAAATTGGTGCAGTCACTATTGAGGAACCACTCTTTCTCAAAAAAATTAAAAATGGAAATATTATACTATTTAAAAGTTCTACCTTTCAGGTATATATTTAAAGAAAATGAAAACACTAATTGAAGAAGATGTACAGGACCCTATGTTCATTGAATCATTTTTTTTTTTTTTTACAATCACCACAATATGAAAGCAAACTAAGTATCCACCAATAGATGAATGGATAAAGATGTGGTCTATACATACACAATTGAATTTTTACTCAGCCATAAAAATATTGTAATCTTGTTATTTGCAGCAACAGGGATGAACCTAGAAGGTATTATGTTACTCTCTGAAGTAAGTCAGAGAAATACCTTGTGATTTCACATTTGTGGAATCAAGACAATGAAATAAGTGAATCAAACAAAAACAGAAACAGACTCATAAATACAGAGAATAAACTTGTGGCTTCCAAAGTGGGTGGTGGCAGGAGCTTGATCAAAATCTTTCAAGGGGATTGAGGGGTACAAACTTTTAGCTATAAAATAAGCCCCAGGGATGTACAGTACAGCATAGGGAATATAGTCAAGAGGATTGTAATAGTGATGTGTGACAGATGGGAACCAGACATTGTGATAACTTCATAAAGTACATTCATGTCAAACCAGCATGTTGTACACCTTAAATTAATATGTTTCATGTCAGCCATACTTCAATAAAAATATCATTATCACCTCAATATCTGCAGAAAAAAACTTGAACAATTTAACACTCATTCACAATAAAAACTCTCAGTGACTTGAGTATAGAGGGAACATACTTCAACATAATAGAAAAGCCATATATGACAAGTGCATGGCTAACATTATACTGGATGGTGAAGAAAGCTTTCCCAAGAGCAGTTACAAGACCAGGACCATCTCTTGTTATTTTTATTCAATATAGTACTAGAAGTCACAGCCAGAGCAATTAGGCAAAAAAATAAAATAAAATAAAATAAAATAAAATAAAATAATAAATAAAGATAGATCACTCTCAAATTAGAATGGAAAAAGTAGTTAACATTTTCAGATGACATATTATAAATAAAAAACTAAGTACTCCACCAAATAACTGTTTGAGGGACGTCTGTGCAGCTCAGTGGTTGGGCGCCTGCCTTTGGCTCAGGCTAGGATCCTGGGATCTGGGATCAAGTCCCACATCAGGCTCCCTGCAGGAAGCCTGCTTCTCCCTCTGCCTGTTTTTCTGCCTCTGTGTGTGTCTCTCATGAAAAAAATAATAAATCTTAAAAAAAAATAACTGCTTAAATTAATACACGAATTCAGTTGAGTTGCAGGATACTAAATCAATAAACAACACCCCCTTGCATTTATATGCACTAATAACGAAGTATCAGAAAGAAACTGAGAAAACAATCCCACTTTTAATTGCATAAAGAATAAAATATCTAAGAATAAATTTAATCAAGGGACTGAAAGACCTGTACATTGACTACTATATTAATGAAAGAAATTGAAGACAAATAAATTTAAAGATATTTCTTACTTACAAATTGGAAGAATTAGCAATCAACAGATATAGGTCTATATAATTGCTATCAGAATTCCAAAGGCAATTTCCACACAAATGGAAAAAAATCCTAAAATTTGTATGAAACAACAAACGACCCCAAACAGCCAAAACAATCTTGAGAAAGAACAAAGCTGGAGGCATTATATGCCCTGATTTCAGACACTATTACAAAGCTATAGTAATCAAAACAGTATGGTGTTGGCATAAGAAAACACACAAAGATCAATGAAACAGAATTGAGAGCCAAGAAATAAACTCACACATGTGCAGTCAATTAACTTACAACAAAGGAGCCAAAAATATAAATGCGGGAATAATCTCTTCAATAAATGGTGCTGGGAAAACTGAATAGCCACATACAAAGGAATAAAACTAGACCATGATACTGGTTTATACACAAAAATTCAAAAAGGATTAATAGTTTGAATATAAGAATTGAAACTATAAAATCCCTAAAAGAAAACATGAGGGTAAGCTCCCTGACATCATTCTTGGCAATGATTTTTTTGGAGCGGACAACAAAAGCAAAAACAAGAGGGACTATATCAAACTAAAAAGCTTCTTCTTCGTGGTAAAGGAAAGCAACAAAGTGAAAAAACGCTCTACAGAATGAGAGAAATATTTGCAAATTGTATCACATAAAAAGTTAATATTTAAGATACATAAGGAAGTTGTACAACTCAATAGCAAAAAATAACAATATGATTATGAAAATGTACAGAGGAGCTAAATAGATATTTTTCCTAAAGATATACAGATGAAAAAATAAATAAAGATATACAGATGGCCGACAAATGCATGAAAAGATGCACACCATTACTAACCATCAGGGAAATGCAAACCAAAAACCACAATAGCTACCATCTCATTAACATATATTATTGAGAAAAAAAAACAGCTAATCACCTGTTAGAATGAATATTATTCAAAACAAACAAGATAATGTGTAGGCAAGGAGTGGAGTGAAGGTAATAGTTTGTACTATTGGTAGAAATATAAATTGGTGTAGTCACGATGAAAAATAGCATTGAAATCTCCCCAAAAAAATTATAAATTGAACTACAATGAGATCCAGCAATTCCAATCCTGGGTATTCACCCAATGAAAATGAACACACTAACTTGAAAAGATCTATGCATTCTCATATTCATTGCAGCATTAATAGCAGCCACAATATGGGGGGACTGTATCCACTGACCGATGAACGGACAGTGAAGATGTGAGTATATTATTCAGTCATAAAAAAATGAAATCTTGCCACGTGTGACAATCTTGAGGGCATGTGCTGAATGAAATAAGTGGAGACAAATTCTATACGAGCTCACTTATATGTTGTATCTAAAAACAAAGAATTCAACTCAGAACAGATTGGTGGTTGTCAGAAATGGAGCACAGATGGTGGGGGAAATGGGTGAACCGGTACAAACTGAGTTATAAAAGTTATGGAGGTGTAATGGCCAACATAGAGACTATAGTTAATAGTATTATATCGCATATTTGCTGTTATGCAAAGAGAGCTTTAAATTCTCAACACAAGAAAAAACTGAACTATGTAAGGTGATAGATGTTAAATGGACTTGTTGTGATGATTTTACAATGTCTACAGATATGAAACCATTACATTATACACATAAAACACCTGGAAATAAATTTAACCAAGGAGGTGAAAGACCTGTATTCTGAAAACCACAACACATTGATGTAAACAGCTCAAGATGACAAAAATGGGGGTGGAAGAATTTGTGCTGGTAACTGTATACACTGCCCAAAGCCATCTACAGATTCAATGCAATCCTTATCAAAATTTTAGTGACATTGTCCACTTAAGTATGACAATCCTGAAATTTGCATGAAACTGCAAAAGATCCCAAACAGCTGAAATAGTCTTATGAAAAAAGAGCAAAGCTGGAGGCATCATGTTCCCGGTTTTGAAACTGCTAAATTATAATAATCAAAATGGTGTGGTATTGACATAAAAATGGATCTGTCAATGGAAGAGAATATACCGAGTCCAGAAATAAGCCTATGCGTACATTGTTAAGTTATGAGCTAGGAGTCAAAAATATACAATGGGGAAAGGACAGTGTCTTCAATAAATGGTATTGGAAAAAGTGGACAGCCATGTGCAAAAGAATAAATCTGGACCACTATATTGCTTAAATTCAAGTTAATTCAAATTAATTCAAAATGGGTTAATAGCTTGAATATAAGACCCGAAACCATGGAAGTCCTAGAAGGAAACATAAGGCTGAGAAATTTGACATAAACCTTGGCAATGATTTTTCGGTCCTGATATCAAAAGCAACAAAAGCAAAACTAAGTAAGTGGGATCACATCCAACAAAAAAGCTTCTGCACACTGGAAAAAAAAAAATGAAAAGGCAACCTACTGAATGGGAGAAAATATTTGTAACCATATCTCATTGGAGGTTAACATCTGAAATTTGTAACTCCTACAACTCAACATCAAAAAAAATCTGATTAAAATGGATAGAATATATGAATGGACAATTTTTTTCCACAGAAGATGTGCAGATAGCTAACAGGTAACATGAGAAGATGTTTGCTATCATAATCATCAGGGAAAATACAAATCAAAGCCACAATGAAATGTTATTTCTGTTATTGTTTCTGAAATATTATTTCTGTAACTGTTAGAATGGTTATCATCAAAAAGAAAAAATAAGTGTTGGTGAGGATATGGATTAAAGAATCCCTTGTGCACTGTGGGTGGGACTGTAAATTGGTGCAGCCACCTTGGTAAACAGTATGGAGATTCCTCAAAAAGAGAAATATTAAAAATAGAATTATCAAAATGATCTAGCTATTCCAGTTGTGGGTATTTCTCCAAAGGAAAAGGAAACTAACTCAAAAGAGGTGTTCGTTGTAGTGTTAATAAGTAGCCAAGATAGGAAAACAATCTGTGTCCATTGATGGATGAATGAATAAAGTAAAGAAAATGTAGGATGTATACACAGTGTAATATTATTCAGCCATAAAAAAAGGAATTTTTGCCATTTGCCATACATAGGAATTTTGAGGGCATTATGCTATGTGAAATGAGTCAGATTTAGACAAATACTGTATGATCTTACTGATACACGGAATCTTAAAAAAAAAAAAATACAAGTAAAAACAAAGCCAGATACAGCAAACAGGTTGGTGGCTGCCAGGGGCATTTGATGGGGTTTGAGTAAAATGGGTGAAGGAGGTTAAAAGGTACAATTTTGGTGACTATAGTTAACAATGTATCGCATATTTGAAAGCTGCAAACAGTTAAAAGTTCTCATATCAAAAAAATTTTCTAACTCTGTAGGCTGACAGATGTTAACTAGACTTACTGGGGTGATATTTTTCAATATACACAAATATCATATTATATTGTACACCTGCCACTAATGTTACATGTTGATCATACTTCAGTAAAGAAAAATACGACATAATTCCAAATTTCCTGCATGGGGTCTCCAGGATGGCCCTAGGGTCAGTGAATCTAGTGCCTTTTAAATGTACCCCACCTTTTATTTCCTACAAGTAATAATTTCTTTCCTTCAAGCAATAATTTGTTAACTGGCCTGAATTATTGTTACAAACTTTTTTTCCCCTTAAAAAAATACATTTCTCAGGATGGCTGGGTAGATTGGTCTGCTGAGCCTCTGATTCTTGATTTCAGCTCAGGTCATGATCTCAAGGTCAGGGGATCCAGCCCCTATATCGGGTCCCGGCCGGGCATGGAGCCTGCTTGGGGTTTTCTCTCTTGCTCTGCATCTGCCGCTACCCCCGCCCCCCCACTCTCTCTCATTCTCTCAAATAAATAAATCTTTAGGGGAAAGAAATACATTCCTCACTGTAATTACATTAATAGCTTAATGATTGCCCCTCCAGCCCACACAGATCTGAAGATTTCTTGACTTCCTCTACTTGCATATAAGGTCCTACCTTAACCCTCTATAGCAAATTCAAGCAGTAGGTGGAACGAGAGTCTGATTTTAAACAGAAAAATTTGAACTCATGAACTTCGTTAATCTGTAACCTGTAATCTTGAACCATGGATGTCCATTATATAACTGAGTTGTATTCTTACCAGTGAAGTGGTAAGTATGTGCTTAATGTACTATTCCTGGAGTGACTTCATGACTTGTGGCAGAAAATTAATGTCCACCAGTGTATTTGGGGGCAAAGGTGCACATGGTGGGCAGGGGAGTGGTCCCTCCATTGTACCTTATTTTGAGACAAGTCTAAACGCAACAGATTTTTAACTGTCAGATGACTATCCAGGCGCTAAGTAATGTATAAATAATAACAAATAGGAGGGGCACCTGGGGGGCTCAGCGGTTGAGCATCTGCCTTTGGCTCAGGTCATGATCCCCAGATCCTGGGATCGAGTCCCGTGTTGGGCTCTCCCCAGGGAGCCTGCTTGTCCCTCTGCCTGTGTCTCTGCCTCGCTCTGTGTCCCTCATGGATAAATAAATAAAACCTTTAAAAAATAATAGGATATAGATGTTCCAGATATGTTGTCACTCAAATTGCCAATCACCCCCACCCAGGTGCACCCAGATAGCCCCTCATGAATATCCTGATAGGACCTTAGCTCATGGCTGTTAGGGACACATATTTTAAAGCAATTATACCACACACCAATTAAAAATTAAATTGAAATTAAATTATAGATGTTCATCTAACTGTGATTTAGAGCTAGTTTTCTTTCTGTGTTGATTTTTGTCAGAATTACTTGAGCTTTTTATCTATGCTATAAGGCCCCACATGTTTCTAGAATGAAGGATTTCAAATAAGTAGGTAATGTGCCTTCTAAAGAAATTTGCAAAATGGAAAACTATTCTATTTCGAAGACAATGGTTAGAGGGAAAACTGTTAAGATTCTACTGTACTATTTACAAGAGACCTACTCTAAATATAAGGTTACACATTGGAAAGATATAAGATTAGCAAATGTGAAGCAAAACAACAAAAAAACTGCCATGGTTTTATTAGTATCAGACAAAGTAGACTATTTCTAGAGATACAGATATGTCATAATGAAGTAAATTCAATAGGAAAATAACAGTTTGAATGTAACTAATGCAATAATATGGCTTCTAAATATATGAAGCAAAAAGTAAAATCAAAAGGAGATATTTACATAAAAATCATAATTACATACTTTTAAGTTTTTATCTATACCACCCTTTTTTACATTTTATTTTCAAATTTTTATTTAAATTCCAGTTAGCTAACATACAGTGTAATATTGGTTTAGGAGAATTTAGTGATTCATCACTTACACATAACACTGGGTGCTCAGCACAGGTTCCCTCCTTAATACCCATCACTCATTTAGCCTATCCCTCCCCCACCTCTCTCCGTCAACCCTCTGACCATTCTCTACGTTGCCTTTTATTAGCTTTCTTGAATATAAGCTTTTTGGAAGTATATGCAGATTTAAAAATTAAACCAACAAACAACCTTGATCAAAAGAGTTCCTTTAACTCAAGGAAGTGTCTTTCTTTTCCTTCCTTTTTTAAAAGGTGTTTATATTCCAGTTAGTTGACATACAATGTAATATTAGCTTGGAGCCTACAATACAGTGACCCAACACTTGCATATAACACCCAGTGCTCATCACAATAGGCGCACTCCTTCATCTCCATCACCTGTTTCACCCATCCCTCCCACTCCTCCCCTCTGGTAACTATCAATTTATTCTCTAGAGCTAATAGTCTATTTTCCCCCATCCTTTGCTCCGTTATTTCTTAAATTCTACATGAGTGAAATCATACGGTATTTTTCTCTGACTTATTTCACTTAGCATAATACTCTCTAGCTCCATCCATGGCAAATGGGCAAGATTTCATTCTTTCTTGTCAATGGGTAATATTCCATTATATATATATATGTATATATACATACACACACACACACACACACACACACCCCACATCTTCATTCATTCATCTATCGATGGACATGGGCTGCATCTGTAGTTTGGCAAATACGCTGCTGTAAACCTCAGGGTGCCTGTATCCCCTTGAATTAGTATTTTGTGTTCTTTGGGTAAATATTTAGTAGTGTGATTATGGGATTATAAGGTAGTTTTCTCCATACTCTTCTCCAGAGTGGCTGTACCAGTCTGCATTCCCACCAACATGCAAGCTGGTTCCCCTTTCTCCACATCCTCGCCAACACCTGTTGTTTCTTGTGTTGTTGATTTTAGTCATTCTGACAGGTGTGAAGTGATCTCATTGTACTTCTGATTTGCATTTCCTTAATGAAAAGATGCTGAGCATCACTGATCATGTGTCCATTGGCCTTCTGGATTTCTTCTTTGGAGAAATGTGCATTCACGTCTACGGCCCATTTTAATTGGATTATTCATTTCTGAGGTGTTGAATTTTATAGGTCCCTTACTTATTTTGGATACTCACCCATTATCAGATAGGTCTTTCACAGTATCTTTTCCCATTCTTTAGGTTGCCCTTTAACTCGATTGTTTCCTTTGCTGTGCAGAAGCTTTTCATCACGATGAAGTCCCAATATTTTTGCTTTCATTTTCTTGCCTCAGGAGACAAATCTAGAAAGGGATTGCTATGGCTCATATCAAAGATGCTACTTCCTGTGTTCTTCTCTAGGATCTTTATGGTTTCCTGTCTCACATTTAGGTCTTCTATTTTGAGTTTATTTTTGTGCATGAAATAAGATCGTGGTCCAGTTTCATTCTTTTGCATGTAGTTCTCCAGTCTTCCAAACACTACTTGTTGAAGAGATAACAACTATACCCCAGTGGATATTCTTCTGATTTGTCAAGGATTAATTGATCATATAGTTGGGAGTTCATCTCTGAGTTTTCTATTCTCTTCCATTGGTCTATGTGTCTATTTTTGTGCCTCTACCATACTGTTCTGATCACGACAGCTTTGTATTGTAACTTGACATCAGGAATCATGATGCCTCCCAGCTTTGTCTTTTTTTCTAATATTTCTTTGTCTATTCAGGGGTCTTTTGTTGCTCCATACAAATTTTATGATTGTTTTTCCTAGCTCTGTGAAAAAAAAATGCTGCTTGTATTTTGATAGGAATTGAATTAAATGTCTATATTACCCAAATATTCTACATATTTTAACAATATTTATTCCACCAGTCCATGAGCATGGAATAGCTTTCCATTTGGTTTGTCATTTTACACTCCCTTCATCAATGTTTTATAGTTTTCAGGGTGCAGGCCTTTCACCTCTTTGGTTAGGTTTATTCCAAAATAAACCTATTTATTGTTTTCGGTGCAATAGCAACTGAGATTGATTCCTTAATTTCTCTTTCTGCTGCTTCATTATTTGTGTATAGAAATGCAACAGATTTTGGTACATTGATTTTGTATCCTGTGACTTTACTGAATTCATTTAGCAGTTCTAGATGCTTTTTGGTGGAGTCTTTCAGGTTTTCTATATAAGGTATCATGTCATCGGCAGTGTAAATTTTACTTCTTCCTTGCTAATTTGGTTGCTTTTTATTTCTTTCTGTTGCCTGATGGCTACAGTTAGGACTTCCAGTACTATGTTGAATAAAAGAAAAGCTCTCAGTTTTTCCCCAGTGAGGTGGCTTTTTTTTTTTTTAATATGGCCTTTATTATGTTGAGGTGTGTTCCCTCTAAGCCTACTTTGTTGAGGGATTTTTTTTTTATCATGAATGGATGTTGTACTTTGTCAATCTTTTTCCTGCATCTGTTTAAATGATATGGTTCTTATCCTTTCTTTTATTAATGTGATATATCACACATTGATTTGCAAATGTTGAAACACTCCGCAACCCAGGGATAAATCCCACTTGATTATGGTGTTTAATTTTTTAATGTATTGCTGGATTTGGTCCACTAGTACTTTATTGAAAAATTTTCCATCCATGTTATCAGGTATATTGGCCTGCAGTTCTCTTTTTTTTTTTTTTTTTTTTAATTTTTTTGTTTATTTATGATAGTCACACAGAGAGAGAGAGAGAGGCAGAGACATAGGCAGAGGGAGAAGCAGGCTCCATGCACCGGGAGCCCGACGTGGGATTCGATCCCGGGTCTCCAGGATCACGCCCTAGGCCAAAGGAAGGCGCTAAACCGCTGCGCCACCCAGGGTTCCCTACAGTTCTCTTTTTAATCTGATTTTGGTATTAGGGTAATGCTGGCCTTGTAGAAGGAATTTGGAAATTTTCATTTCTGCTTCTTGGAATAGTTGGCAAAGAATAGGTATTAATTTTTCCTTAAATGTTTGGTAGAATTTGCCTGTGAAGCCATCTGGCCCTGGACTTTGGTTTGTTGGGAGTTTTTTGATGACTGACTCAATGTGTTTGCTGGCTATCATTCAGTTCAAGTTTTCAATCTATCCCTCTTCCGGTTTTGGTAGTTATGTTTCCAGGAATTTATCCATTTCTTCCAGGTTGTCCAATTAGTTGGCATATAGTTTTTCATAATGTCTCAAAATTATTTGTATCTTGTGATATTATTTCTCCTTTCATTTGTGATTTATTTGGGTCCTTTTCCCTTTTTGGTTAGTTTGGCTAGAGATTTATCAATTAATTTTTTCAAAGAACCAACTCCTAGTTTTATTCATCTGTTCCATTATTCCTTTAGTTTCTATATCATTTATTTCTGCTCTAACATTTATTCTTTTCTTTCTTTCTGCTGGCTTTAGCTTAATTTGTTGTTCTTTTTCTAACTCCTTTAGGTGTAAGGTTTGGTTGAGATTTTTCTTACTTCTTGATGTAGGCCTGTATTGCTATGTATTTCCCTCTTAGGGAATGTTTTTGGACTGTTATGTTTTCATTTTCATTTGTTTCTGTGTTTTTTTTTTGTTGTTGTTGTTGTTCCTTCTTTGATTTTTTTCTGGTTGACCCACTCATTGTTCTATGGAAGGTGGTTTAACCTCCATATATTTGTGGACTTTCCAGATTTCTTTTTGTGCTTGACTTCTGGTTTCATAGATCTTGTGGTCAGAAAAGGTACATAACATAATTTTAACCATTTTGTATTTGCTATGGTCTGTTTTGTGACCCAACATGTGATTTATTTTGGAGAATGGTCAGTGCGGACGTGAAAGAATGTATATTCTTCTATTTTAAGATGGAATGTTCTGAATTATCTGATGAGCCCATCTAGTCAGTGTGTCATTCAAAGTCATCATTTCCTTGTTTTTCTGTTTAGATGATCTGTCCCTTGACATAATAGGGGTTTTAAAGTTCCCTATTATCAATTAGTTCCTTTATATTTGTTATTCTTTTATATATTTGGGTGCTCCCATGCTGGGTGTGTAAATATTTACACAATTGTATCTTCTTGTTGAATTGTCCCGTTTATTATATGGTGCCCTTGTCTCATCACAATTTTTGCTCTAAAGTCTATTTTGTCCAATGTAAGTATAGCTACTCTGGCTTTCTTTTGACACCTGTTTGCATGATGTTTCTCCATCTTCTCACTTTCAATCCACAGATGTCTTTAGGTCTAAAATTAATCTCTTATAGGCAGCATATAGACAGGTCTTTTTTTCTTTTATCCATCACCCTGTGTCTTTTTATTGAAGCATTTAGTCCATTTACATTCAATTTAATTATTGATAGGTATGTAGTTATTGCCTCTTCATTACTCACATTTTGACTGTTTATGGAGTTTTTCTCTGATTCATAGTGTTTCCCCTCTTGTGATTTGCTAATTTTCTTTAGTGATATATTTGGATTTCTTCTCTTTATTCTTTACATGTTTATTAGTGGTTTTTGATGTAGGAGTACCATTTGGTTTGTATATAACCTCTTCTGCAAATAGTCTATATTAAGTTGATGGTCATTCAAGTTTGAACCCATTCTTTTCTATCTTCCACATGTTTTAAATATATGCTGTTATATTTTATATCCTTTTTGGTGTGAGTTCCTTGGCTGATGTTTACAGAAATATTCATTTTTACTGCTTTTGTGTTTCCATTCTTTATACTATCACTTTTGATCTCCTTTCCACTCTAACGGTCCCCTTTAATATTTCTTGCAGGGTGGGTTTGGTGATAACAAACTCCTTTAGTTTTTGTTTGGGAAACTATCTGTCCTTGTATTCTGAATCTGATAGACTTGCTAGAGTATTCTTGGCTGCAGTTTTTTTTTTCCCCATTCAGCACTTTGACTACATCCTGCCACTCTCTTTTATGGCTTGCCAAATTTCTTTTGAGCAATCTTGAGCTAGGCTTATGGGTTTTTCCCTCATAAACTAAGAACTTTTGTCTTGCTGCTTTTAAGATTTCTTCTTTATCACTATATTTTGCAAATTCAATCACAAAAGCAGGTATTGGCCTACTTTTGTTGATTTTGATGGAAGTTCTCTGTGCCTTCTGAATCTGCATGTCTGTTTCCTTATGGAGGTTTTCAACTATTATTTGTTTTTTTATGCATTTTTTATAAGTAAGTTCCATGCCTAGTGTGGAGCCCAATGTGGGGCTTGAACTCACAACCCTGAGATCAAGAGTCAGATGCTTAACTAAGCCACCCAGGCTCCCCTCAGCTGTTAGTTCTTCAACTAAATTTTCTGCCCCTTTTCTCCTTCTCCTGCAGGAACTCCTATAATATGAATATTATATTTAATGGAGTTACCGAGTTCCTTAAATCTAATGTCACTTTGCATAATTTTTATTCAGCTTCATTGGTTCCATTATTTTGTCTTCTAGGTCATTAATTCATTCCTCGGCTTCTTCTAGACACTATTCATTACACCAGTATGTTTCTAGTGTCATTTATTGCATTCATCTGTTTTTGTTTTTTTTTTTAATCATAGGGTTTCAGTGAGGTCTTTTCTTAAGCCCAGTGAGTATCTTTTTAAATGTTGCTTTAAATTCTGTTTTGTTTAGATCTCTGGGTGTGGCCTTATCATGTTCTTTCATTTCGGGTCAATTTCTCCCTCTTGGCATTTTCTCCAAGTCTCTGCCTTCTTCTGTGTTAGAAAAGCCAGTTAGGTTTCCTGCCCTGGAAGTAATGGCCTTAGGGAGAAAAGGTCATATAGTGCCCAGGGCTTAGTACTTCAGGGGGTTTCTCTTGTGTGTGCTGTGTGCACTCTGCTGTTGTGTTCTGGTGCTCTATCCTTCAGACAATTTGTGTGCAGAGGCACTCCTTGCTCACTGTGGCCAATGTTTGGTACCTGGCCTTAATGTGACAGGTTTTTTGGGGCTTTTTTTTGTTTCAGATTTTATTTACTTCATGAGAGACAAACACAGAGGCAGAGACCCAGGGAGCTGGATGTGGGACTCGATCATGGGATCATGCCCTGAGCCAAAGGCAGATAGATGCTCAACCACTGAGCCACCCAGTCATCCCGAATGTGGCAAGTTTTTTTTTTTTAATGTTTTTTTTTAATTTTTATTTATTTATGATAGTCACACACACAGAGAGAGAGAGAGAGAGAGAGAGAGGCAGAGACACAGGCAGAAGGAGAAGCAGGCTCCATGCACCGGGAGCCCGATGTGGGTCTCCAGGATCGTGCCCTGGGCCAAAGGCAGGCACCAAACCGCTGCGCCACCCAGGGATCCCCCGAATGTGGCAAGTTTTAAGTAGGTCGGCTCTGGTCTGCTTGTGAAATGAACAGAACTCTGCAAGAACTGAGGTCCTGTAATCTGGTTGGGAGATGGGATAGGGGCAGGAGTTTGTGCTGATCTGCTGGGGAGTGGGGCCATCATGCTGGGACTGACGGAAGGATGATTTAGAAGGCCAGTTCCATTGGATTGAAGGGGTATAGGGCTTGGGATGAGCAAGTTAGGCAGCCAGTGTATGAGCTGTGCTGCTTCTTGCAGGTGGCTCTACGTTTTTGTTGAGGGGCATGGGTGGCAGAAATGGAGTCATCCAGATCCTCTTTTCCTAGAGAATTCTATCTCCATGAATGCTGCCCTTGGGTACAGGATCTGAAAAGAGCAAATACTCTCCCACTGTGGGACCTAGGGATTCTTTGATTTGTCATTTCCATGCTATCTGCCCCCTGGTTGTTTGTCTGCCTTCTCTCCAGGAGCAGTGTGGTGCCCTGTGGGCTCTATGCCAGTCAAGCCCACCGACCTTTACATTTTTTTAGATTTTATTTATTTACTAATGAGAGACACAGAGAGACAAAGAGAGAGGGGCAGAGATACAGGCAGAGGGAGAAGCAGGTTCCATGCAAGGAGCCCGACATGGGACTCCATCCGGGGTCTCCAGGATCACACCCTGGGCTGAAGGCAGACACTCAACCACTGAGCCACCCGGGCTGCCCCCACCTTTAAAACTCCAGACTTTAAGCACTGCTCATTGCGAGAACTCGTGAAATTCAGCCCCTCTCAATTTCCAAGCCAAAGGTTTTAGGGAAATGTCTCCTGTGCATTCCCCTGTATGCCCTCTCCCCTCCACCCCCTCCCTTCCCCCTCCTCCAAAAACCATGGCTCACTCCTTTCCACAGCAGCCATCATCCATTTCTCAACTAAACCACATCTCCACACTTCCTGCCTTCTTTAATGTGGCTTCTTGTCTCCCTTAGAGTTTGTTCCTTCAGTATTCAGGTCAATTTCTAGGCTATTTAGGATGACTTACTAGTTACCTAGTTGTATTCATGGGACAAGGTGAGTCTTAGGGTCCTTCTACTCTGACAGGCAGGCACCTTCCTGTCTCCATAATTGGAGATTTTAACACATATCTTTTAGTAAAAACTAGATTAAGGATGCATTAAGAATCAGTATGGACATAAAATAACTGACCAGATAGCCTATTTAACTTAATCAACACATACAAACATTATACTCAACTACAAGAAATAGGTTTGTCATTACTTGGAATACTTATCTAGATAGATATGTTACGCCACAGAATAAACCACAACAAATTTAAAAGAGATCATAACAACGGAATATTACTCAACCATCAGAAAGGATAAATAACTACCATTTGTATTGACACAGAGCTGGAGGGTATTATGCTGAAATAAACCAATTAGAGAAATACAATTGTCATATGGTGTCATTCATATGTGGAATATAAGATATAGTGGAAGGGACCATAATAAGAGAAGGAGGGGAAACTGAGTGGGGAAAAATTAGAAAGGGAGACAAACCATGAGATACTTCTGACTCTGCGAAAAAAAACAAGCAAAAAGAGGTTGTGGAATGATAGGTGGCTGGGAGGATGGGGTAACTGGGTGATGGGCATTAAGGAAGGCATGTGATGTGATGAGCACTGGGTGTTATACTATATGTTGGCAAATTGAATTTAAATGAAAAAAACATACCGAATATTCTATGTGATACAGCATTTAAAATTTGAACTAAAAATTTTCAAACATTTAGAATTTTCTAGCTTTTAAGTACCAACTCTAAATTATCCTTGGTAAGGATTGACATCACAATGATGGCAAATTAGGAGGCTCCAACCTCTGTCCTCCTACAAAGAGCAATTAGACAATATCTACAAATAAAAATAGCTCTGGTAGGACCTGAGAATCTACTTATTAAGCTTCAATCAATAAAGTCTTGAGAATAACTGCACAAAAATGGTAGGACTATTAGTTTCATTTTTCCTGCATTATCCTATCCCTCAGGCTGTCACTTCTCAATGCCAAAAGGCAACCTCCCAGCAAAAAATATTTCCTATCTGGGAAAAGGAAAGTTGGACCTGCATTAAGGGTCCAAGGAGCTGCTTCAGGGTCATCACCCACAGAGTGGTAGGTCTCAGATGTCTAGAGATGCCTACAAGCAAGGAAGAAGAAAGGGAGCTATCAGTCATCAGCCATATGCTATGATCTACTGGGTTCCAAATGTATTGTTTTGCAGTAAACCCACTAGCTTTTACCCATGAGGTAACCTACTCAACCATTGGTTGAGCCTACTCAACTGTTAATGGTCAGCTCCTGAATATTTGACTGCTGTGGGCTTCACAGTTTGTCACTTCAGCTGTCTGAGGCCTTTCTGCCAGAGCTGACCTGGCTAGCCCCACTAAGGGCATGTTGGTTCATGACTCCAAGCCAGCAGCAGCCTCAGCCTCTGGCTGAATGCATGCACACCAGTTTAGTCTTTTATGGCTAATGCTTACTACCATACACACATGCACAGCTGATTGGGGACCCCAAGTCAACCTGTACTCCTATCACCAAATTGTACCATGTACACATACACATAGCAAGTCCATGTAGTCACTGATTTATGAGACCACAGCCCTGTCACAGGCACTCTGGTGCACACGCCTGGAGCTAGCCCTGACACTGAGTATGGATAGCCCAGGCCCTGACCACTGCTTGTGCACCTGGATGCAACTCGGAATCCTGTCACTGGCCTGCACTGTCATGTGTACCCACAGTTAGTTCTTATAGTTGTACACCCACCACACCAACCATGACTTCCATCACCTGTTGGGTGCTGATCACCTGCCTACACCTAGCTCCTCTGGCCACATGAGTACTGTTTGCTCAGGCCCTTGTTGCTGAACCCAGCCTTCACCACTGTGTATGTGCCTCGCCACTGTGTGGCAGCCAGCCCCTGCCACCACACAGGCATCTACAGCCAGTCCCTGCAGCTGTGTGCAGTGGTTTTGGTGACCAATGTTTGTCCTAATCCCATACCACTACACCTTGAGGAGCTGCTCTAAGGAATTTTATAGTTGTTGTGGATGCCCATAGCTTTCAATGCCAAGGCCCACATAGCTGATCTAAGTCATGAGCCCAATAGCCTAAGCCAGCGAGACACTATGTCCACCCTCCTAACACAGCTATCATATGCCCCTGTCCTTGGCATCCTGCACCACTGGACACAGAACCACAGTATGCTAAAGTATGCACCCAGTCTGCAGAAGGCAGTCTTTCTTTACTGAACTCAGTCATAAAGTCTCAAAGAGGTGGTTGCTTCTTCAAATGTGCAGATACCTATGCAAGGCTATAGGGCTCACGTTTAATCAAGGAAATACACAGCACCAAAGGAACACAATAAAGTACAAGTAGCTGATCCCAAATAAATGGAAATCTACAAATTGCCTAATGAAAGAATTCAAAATAATTGATCTAAAGAATGTTGGAGAGTGGGGAACCTGGGTGGTTCTGTCAGTTCAGCATCGGACTCCTGATTTTGCCTCAAGTCAGGAGATTAAGTCCCATGTTGTCCCTCTCTCTCTCTAATCCCCCCACCCCACTCTCTCTTAAAAAAAAAAATAAAAGGAAAAGAAAGGGAAAAAAAGAATCTTGGACACACACACCAGAAAAATCTTTAAAAAAAAAATGTAAGAACAAAATAAATTAAATAAGAGAAAACATTAACACAACACACATTTTTACTGGTGCAAAACAGAATGATTAAAAATGAATGAACTCAGGCAACCTGGGTGGCTCAGCAGTTTAGCGCTGCCTTGGACCCAAGACATGATCCTGGAGACACGGGATGGAGTCCTGCGTTGGGTCTCTGTGTGGGGCCTGCTTCTCCCTCTGCCTGTGTCTCTTCCTCCCCCAACCCGGTGTGTGTGTGTGTGTGTGTGTGTGTGTGTGTGTGTGTGTGTGTCTGTCATGAATAAATCTTTAAAAAATAAAAAATAAAAATGAATGAACTAAAAATTCAGTAAAAAGCTTAAACAGCAGATTTAATCAAGCAGAAGGAATAGTTAATTTAAATATACTTCATTTGAGGATACTTCATTTCAGGAAAAAAATAAAAGGAAAAAAAATCAGTGACACCTATGGAATATCATGAAAGCAATAATATTTGCACTCTGAATTCCTAGAAGAATAAAGAGACAGAAAGCTTATTTAAAGAAATAAAGATTGAAAATTTCCACAGTGTAAAAAAAAAAAAAAAGAAAAAGAAAATTTCCACAGTGTGTGGAAAGATAATCACATTCAGGTACATGAAGCTCAAAAGTCCCTGGTAAAGTTCAACCCAAAGATTTTTCTGAGACACATTATAATAAAACAGTCAAAAATCAAAAACAATCTGGAAAGCAGCAAGAGAAAGCAGCTCATCACATTTAATGAAACCCCAATAAAACCTCAATAAAACTATCATTGGATTTCTCAGCAGACACCTATAATGAAAAAGGAAAAAGTGAGGGGATATATTCAAAGGGCTCAAAGAAAAAAAAAAAAACCTTTACCCAGAAAAATTTTCCTTCAGAATTGAAGGGGACATAAACATTCCCAAACAAAAGCTGAAGAAGCTCACCATCACTAGTCCTAACTTAAAATTCTAAAGGGTGTTCTTCAAACTGAAGAAATAGAAACACACTAGTAAGATCAAAGCATAAATTCACTGGGGAAGGTAAACATATAGTCAAATTCATAATACACTATTATTATAAAGAGGATGTAAATTACATATAACACTAGCATAAAGTTTAAAAGAATAAAGAATTAAAAATTACTATAATTCCTTAATGGGTACAATACGAAAAGATAAAAATTGTGACATCAAAAACAAAAAATGTGGGGAAGGGAAGTAAAGTGTCGAGGTGTTTTATGGCAACAATGTTAAGTTGTTACAGGCTTAAAATAGATTATTATAAGATGTTTTACGTAAATCCCCTAGCAACCATAAATCACAAAACTATAGTAGTTCTACAACAAAGAAATGGAAACAAAGCATAGCACTGCAGAAAATAATCATATCACAAAGGAAGACAGGAAGAGAGGGACAAAAGAACTACACAATGGCTAGGAAACAATCAAGAAGATAGCATGAAAAAGTCCTTTACCTATCAATAATCAAATATAAATGAACTAAAATTTTCAATTAAAAGACAGAGTGGTTAAAAAAAAAAAAAGAGTGGTAGTTGAACCGGTAACAAGACCCAACAGTTTGCTGCCTAAAAGACTCACTACAGCTATATGGACATAGTCTCAAAGTAGAGATGGAATAAGGTATTTCATGCAAATAAAAGTCAAAATACAACAGGAATTGATATACCTGCATCAGAAAAAAAATAGTCTTTCAGTCAAAAACTGTAATAAAAGACAAAAAAGTCATTGTATAAGGGAGTCTATTCATCAAGAAGAAATAGCAATAGTAAATGTATGTAGGCATCCATCATTGAAGCACCTAAAAATATAAAGCAAATATTAACATACCTGAAAGGAGGAATAGACAGCATTACAAAAATAGCTGAATTCAGTGCCCCACTTTCAACAATGGACAGATCATCCACACAAAATAAGGAAATACTGGACCTGAACTACAGGACTAAATGAAGCTAAATGACAGAATATTCTAACATAGCCAAATACACCACCTTTTCAAGTGTACAAGGACATTCTCCAGGATACGTCACATTTGATAGGCCATAAAACAATATTTAATAAATTGAGGATTGAAATAATATCCAGTATCTTTTCCAACTACAATAGTATGAAACTACAGATTAGTAAAAAGAGAAAAGCTGGAAAATCTCCCAATATATGCATACTGAACAATCTGGTCCTGAACAAACCATGGGGCAAAAAAGAAATCAAAAGAGAAATAAAAATGCATCTGAAACATGCGGAAATGAAATGGCAATATAACAAGACTTGTGGGATGCTACAAAAACAGTTTCAGCTGGGAAGCTTATAGCAATTAGAGGCTATATTTAAAACAAAACAAAAACCTCAAGTAAACTGGACTATATAGCTCAAGAGACTAGAAAAGAACAAGTGAAATCCAGAGTTAGCAGAAGGGAAATGAAGATTAGATCAGGGATAAGTAAAATATAAACCCTCCCAAAGAAAACCCAATTTAAAAATATCAATGAAACTAAAATCTGGGTTTTTTAAAAAAATAAACCAAGAGCTAGACTAAGCAAAAAAGATAAAAGTCTCAAATGAGAAAATAAAGAGAAGACATCACAATTGATAGCATAGAGATACAAAGAATTATAAGGGACTATTATGGGTAACTGTATAGCAATCAATACAAGAAATTAATTCCTAGACACATGTATTGTACTGAGACTGAATCAAAGCAATAAAATACTTGAACAGACCAAGAATGAGTAAGAAGAATCGGTCATCAAAAATTTCCCAACAAAGACCACCACCAGACAGATTCGCTGGTAAAGTCTACTATGCACTTAAGGAAGAATTCATGCCAATTTTTCTCAGCCTCTTTCCCAAAAACTGACAAGGAAGGGAGGGAATACTTCCAAACTGATTTTCAAAGTCTAGCAGGACCCTGATACTAAAACCAGACAAAGGCATTACATGAAGAGAAATTTTTTTTTTTTTTTTTTTTTATGATAGTCATACAGAGAGAGAGAGAGAGAGAGGCAGAGACACAGGCAGAGGGAGAAGCAGGCTCCATGCACCGGGAGCCTGACGTGGGATTCGATCCCGGGTCTCCAGGATCGCGCCCTGGGCCAAAGGCAGGCGCCAAACCGCTGCGCCACCCAGGGATCCCAACATGAAGAGAAAATTACAGGCCTGTATCTCTGATGAACATAACATGCAAAAATCCTCAACAAAATATTGGCAAGGGATTCAACAACACATTAAAAGGATTATACACCATAATCAAATGGGTTTATTCTACAGATGCAAGAATGTTTCAACATCTGCAAGTCAATAAATGGTATACACAGCATAAAAAAGTGATAGAATGAGCACTGGGTGTTATACTACATGTTGGCAAATCGAACTCCAATAAAAAAATATACAAAAAAAAGTGTGAAACATTATCTCAAAAGATACAGAAAAGCACATGACAAAAACAGCAATATCATGGAAAAAAAAACAAAAAATTAGGTATAAAAGAAATGTAGCTTATTATAAAAGCTGTATATGACAAGCCCACATCATTTAAAAAAATTTTTTTTTAAGATTTTTATTTACTTTTTCATGAGATACACACACACACACACACACACACACACAGAGGCAGAGACACAGGCAGAGGGAGAAGCAGGCTCCATGCAGGGAGCCTGCCGTGGGACTCCATCCCGGGTCTCCAGGATCAGGCCCTGGGCTGAAGGCAGTGCTAAACCGCTGAGCTACCCAGGGCTGCCCAATTTTAATGGTGAAAAGGTGAAAGCTTTTCCTCTAAGATCAGAAGACAGAGATGCACATGTTTACCATTTTTGTCCAGCTTAGTACTTAGTACTATTACTAGAAATAATTAGGCAAGAAATAAAAGGCAACCAGACAACAAAGGGAAAGTAAAATTATCTCTATTTACAGATGACACATAATCATATATAGAAAAATCTTAAAAGGTTTTACTGAAATATCACTAAAACTGAGGAGTTCAGTAAAGTTGCAGGAAACAAACAACATACAAAAAAGTGCTGCATTCCTATGCATTAATAAAACTATCCAAAAGACATTTAAAAATTTCTAATTATGATAGCAACAGAAATATTAAAACTAAATTTAATCAAGGATATCAAAGATCTATATAAAACATTGATAAAAGAAATGAAAGATAACACAAATCAATCAAAGGATAAGCTGGGCAGCCCAGGTGGCTCAGAGGTTTAGCACCGCCTTCACCCCAGGGCCTGATCCTGGAGACCTGGGACTTAGTCCCATGTTGGGATCCCTGCATGGAGCCTGCTTCTCCCTCTCCCTATGTCTCTGCCTCTTTCTCTCTCTCTCTCTCTCTGTCTCTCATGAATGGATAAATAAAAATCCTAAAAAAAAAATAAAAATAAAAAGATAAGCTATTTTCATGAACTGGAAGAATTTTGTTAAAATGTCCATTCCACTCAAAGTGATCTATGGATCCAATGAAATCCCTGTGATACCACTGGCATTGAAAAATAGAAAAATAAAAAGTCCTAAAATTCTTCTGGAAGGACAAAAGATCCTTAGTAAAGCAATCTTGACAAAGAAAGGTAAAGCTGTGACTTTCCCGACTCCGAACTATACTAGAAAGCTGTAACAATATGGCACACAAGCATAAATACACACACATACACCAATGAAACAGAAGAGAGAATGTAGAATTAAGGCAACACAACTTGAGAACTGTGTCTACAGTATACAATAAGGACACTCTTTAATAAATGATGTTGTTCAATAAATGGATACCACATGCAAAAGAAATTGGACCCTTATCTTACAGCATATACAAGTCAATTCAAGATGGAATACTTAAATATATTAAATGTGTATTAAATGTATTTAATACCAAGAAGATTAAACATTGAAACCACAATATTCCTAGAGGAAAACATTGGAGGAATCTCCTTCACATTACTTTTGGCAGTGATCTTTTGTAGTTGATACCAAAAGCAAATATATATAAAAGCAAAACAAACTAGTGGTATTACATCAACCTAAAATGTTCCTGCTCTGTAAAGGGAACCATCAATAAAATGAAATATTGGAATGATATCAAGATGGTGATATAGGTTGTTCTAGACTTCAGTCCCCCTCACAAGATAAACTAGGAACTGTCCATATAAAAGACATCATTGCAAAAATTCAGGAACATGGGGGTAGGCTAATTTGGCCCTCTCTGAACCAAAGAGACTAAGAAGGATGAGATTAGAAGAGTAAGAGGAGTAGCTATAACCTGATCACATCACTCTACGCCCAGGCAACTGCAATACTACACAGAGAGCATCCCTTGGTCGAATGGGAAAAAGAGGGCCCAAGGTAGACATCCAGGTCCTTCAGCATTATGGTTACTTCCCTGGAACCCCATTCATGTCTCACCTTTCAGGGATTTCAGGGGAGTCCATAGGGCTTGATTTTTGGAAATCTGATTGTGACAAAAGGGGGTGGAGCTCCTAGCAACTAGCCCTCAGATCTTGGTAGAAGGACTACGGAGATGGAACACCCAAGTTGTATTCCCAAACAGAAGTTTGCTGTGCAGTGGAAAATTCACAAGTATATGAATATTTAGAATGTCAAACAGCTAGCCTTGCCAGCTTTGAAGCCTATTCTCTTGACTTGCCCAGGCAGTGAAACAGAATTCCTAGCCCCAAGTATTGCTGAGCACAAACACAATCTTATGTGACTTATTTGGAAGCCAATTTGGAGAACTAGAGAAGCTACACACCCTAGCGGCACTCAAGCTGAAACCCTGACCAGTGACTCTACACGATGGTCAAGTCAAGATGGGCTGGCAAGGGACCTTGTGCAGGAGACCCATGATTTGAGAGCTTAAACAAGGAGTGTTGCTGGCCTTGGAATTTGTTCTGCTATCCTACTGAAGGGTGAGTGCAACCTTCAGCTCTGCCCATCCGTGAAACCTAGCCCAAGTACCCGGAAAGTCATGTGGCCCAGCACCAATTAACCTGAGAGCCTGGACAAAGGCTCTGCCCAGCTGCAAAGACTGCAGCCCAATCTGCCCAGAGAGCTTGGTGTATTGTTCTGCCTAATTTGGGACCAAACTAGCCTTGACAACCTTACAGTCTATTCTACAACACCACTCAGTAAGGGAAGCTAATTTATAGCCTAGGCTGTTGCTTGATGCCACCCCTAGACCTGCCTGACCAAGAAACCCGTCCAAAGCATTGTATTCTAGCAGCTAGAAGCAGGAAGCTATGTATTTTAGCAGCATTTAAGCAGAGAGGCTTGTCCAGTGCCTCCTATCTGCAGGCCAAGATGAGGATCCTATCTATGTAGGGAGCTTGGTTTTGACTGATTTGGTTCCCAAAAAGTTAGCCTTGCCAGGATTAGAGCCGGTTCTAATGATAAACCTGGTAACCCTACCTACTGCTGAATTCAGCCTTCAGCCCCACCCAACCAGGAAACCTAACCAGAGCATCCAGGAAACTGAGTTGCCCATCTTTGGGGGCACCCAGGAAGTTGAGTTGCCTATCTTTCAACCCTACTTAAAATGGCACATGAACAGAGACCAGCTCAGGTCTGCCTGTCAACAAGGCAAAGTAAGTGAACCTGTCTGCTCAGGAAGCATGCAGTTCTTCCTGATTTGAGTCCCCACACTATGAGCCCTGTCAGCTTGAGACCCATTCTACCACCCTGCCCAGATAAACTAATTCATGCTCTGCCTATTGTTGCATTTACTCCCTAGCTGCTCCACAGAGTAAGCCTGTCCATAGAATCCAGGCAGCTGCAGAGCCCATCCTACAGCTGTGCATGGGCAGGGAACCAAGCCAGGAGTTCTCTCCACAGTTCCCAGTTAGCCAATGTCTCCCCTCTCCCCAGACCTCAGAGATAGGGAAGTGGCCTCACTGCAAAAATAGATTGCAATAGCAAGGCCCACGTGCTCAAAGATGCTACAGCTGACTCATCAGAACCACCAGCCAAGTGGACTGGAAAAGAACGGTCCCTGCCAAGGTAAACCTGTAAAGTCTGGAAGAGAAAACTGCATACTGGAATGTGCAAATATAAGGAATTTATACACACACACACAAATCAGGTAAAGATGACACCACCAAATGAAACTTAATAGAACTCAATAACTTGCCCTAAGAAATGTAAATTATTTTAAGATTTTATTTATTCATAAGAGACACAGAGGCAGAGACACAGGCAGAGGGAGAAGCAGGCTCCATGCAGGGAGCCTGACATGGGACTCGATCCCAGGACTCCAGGATCATGCCCTGGGCTGAAGGCAGTGCTAAACTGCTGAGCCACCCGGGCAGCCCCAGAAATGTAAATTTGTGATCTAATAAAGAACTTAGAATAGTTATCTTAACTGGGTGTTATGCTATATGTTGGCAAATCGAACTCCAATTAAAAAAAACATACAAAAAATGATTTTAGTAAAATACAAGAATAAGACAAAAAGGAAACAATTCATGAATAAAATAAGGTCTATGAAGAAAGAGGATCATTGGAAAAACATAATGGAAGTGCTAGAGCTGAGGAATCCAATGACTGAAGTTTCAACAGCTTCAAGAGCAAATTCAACTAAGCTGGGCGGGGGGGAATAGTGAACTAGAACATAGGTCATTTGAAGTTATTCAGTCAGAGGAGCAAAAAGGCAGAGTTAAGAAAGCCTACACACTATTAAATATGCACTATTAAAAGCCCATGAGGAGGAGAAAAAGATAAAGGGACAAAGTATATTTAAACCAATAATAGGTGAAAAGTTCCCTAACCTGGGTAGGACATGGATATCTAGATATGTGAAACCTAAAAAACGCCAAATAGATTAAAGCCAAAAAGGGCTCCACAAAGACACAGTAAAATTACATATTTAAAGATGAATGAAGTGAGAGCTTTGAAAGCAGCAAAGGAAAAGGAACATGTTACGGCATACAAAGGAAATCACATAAGAGTATGGGCAGATTTCTCAACAGAAATTTTCCAAGACAGCGAAAAATACTATATATTCAAAATATTTAATGGGGGGGAAAAAGGGAAAGAAAATCTGTCCACCAAAACTACCTACATTGAACAAAGCTACCTTTCAGAAATGAAGGATACAGTTTTCTGAAGAAAAGCTGTTGGAATTCATTGGCATTAGAATTACTTTATAAGAAGTTATAAAGGGTAATTCTAAAGGGAGCTGATCAAGCAGAAATAAAAGCATTCTAATTAATATAAAAACATGAATATGGGTGTAAAGCTCACTGGTATTAGTAAATAAAGAGCTGGAATCAGATTCTCTAATATTGTAATGGTGGTGTATAATTATAACAGTAGTATAAACATGAAAATTATTAATTATAGCTACAATAATTTGTTACTGAATACATAATGTAAAAAATACACAAACTATAACATTAGCAATCTAAAAATGTGGCTCAGGGAGAAGTAAAATGTTAAGTTTAACAACGCTATAAAAATTATCAGCTTAAAATAAGGTGTTTCAGATATATTTTATGTAAGCACCATGGTAACTATAGAGAAAACTCTACAATAAGAAGACAGCAAGAAAAATCAAGTCATAATGGATTTAGAAAACACTCAGAAAACAAAATGGCAATATTATGTCCTTACCATCAATAATTATTTTAAACATAAATGGATTAAACTCTCTAAAAGCATAAATTATTAAATAAACAAGACTCAATGATAAGCTGTCTACAAGAGACTTAGAGACGTATATAGACTGGAATGAAGGGATGGAAAAGATTATTTAGGTAAACAGTAATTAAAAGAAAGCAAGGGTAGTCAGAATGTGACTAAGCAAAGTCAAAGAAGATGAAGATAGAAACACATTCCAAATGAAAGAATAAGTTATACCTTGTTTTAAAAAATGTAATGAAATAATTTACCTAATAAAGAATTCAAAGTAATGTTCAAAACTACTGATTCAGGAAAAGCATGAACAGAATAAGAACTTCAACAAACAGATGGAAAATAAAAGTACAAAAAAGATGTAACAGCTGAAAAATACAGTAACTGCATTGAAAATAATACAAGAACTACACCAGAGGGATTCAACAGTAAATTAGATGAAGCAGAAAAGAGCACTGGAATTAAAGAGCAATGAAACTCAATTATAACAGTAAAAAGAAAAAAAAATGAACAGAGACAGCTTAAGGCACTTTTGGGACAGCATTGAGTGGGCCAACATTTACATTGTAGGGACCTCCAAAAGAGAAAGAGGCAGAAAAATTATTTGAAGAAATAGTGGCTGAAAATTTTAACTGTGGAAGGAAGCATAGAAGTAGAACCAGGAAATACAGAGTTCCAAATACAATAAAGACAAAAATATTCCTGCTAAGACACACTTGATGTGCCAAAGTTAAAGACAAGGAGAAAGCATAAGAGTGGAAGAAAAGCAACTGGTTACATACAAGGGAACTCCCCCATAAGATTATCTGCATGTTTTACAGTAGAAATATTGCAGGCCAGGATTTAAAAAAAAAAAAAAAAAAAAAGCATGCTATATTCAACTTACTGAAAAGAAATAGAAACTAGCCAACCAAGAATACTTCCCATAAAAATAATAAGCAAAGTTATCATTCACAAATAAACGAGAGATAAAGAGTTTTTCAGGAAAGCAGAATTCTAACATAATTAGAGCAGCCTTAGCAGAAATGTTAAAAGGACTTCTTTTAGCTGAATGGAAAGGGTGCTAATCAGTAACAAGAAAACATATGAAAATACAAATTTCATTGGTAAAAGTCACTACATAGAAAATCCAGAATGATCTAATGCAGTAAAGGTGATGGATTAACCACTTACAAAACTAGCATGAAGGTTAAAAGACAGTACAAATAACAAACTACAGTAATTTGTGAATGGATGCACAGGATAAAAAGATGTAAATTCTGACATCAAAAAATGTGGGCAGAAGGAAGAAGAATACTGAGCCTCAGTATACAATGCACTCAAACTGGTTATTATCAATTTAAAACAGGCTATTAAAAGTTGTTCTAGGCTATCCTCATTGTAACCACAAAGCAAAAACTTACAGATACATGAAGAAATCTAAAATTACAATAAAAGTCATCAAACCACAAAATAGAAGGCAAGTAACAAAAAAACATAAAAGAGTAAAAACACAAATAACAGAATGTCAATCAATGCATGACCATCAAGAATGACTTTCAATGGTTTTTCCTTGGAAGATGGCAGAGTAAGGGATCTTAAGCTCACCTCATCCCACAGATACACCCACTAACATCCACATCAGAGTAAATAACTCAAAAAATTACCGAAAGACTACCAGAATAGTCTATCCACAACTCAACGTAGAGAAGAGGCCATATCGTTGGGACATGATTGGGAACCAAAATGACCAAGGACTGTCCAGAGGAGGAAGGGAAGACACCACAGGCACAGATTAAGGAAGGGAGCAGATCCCATCCCAGGCACCCTAGGCACCAGGGACCCACACAGGGAAGAAAAATCCCATATTATTTGCCTTTGAAAACAAGAGGAGTCTAACAACAGTGGAGCTTAACACCTGAACATTAAAAAAAAAAAAAAAAAAAAAAGACTTAGCTCTAGGAGAGCTGAATGGTAATAGGAAACAGAGTCCCCGTCCTTAAATAGCACAACAAACAGCCCCACAGAGACATAGCTCAGACACAGCAGTTTGAAAATACCAAAGGGATACAGAAGGAGATTTATTTACTGATCTCAGAGCATGTGCTGAAGGACAGGGACTCTTGAGAAATTCCTCCAAGAACAAAAGAAGTGATGAGTACTATTTCACTCCCTCATCTCCCAGCCCAGATACACAGACACCAGTGGTTACAAGTGCAGCACCAACATTTTCCACCTAGCTTGCTAACAGCATGCTCTGCCCCTACACATGACTGCAGATCCCCTCCCCCCCCCCCACACACACACACAATGCAACCTTCCTGGCCTCTTCATGAGCTTTCCCAGCTAGCTATAGGCCTCCTCCCCCTCACCAGACCAATGAAGACCTTGCACCCACCACATGCCCTACCCACACATTCTCCAATGGACACCCTCTCCAATATGTAGTTGGCCTAAAACCATCCAAAGTGGTGCCATAAGCCTATGCAACCACCACCAACAGGGACCAACACCACTCCCAGTGACTCCTGCCCCAAGGAGAAGGCAAGATAACCATACACAACTGTCCAACTGTGGCCCAGCAGTGAGCTGGGAAAAGACATCTGGCCTGACTGCATACCCTGCCAACTAAAGAAAGCTCCTCAGGAGACAACACAGAGAAAGCAACTTGCAGTTCACGCTACTGCATCTCTAACAAACACCTGGTCTGACTAAACTCAAGCCCAAGGCAGACCAAAAGTAACCCACTAATAACACAGGGATCTAACCCTGCCCACAACAGGCAAAGAGCCATTGCAGAACACTAGACTGAAGGAAAAAGCAGCTCAGCCACAATAACAGGGCACATGCAACACATAGGAGATACTCCCGAAGCACCAGGTTCTGCTAAACAGGGAATGCATAGCATGCACTAACCCCTCTTACTCAATATAGTGTTGAAGTTCTAGCTGAAGAAATTAGGTAATACAAAGAAAAGTCATGCTAATCAGAAAGGAAGAAGAAAAACTCACTTTTTGCAGAGGATATGATTTTGCGTATAGAAAAACCTCAAAGAAAAACCAAAATAACTGTTGGAATTAATCAGCAATTTTGGTAAGTTGCAGAGCACAAAAAAATCAACAAATAGAAACCAGTTTCTTTTCTTTACACTAATGATGAAACATCTGAAAGAAAAACTATGCCATTCCAACAGCATTAAAAATTGAAGATCTGTACAATGAAAACAATGAACCTTTCCTGAAAGAAATCAAAGAAAACACAAACTAATGGCAAGACATCCAGTGCTCGTGAATTGGAATTAATATTGTTAAATATCCATACTAACCAAAGTCATCTATAGATTCAATATAATCCCCAGTGAAATACCAATGGCATTCTTCATACACCTAGAAAAGCAATCCTAAGAGGTGGCTGTCATTTGCATAAGTGTACAGAAGAAATGAAAATCTCGTGGTGGTGATGATGGGTAATGTCAGCATCTCTACCTATGAAGAAAGCCATGCTATTTAAGCTGAAACTCTGTACCACCCATGCCATTGCTTCTTATTGCTTACCACCTCCCACTCTCTTATTTCTGGAATAAATCCTATTTGGGTCATTTGATTACTTTTCTCTAGAGATTGGGTCGGCTGTACTGCCTGAACTCTGAATACACTCAAAATGCAATAAAGGCCAGAAGCTAGTGATGATTAAACCTGCTCCATTTTATAGTGATTGTTATATTTACCTTTCAAAACCCCATGCAACTTCACTCTACAATTTCATCCAGGGAAAAAGTAGAAAGGATATTGGATACATTATCAGGAGAGAGTCAGCATATCGTTGTTACTAATCATGAATCATTTCTTCTCTTGTAAAATAATATTTGGAGTTAAATAAGAAGGAAAAACAATCCTAAGATTTGTAAGGAAACACAAATACCCCAAATAGCCAAAACAATTCTGAGCAGGGAAAGAAGGTGTAACACTTCCAATATGCCATGGTGGTTATCTGGAGTTGGGGGATTAGGGGATAGGACAGATGTTGTTCAAGGGAACAAATTTATAATAAGTAGTAAAAATGCTCTAGTGATCGAAAGCACAGTATAACAAATATAGAAAATATCATATTATAATCAAACTTGCTAAAAAAAAATAATCAAACTTGCTAAAAAAACTAGAACTTAATTATTCCAATCTGAATATTGGCATCAAAATAATGGATAATTATGTAATATGACAGGTGCTAATTATCAGAATGGCAATCATTTCAATATATAAATGTATTAAATTAATATGTTGCACACCTTAAATTTCCACATTTTTCTGGTCAAATATATTTCAATAAGAAAATTAAGGGCAAACTCAAATTCTAAATGAAAGAAAAGCCATTTCAACTGATACCACATAAATATAAAGGAACACAGAGACTACTACGAACTTTAACAAAATGGACAACCTAGAGGACATAAATTCCTAGAAATATACAATACCAAGCATAAATCAGGAAAAAGAATAATCTGAACAAATGACAAGTCATCAAGACAGTAATCAAAAACCCCTTAATACAAAAAGTGCTGGACCAGATGACTTCATTCATTAATTTTGCCAAACATTCAAAGAAGAATTGGTACCAACATTTCTCAAATTCTTTCAAAAAAGTAAAAGAGAGTGAACACTTTCAAATTCACCATAGTAGGTCAACATTATTCTGATACCAAAGCCAGATAAGGGCACCATAAGAAAAGCCAACTACAATTCAATATCCCTGATGAATACAGATGCAAAAATTCTCAACTAAATACTAGCAAACCAAACTTGGCAGCACATTAAAAGGATCATATACCATCAGCAAGGAGGTTTCATCCCTGGGATGCAAGGACAGTTCCACATACACCAATCAGTAAGTGTGCTACATCATAGTAATAGAATAAAAGTTAAATTATATGATCATCTCAATAGATGCAAAAAGGGATTTGACAAACTTTGACATCCATTCATAAAAATTCAAGAAATTACGTAGAGGAGGAATGTACTTCAATATAATAGATCTCATATATGACAAGCCCAAAGCTAAAACCATACTTGATTGTGAAAGATTGGATGTTTTTCCTCTAAGATCTGGAACAAGGGTGCCCACTTTCACTACAGTCCTAGAAGTCCTAACCAGAGTAATAAGGTAAGAAGTAAAAGGCATCATGACAATGAAACGTCGGGACACCTGCACCCCGATGTTTCTATCAGCAATGGCCACAATAGCCAAACTGTGGAAGGAGCCTCGGTGCCCATCGAAAGATGATGGATAGAGAAGATGTGGTTTATGTATACAATGGAATATTACTCAGTAATTAGAAACGACAAATACCCACCATTTGCTTCAACGCGGATGGAACTGGAGGGTATTATGCTGAGTGAAATAAGTCAATCGGAGAAGGACAAACAGTGTATGTTCTCATTCATTTGGGGAATATAAATAATAGTGAAAGGGAATATAAAGGAAGGGAGAAGAAATGTTGGGAAATATCAGGAAGGGAGACAAAACATAAAGACTCCTAACTCGGGGAAACGAACTAGGGGTGGTGGAAGGGGAGGAGGGCGGGTGTTGGAGGGGAATGGGTGACGGGCACTGAGGGGGGCACTTGACGGGATGAGCACTGGGTGTTTTTCTGTATGTTGGTAAATTGAACACCAATAAAAATTAATTTAAAAAAAAGGCATCATGATTAGAAAGAACTAAAATTTTCTCTATGAGGATATGATTTTATGTATAGAAAACTTTACAGAGTCCATCAAAAAACTATTAGATCAACAAATTCAGTAATTTGCAGGATACAAAATTCAGTACTTTTTTCTTCCTTCCTTCCTTTTGGTAGACTCCTCACCCTTCATGGATCCCAACATCGGGCTTGAACTCATGACCCTGAGACCAAGACCTGAGCAGAGATCAAGAGTCAGATGCTTAACCAATTGAACCGCTTAGACACCCCAAGTAGTATTTCTAAACACAAGCAACAAACTATCTGAAAAACAAAGAAAACAATTCTATTTACAAGAACTTAAAAAATAAAATACTTAGGAATAAATTTAGCCAAGGTTGGTGAAAGAACTCTATGCTGAAAAGTATAAGATGCTAATGGAAAAAAAGAAAAAACAAAGAGGACACAAATGGAAAGGCATCTGTGTTCATGGACTGGGAGGATATTACTGAAATGTCCATACTACCCAAAGCCATTTATAGATTTAATGCCATCTCTATCAAGATTCCAATAGGTTTATTTTTACAGAAATGGAACAATCCTAAGATTCATATAGAACCACCAAAGACCCCAAATAGCAGTTCAGTACAACACAGCTAAAGGCATCATACTTCCTGATATCAAACTATATTTAAAAATTGAGTTATCAGGGCAGCCCCCGTGGCACAGCGGTTTAGCACTGCCTGCAGCCCAGGGCGTGATCCTGGAGACCCTGGATCCAGTCCCACGTCAGGCTTTCTGTATGGTGCCTGCTTCTCCCTCTGCCTGTGTCTCTGCCTCTCTCTCTCTCTCTCTCTCTCTCTCTCCCTCTCTCTCTGTCTCTATGAATAAATAAACAATCTTAAAAAAATTAAAAAAAATAAAAATTGAGTTATCAAAACAGCATGGTGATTTCATAAAGACAGACACACCAAGGGAACAGAATAAAAGCCCCGAAATAAACCCTTCATGTATGGTTAAGTGAAGGTGCCAAGAATACTCTACCGTGAAAAGACCGTCTCTTCAATACCTGGTGCTGGAAAAACTGGATATTCAAATGCAACACAGCAAAACTAGAACTCTGTCTTACACTAAATCAAGTCCAATTGGATTGAAAACAAACATAAGATCTGAAACCATAAAACTCCTAGAGGAATACATAGGTAAAAAGCTTAATGTAGATCTTGGCAAGGATTTTTTTGGACAGGACAACTAAAGCACAACAAACAGATTTAAAAAAAAAAAAAAAAGTAAATACAGCAACCTAAAAAGCTTCTGCACAGGAGAAAAAAGTTAAAAAGAAAGTTAAAAAGGCTATCTCCAGAATGAGACAAAATATTTGCACACCACACTATCACATTATGATATGAATTTAATATCCAAAATAGATAAGGAACTCTTACAGCTCAATAGAAAAAAATTGCAATTAACAAATGGACAAAGAACCTGAATATTTTTCCAAGGTAAATATTTAAGTGGTCAGTAGGTACATAAAAGATGTTCAATACCAGTAATTATTGAAATCTAAATCAAAACCAGAATAAGAAAGATCACCATAGACTTGAAGGGCTATCTTCAAAAATACAACAGAGGAAAGGTGATGAAGATATGGAAAAAAGCACATGCTTGTGCACCATTAATGGGAACTTAAATTGGTACAGACACTATAGAAGGATTAAAAATAGGTGGGTTCTGGGATGCCTGGATGGCTCAGCGGTTAAGCTCTGCTTTCATGATCAAGGCATGGTCCTAGGGTTCAGGGATCGAGTCCCACATCAGGCTCCCTGACGGGAGCCTGCTTCTCCCTCTGCCTAGGTCTCCGCCTCTCTCCCTGTGTGTGTCTCTCATGAATAAATAAATAAAATAAAAAAAAATAGGTGGGTTCTGGTTCAGGATTGCGACATAGGAGGTTCCTGGACTCACTTCTTCAGTATATACAGCTACAAATGGAAAAATCCTTTCTGCGGAAAAAAAACACCCCCAGCACAACCCAGAAACTAGCTGAGCATCTCCTATACATTGGGAAATGAGGAAAAATCCACATCAAAATGGGTAGGAGAGTCTGAGACACAATCTGGACATAAACCTCACAGCCACATGTTTAGGAGGAAATTCATAACGCTAAGCTTCTCAAAGAGTGAAGGGTTTGAACTCAACATTTAGCCCCCCAACTTTTAAGACTTCTGCCTGAGGGACAGGCCCCCAAGGCTCTTAGCTTTGAAAGCCAGTAGGGCTTGCATCCATGAGACCCATGAGACTATAGGAAACGCAGGGGCCTCAGGGGAATCCCAGTGATGATTCACCCAGAAGCCTCGCTACAGAGGCAGCACACTGAAACGCCCATCTCACAGCCTTTGCATGAAATAAGCCTATATGAATAGGTTAAAAGGTGCAGTCTAATAATTAGGCTTCTAATTTAACATATATCTAGGCACTGAATGGAATCCTCCCTGGAGATGGGCAAGGCTAGCAGGTGCCATCCTCGTGCTCTCTGTTTTGCCCTATGCCAGGTTACCAGGATCTTCCTGAAAAGAGCTTGTACAGATCTGCCAGCTTGAATTCTGCAGCTGCAAACCCAGGGGACACATCCCTTAATGGCTGGCTGTGGTGACCGACAGAGCTTCCATTAACAGGTCCTCCAGGACTACGACAAACAAAATAATTCTTAACTGTCTATTTCCCCAAGGCTCCCTACAAGGAGAGGAGACAGAAATGCCATCTTCCAGTCTTTCCCTGAAAAAGGTCTCATTGCATACTTTAAAAAGTTACTGACTGGGTTTTGTTTTATTTTATTTTTGGGGGGTGGGTTTTGTTTTAATTTGGTGCTGAGTTCCTGCCCTTCGGGACACTTATAGGTCTTGATACACCCTCAACTCCTGCAGGCCAATGAGAATAAATGGAGGACAGGAGGTCCACGACAAAGGTTGGAAAGACCGTCAAGAGCTAGGTCCAAGCTGACAGTTAAGTTTCAACTCCTACACAAGACCATTTTTTTCAAGATGAGAAGAGGTGGCTATTTCATCTAATGCAGAGAAACCAAAGCAGATAGTCAAAGGAAAATTAAAACAAACATAGGAATAGGTTCCAAACAAAACAAGATAAATCTCCAGACATAAACATTAATGAAACAGAGATAATGGATTTCCCTGATAAAAAGCTCAAAATGATTGTCATAAAGATGCTCATTGAGGTCAGGAGAAAACAGCATGCACAAAATGAGAATTTCAACAAAGACCTTAATATATGTGATTTTGTCAAAAATAAGTTACCTTTGTTCAAAGAAGAGATCACAATGAATATAAGAAAAGCTTTGAACAATAAAAACAAGATTTATGAAATTTTGTGGGACTGAGTTAATGGCACGCATAGAAAGAAATGTATAGTTTTAAATTGATTTATCAGAGTTGATCAAGTGGGTGTATAGGTCCATAAGAATGCTATATTCATAAAAGCCCAAATCTGGATTCAATCTAAATGTACAGAGTAGGTAAATCGTAGTCCATTCACCTAACAGATTACCACACAATAGAACTGATTTGTAGCAAGAGAACATTTCCACGAGGAGAGCAAGGACATCCCTATGAGGGCTTTCTTCTCTGGCTACTTCCAAGCTGTTAGTCCAGAGGAGTGCAGAGGAGGGTTCTCTCCTAAATCTTTAGAACCATCTCTCAAGAAACAAAGAACCTCTGACTTTGCCCAGAGTTTCATTCATTCTCTTATTAAAATGTTGTTTTGTGTGTTTGGGGGGGGGGGGGTTAAGCTTATGAAGACTCTAAGGACTCAACCTACTCCAAAATGCCAGATGGAAAATAGATGGTACACTGCTCCTCCATCATCCTTGATCTTCTCAGACTTACCATTGGAAAGCCACAGACCCTAATTTCCAAACAACATCCTTCTCTCTCAGGATTAACTTGAGCTATAATTTTCATACATACACATCCCCCAGGCAATAACCCTAGAAGTTCCAAGATCCCAGCTCCTTGCAGCTTACTCTTCTGTCACATTTCTGCATTCCACCAACCAGAAAACAGAAGTAGAAATGAAGGGAGCACTCCCTTTTAAGAGGTTTCCCAGAGGTCTCAGAGAACACCTCTGCTCACACCCCATTGACCATAGTCAATGAAGTCAAGAAGCCAGGCTTTGCTGCAAGGGAGGTTAGGGAAACCCTGGGCTGCGTGGCAGTCTTCTCTGCTTAAATTCTAAGTTCTTACTACAAAGAAAGGTAAAAAAAAAATGGACACTAGGAATCTCTGCGACTCCCTCCATCCCCAAAAAATGTTTCCTCGTTTATCAGTAGATGCCAGCAACTGTTTTTTGCAGCTCTGTGTTTTCTTCTTCCACAACCTGGAAGAAGAAAAACAGTTGTCTACATTACTGATGTGGAATTCACAGTTCAGCTAGCTCAGATGCCCAGTTATATATATCTGGATCTGGCAAGACCATTATAGAGCCTCTACTTACCATCCCTAAAGTAAAAGAGATTGTTGATGATCTTATTTTCTGATATTAAATATAAACACTGCCTGTGCTTCTCTTGAGCAACTTTTATGGACACTTGGCTCCAAAAGTGGAAGCCTCCTTCAGGAACAAGCTCTGGCCTCACCTCACCAGAGAGGTCTGCTGGCACTGACCTCCTCTTGCCATATGAGCACCTACGATTCCCCAATTTCGTTTTCTCATTATTTGTTTTATTCTGAACGCATCATCGTAAGCCACCATATGGTTTATTTGTAACAAAGTGAAATACACACAAGTTATTACCATATGTCAAGTTTAAATATTTTGGGGAGACACAAAATTAGAAAGGAAGAGTTGCTTCTGAAGCATGAAGCCAAAAGCATGAGTCACATCTGAAGCAGGAGGCCAGGAGAAACAGGTGGCTGGATATTATTGTCCGCAGGAAGGATTGCCACTTGTGGGACAGGATGGAAGTGGATGTAGGTCAGGCCAGTGTCTCAGTACTGAGGCATCATTGCTCCACTTGAGTGGTGCCTGGCACAGCTGTAGAGCCAGCTGGGCCAGGTCATGTAAGGCACTGGAGGCCAAAAGGAGGTGTGACTTTATCTTTAGAAAAGCCATTGAAGAGTTTCAGAGGGAGAAGGGGAAGATCTGCTCTGTTTCAGAAAGGCGGCTCTGGTGGCTGTGTGGGAGGCCAGGTGCTACAGGACCAGCACAGCAGTCGAGCAGAAATAGCGTCGGGGGTTTGTGGAAAAGGCAGGGTAAGTCAAAAGGCATTTCTTAAAAGAGGAATTGGAATAAAGGAACCCTACTAGCCAATTGTGTAACATGCAGGGTGTGGTGTGCATGGATGAAGCCAAAGGAAAAGTGGGGCTATTTTGAGTCTTTTAGTATCAAATGGAGAGGATTCAGGGAAGAGCAGGGCAGGGACTGTGTAGACACTTTCGGCTAAGAACACTTAAAACTCTTGTAGCATCCTCAAGCTGTCAAGGAGGCAGATTTTTAGAAAGTGCCTGTGGTTCAGAATCAATCTGCGGATTTGAGGGCCATCAGCAAAGAGTGGATTAGCCAAAAACAAAGAGGGAAATGGATGCACTCGAGACTATTGGGGAACTGGAGCAGCTGTGTGGCCAAGGCACTTTGGGTGGATAAGGATGGACCACAGCCAGCCAGAAAAATGTTGGCTGTAGGACTGAGCGTCTGACCTATAGGGGACAATGGTCTGGGTGGAGGCTGCCAGGAGGTAGAAGACTCGGCTTCCAAGCACATGGTCTACTGAAACACCAACAAGCATTGCAATAGATCACAGTAACTTATGGGGAGTCCTGTAGCAGAGGGGGGCTCGAGGGACCACTGAGGGGCAAGAGAGTGCACCACTGTCTGGGGAAGGAAGAGGGACGAGGTCTGAGGATACTTCTGGCAGGGAGAAAACTTGAAATAGGTCCCAAAGGAGGAGTTTGGGAGGAAGATCATTCTAGCAGGAGAACGCTTAGAAAGTAGACGGCACAGCTGTCTTAGAGAACTGAAAGGAGCTTGGGAACAGAGCTCAGGTTAGGAGGAGGCAAGCAATAAAACAGGAGGTCAGAAAGGCAGGTCGGACCCGACTGGGAAGGGCCTCAGCCTTGCCCTGAGGGCACACGCCCCAGGAGACATCATCAAAGGAGGTCTTAGCCTGGATTGTACCAATACAAGGAACACAAACTCAAGGCATATTAGGTAAAAAGGAGTTGTTTATGAAGAATCGAGGATTCTTTCTTTCTTGCTCCCTTTCTTCTGGGGTATGTGGGCTGTGGGCATAGGCTGCATTTTGATCCCCACTGGTTCACTTGCTCCAGGTCTGCCAAAGCATCGACATGTAGGTCATTTGGGGTTTCCATGATGCCAATTAAGACTGTAACTCTACATGATGTCTATGCCCTACTGCTCAATTCTGTTTGGCTCATAATCTTGGTCTCCAATTGCCTGACACATAATTACTGTGGATCCAACACCAGGGGCTGAAGAGAGAGATTCCCTTGTACAAACCAGATTCTGCAGATCTCATGTAGCAGGGACTTTGGGGAGCAATGCTAAAGAAGAGGGCATGAATTAGGAAAGCACCCCATATGTATCTACACAGTGACAGTGTGTCAGGATTATTCAACATGCCCTGGGGTGGGGGGGAACATGGCACACCCTCTTGGAGTGCAAATCTCCTCTTTAATTCAACAAGTTTCTATTGACTTCTTGTTTGGTAGGCATTGGTCAAGGCTGCAGAAATGCAGCAAAGACAAAATAGTCTCCCATCTCAAGAAGACTACATTCCAGTTAGGGAAAGTCAAAATATACGTCACACAGAAATAAATGTAATGTAAGGCAGGATAGGGGCGGGGGGGATTATATTAGTTAGGATTAGGTTTGGTTTCAAATCGAAACAACAACAACAAATAACCTTAAGCAAGTTAAAGTTTCTTTCTTGCTTTTGTAACATCTGGAGGTGGTAAATCCAATGCTAGTAGGATACTCCATGGGGTCAGGAATTCACTTTCCTTTTGGGATTGCCCTGCCATGGGTTACCAGTTTGGCTGCTGAAACTCCAGCTATGGCACACATCTGCATCTAAAAGAGAAGGCTACCTCACACATCCCATACCACACATATGCTACTTCCTTTTCCATTTCACTGGCTAACTAATCATCTAGGTCCAAGAAAAGCTGGGAAGTGGGTTTTGTGATGTGCCTAGAACTAGGGATGTGATAATCACAAAAGGAGAGTATGAATATTGGTGGAAGTTAGCAGCCTCTGACACACGGTCGGTAATCACACAGAGGGGACACAGAGGTCATACAGGGAGGTTATGGGACAGTCTCTCTGGTAACATTTGACAAAGCCTGGGAAAGAGGCTAGCAAACATGCTCCCAGGTGCGGGAAGAACATGTCAAATCTGGGAAGGCCCTCCTGCTCAATGCACAAGAAGGATGGCAAAAGGTCAGGATGGTTGGCTCTCCAAAAAGACCAGAGGAACTTATTGATCAAGCAACACCACTGCTTCATTACCACAGTAAGAAGATTATCATCTAGACAGTCTTAGCATTCCAGAGGGGAGAAGGGAGCACATTTATGGGGTTTAGGGTTAGGGTCTGGGCTTGAATAGTTTTAGGAAGACCTTTCAACGTGGGGACATAATCAAGTTTGGACAATGTTAGAACAGTTCACAACTGGCAGGCACAGCTGGGCCAGGGCTTCTGAGCAAGTCTGACACACCAATGTTTCTCTGCTAAGCACCCTGTGGAATAGTTTGTCCAGAGAAGGCCATTTATGCAGGTGAGCTCTCAGCTGTCCTGAGAAGGGTTTGGCTGAGCGGCCTGTGGTCCACGTCAAAGGAATGGTGGGATTCATGAAGCAAGCAACAGAGTTACTTACTGGTTTACAGCCTTATCTTCCGAGTAAGAACTTCCTGGAGCAAAGAATAAGGTCATGTCGAGGAGGGCTTTGTGAGGTCACTTCAGCACTGCTGAAGCTCAGAGCCTGAGGCACAGCCATTCTCTGTGTGGTCAGGACAGCTCCTGGGTGCTGGTGGGCTTTGGATTTTACTCTAAGACGGGAGGATCTTGGACAGAGAAGTAACAGAAGGATCACTTTGGTTGCTGCATTCATTTACTGGGGCCGTCATAACAAAGCATCGTGCACCAGGTAGCTTACCCAGAAATTTGTTGTTGGCATAGTTCTGGAGGCTGAAGCCTGCGGTCAAGGTCCTGGCAGAGAGCTGTCAGGAAGGATCGGATGCAGGCCACTGTTGTTGGCTGTGATGACGCCTTGACCCTATGGGTCTCTTCAGATCATATTCCCCTCTGTGCAAGGACCTCAATTTCCCCTTCTTATATGGAGACCATTCAGAACGGATTAAGGCCCCCCAGAAGGGCCTCACTTAAATCTGACCACCTCTATAAAGACCCTCTCCCAAATAAAGGTCCTATTCTGAGATGAAGGGTTAGGACTTCACTGTAGGAGTTTTAAGGACACAATTCAAATATAGTGAACAGGATTATGAGGGGAAGTAGTAGCAGCAGGGAGACTAAGTAGGAGGCTATCACAGTTGTATAGCTAAGAGGGTGGTCAATGAGAGGTAGAGAGGGGAGATGGGTTCTGGATGTATTTTGATATGGTGAAGCCAGTAGAGTTTGCTGATAGATTGCATGCAGGATGGGGAAGAAGAGTGAAGAAGGACTGAAAGGATTTAGCCAGCAGGAAGTTAAAACTGCTACTTACTCAGTTCCTACCAAACTCAGGACCTTTGCTCTTTTGCCTCAGCCTGAAATGCTCTCATCTTAGATCTTATTCCAATTATAACTTAAAGGTCTCCTTAGGGAGACATTTCCTGACCTCATGACGTAAAGGTGTCGCTTTGCAACTATCATATCACCTTATCCTTGCTCACTGCTTACCCTTAAAACTCCTTGACACGCTATTACCCATCTTAGTGCTGACGTGGAAGTAACGCCAAGACTGGGATCTTATCTGCCTTGGTCATGGCTATATCACCGGGTCCTGTACCAGGGCCTTGCACACAAGCATTCAGTAACCAATTGAGTGAATAGTGACCTAGTGTCAACAGTGAGCAAGAGAGAAACGTAGAGTAACCTGTGGGTTTCTAATGTGGAGAACTGGGTAGATAATAGATAAGAGAAAAGCCCATATCAACCTGGCTTCCATAGATATTTGCTTGCTCCTGTAACTATAGGGTTGAGAGTGAGTTTCATAGGTGCTTTGATTCAGCAGCTGGAGGTTTTTTTTAAAAAAAAAAAATCAAACTACTTGGCTTGTGATGCTGTTTTAGGACAGCCCCAGCCAGTGAATGCAGCAGCCAGGGTGATTCTTATTACTTTTCTGTCCAAGATACTCTCATCTCAGTAAAATCCACACTAAGTCTTTATCAATTTCTCTGTTGGGTGTCCGCTCCATCCAAAAACTGACTTTCCATAAGAGAACAAGGCAGCGATGAAATTCCAGGTGTCACCTCAATTCACTCAGCGGAAGAGAAAGAGAGGAGCATCTCTTCTGGTAACTCCTTTAGCAGAGTGGACAGGGTTGTTTTCTTAGAATACTCTAATCGCCTTTGGGTGTCAGAAGCCCTTAGAACTTCATCCCTCAACCAATTTTTGCAGAAACACAAGCAGGGCTACTTTGTAATAGATCAATGATTCAAGAAACCTTTAGACAAAGCTTAAAAAAAAGTTATACTTATTGATATTTTTTGTTTTGGAAAGTAAAAGGAATTTAAGAATATTTAGTTCCTTTGAAAACACTTTAAAACCCATTGCATTTTAACAAGGTTTTCACGGAAAAAGAAAAACAACTTCCAAAACTAAATTTATTTAGAAGAATGGCTACAATCATACACGGTCTTGCAAGTCTCTTTACTATGTAGCTGAATTGAATACAACTGGATTTCCTGCATTTGCTCTGTTGCCATGTTTTTTTTTTGGTGGAGACAAATGAAGAGAACCCAGACTCCATCAGATATGTGATTGGAAAAAAGGAAGGAATGTTAAGCCTTTTCAGATAAGAAGTTCTTAAAGGTTATTAGCAATGTGGAGCTTAATATAGGAAATTTTTGTACCCTATGACATTAGAATCCATTGATCTCTCTTGCATTTTGAAAGAATCCCTTACCCATGCAATGATTTGGATACCAAGCAGTGGCTTGCAAATTATTGGTTCACTTATTTTTGCAAATCTAAATGTTGACATACAAAACTGAGAAGCCATAATGGTTATTATCACGGAATTTCTAAAAGTCAAGTATTGGGAACATGTCAAACTCCTGAGAGCAAACTTAAGCTTTCCAAAATTCTGATTTTCAATTGAAAGCTCAAGTTTTATAACTAGCAATACTATCCATTATTTTCCTTGAAGTGATATTTTGTTCATTTTTGAAAAAAATTCTGCCAGAATGACTTAGGTTATTCTTTCAAGTAAAAAGGATGTTCCATTAAAAAAAAAAAAAAAAAAAAAAAAAAAAGGGCAGCCCAGTGGCTCAGCAGTTTAGTGCCACCTTCAGCTCAGGGCGTGATCCTGGAGACCTGGAATCAAGTCCCAAATCGGGCTCCCTGCATGGAGCCTGCTTCTCCTTCTGCCTATGTCTATGCCTCTCATGAATAAATAAATAAAATCTAAAAATAAAAATAAAAAGAAGTAGCTAGCAGCTAGCTCAGTCCAAAAAAAAATGAAAGTTTTTCCTCTAGAGAACTATTGTACCTCGGTGAAATCACACATGCTTCATAAATACTCATTTACTCACACGCAATGTTAAAGGGTAAGGATTTAATAAACTTGGTGTTCTTATTGCTTCAAAGATATAAGTGAACGAGTGTGTTTTTGCCACAAGTATGTGGTGATGAAGAACATGTGGTCACTAGCACGCTTTAGTATTTTGGCTTTGACACGTGCTAGAGTGCTAGCAGGTTTACCCAACATCACTGAAAATTCAACACGGGAAGGCAAATCACGATTTGCTGCCATTATGAAACCTTTCACCTGGGGGCACTTAAACAACATCTGGATGTGTCTTGGGGGGGAGCCTTCAGAGGCTCCAGGCCCACACTTTAGACACCACTGCCTGACGCTAATCATGGCCCATCTACAGGCCCGGGTTAAAGTCAGCTTCCCCCAGACAGGACCTTGGTTGGGGAAGGATGGACATCTGATCCGAACGAAAATCTTCAGGTCAAGAGGGAAACAGACGCACAGACCTCGACTAACAGAACCAAAGGTGAGGAACTAGAACGTTATTCCAACGTTAACCTCTAGGCGAGACAGTTGGATTTGGAACAACACCGAAAGAGACTTTCAGATTTCATCCAATTTTTTTTGTTTTTTTAAAATAGTGTTTAGGTCTTTTGGAACAAGGTTGTTTTAGTTTAACAAGTAAAAATAAAGGCTTGCGTGGTAGCTGACCAATAGAGGCAGAGCACTGGGCTACGATGTTACGGTGTTGAGACCCTTCCAGCACTGCTGAGGCAAGTGTTTTCCTTTGTTTCTAAGGGCAACCCCCCACGCCCTCAGATCCGCACCGTGTTACCACCTGCACAGTCAGTTTGCACATCGGTGGTCAGGTTACAGGTTTAAGGACACTCCACACCTGAGTTTATGTAGATACAACGTGGGCGTTCCTCAAGCCAAGGACACCCTAAAACCTCATAGTATTCAGGGTGAACATTCTGTAGTTTGTAGCACAGACATAATTGTTTGCTCAACACCATCAGGTTACCCTGTGGAGATTCCAAGATCTCTCAACAATCTACACTGTAGGAGTATGGTCTCAGGATGATCCCAGATAAGTCCTCCTCTATCTGAATATCATAAAAGTATTCTATTTTTTTCTAATATATCCGTGTTTTTAATTTTTTCATGAATGTTTTTGTTTAAATCCCAGCTGGCCTTTATTTTGGCGTTGGTTGGCATATTTTACGTTTTTCCAAAAGACGGAGAGTCGTACTAATATTACCTTTTGACTAATTCATTCTTTTTTCTCTGGTTTTAAATGCCACTTAAAAAAAAAAAAACCATAAAACACGCCGTACATGGGTTTGGGGGCTCTTCATTTTGCTCTGCTGAACCATTTATTTCTTCGTTAGTGAAAATGCTTTGCCTGTAGCTTTGGCGCCTACTGGGGCAGGCACCCCCCCCCCCCCATCATCAGCGTGTTGTTTCCATTGCTGCTGTAACAAGTTACCACATAGTAGCTTGAGTAATATAAATCTGTTATCTTATAGTTTCGGAGATCAGAAGTCCAAGATGAGCCTCCCCGGATTAAAGTTAAGGTGTCAGCAGGGTTGGTTTCTTGGGGGCTCTGGGAGGGGATCTGTTCTGCAGCCCGCCCCCCATCCTTAGCTCTCAGCTACCTTCCTCAGTCTTCAAAGCCTGCCAACAGGAGTTCAGTCCTCTCTGGTTGCATCTCTCTGAGCTCCCTCTCCGCCTCCCTCTTCTACTTTTAAGGTCCCTGGTGATTCCACGGGGCCTACCTGGACAGCCTAGGATTCTGTCAAGGTGATTCTGTCAAGATTGGTAATCCTGAATTCCATGTGTCCCAAATGATCCTTTGCCACGTAAACTAATTAACAAGTTGCAGAAATTATGTTGGTATGTTCGGATGAGTATCATTCTGTCTGCCACTCAGTATTCCTCCATTTAAAAAAATTACTTGTTTTCCTTCATGAGTTTTAGAATGAATTTGTCAAGGTCCCACTATACTATTATCCTGCCCCTTCACACCTGCCCCCACCAAAAAAAAAAAAAAAAAAGATTTGTATTGAATATGCATTAAAGTCATAGCATAAGGTTGAGTAGTTTATAACTACTAACAGTGATAAAAGCTAAATTTCCATTTATCACACTAGAGGAAAGATGAGTACTTTTCTTGCGATATGTAGAAAACATAAGATGGTTTGCACAATCGAAAGAAAACAACTGTACAGATCCACAACAGAGAATAAAATGTTATATTCATGGATATTTTATTTTTGTGACCTGACAGCTATTTTTTTTTTTTTTGTGATTTCTTTTCTCATTCTAAATGAATATCCATGTTCACATCTACTTTTGTATTTGGAAACTGTGCTTTTTCTGAACAGGCCCCACAGAACCTGTTTCCACTCCATCGAATGAAATTCCACCCGGTTATTCAAGTGTAAACCTGGAAGGCATTCCTCTCCCCTCCTTCCTTCTCATTTATCACCACCAGTCAATTAACTCCTGTGGATGATCACACCTTTCAGCTCTTGTCTTAGTTTTATTTGCCCATGCAATAGGGAAGTCCCATCCCCCCTCCACATGCACCTCACCGGGGTCATGATCTCAGGGCCTTCATCTGTTCTCTCTGAACCCCAACAGAGTGGGTGGGCTATATAGTTAGCGCGTATACACTTGTTGAATCAGTATTTGTGAAAGCCTGAAACAACACCCGCCCCAGCCCAGCTGCACTTCATCTGAGCTTACTTCCCTGCCCCAGACATAATCCCTGTCATCAGTGTGGCTTCTAGACCTTTGTATGTAGAAATAGACTGTTTCAGTTTTTACTGAAATGGGATGGTAGCGCATAGATCATTCAACCTTTTTTTCACCTAATGTCCTGGACATCTAGGGCAATACATTTCCATCTGTTTCTTTCCACCTGCAGTAGAGCATTTCACTTGTCATCTTTGTGAATTCATGTGATCATTCTACTACGGACACTCACTTAATTTGATGTATTGATTCAAAGGCTATCCGTCTGTGTTTGGTGGATACTATCCAAATTTCCCTCCCAAAAGGCTGTACTTGAGGAATTAATGTCTTGTTCTCCATACAGGGTCACTAAGAAAGTCTGAGCCTACATTAGCTGGGAGTCTAGCAACATCTCCAACTTGCTCCCGATCTGTTTCTCCCACTGCCTAATCAACTTAAAAAAAGAAAAATCCCTTTTAAGCCTTTCAGTAGCTTTCCAGATCCTTTGGGATAAGGTCTAAAATCCTTTACATATCTCATAAGCCCCACTGTTAGGTGGTTCTTGTTGATCTCTCCTGACTCAACCACTATCATCTTTGTTTCCTTCCCTTGCACCAAGTTCTCCACCAGTTGTTTTCAAACTACTCCATGGGGGTATCCCTGAGAATATGTAAAGATGTGGTCACGAGTCGTTCTAAAGGACCCAACTTTCAGATGTGTAACTTTCCTGAAAAGACTCCTGCGAGTTCAGACCCACCTTGCTTTTCACCATTTCACCATTCCAACCACCTGGTCCACCTCAAATCTTACTACTTGGTACTGCATTGTGGATGTGGAAAGGTGTAACAAACTCGATGACACCAAAAGATAATCTTTAAAAATTTTATTTATTCATGACAGAGAGGCAGAGACACAGGCAGAGGGAGAGAAGCAGGCTCCACGCAGGGAGCCCGACGCAGGACTTGATCCGGGTCTCCAGGGTCACACCCGGGCCCAAGGTGGTGCCAAACCACTGAGCCACCGGGGCTGCCCACCAAAAGTTAATTTAAAATTTATTTTAAATAAGGCATCATTAAGACAGTTGTTGATAAAACTATTTATACTAATTATCAGATTTTGAGATACACACTGATTCACCATATATTGCTAACAGTAATAGCTCCATCCAGGACAAATTTTTACTCTTAGATACTTGATGATCTAGTCTGACCAATAAAAGACTTTGAATCATAAAAGGATATTCCATTAAGTTAAATTCTGTGGTACAAGTGGAATGAAATATGTTTTCAAGGAGAAAAAGGATCAATGAAAAATTCTAATTGGTAAAAATCCTAAGTATTTAAACAGATGGTGATGGGTGATAAATCACCATGGTATTCATAATCCATTCAGACCACTTGATATCTAATCATTTTTAAATGTCATAAATTATTAGAACTTTTGTAAATAAGCTTAAAATAAAAACAATTTTAGCTATTAACTTAAAAATGTGAGAGGGAAATACAATTCTTTTAAGGAACTTTTTTTTTTAAGATTTTATTTATTCATGAGACATACAGAGAGGTAGAGAAACAGGCAGAGGGAGAGGCAGGCTCCATGCAGGGAGCCCGATGCGGGACTCGATCCTGGGACTCCAGGATCACGCCCTGGACTGAAGGCTGTGCTAAACCGCTGAGCCACCTGGGCTGCCTAAGGGACTTTCAATGTGGCCCATTCCATGGGGAACTTGGTGGCTCAGCCTGTTAAGCATCTGCCTTTGGCTCAGGTCATGATCTCAGGGTCCTGGGATCAAGTCCTGCATCCGCTCCCTGCTCTGCAGAGAGTCTGCTTCTCCCTCTCCCTCTTGTCTCCCTGCTTTGTGCACTTGGTCTCTCACTCTCAAATAAATACAAATCTTAAAAAAAAAAAAAAAATGTCCATTCCAATCTCCACACAGGGCTTTTATCAGCATTTGGGCACAATGCACACTCTCAGCTTCTGTCCTCCGGATATGTGGTTCTTGCCTGGCAGCCTCTTCCTTCCCTAGCTGTCGCCTAGCTGATTCCACAGTGAAGTTTCATTTTAAGCTTCCCTCTGCTTGAGAAGCGTTCTTGGTCCCAGGCTAAATGAAATCTCCTTAATAGATGTTCCCACAGTTCTATGGAGCTCCTGCTTATGTTCTCATCCCACGTGTAAGCCCTCACCACCCCTGAGCACCTGAAAGGCCCCAGCAGAACCGGTCTTTTCACTACTACGCCCCAGCGCCAGTGTATGCAGGCCAGGGGTAGCTGTGTGCGCTTCTCTAAAACAGCCCTTTTTCTAGAGTGGTAAAAAGGGAACTCAGATTGCGAGGGATTAAACAAATGCACAGGGCAAGGAAGTAGAAGCAGAGAATGGGGGTTGGTCTAGGTTCCCAAGGGGGCTAGGTGGCCAGAGGGGAGAGTGAAATCAGCCACTGTTCCCAGGAAGAGAGGGGGGCTCGGAGTAACCGGGCGGGCAGGGCTGGGTGTGGATATAAACGCGGATGAGAGCAGCTTAAGTTCTGGGCGTCTGCACGCCGCAACACCACACAGGGCTCTACCACTTGGTGACGGACAGTGACTGGGGGTAATTCGCCGAAAGTGACGTTATTTGCACACATCACACGTCTTTACTAACTTCATACACAGAGGTCATAATGTGAGCCCCGAGCCTGCTTTATCTCTTCACACGTTTTTCTTTTCCTCATTGCAGTGGTCTCTGTTAAAGGAAGCAGGAGTGGCACAAGCATATGCACACTACCCACACCCTGGACTTTTTCCCTCCAAAAAGAAACCTACCTCTTCTCACTGTACAGGCCATTGCCTTCCAGGGCAAGACAGGGGAAACCCCGTTCAAAGTTTCTTTTGTGACACTTCCCGTTGGCAATGAGAATGCTCGTCCAAACACTTCTTCCTTGGGAACTCCATTCAACTGGGCTTCGTTGCCTTAAGATAACCATCTGCCACCAGTCCTGTTGCATCATGTCAATCACATATAGCCATGGAAAGCAAGCAGCCACTGTCCTGGCTCTGGCTAGAGTTCCCCATTAGAACGGCTCCCTGCATAAAGCTACCCCATAGGCTTGCATTAAGAAAAAAATAATAATTTCGGGCTCCCGGGTGGCTCAGTGGTTTAGTGCCTGCCTTCAGCCCAGGGCGTGATCCTGGAGACCTGGGATCAAGTCCTGAGTCGGGCTCCCTGCATGGAGCCTGCTTCTCCCTCTGCCTGTGTCTCTTCCCCTCTCTGTGTCTCTCATGGATAAATAAAATCTTAAAAAAATAATTAAAAGAATTTTTTTTTTTTTCTCAAGGCATTTGGCACGCTTTGGAAGTGCAACTGTCCCCAGAACAGGTTACACATTAAACCGCTTCTGCAGCCAAAGGGCAGCAGAAGGATCCAGAAGGTTTCTGGATCTGTTTTTACATTGATAAAGTGAATGCTCTGCCTTCCTAGATTTTTGTGAAGCTCACAAGTATGTCAGTCCTTCACCTACTGTGCATGTATAGTCAGGATGCTTTTAAGTACTACATAAAAAGATGAGGCTCTTTATCCAAAAAAAAAAAGAGGAAGACAAGAGCCCCAGGCCCCGGGGAGGTGAAAGGTCTGACAGGTGTGGAAGGAGCCTCGTGAAGAGGCCGCTCAGCTGGCTTGGACTTCGGTGACCACCGTCCTAGCGATGCGGGAAGGGGGCGGGGAGGTGAAGGGAGGGATGGGGGGTCCTGTGCACTTGCGGGGGATGGGCGAAAGGAGGGATGGGGTCCTGTGCACTTGCGGGGGGTGGGCGAAAGGAGGGATGGGGTCCTGTGCACCTGCCGGGGGCGGGGGGAGCAGTGAAGGGAGGGACGGGGGTCCTGTGCACCTGCGGGGGGGCGGTGAAGGGAGGGACGGGGGTCCTGTGCACCTGCGGGGGGGCGGTGAAGGGAGGGACGGGGGTCCTGTGCACCTGCGGGGGGGCGGTGAAGGGAGGGACGGGGGTCCTGTGCACCTGCGGGGGGGCGGTGAAGGGAGGGACGGGGGTCCTGTGCACCTGCGGGGGGGCGGTGAAGGGAGGGACGGGGGTCCTGTGCACCTGTGGGGGGGCGGTGAAGGGAGGGACGGGGTCCTGTGCACCTGCGGGGGGCGGCGGTGAAGGGAGGGACGGGGGTCCTGTGCATCTGCGGGGGGGGGGCGGTGAAGGGAGGGACGGGGGTCCTGTGCACCTGTGGGGGGGCGGTGAAGGGAGGGACGGGGTCCTGTGCACCTGCGGGGGGCGGCGGTGAAGGGAGGGACGGGGGTCCTGTGCATCTGCGGGGGGGGGGCGGTGAAGGGAGGGACGGGGTCCTGTGCACCTGCGGGGGGGCGGTGAAGGGAGGGACGGGGTCCTGTGCACCTGCGGGGGGCGGCGGTGAAGGGAGGGACGGGGTCCTGTGCACCTGCGGGGGGGCGGTGAAGGGAGGGACGGGGTCCTGTGCACCTGCGGGGGGGCGGTGAAGGGAGGGACGGGGGTCCTGTGCACCTGTGGGGGGGCGGTGAAGGGAGGGACGGGGTCCTGTGCACCTGCGGGGGGCGGCGGTGAAGGGAGGGACGGGGGTCCTGTGCATCTGCGGGGGGGGGGCGGTGAAGGGAGGGACGGGGGTCCTGTGCACCTGTGGGGGGGCGGTGAAGGGAGGGACGGGGTCCTGTGCACCTGCGGGGGGCGGCGGTGAAGGGAGGGACGGGGGTCCTGTGCATCTGCGGGGGGGGGGGCGGTGAAGGGAGGGACGGGGTCCTGTGCACCTGCGGGGGGGCGGTGAAGGGAGGGACGGGGTCCTGTGCACCTGCGGGGGGCGGCGGTGAAGGGAGGGACGGGGTCCTGTGCACCTGCGGGGGGGCGGTGAAGGGAGAGATGGGGGGGTCCTGTGCACCTGCGGGTGGGGGACCGCAGCCCTGGGGGCCTCCGCAAAAAGGCGCGGAGAATGCGGGAGGGAAGGCGTCGGTGCCGCCCCAGGTTCGCCGTTCCCGCCTCCCGGACTAAGCTGCGTGAGTCCCCCCGCCCGGAGATGGGAGGGTGTGCAGCGCAGGTGAGACAGCGCCGTTTCTCTGCACCCCAAGTAACGGGGCGACTCCGCCCCCGGGCGCATCCCGGGTCCAGGGCCCCGCAGAGCGCGCTGGAGCCTGCCCCGCAGCCACCCGGGGCGCCCTCCTCCAGCCGCCCGCACCCACCTTCCCCCGCCGCCGCCGACCCGTCTTCCCGCGTCTGCAGCGAGGCCGAGCTTTGGAGCATGCGCAGTGGACGGAGCCGGGCCGCCCGCCCGTAGGGTCGGCAGCGGCGCATCCCTGTCAGCGCGCTCGACCAATCAGGGGGCGCGTTGGTGCCACGCAGCCCCGCCCCGTGGGGGACCATGGCAACCGCAGGCCAATGGGGCGGCGTGTTGTTGCCGCGGAGCCCCGCCCCCCGGCCGGGGCGCTGGGTGACGGGCGAGGGTCATGGGGTGTGAGCGCCTCTGAGCTCGGGAGCGTCGGCGGCCGCGGCCTCCCCTGCGCCTGCGCCCGCGCCCGGCCCCGCACTCGCGGCCCGCGTGTTGTCCGGCGGCGGCGCGGCCCATGCGGCTGGGGGCGTCGCGGGTGCGGCGGGCGGCCCGGGGAGCGGAGGGGGCGGCGGCGGGGCCCGGGCCGGCGGGGTGATCGGCGGCGGGGCGGGGAGCGGGCGGCGGGGCGGCGGGGCGGTCCGCGCGGCCGGGAGGATGCTGCTGTCCCTGGTGCTCCACATGTACTCGATGCGCTGCGTGCTGCCGGCCGCCGTGCTCCTGGGCTCGGCCCCCACCTACGTGCTGGCCTGGGGCGCCTGGCGGCTGCTGTCCGCCTTCCTGCCCGCGCGCCTCTACCAGGCGGTGGACGACCGGCTCTACTGCGTCTACCAGAGCATGGTGCTCTTCTTCTTCGAGAACTACACCGGCGTGCAGGTGAGCCACGGCCGCCCCGCGCCGCCCTGCCCCTGCCCCTCCCGCCAGCCGCACCTGCCCCCCAGCCCCAGCTGCCCCCCGTATCACCTGCCCCCCAGCTGTCCCCCAGACCCACCTGCCTCCCCATCTCACCTGCCCCTTCCAGCCCCACCTGCCCCCCACCCCCACCTGCCTCACCGTCTCACCTGCCCCTTCCAGCGCCACCTGCCCCCCAGCTGCCTCCCCATCTCACCTGCTCCTTCCAGCGCCACCTGCCCCCCAGCTCTCCCCCAGACCCACCTGCCTCCCCATCTCACCTGCCCCCTATCTCCACCTGCTCCCTCCAGCCCCACCTGCCCCCCCATCTCCACCTGCTCTGTCCAGCCCCACCTGCCCCCCATCTCCACCTGTCCCTCTAGCCCCACCTGCCTCCCCATCTCACCTGCCCCCTCCAGCCCCACCTGCACCCCCATCTCACCTGCCCCTTCCAGCCCTACCTGCACCCCACCCCCAGCCCCACCTGCCTCCCCATCTCACCTGCCCCCTCCAGCCCCACCTGCACCCCCATCTCACCTGCCCCCTCCGGCCCCCTCCAGCACCCCCATCTCACTTGCCCCACACCCCCAGCCCCACCTGCCCCCCATCTCCACCTGCCTCCCCCCAGCCTCACCCCCAGCAGGTCCCCGTTGGGCACCTTTCATCCTGCCCTCCCAGCCCCCCTGCCCCCCATCCCCACCTGCCCCCCATCTCCACCTGCCCCCCACAGCCCCACCCCCAGCAGGTCCCCGCTGGGCACCTTTCATCCTGCCCTCCCAGCCCCACCCCCCCCGCCCCGCATCCCCACTTGTCCCCCATCTCCACCTGCCCCCACAGCCTCACCCCAGCAGGTCCCCGCTGGGCACCTTTCATCCTGCCCTCCCAGCCCCCCTGCCCCCCATCCCCACCTGCCCCCCATCTCCACCTGCCCCCCACAGCCCCACCCCCAGCAGGTCCCCGCTGGGCACCTTTCATCCTGCCCTCCCAGCCCCCCCCCCCCCCCCCGCCCCGCATCCCCACCTGCCCCCCATCTCCACCTGCCCCCACAGCCTCACCCCCAGCAGGTCCCCGCTGGGCACCTTTCATCCTGCCCTCCCAGCCCCCCTGCCCCCCATCCCCACCTGCCCCCCATCTCCACCTGCCCCCCACAGCCCCACCCCCAGCAGGTCCCCGCTGGGCACCTTTCATCCTGCCCTCCCAGCCCCCCCCCGCCCCGCATCCCCACCTGCCCCCCATCTCCACCTGCCCCCACAGCCTCACCCCCAGCAGGTCCCCGCTGGGCACCTTTCATCCCCCCCCCCCGCCCCATCCCCCCCAGGGTACTTTAGGATCGGTCCGCTCTGCCCCGCAGATGTGGAGGGAGGACGCGTGCCATCGTCCCATCCTCCCACCGAGAGGAGAGGGCAGGTTCGAGACCTTGGTAGGGTTTGGTCCGGGATGCTCGCTGGCAGGTACCCCCGGTCACCGAGAAGCTGCGATTCCGGTGTGGAGGCCACACGTGGGGTCAGCCCCCCCCCCCCCATCTGGGAGCTCAGCTTAAGTAGGTGCAGATGAATGCCTAAGTAGGGCAAGCGGTTGACAAGCTTTTGGCGTCTGGTCTAAGCAGGATTGGTAGTGTTTGAAGTCAGAAGTGCGCTTTCAAAACCCGGAGACCTCTTCAAACTATCCAATGTCACTGTCTGGACAAGAAGTACGACACTGCTTTGCGTTCTTCCGCAGTAGAAGTGAAAGCTGGGCGAGGAAATGAATACATTTGTTACTGTAGAAGCCTTACTGTAGATAAAGTTCTTGCCAACCTCCAGGCTTGAATGTGTGGCTCTTTTTTTTTTTTTTTTTTTGGTCTGGTTACTTTCTGTTACTGTATCTGTAGAGATTGGATCTGTAGATTAAATTTGTAAAAAAAAAAAAAAAAAAAGAAAGAAAGAAAGAAAAGAAAGAAAAAGAAAATGTAGAAGACCCCCTTCACTTTAGTTATTTGACAAAAATAGCCATTTCGAATTTTCCTTTTGCCAATTTGCAAAACAAAAGAAAAAAAAAGATATTCCTTATCTCCAGTTAGTCCTCTCCTCCTCCCCCTCCCCTTTTCTTTTCCTAGTGGGGTTGAGTTGAAGGGAATGAAATGGCATTGGATTTGTCTTTTTGTCTTTTTTCCCCCCTGAGCAGCTGTTTTCACCCTGTTGTCAACCAGCTACTATTTTCAGTTTGCAGTTGCACTGCTGTGGATCCCTGATGACTGAGTTTGCCCCAGTTGGAGGTTGTTTGGGGGAAGGGAAGTAGGAGAAGCCAGGGCCTACATTTAAACCAGTGTCTGTAAGTGCTTCCTAGAAAAGAAAGATCACTCTTCCAGATGGTTGTTTCCTTTTGATTGACTTTTAAGAGGGGCTTCGTTTAAGATTTTCGGGAATTCAGACCACTCCTTTTCTCCTGTGCTCTTACTTCACTGCATTCATCTAAATGTAGGGTTTTGTCATGATTAAATAATTTCACGTCCTGTGACAGCTGACCTGAGCTAGGATGCAGACAAAATATAGGACAAAGTGGGCGGGCTTCCTTTTAGGAAAATAATACTACCTCTGGTGGGTTATTTCATTTTTGTTCAAAGAATATAGCACGTCCCATGCAATATAATGTATAACATACAACAGTGAAGTACTATGTGTTGAGCAAGTTTTTTATTTTCGAAATGATTGTAAAATTCAGTGTTTCTAAATTGTATGTCTTATCTTGTACCCTGTTCAGTGTAGACCTCCAATTTAATTATTGAGGTCTCAGCACACGGGTTTTTAAAAAATTCAATCTGTTGATGGTCAGTGAGCAATCAGTTCTAGAATTCCTAATAAATTTTAAAGAACACACACCAAGTAAAACTTTGAATTGTCCTTGAGGGCCATCAGATTTGAGGGCCTTTACAAATGCATGAACGATGGTATCCTGTCACCTTATTCTTAGTTTTACTTACTAGTTTTCATCACTGACTTTGTCCGTGTAAAGTTCTGATTAACATTTTAGCCTTTTTAAAAAATTTTTTTTTATTTTGCTAGGGGACTTTTTTTTTCTATACTTGAATTGTTTATCACCTCTAATTTGCAAAGACCAGAGATGATCCTCAGCTTTGTTCTGTATAAAAGAATGTTGATTCATTTCTGAAGAAGTGTTAGCAATTTGAATGAAAGGAAGTTTACCATCAAATAATATACATTATAGAAGTATATTTAAATTAGAGTTTTTTCCATCCCCTCCCATCTGGCAACCACCAGTTTGATCTCTGTATTTATCGGCCTGTTCCTTTTTTTTTTTTTTTCTTTCAGATAACACATATAAAGTGAAACTGTATGGTATTTGTCTGTCTTCCTTCACTTAGCATAATACCCTTTAGGTCTATCCATGTTGTCCCCAGTGCCAGGATCATTCCTTTTTATGGCTGAGTTATATTCCAGTGTGTGTGTGTGTGTGTGTGTGTGTGTGTAGCACGTTCTTTATCCACCAGTGGACATTTAGGTTGCTTCTGTGTCTTGGCTATTGTGAACAATGCTGCAATAAACATACAGTAACGTGCATATCTTTTTGATTAGTGTTTTTGTTTTATTTGGGTAAATACCCAATAGTGGAATTACTGGATCAGGTGGTATTTCTGTTTTTTATTTTTGAGGAACTTCCACAGTGGTTGCACCAATTTCTGTTCCCACCAACAGTGCAGGAAGGTTCTCTTTTCTCCACATCCTCACCAAATGTCTTTTTTGATACTAACCTACTAACTGTTCTGACAGGTGTAAGGTAATAACTTATTGTGGTTTTGATTTGCATTTGCCTGTTGATTAGTGAGTAGAATTTTTTAAATGCAGTTGTAATGCTTTTTAAGTCTAGGTTTAAAAAAGAAATGGTTCATAGTAGGGTAACAAAATATTTTTTTATGTATAGAATTTTTAAGCTGAAGAGAAGTAGGAAGTTCGTGATCTGTGCTTGAAAAGTAAACCTGTTCCAACAGGTACACTTGAATGTTCCATCAGATTCTAGGTAAATATCTGTTCTTTCCTATTTCTACAACTTTATTTTCATGTGCATTTCTGACACGGGAGCATTTCAATCACTGTTGCTAAAATGACTTTATAATTTATCCCTTTAGGTTCTAGAATCTTATAAGTACTGAAACTCAACAGGGTACCTTCACCATTTACTTTGGAATAAGCGATAAGGATTTTAAAAGTTTCACATATCTCTCTTACCTTGACCCCTGACAACCAACACACACCTCTTTATTATTTTGGGGGGCACTGATTCAAATAATTGTACTTCTTTTCTGTTGCTTCCAAACAAATCACCTCAGATTTAGTGGCTTAAAACAAGATAAATTGAGTCTTGCAATTTTAGAGGCCAGTGTCTGAAATCAAGGTGTTTGTGGGGCTGTACTCCCTCTTGAGGCTCTAGGGCAGAGTCTTTCCTTTTTGGCTCTTTGAGCTTCCTGTGGCTGTGGGCATTCCTTGATTTGTAGCCATGTAATTCCACAATCTGCCTCCATGCTCTCTTTGCCTCCCCCTCTTCTGACTGTGTCAGATCTCCCTCTGCCTTTCTTTTCTAAGGACACTTGTCATTGGGTTTAGGGCCCACCCAGATAATCCAGGATGAGCTCCAAAACTCAGAATCCTTAGCCTAAGACCCTTTTCCCAAGTGAGGTCACATTTATAGGTTACACGCTTAAGACATAGTCTTTTGTGGGGATCACTATTCAACCCCCACACATTAGTAACTTAACTCAGTCCTGCTTATTCTTGGAGCAGGAGTGCAAGGAAAACCTGTAGGAAGCTAAAAAGAAAGTGGGGCATACTGGTAGAGGCAGCAGTGAGGACTCCAGCGGAAGGTTAGGGGGAACCAGATTTACCATAGTTCTATCCCAGGATGCTATCCCTAAGTGCTGAGATTCTTGCATAAACAATAATTGTATGTAATAGGGTAGGTAGTGAAAAATCTTAACATGTGGTTTTGGAAGCTAGTAAAAGTTAATAAATTTTTTTTTTTCTAAATGTCAGAGTTCTTTTCTCATTTTCAATAAAAGGTTCTGCTCTTTTCCTTCCTTCCAACAGAATGCACTAAAAGTTGATCATTGATATTTGTAGGACAAAAACATTTAGTATTAATAATACATGCTTTCTCATTAACACTAATAAATATTTTAGTCAATTGTTTTTCCTGCCTAAATCATTTTGTGACACTTGGAATTTACTTTAAAATGTACTTCGCATTAATGGCCCTATCTTCTAATTTGCTTTTCCTCAAATGCTAATGTGATAGAACAACAAAATGTGGACTTTGAGAAAAGATAAATTTAGTTTTTCAACTGACCTACTTCAGGTATGAAATAGTTCAAAAAACACTGGAAATAAGATACAGAATTAAAGCCTAAGATTTTGATGGTTTTTAATGTGTTCAGTTTAGAATACTCTTAACTTCTCTAATAATTCATACATTTAATTGAAACATTGTTTCAAGTTCCTCAGGAACAACCAAGGCATTCATATCTGGAGACCATTTGTAACTGGTTCTTTCTGTAGCACTGTTTCATCAAACATAGTTCTAGACTCTTAGTTAAATTTGTATTCTGTATCTTGTAGCTAAAGGCAGCTAAACTTTACCAATGAAACATGTTTATTTAAAAATGGGAGAAGAGACCTTCAAGCCCACCTCCTTTTTTTTTTTTTTTTTTTTTTTTTTTACCACATCTGGATTCTGTCTGCATTTCTGCTAAAATGTTGCCCAGAGTTGAATGTCAGTAGTCCTAAAAAGCATATAAATACTTTGTATCCTTAATTTCCTTTTCCTCTGGTTATTTATCAATCATGTGAAGACCTTAAAAGACCGTAAATTACTTCCTTCAGTTTAGCTGGAGCACAGCAGAGCCAGACAGATTTGGTTGTGCTTCTGCGTGTGCGTGTTTAAAGAATGACACCAGCTTTTCATAGAGGAAATTAAACATTTCCCAAATCAAATAGGATTGCAGTCTAACACATTTAAATCTGACTAGGGAATAGGCTTATAAGAAAATCTTAGAGAACTGTAATTAGAACCTTGTTTTCATACTTTCTATAAATAAAAATCCCTGATGGAGCAAGCAAGTTTTTTTTTTTTTTGGTTGCCTTGGTGTAGGATTCTTTTTAATGTCTTATTTTTCTATTTTAAATCACAGATACAATAAAACATTCAAACACTGCCAAAATATCTTGAGAAAATTAAAGGTCCCTCTGCCTATACACACCTCTCCCAGGTGTGCAACAATTTGGTGTGTAACTATAGATTTCTTTTAAGAGCTTTTAAATAAATGTAAATTGCGGGAAGACTCCTCCAACAAATTAAATTCTCGGATGGGTTTTATAGTTACACCCACTATGTCTGTGACCTATGGGGACACCTCTGAGCTGTTATGATACAGAAAGGAAAATTTAATCTATAGACATAATTTACTTTCCCTCTTTTGTGAATTTGCCCGAATTTGTGAAGCTGAATGAACTGAGAGTTGACTCTTCCTAAATGGAATTAGAAGTTAAGTTTTCCTTTAATATATTTTTTAAAGATTTTATTTATTCATGAGAGACAGAGAGAAAGAGAAAGGCAGAGGGAGAAGCAGGCTCCATGCAGGGAGCCCGATGTAGGATCAGGCCCTGGGCCGAGGGCAGGCGTTAAACCACTGAGCCAGCCAGGGATCCCAATATTTTCTTATTTTATTGTGGTTTCTTAAACACGTTGATAATACAATCCACAACTAAGTAGTAACTTCTAAGGAATCCCTAGAAACTCCTGGTCATTCCTTCATTCGTTCAGTATTGGCATATGCACCTCGTTCCAGATCCTTAGCTGGGCGCTAGGGGATACAGTGAGGTATACAGGATTCCCGCCCTTCCGGAGTTCACCTTCTAGTGAGACACAAATGATAGCAGGAAAATTAAAATGTACTGTGCTCTGTGAGATTGTTAGGCTGGGGGTTGGGGGGTTGAGGACGTTTGTTCCGGCAAGTGACATTTGCATGGAGCTCAGAAGAAGGGCCATGGAGGAGCTGTAGTAACCCAGGCAAGAGAATGTGGTCAGAGGAATGGGCAGAGTGGACACGGACAGAATGTAGATTCCCAGAGCTATTTTCGAAGTAGCTGAGAGGGCTTTGTGATTGGATGTGGAAGAAAAAGGAGCAGGAGGGGTTCATGACCAATTGGCATTTAGTGAGAGCGGACTGTGTGCCAGGTGCTGTTCGGTCATGTCACCGATACAAGGTAGGCACCATTCTTTCCATTTTATGGATGACAGCTGAGGCAGTAGTTCACATTTGTAGTAGTTTCGGCAGGATTCAGTACAAGGCACCCTAGCTTCAAGATCTGTTGTCTGGGGACGTCAGGGTGGCTTAGTCGGTAGAGCATCTGCCTTGGGCTCAGGCCATGATTCCGGGGTCCTGGGATGGAGCCCTGCGTCGGGCTCCCTAGTCAGTGGGGAGCCTGCTCTCCCTGTCCCTCTGCCTCTGCTGCTCCCCCTACTTGTGCTCTCCCTGCCCCGCCCCCCCTCATCAAATAAATAAAATCTTAAAAAAAAAATTCCATTTTCTGAAGATGCTTTGCTAAGTGGTATGGTTATGTTGGTTGAAATGAGATCCCTGCTGTCAATTTATTCATACTAGGAAAAATACCAACAAACAATTCCGGTAGAAGATAATACTGAAATTGGAGTGTTTGTGTTTGTTAGCTTTGCGACCGAAAGATAAAATAACTTTGCCTGGATTCTTCAAGAAGGCTGTATCAATTATTCTGAACTGCTTTGAATCTTTACTTCAAACAGAAGCGAGGGCGGTGGAATGTTTAGGAAAAGTCCGCCCTCAGTGGATAACTGAATGGAAATGAGAACTCCTAAGTGTGGCCTTCAAAGCTGTCCAGATTTTGCCCTGGCTAATTTTCCCATTTACTGGTTTCACTGTAGCCCAACTGCTGTTCCTCCCCAGCCCCCTAAGTCACCAGTGTATTTTCAGCCATGTGTCTGTGGACTGTTCTCTGTATACTTTGTTCCAGCCGAAGTCCCAGCCTTCCCTCACCCCCTCTGGGTGTTAGGGTCACCTAACACATGGAATTAACCTATGTAATATTAACATAACAGCATCTTTTAATGTCTATGTTGTCCCCTTTACGATTGTAACCTTTCAGAAATGGCAGTAAAGGAGAGCATGACTTAATTTTTCTCTTTTAACAAAAGGGCCGAGGACTCTATCTAACCAATCTCTGGGGAGATTGGTCTGAGTTTCTGTGGAAATATAGATGAATCTCATGTTTAGGGGGGTGGGTTCTTGAATGAGCTTACTGATTGACAGGTTTTGATTCATTAGAGACTGTAGGTCTAGTGAGTCTAATTGATTCTTACCGTATTCTTTACTTAAACAGATAAAGGGGAAGGAAATGCGAACTGTACCCCTCAGAAGTAAGACTGAGAAAGAATAAGGTCAGAGACCTTATAAAAGAGGGAGTTCTGAGACAGCCAGCAATATAGAGAAACCTTTGTTTGCTTGTCAATAAAAACCTGTACTTATTGCTACTTTGGAACCTAGCAGTTCTCTAAGGCTTGTTTTGTTTCCTCTTTCTCTGTGGGAGCCAGCAGTGGAAACCCCGAATGAGCAAGCGTTGCTTGGGTATTTTAGAGGACTATGTGTAGAAGTGGAAGTGGCATTAGGAAGACAGCTTTATTTTGCCTGGTTTCCAGGTGGGAATTTCAGGAGCAAAAAGAAACTAGGTGCTCCTTTCCAGGCATCACCTAAAGTGCCAACCACATGCTAGGCACGCATGTTTTAGACTGAGAAAATAGTCTCTACCTCAAGTAACGCAGTTCAGCAGCGTAGAAGGAAGTCGTTTAAAGCGTGTATGAGATAAGTTCTAAGAGAAAGAACTGAATGCGGAGCCAGGGCGGGAGGGCTGCAGCTGCCTCCTAGTGCTGGCTTCCCTGGAGGGCCTTCACAGGAGGGAGCCTGTGCTCTCCTGGGCTTGCATATTGCTTTGTTCCCCCAAGTCTTCATTTGTATTTCTGGAGGAAAGTTTTTTATGTCTGTTTAATTTTTTTCACGAGTTTCTTTTCTCTTTAGTATCAGACTGAAAAAAAATCACATAACCTTCTGACATATGGGAAATTTTCTCATTTGAAGTTTGTATCTGGAATTTTTGCAGAAAATAGTTGTGTAACATTTGAAAGAGTTTTGGACCTTGGTGTGAGAAACCTGAGTGTAACTCCTGGTTCTCCACCATAGCATGTGTTCACTTGAATAAGTCAGTGTCTCAGCTCAAGGGTTCAGTGACTGGCACATTATCGGTGCTCAGCAAAACACCGTATAGAGAAGGACAGTGCAAGGAGACAAGCATGAGGAATGTGTAAGAAAGCTTTGGGGGCGCCTGGGTGGCTCAGTCAGTGGGTATCTGCCTTCCGATCAGGTCATGGTCCTGGGATCCAGTCCCATGTCGGGCTCCCTGCTCAGCAAGAAGCCTGCTTCTCTTTCTCCCTCTACTACTCTCCCTGCTTACGTGTTCTCTCTCTCTCTCTCGGTCAAATAGATAAATTTTTTAAAAATATTTAAAAAAGGAGAAAGCTTTTTGATTTGTAAGTTTCCTTTTAAATGTTGCGTGATTATTATTTTAGCATACTGCCTATTAGACAAATGACTATGTCTCTACTTTGATCTTGGTTCAGAGGGCATTGTAATTTTCCTGTTCAGTGAAGTGTTGTTTGAGATTGGGCAGGAAAAGACCATCGTGTTAGTATGCATTACAGTGGAAATCTTGTACTGTTTAACTTGTGATATATTTCATTGGCATAAAAATACATTTACAAATCCATTTCAAATGATTATAAACATACAGTTTAAATTATATATGTAACCTTATTAAAAACAAACTTTTATAGCTGCATTTGTGTGTAATCAGAGACTTTTTTTCTCTTACCGTTAATCACTTAACACAGTTGTTTTTTTTTTTTTTTTTCCACTTAACACAGTTGTGAATAAAATCTCACCTTATTGGACAGTAATAACAACTAGCTTTTGGGGGAATGGTTACTATGTTCAAGGCATTGTGTGAAGTAGTTTAACTGGTCTCATTAATTAGGAGTAGTTGCTGTTAGAACATTGATTTTACATGTAGAGAAATAGACGTGGAGAGGTAAGGGACTTTTTTTTTTTTTTTTTGCTTTAACCTGTGCTCTTAGTGACTATTGTATTGAGTGTAGGGGAAGAAAAACTACTCTCGTAGGTTCATAGCTGAGGTCTGCAAATTAAACTGACAAAAATCAGATAAACAACAGAAAAGACATAAACATTTTGCTCATGTTAATATTTTTCTATGCATTAGTGCTTCACAGAAAAGAAGTGAAAACCAAAAGAAGTGAATAGAATCAGCCTGGAGGGGGGCGGGGGCGGGTTATATATAATTCATTTTAACAAAGAGCAGTAACTTGTGGAAACATAACTAGACAGAGAAAGGGCTTTGTGCTGTTAGGGCTGGTAAACTGTGGGCAGGTCACTAGGGAATGGGTGATAGATAAGGATATCTCGTGCTATCTCTGGTCTTCCTTGCACTCCAGAAGGGAACACCTTTAGGAATGGGTATTAAGGTCACCCTTACAAAGGAAAGCTTATGCTTCAGACAGAAAGGGAGAGGCCAGAGAGGTCTTCCTGTGTCTGCTGTTTCTCACTTGCCTTCATCTCAAAATATCCTTATGCCAATGTGGCATATTTTCGGATACAGCACACTCTGATCGCCCTCAACAGTCTCTATTTAGGAGCAGTGAAAAAGTTTTTTAAAAAATATTTCATTTTGCATGCTGAAAAAAAATGGATATCATTGAGGTAAATGAAGAATCTATTTTTTTTTCCAGCCACCTGGGTGGCTTAGTCAGTGAAGTGTCTGCCTTTGGTTCAGGTCGTGAGCCCAGGGTCCTGGGATCAAGCCCCGAGTTGGGCTCCCTGCTCAGCCCGGAGCCCGTGTCTCCCTCCTTCTGCCTGCCGCTCCCCCTCCTTGTGCTCTCCCTCTGTCAAATAAACAAATAAAATCTTTAACAATCTATTTTTTCCACAAAAAAAAGAATATTGTACATTTTTGTCCTGGTGGTATTCTTTAGATGCTCTACTGTGTTAAACATGTGATTACTATAGATTCCATTTTACTACCTGTTTTAGGATACAAAAGAGTCTCTAGGTTGTTTGCATATCACGGGAGAAAATTTCAAAAAATATAAAGATATGGTCAAAATGAGGTGAAAGAAGTCACATGTATTTCTAGGCTGCCTTCTGAGGCAATTTTTTCATGTTAAACAAATTTGCTTGACTAATGAGGAATAGTAACTAGAGGATCAGTTGCAATGAAGGTAATTATTCAAAGACCATTTTTATTGTCTTCTTCTGAATTAATAAAAAGGAAACTTTTTTTTTTTTAATAGGGACTTTACATGAGCTTTTACAAAATGCATGAGGAATTATGATGAACCTAAAATTAAAGACTTAGGAAGAACAAAAAAGCCTTGTTTTTCTTGGGCCTTGTTTTGAAGGAACAAATAGATTACCTGCAGAAAACCTGATTAATGTGATTACAAACATACTAGAAGATTCACAGAATGCATTAAAAAGTCGCTGGTACACTTAAAGTATTTTACTTAGGTTTATTCCAAAACCTTTTACTGCTGGAAATGACATAGCTTTATTTACTTGTGAAAAATAAAAGTGCAACTTAATGATTCAGTACACTTGTGCTGAAAACTGAGTGCTAGGCTCAGGGAGTAGAAAAATTATGAAGACCCTGCCACAGAAGAGCTTATGAACCCGAGGGGTAGGGAGATACGCACACAAACTCAACTTGTAGATGAGTGTACACAACACATGGTTGATGCTCCCATAGGAGTGTGAACAGGGTTTGTCCCAGAGCAAAGGCGGGGGTGTGTGATTAATTCTGGGCTCTGGGTTAGAAGGCAGGAAGGCTTCAGAGAAGAGGTAAATACGTGCTGAGGATGAGCAGATGTAAGATGATTACAGTGAGACTGTGCCGTAGACTTATAGGTCATCCTATAATTATCAGGGAGGAAGACCTTGCACTGCCCTGTAGTCCTTCTAGGTGGACTTAGAATAGAATTGCCATGAGACAGATTCACAGGGATAACCAAGTTTATCCCTGATAACCAAGTTTAATTTAGGTGTATGTATGGGGACTCCACACACATGAGATGTCCAGGGCATTGAGTCAACAGGAAGCTCACAGAGAGATAAGAAGGGGCGTCCTTAGGATACAACCAGGAGAAGGCTGTTAGCTGAAAGTGAAAGGAAGTGCCCTATTATGCAGATAAGTTTCTTAGGTAGAGGGGAGTCTGGTAAGAGCTCTCTTCCTGGTATAGGCTCTCCTTTTCAATGCAAATTTAGGCCTTTGAGAGCCAGGCAGAGAACTTTTCCTGCTGGGTTCTGTCTGATTACTTCTAACTTCATCTTTACGCCAAAGTGGCCCATCCAGGGCAGCCTGCCCTTGGCCCCTACAGAATCATTTAAGAATTTATATGTATGGGTATTCTGGAAGTTCTTAGGAGCTTTTTTTTTTTAATTTAGAAACTACAGCTATAATTAACCACGTATCTGTTAATAAGGTAGTAATAATTATTAAGTATTTTGAGAATCAGCATTCTTAAAAGAATACAAATTTTTTCTTCCCCTCCATGATAATAAATTTAAAAACAAACTTTCCACTTGAATGAATGAAAGAAATTTGACAATTTAAAATTAGAATGAAATGCATTTTCTTTGCAACCTTGGTAATAAACCAAGTGAAGGACCTTAGAACTGCATATATTTGATACCTAAAATTGTAATTATGCATTCTTTGTGTTGGTTAATCAACATTTTTTCAAAATCATAATGATTTTCAGCTATTACATTAAGGTTTGTAGTTCATAGATTCATTTACTTTGCTTTTAGATCTTTTCAGGTTTTAATTATGAAGGTCTACTTTTTTCTAACTTCTTATTTCTGTTGAATTCCAACCAAGTTATAGTGGCAAATGAAAAAATCTAAATAGCCAATCAATCCAAATATTTACTTTAAGATACTAAATTAGGTTTTGTGAAAATAAATAAATAAATAAATTATGTTCTGTGAAAGGCCTGCCCTCTTTTTTCCCCCATCTTTTTGCGTTTTATTAGGAAATACCTTTTATTTCAGTGAGATACTATGCATATTGAATAATCTTTAAAAGTATGAAAGATGTATGCGTGTCTTTCCCTTTCAGTGGCTATGCATTAGGTGTTCTGTTATTTTTATCTTCACAGTGATCTAGCCATAGAACAGTTTCCTCTTTCCGCTTTGCGCAATTAAATTCATTACTTAACTTTCTCTACATACTGTCCACATTTAGGCAGCAGGCTTGAGCAGTTGAAAAGTGAGCAAGGCCAAGAGCCTACTGGGACCTTTGAGCTGAGTGCAAACAGACTCATTAAACCACCCACCTGAAAATGGCCACGGGCCCTCACCTACCAAAGGGCTGCTTCCAACCTGGCACTGTTACCAAAAGAGGGACAATTGCATGTGTCCGCATGCCTCCACCCTGTAGCTACAACCCTTCACCCCTGCCTCCAGGCGGACAGTCTCTTCTTGGCCGTCCTGCCCATGCCTATCTTGCGGTGTGTTCAATAAACTTCTATCTCCTACGCTCTGCCCTGGGCGATTTCTTTCACAGCCAGTGCTGCCGACCCCTATGCAGTTGGAATATGCATAACTGTAATCAAACTTAAAAAAATGCCTTTTAATAACCTCTTATCTGCCTTCAAAGGCTGCAGCCAGTCTATTAACAAGCTCAGAGCAAGGAAGGAAAAGGAGAGTCTCTCCTTGGATGGTTCAAGTGCTGGCTTCAGCTTGGGGGCAGGCAGGTCTCCAAAGAGTGGTGGACAGGTTGAATCAATTAGACTGAGACTTTAAATGTGAATATCCCATCTAGGGAACCTAAGCCAAAACAGGGACGGTGGTGTAGCTGCAGTACTGAAGCGCAGTGCGTCGTACCCAGTGCTTTGGAGGGAGAGTGGGGATCTTCACAAGCAAGAACTCCCTTTTTAATCCTACATGGATCAAGCGATTGGTTTAGGGTTTTGCTTTTGGTTTTGTTTTTTGGTACTGATAGACTTTGTTAATAAAAAAATGAGCAAGGATCTAGACACATACTACATCTTTAGCACTGTATAGTGTAAGATAATAGAGACCTCAGTCTGTGAGTCCCTGACCTCCGGAATGTTGTGTCATCTAGTTCCAGTTTTCTACAGAGATGCTGCATTAATGTCATTTTCTTTCTTCAGTTGTTAGGCTGTTAATGAAGAGTGTTGTGACCAGAAGATCTGTTTGGACATCTAAAAACACAGATCCGAAAACCTTTAGTTAATTCATAGTCTTGCATAATCCGTGATGACAAGATACAGAAACTAAAATGCCCTGAATTAAAGCAAAACAAAACACTGTTAACAGTCCTTTCTTTAAAATCCTTAAAATTATTCTTTCCTTGGGACGCCTGGATGGCTCAGTGGTTGAGCGTCTGCCTTTGGCTCAGGGCCTGATCCCTGATTCCCAGGATCGAGTCCCACATCGGGCTCCTTACATGGAGCCTGCTTCTCCTCCCTCTGCCTGTGTCTTGCCTCTCTCTCTCTATTCATAAATGAATAAATAAAATCTTTTTAAAAAGTCTTTCCTTTAAATAATTTGTATGAAGTATATAAGACACACAGAACTACAGACTCCTATAATGAATACCTGTGTACACACCATCCAGTTTAAGAAATAAAACATGACTGCTAGCGTTGAAACCACCATGTGCCCCTCCCAAGACACATCCTCCCCCTATCCTACAGGTCACCTATATCCTGAACTTTCTCTGTATTTTTTTTTCTAATTGTATTTATTTTTTTAAGTAAGCTCTATGCCCAACATGGGGCTTGAACTTACAACCCTGAGCCAGCCAGATGCCTCAGGGAACTTTCTCTGTTCTTTACAGAGACATAGAGTCCTGTTCATGAGCCATGTTTCCCTATTACTTACAAAATAAAGTTTTAATCTTCAATTTGGTATTCAAAAGTCTTTTCCCATTCTGGTCCAGATCTCCCTGGGGTCTCCTTGCTCCAGCTCACCAACTCTGCATGCAGCCGTGGTTTGACTGTGATCCTGCTGGGGGTACCTCCACGGGCCTCAGACACTTCCACTTCCATCTCTGTGTCCACCTCTTCATGAACATCCTTCCTTCATCTCACCTGCTGAAACCACACCTAATGGATACTGCTTCTGCTCTGCCCTTGACAGTTCTTTAATATAAAGTGTGCCTTATTTTCGTAATGTGAAAATATGTTAGGTCTTGTACGGTTACTGTTTACATGGCTGTCTCTTCCACTGCACTGTGGGGTTTTTGAAGGAAAATGCATCTTACAGAAAGAGCTTCAGATATTGTAAGCAGTCAGTAAATAAATGCTTGTCGTATTTTTCTCATGAGGATGTTGATCATTCTGTTTCACTTTATAACCATCAGCCTGCCCTGAACTTAACTACTTTATAAACATGCGCCATTGATGGTCTCTGATGCTTCTGAGAGAAATCTCATTTTTGTTAATCATGGATGGAAATATTCATGGTATTGTCAATTTTTTGACATCGTCCTATTTTGTTTGTTACAATAGTGCATGTTTTGAAATGTTAAAATAATGTTTCTTTTTGTTTTATCTTTTAGATATTGCTATATGGAGATTTGCCAAAAAATAAAGAAAATATAATATATTTAGCAAATCATCAAAGCACAGGTTTGTATTTCATTTGCACGAAACTTAGGTTTTCTACAGAAGGTAGATGGGCATTCAAAGTAATGTTTTTATTTAAATGAAATTTTGGGGGGGTATTGTTAAAACATGAATTTTCAATGCAGGTATTAAATCATGACCTGGTATTTTTGTAATTTTACTTTTTTGGAAAGTCAGGAAAAGTAAACCTACAGATTTCCCAAATGTACCTTTTTCCCCCTGATGGGTGAAAAAGAGCCATTGTCTTTATTTTGTTTCTTGTAGAGTTCTTTAAATGAATTATTCATTCTTCTTTTTGTGAGTTCTGTTTCTGAAAGTAAAATTAGGTCAAAGTGTATACACATTTTACTTTTCTGATTGTTAAGCAGGAAAGTTGTGCTCATGACTACTCCTTGCCTACAGGCAGTGTCAGTCTCTAATGTCTGCAGTCCCTTTTGCTCATCAAATGTTTTGGTGTAATTATAGCTTGCTGTTCTGTCAGAAGACTCACAGAAGACTCTGGTCTTCAATTATAGTGCAGTCTATACTTTAAGGCACTTTTTAAAAAACTTTTTATTTTGAAATAATTATAGATTCTCGAGAATTTGCAAAAATACTCTATGAAGTCCCATGACCTCTAAATTTTCCCCTAACAATGACATGTTATATAGCTGTTGTACAGTATCAAAACCCAAGAAACTGACATTGGTTAAAGTACTTCTTTAGTTCTACAAATTATTCAATCCAAGGAAAATCCCACTTCATGTTTTTTTTCAAACTTTTAACTGCTTTTGATGTACTCTTCCTAAATTCCGTTCTTATTTAAGAAATAGAATACCAGAAATTTAAAGCTAAAAACAACCTGATGGATTATAGGATAATGGAAAAATCACTTAAGCCTGTGGCTTTTCTTTATCTTCCTCCTGTCAACTGTATCTCTTCATGATTTTGTTGCTTTTATTACTACCTGCACCAAAGGAAAAGTAGAGAAAGTAAAAGAAGTTGACATATTTTTCTCAATTTAGCTTATTAATGATTACATTCAGTTTTATGGGACAAGAGTTGATTCTACAAAGGATTGATAGGAATTTTGATGTATCTGTGTCTTTCCCTGCCTCTCTGAATGTGACCGCCTCAGACGATTTAATTACATTTGACTTTAGCAAAGCAACCAGCCCGACAGGGTCAGTGTCTGCTTTCAGCGCAGGCCTGTGAAGCAGCCTTACTTCTTCCTGTATTTTGACTATTTCTGCAAACATACTGGATTTCAACTACTGACAAGAGTGCTGTTGCTGATGGCCTATTTCTATCAGGCTTCCAATATCCAAATGCAGAGGATTTACAGGTCCAGGGAAGGGAGTGGCTCATGACAACACAAATTTCCTTTATATAAGTCTTCTCTGTGTTGAAGAGAATTCTCTCTCAAAATTCCTTGTTCAGGCTCCCTGCCAACTTTCTTTCTGCCAGGTCAGTGTGAAAATACTTGTATGACCAGAGCTATGGATCCAGTCCACCCATGTGGATGAGTACTCTGACGTTGCTGGAGGTGGTGGTAGTAACATCAGCAATAGCATGAGGACCGCTGCTGTCATTTGTGTGTTGGCTACATATTGGCTTTTCTATACAGTCTTTCAGAGGGAGGACTTCTGGGAGAACATTTGGAAGAAAACAGTTTCACTGTGTTTCCCACTTCTGTGTTTGGAACTAGAAGGTACTGGGAAGTAGAGCTCCATTGTCAGTCCACTATAACCTGAACGTGTCTCACTTCTCAGGTTCCAGAGCCATCTCCTCGGCCCTTTACCTCACTGCAAGGGCCAGGACTTTCTGATACCAGGTCCTGTGCCAGTTGGCCTTTGGGATTTGAGCGAGTGCTTTTTTGAATGCCGTTTAAAAAACCCGTGATTTAGGAACATAACTAGAGGGTGACTTAAAGTTACTTTAGAATTGCGGGTTGTAGCCAGACTATGAGAGATTATGGCCAGAAAAATGGGTGCACACAAATTTGTGTGTAGTTATAGGTTCCAGAGGCCCCTGAAGCTTACGTGGTCACGGGGCCTTGGCCAGTGCTGTCTGGGTACCCTATCCTAAGACCCTCCTAAGATTTTAAGAACCACAGATGAGTGTCTAAAAATGTGATTAGCAGAAAGAATATTTCTAGGACTCCGTTCAACTTAGACTTTGTGGTTCGCCCTCTATGAGGCCTGCCAGAGTACATGTCCCTTCTACACCTCGCATTCCAAATGGTTGATGTTCTAGTTTCTCTTCCCTGTTGTTTTCACTCGATGTGTCCTTGCTGTCTCTGTATTCTTAGTCTCCTCGAACTTCTTTCTCTGCTGTGGGGATGCAGTGGCTCTTGTTCCTTCCTCTCGCCCTTTTCAAACACCTGCTTTTGATACTGTTTACCTTAATCTCATGAAATGCACCGTTTTCTTGGTTTCATTGATACTCATCTTGACTTACAGAATGTGTGGTGAGTAGATTATCATAAAACGGTGCGGGCTTTGCCATCGGACTGTGGTTCATCTGCTGTCCTGCAGTAGGCAGTGAGACAGTGGGCAGATTACTCAGCTTATCTCTTAGCCTTATTCATAGGTAGGAGTAATGTCTACTGCTCAGAATTTTTAGGCAATTTACAGAGAGGCTAGCCCTAGTCTCTCAGTGTGCCTGGTTTATGGGGGGCATTTAACAGCAGGGGTGGTGGTGGTGGCTAACAAGGAGCAGGCGGTGTTAAAGTGCTTCCTGCCCAGGATCTCTGTTCCACTACACAGTACCCGGGTGACTTAGGGACTCGTGTTACATAATAACATAGATGAGGAAAGCCTTGCTTTTTCTGCTGTCTCTCCTCACAGCCCTCTCCTCTCTTCGGAGCTAATGGCATCAATCACCATTGAAGAATTCTTACATAGCCACATTCCTTGATCTCTTAATTAAAGTATTCCTGCTGGAACACAGACTGTGAATAATTACTGTCGAGGTGCATATTCCCATCTCAGCTGTCAGCAACTCAGCTGTAGTCTGGTATCTCCCATCAGAAACCTAGTTGAGGGATCCCTGGGTGGCGCAGCGGTTTAGCGCCTGCCTTTGGCCCAGGGCGCGATTCTGGAGACCTAGGATCGAATACCACATTGGGCTCCCGGTGCATGGAGCCTGCTTCTTCCTCTGCCTGTGTCTCTGCCTCTCTCTCTCTCTGTGACTATCATAAATAAAATAAAAAAAAAAAAAAAATTAAAAAAAAAAGAAACCTAGTTGAGAACAAACAAGAAAAGTAACGGTAATTGAGTAGCAAAAATTGATGGCACAAAGTGTGTGTGTTTTGACTACTTAAGTTAGTTCTTAAGCTTTTTCCACTAAAACTTGCACACGTTTGGGGTTTAGGATCATAACCCAGGAGAGTTAATACCAACATGATATATTTTGCACTTAATCTTAAAAGTTCTTGGAAGATGCATCCCAGGCTATGTGTAGCCGTGCTTCTTTCAATACAAAAATACGTTATTAAAAATTCCTCCAACCTTTAAAAAAAATAATTGTTCCAGGAAACGATACAATAGCTTGTTTTTAGCCTTGTACCCCGCTATGTTCTAGGATGTGCGATAGCCTAGGACCCACACATTTAGTTCTCACAATTTATTTACGTTAGGTACAGCTATAACAGGCTGGATCATTTGGTTTCCAAGACAATCAGAAAGAGCTGTGTTTCTCAGTATTGTTGAGGTGGTTTGAATTAGAAGGAAGTGGCTAAGGAGGTGGCTTCCAAAGGAAGTTACATACTTGGGAGTAAAGTGATAATTACTCTGTAGCGTAAGTGTCTCCAGCTGACAGGTGCAGTTTCTCGGGATCCCTGGTTGAAGAGTATCTGCATCACTCTACTTAAAAGGAGTTGTAATACAAATAATGTGTGTAAGTGTAACTTAAGGCATCCAGAAAGAACTTGTAAAATGATTTTTCACAATTTTTAGTGTTTAGCTGGCTAAGTCTTCTTTGGGATATTCTCTCTAGTATTGTCTAAAGGATGTCACAGAGCTGTAATCCTGCAGAAGACTATCCATTTTGGTTTAAACTGTTATGTTAACTGCTTTAATTTCCAGGCTTTTATTTTCCTTAGATTTTATTTTAACATTTTCCCCTCTAATTCAGTCATTTTGTTCTGGCTTCTATGCCCCTGGATACACATGTTATAATAGGACTATTTTTTTTTTTTCCAGAGATTCTTATCAGTAGGTTTTTGTTTTTTTTTTTTTTTCCTCTCCAAGGATCCCATCTCCCAGGTCAGTTTTCAGTGTTATCAAAGAGATGGAGTAGGTTATAGCCATTTGCTTTCAAACCCAAGTCTCTGGTCTTTAAGACCTTTTACTATTTGCACGCTTCATTGTGTTATCAATTCCTCTGACTCTTTAAACCATCTCCCCTGTCTGCCGCCTTCTGCACACAGTTGCCTTGTGTCTGGCTCTTTGCTTCGGTGTGGGCTAGTCCTTCTAGCCCATTTAGAATTCCTTCTCTCTTGTAGAACTGTTGTTGCTATTAGCAACATGCTCATGTCTTCCTGTTTTTGCTTTTGTGACTCGTTAGTAGTATTATACCCATGTAATGACTGTTACTAGCCACCTGGGTACACATGCTCTGATTCCTGTAAGGGGCACATATCTGTCTAGCACGGTTGTGAGCTTCAGGAGATCTTTGTTCATACATGGTAACCTGGGTGGGGTCCTGTCCTGAAATTCAGTAAAGATGAAGTGTCTTTGCTTTATATTGAACATATTAGCATATACACAGTACTTAGATGCATACGACAGTTTCATTTAACCACTTTTTGCTTATAATTTTGTTAGGTTTTTTTAGACTAAGAATTAGAGGTGCGTTATTTTTTTGTTGCTGCTACTTTCATATCATTGGTGGTTTTGACTTTTTGCATTTTACCCTCTGGAAGGCCTTTCAAGAAATGCAAAAAAAAAAAAATACACCAACAAAAAAATTTTTTATAGAATTTGTAATTTTTAAATGTCTGCAGTTGATATAAAGAAATTTTAGAATTCTTACTCATATTTCCAAAAGTATATTCTTAGTGAAGAGGCTTTCTCTGTTTCTGTGAAGGGAATGCTGGAGTTCACATACAGTTCATTTTCGCACTAATTGGGTTGTGTCTTTGCAGTTGACTGGATTATTGCTGATATTCTAGCCGTGAGGCAGAATGCTCTTGGACATGTACGCTACGTCCTGAAAGACGGGTTAAAGTGGCTCCCATTGTATGGGTGTTATTTTTCTCAGGTAACTTTTTCCATGCTTCATTATATATGTAGTTTATAAAAACTTTAGATTTGGAGATTTAACATGCACTTAATATGACTGTGTAGGTGGTTTTATTTTCATAGTTGAGTGACTTGTTCCAAACGGAAGTGATTTTCCTTGGGCATCTTTAGTGGCGTGCATTCATGTACCTGTGTGATCACCCGGGTAGTTAAATAAGAAGAGTACACGTGTACGAAAAGCAAAGGACTAGGAAAATTTACAGGCATAGAATCTGACAGATGATTACCTTAAGAAACTAATAGTAAAAGTTGATTTTAGGATATAAAAGTTAGTGTGGTTATCATGCAGAGTGTTGAGGATGAGTGTCAGGCCCATAATAAACATTTACTATATGGTATTTTCCAAAATGCCCTTAATTTGTTTCTCAAGCAGACATTTGGTCCAGCCACTTATCTGCTTTGGTATGTGTTTCTCAGCTGCATCACGTGCCAGTTCCCGTGTGCGGCATTCATGGTCTGCTGTGACCTATCTCCTATCTCCCTAGAAAACCCGCCTTTCTCCTTCTAGCCTGAATTGGTTTCTCCCTCCCTATCCTCCTTGGAGCTGTTGCTTTAGTTCAAAGCAATATGCTTTCCTCTGCCTCCAGGGTCCAGTTTAGATGCTGTTATGAAACCCTTCCTGGGCCTGGTGGTTCCCTCCACCCGCCTCTTGTCTTGGACTGTCTTTGTTATTACGCTTATCAAATTCTCTTGGATTTACACTTGTATACATATTTCACCTCCCCACTAATTTTTAAGTTCCTAAGGAAAGATACCTGGTCTTCACCTCTGTAGCTTCTGTATACCTGGGAAAGTACCCAGATTTTTTTGAATTAAAATAGACCTTAATAAGCATGTTACATGACAAATGAGAACTAGTGTGTAAAGAGTAGGTATCACGTCCACTACAGCTGGGCCGAAATTTTACATTGTGGTATATGTGTGCTGTGGCTTTTAATTCTAAAGAGTTAGTCAAGAATGGATTTATTCTCATCAGTCCTCTCTATTTGGGTAAACAGTGACATACATCCTGTAGAGCACTTTGAGTTTTTCCTCTGCACTCAGGCAAGCCAGGGTAGGAACCACAGTGGAAGGAACCACAACCAGGATGGAAGGCCACCTTCTTCCTCTCCTCTTTGTGTTCCTTATACTGTCTGCTCCTTCTATCTGTGCATTTCCTTTTACTCAGAGTCTTAGTTAAGACAAAGTCAAATTCAGCCAGTTTATTGTACAGATGAATTCAAATTAGCAGAAGCAAGTGCAAATAATATGGGGACTTGATGCAAAGTTTTGGTGAAGTACACTTCCAAAGTTTAGTTAAGGATACCTTAACTCTTATGACAATGCCTGTGTTTGTTGGCTGGGCCTGCCCTAACAAGCTGGATCTTAAATAACAGACATTTATTTCCCCACAGTTCTAGAGGCTGGAAGTTCCAGATTAGTGTGTTATCAGGATTGATTTTTGCTGAGGCCTCTCGTCTTGGCTTGCAGTCAGCTGCCTTCTCCCAGTGTCTTTCCTCTGTGCACACGTGCCTGTGTGTGTCCTCATCTCCTCTTCATATAAGGCACCAGTTCTCCTGGATTGGAGCCCACCCTAATGACTTCGCTTACCTTATTACCTTCTTAAAGTCCCCATCTCCAGATACCATCACACTGGGGGTTAGGGCTTCAACATATAAATTTGGGGGGAACACAGCTAAGTTCCCAACAATACCGCATAAACATCTATAGCTGGGTCAGTTTTAAAAATCCCTAAAGATCATGAATATTGACTGGTCAAGGACACCGTTAGTGATTCTATGCTGTTGGAAAAATTGAGAGCTAAAAACTATGTTATCAACTGAGTTTTTTATTTTAGAAAATGAAAGCGTTTTTAAGTAAATGTTCATGTATTTTCCGCTATAGTGTAGCATGCAGTTTTTATTTGTTACACTGAAACCTGGGAGAGTTTTCAGTTAAATGTTTATTAGATACTAATATTTGAATGTATTAAATATTGTTTAATTCCTAAAATGTAATTTTGTTCTTTACTCTTGGGGAGAAAAGTTACCTTTTTGATTACTGGCCATTGGATATTTTAATAGTAAATACTTCCCCCCCCCCCCATTTTCTTTTTTAAATGTGGCAGCACGGAGGGATCTATGTAAAGCGAAGTGCCAAATTTAATGAAAAGGAAATGAGAAGCAAGCTGCAGAGCTACATGAATGCAGGAACTCCAGTAAGAACATGCTCATTTTTATTATTTTCCTTATCAATCCCCAGTTTTTAATTTAAGAACTAAATTAGAACTTAAGAATTGTTTTGAAAATGTATTATTCCATGGGTAATAAATACTTGAGAGCTTTGTTGAGACTGTAAAAGCTATCTCGATAAAGGTGAGCAGTTGTTGCCATCAGGAAGAGGGTGCAGGTGATTCAGTCCTCCGGTGGAGGCCTCATTAAGGACCTCCAGGGAGCTGCAGGAACAGTGGGAGTCTGTGCTCTGGGAGTGGAAGTGCATCTCCACCTTGCACTTCAACTGCTAACTCCTCGTCGCCAGGATCACGTATGGTTTCAGAAGAAACAACTTTTCAGTGTGTCCATATAAATTTGGATTTCTTGTCTATATTGAGTTATTTGAAAAGTCAAAAAAAAAGTACGAATATCGGCAAATGAAAAGTCATTCAGCGTAAATATTGTTTGATAAAACTTTGCTCCCTGAAAAAGGAATCTCGGTATTCTCTTCGAAGAATGCTAATTGCCGCCCCGTTTCCCCTGCAGCACACCCCATCCCAGTGACTGCTTGAGCTTTGGTCACCAGTGCTCAAGAACTTAGCTCATTGGCTACAAGGGGTTTTTTCTCCCTCCTTCTCTCTCCTCCTCCTCCTCCTTGTTTTTCTCTGCCTTCCTTTCTCTTTTCCTCTCCTCACCAGGGCTCATAGGTGGCAGCCAGAGCTCATGTTTAAAGACGAGCTTTCCACAGTCAGCTGATAAAGTGTCCTACAAGATTTTTGCTTACAAGCTTTGCTGACATGACTCTAGTCATGTTGACGTTAGGAAATTGCGTTCTGTTTGGGGATGACCTGGAGTAGAATGTAGGGAGATAAACAGTGCTCCTTTAACCCGTTGCTACTTTTTACCCTTGAGAACAAAGTGTAATCTTTGGAAGGGTCTGTTTACTGAACAATTTGGTATCTTTGGGCAGAAGGGGGGCTCTGTTTACAGATCTCCACAAGACAGAATAGATTGGCAATATATATATTTACTGTCTTTTCAAAAAATTGTTTAAAATTTCAGCATTGACTTACATTAAAGAGTCCATCCCTCTTCTGCCCTCTAGCCCTCAGTCACCCAGGCAGGGTAGCTGCCATGAGGTTTCTTGGGGATTCTGGAGATATTGTATATGCCAAACAGATGCATACAGGGCCCTCTCTATGTGGATTTTAGTGTTCTCTATGCAGTTTCCCCTTGCTTCTCTATGTTATGTCTCTTTCTCCAGTGTCCTCTGGTGCTTGTTCCTGAAGTCCTGTTAGTTTGGTGGGGCGGAGGAGTCGGGAGGGTAAAGAGGGCAGAGAGGTGGGGTGGTCTGTTGTTCTAAATCTCAGGGAGGGTCTTGGGGTGGAGCCTTCTCTGATCCTGCCTTGCTCCCAGCTTCCAGTCTGTGCCTAGAGGTGTTCCTGCTCCATCCTCTGTAGGGAGTTTTAACCTTCTGTTCATTTCCCCCAGCTGCATTGGATTTTCATCAACCTGAGAGTTTAAGAATGTTGTTCCATAGGAGAGACAGAGGGGAAGGATCTGTGCTGGGCTTTGTGCCTTCCCAGCACTGGCTTCTGTATTCCCCCAAGCCTGCATCGTCATCATCATCATCAGGATGAGTTTGCAGGACATTCCTCTGACTCGGGTTTTTCTTCTCTTTCTCTCTTTTTTTTTCTTTTTTCTTTTTGGTTTGTGTATGTGGGGTGTGTGTGCATGTGTGGTATGTGTACATGCACACACAAAGAGTGGTCCCTGGAGTAGAGCTTGTGAATTGTGGTAAATGATCCTGTGTCTATAGCCCTAGGGGTTCTTCTGTTGAACGAGCCCACACTCAGCCTTTTGCAATTTGTTAAAATTTTATGTAAATCTTTTTATTGCCATCTGTTGGCATGTGTCCCAAGTGAATGTGAATGAGTGCACGAATCTCCTCTCTCCTAAATTGCCTTTCTTCCCTTAGATGTTCAAGCAAGTTGGTTACCTTGCGGCCTCAACTCTGAAGGGTTCAGTTTGCCGATTCTCCACTTGTTTTTCTTGGGTTGGGAGCGATACTCTTGTAATATTCTTTGTCCTAAATGGAAGCCTCCTCCTATATGTTAATGTGTTGTAAAATTTAGAATAATTTTATATTTACAAAAATGTTGCATGAATAGTACAGAGTTTCCCATTTATTCTTCACCTAGTTTTAATGTTAACGTTTAATGTTAATGTCTTTCCTAACCATGATACATTGGTCAAAACTAAGAAAGAAACATTGGTGTCATACTAGTTAATTGAACTCTACAAACTATTCATATCTACCGATGTCCTTTTTGGTTTCAAGATGCAATCCACTGTACCACAAATTCATTTAATGCCTATGTTTATTGTATTTCTCATGGTATGCTGTACTGTGTGGTTATTGTCAGGTCTCTTATTTTTCTTTTAATCTTCAAGCTTTGTTTCTTCAAATATTGAATGCATCATTTAAAAGATGTATTGAGTAAATATGTGTTTAGTGATCTCAGTATGTGAAGGCCTGGTTTTTTTTTTTTTTTTTTTTTTTTTGCCAGTTCTTGCTCATGGTACTTTCTTTCCTTATATACTTGGTTATCTTTATTTTTTTTATTTTTTTTTAAAAGATTTTACTATTTTTTTTTTAATTTATTTATGATTGTCACAGAGAGAGAGAGAGAGAGAGGCAGAGACACAGGCAGGGGGAGAAGCAGGCTCCATGCACCGGGAGCCTGACGTAGGATTCGATCCCGGGTCTCCAGGATCACGCCCTGGGCCAAAGGCAGGCGCCAAACCACTGCACCACCCAGGGATCCCTTGGTTATCTTTATTTGCTGCTGATTCTATTTGGAAAATTATCTGTAGAAATCAACTGAAAGCATAGAAAGTACCTTCCTCCAGACAATATTTGCATTTGTTTTAGCTGGGCCCCTAAAGGCTTCTCCAGGGTGAGCCCACCCAAGCCAAATTCTAAGCGTGAGGTTCACTGGACCAAGGTTACAAGTCCTTGTGAGACCGCTTGACTTCTGGTTTACTTTTGCCCTAAGAGTATAGCCTCTGAGGTTCCCTTCACTTCTTTCCACTCTTAATAGAAGGTCTTGGGGGTCTTTTATGTTTTTATCTTTTCAGCTCTTTGATACTCCTAAGGTTATGATGTTATATCCAGCTTTTAAAATTTTTAGTGGGAAGGCTTGTTCAAATAACCTGGTCTCTTACTTGGGCTACCAGAGAACCTCTCTGTTTTTCAAGGACCGGAGTCTAGCTTTTTGGTGTTTATGCAAGAATGCTGAATTATAGATTGGCAGTGCCATAAGTGGTTGTCACTTTGAGGCCAGATCAGATCTGGGTTTAAATCTCACATCTGCCATTTAAACTTTATTACTTTGCCCAAGTCACTTGACTTTTCTAAGCTTGTTTTCTTTATATGTTAAATCTGTTAATAATTATTTCATTTGGTAGCTAGGATTAAATAGTATGTTTGAAAAGTCTGCTTATTATAGTAGTTTCCTATTGCTGCTGTAACAGATTACCACAAACTCACTGACCATAAAAGCACAGGCAGCAGAAGCAAAAATAAATAAGTAGGACTATACCAAATTAAAAAGTTTCTGCACAGCAAAGGAAATAATCAACAAAATGAAAACCTGCAGAATGGGAAAAAATATTTGCAAACCACATATCCGATGCTAATTTTCAAAATTAACAGGCAGCCCACCAGCAAAAAACCAAATAACCCAATTGAAGCAATGAGCAAAGGACTCAAAATAGACATTCTTCCAAAGAAGACCTACAAGTAGATGGCTGATAAGTATATGAAAAGGCGTTCAACCTCATTCGTCATCAAAGAAATGCTGGGCAGAACTGTAATGAGGTTAACACTTCATACCTGTTAGAATGACTGTTCTCAGTTTTCAAGTTAAGGATTGGTTAAGAATTTAGAGAAAAGAGCACCTTTAGTCGGTGTTTACGGGAATATAAATTGGTATGGCCATTTCCAAAAACGGAATGGAGTTTCCTCAAAAGATTAAAAAAAAAAAATATGTCCAGCAATACCACTTCTGGGTATATATCCAAAGGAAATAGGATTATTTCCTGTACTCTTGTTCATTCCAGAATTGCTCACAATAGCCAGGTATGGAAATAACCTTAAATGTCCATCAACGAATGAGTGGATTTAAAAAATGTAGTATGTATACACAATGGAATATTTTTCAGTGTCAAAAAAAGAAGGAAGGGCAGCCCCGGTGGCGCAACGGTTTGGCGCCTCCTGCAGCCTGGGGTGTGATCCTGGAGACCCGGGATCGAGTCCCACATCGGGCTTCCTGCATGGAGCCTGCTTCTCCCTCTGCCTGTGTCTCTGCCTTTCTCTCTCTCTCTCTCTCTCTGAGTAAATAAATAAATCTTAAAAAAAAAAAAAAAAAGGAAGTTCTGTCATTTATGTCAACATGGATGAACCTCGAGGGCATCACACTAACAAATAAACCAGACACAGAACGACAAACACCACGTGGTCTTACTTGCATGTGGAATTTTAAAAAGTTGAATTCCTAGAACTGGGGAGTAGAACAGTGGTTTACCAGGGCCTTAGTGGTGGAGGCAGTGGGAATATGTCGGCAAAGGGTACCAACGTTTGGTCCTAAGAGGAGTAAGTTCTGAGGACAGAAGGGACAGCATAGTGACTGTAGTTCATAATACTGTATTGCATACTTGAAATTTTTTAAAAGAGTAGATTTTAAGTGTTCTTACCACACGCAAAAAGCAGGACAACTATGTGAGGTGATAGGTTAATAACTTTGATGGTGGCAATCATTTCACAATGTCTACGTCTATTAAGACACCACATTGTTTACCTCCAATGTGTACAATTTTTGTCAAAGATACCCTTAAAAAACTAGGAGAAGTGGCAACGTACATTTATTACCTTAGCCATTCTGGAGATGAGCAGTGCAGGTGGGTCTCACTGGACTAACATCGTGGTGTCTCTGGGGCTGAAGTCCCTTCTGGAGACTTGAAGGGAGAATACATTTTCTAGCCTTTCTTAGATTGTAGAGGTTGCCTGCATTCCTTGGCTCGTGGCTGCTTTCTGTCCTCAAAGCCAGCAATGGCTGGTTTGGGCTTTATATTTTTTTATTTTTTTTGCACCCATCGTCTGGTCCTGACTCTTCTGCCTCCTCTTTCCTCTTTCCTCTTTCCTCTTGAGGACCCTCGTGTTTACCTTGGCCCACCTGGACTTCTGGGCTGATCTCCTCAACCTGCAGTCCAGTGCTCGGAGTCTTCAATCCCCCTTGCCGTGTTCCATAACGTAGCCACAGACTCTGAGGAGTAGGATGCAGACCTCTTGGGCAGGGGCATTACTCTGCCTGCCACATTCACGGATGCATTTGTGTGACTTCGTAATTGTCTTCTGGTCATACGTGTAGCATTTCCATACTTAAATAACAAGCTCTTTGAGGAAAGAGATTCTTACTTTGTATCCCACCACTTTTTTGCATTTTTTTCCCCTCTGTAAATGTATGATGGAATTTTTAATGAGTTGAATGTTTCTGATTGTAATTGTAGAAAAACCCTTTTGAACAGTTGTGATTTGCTAGACTGGATTAATTTGAGGGGAAGAAAGCAGAGATGAACTATCTTGTTTATATTCTGCGCATCTAAATATGAAATGGCTTTTAAAGAGAAAGTGGTAATTAAAAGATGTCTAGCTAACCAAAGTTTATTAAGTTCTGAGATATTATTTCCATATAAATGTGCCTGCTTTGAAACTCTTTAGTGAACTACACAGAATCATTAAAAACCAGAGGGGAAGGAAACAATACAAAGTGCCTGCCGCACGGCGCTGGATGATTTCACATCCTTTAATGCTCACAGCTACCCCGAGTCTTCATTTGGGAATGAAACTGAGACTCAATTAAAAGTAAATCAACTTATCCAAAGCATGGAGAAAAGGAAAGTTTCTAACGGAAAGTCATCCGTGCCATAACTGGTTGAATATATGAATGAATATATTTTAAAGTCTTAAATAGCTCTTTTCTTTTTGAATAGAATCTTAATATGAAATCGCTTGCCGATTTCCACTCGAGGCTGAAGTATCTGTGCTTAAAATGGTGCACCACATCTTGAGTATAGATCTTCTATGCAAAGTCAGCCCTCATCAAAGAATGCAGAAGCTGGTTCCTTCCAAATGAAAATTTAGCAGAATAAAAGATTTCTATGAATAGGAGCAATAATCTTGTACGTAATTTGGTTTGCTTGTGACTCTTTGCCAGTTATTTCCTGTCATCCTGTCCTGGAGCAGGGATTTTCCTTAATTGAGAAGTGGGTCCAGAGATGACACACTGCCCTAGAGTAATTCTTGCCCTGACGCTCCATTTCTAGTCCTTTCCCTCCTCTGTCGCTGCCTTCTCCATTTCCATGGGAACTAAAGAAGATAGCTGCCTTTTTTTGGTCAGCAGTGTGAAAGCAATGGTGGGGAAGTTATCAGGTGCGAACAGCTGAAGGAGGAAAAAAGTTTTACTTTAAAATCTTGACTCTCCATCTGTGCTCTCTCTCGGCTCAGCTCGCATTTGAGACAGAACTAGGAGAACTGCTTTGGTCCCATAGCCTGCTGAGGCTGAGGCCATTGTTCTTGAGAACTCAGCATGCAGAACTGATTTCTGGGGAAGGCGAGTCACAGCTGCTCATGTCATGTTGTTCATTGCCCCCGAGGATGCGTCATCTCACATTTCCAAAGCAGATCTGTTTTAATTTTAGTAACAGCAAACTGCACTATAATTTTGTGCCATATTAATTAGACTACATAAATTATCACCTTTTATCGTTATAGTATCTCTGTGAGGTATAGGTACCACTGTCATTTCATTTTGTTAACAAGAAGCTTCAGGCACCGAGAGGTTAAGGAGTTTATCCTGGTTCTCAGGGCCTGTAAGTGGAGTCTGGAAGTATTCACGCTGTTCTGTGTTCTTTCTCTAGTTACAGTCCTATATGATTTTCTGTAGAAAATCACCTGCTTTGAAGATGGATGGCCATTTGGGGGCTATTAAAATACAACTCCTAAGAATATTCCTGTTTGAGTCTTTCTTTGCATCTGTGACTGGCCTTTTCATATCAGAACAGTCTTAACACAAGTTTTAAGTCTTAACACAAGTTTTAAGAATTTTGCCTAAGTCCAGTTTATTGATTTTTCTCTCATAAAACTTCTACTTTCTTTGTCCTATTTTAGAAGGCTTCAAACTCAGATACTGAGATTTTCTTTTTTGCTTTCTTTTGGAAGTTTTAAATTTTTGGTTTGCATTTAGATCTGCGGCCCATTTCAAGTTAACTTTTGTATATGGTGTGAGGTCAGGGTTTGTGTTTGTGTATCTAAATATGGACATTTATCACCACTTACTGAGAAAGTTATCTTTTCCCCATTGTTTCAGATAAATTGATTGCATATATATGGGTCTCTTTCTGAACCATTTATTCTGTTCCACTGATCTACATGGATGTCTCCATGCCTGTACTCACACTATCTTGATTACTCTTACTTTATTATGATAAGGTTTGAAATCTGATGTAGTTAAATCTTCTAAATTTGTTGTCTTTCAAAGTCACTTGGCTATTTAAGGTCCTTTGCGTTTCCCATATAAATTCTAAAACCAGCTTGTCAGTTTCTGCATAAAAGCTTACAGGTTTTTTTATTTGGATTGCATTGAATCTATAGAAAATTCTATAGAATCTATGAATCTGAAAAGAACTGCTGTTACAACAGTTGAATCTTTGGATTCCCAAACACAGTCTTTACTTTGGACTTCTTTAATGTCTCTCAGCAGCGTTTTATGGTTTTTATAAATGTGTGTTAGTTTACACATCTTTTGCAAAAGGTCTCCACATTTGCTGAAATACATTCTTAATTTCATATTTTTTGATGCTATTGTAGATGGCAATATTTTTTAGACTTTATTTTATGATTGTTGTTAGCATCTAACACACAGTATATTGACTTTTTGTTCTGTAACCTTGCTAGACTAATTACCTAGTAACATTAAAAAATAGTAATATTTCTTAGATTTTTTACATGGACAGTCATGTCATTTGTGTATAAATACAGTTGTACTCTTTCTTTTAATCTGAATGCCTTTTGTTCCTTTGTCCTGCCTAAGTGCCCTGGCTAGAACCTCTAGTACAACCTTGAACTGGTGGGAGTGGTGTCCCTGCTTTGTTCCCCATATGTTGGTGAAAGCACTCATTCTTTTACCATTTTTTGAATCTTAGACCCATTATCTACTCCAGTTATTCTTTTGTTATTCTCCTTTGTAACGTTGTGGTCTTTTTCTTCACAATCATATAAGTATAATTGCATGTGTAAAATTTGTTTATTTTTATTTATTTATTTATTTTGTAAAATTTGTTTAATGTACTTTTTCTCACTTATCTCTAAAGACCATATCTAGTTCATTATCCTAGTACCTGGCACATAAACATATATAAGAAATACTTCTGGACCCCTGGGTGGCGCAGGGGTTTGGCGCCTGCCTTTGGCCCAGGGCGCGATCCTGGAGACCCGGGATCGAATCCCACGTCGGGCTCCCGGTGCATGGAGCCTGCTTCTCCCTCTGCCTGTGTCTCTGCCTCTCTCTCTCTCTCTCTCTCTCTGTATGACTATCAAAAATAAATAATTAAAAAAAAAAAAAAGAAATACTTCTTAAATGAACCCTGAAGGAACATTCATTCTTGCTTTCTTATTGACCATCAGTGGTTTTTTTTTTTAATTAAATATGTAAGAGATGGGAAAATAATACCACATGAATTATTAATAACCATTCAAATTATGTATCATTTTATTTTTGAATCCTTGTACTAAATAGAAGCCAAAAATCATCAGTAATTGCTATCCTGGTTTCAAATACAAACTTCACTGATTTAGAGATTTTATTTTTTTTTTAATTTTTATTTTTTAAGTAATCTCTATACCCATTGTTGGGCTGTAACTGCACAACAAGGAGTCCCCATGCTCTATCGACTGGGCCAGCTAGGTGCCCCATAAGCTGATTTGCAATATATTCTCATGATAATGAATTTGTGGGTTTTGGAACTAATTCCATTTTTTTTTTTCCAATTGTATCCATTTTTCCACATTTCCATGGCAGCTCTGATGAATCTTATCAAATATTAGGATACATAGAAATCTGTTAATTTCTGAGATAGGCAGAGACAATTTATTTGGATGAATAAAAAACATATATTTTCAGGGAAGTTGAAAATGCAGAATTGTAGAGCCACCATTAAGACAAGTTTTTCAGATGAAAGTTTGGAAGAGATTAATCACAATTTTGTCTAATGAAAAATATGAACTGTCATATAGGTTTATTATGTAGGAGTCTTTAAATCATAGATCATTTAGATAAGGGGATGTTTCTGTACCAGATGTATAGATAGCATTATCCGGGATCAGATGAGGTTGGATAAAATGAACATAATTTTCTTTCCTGCTATCCTCCTCTCCCTTTGTTTCCTGCATTCTGTTTGCATTTGATAAGATTTGATATGAATGCCTTAGTTGTGTATTTTGGCTATCAAGGAACCATGCTGGTGTAGTTTGGGTAACTCAGTTCTAAAGTTTCTCATTATTATAGTTTTACTATTTCTGTCTTTATTTTCCCAAAAAGATTAAAGTAAAAACTTAGGCTAATTGATTAGTAAACATCTAGCTTTCTCCTTTATTTATAAGTGCATTATTTCAGTTTATGAAGCTGCTTATAAATTGAATTATGTAAAATGCATTAAATGAGCTGTGTAAAATAAGAATATGGGAATCTTTGAAATATGTATACTTACTGTAGTCTATATTGTGGAAATGTAGACATTGTTTTGAGTGAGATATGCTTTTATTATTGAAACTTAACAGACACTGATGTCTAAAATTTGCACCTTTTTAAAGGTGTCATTTTTCAGAATCTTAGGGGGGAAAAAGCTCTTTAATTGAGGCTTTATATAAGTTAGCATTTAATGGGTAAATTTTTAATTAATGAATATTAGTGTATAATTAGAAACATTAGAATTGTAACAATTGACCTACTAGTGAGTGCATGAGACTGCATTTTAAATATAATTTATGTAAAGATTAATTGCATTTTTGCATTTTGGCTGCTCCACTTGAAATGAAGGTCCTAGATAAAATGAATGTACATTTTTCCCGCCTTAGGAAATAGTCTCTTCGCATTAATAGGGTTGGCACTGGTAAGTTCACAAGAACGACAAAAAAAGCTCACACAAAACAAACCAAGTTTCTCTATGTTTCACAGATGTATCTTGTGATTTTCCCAGAGGGAACAAGGTATAATCCAGAACTAACAAAAGTCATTTCAGCTAGTCAAACATTTGCTGCTCAAGAAGGTAAGTTAAAATTTGACTGTATTTGAAAAAATAGTTTTTAAAGATGAATACCTTTTTGGTTTTTGTTCTTGGAGAGGATATTTATGTTTGACAACAATGGAGTGAATAAATGTATTCATTTCCTCAGTGAATAAATGTATTCATTTCCTCAGTTTATGTATTCTCTCTTGGAAAGTTTCTTCATTAATTCATATGCATATTATATACATCTGAGAGATTAAGTTCAAATGCTTGCTAAAATCCATATTCCAGTCCCATGGATTTAGTTAAAATTTGGCTGGGTACCTGACTTTGTAGATGGAGCCTTTTTCTACATTGTGGGTTTTGTGTGATGGAAAGAGTTTCCGTTCTGTGGGCTGACAGGCCTGGGTGGAATCCAAATTCTGACATCTCTTAGCTGTGTGGGTGCAAGTTGCCTCACGAACTGAGCTTGTTTCCTCATCTCTTAAGTCATGTGTACCTCCTAGGCATACCTACACCTAGCTCTGTGTAAGAAATACATTAGAAGTGTGTGAAGTTGCTTTTGGAGAATGTGACACAAAGTTGGCTCACTTGTACTTGGAAGTTAGCAAAAGTCCCCAATGACAGGAATGTTCCTTTGTCCATATTTTAGGAACTTGGATAACTAATACACCTATAAGCTATTCAGTTTCACCAATTTGGGATAGAAACAGAAAACAGTGGCTGTGCTGTGTTCTCAAAGTTGCCCTGAATATTAACTATGAATTAGTATACCATCTCCGTACATTGATCACCAGGCGCTTACTGAACAAATAAATGCCTTGTTGATGACTTCACACCAGGGTCTGTGCAGTGCCGTCTAGGAGAACTTGCTGCAGCAATAGTAGTGTTCTGTACCTGCTCTGACCAGTGTCGTAGGTCCTGCGTATATCAGGGGAAATAAGTCTTTAATTTTGTTGACTTTAATTCACTGTGACAAAATCCTCGATACTTTCCTTAGTGAAATTCTTTCCCTAGACCTCCCCCACCCCCGGTGATTCCTGGTCAGGCTCCTTTCTAACCTCCTCTGCTGCTTCATTCTGTCCTGTTTCATATGTATGTTGTTTCTGTTGTCTGACTTCGCTCTTTGATTTCATGTTCATGTTTTTCCTTGTAGCCTCTATCCAGATCCATAGGTTTAGCTACCATTTATTTGATTGCTGATGACTCACAAAAAGCTTTCTCCCACCCATATCTGTCTGACTCTAGACCTGTAGGTGTAGCTGCCCAGGAGAGACCTTCATTTGCCTGGCCCAAAGGCCAGGGATGTTCAAGATCTCTCATCCTCTGGGAAATACAAATCAAAACCACAATGAGAGATCACCTCACATCTGTCAGAATAGCTAAAATCAACAACACATGAAACAGCAGGTGTTGGTGAGGGTGTGGAGAAAGGGAACTGTTGGTGGGAATGCAACCTGGTACAGCCGCTCTGGAAAACCTCGGTATGGAGGTTCTTCAAGAAGTTAAAGATAGAGCTACCCTGTGATCCAGCAATTGCACTCCTGGAAATTTACCCAAAGAATATAGAAATACTAATTAAAAAGGATGCATGCACCCCAATGTTCATAGCAGCATTATCAACAATAGTCAAGTTATGAAAAGAGCCTGGATGTCCATCGGATCTCACTCATATGTGGAATTTAAGAAATAAACAAGCAAAGGAAAAAAGAGAAAGGTAAACCAAGAAACAGACTATTAACTCTAGAGAATACACTGATGGTTATGAGAAAGGAGATGGTGGAGAAATGGGGAAAAGAGGCGATGGGGATTAAGGAGAGCACTTGTGATGAGCACCAGATGTACGGAAATGTTGGATTACTATATTGTACACTTGAGACTGATGTAACACCGTATGTTAACCAACTGAAATTAGAATAAAAACTTGAAAAAAAATGATATCAAGCGAAAACAAAAAATTTTAAAAATTCTACAACAGAACCCGTGACCTTTTTTTAAGGGTTTTATGTCCAAAAGTGTTTAGTGAATGTTGATTTCCTTCCCTTTGGGAGGTACAGTTCACATTTATGTATTAGTCTCAGGTCCAATTATTAAGATGTCTGATTTTGTTCATTAAGCTGTTTTCTGATTTTATATATTTTAGAAAGAAAACAGTGATCAAAAATTATTAAATAAAATTTGGGATTTTTTGTGGGGTAAATCCTTAGGGTTCCAGATAATTATGTCTCTCTGAAATGATTCCTTCTCTAAAGATTCTATATAGCCGAGCTCTGACTTTACTCTGAAGCTTAAAATAGCTTATAATTAGTTACGGGATTTTTTGTGTGTGTGTGTGTGATTCTCAATAAATGTGAGTGTAGACCTTAAAGTGTATGTATTTTCAGCTACTCTTGTGTGCCATCTCTTATAGCACTTTAATTCTGTTTAGGAATTAGAGTTTTATGTATTTTTTTAAAAGATTCTGTTTATTTACTCATGAGAGACACATAGAGTGAGAGGCAGAGACACAGGCAGAGGGAGAAGCAGGCTCCATGCATGGAGCCTGACATGGGACTTGATCCTGGGTCTCCAGGATCATACCCTGGGCTGAAGGCAGGTGCTAAACTGCTGACGCACTGGGGCTGCCCAGGAATTACAGTTTTAGATTAGATAAGGTGAAAGGGAAATAGTAAACACATGGGGAATTTTTTTTTTTTTTTTTGCTACTTTTCATGTGTACTGTAAAATCTGAGGTATTTTATTGTCATTAAATAATCAATTATATCTTGAAACACATGTGTTTTTTGAATTGACCAGAGAGCTGGCCTTGGGAAAGGTTTACTAAAATGCTTTAGATCCTCAGAGTCTGCTGATTTTATTTTTAAAATAATACAATATTCTGGGCAGCCCCGGTGGCTCAGTGATTTAGCGCCGCCTGCAGCCCAGGGCTTGATCCTGGAGATCTGGATCGAGGCCCACGTTGGGCTCTCTGCATGGAGCCTGCTTCTCCCTCTGCCTATGTCTCTGCCTCTCATCCTCTCTTTGTGTCTCTATGAATAAATATAAAATCTTTAAATAATAATAATAATACAATATTCTACCTTTAAATATTAACAAATGTTTGTCAGATATCTAATATGTAAAACGTTCCACTAAGGTGGGAGAAGCAACTCTAATGTTTCATAGGAATTTTTAATTTAAAAGGAGAAATGAAACAGGATTGTATTTATCATCTATTGATGCCAAACCCTAGTGGCTTAAAAAAAAGAGTTAACTACCTGACAGTTTCTGTGGGTCAGGAGTCCTGGTGTGGGTTAGCCAGGAGCTTCTTGCTGGTGCCTGTCACAGGCTGCAGTTGGGGTGTGTGCTGGGGCTACAGTCATTTCAGGGCTCCTCTGGGCAGGGTCTGTTAGAAGCTCGCTCACATGGCTCTTGGCTGGAATCTGTTTCTTGCCACTTGGGCCTCTGCATAGGGCTAGCTCCCCAGGACATGACAGCGGAGATCTGCTGAGCAGAGATGGGGTGGAGAGACAGCATGGGAGAGGTAGTGGAACAGTGAGCACCTGGAGTAGTGTGGAGCAAGGCAGAAGTCACAGTCTTCTTGTGACCTAACTGTAGAAGTGACCTCATCATTGTGATTAATAGTAGGTTAATGATAGTAAGAGTAGAGGAGTCCAACTGATTGAGGTTCCGATTCTGCTTCACAGTAATGATCCAGTTTCCAAAAACTTTAGGATACTATTTTTCTTTTCCAAGGTATTTATTTATTTATTTATTTATTTATTTATTTATTTATTTATTTATTTTTAAGGATTCTATTTATTTATTCATGAGAGACACAGAGAAGCAGAGACATAGGCAGAGGGAGAAGCAGGTTTGCTGCAGGAAGCCCAATGTGGGACTCCATCCCAGGACTCCAGGATCATGCCCTGAGCCAAAGGCAGATGCTCAACTGCTGAGCCACCCAGGCATCCCAAGATTTTTATTTATTTGGGAGAGAGAGATAGCGACCGAGATAGTGAGAGAGAGCACAAGTTGGGGGAGAGGGAGAAGCCGACTCCCTGCTGAGCCGGCAGCCCGATGTGGGACTTGATCCCAGGACCCTGAGATCAGGACCTGAGCTAAAGGCAGATGCTAAACCCACTTAGCCACCCAGGTGCCTCTTTAATTCTATTATAATGTCTGATGGATTAATTCCTCAATTTTAAATATATTAAGCAAGACAGAATTAGCCGTGGACATTTTATTATATCTTGTTGCTGGACAAATCACTAGTTGTTGATTTATAATAAATTTGCATTACAAAATGAGTATCATCCCAGATTATTGTGTTTATGTGAAGAGTAATGTAGAATTCTGTGTGTTTTAGAATTCAAGGACTTGACTTCTTCTGTAAACTTTACCTTTGTATGTGTTCCTATTTAAATCTTGCCATACTTTGGGGGCTCAGTTGGTTGAGCGTCCGACTCTTGGTTTCGGCTCGGCTCAGGTCATGATCCCAGGGTTGTGGGATAGAGCCTGCTGTCAGGCTCTATGCTCAGTGCTAGTCTGCTGGAGATTCTCTCCCTCTTTCCCACTCTCCAATCTCTCTCTCTCTCTTCCTCTCTCTTTCTCTCCCTCTCTCAAATAAATAAATCTTTAAAAAAAAGTACGTACTTTTTTTCAATTGGGTAAAACAAACATTTATATGCAAATAAATGTTTTACTATGTGATGCTTACTCAGAGTTGTAATTTCAGTCCAAGTTCTAGGGCCTGGGTTAATCACCTTGGGTTGCCGTACCCAGACACCACACTGGGGCCTTAAACAAGAGACCTTTATTTTCTCACAGTTCTGAAGCCCGGATCAGGTGCCAGCAGTGTTAGTTTCTGGTGAAACCTCTCTTCCTGACTCGCAGAGGGCCACCTTCTTGCTGTGTCCTCACATGGCCTTTTCTCTGTGTGCTCACAGAGACAGGTCTCTAATATCTGTTTCTCTTTTTATAAGGATGCCAGTCCTATTGGATGAGGGCCCCATGCTCACGACCTCATGTAACCTAATTACTTTCTCCAGATACAGTCACATAGGGGTTAGGGTGTCAACGTGAGTTGGAGGGGGATGGGCAAGACTCACTTCAGTCCATAACAGGCTCTTCAATTATCTTTCTGTATGTAATTATATTTAATACCAGTATTTCTTCTCATCGTTTTTAAAACCGTTGAGTATTTATCTTGTATTTTCCAGTCTCACTGAGATGATTGTTTAATATAGTTTCTAAAAGTTAGTTTTAAAAATCCACACTAATTTTGTAATGCTAGTTCAAGTATTTTTAAGTAATTCTTAAAATAGCTTAAAAATGATATATTCTCTAGCTTTTTAATCTATTGATACTCTACTCACCTATAATTGATCATTTATTGTTCTGTCATCTTTCTGTGAATTGTAGATCTTAAAGTCACCAAAAGGGAAAAAAATGAATAATTTGTCTTAACAGGTATATAAGTTTTAATTGCCAACTGTTCTTTCTTTAAATTTTACAACTGGAAAAATTATTGTTTTCTACTAGAACTGTATTTTCTTGTGACTATAAAGGTGATTATTTTCCACCATATACAAAAGAAATTGATTTGTGAGCTATATATCTAGAAGAAGTATTTCCTATTTTCTTTCCTCTTAGGTCACAACTAATTGAGATAACTTGAAAATAAAAATGAAAGAACTTGTTTCTCCATCTGTTAAGCTAATTTTCCATCAAGAAAATTGAAACTTAATATCACTTGTTAGTTTGTGGTATTTAAAACATTAATATTGCTCCTAAACTACCTTCCTTTGCATCTGACCTAAAAAATAAGTACAAACACCAAAATCGAGCTTTTTAATTTAGATTTTTAAAATTTGGTATGTGCTCATGTATTTAAATAATTATACTTTATACTCTTCAGTTTTCTGCTGGCAGTGGTATTGGCTGACTTAAAAAGTATGAGTGATGGGAATGGGTGTGTCTGCTGTCTTAACTCTAAACATTTTAACATTCTGGTTATTGCTATTTCCTAGAAGTGTTTTACTTCAAAAACATTAACACATTAACAAAAACATTAACCACAAACTGTCCATTCAGTATTAGGGTTGTTATTTAAGGTAATGTCTGTGTTATAGTATAATGAATTCTTAATATCGTTCACTTCAAAGGTTGTCATTGTAATGCTTTCTAAATTTCCTTCTCATTTCACACTGAATGTTAGTTCTCTTTAAAGAAGACTTATTTATATTTCTAAATCAATTAGTCAAGATTTTGTTTTTAGTTACAATCTCTCCAAGACAAAAATTAACATTTTGAGAGGTCTTGAAATATGGGTAGAGTCTTCAAGAAACTATTACATGTTAAGTAAGCAAGGTGTATATTGAAAGCTGCTCCATTTTGTAATAGCAAATTACGGAAAAGAGAATTTTATTTTTAGAAGGGCTAACATGGAACTTGTCATTTAAAAAAAATAAATGGTGAGAGGCGTCTGGATGGCTCAGTCGGTTAAGCATCTCCCTTGGGCTCAGGTTATGATCTCAGGATCCTGGCATGGAGCCCCACCGCCTCCCCACATCAGGGTCCCTGCTCAGCGGGGAGGCTGCTTCTCCCTCTCCCTCTGCCCACCCCACCCCCTGCTCATGGGTGCATGTGCTCTCTCTCTCTCTCTCTCTCAAATAAAAATATAATCAGTAGTGATACAGTAAGAAAAGCTGCAACAGAATATGTAAATATAACAGTATTATATAATATATAAATAAAATGGTATCATTGGTAAAATTCTCTAATTGTGTTTCTAAAATGTTTGTTTTGTTAAGTGACCAATTAGATTATTTTAATTTAAATCCAACAAACTGAGGAATGACCTCTTCTCTTCTGACCTCCCTTGGCAGTTCCTTTCTTTGTCTGTTTTTGAGCTATTAGTGCAGTTTTGTTAGTCATCCGTTAATCTTTGCAGTGATTTGTGGGGTGTAGATGCTGCCTGTTGCTAGGAAGGTGCAAACTAAATCTCACGGGCCTTGATTACATTGGAGTGAAAGATCACAGATTGTTCAGGATATAAAAACAGAAAAGAATCACATTGGAAGACCCCACTCAAAACCACGATGGGACTGGTATTCCCCGGTCCAGAATTTTTTTATTCGTGTATGCCAGGCATTTTCGAAACAGAGTTGGGATGAATAAAGGGAGTGAGGAAGCTTTCAAATTATATTTGTATTTGTAGTGATGCTCAAGAAACTGGTTGATTGACTTTGCATACCAACCTCTCCATCGGTGTCTGGATTAGCACTGTACTGCATTCTCATCCTTTGGCCAACTCTTCTCCCCTTTTTTGCCCTTTCAGTAGCATGGTTCCAGCTGGCGCCGACATCAGGTCACAGCCTTAGAGATGACAGTGGGGAGCGGTGGGGGGTGGGTGCTCTTGGGAGAATCTAGGCACCACCGTAATGCTCGTGGAGGGCTTTGGACATAGCAAATGTCCAGAGACTTGGAGGGTTTGGTTTTGCCTCTTGGAGGCCATTTCCATCCCATTTACTTACATTTTTTTACCAAAATAATAATACCCGTTATTCCTCCAGCCTTTTCACTCCTTCACCAGCCCATTTGTGAAATCTTGATTGGCTCGAACTACGGTCTAAGTTCTAAGTTGGTGGTTCTTAAGGTGAGTGGTGCCTGAACCAGCATTGTCAGCATTGTCCTGGAAGTTGCTTGAAATACAGATTCTCAGGAGCCACCCAGACCTACTACATCAGACATTCCAGGGGCAGGGCTCTGCTGTCTTCCACATGATTCTGATGCATCATAAAGTTTTAGAATCACGTTTAAATAAGATTAGTCATTTGCTCAGCAGGTTAGTTGGGTCAGATTTTTGGGTTTTCTAAAACATGCGGATCTAGTATTTATTGGTAAGCCTTCATTTTATATTTAGGTTTCACTAAAAGCTCGGGCAATTTGGTAGCAGTTATGTGCCACTGTAGGAGACTTAGACAGTACCGGGAGGCTCTCCATGTGGGCCCTGTAAACAAAACAGCCAGGCACCGCTGCTGGAATAGCTGACGCCCCCTCACGTATGCAAAGTGTTTTTGTTCTGATTAAGTTTCCTTAGAGTCGCTTTAGATATACTGCTTTTCAGTGGTTACTAAGGAATTAGGAATCAAATATAAATCTTGTAGAACTTATCAAAGTGAGCCCCATGGTGTTTTTGTTTTTGTTTAACTATAGCAGCTACCAAGATGACATATTTAGACTTAGTAACCCTAAATTTAGGGATATATCCAAATACCTCAAATTTTCATATTAAGCAAGCAAAAAGATCCTTGTAGTTTTAAAACTCTTTAGGATTTGGGACACCTGGGTGGCTCAGCGGTTGAGTGTCTGCCTTCAGTCCAGGGCATGATCCTGGAGTCCCACATTGGGCTCCCTGCCTGGAGCCTGCTTCTTTCTCTGCCTCTGTCTCTGCCTCTCTCTGTCTCATGAATAAATAAATAAAATCTTTAAAAAAAAATCTCTAGGATTTATGGGTAAAATTTAGCTTTTATCCTATAAATAACACTGGCTATTGTATAGGTTTAAAAAAAAAAGTTATGAGAGACACACAGAGAGAGAGAGAGAGAGGCAGAGACACAGGCAGAGGGAGAAGCAGGCTCCAGGCAGGGAGCCCGATGTGGGACTCGATGCTAGGACCCCAGGATCACCCTGGGCAGAAGGCAGGAGCTAAACTGCTGAGCCACCCGGGCGTCCCTATTGTGTAGGTGTAATTGACCTTTTAAAACATAGTAACAATTTTTTTTTCCTTTGTAGACTTAATAAAAATTATAATTATACCTGCAATGCCATGTTAACAAACTTAAGTGGCAAATGCAAGCTAATAGAATTTGCAATATATGGTGGATTAATAACAGTATAAAAGGAATGCTTGCTGGTTAAGAAAAGATAGAAACTAGAAAAACGGGAAAAGTGCATGAATAGGAAATTTAAGAGATAAGAATGGTCCATACACATGAACAAGCGTTCTTCCTTCCTGCAGCTCAACCTGGCAGACATTAAAAAAGAAAGTTACTGTCCAGGGTTGACCCAAACTTGCTGGAACACTGTCCCTTCAGCTAGGAGCTGAGGTGGCTGCTGAGGCACATTCACTCCAGATGTTTTCTTTCACAGTTCAGGAGGCTGGAAGTCTGACCTGGGTCTCACCGGGCTAGAGTCAAAGTGAGCAGAGGCCTGCAGGCCTTTCTGGAGGCTTTTAGGGAAAATCTGCTTTCCTGCACAGAATCCCGTGCTTGCTTTGCAGCTGTGCATTCACAGTCTCGAAATTGCCCTAGGTCCTGCAAATTATGTTGACGGTTCTGCTCCTGCCTCTTCCTCGCTCTTCCTTCCCGAAGCCTGTTTTTTGGCTCAGCTTGAACTTCCCTTTCCTTGGCCCTTCCTTAGCTTTCCAGGTGTTGAGTAGCCCTTGCCTGCCCGGCCCTGCAGCTCCCGCTCCTGCATCTGTGTTAGCCTTGCTGGTTCTCAGCCCTGTGTCACCTGCTTTGCCTCCTCCCTTCTTTGCCAGTTGGGGACGTTTAGCAGTTCTAGTTTCCCTTTTGGACTAGCTCTTCTTTTTTTCAGATTTTTTCTCCTCACATCCCAGGGTGTCTTTGCCTTGAAGTTTTGTTTTCCTGATAAGATTGCATCATACAATCATGTGTATCCTTGGTTTCAAGATTTTCATGTTACTGCTCTAATAACTTATTTTGCGTACCTCACCCCCACGCTCTTGTCTGCTGGGTGTCCCCCGGCTTGCCGATGCAGTCTGATTGTCACATAAACCAACCGTGTGTGTGCTTGCTTGTGTCCACAGGCAGCCCACCTGTGGCGATGCCTAAGAAGTTTGGGCCCCTTTTATCTTCCCATTTGACTCCTTCCACTCCCCAGAAGTTTATTCCCCTTCCACCTTCCCACCTTCCTTGTTTACCTAGTCCTTTCCAACTTACCAAACAGTCATCGTTTTTGTCACGCCTCGTATCTATTCATGGACATGCAGCTTTGACATTATTCAGGACGGCCTTGTTCTCCTCTGTCTTCTCATCTCAGCCACAGCCAGTACCTCTGCTGCTGTGTCTATTCAGATGATCCATTTGTCTCTAGATGGTTCTTGCCGTTTTACAGACCGTATTTCTCAGTGCTTCTAGAGTGTTCGTTCCAGCTCCAACCTCAGAGTGCCCAGTTTGAACTCCTCTGTTCTTCTGTCCCTGCCTCTGCTCTGTCGCTGCTGCTGCTGGACGACGGGTGCCTCCACGTGAACGCACACATCCCCCCAGCTCTTCCACCTGGCCCTTCCCGTGGCGTACGGCACGCCCTGCACGTGTCTTCTGGGGCAGAAGGCTGCTTGTGTTTCACTCCTCCTTTTTTACCACATTCAGTTAGTTGCTGAATCATTGTGCATTTGGCTTTTATAACCTCACCTGGCAACATTTTCTCTCTTCAGGTTGCACAACTTGGCTGCCTCTGACCTGCTGCCCCAAGGCATTTCAGAACCCTAAATGTTCTTCTCAGCACCTAGATTCTGTCTCTGCTTTGGTCTAAAATCCGTGGAGTCCCAGAGGCCAGGTGGGCCCAGCGCCTGTGGATGTGCAGCTCTTCTCCCGGGACGCCAACCTACTCTTCAGCGCTCTTCCTCACGGGCTCTGAACCCTTGCTCCGCAGACCTCACAGGCCCCCACTCCTCCCCGTCCCCGGTCCGTCTCGGCCCCACCTCGTACCCTGCGTCCCTCCCTCTTGGCCTCTCTCCAGGCTCCTCTTTTTCCTGAGGCTTTCACCAATCAGATAGAAGTGATTGAAAAAAATCTTGAGGAGACTTAATGAAGCACCGCTTTCCTCTTGTGTGGGGCTCTGGGTCTTTGTGCAAATCCCCGGAGGCAGAGTCAGGTCTCAGGACAGTGGGCTCCAGCTCCAGCAGTTCATCATGAGCACCCGTTTCCTGGCACGCGCTCTCGGTTGAAATTCTACTTGGTCTCCATATGTTCATTAGAAGTTGGTTTTATGATAATGTCCCAGGACTTGGGGATAGTGAGCACCCTCTCATGGTTTAGAGTTGAAGACCCCTCTGTCAGAGATGGTAGATTATTCCCCACGTGGACTGGAGGAGTTCATGGGCTCAGACTAGGAGCACAAAGTGATTTCCAATCCAAGAAGGGCCGGCCTCTGTTTGCCGTGACAGTGAGGGCGTCCTGTGTTCCTCTAAGCCTTAGGTGGTCAGTAGACCTCGTGTTAGTAACCACACAAGAAAGGATGGGCTGTTGCTGTTTTCTCACCTCTCTCCACCCCCTCCCTGAGCTTCCCTTCCTACCATTCCACGGAAAATACTAACCCAGGCAACACGTGACCTTTGTTTGGCCAGGTGGTCACTTCTCGGTTCTGGGTCTTTCCGTGTCTCTCATTCAGCATATTTGACCAGTTCCTTCTTGAGATGTTTTCTTCTCGGGGGGCCTCTGTGTCACCCTGGTCTCCTTGTTTTTCTCCCTCCTCCTTGGCTGTTCTTTTTTTCAAGAGTTGGAAGATAAAAGCTGAAATATGCAGGATGTGGATTGGATCTAGAAAACATGTTTAGAGGAGTCAGGCTCCTGGTGCATTTCTCAGTGAGATTTTTTTTTTCTTAGCTTTTCTTATGTATTAGTGACGGGCATTTATTATTCATCTGTCACAAAGCTGATTTATTCAGGCTTTCGTTATTTTTTTTAACTAGTATTTTTCTGTCTTCCTATCTTAACTTAGTGGATTCTGGTAATTTGTTCTCACTGAATACCGCAGGGTGAATCTGTGGAACTTTGGACTTCATAAAATTGGATGAACTCCAGTAGCAAAGAAGGAAGTATTAACTAATTTAATCGACAAGTGGATGTTTCCCAGCCTGGTATACTATTCAGCATTTTGTTATAAGTTTGTGAATAAATTAAGCTGCCTCTACCCTAGGGACTTCAGTCAGATATGTGGTTGTGGGAATCTTTTCCTTTCCCACACCGCTTCACATTTTAAAAATTCTTCTGCAGGAAGATCTGAACATACTATAGCTGTTCTTCCTGATGCAGCTAACTTTCCCTGGAGAGAGGCAGGAGAAAATCCAAATCAAGTTTAGGCCAGTCTGTTCTCATGTCACTTCAGAAAGCTACTCTATTCTGTTAAATTGTCAGTAAATATTCTAATCAAGAGAAAGGGAGACAGTGGGAAATAGGAAGGGGGTGGGAAAGACAAGTTCTTAACACTACTGGAGCACTCGGATATGATTGATTATCCTATATAAAGTGCAGTGTTTTCTCAGTTACAGAAACTTTGAAAAGTATATACAGTATATGTGTGTATGTATCTGTCTCAAATATACTGAAGAGAATTGAAGTCCTATGTTCATATGGAAACTTGTTTGGCATTCCCATACGGTTTATGTGCATGTTCGTAGCAGCATTATTTATAGTAGCCACCTGTTGGAAACAACCCAAATGATCAATAGATAAATGAATGTGGCATATCCATACAGTGGAGTATTACTCATCTCCAAAAAGTAACGAGGCACTGATAACATACCTCAGCATGGATGAGCCTCGAAAACACTATGCCGAGTGAAAGAAGCCAGACACAAAAGCCCCCAATGGTTTCTGATTCCCCTTATGTGAAATGTCCGTAACAGGCAAATCCAGGGAAGGAGAATGTCCTGTGTCTGCAGAAGGTCCAGGGTGTTTTTTGGAGAGATGAAAATGGCCTGGAATTTGATAGTGGTGATGGCTGCACAGCTTTATGAATATACTAAAAACCACTGAATTGCACAATTTGAAATGATGAATTTTATGGTGTGTAAATTATTTCTGGGTTTAATTTTTTTTTTTTAATAAGCGGTATTGTAGGTATCAAGCCTGGGGTTCCACCTTATATAGGCCACACCAGCTCTTACTTCAGGTTCTCTACACAGCAGGAGTCATTTAGGTGCTCCTGCAGTCCAACCTCCCTGTTTAAATAGAAATAAAATTAAATCGTGGATTAGGAGTCAAAACTTACGCATCGTGCTCCTGAATCTGAAGTGGCGAAGGGCAGGATGCCATTTATTCTGTTGCCAGAGATGAGGATTGTAATACCCGCCCTTGTCAGGGTTTACCAAACTGAAGGATTTCTCATAGGTCATAGCTTCCTGAGGGCCGGTGTTCTGAGTTTTCCCCAGCGTCTCGTATCTATAGATGTTTAATAAATAAATGAATGTTGATTCAAATAGATCAAGTCATAAGAGTGCTATCTAAACCTCAAGTCCTGTATGTAGGAGATTATGGCTTTTAATATATTCTTGTCTATTCTTGGGAATTTAAAAACAATTTGGGTATTATATTCTGATGAAGAGTTTTGTAACTAATTTATGGTCACACTGAATCCACTTCTTTTTTTAGGCTTTGCAGTATTAAAACATGTGCTGACACCAAGAATAAAGGCAACTCATGTTGCTTTTGATTCTATGAAGAATTATTTAGATGCAATTTATGATGTGACAGTGGCTTTTGAAGGGACTATTGATGATAAGGGGCAGCGGAAAGAAGCACCATCCATGGCTGGTGAGTGTAAATTTTGAATTATGTCATTTATTTGTGAATGTGTAATTATTCTCTTTAATGGGTGAGTGTACTTCATAACATTTACTTGATATACTTTCTAAGTATATACTTGATCTGTTTTTCAGGTATTTTTTACTGATCCATACCAGTTTGAATATCAGGAGTCCTGCCAAGTTTGGTATTTCCTGGTTGCTCTCTTTAGGCCTTTGGACTTGCCCATTGTCATTAATTTAGCTTCTTTCTACCCATAAGAATAGAAGGCTATGTAAATCAAAGGGAGGGAATGAGGAAGAGAGTGCTCACCTCTGCAGTGGTCAGCATTCATCCTTTATGTACTTTTACATGATAATTACAAAATTTAGTACCTTTGTCAAGAAGAAACAGGTAAATGGGACTCTTTTTTTTCAAATCTGTGCTAGGGTTTTTGGTTTTTTGTTTTTTGTTTTTTTTAAGTAGGCTTCATGCCTAGTGTGGAGGGGCCTGAATCCACAACCCTGAAATCTGAGACCTGAGCTGAGATCCAGAGTCACAGGCTTAACTGACTGAACCACTCAGGCTCCCCCAACCTGTGCTGGGCTTTAAAGACCTTTTAGCTGTTGTCTATGTGTATGTCAGATATAACAAGAAAAAATCGAATTTTGAGTGAGCAGAGTATTCTAGTTAAACATAAAGATATGCTCTGCTGGTAGAGGAATTTAAATTTAGGATTAGGGAGACAAGGAAGTGCCCATTAGAGCTGTGATCAAGAGAGGGAACAGGGTTTTTCATGCCACATTGGTGGCTATGGAAGGTCGAAACACCAGGTCTATCAGAGTGTTTCGGTCAGTAGGTGCTCCTGAAGGCCAATGATGTTCAGACTATGTCTAGAAGACACAGAGAGTAGCTGCCCGGAGCAGGAGGTCAGGGGAGAGGACAGGGATGAAGCACTGATGGGGGTGAGTGGGGGCCAGATGGGGTGAACAGTGGTCACAGTGGCTGAAAATACAAATCTGAAGTAGTGAGACTGATTGCTCTCACACTTGCCTTTAACACAGAGCAGTTGTCACGTAGGAAGCTGAAGATTTTTTTCACTTTAAATGGAATTTTTTGGAATATATTATACATCAAACAGTTTAAAAATCACACTATATAAAGCATACCGTGAAATGGCTTGCTTTCCACCAAGTCCCCAACCACCCGAGTCCACCTTCCCCAGCCCAGAGGTAACTACTTTTCTTAATTTTTTTGTGTATCATATGTTCAAAATTAAGTCTACATTCTTACCCTGTAGTCCCTCCCTTCTTATAAAAAAGGCAACGTGTTAATATTTTTCTTTTATTCAACCATCCAAGGAGTCAGTGACCTATTTTTACATTTGAAAACTGACATGCTTTTACTTGTTCAACAATATTATCACTAGTTTATCATTGTTTAAAAAATGAGATTTATTGAACATGTTTTTATTGTTCATGAGAAACATATAATTCCCATAATAACCTTTGCAAAATGCTTTCATTATGCCACCGTCCCGGTCGTAAGAGCTCCTGGCTTGGGCAGTGCTCATGGGCCAAGTCCCACCTCTTTAGCCTGCCCTCCGAGGACTCTGTATCCTAGCTGTCCGCTCTTTCACTCCCTCGCCTTCTGGAATGAAGGCTGTGTGCAGGCCAGGCCTCCTTTCCAAGTGAAACCCCTTCCCTTTGTTGCCCTCCCCCCAACATTCCTCTCCCCTAGCTCAGTTGCTTTCTCTTGCTTTAGCTCTCCCATGGCATTACGTGCTTATGCCACAAGGTTAGCCCGCAGTATATGGTGGTTCTTTACCCCCCCCCAACGGGGTGAGAAGCCTTGAGGAAGAAAACTAGTTTAGAGTTGCATTGTCTAGATTCCAAACCAGCACCCCCTCCCACTGCTCTGCTTCCTCTACTGCATACACATTAGCTGACAGTGGTTTTGTGTTTTCCTTACAAATTGTCTCTTTTTGAGGAGGTTAGCTTTTCTAATTATCACACCCAGAAGCCATGTGGAAAATAAATCTGCCATTTCAGTCAATTAAGGGTGAATATTTCCACGAGGAAAAATACACCATAGTAAAATCAGAAGACTGAAGACAAAGTGGGAAAATACTTGCAACTTAGATCACAGGAAGAAAAGCCAGACTCCCTTGATGTGTAAAGTGCTTCTACAGATTGATAAGAAGATGATCAATAACTGTGTAATAGTTCACATAAAAAAAGTTCTCAATCTCATTCATAATAAGAAAAATGCAATTAAAATTTATAGCAAGATAACATGTTTTATTATCACGTTGGCAAAAATCCCAGTATCAGGTTTGAAGACAGACCCTGTGGGTGAACTTCAAGTAGAAGAGTCACGTCTGTACTTTGCTGTTAGAGACGTAGGACAGTGCAGCCTCTGTAGAAGCTGCCCTGGCCGCGTGTGCCCGCTTTGCAAGTGCTCGTGTATTTCCACTGCTGAGAAATTACTCCACCAATGTACCTGTGCACATGAGAGGTGACATCTGGTTTTCTGTGTTCCATGTTGTTTTTAATTGTGAGTTTGAGACCCGTAGCTTGAAAGTCCTTGCTCTCGTTACCTTGTAAATCGATTGATAGTCTGCCCTACATTAATCTAGTGTAGATTAAGATGCACTTTAAATTTATGATGTAAGTTGCATTAGGTATAAAATTCCATACCTTAGAACATCGTAAGTACTTGATGGGTGAGTGTAATTAGTATTGAATATTATCTCCATACATAGTGGACTGTCATTTAAGATTCGTATTTGACACCCCAATTAAAAACATTATTTCCATAGTTGCTAAATCCCGTGGTTGCTAGATTGTGCGTTTATATGCCCCAAGCCAGCCTTTCTCAGAGCAGGGTAGAAGTATTATAGTTCCATCGGAGTCACCTGGGATGACTGTTGAGCGTGCAGGGCCTCAGCGCTGCTCTAGACTGCTAAGGTGGACGGGCTGCAGGTGAGGGCAGAAGCTGCAGTGTCCGTGAACTCTTGTGCTCACGAGTCTTCCAGTTTGGGCCTTAGAGAGGCGGCAGTAGTGCTGCTTGTGTTTCTCATTTCATGGTGCCTTTCCTTGTAAGGGGAATATTGACCAGAGCCCAGTGGGCATGCACTTTGTGGTTCCTCTGGTCTTGTCATCAGGTCTTTGTCCTCCTTGGACCATGTCCATTGGGCAGAGGAGAGAGAGGCCAGTCTGATGATCATTGGCTTATTTAAAATCCATTTCTCTAGTGGGTGGTATGCGTAATACATTGTTAAGCTAAGGTTCTGTTAAACTATTTAATAGGGTGCTGGGTAGCTTTTTTCTGTTACTATTTTCTTATATGAAACTTAGACTTATTAGAGGGGGAAATTACAGGTAATCCCAAAGAAGGAATAAAATGCTACAGGCTCACCCGTCCAGATGCAGTTAACAAATGGGTTATTTTCCTCAAAATCTTCCTGTTTATAATGTATCCATGTTGCAGTATGTTTGTGCCTTTGGATATTTTTTTTGATGAGGTCATTTGTATATATTGTTTTCTTTATTATCTTGCTTTTAATTGTTTAGTAGGGTGTCCATAAACATCCTTACACATCAGTATATACACTTTTATAATGTTTAAGAAATGCCACATCATGCCCCTTGATGTGACTTTACAACAGTTTACCCAGCTTTCTACTCTGGGATTTGGGTCATCTTTTTGCCCTAGAGGAAGAGAGGGCAGGGGTTGTAAGCCAGCCAGCCAGCCAGCAGCGTGGGGGGCCAAGTGAGGTCCCGGCGTGTGCAGGTTGTCCCAGGTCAGCACATGGACGTCCTCTGCTCCACTCTCTGAGCCCGGTTTTTCTCTCCCGTCTCCCCAGGCACAGAGCAAACGCAGCTCATTTTCTCTAGAGACTAGTCCTTGTGACATATGGGAGTACCTGGAAGACTCCTATTACCCTAGCATGTCAGTATACTCTGGGGCTCTACTAGGAAAGTTCTGAGGAGGAAAACAGTATACCTTAATTAGAACACTTTTACCATATATTTCTAAATATTATGGGAAAATTTTTTGCTCACACAGTATGAAATAACCTTCAACTAAAATAGTTCTTACAAGTATAGATACATGAGCTTTATTAAATATTGAAGAAAACACTTATGTCACTTCTTTCGTGTCTCCTGAAAGTCATGTAGTGTTTTATCTGATGATTGTCACGGTTTACATTTGGGTCCTCAACACAGGGGCCGGCTGATGGGCTCCAGCGCCGTGCGCCCTGGGCCTCCATGCACCCCAGGCCTCCATGCGCCCTGGGTCCTCTCTGAGCCAAGCGTGGTAGCACTTGGCTCCATGGACTCCCAGACGTGGGATGGAATAATGCCCACGACACGGTTGTAAACACCAGAGTACCACGTAAACCTTAGGGGGCACACCCTGAAAGCACCCCTCTGGAGCCGGGAGTCCTACTCACAGGGTCTGTGCCTCTGCCCTCCTCAGCTGACGTCCCATGAAGGACACTGCTGTCACTTCCCAGGCACCGTGGTTTACACGTGTGCCAGTTCTGACTTTTGAAGTCTGCTCACTTCTATCTCCTCGCACCCGCACTGTCAGGGTAGATGCATGTGTGGTTCCGGTGATGCAGAGGGGCACGTCGGGCATCTGGTGTGCATGCACCGCCTCCCCGCCCGGAGCAGGTGGGGCTCAGCAGCCCTGTCAGCCGGGAGCTGCCCCCACCCCCCCACCTCACCCCCACCCACCCCCGTCTCTGAGTCTCCGGCTCACACACCGGGAGATGCGCGCTGAGAGCTCACACGTCTGCCCAGGGCTGACCAGGGGGCCACCCACACCTGTCTGGCTCTTGCCTTCCGCACGGTTCCGCTGCTAAAATATTCTTCAGCGGCAATTCGATGACATTCATGAAAACAGAAGTTGGGGAAAACTAAGACAAAAATACCGAATGGTGAAGTCTTCCCTCTGGCAGTGCCTTTTGCACATTTATCATCAAAGCCAGCTTGCTCTGGAAAGTATGTGACAGTAGGAGAGTTTTGATGACGGAAAGGCCACGTGGTATTAAGGCTTGATGACACCAGTGATGGAGAAGAACCGTGGTAGAGAATACGAAGCAAAAAGGAGCTGTGTGTGGAGTCCGAAGAACAGGGACTTCTTGAGCTCAGGGTCTTCCTCCAACTGCAGAGCCTGTGAGTCACCGCTTCTAGATGGCTGAACACACGTCCTCTTGAGGCAGCAGGCCTCTGCCTCCTCCTTGCACGCTCACCTAGGGAACCTCGTCTCCTCACGTCCCTCAGGAACACCTCCTGGTTCTCCCAGGCCTTGAAGTATGTGAACGACCTCGCCTCTTCACCGAGAGCCGCCTCCAAGGAAGGGAGTTTCCCAGCTCAGGGTTTCCTGTCCGGGAGTAAATCTTGGCCTCATCGCTTGGGCATCCCAGGCTGCAAAGGGACGGCCTGCTTTGCTCAAGGTAGGGCGCTGGAGGAACTGTCATCCAAGAGCTCGTGGCTGTGCCACCAAGAACTTTTGGTTCCTAAGCTGAGGATGGTATGTGAATATACGGCCGAGGCCAGCAGAGCGGGGAGTAGCAGCGAGGGGAGACCAGTGGCTCGTCCTGGAGCGGGGGCCGTCATTCCCACGTCTGGGTCCGGGTGTGTGACGGTCGGTGCCGGGCTACGCGCCTCCGCGCTCCCAGCGCTCTGGCAGAGGGAGCCAGACAGGCTCCATCTCCGCCCTGCTGGGGCCATGGTCCAGTGGGAACGCAGAGTGATGTGCTTGGAAACCGGTGGCCAGTGAGCCTCAGGGCGCCTGGTGTTTGGGGACCCCTCAGAGGCTGGGTTCGTACTTGGCAGGGTCCAGCCTCTCCTCCCAGGCTGCCTCGGAAGTCAGCGTTACCGTACGGCTACTGCCTCAACTTACCACGCGGGCAGTTGCAGTGGACTGGAAATTCTAACACACGGTTCTACTTCAGCTTGAATCAGTTTATAGTTCTTGTTTTCTTTTAGCTTTTTTCTTTCTTTTTTTTGCTGAAGAATGCTTTTCATCATTTAAAAATATTTTTTACCTCATTTTGAATTGTTTTACATAACCCATGAGTTCCAAAATAACAAAAAAATGAAATTTTTTTTGTTTCTTGTTAGAATTTCTCTGCAAAGAATGTCCAAAAATTCATATCCACATTGACCGTATAGACAAAAAGGATGTTCCAGAAGAACAAGCATATATGAGAAGATGGCTTCATGAGCGTTTTGAAATCAAAGATAAGTGAGTAACAGCGGTTCTCCTACTTCAAAAACTTGAGTTCAGCTAAATTTCACTGTAAATAAACAATTTGAAACTAATGTAAGCAGTCTTATTATCTTAAAAATGCTTTTTTTTTTTTTTTTTTTAATAAACTCAGGTCCAATCTGTTCATGTTTAAACTTCACTGTTAAAAAGTCTGTGAGAGAACTTAGTACAGGAGGGCTCCCTGCTTTTATTTGCAGTAATTCCTAGACAGGACTCTGGTGAGATATGAAATTAGAGGGGACACACACACACACACACACACACACACGCACACACACACACAGACTTTCCACTGTGAAGTGCCCCCGGTCCCACCACGTGGTGCGTGCTTGAGACCTGGCTGGCATGCCCCCGATGCCCAGAAGGCGAGGCTGTGGGTGGAGGAGTGTCTGATGTACGTGTGGAAAGTGTCGGAAGAGGAAAGGGCAGGTGACGTGGTTCTGACCAAAGGGTCTTTTTGCCGTGAGTTCTTTGGGGCCTAACCAGTTTCTAGGATGTACCTTGAGTTCGTTCACGCTAATAACATCACTTCAGAGCGAACAACACTGTGAACAACAGGATTGACCCTTGCTGAGCGTTGCCTGGAAGCAAATTACAGGTGTCTTTAGATACCTCTTGGGTGAGGCACAGCTTAAAGAGGTCAAACTGAGGGAGGGGTCGTGATGTCCCACTTAACTGAAGAGCAAACCTGAAAGAAGCTGGTGCCCCCTGCAGAGGATATTAGAACCCCCTGGATTTAATACAGTTTTCCAAAGGAAAACATTTTAGAATTTTCTTCTCTTTTTAGGAAGATAAAAAGTAGATCTCAGGTTTTGACATGATATTTAGAAATTGAATTCTCTTGGATGAAAACTTCAGGCTTTATTATTTACTGTTTGCTGTCAATGGGAGTTTTATCCTTTCTGATGCATATCCTGTTTTTTGAAAGAATATTTTAAACATCTCTACTATTTATCCTCTTTTTGAAAAAAATAGATCCATTAATTATAGGATGCATCATTTACTAAAACCACGTTGAAAAGTGTGGAATTTTTACAGACTCAAAAGTAAGACTTCCAAAATTAGGTTTATGTTCAGAAATCTTTCCTGTTTTATTCAAATGTGCTTCTCAGCAGACTGCTCTGTTCTCCCTTTTGTGGTTGTATTACAGTAAATTGACTTCCTCCTTGACCCTTGCGAGTTAACTTTAAAGAGTTAAAATTATTAAAAGTGTGCTGCATTGAAAATGAAGCTTTATGAAGTGTATAGACAAGGAGCTGCATTTCTGTATTTCGTCGCGTCAGATGTACGTGACCTAATTCCACCAGCCGCTCAGTGCTACCCACTCTGGTTATGGAAGAAAGTTCTAAAGTAAAATACATGTGTTTTGACATGGAAATCAGTTCTCAGAAAAAAAAGCTTGAACAGTATGCTTAATATCCAATGTACGTCGTGTTATAGGCGCCAACACATACTTGGGATGAGTCTGGACCTTTTAAAACAGTGGTTCTCTCTAGGGAAGCTGTTAAGGTAATAGAAGGACTTTCCACTTTTGTACTTGGGTTTGGGAGTTTTATGCCGAGTCTGTTCTGCTGTTATAACTTTACAGTTTTAAAATTAGATAGGAAAATGAAGTAACTATGCTGTTTTTCTCTTCTTGTACCTATTTTTATAATTCCATGCCAATAGGGGCTTTTGGGGAGAAACCCCATTTATGTTACAAGAGCTGCTGCTCTTTCTTTGACTTCTGATGGAATGAGAGCTATAGGAAGGAAGAGTAAAGATGGGGAAGGTGGAAACAAAGTGAGATGGGCTATTACCCTGTGCGAGTCTGGTGGTTTAAAATTATTAAAAATCTAAAGCTTAAAAAAATCATCTCCATAAAATTACTTAAAACCATGTTTTAAAAAGAATTACATACATAGAATATTAAAGGTATTTTTAAATTCCAGAAACTAATTAAGTCTCTGGGTATTTCCTTATTCATCTCACTGCCCCCCCCCCCCCCCCCCCGCCCCAAGGACCTATAGCTTCTCCAGAATGTGATAGGCATCCAGTAGCTATTTGTTTAGTTGGAATATTAAATGACTAAGCCTGAACTTGAATTCTTTTTTTCCATTCTGGCCACAGGTTGCTTATTGAATTTTATGACTCACTGGATCCAGAAAGAAGAAACAAATTTCCTGGGGAAAGTGTTAATTCTAAATTAAGTCTCAAGAAGACTTTACCATCGTTGTTGATCTTAAGTGGTTTGACTGCTGGAATGCTCATGACCGAGGCTGGAAGGAAACTCTATGTGAGAACGTGGATTTATGGAACCTTAATTGGCTGCTTGTGGGTTAGTATAAAGGCGTGAACAGGCAGCCGTCCGCAGGCAGTGGGATGCGCTGCATGGTTTAGTATTGGCAGCCACACCTTACATCAGATTGTTTCCCGAATTTAATAAGAAGTGTAAATAAAGCCTTGTTGATTGAACATTGGATAAAATAGAATTTCTGATTAAAGCCAATATGCAGTTGGTCTTGGGCAAACATAACGTGGTTTCACGACTTTAGAACAGAAGCTGCTGGAAAGGGAAAAGCTAAGCAGTGTATGCTATCACTTGGCATCTCCTGTGAACTAATGTCATCTTCAGAAGATTAATAGGATTGTATGATTATTGTTTTGTAATTCAAATAGCTGCATTCATGAACATTAATTTGCAGTATATTTTACTGTATTTGTTATTTTTAATTTTTTACAACTTGACTAATCCAGCCTTTCTCGCTACGGTATTTAGTATCTTGGAGCTCTGTGATATTTTGCTGTTTGCTTAATTTCTCCAAGTGAGTGAAAGAAATTGTATTTAAATATAAGAGGGATACAAGGTAAAGGGCAAGGAGTTGTCCGTGGGGAGGAAGCTCTGGGTAGCGCATGCTTTTAGTGGACTGCATCGTTAGCTGATTTTACTTTATATTTGCAGAGTAATTAACATTTCTAATATTTATTGAAACAGCTTAATTTGCACACCCTGTATTGTATACAAAAGAATAATGTATAAAATATGAGAATTAAGTTTAAGTTAGAATTGTGACCCTGATTCTTTGTGGCAGAACTTTCCATTGCCCGGCTTTCTGAAGAGTTCAGCGAAGCTTTTAGTGCTTCCCGACATCTGTGCCATAACTACTTGAAAACCTGCAGGTTTCCTATCATTTTTTATATCAAAATAATCAGTGTGAACTGTTGTTGGACCTGAGTCCGCAGATATTTGAGGTGATGGGAGCCTCCAGACGTCTGACTAGATTCACTAGCATGTGCCTTTTGCCTGTAACTCTTGAGTTTAGCAAAACCTTTAATTCAGAAGTCACTTTTTTAATGTCATCACGGTGGTCGATTCCCACCGTGTTTGGATTCTTTTCCTTTGGATTCCTGGCAGCGTGCTGTTCGGTGCCTGGCATGGGACACATGCCGGGGAGAGGCGTATCAGTGCTGCGGCAGAGGCCCTTCCTCCACGCTCTCGGGGCCGGCCTCGCTGGCTGCGGCAGACGGTTTGCGGTTGTCGCACGTCAAGAAGGTTACCTTCCACGAGCCCGGGAGACTGCATCCGTCAGGCCTGGACGGATGTGTATAGTTGTCATGAGTCCCCGTGGGGCTACACCACTGTCCACATCACCTCCACACAAGAGCTGTGTTTCAGGAACCAAATCACACAATTGGGTTTTCAGTCTCAAAATAATAAAATCTGTCCTGTGCGGGAGGACGGCCTTTGTGGATCTGCTCTGTTTTTATGTCACAACTTAAATGTGATTGCCTACTAGTCCCTTAAGATAACATTTCTGCTTAATGGATTTTTGTTGTAAAATTGTATCCGTGTCCCCAGATGAAACACACCAGCTGAATCATGATGAACAAAATGAAAATAATAAATAAGGGAGATTTCGCCTGACGGGTTCTCCAGACCCAGAGAGGAGGCCATGTCGGCACCTTTGTGGAGCCGGGTGGCGGGAATTGTACATACGTTAGTGTGTGTGTGCACACATCCCCACAGGATACGGCCGGCCTGGTTAAATGTGGCGGGGTCGGTAAAACTGAAAAGTGTTCTCATGCCAATTGTCGTTTTCTCTTACTTGTAAGGTGAAATTCAAATCAATCCCGTGTCTCTGTTAATACTTTTTTTTTTTTTAAACAACCCTAAAGTTAGAACCTATTTCTAATTAGATCAAAGTAAATGCAAGTTGCGTAACTTAACTTTGAATATCATGGATATGCTCTAAATTTAAATTTTAAGAAGAAATACCATTGGAATTATGTTGATTATAACTGATTTTAAGGAGTCACAGTGAACTGCATAAGATCACTTTGAACATCATGTTTCTTATGAACATACTTATATTCTCACAAAAGTTCTATAAAATATATTTGTTAGCTTAAAAATTTTGTATCAAAATATTTGGAAAATTAGAAGCTTCTTTTTAACATGTGTTGATATGACTTGAATTATTATTTTCTAAAATGAAGAGCCCTGTATCTACCTGTACATCTTTTCACATATCATTTAAGCCTTTGTCTTACTATCATTGTTGATTTGCAGCTTAGTTATTACTTAGTTTTTCTTTATAAGAATGCCATCAATGTGCATGCTTTTATGTTTTCCAGAAAAGGGTGTGTTTGGATGAAAGCAAAAGAAAAAATAAAACCTTTCACTGTCTCTCATGTCTGTGCTATTTAACATTTTGCGACCCAGAAATTCCCCAGCGGTCTTCTGTTACTTTGATAGGCTTTGTGGCTGGTCCTGCGTTCTGAGCTTACAAAGTTATGATATTTTTTCGTAAATGTTGAGCAAGTTTTTAAAAATACATTACAGTACTCATAATTGCAAAGCAATATATTGGTTTCATTATATAAACTCATCTGTGTATCTTAGACGATGTGTGCGGCGAGTATTAGCTGCTTGACGGTTCTGTAATCGAGGCTGTCCCACTGAGACTTGGCCAGTGCCTAAAATCAGCCAGGCCGCTAAGTAACATGCCAATCTGGGTAATGCCTGCTTCCTACATACTAATGACTTTTTTTCTTGTCTTCCATTTCCATGTGATTTTGTTTCATTTAAAGTGGTACCAAGTTTCCATTATATCCAGACGATGACGACGTAGGCTTTGTTTTTCCTTTGTAAAGTTACATGGTTTATTATTACATTCACTGAGAAGACCTGTGTCAATAAAGTGATCTTTTAAATAGATGGACCATTTAAAAAACAAAAAACAAAAAAAAATGGACCATTATAAAAATACAGTACATAAAAAATTTGCCCGCCAGGTACAGACACAAAGTAACTACTGATACACATTTGACTCACACTTAAGAAGACAGAGAAATGTCTATCGTAGGTTGTAACCATGATAGTATTTGTCCTTAACGTCTTGGATTGAAGAAAAGGCTGTCTTGGCAGATACGTCCAATGCCACCTTGCAGGAGGTCACCCGTCAGTAGGATTTTTTTTTTTAGGGGGGGGAAGCGGTTAGACCATTTCTTTATGATGAGTTATGCCTACTTTTAGATGAGAGATCATCTACCTTGGAATGTCGCGTTACCATTTAGTATTTTGTCATTATAAACAGACTAATTTAACCTAACACAAGCGTTGGAACAAGAGCCGGGCCTTAGTCAAACCAGTAATTTGGAAACATGGAGATGTTTGACAACTGGGTGGGTAAAATACCCACATAGTTGAATTTAAAGCTTCATTTCAGATATTTTGAAGTACCAGGTATATAAATTACTTCCGTTTACAGTAGCCCTGACTCAACATTATGCCCAGGATTTCATCTGATACCGTTTCCAGTCTGTGGACAAGAAAATAAATCCATTACTTTTACTAACTGGGGAGTCGTTCTCCGTGTGGTCAGGTGAGGTCAGAGACTCCGATCCCTTCTCCCAAGCAGGGCGAGAGAAGAGAGGCATTTCTCAGCCCCTCCAAATAGAAAGCTCCGTTAATTCTGTCCTAAAGAAAATACCCTCTGTAGAACACACTCTCAGTAAATGTTTATCAATGGCCAGTTACTCCGGATTAATGTTGGTTCATGATTTTATACGTGAATATTTAAGACCTGCTCTGCAGTTTTATAAATCGTTGTGTCTTAAAAAAAAAAAAAAGAAGAAGAAGGAGAAGATACTACTGATATATCCCTTTGTGTTCAGGAGGAGAGAATATTTGACCAACCGTCTTGTCTCCTTATGGTATGTTCAGAATAAATTCTGATTTACGTCCTTGGCTTTCCTGGTGCTTCGTTAATCCAACAAAAAAAGGAAAATATAAATCTCAAGAGTGACTTCGTGATACACGATGGCAAAAGATCTGGGTGATAGTTACTTCACATATATGTGAAAACGTGCGTATGCTTTGTGCATGTGCATGTTTTACCGCCAAATAGCTGCAACATGCATTATTTTATTATTTTATTTTTATTGGAGATGCGTTATTTTAGAATCGTGTTTTGTTTTGATAACTTGCGATCTGTTGGGTGCTTGCCGTGTGCCGGGCGTGTGCTGACCTCCCAAGTGGTGTCTCCCGCCCTCCACACACGTTGACCCCGGGTCCTGTGGCTCAGCCCGGGCGCCAGCGCACTGCCGGGGTTTGAGCCCTGGTCCTCCCAGCTAGTACTCCACCTTAGACTGGTTACTTAGAGTTTCTGTTCCCGCTTGCTGTTTCTGTTTAAGTTTTCTCATCGGTAAATCACGGACGATAATTGCATTTACCTCAAAAGGTCGTTGGTGACTCAGTAAGTTACGAAAGCACAGGTTGTAGTTCGTGAAATGTGGCAGGTGCTAGTAAGTAAACCTTGTTCTTCAACTTCTCCTGTTCCCAGCAGGTGAGGAAAAGGGGACTCGGAGAGTTGGAATAAAATACCCAAAGTCACGCTGATACTTCTAGCAGAAACGCGTGCCTGTTCTCTTCCTCTTAACCAAGGTGTGGCGACGCGGTATCTCAGACTCCCGGGTGCCTGTAGGGCCTCGGTCATGACTGTAATCGTGGCCACGCAGAGATGTTTCGTTTAAAACCTAAATCAGGGGATCCCTGGGTGGCGCAGCGGTTTAGTGCCGCCTTCAGCCCAGGGCATGATCCTGGAGTCCCGGGATCGAGTCCCACATCGGGCTCCCTGCATGGAGCCTGCTTCTCCCTCTGCCTGTCTGTCTCTCTCTCTCTCTCACTCGTGAATAAATAAAATCTTTAAAAATAAAAAAATAAAACCTAAATCAAAGAACACAGAGGTTGCAAAAGGACAGATTTTCAGTATTTGTTTCAAAAACGTCACAGTCTAAAAAAAAAATAAAGTCACAGTCTCCAAACGGACCCCAGGTGGGCTTGAGGGCTGGGGGGTTGCATGGTCCCGGCCCGCAAGGGCTGGCGTGCGACGGCAAGGCCCAAGGTCTCTCCGGGTGCGGGGTGCAGGGGTGCGGTAAGGTTGGAACCAGCCCATCAGACAGGGGGCCTGTTGGGGGGATCCCAGCCGGGAGTGGGAGCACGCTCTACCTGTTCCTCTCCCTCCTTTATCAGGTGCCCTGGCGACCTGGGCCCGATGAGGGCAGTGACCCCAGGGTCAGGGACACTGCTTGCAGGTGATGGTCCTAAAAATGCGTTTTGATGCTCTGTCAGCAGGAGTGTGCGTGGTTACCGGGGCCTCCAGTGCTCGGCTCTGCCCGTGGCCCTGCATGTGCCTCGGGTCCCACAGGCTAGGGCTTGTCTGTCCAGGCCCTGGCTCGGTCCCCAACCCTGTGCTCACTGGCCCGAAGCACCGTGCTGCGGGAGGTCAGTGAGCACGCGGAGCCCGGCGGGGCCGCCTGCCGTCCACAGGGGCAGCGGGAGCCCGGCCCGGACGAGGAGCACCGGCCCGGGACCCTCAGGGAGGAAAACCGGACGACAGGGGCTCGGGGTCGCAGCTGAGCGTCCGGAGGAGCCGGGAGCGTGTCCGCTTGGACAGCACCTGGGGGAGCTGCACCCCGCCGGCCGTCCTGGGCGCCTGGGCGTCCCGGCCCCCGCGTGGCTGCTCCAGCCGGGGGCACAGCCCCTCCCGAGGGGTCCCCTGGGGCGCCCAGCAGGCCCAGGCAGGAGGAGGTGAAAGGTGGGCCTGCTGGAGCCCCCGCGTCGGGGGGACCCCCGTGCCCAGCGCCCTCCTGGACGGGAGGTGGCTGTCACCCGCAGCCATGAGGAGCCCACGCGGTCGCTGCCGGACGATGTGGGCGCAGCAGAGCCATACCACGGCCCCATCGCGGGCCACGCACCCCGTGTGCCTCAGCCCCGCGGCTCTGTGGCCCCGCTGCTGGAAGCCAGGCTCCCCCGAGGTCGTCCCACCCCTTACTGTCTGTCGCTGGTGAAGGAGACGTGGGGAGGCGAGAGCGTGCCCTAGGGTGCGGCCCCAGGTTCGAATCCCTCTCCGGCACCCGCCAGCCCGGGCACCTGCTCTGGCCCGTCTCTCATTCGTCCATCACGAGCCATGGATGCTGGTGGCCTGTCCCGCCGTGAGGGTTAAGTGGAGCGACGCACCTGGAGGACCCGAGTCGCACCTGCCACTTGGACGGAAGCACTCCCCTGGCACCCTGGGCCCCGACGAAGGCCATGAGCCCCTGCACCCCCATGCCTTTGCCGTGAAGCGCCTCACTTGCGCCTTCTGCCCCAGAACCAGGAACGTTCTTGTTTTAGCTTCTTGGTGCGCCGAGCTCTTCGCCATGTGACCCACGCAGCCTCGCCTGAAACGAACTAAAGTAGATTAAAAACCCCGAGGGCAACCCGCGCATCCGTGTGTCTCCGCCCCTGCACCCCGTGTCCTGGCCCGGGTGCTCCAGGCTGGGGGGCCGCACCCCCTGGTGGCGGCTCTGACCCCGGAGGCCCCACCGCTGACCCCGGCGTCAGCGGCAACAGGCCCAGGCCGGGCTTGGCTTGAGGGCAGCGCAGCACACGGGCTGCTAGGCCGAGCCGCACCTGGGAGGGGGCTGGCGGGTCCCGGAGCTGCGCCTGGGGTGCGGGGTCACTTCTACGGACGGGGCCGGCTGCCCGAGCCTCCCCCTTCCCGCCTGTCACCCTCACACACGCGGCCCCAGCCCGCTGGGCCTGATGCGCCACCACCTGTGACCTCAGGAGAGTTCCCCTGAAGGTGGCTGCCTCGTGCCTCCAGCAGCTTCCTCTGTCCTCACCCCCTCCCTGCACCGCCCCCCACCCCCGGGCCCCGTGGCCCCCAGATTCTAGACCAGGACACAGCCCCCCACTTCCCCTCCACAACCCTGCCCCCCACCTGCACTTGCCCACGCGGTGGCCCTTGGAATGTGGGCCATGCTGAAGAGTGAAATGCATAGCACACTTTTGTTGAATTAGAAGAAAAGGCAGTTCCTTAGTACTTCTATTGCTCACACATTATTGTAATAACATTGGATATATTGTGTTCAATTAAATGTATTAGAATTTCGCCTTTAAAAAAAAATGTACCTGGGGATCCCTGGGTGGCCCAGCGGTTTAGCACCTGCCTTTGGCCCAGAGCACGATCCTGGGGTCCCAGGATCAAGTCCCGGGTCGGGCTCCCGGTATGGGGCCTGCTTCTCCCTCTGCCTGTGTCTCTGCCTGTCTCTCTCTCTGTGCATGTGTCATGAATAAATAAATAAAATCCAAAAAAAATTAAAAATTAAAAATAAAATTTAAAAAATGTACCTACTAGAAAATTAAAGATTCCATAGACGTCTGGCATATATTTCTATTGGGCTTCCCTGCCCGGAGACTTAACCACAATTCCCAGCTCATATCAGGCTCCCAACAGGAGAGCCTATTGTTGATTCAATAGCTCGAAATATGAAGCCCGACATCTTATGATTAGATTAACCGTCTAATCAGAATAAATGATTACAGATTTTTGAAGGAAGTATGCTTTGACTTTACACTCTGATGCCAACAAATCCCTTTTAAAAGTACACGGTGTACACGGTAAATGTTTAATAAGCGATGTGGAAGTTATGACTCGGAAGGATCGGCGAGGAACTACTGGTGTGCAGGACAGTAAAGCACAACCAAGAAACAGAATCCGAAGAAATGTGACAAACACTGAATTGTGTCACTTCGGATGGGCTGACAGCGGACCCTACCTCGTACGAGTCTCTGTTGTTTCTGCATCCTTGCGTTTTAAATTGAATTTTAAATTAAAAAAAAAAAAAAGTTAAATCTAGGCCCACAGGTGGTCCTGCTGAAGCAATGTTATCTATGAAGACGATTCCGTAGCGGGCCAGCTCCGCTGGCTCAGTAAGTCACCCCCGCTCCTCCTTGACCCCTCGCCCACGCGTGAAAGGGATCCGCAGAGTCTTCCAATCTGCGGACGACGGAGAACGCTGCGGCATCTGAATGGCCGTGGTCAGTCGCTGTTCCCTGGTTCTACGATCCCCAATGATTAATGCAAATACTTGTTCGCTGTTGCGTCTGCCTGCAATAAAGGGCTAAAGCCCTGTTCCTTCTGTCTGCCTCTTTCATCCCTTCCCAAAGGAAATTACTTGGGATGAACTGCGTTGAAAACCAAGACTGTTTATAGTGGCCTCGGAGGGCATATTATAAATGGTGACAGCAGGGGCAGCCCGGGTGGCCCAGCGGGTTAGCGCCGCCTTGGGCCCAGGGCCTGATCCTGGAGTCCCGGGATCGAGTCCCGCGTCGGGCTCCCTGCATGGAGCCTGCTTCTCCCTCTGCCTGGGTCTTGGCCTCTCTCTCTCTTTCTCTGTGTCTGTTTTGAATAAATAAATAAAATCTTTAAAAAAAATGGTGACAGCACAAGCACGAGAGTTTCCGCGAGGCAACAGCTAATAACCCCCTGAAGTGCCTGGGAGGCCAGAGGACCCCCTGCGCTCCGTGGGTCAGCCCGGCAGGTGCCCAGGGGCCCACAACCTGAGGACGTGGGTGAGACGGCTGCCGGGGCCGGGCCCACCTTCCAGATGCAGACGCAGGGCGCAGCAGACGGAAATGGGGCCGCTTGGTTAGGATCTCGCAGGCCGTGGGGACCGAAGGAGGCCCCGGCCCTGCCGCTGCTCAGCGGGTTGAAGGCGACCACCCAGTATGGTTGGGACTCTATCGTAAGGACAGACCACGGCTGGGAGAAGACGCACGATTCGGAAATCGCCTTCACATACGAGGCACACGTGCGTGTGCGTGTGCGTGTGCGTGTGCGAACCCAGGCGGAGCAGTGTTTCCCGCGGACCGCGAGGCTCTTGCAGGGTGTTGACCGCCCGCCTTCTCGTTTCTGAGGTGGAGGCCTGGCCGCGGTGACCTCCGGGGAGGGTCCCTGCTCACCCGGGGCCGGGGGGGGGGGGGGTGCGGGGTGCTGCTGCGCTGTGTTCCCAGCACGGGCAGGCTTGGGCCAACCTCTGCCCTTAGGCTCGGTCCCTTTGGAGCACCCGGCGGCGGCACAGCGCCCTGCGCCTTCCACTTTCTCCTAATGGCCTTGGCGGGTCGGGACGGGGCCCCAGACGGCCCTCGGGGAGTAGTTGGTTTTAAAACCGCCACCCAAGCTGCAGGCGCCCTTGGGGGCTCCGGGGCGGCCTCTGGGACATCCACTGCCCGGGCCGGGGCAGGGCCGCCGGGAGCTGCGCCCCAAGACTGCCTGCGGCTGCCCCTCCTGCAAGGACCAGGGCGGGGGGTGCTGAGGACCACAGACGCCCCCAGAGCCATGACCACTAACTTCTGCAAAAGGGAGGGGACCCCCGAGGCGTGGGTCCTTCAAGGCCTCTGTGGAGGCCGCGTGAGGAGTGGCGCGGGCGCTCGCGGGGCTGGGCTGGGCTTCAGGTGGAGTGTGGGGGCCCCAGAGGAGCCCCAGCCCAGACCCCGCGGATGTCCTTGGATCCAGGTCTTTGCCACGATTGTCTGCCACCCCCTGGTGGCTGCTTCAGGGCAGGGAAGTGCTCGGAGTGAGACAAAGACCTCTGGGGAGAGCACCCTCGTGAGGGGAAGCACCCTCAAGGGGGGGCAGCACCCTCGTGAGGGAGGAAGCACGCTCGTGGGGGGGAAGCACCCTCGTGGGGCAGGAGCACCCTCGTGGGGGGGGGAAGCACCCTTGTAGGGGGGGAAAGGAAGCACCTTCGTGGGGAGAAAGGAAGCACCCTCCTGGGGGGGGAAGCACCCTCAAGGGGGGAGCACCCTCGCAGGCCTCCTGCAGCGCCCTCACGTAATGGGACACACAGCAGCTGCTCCCTGCGGCTTCTCGCCCTGCCCGCCCCCTGAAGGACCTCACGTGCAGTCCCACGGACCTCTAGCCTCTTTCGCTGCCGCGGTGGCCTTAAAGGTGTCCTCGCACCGGCCGGGCCGCCCTGCAGGCAAATCGCAAACCCACAGCTTCTTGCCCGGACCACATCCCTCTCTTGGGGCCCCGTCCCCTTCGGAGGCATTTGGGGACCCGCCCTCCCCAGCTGCAGACACCCTTGGAGGGCTCGGGGGCAGCATCTCCACCATCCTCACTGGCTGGGGCGGGGCAGCGACCCGCAGGGAGGGCTCTGGGTCCGGGCAGGTGCGGGCAGGTGCAGCTGCGGTCTCCTGAGGCCCGGGTGACACGAAGCTCTGCGCCTGGCTGCGGAGCCCCACGGCCTGTTCTCCACACACGCCCCTGGCCCCCCAGCACCCGCTCCCGGGCCCCACACCCTCCAGGACCTAACCCCCCTCCCCCAGCCACCCAGCCGCTCCACATCCTGGAGCTGGGCCACGACTTCCGGATGAGGCTGAGGCCAGAGTGGAGAAGACGCTAGCCTGGGCCCCCCTCCTTGGGCGGGACTGGAGCCAGGGTCCCCTCTTAGGCCGTGTGACGAGGTGACTGCCATCTCGGAGCAGCAGGAAGAGGGGAGGCCTCCACCCGGCCTGAGACAGTAGTGGAACATCCACGACCGTGGGGCCCGAGCTTCGGTCCCTCGGATGGTGGCGGCTGAGGGACAGCAGGGTCTCGCAGCTGCTCGGCACCTGCCCCACAGGCCCGTCGCCCCCTGACCAAGGCAGCAGACGAGGGACAGGGGTACGGTGGTAGGTGGCACCCTGAGCACGCGGCTGCCCCACAGGACCCCCCTCTGCCCCCCAAGGCTCCGTCCCCTCCGCAGGCTGGATGCATTCTCAGGCCCTCATCCCCCAGCTTCGGGGGCTTCTGCAACCGTGTCCCCACACCCTGGCCCTCTGCCCCAGATCTCCGAGTGCCCCAAGAAAGGAGCCGGTGCCTCCCAGGCCCGGGCCCCCCGCCAGCCCGAGCTCCTGCCCTGCCTGGGTCCGCACAGGAGGGGCTCCGGGGCCCTGGGCGGGGACACCGTGCTCCCCGGGGCCTTCCTGCCCTCCTCGGCTCCCTCTCCAGCAGGAGCTACAGCGGGGGCTGGTGGGGCTGTCCCGGGAGGCGGTCCCCACAGGGCGCTGCCCGGTCCAGGCCCTGGGCTCCCGGGGGCCGCAGCTCCAACCCCCCTGTCCCCCTGCAGGCTGTCCTCCAGGCCGTCCTCCTCTAAGCTGTCCTCCAGGCCATCCTCCTCCAGGCTGTCCTCCTCCAGGCTGTCCTCCAGGCTGTCCTCCAGGCTGTCCCTCGGCCGCTTTCCCCCAGCACTGACCTGGTCCTTGGGCTAACCCTGCGGGGAAGGCCCAGGGACGGGCGCAGGTGATGCCTAAGCCTTCACAGCCCGGCTGTGGCCTTACCCATGTCCTCCCTGAGAGACAACCCCAGCTGAACTCTGGTCGACTCCATGGTTGGCGTCTGGCACCTTCCGGAATAACAGGAGGAGCGGCTCTGATGCCTCCTCACCAGATTTTAAGTCCGCTCAAAACCATAGTGAGGCCTCAGGCAGCCCCCTTGGGAGGAGGTGTCATGGGCAAGGCTCAGGGGGTGGCGGTGACAGGCCGGCCGCTAACGGCCACACTTCATCTGGCCTTCGGGGCCCCGAGTGGTGACGTCCTCACATCTCAAGCACGGCCACCTGCGCCCACTGCCACCGACCCTGCACCCCACGCACAGCCCAGCGGGAGACGTGTGACTGGCCTGGGGTGTGACCCCAACCTGTGAGTGTCGGACTGCATCTAGGGGCTTCTAATTTCCAGGCAGAAATCCAGCTTCGGGGCAGCCCGGGTGGCCCAGCGGTTCAGCGCCTGCCTTCGGCTAAGGGTGTGACCCTGGGGTCCTGGGATCGAGTCCCCCATTGGGCTCCCTGCAGGGAGCCTGCTTCTCCATCTGCTGGTGTCTCTCATGAATAAATACATAAAAATCTTTATAAAAAAATAAAAGAAATGTGGCTTCATAGGCCACACAGATCTTGAGCTGAACCTGACTGGCAAGGGCACCTGCTGACCAGGTCACCAGGCCCCAAGCCCCACGCAGCAGGTGTTTCACACGTGTCACCACATCCGCACCCCTGTAGGAAGTAGGCGTGGTGGTTCCCACCTGGCAGCCAAGAGGGCCAAGCCCTAGACCTGGCAGGGGACAGCCCCCCTCCCGTCCCCCCCCCCCCCCCCCCCCCGCCACCTTACCCGCTCGTAGTCCTAGAGGAAGGCCGAGGGCAGACAGGGAAGGCAGCTCCAGCCAGGGGTTCCGTGGGCAGAGTCTGGGGGTCCAGGGATGCAGCGACACGTGACAGCGGGGGTGGGGGGACGAGAGGACCACGGGCACAGGGGCGGAGAAGCAAGGGAGCCACGCCCTGGCATTCGTGGTGTGGCACCTGCGCTGCACCTCTGCGGCCCTGAGCCCTGCGCTGCACCTGCGCTGCACCTGCACTGCACCTGCGTGGCCCCGCGCCCCTGCTCTGCACCTGCTCTGCACCTGCACTGCACCTGCACTGCACCTGTTCTGCACCCACTCTGCACCTGCTCTGCACCTGCGCTGTACCTGCACTGCACCTGCGTGGCCCCACGCCCCTGCTCTGCACCTGCTCTGCACCTGCGCTGTACCTGCACTGCACCTGCGTGGCCCCACGCCCCTGCTCTGCACCTGCTCTGCATCTGCGTGGCCCCGTGCCCCTGCTCTGCACCTGCTCTGCACCTGCGTGGCCCCGCGCCCCTGCTCTGCACCTGTTCTGCACCTGCGCTGCACCCGCTCTGCACCTGCGCGGCCCCGCGCCCTTGCGCGCACGCTCCTGCCCATTGCTCCTACCCCAAGGGCCCACCCGGTCCTCGCTGCTGAGCACGTGGACGCACACCGGGCAAGGACCGGGCACCCGGCAAGGCCGCCCTGTTTGCGGCCCCGCAGCCCCGGCTCCCCACACTCCCCGGGGCGCCCGTGCCGCCTCAAGCCTCACCACCCCCCACCTGCAGAGGCAGGTCTGCCCCCACCTTCCTGTCGCTCCTCGAGCGCCCCGACCGGGTCGGTTCCCACCTATGCGGTTAATCCGCAGGGGTTCCCGCGGCTCGGGACACGTGGGCGGGTCACCCGCGCACAACCACGGGGGAGGCGCGGAGGCTCACCTGTCCGGCCCCAGGGCGCACCTGCCGGGCGGCCCAACCGTGCCCCAAAGCCCAGCTGATTCTTCCAGCGGTTCATCCTGTTTCCGACTTGTTCTTCCTGTTTACCAAGTGTCTTCCTTTGGGGGGGGGAGCTGTGACTCAGAAAGCATGACCTCATTGTCCCTGCTCAGCCAGAAACCCAGAAAGGACGGGCCGCTCCGGTCCCACTCCTCCAGGACTCCTGTGCTGTGCGCGGCTCCGGTGTCGCCAGGCGGGCCCCTGAGGGGGACAGGGGGTGCGCGGATCTGGAAGAAAGCGAGTGTGGACGATGCCCAGACAGTGGGCTCCCTCTCTGCCCACCGCGGGTGATGCCAGAGGCCAAGACTGATTTGGGGTGGACGGTGAGCCCTCCATCCCCGCTCAGGTTAGGGCGTCTGCTGGCTGGGTGGGCTTACTCTGCGGGCTCGGTCCAGGTGAACCCCGGGGGCTGAGCAGCAGGGGGGACACCAGGCAGGACTTTCTCCGAGAAGGAGCCCCCCCCCCCCCACCTCCGCCTGCCCCCTTCCTTGGCTCTCAGGCCTGCCCCGCATGTCGGTCCAGCACAGATCTCCCTGTTGGCAAAGTGTCCCCTCATGTTCAGGGTCTGTAAACCCACTGTTGACAAGGCAGCCCGTTGTTCTGGGGCTGAGGGGAGTCCAGTGGGAGCAGAAAGCTGTTCGGGTTCAGTGCATCATATGCCTCAACCCTCCCCCCACCAATGTGCCTTGTGCGAGCACGTGCTTCCGGCCTTGTGGGGGTTGTTAAGGCCCAAACTGTGTCCTCCCAAATTCATATGTTGACATCTGAACCCCCAGAACCTCAGAATGTGACTCTATTTGGAAATAGGGTCTTCAAAGAGGTGACGGAAGTAAAATGAGGTCACCAGGGTTGGGCCTTAATCCTGTCTGACTGGTGTCCTTGTAAGAATTGGAAGAGAGCCCAGGGATGCATGTGCACCCAGGGCGGGGGTGGGGGGCACACAGCAGGGACACAGCAAGAAGTGGCATCTACACATCAAGGAGAGAGGCCTCCGGAGGCCCCACACCTTGACCCTGGACCTCCAGCCTCCTGTTGTTTAAGCCTCCGGGTGGGTGGTGCTTTGTGAGCGCAGCAGCCCGAGCAGCCTGACGGAGGGCAAGGAGAAATCAACCCCGGGCTCAGAGGAGGACCCGCTGTCTGGAGGTGGGACTCACACCCCAGATGTTTGTGTTCCAGCAGAAAAGCAGCGTGCCATCCCATCCTGCCCTGTCCTCTCTGGAGGCTGCTGGGGCCCCTGCGGGGCTGGCCTGCCCCTCTCCGTGTCTGCCGGTGCCGTGCTCCCTCCGCACCCCTACTACGTTACCGGTTGAGGACACTACTGCAGGCACATCACCTGTTCACTGAGCTTGTGCCAGGCGCAGGTGAACTGAGACGGCCTTGAGGCTTTCAAATCTCCCCGCCGTCCTAAAATCACTGAGATCTATATTCCTCTTTAAAAAAAAAAAAGATTATTTATTTATTTGAGACAGAGAGAAAAAGAAAGCACAAGGGAGGAAGAGAATCGGAGGGAGAGGGAGAACAGACTGTTCGATGAGCAGGGACCGGACATGGGGCTCAATCCCAGGACCCCAGATCAAGACCCAGGTGCCCCACGGGATCTATACACCTCTTAGTACTGACATTCTAAATACTTGTCCTTCCATCTGGAGACCTCTTAAGGTCCGCTGTAGCAGAGCGCTTGCTCTGGAGAGTCTATAAGGACTCCCTTACCGGTGCTGTTCACTGAGGGATGCCCATTTGAGTGAATCAAATGCTTTGCAGAGATGTGATTTATTGGAGGGGTTTATTCATAATCTTACTCTTTGAACAATTTTTTAAAAGATTTGATTTATTTATTCATGAGAGACATAGAGAAGCAGAGACACAGGCAGAGGGAGAAGTGGGACTCCATCCCAGGACCTAGGATCACGACCTGAGCCGAGGGCAGATGCTCAACCACTGAGCCACCCAGGTGTCCCTATTCTGAACAATTAAGAATAATCGCTGTTACCTGAAGTCCCCATACATTACAGATGAGGTCTGTGACAACATCCTTGAAAACTCCTAAACGTCTCTCAAAACCCAACTCAGGGCTTCGTCTTCCCCCGCTGAGCCGAGTAGCCCCTCCTCAGCACGATCACTCTTTGTTAAACAACATGATGACATGGGCAGCCGGGGTGGCTCAGCGGTCTAGTGCTGCGTTTGGCCCAGGGTGGGATCCTAGAGACCCGGAATCGAGTCCCACATCGGGCTCCCCACAGGGAGCCCGTTTCTCCCTCTGCCTGTGTCTCTGCCTCTCTCTCTATGTCTCTCATGCATAAATAAATAAAATCTTAAAAAAAAAAAACAACCTGATGACCCGGTTGCTATGGACTGAATGCATCTCCCTGAGATTAATGTGAAAGCCCTACCGAACCCCCAGTGTGGTGGTCTTCGGAGGCGGGGCCCTTGGAAGGCGCTTGGGTGAGAAGACGCCATGAGCACGGGGCTCAAGGGCTGGAACTGGCATCCCGATAAGAAGAGGAAAACACCAGGGCTGGCTTTGTCCACCCCGTGAGGACACACAGCAGGAAGACAGGGTGCATGAACCGGGATGCGGGCCTTCCCCAGACACCGGATCGGCTGGCCCCTTGACCTCAGACTTGAGCCTCCAGAACTGCGGCGAACACACGCCTGCTGTTCAGGCCTCGGGTCGGTGGCATTTTGTGACAGCCGCTGGAGCCGACTGCCTGTGGACACAGGCTGTGTGCTCCCAGGTGAGCTGCGGTCTCCCGGAGGGGGCTCTGCATGCAGCACCCGGCACAGCTCGGCGCCCAGGAGGGTCCCCCAGCAGGAGGGGAACGGCCGAGCTGCCGGGATGCCCGGGATCCGCCAAGCCCGCAGGCCTGAAGCAACCTAGGAGGTTATGGCATTGAAACTTGGGGCTACGGTTGCACCCCCTTTTACTTCCGAACAAACTGGGGATATGTTAGGGGGCGAGGAAAGCCCTTCCCCTATCCTTGGAGGAGAAGACCGTTATCAAAGGTGACCGGGGTAACGTGCAGGGTGGCTGACCGTTTCTGTATACCCTTCCCCAGGCCTGCAGGGGCAGAGGGTGGGGGACGGCCCAGCTCCCTGCAGGCTCCCCTGCCTCCGGCCCAGCTCCCTGCAGGCAGCTGCCACTTGGCTCTGCTTGGCCTAGGTGGACAGTTGTCACGATAGCAAGCCCACAAGGACCGTGGGCAAGGGTGGCAAGATTCTGCCCCACGAGGGCCCAGCCTACTGGATCCAAAGGATTTACAACCAGCCTCGTAACCGCAGCGCCCTCGCCTGGCCAGTGGAGAAAAGCCCCTCCCAGGGACCAAGGGGTTTCCTGCGGGGGGACAGAGCTCCCGAGAGGCCAGGCCCAGAGACAAACAACCACCACCGACGTGGGCCCTTGGGCAGAAAGCGGCAGGTTCCCAGCACCCCGGTTCTCATGCACGTTGCAGGGTGGGGGGCGGGGGGCTTAGGTCTGTGCTGGTTTTCATGGGAAGCATCCCAGAGGCCGTCCGAGAGGGGCCCCCAGATTTAGTGCATTTGTTTTTGGTGCCTTTCTCCTTGTTCCTGCCAACAATCTTGTCTGCTCTTGACATCCCTCTGGCTTCTCACCCCCCCACCCTCCAGCCTGGGGATGGGGCCCCACCCGGTGGAGGTGGCGTGGTGCATGGAGAGGCGCCCTTTTTGCTTTTGGTCTCTCTTTTTATTTATTTGTTTTTTCATAGAGTTCAATTTGCCAACATATAGCATAACACCCAGTGCTCATCCCGCCAAGTGCCCCCCTCAGTACCCATCACCCAGGCACCCCAACCCCCCGCCTTTTGGTCTCTTGAGGTTGAAGCCCAGCTGGGAAATAATGAAGTAGGTGTTTATCCACGAGTTTATTTTTTTTAAAAGATTTTATTCATTTATTCATGATAGTCATACACACAGAGAGAGAGAGGCAGAGACACAGGCAAAGGGAGAAGCAGGCTCCATGCAGGGAGCCTGACCTGGGATTCGATCCCGGGTCTCCAGGATCGTGCCCTGGGCCAAAGGCAGGCGCCAAACTGCTGCGCCACCCAGGGATCCCTATCCACGAGTTTAAATACAAAGGTGTGCAGTGCAAAACAAAAGCAGTTACAACCACAAGACTTGGTGGGTGGCTGGCACCGGGCTCAGGCCAGGGGGTCGTGGGTCAGCCCGGCACTGGGGTGGGGACAGCAGTGTAGACCCCGTGGGCCCTGCTTTAAAGAGAAGCCGTGGGTGGGAGACCCTGGCTTGACCCGCGGGGACCTGAGCCTTTCCACATCCCTCCCCTTTCCGTCCTGCCTCCCAGCTGCGGCCAGAACAGAGGCAGAGTTTTCCATCAGCTTTGTTCTCCATGGAGGGCGACTCCCCGGCCTGCCCGCGGAAGGGACAGGACGGGGTTAGTGTCCCTGACGGTCTGGCCACGAAACCCCTCGGGTCCATCCTGCAGAGGCTGTGTCACTAGGTCTGGGAGGCTCCCAGAAACCACCTGTCTGTCGTAAGCACCTGCCAGGTGATTCTGACCCAGGTGGCGTGGAGGAGGGATGGCTCCCCACCTTAAGGACAGTGCTGAACAGGGGTGGCTTGTGTCTGTCCACCCCACACTTTGTACCCCAGGCAGCCACGTCCATCATCTCACACCCCGGGAACCCGGGCTCCACGGAGGATGGGGAATGGGAGGGCTGCCTTGTGGGGGCCCGGGGCTCTTAGCAAGAGATTGCTCGTTGTGGGGACGACTGGTTCGGGTCCCGCTGACATGTGGGGGACGGACAGATTTTCACTGCAAAATACCCAGAAATAGAAATATGTGCTTTCTCTCTGGACCTCAGGGGAAAGCTATTCGCCAGAAATAGAAAGCAAAGGCCAGTTTCCAAGAGTCGCAAAGAGGGGATTACAGAGATCCCGGCCTTTGAGTCCTGGGGTGGACGGGGACTTCAGAGGCCCGCGGCCTGGAGGAGAAACAAGCCTCAGCCTGTTCCCCGACAGGTCACCCCTTGTTTTCACGCAACGGTGGAGCATCTCGCCGCCGAAAGCTCGTGGCGAGGTCTGAAGCGGGTCGTGGCCAGAAAAGCGTTTCAGAATGTCATTAAAACAAGGGTGGGGGCCCAAGTATAACCTGCAACATAATTCATAATTCTTAGGGTCACGATTAAAATGTGCCCGTTCCCAGCTTGAGCGAAGCCGTCATGGGCAGGGAGGTGACCAAGTGTGGACTTCGGCTCCCATGTCCTGCGGTCACGAGCGTGGGCTTCTGGCCCCTGCGGCTTGGTCCTGCTAAGAGTCTCCCTGAGTTCTGGTTTCTTCATTTGCAGCATCGAGAAAAGGTTCCTTCCCTGAGGGATCGCGGCCTTACGTCTGATGCATAACAAGTGCTTGGCAAAAATAATGGCAAAAATTTGCCATTATTACCTGAAGACAGTATAATTCACTGAAAGAAGTCCAAGGAGATCAATACGAATTTTAAGCTGGTATGTTTTTCTATGAATGAGAAACGATCATCTTTAGGCTAAATAATAATAATAATAATAATAATAATAATAATAATAAAATTTAAATAAATAAATAAATAAATAAATAAATAAATAATGCCTTTTGGCTTGGTTTTCCAAAAAAAAAAAAAAAAAAAAAGAACCCCAAAACACAAACCCTCTTCCCAAATGTAAACAGGCAAATGAACTAGAGGAAATGTACAATTGTGGGTAGTCATTAAATTTCCAGGCCTCCCTCGGGACAGGGTGGAAGCCCATTGCTTCATCGCCCCAGCCCGTGGAGTCATTCAAGATGCCCTTCCTGGGACTGGACGATTTTCCACGTGTGACGTCTGCGGTGCTGTGAGGATGGTTCCCACTGGCCACCGAGCAATCTGAGGCTGGTGACTAGGTGACTGCTTTCTTTCCACATGGAAAAACCGCATCGAATGGCAGAGATCACAGCCCTGGAGTCCTCCGCACGTCACGATGTCAGAAGCATTTCCTACTTCATTTCCCCGGAGTCTGACCACAGCACCGTTGACCCTGTTGGAAACATGAGAGTCCATCTGATAGAACTCAAACGTTTCCCCAACCACGGCCATGGGATCGGTGGGCCAGCGCTGGCTGCATGGATGTTCCTTGTGCAAACCATGCCTGCTGCTCCCAGGATGAGTAGACGTTCGCTTTTGCACGGGCAACAAGTTGCCCTAAGGGTTGCTCACAGACAGTGTCATCTTGAGACAGGCTTCCTTTTCAGAATTTGATCAGGAATTCTAACTCTTTAGAGAAGAAAATTAAGTGGAGAAGTTGAGGTTCTCTTAAGTCCGATGAACAATTCCGGAACATTTCTAGGTAGTCAAATTATTGGACTGAAGAACTTACTTTGTTTTGTTTTTGTTTTTGTTTTTTAACAATTTAAGATCTTTCTTTTTTAAAAAAAATTTTTTTTATTTATTTATGATAGTCACAGAGAGAGAGAGAGAGAGAAGCAGAGACATAGGCAGAGGGAGAAGCAGGCTCCATTCACCGGGAGCCCGATGTGGGACTAGATCCCAGGTCTCCAGGATCACACCCTAGGCCAAAGGCAGGCACCAAACCATCACGCCACCCAGGGATCCCTGAAGAACTTACTCTGAAACGCAGTTAATACAATTTTCAGGGGATGTTTCTAACAATAGATAAAGCCCTGCAAGTTGGCTGCACAGACCAAAACCTGTAAAGTAGCAGGATTCACGTATACGTAGTTTTCTGGGTGAGCGGAAACAGGTAAATTAGAAAAATCATCATTTCCTTTCAAAATACCAACATTTGCTTTAAAAATGTTTGGAATGCCTTAGGTTTTGTTTTTTGTTTTTTGTTTTTTGTTTTTTTTTAGATTTTATTTGAGAAAGAGAGAGAGCATGAGGAGAGGGAGGGGTGGAGGGAAACACAGATGCCCCCACTGGGCAGAGAGCTCGACAAGGGGCTGGATCCCAGGACCCTGAGATCATGCCCTGAGCCGAAGGCAGACGCCCAACTGACTGAGCCACCGGGCGCCCCGAGTGGAAAACCTTTAAATAGTAACCTTGCTAAAGAATTCTAGATTACTTTGTTACCAATAGTATTTTGTTTATACAAATATGTGAGTTGCATATCTATGACGTAAAGATATATGAATTACAGGAACTATATTATATGAGTTACGTGAAAATCAGTAGTTCAGTCTAGCGTGGGTTTGTTGTAGACGGCAAATGTATCTGATGAGTGTTTTGCTTGCCTTCCTAGAAAAAATCCAGTTCATTCAACATGTCCCCTCTAACATTTCCTGCATCCCTGAAGATCATCTCCCTGTTAATCTCAGGAAAAACTGAATTGTTTTGGTTCCTGTTATTATGATAACACTAATCATAAAACCTCACTTTTAAGCGCATTTGATACAGACCGAGAAGAGATTTCGCAGGACGGGCACATGGACAGCAGACACCTCCAGCTGGCAGGCTGCATCCTTTCCTACCAAGTGGAACACTCCATCGCTCCATGATGACTTTTCCTGGGAAAATAGAGTCCTGGCCCTAGATCAGGATTCACCTGCAACACGCAGCAGGAAAATCCCCAGAGATGCTCCGCCAAGGGTCACAGGTGAGCTCTGCACCGCTTCGGAAGAGCCCCACCCCTGGGACCCAAGGCCATCAGCGGTGCCACCTTCTACGTCACCCTGCAAGTCTATGGCTCGTGCACTCATCCACCCCCCTCTGTGTTCACGCAGCTGGCGTTTCCTAAGCAACTTCTCTGCCAAGCCTGGTACCAAGTTAGCACCGGATCATTCCTTTCTGTTCCTTGCGACACCACCAAGCCTGAGGAGATCCTTGCTGGGCACCTGCAGGCCGGAGTGGGCTGTTCTGTGGCCACTTAGTGACCTACTGTGGGCCAGCCGGGTCAGCAAACATAGCTTTCCCCCAATGTCTCCATCCTGTCTGGACAGACATTCCTTGGGTCCTTGGGTCCCCCAGAGGTGGCCGACAAGGTCCTCTACGTGTCGGATGGGCCTTGTCATGCGGCCTCCAGACTATTTGTCCCCCCAGTGAGGACAGCTCGGGAGGAGACATAGCTGTTACGGAAATGATGGTGCAGACCTGCAGGAGATGTGGTGCTATTGAGTGGACAATAGGAACCTGCCCCTCCTGGTGATTTGGGTGCCGGGGGACACAGCCACGCGGCTGCCAGGAGCCTTTAGACACGCGTCTTGATGTGGCCGTTTTGACACAATGGAGGCAGGGTTTCATGATGCTAGGACCCCGTGTGCATGGGGTAGACTAGACTTCAGAGACACTCTTAAGTGGCTAATTTATCTTGTATTTCCAAAACAAGGGGCAGACTTTATCTCACCCACTTATCTTAACAATTGTTACTGCTTCCCCCACCCCATTGCCTTATTTTACTATTTTATTTTAAGCCACTTTATTGGCATATCTTCGACATAGGAAAAGTGTATGTATTTAGGGTGTACTGTGTGATGCTTTGACATCGGTTCGCACCCTGACATGAGCACCACGGTCACACTACCCATCACCTCTGCCCAGCTGGCATGGGTGCACGTGTGTGGACATTCAGGATCTTAATTCTTAAATCTTAGAGAACTTTCAGGTACACAATCCGGTATCGCTAACCATCGTCTTCACTCTGTAGCATCTCCAGGACTCTTTCCTCCGGCATTACTGGAACTTTGTGCCCTTTGGCCAACATCTCCCCATTTCCCCCCTACCCTATTTTTTAGATAAATGACCAGAAAAGCTACAAGATATTCCAGACCTTGCACAAAGTCTCAATGTTAATTAAGCCTTGGAGCTGCCAAAGTCCTTCTTTTATTATTTTTTTAAGATTTTATTCATTCATGGGAGACACACAGAGAGAGGCAGAGACACAGGCAGAGGGAGAAGCAGGCTCCCTGCGGGGAGCCCGTTGCGGAACTCGATCCCGGGACCCCGGGGTCATGACCCGAGCCGGAGGCAGACGCTCCACCGCTGAGCCCCCCGTGTGTCCCAAAGTCCTTGTTTTAACACAGTGTAAAGGGAAGTAATGGGAAAACAGTCTCCCGGTTTTTATCCCAATCTCTACCCTATCCAGCCCATACATATAAAAGCATTTTTGTGAAAGAAAAAACAGAAAACAAAAACCAAAAGCACTTGCAGAGGACAGCCTGGGCAGACCAGCGGGATCCCCGGCAGCAAGGCACGGGCAGCACCACAGCACCCATGACGCATTGCTGGGAGCACCCGCCGCCCTTTCTCCCCAGCGCCCTTGTCAGTGCGGCGGCACTGGAAGCGGGTGGGGGTGTTGAGGCCACGCCGACCGGCCGAAGCTGCGAGGCAGGGCTCCCCACACCCCGCCCGGGAGCCCGTAGTCTAGTGTTGCCAGCGCACAGCAGGCCGCCTGCCGCTTGCTCGCCCCGTGATCCTCAGCTAATCACGGGACGGGCCCTGCCGTGACCCCGGGCCCAGCAGTGACCCCGTCCCCCGCCCCAGCTTCTGGGCTGCCGCCACCAGGGACCGCAGACTGGGGTTTAAATTCCAGTTCTGAAGGCCAGGGGCGTGCGCTCGAGGGGCCAGCGAGCTCGGTCCCCTCTGAGGGCCGCGAGGAAGGATCTGTCGCGGGCCCCTGTCGCTGGCTCATAGCTCATCACAAAATATCCCCTCTGAGTGTTGGGCTCTCTGCCCAAATGCCCCCTTTTTATCAGGACACCGGTGTTACAGACTAGCGGCTGTGTCCCTCCAAAATTCACGTGTTGAAGCCCCAACCCCCTGTGTGACTGTATTTGGAGATGGCTCCTCTCAGAAAGTAACCACAGGTAAATGGGGTCGTGGGGGTGGGGCCCTGATCCCATAGGATGAGTGTCCCTCTAAGAAGGGACACCAGAGCTCGCTCCCTGTCTCTGCACCCACACACATGCATGCACACAGAGGAAAAGCCGTGTGAGCACACGGCAGGAAGGCCGCCGCCTGCAAGCTGGGAAGACAGCCTTCCGGGAAACCAAGTCAGCCAGCACCTTAATCTTACGCTCGCACTTTCCGGAAGCGTGACAAATGCACTCCGGCCGTGTAAGCCCCCCGCCTTCGTCGTGGTAGGGCGTCACGCAGCCCCGGGAAACGACGGGGCTGGTCATGTTGGATTGGGGTCTACTCCAACGGCCTCATTTGAACTTGACTCCCTCTGCAGAGACTCATTCTCCAAATCAGGTCACGTTCTGAGGGCCTGGAGGTCGGGCCTCCAACCTACGAGTGTAAGGGGACAGTTCAGCCTGGAGCCTAGTGTGGGAGCTAAGAGTACTACCTGCAGGCTTGTGTTGAATATTCACATGCACATCGAGCCCCTGACATGGGATGGGCCCCCTTGGCACTGGCTTCCATTACACCAGCAGCCCATCAGCACCCAGCCCTTGCTCTTAATGAAGCCTCCAGCGCCTTCGTCTCTGCTTCCTCACCTGGTGGGAGGTTGGCAGCGGAGATCAGCTGGTCTGCACCCCCCCGAGGAGGCCGGCTACCCAGACCACCCCGGGAGGGGTGCGCGCAGAACCCTCGTGGGCACCGTGTGCAGCCTGGCACAGGCCTGCTGCCCGTGGTCAATGCCCTGGGAGTGTGGGACTCCCCCTGCATACCTCTGTTTCTTCTCTTATTTACTTTTTAAGATTATGGTAAAAAAAAAAAAAATCCGTAACATAAATTTACCATTTTAACCATCTTTATTTTTTTTTTTAAAGATTTTATTTATTTATTTATGATAGAGAGAGAGAGGAAGAGACGCAGGTGGAGGGAGAAGCAGGCTCCATGCAGGGAGCCCAACGCGGGACTCGATCCTGGGACTCCAGGATCACGCCCTGGGCCAAAGGCAGGCGCTAAACCGCTGCGCCACCCAGGGATCCCTTAACCATCTTTAAAAGTGTACGGTTCAGAGGCTTTCAGTGCATTTGCACTGTTGGTCGGCCATCACCTCCGTCCACCGCCAGAACGTGTCCTTTTCCCCAAACTGACCCTCTGTCCCCCTTAGACACTGGCCCTGCACCCCCCTCCACCAGCCGCTGGAAACAGCTCTATCAGCGTGGCTGCTCTGGGGATGTCGCGGAAGGGCCCCACGCGGCCCTGGCCCTTCCAGGCCCTGTCGCCTGCACTAACGTTGCGCCGCCGCAGCAGCAGGAGCGGGGGACCTTTCTTTTCCGAGGCTCGTCCCTACCCTGTTGGTCGGCTCCAGCACATTCCGTTTGTCCTTCCCTCCTGGATGCACACTTGGGTTGTTTCTACGCCTGGGCCGTTGTTGCCTTTTTGAGGACCTTGGTCACCCCCACCCCGGCCCGCGTGCCGTAGGGCATTTCCTCCTGCTCACAAGTCCTCGTGTGTCCTCACGAGAGCTGTCCTTTGCAATCAGTGTCTTTTCCCGAAGACTTACTTCAGCTCATGCAACTGGAAAAAGAGTAAAAACCAAAGGCAGGATAAGCATGCCGTGGGCACGGGGGGTTGTCTGCGGCAGGAGGGGCGCAGGCCACGGGTGACGACCGGCCCTCGGGGGAAGCGCGGCTCCCTGGGGTCCCTGCGTCCTATTTTAGACATCGGGTAGGAACGCTGTGGCAGGGGAACGCGGTCTCCAGCCCGGGAGATTGCCACAGGGCTCCGAGGCAGGCTGCGGGCAGGGGAATGACTGGCGTGGCCGAGGATCGCCTAGTTTTGTTTCAGGACACGACCCTGGCTTTTTCTCGAGAGGCAAAGAGCCACCCCCCATGCTGGCTGGCAGGCGGGAGGGGAGCAGGGCCGCGGTGAGCCCCTCGGGGCTGCCCTTCCCCTCTCTCCCTCCAGCACGCCCTCCGTGTCTCCGTCTGGGGCCTGTTCCTGACTCGACGCGGGCGCCCCAAAGCCAGGGAGACTGATGGGGCCAGCCAGATAGAACTCATCTTGTCAAACAGATTTTTTAAAATATTTTATTTATTTATTTGAGAAAGAGAGAGAGAGAGAGAGAGACCACAAGTGGGCAGAGGGGCAGGCAGGGGGAGAGGGAGATGCAGACTCCCCGCTGAGCAGGGAGCCTGATGTGCTTGATCCCAGGACCCAGGGTCATGACCTGAGCCGAAGGCAGACGCTTGACCCTCTGGGCCACCCAGGCCCCCCTCCCCCCCAAAGAGAGTTTTCACACCAGCTCCATCTGGATGTCCTCGCTCTTGTGCCAATAGACACTGTCATCACCACGATCAAATGACTGTTCTTGGGACCCGACTCAATTCGTAATTGGGGGTGCACCAGCCAAGGGGACCCTGATGACCGGGGAAAGCCGATGTCTCCACCCGACCTGGCTTTTGTTTAACCGAACTTCATTCATTCAATCAACAAGCACGCGTCCGACTCCTTTCCTGTCTCGGGAGCTGTGCCAGCCTCCCGCGGGTGTGACAGCCGGGTCCCTGCCCTCGGGGGCTATGTCTTGTCCACGGCAAGCGGGGGGCGCGTGGATGAGAGCCTACTTGGGTGTCCACTGTTCGAGTGCTCCTGAGGCCAGGCCCCTCACCTCTTTCCTCTCTGGGGGTCTGCCTTCCTCCTCGGCCATTCACACCTGGCATGCCCTGGCCTTGTCGGGGTAACAGGAGCCACCCCTCCAGAATCCCAGAGTCCGATATGTGCGTCGCCCTCGGCTTGCCCCCTCCAGCGCCCCCGGCCATCCCCATCCTCAGGCGCTGGGGCCCTGTCCCTGCTGCAGCCCCGTCACCCCGATTCCCTGCCCACCCTCCAGCGTGGGGGCACCGCGCACCGCCTCGTGCGCACCTGCAGCCCCCCCGCCACGCCCCGCTTTGCCCCTCGGCAAAGGCCAGGCCCCGGAGCAGCCCACCTTGCCGTGGGTGGCACACGGCACTGCCCGGTGGCCGTCGTCCTCACCTCAGGCCTCACAGTGCCCCTTGCGCTGCGTCCCCCGAGGGGTGCACTGGGACGCCCCCCTCCGGGCCGCGCAGACAGCAATAAACACGCGACCGTGAAAGCGAAGGGGAGACTCGGTGCAGACACCGGGGCTGTCCGGGGACGCCGGGGGCTCCCCTTCCGTGAGCCGTGGCCGTGGACTGCCCTGACCCAATTCTTGGGGTGCTCTGCGGAAGCACCGCCGCTGCCCCGATACAAGCCTCGCTCTTCCTCAGTTGCTCGGCATCACATCCTTGTTGTCCTGAAGGCGTGACTTTCCCCTTCGTTGGGGGGGGCTGAGCGACACGGGGACAAATACACGGGGGGCATTGCTGGGATATACAGGAGCTCTATCTTTAGTTTTTGGGGGGAACCTCCACGCAAAAAAACAATATTTTCTTTTCCGGAGTGGCCGCACCAATTCACATTCCCATCAACGGGGCACAGGGGTTCCTTCTCCGCGTCCCGTCAGCACCTGTAACTTCTCGTGTTTTCCATACGATCCACGCTGAGCGTGAGGCCAGACCTCACGTGCTTTGACTTGCCTTCCCCTGGTGAGGAGGGGTGCTGGGCGTCTTTTCACGGACGTGTTGGCTGTCCGCAGGCCTTCTTTGGAAAAAATGCCTATTTACATCTGCCCATTTTTAATTTCTTTCTTTCTTTCTTTCTTTCTTTCTTTCTTTCTTTCTTTCTTTCTTTCTTTTTCTTTCTTTCTCTGTCTTTTTCTCTTTTTCTTTCTTTTTTCTGTCTTCCTTCCTTCTTTCCTTTTTCTCTTTCTTTCTTTCTCTTTTCTCTTTCTTTCTCTTTCTGTCTTTTTCTATTTCTTTCTTTCTTTCTGTATTTGTCTTTCTTCCTTCCTTTCCTTTCTTCCTTCCTTCCCTCCTTCTTTCCTATTTCTTTCTCTTTCTTTCTCTGTCTTCTCTTTTTCTTTCTTTCTTTCTTCTTTCTTTCTTTCTTTCTTTCTTTCTTTCTTTCTTTTCTTCTTTCTTTTTCCTTCCTTCCTTCCTTTCTTCACTTCCTTTGTACCTTCACTTCCTTCCTTTTTCTTTCTTTCTTTCTTTCTTTCTTTCTTTCTTTCTTCTTTCTTTCTCTTTCTTTTTTTCTTTCTTTCTTTCTTTCTTTCTTTCTTTCTTTCTTTCTTTCTTTTTCTTTCTCTTTTTTTTTTTCTTTTCCAGTCACTACTATTTATTATGAATCTAATACATCAAGCACCATGGTAGGCGTCCTAGTTCTGTGATCTCAAAATTGCTGACAGCCTCGCGGCAGGGCAGGTGTTGATGACACCCACCTTGTGGAAGAGGAGGTTCAGGCCCAAGGGAGGTAACCTGGCCACGGCCCTCACCAGAGAGCTGAGAACTTGGTCTGCTCCCCGCCACCCTCACTGCCTCCCCCACCCCCACCTCCGCCCAAGGAGGTCTCTGCTGCTCACTGACTTGTGTTATTTTCCACCCTGCATTTATACATATTATGTAAATGTTTTAAAAATTAGCATCTTTCTGTGAGATGGCAAAAGTAGAAGAAAGCATCTTGGAAACAGCGAAGTGTTTGCAAGGATGATATTGCAAACGGCTTCATTACAGCTGATCCCACAAAGGCTGACGGTTCCTGTTATTGGGATGCAGTAAACAGGTTCTAGAATTGGGTTTTTTCTTCCTTTTTCTGCATAAGGACTGACTTGTGGACAGGATGGAAAGGAAAGGAAGAAGGGACTTCTCTGAGCAGCTGCCCAGGCAGGGGCTGTCCACGGTGTGTACAGCACGTACCTGTGCTCCACCCAGACAGAAACCAACCCCCGAAACACAACTTGTTAAAGAAATAAATGGGAAACGAATGACTAAAATGGTACAACTGACCAGAGTCATTGCAACTTTTTTTTTTTTTTTGAGGCGTTGCTTCTGAAGGGGTCTTGACCCTAATTGTCAATCAGATGCTACTGCCTCAGTTCCCTCTTCCACGGGACTAACCCAGAGGGCTCCTTTAACTCAAGACTCTGGAAGGCTGCTGCCAGCACTTGGTGAGGACTGCCCAGCCTGCCCTCCCGGAGGAGACCCGTATGCTGCTTAAAGGAAATTATGAAAATACTCATGTGCAAAAAACCCATAGCTGGATATTGGATTATTTTGCCTCAACCCTCTCCCCACTGCGCGGGTCACACGGGGGTCATCTGTCTACACCGCCTTCATAACTCCTACAGGAATGGAACAAGAAGGGAAGGAGTCCCCATTTCTAAGGCAAAGCCTACAGAAGTGAAAGCAGAGAGCCCGTGGCAGAGAAGGGGTGAGGGCATCACACCCGTGGAGGACGCGTAGGGGTCGGAAGGCCCGACCCAGGGCACCCTTGGGGGAGTGAAGGATTGTCTGTGCGCAGAGGGCAGCGCCTCAGGCCGTGGCGAACTCAGCCCAAGTCGGAGCAGGAAGAGGAGCAGCCGGGCTGCGGGCGACAGAGGGCTCGAGCGTGTGGCCTTTGGGGGACCCCGGGATGGGCAGCTCTGTGGGAGCCAGCGAGGGGCTCTGTATGGGAAAAGGGTGACAGGGCTCTGATCCCGGGCTCACCCTGACTCCTGTGACCTTGGGTTGGGCAGGACCGTCCCCTCCTTCCGCCCTTCAGCCTAGAAAGGAGAGGGTTGGGCTCCGTGGCCTCTCGTTTCTTCTCAGTGTCAGCCCGAGGCCCCCCTGCTTGGGAGAGTCCCCAGGGTTGGAGACAGAGGCAGGGGCTGAGCCGGAGGTGGGGAGGCCGGGGAAGGGGGCAGGGGCCCGGGGAAAGGCCTAGGGCAAGATTTCTTCCTGGTGGACTCTCGGACAAGCCAGGGATCTTAGGGGAAGCATCTGGAGGGAGAGAAGCGGGGTCACTGGGGGAGGGAGGGAGGGGGGAAGGAGGGGGGAGGGAGGGGTGAAGTAAGTGCCAGGGTGGGAGCCGGGTTTGGGGTCTTCCTAAGGAGGAGGGACAGGAGAGAGAGGAGAGGATGAGCGAAAATTCAAACCCTTTGTAGTGGGAAGACACGGGGAGCTGAGGGGGTTCTACACAGACCCGTTCTATCCTCAGGGCAGAGGAAGGTGTTGGGGTGAACGTCCTGGGCCACGTCCTAGGGTCTGATGGGAGGTGGATCAAGCATTTTCGAAAAAGCACCAAGATCCTCACTTGGAATCAAGAAGGTGAACTTATAGTGAGCTTGGTCTCTGCTCTGCTGGTTTTCCCCAGGAGCCTAGGCGACGGTGCCGATGGCCGAGCGGAAGGCCCGTGTTGCTGTCACCTGTCCTGCATGTTGAGTCAGCTGGGCCCCCGGTGGCCCGGAAGAGGCGGGGGATGGGGGGGAGGGATGGGGACGGGGGAGGACGGGCCCCTGGGTAGCATGTGCTGCCCACCCCCACCCCCGCCGAGCCCCGAGCCCCCGGGCTGGGCCACCACCAGCCCACAGGGACCTTCAGTTGGCAGCAGGGTCACGGTTTCCTCACTCTGAGCGCCTCATGAAGGAGGAACAGTTTAGGCTCCTTCCCATTTCACTGCAGAGACAAAGGCATTAAAAAACTAGGGGATCCCTGGGTGGCTCAGCGGTTTAGCACCTGCCTTTGGCCCAGGGTGTGATCCTGGAGTCCCGGGATCGAGTCCCATGTCAGGCTCCCTGCATGGAGCCTGCTTCTCCCTCTGCCTGTGACTCTGCCTCTCTCTCTCTCTCTCTCTCTCGATCTCTGTGTGTGTGTGTATGTGTCTCTCATGAATAAATAAATAAAATATTTTATAAAAATTGTCTTATTCAGTGAACATGTACTGAGGACCTGGGCACGGCATAAGCCCTGGGGGTGCAGGGGTGCAGGGCCCTCGGGGTCCCTGGTGCCAGAAGCTTCTGGGGAGAGGGGGCCCCACAACGGTCATCTGTGCAGCAAAACAGCTCACAGACGGCAGGACCTTCTTAAACCCGCTGCCCTGAGTGCCCGGCCCTGGATCCTGGCGGAGCAGGAGCGTATTTAAGGAGTCGGCGTGATTTTCAGCGGCAGCGCTTCGCCCCCAGCTGGGCTGGGGCCCGTGCTTGTGCCACGTTCTGTTTGATCAGAATGCGTCAGGTGCAGTGGCTTTGACCCGTGTCCCGCTTTCAGCTCCACCCTCTGGGCCAAAAGGGTAGAGGCTGTTGGGGGGAAACGGACCATCGAGGGTGAGTCAGCACCTTAGAAGACGCTGCTCAGCCCCCAGGTCCTTTGGCCTCTTGCTGACTCAGAGCCTTTTCAAAGGTTCCAGAACTGGCTGTAGACGGAAGGAACGCACTTGCAGGCCTCGCCTTGCCAGCAAGCAGGGGACAGCGGGCGGTGCCCGGGCTGGCAGGTGTGCGCCCCGGAGCTCTTCCCCGGGGTGGGGGGGGGGAGTTCCTCCCAGGGCCGAGGATGTCTCTCAGGGTGTGATGCTGGAACCATCCCAGGTCCCGACCGAGGGGGACAGAGGCGCTGCCTAGACCTGAGTCCTTCCTGACGGCCCCGCAGGGCCGTGTGTCCCCTGGGGTCCTCGGGCCCCGAGGAAGGGCAAGGAGGTGCTGCCGTGGCCCTCGCCAAACACGGGCCGCGGCACTTTCCCGGGCCTGTTCTGGGGGCTGCTTCGTGTTCGCGGGGGTTTCCTTGGCTGTCACACAACACCGCTCGCCTGGGTTAACCAACTGGTCAACACGTGTCACAAAAAGAGGCCAGAGGAGGGAAGGGCAAGAATCTAGAGGCAAAACCCCAAGGCAAAGCCCACGGCCCCGCGAGAGGCCCTGGCTGTGCTGGCTTGTCTGGCCACGAGTCCAACACTCACCCTCCGGCCCTCCCAGGCCTCCTCCCCCAGGAAGCCTTCCTGCTGTTCTCCACTTTGTCACCAGCACTCTTTCCCCTCCAGGACACGTCCTCCATGCCAATGAGCCAGATCTGTCCTTCTGATCTGTTTTTATGTTTCTCGAGAAGGTAAACCCCGTTTCCAAGGGCCCCGCTCCCGAGCCAGTGGAGGGAACGTTTCCTAAAGTCAAGGATATCCTTGTTTCCTTGTTTTGTTTCCTTAAGAGAGTTAATTTTTTAGAGCCTTTAGAGGTCCGTAGCCAAATCGAGAAGACAGTGCAGAGATTTCCCACATACCCGCTTTCACAGCCTCCCCCACCACCCGCGTCCTGAACCAGAGGGGTTTGTTTGTTACGATCGATGAACCTGCGTGGACACGTCACCATCACCCGGAGTCCCTGGTGTGCATTCGCGTCCACTGTCGGCGTTGCACACTCCTTGGGTTTGCACAAAGGCATGAAGACACCTACCCCCCATCATGGTATCATGCAGAGCAGTCTCGCTGCCCTAAAACCCCTCTGCACTGGGTCTACTTACTCCTCGTTTCCCCCGACCCCGGGCAGCCTCTGCTCTCTTTGCCGTCTCCATCGTTTTACCTTTCCCGGACTGTCACAGAGGTGGGGTCACGCGGTGCGTGGCCTTCTCAGACTGGCTTCTTTCCCGCAGTGACCTGTAGTTAGGGTTCCTCTGTGTCTTCTCATGACCCGACCGCTCACCTCCCTTCAGCGGGAATACTCCTCCCCTGTCTGGATGGGCCGCTGTTTCTGTGTCCGTCACCTCCCGAAGGACATCTTGGCTGCATCCAAGTTTGGGCAACTGTGGGCAAAGCTCCTATAAATACCCACGCACAGATTTTCGTGTGGACGTAAGCTGAAAACCCCTTTGGGTACGTTCCAAGGAGCGCAACTGCTGGGTGGCGCGGTGAGAAGGTGTGTAATCTGTAAGAAGCTGCCCACTGCTCGTCCGGGGTGGCGGCCCGTTCCGCAGCCCCCCCACCCGCCGGGCTGAGCCCTCCTGTGGCTCCGACGGCCTCCCCAGCACCGGGTGTGGCCACGGCTTCCAGATTTCGGCCGCGCTCGCGGGTGGGGAGGGCTGTCTCCTGGATTTCAGCTGCATTCCCCTGACGACATGAGACATGGAGCATCTTTTCACGTGGCTTATTTGCCATCAGGACAGCATCTTCCCCACACAAAGGCAGATGCAACGACAGAGTTGCCCTGGGCCGTCACCGGGACCTGGATATTGGCCGTGTTCTCAAATTCTCTATTCCTGAAATTAGTACAAGAGCTTCCTGAAGACAGAGGTTGTACCTCCTGCCTAGGTAGCAGCTTGGGCCCGAATATTCTAGGCCGTGTCTGCTTGGGTGGTCACAGACTACTTCACCAACCTGAGCCTCAAGCTCCTCATCTGGGAAACGGGAGCATAATAGGACCTACTTTAGAGAGCTTGCTAAGAATAGACACACCGTAGCTCAGAGCCCGGCACGTGGGCCACACTCAGGAAGGATGAGCTGATGGCAACAATGACGACTTGCTTTTTGGAAGAACACCTAAATTCTGTGAGTTCAAAGAAGAGCTGAGCCGAGCCAGGGCAGCCGATACCATTCTCCGATACCAAGAAACGTGAAGCCGGCAAGTGGGGTGATTTCTTGCATTGTTTTCTTACGAATATTTTTTTCCTAAAAGAGGCGGCCTAGGAGCGTTTGGGTAATGGGTGGCTAGAAAAGGTTAAAACAAACAAACAAACAAAAAAACACGCCATGGTGGCAGCTCACCGCAGTCTAACTCCCAAAGTGAGCGTTTGCTGGAAAAACACAAGTTATAATTTCAGAATTAAATTCAGAGAGCAAGAGAAATTAAGCTAATTTTGGGACTTCACCCCGGGAGTCAAGCTGAAATGTCAGCAGAGGGGTCAGCTGGTTAATGGAAGTCGGGTTCCTGTGGCTCTTACTCACTTTCTCGACTCTGCTCAAGGCCAGGCCTGGCCTGGCCTCCTTCCTCACACCATTAACACGACAATTAATGAAGTGCTGGACCAGGCCCAGACGAAACACTTGTTTAGAGCACTTCCTCTCTACTTCACCGGCACAAACATCTATTCTGGGTTTGGGCTGTTTTCCAAGCTGGGTTACATGATGATAAACAAGTTTTTTTTTGTTGTTGTTATTTTTTAGGTTTTTTTGGTAAGTGAAATTTTAACCGGGCACTTCACAAAACACAATTAAGAGAAAGTTATTTGGAGAAACCATTGAGCGGAAAAGTTAGAGACGTTAGGAATTGCAAGTGGTTATAAAAATGTTTTCCACTAAGCTCTGTTTATTCCTTGGCATTTGAAAAGACCTGCTGGGACACGTTTCTGACCAGCAGTATGCATTTCCCACAGATTTGGGGGCTTTCTTATATAGACCATCAATAATTATCTATCTTCTTTTAAGGATAAAAATGGAAAGTGAAAAGTTCAAGAAATCAATTAGCTGGCTTGAATCTGCTGAGAAATTCAGAACAACGTTCATGGCCGAATTTTACGAAGTAAATCAACATAATATGAAGAAGTAAATTAACCCAGAATGACACAATGAAAGGATAGTTCCCATGTAACCTCATAAATTTCCTGCTTGATGGATTTCAAGTCTCTGATTTCTAATAAAATTCTCATGAGAACATAGTATTACTCCATAAAAACTCCTGAACTCTCCCCATGAGAAACGGCTGGTTTATAAGGGCACACGGGTTCATGGCTGTAGTTTATTTATTAAAAATTTCTCAGTAAATATATCACGGTCCAGCGGATAGCGCCCCACAATTACTGGGAGGCTGTGTATCATTTCTCCTGTCCCCAAGTATGAAGAAAAACAAGAAGAAGCACCTCAGGAACTCTCTAAACCAGGAAAAAAACAAACAAAAAAACCCCCCAAGAAACCCTGTAACCTTTTTTCTTTCTAGGAGAAAGTTCTATGTGAGCTGCTCCTTGATGTTACCTTTGGCCCAAAAAGGTCCCATAGGATTTTCACGTTTGCCTTAGCAAAGTCTGACCGTGCCCGTCAGATGGTTGACAGTGAGCCCCGAAAGATGCGGGACGGAGGCTTGGTGTCATCGTTGTCCCTACCGTGGGACATGCCTTCCGGCAGAGGACAGTGCAGGCAAAAGCTGCCGATGGGGTATGGTAAGTTTTGAGGGACTCACACATCTCGGAGGAAAGTTGTGTCATTACATGTAGTCACAAAGACCAGGAGTTCATGGCTTACTCACATCTCTTCACGTATCTGCCACCTGGAAAAATAATCTTCACTACACGCTGTGTTTGTAATCTGTGTCAAATACTTGGCCAAAAGCACGTTGGGTCTTAGCCTACTTGATTTGACACACAATCCTAATATGTCGGCTGTCACTGTCACCCCTGCTGTAGAGACGGAGACTTTACCCAGGAAGGTGAAGTCATGGACCTCACCAGGAAGGGAGCAGGGATTCCAACCCAGGGAAGCTGCTGAATGTCAGTGCGCTACCCACCAGCCTGGGCCTCCACGGTGCACTACCCACCAGCCTGGGCCTCCACGGTGCACTACCCACCAGCCTGGGCCTCCACGGTGCGCTACCCACCAGCCTGGGCCTCCACAGTGCGCTACCCACCAGCCTGGGCCTCCACAGTGCGCTACCCACCAGCCTGGGTCTCCAGCTACCCACCAGCCTGGGCCTCCACAGTGCACTACCCACCAACCTGAGCCTCCCGCCAGCCTAGGCCTCCACAGTGCGCTACCCACTGGCCTGGGCCTCCAGCTACTCACCGGCCTGGGCCTCCACGGTGTGCTACCCATCAGCCTGGGTCTCCAGCTACCCACCAGCCTGAGCTTCCATGGTGTGCTACCCACTGGCCTGGGCCTCCAGCTACCCACCAGTCTGGGCCTCCACGGTGCACTACCCACCAGCCTGGGCCTCCACGGTGTGCTACCCACCGGCCTGGGCCTCCACGGTGCACTACCCACCAGCCTGGGCCTCCACGGTGTGCTACCCACCGGCCTGGGCTTCCACGGTGCACTACCCATTGGCCTGGGCCTCCAGCTACCCAGCAGCCTGGGCCTCCACGGAGATGCCTCCTTACCCCCAAGGAGGATGGTGTGACTCCTGAGGGCTTTTCAAGATTGTATCCTATTCACCCAGGATTCTCTTCCAACGATCCTCGAGTTCCCAGCCAACATTCGCGAAGCACCTGTGATGAGTTAATGGAACCTGTTCATGATGTGCCACGTCCGATCTTCCGGGCGAGCCTACAGAGGAGATGAAGCCTCTGCCTCTCGTGTAACCCTCTTCTGCTGGGCTCCATACCCAAGAGCTGGACTTCATGTTTCCAGCACCTGGCACTGACAGGTGCTTGATCTATTGTTTCGATAGGAATTAAGTTTTGGTCCATTGCTGAGAAGAGAGCATAATTAAGATGGTTGTTGTTGTTGTTTTTTGATAGACTATTTTTTAGGGCAGTTTTAGATTCACAGCAAGATTGAGGAACAGTCCAGAGACTTCCCACGTCCCCTGTCCCCACCATGCACAACCTCACTCGCTCTCCACATCCCTGCCAGATAGTGCCGTGTTACCACTGATGAACCTACACCGACTCATCACCATCACCCGAGTCCAGAGTTTCCATCAGGGCAGGACAACTCTTGACGTCGTCATTCTACGGGTCTAGACAAAGGTCTAATGCTGTGGATCCACCATATAGTATCATACGGAAGAGTTTCGTTGCCCTAAACGTCCTCTGTGCTCGGCCTGTTAACTCCTCCCCACCCGACCCCTGGCAGCCCGTGATCTTTTTACTGTCTCCATAGTTTTGCCTTTTCTAGAATGTCCTGTAGTTGGAATCACACAGTGTGTGGCTTCTTCCTTCCACTTAGTGATTTGCTCTTCGGGTTCCCCTGTGTCTCCTCAGGGCTTGACGGCTCATTTGTCTTCAGCACCGTTGGCTAAGAAGAGCATAAGTCTCCCCTTGCAGAAATGGGAAGCACCCTCTAGCTCCGTGGACTTCAGACTAAACGTGGGAGCCAGAAACGCCCCAGAGCTGCAGGCACATTCCGGACTCCGCTGTCCCTAACGAGACATGGAAAATGACTTTTTGTCCTTAGTGGCAGCAGCAATGGGCACCTGATCCACAAGTTCCCACGATAATAATGCACCCCTGGGGCAGGTCACCCACCTGCAGGCCGCTGTCCCGCACGTCTGGAATTAAGACTGAGCACGCTGAGCTCCACGAGTTGAGGGGCCTGCAGGGTATTTCACAGACGCTGACTTCAAATTCAAGGGCACTGGCTATTGAAATTGGAAGTTCCTCGTACTCCGTTCCTGGGAAATGGATAACCGCGGTTTGGAGCACCTCATTATCTCAATCAACCCTTAAGCACAGGATTTCGACAAGGACAGGTTCCCGGCGGAAGGCCCCCAGCGCCCCGAGCGCCCGCAAGGCCAGGGTGCAGCCCCGGGGTGCTTGGGTGGGTGACTGGAGGTGAGGCGCTGACACCTGGAGGATGCTGCAGGGGGAGCATCTGCAGCGGAGCCTGGAGTGGCTGGAGGGGCCACAGCGCCACCTGCTGAGCACGCGGCCCTGCGTGCGGGGGTGGGGGGGGGCAGTGCACCTGCAGAGGCTGCGGCTGGGCTGCCCTGGGCCCGGCTCCGGGTCAGGGTCAGACCCCCCCTTCCCCCCCTGGGACCCCAAGTGCCTCGGGACTGTGAGGTGCACAGAACGCCTCCGCCTGCAGGATCAGCCAGGCCCACGGCCTCCCAGGGCGCTCAACTGTGCGCGCTGCAGGTTCCCACCCAGCATCCCTGGTTGTGGCCCAACAGGGTCACCTTGGGGGGAAGCGAGAGAAGAAGGCTCTTGGCCACTTACTTCAAACCCGAGTCGAAACCGAGCCAGACGGAGCTTTCGGCTGGCAGGCATTTAAGACAGATCGCCCCAAGATCCTGCAAGTTTCTAGCACCTTACAAGATGCACCTTGGACCTGTGTCCGTCCGCCTGACTCAGAGGAGCCCCGTTCCTTCCTGGCCACTGGGTGGAAATAGATATCGGCCCCCGGACTCTGAGACGTTTGAGGATGGGAGGTGGAGTCCGAGGGTCTCCGAAGCTTTGCTGCCCGCTCCGGGGCGGCTGGCATTTCGAGCAGCCGCCTCCGTGGTCCACAGCTACAGCTGATCCCCTCCGTGTTCCCAGAGCTTCTGGCGACGCGGGGGGCACAGGCGCCTGACACCATGTGGATTCCCATGTCATGTGCCACTCATCTAATCAGGGCCACTTTCTCGCCCTGTGAGGCCTGCAGGGCCTGGGAAGGGTCTCTGGCCCACCCTCTAGCCACCAAAGAGGTTTCTGCCTCTTGGGCCAAGCAAGGTCACGAGACCAAAGCAAGAGGCCCCCAAACGATGTTACGGCTTTGGAGCAACTACAGGGAAGCTTTTAGTGAAAACCAGCGTGCCTCTTCATCAGGATCCAGGACGCATCCGCTTGGGGACCAGTCAACACCCAGGACAGGGTGGAGGGGGCTCTCGTGGTCCGTGGCCCCAGGAGGCCTGTCAGACTGGGTGCAACTCTCCGGAGGTCGTCAGCGTGAGGGATGGAAAGGAACAGAAGGCTCCTGTCCGTGGGCAGGATGGCTCACCCTGCGCCTCGGTGGGCCTGAGTGAGAATCCTATAACCTAGCCAGGCCAACCTATGGTACCCCCTACAGGAGAGGAGCCTGAGGGTCAGGGAATTAGGGAAGGAGTCCAGATGGAGGCCCCGTCGAGTATCTCCCACCCGGTCCCCCCACCACGCTGCGTAGCTCCAGGTGCAGAGAGCCCAAAGCTCACGTCTGTGCCGGATGAAACTTCAGGTGTAAGGATCAAAAGAAAAAAAAGGGGGGGCAAATCTCTGTTCTTTTATCAAACATTCTGTCTTTTAAAGTGAGTTTAAGTGTTGCCTCTAAATGCACAATTATCAGGTCTACATGACATCCTCAGTTGACCTCGGTGGGTTGCTGTTTGTGTTTTCTTAGTTTCAGTTTAAAGAACACAGTAAGAACAAAAGTCCATAGTGTTTATTCCGTTCCTGGCCTCAGCTTCCCCCTCGCCCCCTCCGCCCCCACCCCAGCCTTGCCAATTTGTAAACAAATCAGAAAAATCCCCAATGGGCTGAAAACCTGTCCATGGTTTACTCCATCTGGAAAGAATTGTGCTCCACCAGGACTCAGACCCCGTTTATAATGGAAACCCTGACGGGCAATGTTGTGATTATAGCCTTGCCATAATGAATGGATCTGTGTGGTCAAAGTCACGGATTTTTCCATGGTATTTTTCCATGGGAGACTTCCTCCCTCAGAGATGTGAGCTTGAAATCTGGATTATAGCTTTGACTTTAGAGCAGGATCTCCCCTGGCATCGGGATACCTTGAAGTTGGTGATTATATGGACTCTGGTGATCATGATGGGCAAGGGGGGATCTTAGCCAAAATGATTTTTTGGCAAGATTGACGAGGACAGGGAGTAGGGATTTGGTGTCAGGAAACTTGTACCATCTCCCAGATTTTTAGCCAGGGAGGATGGTCTCTGCTCTCTGGGCTGGTGACTACGTTCAAGGACAAAAAGTGAATAGGGCTGAAGGGTATTAGGGTGACCAGCCATCCCAACTGGCCTGGGGGCTGTTTGGTGTCAGCCCTGAAATCCTGCATCGCAGAAAACCCTCCAGCCCTAGGGAAACCAGGATGGTTGGTCATCCTAAATAGTATGGAAAATTGAATTAAATTCAGGAGGGCAGAAAAGTACTAGCCTGTTTTACAGAGGTTTGAAGTACAATCCTTTCTTGATGCTTAAAATATCTAAGTATAATCAGCATTTAGCTGGAGAACATATTCAGGAAACAGCCAAAAAGAGCATTTGAATGTCCTGACTGTGCGGCACGATGTAATGTGAAAAACCACACCAACCACTATGATGCTGGCTAACAACTTCAGAGCTTAACCTCTCCTCCGGTTTTATTTTATTTTATTTTATTTTATTTTATTTTATTTTATTTTATTTTATTTTATTTTATTTATTTTAATTTTTCCTTTAGTCTTTTGGAGGCACAAGCAGAAGGAGGCACGGCACAGGGGTGTCGGCCCCCCCAGGAGGCTGCCGCCAAGGGTCCCGGCACCCCCGGCCTCTGCCCGGTATCTTGGCTGCTCTGCAAACACCTCTGGTCTCTGCAAGAGGGATGAGGGAGAGAAGGCACTCGGAGGCGAGTTTCTGGCCCGCGTCCACTGTTTCCCTCCCCCGGGCACACGTGGGGCACACGTGGGGCACACGTGGGGCACACGTGGGGCACACGTGGGGCACACGTGGGGCACACGGCCTTTGACCGGCAGCCTGAAGCAGAGCCCTTGGGGACCCCGGGCCCCGGAGGGAAGCCCAAGTGCTTGCTGCTTTAGGCCGCCCCCGTGTTTCTTCAGCACCCGTGGCTCGTGTGAACTTGCCTGCACCTCCTCAAATCGGGCCCCTCTGCAGGTGTAGCGCTCCACACGTGTTACAGAGCAGCTGTGACAAGGTGCTCCACACTTGCCCTTGTCCGAGGCTCCCTCCTGAGGTCATGGGAAGACATAAAGCTTCCATTCTCGCTGTTGTACTTTTGTAAACATCGAGCTATAACCGGACACACGTTATATCAGTTTCAGGTGCACATCACGGTGATTTGACGTTGGTCTCCGTTATGATCTCATCTGTCCCCACGCAGTCATACTTTGCAGATAGAAGGTGCAAGATAATGAGAAGCAGACGCATATTTAAGTGGCCACAGCCGGGAGGAGGGGGCACTCTTACAGAGACAAGGGCCAAGGGGAGCGCATGGTGGCGTCACTCTGCTCCCCACGGACGGGGCTCTGCACCTGCTGGGCCGCAGGAGCCTCTTCTGTACATGACTCGGTCGCATCCTCCCGTCCTTGGGCATAGGCAGCAGTAGGAGGAGAGCAGGGGCCAGGCGCTCGCTTCCTTGGGGCTGCCGGCCGGTCAACCCTGGTCACCCGGGTCACCCTGCAGCTGGCTGCGTCCTCGCCAGCAGCACAGAGGGGCTCTCCGGGGCCCAACAGACCCCCCCTCCTTCCACCTCCCCCCGGGGGGGGCAGATGCAGCCAGCTGGGGTGCCTCTCCTCGGTTTCCAGAACTCCACCCCACAACTTTTCAGCAGGACTCGCGATTCCCCTACGTGAGCAGGGGAGAGGCTCAGAAAAGCAGCGGGCACGTAACAGTCCCACGGACACCTGCTTCCAGAACGGCTTGTTCGGAGGGAGCCTGGCAGGCTCAGTCAGTGGAGTGTGCCACTTTGGATCTCGGGGGTCGTGAATTCGAGCCCCATGTCGGGGTGCAGTGATTACTTTAAAAAGCAAAATAAGAAGAAACGAAAGCAAAATGGGAATTCGGAAAACTTTGCTTATGGAAGTACAATCCTTGGCCATCCAGGAAAAAACTAGAAATTCGATTGCCCTCACTGGGAGTTTGCCTGTCACACGCCGCCCACCGGCTTACTCAGTCCCCAAGGCACATGCTGCCACAAGCAGCGTGCAATCGCTGCACAAACATGGGCATCGGCCCTAACTCCCTGCAGGTTCTGGAGAGCCTGGGTTTCCCAGCTCCTTAAGGATGCTGGGAGTCCCTTTCCTGCACCCCGTGTGGCTTCCTGGGGCACGAAGGAAGGGAAGCAGCCTTAAGTGAAGGAAACCATGTGGGCAGGTGCAACAGCAGACGGAAGAGAGAGACCCTTGGGGCCGAAAGCACAAGTGACGCGCGCCTTGAAGTTCTGGGGAGGGCGACTCGCGGAGGCAGTGCTGCCAACAGACTAGGTGCACAATGTGGTGCTGAGCTGAGCTAGCGGCTTTCAAGCTACTACTGAGGGGCGCCTGGGCGGCTCGGGCAGTGAAGTGTCGGCCTTCAGCTCAGGTCAGTCTCAGGGCCCTGCGATCGAGCCCTGCTCAGCGGGGCGCCTGCTTCTCCCTCTCCCAGCTCATTCTCTCTCTCTCTCAAATAAATAAATATTTTTTTAAAGCGATTACTTATATTCTAGGGAGAGATGCGTAGCCTCTGATGTCTGGGAGCTGGGCCGGTGCCCACAGTCAGGTCACGTCTTCTGTAGGAAGCACACGAGGTCGGAATACCTGCCGCAGACGAGGCCGTGCGGAGACGGAGGTAGGAAGCCCACACCCTCCGAGCCCTTTCTCCGACCGGTCCCTGGGCCACCTGCAGGGGTTCGCATCCCCTGGCTGAGAGGGGCCACGTGCGCCCCCCCCCCCCCCGGTGCTCTTGACCTCCAGGGCCTTGGTCCTTCCTTCTGTGTGTCTCGCTGGTGCCCCAAGGACCCTGACCGCAAAGACTGAGACAAGGGGTGTGTTGAGGTGGAACCGTCTGTCCAGTCGCTGATTCAAGGTAGCGAGGGCATTCGGTCCCTGCTGGGCTCCTGCACGGGGGGCGACAGGCCAGATATCCTGGCTCAGAGAAGCGCCTTCTCCTGCCCTGGGCAGAGTCCCCAAGGCTGCAACCCACGCCTTCCTGACAAAGAGCCTCCCCTTGAGCAAACCCTACTCAGCCCCCCCCGACCCTGAACTTCTCACCGAGGTCTCCTTCCACGTTTCTCTCTGCTTTGTCCAGGGTTAGCAAGAATCCTGCTAAGTCGACGTGAGTAGAAGCCTCGCGCTGGAGGTCCAACCACCGTGCGCACCTGGTCCAGCTCCCCGGGCCGTCCCCAGGTGATATGGGGCCCCTGGACTGCCGTCGCCCGAATCCTCTCTGGCTGCTTTAGCCAGAGCCTGGCCCTTACCCCTCAGGAGACTTCCACCCCCTGGCCCCTTCCCTGCTCCTTGGCCGTCAGGCCCCGACCGTCCACGCCGTACCCGGGACAGAGGCCCATGTGGGCTTTCCTCTTAACCCCTTACTGCAATAGTCCTTGGTAGCTTCTGCTTTTGAGGCTGTCCAGCTCTGGTTTCTCTCTAACACCCCTTCCCGGGCAGCGGCCTGGGGCTCCTAGGGCTACCTGCTGTCCCCAAAGTCCTGAGCCACTGTCTGCCATCCCTCATTGGCGTCCGTGGCCAGCAGCAGGCATGACGACAGCCTGGCCGCTCACTGAGAAATCTTCCTATGCAGCCTCTTGGGGCCTGAATAGTGTCCCTGGACCCAGAGGTGTTCGGTCAAGGCGGAAAAGACCACCCACCGGCAGCGCCCCGCCGTCCGTGTCTGCACGGCCTCCTGCGTCCGTGGGTTGGGACTGTGCTTTTCAAACTAGCTCAGAAGGAGGCCCACGGAGAGGACGGAAACGTCCGTCCTCAGGAACCCATTTCAGGGGAGAGCTGAGCTCACAGGGAGCCTCACACATGGACCAGAGCGGGGGTACCGTGTGGGGGTCAGGGGAGGAGAGGAGCCCCTTGACTCAGCTGCCGGCCGGCTGGCCTGGGGGAAGGAGGCCTGCATATTTAGCGAAAAAAAAAATTTAATTTTTTTTTCCTGCTAGAGGATTCTCAGGATATTTGCATTTTCACTTAGGCCGATGATTGTAAGCACCGCTTTCTCCTCTGCATCATCCTCCTACGAGGTTTCATGGAAGAATGCAGGGAGAAGACGTCTTCAAGAGGTTAATGACCACTCAGTGTCGGGAGAAGGGAGCAGTAGTAAGAAGCCGGATGGAAACGGAACCAGAGTTCTGCTCAGGCTTTGCCTTTGAGTTTCCTAGAAGCCACAGCAGCAAAAGTAAAGTGAAATAAAATAAAATAGGATCATACGGTTCCTAAGAGAAGCAGGCAACTTTGACCGGACGCCGCTCTGTGTGACCTCCCCCGACTCTGACGGGCGGGTGTGCCTGTGCACACGTGTGTGTGTGTTTGCAGGGGAGCTCACAAATGGCCTGGTCCAGTCCCTCGGGCTCCAGTTGTGCAAACCGAGGTGCAGAGGGGGATGCGCCGGGGGTGCGGGGGTCAGAGATGGGATTCTCGGGTCTCAAGGCCCAGCGGGTGGCCGGCCTGCTGTCCCACCGGCCCGGCCGGGCTCAGATGAAGACACCCGGCCAGGTGGTGAGCCGGGCCTCCAGCTGCAGCCCCGCGGGCAGGCTCACACTTGGGAGTGGACGTGAGGCAAGGCTGGTCTGCGGGCCACAGGCTCCGCTTTGGCAGTGACAGCGGTTTGGGAAGGTTCCGGTCCGTCGTGGGCTCCCGCTGCTCCCCACGCTCCGAGCTGCCTGGGGCTGTGCCCACGAAGCTTCTAGAGGGGCCCGGGCGGAGGATGGGACTGATGTCGGCCACGGCGGCAGGAAAGGGCCGAGGGGTCGGCCGAGGTGGGGACCGTGGCCTCCTGCCCGGCGTGCAGGTGTGCAGAGTGGCCTGCCTGCCTTCCTGCTGTGGGGACGGGCCCCCCTCGGCCGTGGCACTGAAGTCCCGCGTAGAGCCCTCCGGGCTCTGCGCTCCTGTCTGCGCCCCCGCAGCCCTGCCCTGCAGCGGAGAAGCCGCGCCGGCTCCCTCGCCCGGGCGGCCCTGCGTCGGGGCAGGTGGCAGCTTCTGGCCAGGTGCTTGGTCGTGCTTGTTGCCGGCCAGAGACGCGAAACTGGATGCTTCCAGCAGGTCGGCTTCTGCACTCAGGACACCTGGAAGGCCAGAGCCTTTCTCCGAGGCCTGGGGGCTGGGGGGTGACGGGGGGAGCTCTTGCTGGGAAAACAGGGGCATCCCCTGCTGCGCGGAGTGCTGGCCCACCCCCCGCACAGGGGGACCAAAGCGGCCAGGACTGTCTTCCCCAAAGGCTGCGTTGATCTTAGACATGTTCCCCGTTTTCAGGGCAAGTTTCAGCAACAGCCAGTGATGGTGACTGAAGAAAGGGTCCTCCCGAGCGGTCAGGCTCTCCAGCCCGGCCTCTGGGGGTCCCCACTGTGGGCCGGGGGCCCTCCCCAGCACGGTGAACTCGCCGCCGTCCTCCTGGCCTGTGCCCGGGCTTCCCCGTGCTGGAGCCGGGCCCCGGGGACAGGACTCTGCGTCCCCTCCATCCCCCGCGGCGACGCCACGGCCCTGCCGGCCACCTGCAGACTGAGGATGGAGCAGCCCGTAGGAAGTTACCAGAGACACGCTACCTGGAGAAGGAGACAGAGAAGCGCACGTGGTGACGCTGTGTTGCACCCTGCATCCTCCCCGCGGCTGGAGAATTCCAGAGTCTGGAATCCTGGACAGAGGAATATAAATGGGATCTGCAACAGCACCGTTGGGGGCACCTGGGTGGCTCAGTGGCTGAGCATCTGCCTTTGGCTCAGGGTGTGACCCCAGGGTCCTGGGATCCAGTCCCGCATGGGCTTCCCTGCAGGGGGCCTGCTTCTCCCTCTGCCTGTGTCTCTGCCTCTCTCATGAAGAAGCAAATAAAATCTTTAAAAACAGAAAAACAAAACAAAACAAAAAACCCCAGGACTGTTGTTGGAGCATCAGAACTGGATATCTGGGGGGAAGTTAAGGAGGCTCCAGCTACTACAAGCTGCAAATGTTTCTAAACTGAACCAAGTAATAACAAAGTTTAATCCTATTGATACCATGACTTCTTTCTCTAGGGCAGCTGTAGCTGAGCCTTCTGGGTGCGTGTGGGCACAAGTGCACATGTGTGCGTGTATGCGTGTGTTTGCGTGTGTGTCATGTCCAGTAGAAATGCTGATTTTGCTTTCAAATAACTGGATCAAATACTCAGAATGCAGCCATCCACATGCCAGCTGATGGAGTCCAAAACTGGGGGGGTGGGGGAGGTAAGGAATAACCTCAAAAACAAGACCCAAGGAAAGGTCAAACATATCCATCAAAAACCCCATATCAAGGAATTTCCATGAGCAGCAACAACACTTCCTTTGTGCATAAACATCTTAATCACATTGTTGTCAGTTTAATTTATTTTGATCAGAAGTGTTGACTACGGCAATAATTTCTTTAACAGAGCATTCCAGTAACCTCCCACGTTATTTCCAGTTTCCTGTTGTACTAGATCAAGTGCCTGGTTTCAGGGCGCTCGTTATAAACAGCATTTCTTGCTGAATTACCTGAAGTAGAGGCGGGCAGGAGCCGCAGGGGGGCTGGCAGACTGCGGTGTGTGGAGCTGGGGGGCCCCGAACAGTGATCCCTCCGATCCTGCCCGAGGGCTTTTGGGGGGATGAGGCAGGGGGGGGGGGTGACAAAGCAGGCCTCCAGCGGGGGCATGGAGACAGCCTTCCCACGGAGGAGTGTTGGCTCCGCGGTGACCCCTCCAACCGCTTCCACACATGATTCTGAATTCTCACCGTGCGGGTGGGGAGACGGCCGCTTCTTTAATAATGAGCTACCCGAGGTCAAAAATTTGGGCAACTCACCCCCCTCCTCAGGCAAGTCCAAGTACATGCATTTAATGAGTAGCCTTTCTGCGAGGCCACGTCATTCACAGGGCTCTGGGCTGCAAACCCAGGCTGGCATGCAGTAGGTGCTCAATAAATGTTGGTCAAGGGGGGGGTCAGGATGTGAGCCAGGGCTGCCTGCTTTAGAGCTTGAGCACCTTGACAGTAGCTCACCCACCACCTCAGGCCGTCTGGGCCCGCAGCTGACCTTGCCCCAGGCTCCCTGCTCCCTCTGCCTTGGGTTACTGAGAATGAAAACATCTCTCCTCCCTCTTTAATTTTTGTTCCCCAAATGCAGAGGGCGGCTCCCTTTCAAGCTTACGCTCGTCTGTCAGCCAGGGGAGCACAGGGGGCTGGGTACCCAGAGTCCTTCATTCATAAAACTGAGCTAAGTATCCAAGCCCGCCAGGCACCATCCTGGATGCCGTGCGGGAGCAGCGAGTGAATCCCTCGTCCGCCGCCTACAGAACGTCTGATTAGGGGACATTACCTAACCTCCTCTGTGCCACCCTCCTCAGGTCTGACCTGGGCGTAATGCAGCACCCATGTCCTAGGGCTCCTGTTGGTAGGTTGCACGTGGTGTCACTTCTGGGGACCCCTGCTCTGTCCCTCCCCCAGGGCTAGGATGCTAGGGTGGAAGGGACAGGAAGTCTCATGCTTGACCCCAGCCAGAACCCTGGGGACAGGAGGCCCCACCCACGAGTCCTTTAGGATAGAAGTGGACAGTCTGGGTCTAGCGGGTCCGAGCACAGTCCAGCACGGCACAGGAAGGCCGGGCTCAGCTCTGAGGCCCTGGTGCGGACATCCTGCAGCTCCCTTTGGTGCTTTGCACCTGACCCGTCCCTCCCCCTGACCCCCCTGAGCACATTCCCACTCTTAGAGTTAGTGCACTGTAGAGTTGGCCGGAGGAGAGGGGAGCAGGAAGGCGACACCGGGCCTTACCAATCAGAAATCCAGATGAGACTCCAGCGATGGTCCACAGGCTGGTCTGGGAGGCGCCCTGGAGAAAGTCGGTGGCCAACAGCAGAAGGACAATGTTCTCCAGCAGCATAATCTACGAGACCAAAGGGAGAGTCAGCACCCTGGTCGGGTGCGTGTGGCCTCGGGGACAGTGTCCCTCAGCCTTGGAGGCTCTGTCCGCGATGCCCGCCGGGGTGATGCCCACGGCCCACCGGGCTCCCCAGAAGCAGGGCCAAGGTCTGAAGGAGCGTCTCTGGCCCCAGTTCTCAGAGCAGGTCACTAAAGCATCGGCAGAGTCATGAAGCACGGAGGATGCACGGGCGCAGCCCCCGAGGCCACGGCGGTCCCCTCCCCGTGTCAGGCAGGGTGGAGGGAGGAAACGGCCACTTCCAACCGCACACATGTCACGTCCGCACCTTCACTGTCCCCGTGTACCAGTTTTATAATGCGATCATCGCACGTATCTGCAGGGCTCACCCTGCCACTGCGCTCCAGTAAACTAGCATCACAAACTTCCAGAAAGACGTTGGTATTGCTTTTTCGATTATTTGCCACTTTAAAGGTAAATTTGGCCTCAGTAAGGGGAGGCTCCCCCACTGGCCGAGCAGGGAGCCTTCGCCCGCCGTCCACGGTACGGCGGCAGCTTTTACAGAAGGCTCTTGGCCCCCCTCGGCCAGGCTGGCTTCTTAACTTGGGTTTCTAGTTCGGCTGTTTTTTTTCTTTTTGTTTTTTTGTTTGATTGATTTTTTAATATTTTATCTATTTGACTTTCCTGGAGTTAAAATGGTGCCCATGAACAACCACGCAAGGCTTTCGAAGACTATTGGCCCAAGGGCGTGACAATTCAATTTTTCTTAATGCCTCGTACATGGTGTATATCATCTTCTTCTTTTTTTTTTTTAGGATTTTATTTATTTATTCATGAGACACACACACACACACACACAGAGAGAGAGAGAGAGAGAGAGAGAGAGGCAGAGACACAGGCAGAGGGAGAAGCAGGCTCCATGCAGGGAGCCCGATGTGGGACTGGATCCTGGGTCTCCAGGATCACACCCTGGGCTGAAGGTGGCACTAAACCGCTGAGCCACCTGGGCTGCCCTAAACATACCATCTTCTAATTATGTTGATTTTATTTCCTTATTCTGGAAAATATTCTTATATATATAAAAACTGGAAACCAGGGGCACCTCGGTGGCTTGGTGGGTTATGTGTCTGTCTCTTGGTTTCAGCTCAGGTCATGACCTTGCAGTCAAACCAGGAGAGAATTAAAAGCGTTACAAAAGCGACTTAACCATCCTAAGAATGCCCACTCTCCCCAGGCCTCTGGGGCGTGGGTGGCACCGTCTCCAAGGACCAGCAGGCATTATTTCAGTACTGAATGCCCCTCTCCATCGGCCCCATCCCTCTCTACTCTTTAAATCAACTGCGCAGCTCATCAGCTATCTGGTCCCGCTGAGTCACATTCTTAAGTTCGTCTCCAACCTCTTGCCATTTTCATAGTCGTGATCCTATCGCTTGCTGTCTGGGTCCTACGGTTTCCTCTGTCTTCCATTCCCTGTCCACAACCCCTCCTCCACGCCACTGCCAGATGGCCTGCTTCCCCTCAGGTCAGACCTTGTCATCCCTAACACACCTGAACGTAGCCCCATCTCACCTTGGGGTGCTCAAGACCCCACTCCTTGATGGTGCGGGCCATCTTGTTTACAATGAGTCCCCAATTTTCCTTTCCAGAGTCTGTCCTCTTCCAACATGCTGCCCCCACGATGACTGTGCTGGCTAACGTCATGGGCCAACCCGCCTGGGCTGAGGGATGCCCGGATGCTGGTAAAACGTTATTTTGGGGTGTGTCTGTGTGGGTGTTTCCATTCGAATCCGCAGACTGAGTAAAGAACATGACCCTCACCCCCTCACCAGTACAGGGGGGCCCCATCCAATCTGTTGAGGGTCCGAATAGAACAAAAAAGTGGAGGAATGACAAGTTCTCTCTCTTCTTGAGCTGAGACATCCATCTTCCCCTGTCCTTGGTCATCAGAGCTCCCGCTTCTTGGTCTTTTGAACTCGGACTGAATCACACCACGTTTTCCTCGTTCTCTGGCTTGCAGGAGGCAGGTACCATGGCCTGTCTCAGCCTTCAAAATTGCATGAGCCAATTCCCCTAAAAAATCTCCCCCTACCTCTGTCTATAAATCCTGTTTGTTCTGTTTCCCCGGAGAACCCTGACCAACACAGGGACGTTCCACCGATGAAGACTCCCTGACCAAGCCTGACGCAGATAGGCATCGCTAAGCCCTCTTCCTGACTCGGCCTCAAGCCTGGCCTCTAAATCCTGCAGTCACGTAGCACGAATGCCTTTGTCGGCCTCCCTTCCCCCACCCCGCACACATTAAGAGACTTGAACAGTCACACAGCTCCCAACAACTCAAGGCTGCATCCCTAGGGTGATGAGCTGGCCCCAATTAAGCCTCTGCCTATCTGTGTTCCAGCCGAAATCCGGTGAGAGACAGATAGGCCGTGAAGCCCCCCTTAGACCCATTAGGTTAGAAAGCTTGTGCTTACAAATCCTTCCTCTGCCGTCCAGCCCTGCCTCCTCAAGGACCTGCGGGCTGTCTCTCTGAAGCACAAACATTCCAGATCACCCTCCCCGCTTGGGATGGGGGTGGCCGTGGGGAGCACCTTGCTCTAACTTGCAAGAACACTGCCCCCCATCATCAAGATATGCATGTACACTACTTCCCCTCAGGCTCCCTGAGTCTTTATTTTGCTTCTGCAGCTTTGCCCCCTTCTCCACCCTTCCTTCAGGCCAACCAAGCTCATCTCCCGAGACCAGCTCGAATGTCCCCTTTTGTAAAGCCTTCTCTGATGCTCCTCTCAGCCTCTTATGTTCCTGGGGTTTTGGGACCATCACTTCTCCGGTCACAGAGGCTGCATTCACGGGTCTATGTCTTTGGGGCCACGGAGGCCCGATCTGCCCACACTCCAGTCCCTGAATCTGTTTCCAGCACACGGAGGAGGCTGTACATGCACGAGGGAGCTGGTAACAAGGGCAAGAGGTCAAACCTGGTTTCCAGGGTGTTCCCAACTCATCCCGAGGCCGGTCTCCCCCGCTGCAAGGGAGAAGGTAAGGGGAGGCCTTCTCAGTGAGGCTGCCCGTGGGCACCACCTGGCACTGCTTCTGAGGCACTGATGCCAGGGCCCCACTCAGACCCACTGGGCCAGAATCACTGGCAAGGCACCTGCGATCTACATCCAAAGCTCCCTGAGTGCCTCAGACCCCTGGTCAGGCTGAGAAGTGGGGCTCTGAGGCCCTCCTGGCTGGAACACGCTTGGCTGTGCTTGCCCGGCCACGTGGCCTGTTGGTTACGGCTGGCCTCGCAGCATCAGACCAGCTGCACTGGAACACTGCCTCTGTCTCACTAGATGCTGGACTTTGGTGGTGGTTGTTGTGACAAGAATCAAAGAAGACTTTATTGATAGAAGAGTCAATCCGCCAAGAAGATGTAACAGTTATAAACCGATGTGCTCCAAACATCAGAGGTCCTAGATTTATTTATTTTTAAAAATTTTTTAGTATTACTTTCAGGTAGAGGTCACTGGTTCATCAGTTTATTTAACACCCAGTGCTCATCCCGTCACGTGCCCTCCTTCATGCCCGTCACCCAGCGACCCCAGCCCCCCAAGCCCCTCGCCTCCAACAATCTTCTGTTTGTTCCCTACAGAGTATCTCTTGGTTTGTCTTCCTCTCTGATTTCGTCTTGTTTCGTTTTCTTCCTCTCTTCCTCTATGGTCTTCTGTGTTGTTTCTTAAATGCCACACATGAGTGGGATCATATGATAACCGTCTTTCTCTGATTGACTTATTTCGCTCAGCATAATACCCTCAAGTTCCATCCACGTCATTGCAAATAGCAAGATTTCATTTTTCGGATGGCTGAGTCATATTCCGTTGTATGTATAGACCACATCTTCTTTATCCTTTCATCTTTTGATGGACTTCTGGGCTCTTTCCACAGTTTGGCTATTGTGGACACTGCTGCTATGAACATTGGGGTGCAGGTGCCCCTTCACATCATTACATTTGTAATAAATACCCCATAGTGCAATGGCTGGGTCATAGGGTAGCTCTATTTTCAACCTTTTGAGGACCCTCCACACTGCCTTCCAGAGTGGCTGCACCAGCTTGCATCCGCACCAAGAGTTCAAGAGGGTTCCCCTTTCTCTGTGGATGCCTGGCTTTTTACACCTCAGTTTCTGCATCTGTAAAATGGGTTTCGTCTCATTGAGTATTGTGAGAAATAAGACAGTTGATGAGCTTAGGACGTCGTCTGGTGCATGACGATCCTGCCCAGAACATTAGCTACTACTACTGATTCCATCATTACTCCCAGGGCCTGAAGACGAGAACATGAAGCCACAGAAGGGTAGGGATAAGTCCTAGCACAGAACCTAGAGAAATTCACCTGCTTCATACTTTTGTTGAGTGAATCAGTGAAAGAAGCAGCCCAGACCTTCCTGCTTTGACCTTGGGGACACGGTTTCCGTTATTTAAGCAAAGCCACTAACCATTAAAAGCAGAGCTGCTCCAAGCTTCCAGACCCATCCTCCTTAGAACGTGGATTTCCAAATACTCTGCAGTATTTTGGCTTTTAGAACAACAACAACAACTACTACTACTACTACTTTCTCTTTGCCAGCACAGCACAATTTACCCCAAAGGGGGTACTCATGGATTCAGAGCTTGTCATCTCTGTTCAAGACAGTAATTCCTTTTAGAATTTTTCCTAAGACCAAGCTGTTGCTGGTCACAGATAGGCGCGCACGACTACACACACTCACACACACATGTACTCGGAGAAAGATTCCAGCCCGTGATCCAGAGCAGGGTCTCCGAGCAGGCACCACCAGTAAAATCAGGCATCAAGAAAGCACTTTCTCGCTTTCGCCAACACTTGCCGTATAGAACATGGCCATCCGGTGTCTGGACGGGCTGTCCCAGAAGTTGAGGTAGCAGAGGATGTACACGGCCCCCACGAGCAGATTGAACAGCCTCCAGTGGCAGGTGCTGTCGACAACGTCACTCTGCTGGGCCACAAGCCAGAAGGTCATCACCAGCCAGTGGGCACCTGGAGGAGGCGGGCCAAGGGCGTCAGGGTGCGGGAGAGGAGGCGGGGAGGGGGCGAGGCAAGGACACCGTCCTCTCTGCTCTGACCACACCTGACTCGGCCTCCGGGAAGGCCGCTCAAAGCTCAGGGGAGATTCCAGGAGCACAGCAAACCAATACCTTTTATCTTTGCCCGGATTATCTCATTTGAGCCTCATAAAGGGCAGGGAACTGATTTGGGGACGAGAAAACAGAGACCAGCTTCAGTGACACCTCCCCATCGTCGCTCCCGGGCGCCCAGCACTTCTAGCTCCCGGAGGAGACCGAACCTCGAGGCTCCCCAGGTGTTTAGTCACTGCTTCGAGAGCCAACGGCCTCTGCGTCCCAAGGAACGGGCTGCACGTGGGCCAGCTGTCATGTTCATTCCTGTATTTTAAGATGAATAATATCTCCCTGAAGTCTGAGCTGAATTTTTTTAAAAATGGGTAAAACAGCTAGTCTTTCTTTGGGAGCACAGTTTCAGGAGTTTCTCCTTTCTGCCGACAGGTGTATTCATGCTCATTCGGGGCTCACGTCGGAACAGTTCTCAACGCCTCCTGTCCTCTTACAGCACGAGCACACCGTTCCTTCCTGCACAGTGTACTCCCTGACGGCCAGAGGAGACAGCTGTCCCTGGCAGGGGACCCCCGGACCCCTGCGGGGCTGCTGTCTGCACCCGGTGCGTCTAGACTGAGCTGGGGGCGGGGGGCTGGCTGGGTGGAGATGCCCTCCTGGAAACAGAGAGGAGGCCCCAAATCCGGCATTCAGAAGGACTCCTGGAGGGATTTCAGAAGCTACGGTTTGTGCTGTCTGCCGTTTATGGGGTCAGGACAGGCAGGACCCTGTGCCTGTTTCTCTATAGGAAAGATTCCAGCCCGTGATCCAGAGCAGGGTCTCCGAGCAGGCACCACGGCAGCTGCAGGGGGGCCCCGGGGCGGGCCGGACGCCGAGGGCTGGGCTATCTAGATATGGGAGCAGGGGCGCCTGGGGGCTCAGTGGTGGAGATCTGCCCTCGGCTCAGGGTCGGACCCTGGGGTCCCGGGATCGAGTTCCGCGTTGGGCTCCCTGCAGGGAGCCTGCTTCTCCCTCTGCCTGTGTCTCTGCTTCTCTCCGTGTCTCTCATGAATAAATAAATAAAATCTTTAAAAAGAATAAAAAGTGGGCAGCCCAGGTAGCTCAGCGGTTTAGCACCACCTTCAGCCCAGGGTGTGATCCTGGAGACCCGGGATCGAGTCCTGCATCGGGCTCCCTGCATGGAGCCTGCTTCTCTTTCTGCCTGGGTCTCTGCCTCTCTGTGTGTCTCTCATGAATAAATAAATAAAATCTTAAAAAAAAATAAAAAGCTATGGGAGCAGATCCCCAAAGACAGGCACCCATGCTCCTTACCTCCCTGGACACCCGTGGGGGCCAGAATCGACCCCATACTCCTGAGTCTGGACTGGGCCTGACCACTCTGATGGGCAGAGGGCGGCGGCAACCGTGCTGACCCACGGCCGGGCCAGTGTGAAGGGACTGGGAGCCTCCCGTCGCGTCCCCCTAGAATTCCCAGCAGCCACGTCACAGCCCCGCGGACTCTGCTGCAGAGAAGGGGCCCAGGAGGCACCCCAGGGCACCAGGCCCGGGAGCCGAGACGCCGTGTGCACAGCAGCCCTGGGAGTGTGCACGCCATGTGCACGGCAGCCTCCTAGGAGTCCAGACAGCCAGCATCCTACCGCACCCACCTGCGATGCCCCCAGGTGCCCGGTGAGCCCCCCAGACCCGAGGTTCCTGGTCACAAACGGTGACTTTAAGGCATGAAGTTCTGGGGGGCGGTTTGTGACGCTGCAAGTGACAGCTCGACCGGAAGCGCCACTTACCTCCAACCACCAGGACTCAGGCGTGGTAAGCTCTGGAGAAGAGGGCCAGGCTGAGGACACGGGCCCCCAGCATGCCCATCCTCCAGAGCTGCTGGCAGAAGAGGGCAGCCCACGGGGCGGGCAGGCGGCCCGGCTTCAGGAGGCCCGTGAGGCGAGCGTAGCACACCAGAGCCCAGGACAGCGCGGCCCAGGAGCACAGGGCGCTCACCCCTGCAAGGGAAGCGGACGGCTAAGCTCGCCAGGAAACCCGGCTTCGCAGGGGGTGTCCCTCACCAAGCACCCCGGTAGCCAGGTAGCAGGACAACTCTGTGCACAGACGCGGGGACATGTGGGAGGTCCCTCCTCTGCAACGCGGTGGGCGCTGCGCCCCAGCAAGCGAGGGGGCGCTTCTTTCCTGGCCCCCGATGTCTCAGCCCAAGCAGCCGGACAGCCCTGAACACCGTATTCCCTCCCCCAGGTGCCTACACAGGAGCTTTAGTCCCAGAAATAAAACCAGGACATAAATGGTGCCAGGCCCCACAGTAAGGACGACAGGAGGACCGCGCAGTCGTCACTTTTATGTATGTCATGTAAGCGCAGGCAAGAGCGGACGCTCAGCACAGAGAAGGAGGAGGAGGAGGAGGATGCTGGGGGAGAATCGGGAAGTGCCCAAGAGAAAAGAAGACAGAGAGAGAGGCAGAGCGAGCCTTCGCCGACGCACATGCAGGCTGGACTCACGCCTGCGGGCCAGAGCCGCTCTGTGTCCACGAGGCTCTCGGGGCCCAGCACCTGGCTGCACCCAGAGGGCAGGGGAGAAAGGGACGTACTGGCCCCGTAAGGAGCAGCGTGGGCCCCTCCCCAGGCTGTTTTCAAGGTAACGCGGCCACCTACACTTTCTGCTGTGTGGACGGACCCCACACAAGGGCTGATCCCAACCACCGTCTCCTGCTGCTGAGTGCGGGCTGCCCTCTTTGTCCCAAGCAGGGGCCGTCTTGGAAGCCCAGGCCTCACTAGTCAGGCACCCACTTCTAGTCCCCTCCAGAGGTCAGAGGGTCTGGACTTGGGGTGGGGGGGAGCGGAGGGTGAACTCTTCTCACCTGGCACCAGCTCTGTGAAGTCTGAGGCGAGGAAAACATGCGTTTGAAGCAGCAGGTGGGGCCCGGTCTGCATCAGGGCTTCCAGAAGGCGGAGGGCAGACAGGTCGGCCTCCTGCAGCAGCAGCTGGTCGTGGCGGGAGGCTTCCCCCTCCTTCGACAGAGCGGAGGACACAGCGTCCCAATGCCTGAGGAAGAACGGGGGCGGGGTGCAGCCTAAACGGGAGGCCCCACACCCCTGCCTGCCTCCTGGCTGCGAGACGTCGGGCATCCCATCGCACGAGCTGCCCTGTCTTCACAGCAGGGCCCCCACCTCGGGCTGCACCCTCAAGTCGTCAGGCCTAGCCCAGCTGCGTGAGGGCCATCCTGCTGCGGGGGGCTGGCCGGAGGCCCACTGTGCCCCACGTGGGGGGGAGGGCGGGGGACGGAGTGGCCCGACCGGCCTGCCGGGGCTGCCCCCTCCTAAACTCCTCTGGGAAGTTCTGCTCCGGGAGATCGGGGGACGGCCTCAGGAGGGGGGCCTCTGGGGGGTCAGCGGGGCTGGGTGAGGGCAGCAGGTGTCCCCTGATGGGAGCAGCGCCCGTCCGAGGGGGAAGAGCGGCTGCTGCCCTTGGCGCTCTGAGCCCCCGCTCACATGCCCAGGAAAGGCCACAGGAGCACCGGCAGGGTCACCGTCCGCAGCCCAGGAACCGGGCGCTTCCGTCCTCCGGGCGCGAGCCCCCCGCCTGTTGTACCGCTGTGCGTGCGTGTGCACACGCCACATCCCTACGTGTGTGTCACCACGTGTGTGTGCTGGAGGAAGGAAGCGAAGTGATGCAGCTCGGGCGACAAGGGAGCGCCGGGGATGGCAGGAAGGGCCAGGTGAAGGCGGACGGAGACCGGGCGGCCGACAAGCAGAGCTGGGCTTCCAGCCTCTGCGGCACACTTGTGTGTGGGAGCCGGTCCGGCGGGGAGGACACATGTCCTCGGAAGCGAGGCAGAGAGGGGCCCGGGTGATGGTGACGTGTGAGACTCGGGGACGGGCAGGCAGTGGCTGCGGCTGTGCGTAGGCCTGCGTGGCCCGGGGACACCGCGGCGGGACAGTGGGGGCGCACGCACAGAGCCCGGGGACCGTCCCCACTCAGGGGCCCGCAGGAGAGGGAGAGGCAGGAGATGCTGGGGGGACAGACGCAGGACGCAGGGAGCGGGCGTGGGGTCCTCATCAAGGTCCACGGGAACCGCGTGACGTGCACGATGCCAACAGGAGGCTAGGGCAAGCAGGGTCTCGTCTCCAGAGGCAGGCGGCCCAGAGGCCAGTCCGCAGCGGTGCGGCTCGGTGGTCACGTGCCACGGGGACACAGTAGCCCCCCCAGGCCGGGCCACCTCCCTATGGCCGAGGGAAGGACTCAACACCAGGGAAGCTTGGGAAGGTTCCCGTTTCACTCTGCTTCCCATACACCCACCCCGGGACCTGTGGCCGGGCTCCCGAGGCTGCTGGAAGGGGCGTGGGTCCCCACCCCCTGCCACCCCAGGAGCCGTGTAGCGTCCGCCAAGATGAAACCACCGCCAGGCCCACTCGGCGCCGTGGACCTGCGGCTGTGGCGCAGGCTCCTCCGTGGTGCACCCCCGGCCGGCAGCGCGCTCAGGGCAGGGCCAGGGCTGCTGACCACACCTGGCCCTGCCTCTCCCAGGGAAGAAGAATCGGAGGGAGCTCACCGTAGTCGCCTGCTCCTGAGTCAGAGAAGGCTGCACCTTAAGGTCACCTGGAAAGCTCCTCCCAAGGGCCCCCTTGGACTCTGGCTCTGCCCGCGACAGGCCCCACTCTGATTCCGGGCCAACAGGTCAGGGGCCAGAGCGGACGGGGGTCCCCTTTGAAAGGGGTTTAACCCTGGTTCCCAGGGCTCAGGAAAGATGCCCCAGGAGGAATGCTCTTTTTCATGATCCGGAATCCCAGAGTGAGCGGATTTCTTGCTGAGTCTTTGAAGCCGTGATCTCTGACACAAACATAATGTCAAGAGAAAACCCCAACAACGAGGACAACAAAGAAGGTCCTGAGTAAGCATCAGGGGCCACAGCTTTCCCTCCAGGCCCGAGCCATGTGTTCTCCCGAGGTAGCTGAGGCCTTGGCCCGCTCAGGGGGCTTTGCCACCTGCTGGAGACCGCAGAGGTAGGACCAGAGGAAAGGGGACACGCCCACGGGGGGAAGGAATTGTATGGCCGTGAAGTTTAAGACTTCCAGTTGTATTAGGAACACACGCTCTACACGGACCTTTGGAAACACAGTAATTAACCCAAGTCTGGACGGAAGCTTCTCAGCAAGCTCTGATTCGTCCTCACCAACGGCTTAAGCAAAAAAGCCACACGTACCCGCTTCATCCAGAACAGTCTACCCCAGGCCGCAGCTTGAAGAACACGCATACTTCCATCCTCACGCTTTTCCGCGATGCTAAACCTGAGATAGTGAACAGCTCGAGGTCTTGGCTATGGCTGTTCCTTCTTTAAATTTTGTTGTTGTTGTTATTATGGTAAAATGCCCATAACATTTGCCATCTTCATCATTTTAAGTGTACGGTTCAGCAGTATTTATGATTTATTAAATTAACATAATTTAAATCGACACTACAATTGAATAGGTCCTTAATAATTTGTAGTCATTCACCGTGGTGTGCAACCCAGGCCCACCAACCATCTCCAGAACTCTTCTCCTCTTATAACCCTGACCCTCTGCACCCATCAAACATCAACTCTCCATCCCCCTCTCCCCATCCGCACTCCAGGACCTAGTGTCCTCCTGCCCTGACTCACACACTCGTGTTTAACATCACGATGAGATCGAAATACCCCCCCCTCCCCGCAAACACCATTCTAGTTTCTGTCTTAGTGACATTGAGTACCCCGAGGACCTCGTGTAAGTGGATTATACAATATTTGCTCTTCGGGGACTGGCTGATTTTGCTTGGCATAAAGTCCTCAAGATTCACCCATGTTGTAGCACGTTTGTAGAATTTCCTTCTTTTTAAAGACTAACTAATACTCCCTTGTGTGCACAGACCACATTTTGCTCATCCATTCGTCTGCTGATTTGCTTTGCTTGCTTTGCTTCACATTCTAACTACGGTGAGTCATGTTGCCGTGGGTATGGGTATACAGTACAGATACCTCTTCCAGACCTTGCTTTCAAGTCCTTAGGGAATTCCACCCAGAAGTGGAATGGCTGGATCACGTGGTAATTCTGTTTCATGTTTTGAGGAGCGGTCCTACTTCCTCCCCCGGTGGCTGCCCCGGTCTGCGTTCCCACCAACGGTACGGGAGGGTTCCTTTCCTCCACATCCTCACCGACACCTGCTGTGTCTTGCCTTATTGATTTTAGGTGATAGCTCACTGTGGTTTTGATTTGTATTTCCCTGAGAACGAGTGATGTTGAGCACTGTAAAAATATTTTACGTACTCTTAAATATTAAATTTTTCCTCATCTATGCCGAGCTTGCCTTCCTTACAGATCCTTAACGTTCACCTCATCTTTCTTTTTAAGAACTTTCAGCTTCTGCTAAAGAAAAATTTCTAAACCAAGGCAGATCCTAAGGTTGGCATGAATTGGGTATTCCTTGATCACTTCATGCTGAGGTTCCAAATGAATTTATAGGCTTAAATATTTTTTTTTTAAAGATGCTGGGACCATGTAGCATTATAGTGGAAATATAAACACCACATGGAGAAAAGTAGCTGCCTTTGTTTAAACAAGTAGTCACTAATGGCACGGTCAGTTGAATAGAGTCACACTTAATATATATATGTATGTATATATATATATACATATATATATTATTTGGAATAAATATTATTATTGGAATAAATATAATAATATAAATAGCAAAATATATATTATTATCTACATATTATTTGGAATAAAAATACATGTTTTCGGTGCTTATATTTTTCATAAGCCACTGTGCCTCAAGAGGTTCATGTTTTGTTGGTTTTTCTATTATTAGTAGCTGCTTCTGCATTACATTATGAAGTCACTTAAAGTGATCCATTCTTAAATGTTAGGATTCTGCAAAAAGCAATTGTTTTGGCTCCTCCTACAGGTGCTTTTGCAAAACTGCACTTTCCTGAAACATCTTTGCAGGCCCTGAAGAAAGTCCTGCAAAATTCAGGGTGGATTTGCTTAAAGACAGCATGTCACCCAGTTTTCTTGGTGGGAACCCAAACAGCCAGATCCTGGATGAGGAACAGATCAGCTGTTTTCTATTTCAGATTTCAAAGCTTTCTTCTAAGGCAGTGGATTTCTGTTTGTGTGTTTGGTTCACTTTTAAAATTTCAGAAACACTGCAAGCCATGTAGCTTCTTGTGCCTGCTGGGCTGTTTATAAAACTTGGAGCCATATTTTATTTTTCTCTTCCTTCCCCTATGCTCTTTGGTTTTGTTTCTTAAATTCCACATATGAGTTAGATCATACGATAATTGTCTTTCTCTGATGGACTTATTTTGCTTAGCATAATGCCCTCTAGTTCCATCCATGTCCTTGCAAATGTTAAGATTTCTCTTTTTTTGAAGATTGAGTAATCTTTCTTTTTTTCTTTTTCCCTTTTTATTTTTCTTTCTTTCTTTCTTTCTTTCTTTCTTTCTTTCTTTCTTCTTTCTCTTTTTTTCTTTGTAAGATTTTATTTATTTATTTATGAGACACACACACAGAGAGGCAAAGACACAGGCAGATGCAGACTCAATCCCAGGACCCCGGGATCATGACCTGAGCCAAAGGCAGATGCTCAACCCCTGAGCCAACCAAGGGCCCCGATGCCTGAGTAATATTTCATTGTATATATATCACATCTTCTTTATCCATTCATCTGTCAGTGGACATCTTGGATCTTTCCACAGTTTGGCTATTGTGGACACTGCTGCTATGCACACTGGGGTGCAGGTGCTCCTCTGAATCACTGTAACCTTTGGGTAAATACCCAGTAGTGCAACTGCTGGGTCGGAGGGTAGCTCTATTTTCAACCTTTGAGGAACCTCCACACTGTTTTCCAGAGTGGCTCCATCAGTTCACATTCCCACCAACAGTGCAAGAAGGTTCCCCTTTCTCCACACCCTCGCCAACATCTGTCATTTTCTGACATTAATTTTAGCCATTCTGACTGGGGTGAGCTGGTATCTCATTGCAGTTTTGATTTGCGCTTCCCTGGTGCCGAGTCATGAGGAGCATTTCTTCATGTGTCTGTTGGCCATGTGTATGTCTTCTTTGGAGAAATGTCTGTTCATGTCTTCTGCCCATTTCTTGACTGGATTCTTTGTGTTTTGGGTGTTGAGTTCGATAAGTTCCTTATAGATCTTGGATACTAGACCTTTAGCTCATCTATCATTTGCAAATATCTTCTCCCATTCTGTCCGTTGTCTTTTGGTTTTGTCGACTCTTTCCTTTGCTGTGCTTTGGGGATGGGGTGATTGGGTGCTGAGCATTAAGGAGGGCACGTGATAGAACGAGCATTGGGCATTACATACAACTGATGATGAGTCTTTAAACTCTACCTCTGAAACTAATAATACACTGTATGCTAACTCACTGAATTAAAAAAAAAAAACTTAGAACCAAATTTGTGGCTGTGAACAACTGTGTATTTTCACTTTATCCTGTTTTCTGACATATCATTACTGTTTCTGACTTTTCTCATCTTTTTTTTTCCCTTTCAAATTATGTGGATTTTTAAAATTCCCCTTATTTTTTAAAATAAAGAGAGATACAGATGACTAGTTGTTTTTCCTGAGGCCTGATTTTCATGACTCTCTTCCTGTATCCAACTTTAGTGTTAATACATATCAGAAACACACAGCACCACTTACTAAATTTGAGGGAGCATGGAGAAGAAAAGACTGTGGAGTCACAGGTGGACACCACAGAGTGAATACAGACGCATCGTAGGCCTGAGACAGCCCCATCCCAGCGGAAGGCACTGAATCAGAAGGGCCCTTATATAGTCCCAGAAGGCAGACTTCTCGGGCAATTAGTCTGGAAGCTTCTCTCAAGTGACTAGCATCCATTCAACTCTCCTTTTGAGTTATCAAATGTTTGATTATTTGTCCTCAAGGGCACCCCAGCCCTTAGTGGGTTTCCTACTAGGCCGGGCTGAGGGAAGGGGCTGACAATCTCTCCTGTGGTAGAAGGTGCCTAGTAAGGCCTCAAATCTTTGATGAGTCTGAGGCAAAAACCATCCTTGCTCTCCTCCCACAGGTGAGAGCTCCATCTTTTCAGAGGAGCCACACTGCTTGGACACAAAGGCCCAGCTTTGGGCAAAACTGTTGTAGTTACAGATGTGCTTTTGGTGCCTTCAAGAGATGGAGGGCTCCAGGTCTGAGGGGCCCAGTCCAATCTGGGGTGGTTGCCCAATGTCTTTATTAGAAGCGTCCTCTACCTCCTATTTGAGATTCTACACTGTATGGAAAGGAGTCATTCCTTCTTCAGATTCAGCTAAGAAACCAGAAAACTTATTTCAGTTCCTCCAGAGAAAGCCTTGGGACAGGCTGAAGGCATAAGCCACCAAGACAGCCGATAGCATAGCCTGAGGGCTAACGTGTGGTGACTTCCCGAACACCCTTCCCATCCTGGGCATCTATGACTTCATGAACACATGAGCGGCATGGCCTCAATAATCCCCAAACTCTTCTCCCCTTTTTTATTCCTGACAACTATGGGATTATGAGGTGGCTAAGAGCTGAAGTTTAATAAACTCACTGACAGACCTCTCCAGACACTCCAGGTACCAGGGATCTGGGTTCTCCCAGTGAAAACAGGATCGTACCTGCAGAGGTGAGCCACAGGTAAGGAGATTGGCCACTAGGCCCATTGAGGCTGCTCTGTTTATGAAAAAATTAAAAAAAAAAAATGGGCCTGGCTCCTAGATGGCTTCATCCTGAAACAAGGCCTTGATGCAAATGTCACCAGGCCAGCTCCATGGCCTAGTCTGTGGCTAAATCCATGTCACCTTCTTCAACTGGTAGCAGGACTTTAAATACAACTGCCTTAAGCGAGGCACTTTCTATGGCTCCAAAGCCTTGACCAATAAAATGAAACAAGAGGAAGACAGAATTTGGCTCAAAAAAAAAAAAAAAAAAGTTTTGAAGGGTCACAGCTGCTTCTGGGAGGCGCTTCCTGATGACAGAAATGCTCAAGGAAGAGGGGATGCCTGTATGCAAGCGGGGGTTCAACGTGGGGGCTTTGGGCTTTCTTCCAACCCTGAACATTGATGATCCTCGGGGCAGGATGCATGTGCTCCTACTGCATTTAGGAAATCACGCCCCGCAGGTGAGAGGGGGCTGCGGGCTCTTACCGCTTCCACACGCCAAGCTGAAGGAGGTGTAGCAGGACCAACAAGCCATGACCTTGCTGTCCATCTGCCCGGAACCACAGGTAGCTCAGAACCTGGACCAGGCAGCCCGGCAGCAGCAGAGCAAGGGCCAGCCAGCCCCAGAGGAGCTGTCCCGTGGTGAAGTAGTGAACCACGAAGCAGAGGCCTGTGGGCCTAGACGGGAAAGACAAGCGGGTGAGCGGGAGGCGGGAGGGGACACTGAGGGACCCGCCAACTCTGCCCCCCCAGCACCAGCTGGGCTCCCACTGACCCAGCCCAGAAGCAGGCAGTGCCAGCTGGCGTTCTAGATGGGTGTGAGGTGGAATGAAGGCGCCAGGGCTTTCCGGGGGTCCCAAAACACCAGACACCACGGTTGCAGACAGGGGCTGTTGGATTGTGTAGGATAGCAAGCACAAAAAGTACTTGGCACCTGGTATGTGCATTTAAAAACACTAATCCTCCTCTCTGGGGATTTATTTTTTTTAATTTTTGAGGCTGCTAGGGCAGGGCAACACAGTGGACAGAGACAAATGTAGGTTAGGATCTGCACTCCTAATCCGTGACAGTGGGGGAGGGGGGGCTTGTGGGCGCGCAGCACTGCTAGATGCACAAATCACTGTACTCCTTTCATAGGATCGTCTCTTGGGGTTTCCAATATTAAAGTTTAAAATGGATTTATGGGCACATAAAGCTGGGAAAGTAGTGGAAACACAGCATTGCCCAGTAGGAACCCTGCAGCTCTGGATGGGGGGCCCGGAACGGCCAGGCTCTGCGCCGGGAGTGCTGGCAGCGGCCTTCCTGCTCCCCTCCCCTCCCCTCAACACCTCAACACCCCCTCCCCGAGGTAAAGCAGGGTCTTGGGCACAAGAAGCCTGTGGGGTCACCGCCCGCCTAGGCCCAGCAGCGAGGAGGAGGAGGCCTTAGTCGGTGCTAGGCGGGGAGGGAGGGAGAGGACAAGGTCTGCGCGGCCTCTGGGCCTCTGGGCCTCTGGGCGGGTGCTGCGGGGAGGGTCCGTGTGGTCCGGGGCCTGCGGGTCGGCGCGGGGCCTCTGAACCCCTGCGGGGCGCCCCGGGCACCCACGGGGCCAGCGGTGCCAACTGGAGCCCGCAGCGCCCTGGCACCAGGTCACTCCCGGGGAACGTTGAGGGCAGGGCCCGGGCCCCAACACGGGCCGCAGGGGCGCGGGGGGCGGTGGGTGAGGCTCAGCAAGCCCCTGCCCGCCCCGGGACCCGCGGAGGCCGACCCTGCAGCAGGGAGCCCGGCGGGGGCCTCCTCCGCGGCGCCGAAAGGGTTACGGAGTTCAAACCCCAAAGGGCGCTAAAGCCTGGGGCCAGCGTGCGGCCGGACGGCGCGGCCCGGCCTCGGGGGGGGGGGGGGGGGGGGCGCGGGGCAGGTGCCCGGGTCCTGGGAGGCCGGCGGGGACGCGGCGGGCGGGGGAGGGGCCGGGGGGGGGGCAGGGGGCGGGGGGGGCCGGGGGGGGCGGGGGAGGGGGACAGGGGGCGGGGGGGGGCGCGGCCGAGGCGCCGGGCACTCACGCGGGCTCTGCTCCGCCGCCTGCAGCAGGGCGGACAGCCACAGGGCCCCTGCCCGCATCCTCCGCGCCGCCGCCGGCCTCACCCCGCCCCGCCCCCGCCTCCCTCCCGCCCCGCCCCCGCCCCGCCCCCCGCCCCGCCTCCCCTCCCGCCCCGCCCCCGCCCCCCCTCCCGCCCCCCGCCCCGCCCCGCCTCCCCTCCCCTCCCGCCCCGCCCCCGCCCCCGCCTCCCCTCCCGCCGCCCCGCCCCCCGCCCCGCCCCCGCCCCCGCCCCCCGCCCCGCCCCCGCCCCCGCCCCGCCCGCCGCCCCCGTGGGGTCTCGCTGTAGGGCTCGCACCGCTTTAACCAGCTGCGGCGAGGACCGCCCCGCCCCACAGGTGCCCTGTCGTGGAAGCAGCCACCGCTGAAGAATTTGCCGTCTTGAAGTGGGAAGAGTGGGACCACGCAGGGCACCTGTGGAGCGGGGGAGCCCGCAGACCCCGCTTACTCTCCGTTCACCGAGACCAAGCCCCAGGCCGGACCCCTCGGGTCCCGGCGCTCACCGAGGCTCTGCTTCCTGGGAGGCAGGCTCCTTCGGCCTAAGGGGCTCCTGCCCCAGGGTCCCCAGGTGTCCCCTCACTTCTCAGTGCATCTCTGGTTTTCCCATCAGAACAGATTCTGCTCTTCTCCGCCCGCCCCGGGTTCAGAGACTCCGCTGCAATGGCGGGGATCGGAGCCTCCGGGAAATCTCTAGACCCCCGCCCTCCAAGCCCACACAAGGGCACAGCTCTAAGGTCCGCGTTTCCATTTCTTTAGCTGCCGTTTATAGCAGCATGTGGGGCCCCGAAATGTAGGTCCTGACCCCTAGTGCACAGGTCATGCCTGCCTCTGCTCTGCCTGTGCTCACATGGCTGTTCCTGCCCCACTGTCCTCACACCTGCCCCCGCTCTTCCTGGTGCCTGACCCGTCACCCCGACACCCCTCCCCAGTCCTGGTGCCTGACCCATCACCCTGACACCCCACCCCTGTCACCCCGATACCCCTCCCAGTTCTGGCGCCTGACCCAACACCCCAACACCCCTCCTCCATCACCCCGACACCCCCTTCCCCGTCACCCCAACACCCCTCCCAGTCCTGGCACCTGACCGGTCATTGCGACCCCCCAGTCCCATTCCTCCCCTTTCCTGTCCGACATCAGGGCATCAGGGCCCAGGTGGAGCTGGAGGCGCTGGGAAGCTGTCCCTCGGGCCACCACGAGGAGAGTGTCTTCAGCGGGTTGGTTTGGGAAACTCAGCTCCTGGAGAGGGGGTTGTCAGGGGCCGCGGGTGGGACGCTGGGCCCAGCCCAGAGCAGGACTGGGCAGGGTGTTACCCCGTCGGCCACCTGGGGGTGAAGTCCCCATCCAGGCTCCTCCCTCCGTCGCAGGAGGCCCCAAGCCGCTGTTCTCCCTGTTCACCGGGGAGATGCAGGTGCCCCTCGGGGTGAACTCAGGGGCGGAATTCAAGACCTAGCACTCCCTCCTTTAAAAGTACGGTGCAAAAACGAATTGCCAACGCAGTTTACTATGGAGAGTGACAGGGGAAGTTTGGGGGGTGCATTGGGGGAGTCACTGGAGGAGCAGCCCCCCAGCAGCTCAGAACGGCTGTGCCCGGGCCTCGGGGAGCCGGGCGGTTAGCTGACGGCTGGCAGGAGGCCTGGGCGCTGGCAAGTGGAGAGAAAGGGAGACGATTTTAAGAGATTCACATCAAAGCCACATGGGAACAGTCTAACTTTGCAGCAGGTTAATTCAAATATTTCAAGAGCCTAACTTCATAAGTTGTCATTTGGAATGGAAGCAGGGAAGGCTGATGCTGCTGTGCGTAGACGCGCCTCCTGCCCGTGCGGCCTCTCCCCGACCTGAGGAAAAGCCCAGCCCGGGCGCACCGGAGGTCTCCTGGCTTAGAACTGCGACAGGAGCTCGAGGATGTTGATGAAGGGACTTCGTAGGTCCTCTCGGTTGTTTTCTTTGCTGTGGCAAATGCCCAGCTGTGTTGTTGTTTACAAAAGAAGAAAAGAATAATCGCGGTAGAAATGATAAGACTTTGGTCTAAAATTCACGCCTGTTCTCTTTTTTCCCTTAGAATGACTTCATTGTTTTTTACTGATGTGTTACAACATCTTTTCTTCTTTTTGAAAGTTTTTATTTACATTCCAGGTAGCTAACAAACAGTGTGATACTAGTTTCAGGTGTGCAATATAGTCACTCGACACTGCCTTACATCAGCCAGTGCTCACGGCGACAGGTGCACCTCTTCCCCACCCCCACCCACCTCCCCTCTGGGGACCAACTGTTTGTTCTCTGTAGCTAACAGGCTGTGTCTTGGTTTCTCTCTCTCTCTCTCTCTCTCTCTTCCCTTTGCTCATTCATTTTGTTCTTAAATTCCAAATACGAGTGCGATCTGATGGTATTTGTCTTTCTCTGACGGACTTACCTTGCTTAGTGTTATACTCTCTAGCTCCATCCCTATCATTGCAAAAGGCAAGATTTCATTTTTTTAAAATTTTTATTTATTTATTTATGATAGTCACACACAGAGAGAGAGAGAGAGGCAGAGACACAGGCAGAGGGAGAAGCAGGCTCCATGCACCGGGAGCCCGATGTGGGATTCGATCCCGGGTCTCCAGGATCGCGCCCTGGGCCAAAGGCAGGCGCTAAACCGCTGCGCCACCCAGGGATCCCAAGATTTCATTTTTTTTTATGTCTGAGTCATCTCCCATTGTGTATGTATCCCACATCTTCTTTATCCATTCATCAGTCAAAAAAATAAATAATCCGATTAAAAAATGAGCAGAAGACACAAACAGACATTCCTCCAAATGCAGATGCTCAGCTGGGCAACAGACACATGAAAAGATGCTCGACATCTCTCATCCCCAGGGAAATGCAAATCAAAACCCCAGTGAGACACCACCTCACACCTGTCAGAATGACTAAAATGAACAACACAAGAAACCACAGGTGTTGGCGAGGGTATGGAGAAAGGGGAACCCCCTTGCGCTCTTGGTGGGAATGCCGACTGGTGCAGCCACTGTGCAAAACAGTAGGGAGATTCCTTAAAAAGCTAAGAATAGAGCTACCCCACAACCCAGCAATTGCACTACTGGGTATTTACCCAAAGGATACAAAACACTCATTCAAAGGGACGCACGCACCCCGTGTTTATACAGCATGGTCTACAGTAGCCAAGCATGGACACGGTCTGCGCGTTACAACACCTCAGTGAAGCGTGTCTGGTTTTCAATGTCATATCAGTCCAAATTGCTTCATGCACAATCACTCTGTCCCTTCAGATTCTCCTTTTCCTATGTTGTGGCTCACAACTGTGTTTTTAGGACATTAGCCATCTTGCCATCTTTGCAACGTCCCCAGAGTCAACCCTCTGCAGAGCTGCACCATCTCACCCTCTCCTCTCCTCCCCAAGCCCCCAAGGTGTCCTCCCTACTTCTGCAGGTGTGGTGGCAGGTGACGATCACAGGTGCGACCACCGCTGAGTTACAACTGCAGAGGCTGTGCACTCCCCTGGGGCCCGCAGCAGACACAGGGGCAAGACCAGGAGACCTTGGTGCTATGCTGGTGGGACACTCCAAAGACCTACTGTTTACATTCAAGGATCTGGACGTTTCTGGAAATGCTGGACTCAGGTCGCCTCATTGCCTGTCACCAGCGGGCCATCTACTGGGTGATATCAAAAGACAGGGGCGAGGGCTGCTGTGCCAGATGGAGGCTGGTGGGGACAGTCTGAGCCTGGACCCAATGTCCTGGGCCTGGGATGGAGGGGGATAGCTCCAAAGAGCCCTCAGAGGACCAGCAAATGCAGCCCACAGAGAGCTGAGGTCAGTCAGGTACATGGGATGCAGAGGAAGTAGCCAGTGTAAGGAGGCATCGATAAGCAGCCCATGGAGCAGAAATCCTGCTAATCTGGTAAAGTGTATTCTTGTGGAAGAGCAAATGTGATGCAGCCCCCCATCCCCAAGGCCTAAGTCAAGGGAAGCAAGGGGTGGAGGTAGGACCCCCTTCCCAGCCCTCACCACCACCCCCCACCCCCCACCGGCGTAGCCTATACATGGGGCAGGAATGTCCAATAGGATGTGAGATTCGAGTTTAAAAATAGCCCAGCCTACATCTTCATGAGCAGAGGAGATGCTTTAATAACTGAAGGTTTCCAAAAAGTCATGCACTGGGACTGAGACACCATTAGTGGCTTTTGGTTTGTGACCTGATGAGCTGAGATGTTTCCTCCAAACCGGGGATAGTTTGTTGAGTGAATTGCCCAAAATGTTCCATGGCTGAACGAGCACGTGTGGTATGATTTGAAGGGAGGCAAAGTCAGGGTCCCAGAGGTGGTGGGGACGAGCGGAGCCCGGGGATGGCTTGCCAGGTCTTGTTCACTGTCAGCTGCGATGCTTCCAGCCCTGTGGGCTTCCGAGCCTCCGACTGCAGGGAACTCCTCTGTCCTTGCACGTATTTGCTCATTCGCCGCTGAGTCAGACTCCGTGTCACCGATGGAGGCTCTTTAACCCACAGGAGCAGAAAAACCAGCTCATTCGGGAGCCAGGCAGACAAGGAGCTGGTGGGGGGCCCCCGTGCGGGCGGCCAGCCAGGCTCCTGGGCACCTACTGCGGGACGAGGTGGCGTGTGGGCACCTACCAGAGTGAGGACAGAGAGTACAGGGAATGCCCGTCCTGCTGTTGCCCAGCATCAGGCATCTCCTGAGTCCTCCTACTGACCCTGAGGTGGGGGAGGGGGATTTATTCAGCCAGGAAAACTCAAGTATTTGGGGGGCATGCAATAAATTAGTCCTTCTTCTTTCCCCCCCTTTTTTTTATTAAGTGCTGAGCCAGTCTCCAGGGAGCCATGACCCCCCCATGGGCCCAAGTGGCCAAAGCAACGGCAACTAGATGTGCAGAAGAGGAGGAGTTGGCCCACCTGGGGTGCCGTGCCGGCTTCCCTTGCACGAGTCCCCCTCCCTGGTTAGGGACCACGTGAGGAAGATGAGCATGGGTGGAGCTGCTGTGCTTTAGGATGGAGGGGTGGCCTGCAGCCCACGGGTCCCTGGCCCTGGGATGACTGAGTCAGGACAACACTGTCTGCCGGGGTGCACGGGTCACACCGAGGAGCGTGGCTCCAGGTGGGGTAGTCTACACATTGAAGGAGTGCTCCTGGCTGGGGCTGTGCTCTAAGGGTCGGCTAGCCCTGCTCGGGGCCATCTCTCCCCAGCCAGGAAAGACCGCTTTGTTTTTTCATATTTTTTAAAAGGCATCAAAACATAATAAGCAGCAAATAACATACATACAGCCCAACATTGGAATCCGTGGACGTTGAGTATAGGGATCGCCTTCCAGAATGTGGGTGGGCCTCGCCCAATCAGTCGAAGGCCTCCCCTGCTCACACTGACACCCCCCCCCCCCCCGCCCCCCTGAGAGAGAAGAAGGACCTGTCCTAGCAGCCAGCCAGCCTCTGGACATGCACAGCAGCTCTCATGTCCATCTCCAGCCTGTCGGCGCACCTCTGTTGGAGTCTGGACTCGCCAAGGCCCCAACTGAGTCAGTTCCTTAAGCTCTTGCTCGCCGTATATACACGCACTCACACGCATCCTGTTGGTTCTGTTTCTCTGAAGACCACTGACTGATCCGGGAGCCTTACCTCTAGGGTGGCCACGTGCACGAGGGGCTTGGGTTCTCTCCTGTTCGTGCACATATGTTGGAGGAGCATTTGGAGTAGCCTCCTCCTCCTTCCAGTAGCAGGGAGGCCCCGCTCTGGGGAAGCTGACGCAGCCGGGAACACTACTGGCTCTTAGTGAGATCAGAACAAGAGCGCTCCCTGCAGCTGCAGCCCAGCTCCCTTGCTGGACGGGGTGGCACGCCCTGAGTGCTCTCCAGCAATGGAAGTCAGGAGGCACTCAGTCTGCTTGTGTTTTTGCTGTCAAAAGCTGAAGCACAGAAAAAAAAACAAAAAAACAAAAAACAAAACAAAACAAAAAACAAAAACAAAAACAAAAGCTGAAGCACGGGTGCCCAGGTGGCTCAGTGGTTTAGCGCCGCCTTCGGCCCAGGGTGTGATCCTGGAGTCCCGGGATCGAGTTCCGTGTTGGGATCCCTGCAGGGAGCCTGCTTCTACCTCTGCCTGTGTCTCTGCCTCTCTCTCTCTCTCTCTGTGTCTCTCATGAATAAATAAATAAAATCCTAAAAAAAAAATTGCTGAAGCAAAGCCAGGCCGAATCGTGTGTGGCGCACGGTGTTCCACGTTGCTCTGACATGCCCGAGGGGTGATACATGGTCCCCTTTCCCAGGGATTCGGCTTGCAGGGTCCGGCTCTGCAGATGCGCTGCAGAGATGCTACAGGTCCTCGCCGGTTGTTTCACACTCGCGTGCAAGCCCTGTCTGACCACAGCGCCCACGCACTGTCCCTACAGCCCACCGACCTGCTCCGGTGGACATGCCTCACCCGGGGGGTCAGCGTGTTGACCGACCCTGAGGGCACGTGCCTCATCCTTCCTCAGGGATGCAGGGACACAGCGGGGCCCGGAACTGTGTCCGGAGCTGCCTCAAAGCAGTACTTGCTTTTCGTTAAGCAGATGCTATCGTCGGAGCCAGAACTGGCCTTGTCACTGGTCCGAAGTCAGGCGGATCGCGGCCACCGGCCAGCCCTGCCCTGTGTCCTGGGCCATCTCCCCTCCGTGGTGGCTGGGGCACCGTCGTCGGCCTCCTGGTGATCACAGGTGGAGGCTGAGACGCGGGGAGTGGCAGTGACCCGGGACCCCAGGGTGCATCCTTGGGGGAGACAGAGAAGAGGGCTGGCCTCACTGGTCCTGCTGGGGGGGGTGTGTGACCAGCGGTGGCAAGGGCCTCGTCACTGGAGGACAGGGTTTGGGGGGTGCCGGCGCTCTGCAAGCTGCAAGCCTGCAAATGCCTCGGGCGGGTGGGGGCAGTGAGTGCAAATGCCCAGGAGAGTCCGGACGGAGGGCGCAGGCATGGCTTTGCAAGGGGCTGGGGGCAAGCAGCCTCTTAAACTGGGCGCTCAAGGCTGGCGCCCCCAGTAATGGAAGCCCTGGGACCAGACGTCCCTGAGGGGGATGGGCTGCCACCGTCGTGCTCGGCTGTTGGTTCCGGGCCTGCTGTTTCTGGGCTTGGCGCTGTTGACAGTGGGACGTCCTCCTGGGTCTACGAGCATTTGCTTGTGATCACCCGAAGTCCTTCCGGCAGGGCCGGTGGAGTCACCACAACCTGGTAAACACCAATGGATGTGAGATAAACACCGAATGTGGGTTTTTTTTTTTTTTTTCTGCCCGAGGAACTGGGATCTTGGGAAACCCTAAACATTGGCAGCCCTAAGTGGCAAGGCTTATCTGGGAATCTGTTTTTTGATTTAACATCCGGAGGAATGCTCCCAGGGAGGACTTCCATATCTTGAAGAGGCAAGTGGATGGCGTGCCTGAGATTTCCTTTTTCTTTTCTTTTCTTTTCTTTTCTTTTCTTTTCTTTTCTTTTCTTTTCTTTTCTTTTCTTTTCTTTTCTTTTCTTTTCTTTTCTTTCTTTTCTTTTCTTTTCTTTTCTTTTCTTTTCTTTTCTTTTCTTTTCTTTTTTAACGATTTTATTTATTTGAGAGAGCGAGAGAGCACGAGCAGGGAGGAGGGAGGAGGGAGGAAGGAGGAAGGGCAGAGGGAGAGGAAGGAAGAAGCAGGGAGCCGGATGCGGGGCTTGATCCCAGGACCTTGAGCTCACGACCTGAACTGACTGAGCCACTCAGGCCCCCCCCCCCCCCCCCCGAGGTTTCTTTTCAAAATAGAACTCTCCTGGATTATTTCTTAGCTTTTCAGGGGAAGGGAGAGGCCTGGATGTGCTGGAATTAACCACCTGTTGTGTGAGTGTCACAGAGAAGGCCCGGTGGGGACTCATGTCCACACCACAAACCAGCCTCCCCTCCACCCGCCCTCCCCTCACAAGAGAGGGCTGTTAAGGACGGAAACTGTGTCTAGGGGCGGGGGGCAAAGGTTTTAGAATGTTTGATTTTCATTTGTGCTGATAATTTATCAACGTGGAGCATGAAGTCGTCGCTGCCAGAGTAAGGACACAGCAGAACCACATGTGTCATCGGGAGTCATAAAACATTTATCGGGCGAAGGGGGAAAGCTAGCCATCCTGGCTCACCAACAGGGGTCTAGAGGCTGGAGGAGTGGGAGGAGGAGCAGCGGCCGTGAGCGGTGCGGTGCTTCCTTCGCTGACTCCTGGCCGGGGCCGTGGGATTGTGGAGCGGCAGCCCCTGCAGGAGGCCTGGCGAATGGGAGCTACGAGTGCTGTGGCCATAGGGGAGGCTCTCCAGGGCTGCGGTGGACCAACCCACGGCTGTGGGCCCCGGAAGCAGGAAAGGCAGCAGCTCTGGGCTCTGCAGACGGGCTGTTTCACAGAAGAGGCTGTGGAGGCCGCGGCGTTTGGGGTGAGCTGCTGCTGGGACCAGGGAGGGCCTCATGTGCATCGTCCCCTCCTCGGGTGTCCTGGATCTCATGTGCACACCCTGCATCGCCCACATGTTGGTTTGGTGATGACACGTATGTAAGTGACATCGCTCAAGCTTGGTTAGCACCCCCAGCCCTATGGGCCTGCCCTGGCTCTGCCCCTCTGACCTCCATAATTTCTCAACTTCTTCCAACAAGAGATAAGATAGATTCATTTTGGTCTGAAAGAGGTATGCTTAAAAAAAAGTCTTCTTTTATTAAAACAACGATTACAAATACTTCATTGGACTCAATGGACTTCCACACACTCTCTCCAATGGGCCCAGCTCAGAGTCAACGCATGCAGCACTTGGCCTTCCCGCCGTAACAGGTGCCATCGATCCTGGTAAAGAGCGGGCAAGGGGAGAAGTTGCAGGTGCCTCCTTTCCTGGCACAGATGTACTGGTCAGACCTCTGGCCAATACCTGTCAAGAAGCCAGTACCTGTGAGAAGAGAAAGAAAACACTTCAGACTCATGGCTTGCGGCCACGGTGACTCTAGAACACTTGGTAAAGTGACCCTTTGGGAAGCACGTCAAAGAGCCTTCTCTTCCAAGAACTTTGCACTCAGTGTATCTCGGGGGCTGCTCCAGAGACAAGGCATCGCACGGGGCCCTCATTCTGAGGTCCCTGCCAGCTGTGGCCAAACAGAAGCCAATGATGAGCAGCAGGCTTCCAGGTGCAGTTCCCTTCTGCCCAGAGAGCTTTAAGGTGTGCGGGGAATTCATGTTAGTCCCCAAAGAAATATCCTACTACATTGTACTAAAGCCCAGACACACACCTTGCTTCGGTAATGCTGAAGTGTGTTCCCGACTCTGGGAGCATTCCTAAACTACCCACCCCACTCCCATGCTGCCTCGGTGTACCATCCCCTCCACATCTTTGCTGAAATCTGGGTTCCTTTCAGGTCACCTTGAGAGTATGGCCACACCGTAACGCTTTCGTTGGAACCGGTTTCACTGTTTCTGCTTTCTTCCCAATATCTCAGAATCTCATCATCAGAAGGTGTCTAGATGAGTCTTCCACTCGATCCAATAGAGAACGAACTGCCTACACTATTCCCAGTAAGTGACTATCAAGCCACTGTTTTGCTTGCCTCCATGGATAGGTCTTATGGACTGAATTGTGTCGCCTCCACCAAAATGTGCATGCTGATGTCTTTCTTCACTGGCCAGCGCCCCAGCATGTGACTGCATTTGGAGGCAGGGCCTTTCAAGAGCTGATGAAGGTTAGATGTGGTCATAAAAGTTGTCTCGAATCCAATGGGCGTGGTATCCTCATAACAAGAGGACATTTGGACAAAAAGAAGGACGTGTACACGTAGAGGAAAAGCCACGTGAGGGCATGACAATAGGTGGCTGCTCGTGAGCCAAGGTGAGAGGCCTCAGGAGAAATGTTAACCTGCTGACACATTGACCTTGGACTTCAAGCCTTCAGAGCTGGGAGAGAATTGATTTCTGTTGCTGAGGGAGACACCCTGTGCTATTTTGTTATGTCCGCTCCAGCTGAGTAACACAACAGGCAATCACCATCCTGGGGAACAGTCCATTCAAATGTCATGTGTCTCTACTTAATCGGAAAGATGGTTTTCATACCGATTGAGATTGTCCTCTTACTTAATCCGTATCCCTGTTGCAGCTATCTCATCTGACCTAGAACTGTGAGTGTCTCGTGACTAGATATTTGGCAATGTTTGGGGACATTGTTGGTTGTACAACTGTGGGGGGTGGATATTACTGTGGGGTGGATATTACAGGTATCTGGTGGGTGGAGGCCAGGGGTGCTGCCAGAGAATGGGATGCACAGAACAGCCCTCATAACAGAGAATTATCTGGTGCTAAATGTCAGTAGCACCAAGGTTGAGAGATTGTGGTGTAGACCAGTGGTTCTCCATGCTGCATACACATTCAGTCAGCTGAGATACTCTTAAAAATAGGGACTTAACTGTTGTAGGGTACTGTTGTAGAGTTTATGTGCTAAGATTAAAAAAAGGGGGGGGGGGATCCCTGAGTGGCTCAGCGGTTTAGTGCCTGCCTTTGGCCCAGGGCACGATCCTGGAGTCCCGAGATCAAGTCCCGTGTCGGGCTCCCTGCGAGGATTGTCTCTGCCTCTCTCTCTCTCTCTCTCTCTCTCTCTCTCTCTCAGTGTTTCTCATGAATAAATAAAATCTTAAAAAAAAAACCAAAAACCTTAGATGCATTTAATGCCCAGTAAAGAATCAAGAGTTGCTGGGCCACTGGTTTTCAAATTTTAGTCAGAACTGACAGTAGAGAATTCCCTTGTCAAGACTGAGGGCAAGGATCCTGGGGTCCTAGGATCGAGCCCTACATCAGGCTCCCCACAGGCAGCCTGCTTCTCCCTCTTCCTGTATCTCTGCCCTCTCTCTCTGTGTCTCTCATGCATAAATAAATTTTAAAAATCTTTTTTTTAAATAAATAATTTTTTTAAAAAAAAAGCCTGAAGGCAGACAGGAAGGAAGCAAGGACAGTGCCTTCTAGTAATATAAAAAATTAAAATTGTTAGGAATTTAGAAATTTGAATAGTTCATGGAAATAGAAAAATTGGAAATATTCTATTCATATAGAAAAAATAGAACACTGACTTGAACAAACCTGAAAATTTAGTTGAGATAAAAAAAATCTTAGAAAAACACAACTCACTAAAATAAACAAGAAGTAGCAAATATAAATAGTCCCATAATTATCAAAGAAATCGAATCGATAAATGAGACTCTTGGCTCGGATGGCTTGGTAGCAAATCCTACCAAGCAACAAATAAGAAATAGTGTCTACACAGCACTCTGTTTTTCAGAATGGCAAGAGAAAGAACATTCACCAGCTCATGGTGTGATACCAACATACATGGTCTTAATATCACCATCTAAAATGATGAGCAAGGAAAGAAAAGGCAAACTACAGCTCAACCTCCCTGGCCTGCAGAGGCAATGATCCTATATAAAGTATCAGCACACAGAATAAGTAAATAAATAAAACCAGGTTCAGTTTATTTCATAAATCCAAGCTTTCATTGAACATTTGAAGATCAGTCTGTGCCTCTTAATGGTTAAAATAGAAAAATCCTATGATCATCCCAACAGATGCAGAAAAACATTGGGAAAAGTCAGCACTAATGTATGATAAGAACTTAGATGGAATTTCCTTGATTTCATGAAGAAAATCTGCAGAAGCCTATAACCAGCAGTACACATAATGTCAAACATTGAAAACTTTTCATTTGAGATACCCAGCAAGACCAGCCTAATTTCGATCATCAATTGCATTGAACGTTGTACTTGAGATACTAACCATGGAAATAGCAGAAGGAAAGAAAAATGATATAAAATTGAAAGGAAAAATAAAATTGTCACGATTTGCAGGCATTATGATTATATTTGGACAGTCTAAAAGGAATTAAAAACAAATTTAATTTAAATTTAGTTTCCTGTATATGAGATCAATATAAAAAAATCAATTTTACTTCTGTGTATTAGCAACCAATGGATAAATCACCATATTGAAATGAAAATAAATGAAATTAAAATAAATCACCATATTGAAATATCAAATACCTAGTATTAAATCTAAGAAAATACAATACTTCTATATGCAAGAAATACAATATTCTTTGATAAATTAAAGAAAAACAGAATAAGTGGAAATGGTATGTTTAAGCCCTGGAAGATTAATTTTTTTTCTCAAATGTTAATTTCCTCCAGATTAATCTGTAGATTTAACTCAATACCATGAAAATATCAAGATTTTTGCAGTAAAACTTGACAAGTTTATTCTAAAATTTATGTGAAAATTCAAAGGACCAAGAATAGTCAAGACACTCTTGGAGAAGAAGGTAGGAGGACTTGCTTTACTGGATTTGAGACTAATTATAGATCCACTGCAATTAGAGTGTGGTAAAGACACAAGGACAAAACATACAAATGGAACAGAGTAGAGAGTAGAGCAAGGGACCCAGGTGCATGTGTGGAGAATCAGTGTAGACCATCCACTTAGAATAGTAGTGGGGAGTGGCCTCCTCAGAGCTGGTTCTGGGACACCTGGATATTCATATTGAAAAAAAAAATAACTTTACCCTTAACGATGTGGCATTATCTATCAAAATTATAAATTTCTTGTGATTTTTTTAAGATTTTTTTTTTAATTTATTCTTTTGAGAGAGAGTGAGAGCATGAGCAGGGCGGAGGGGTAGAGGGAGAGGGAGAAGCAGACTCCCCAGCTGAGCCAAGCATGGGGCTCGATCCCAGGACCCCGAGATCATGACCTGAGCCGAAGGCAGATGCTTAATTGACTGAGCCCCCCAGGTGCCCCAATTTCTTTTGCTATTATCTATCTATCTATCTATCTATCTATCTATCTATCTATCTATCTATTATCTATCTATCTATCTATCATCTATCTATCTATTATCTATCTATCTATCTATCTATCTATCTATCTAATCTATCTATCTATCTATCATCTATCTATCTATCATCTATCTATCATCTATCATCTATCTATCTATCTATCTATCTATCTATCTATCTATCTATCTATCTATCTAATATGTGAATAACCTAAGATACACCTAGCCCCCTACCCTATGTACCTCGCCAACTGAGAAGCACACACAAGCCGAGCTGTATTATTCAGCACGAGTGCCGACGTGGGAAAAGTACCAGAAATATAGGAAGTCGTTACCAGAAAGGTCAAGTGAGGATTCCCCCTGGGGATGGATCAAGGGGCGGGTGCCTGAGAAGCCTGCAGGGGTATCTCTTAGGTGCCAGCCAAGTCCTATGTCTTGACTTAAACCCTGGTCCCTGGCTGCTTATTTCATAATAACTCATTAAGTCGTACATTCCTGGTTTATGCTCTTTTCTGGATGCATGTGATGTTTTGCAGTTAAAAAAGGAAAACAAGTAAAAGTTGCTTCTGAAAGGTGTGCACATTTCCGGAGCCGTGCATGCCCCACGGTGCGTGTAGCCGCTGGTGCCCTGCCCCGTCCTCACGTGGGTGCAGTGCACCCTGCCCGCGGGCTCGGGGGTGACTCGCACCCGCTCTTCTCCCCGTCCCCGAGGGCGACGGCACTCCCCTGGACTTGGGGCTTATTCCTGTCTAGGTCCTCACCAAGCTGGCCTGGGAAATGCCATCCAGCTCATCCTGTGACGGCCACTGGAGCACCATAAACCAGAGGAACGTGGAAAAAGAGAAAACTCGCTTCTGGGTAAGAATGAGGGGTGAGACGGAGCCGAGGGGGCGGGCCCGTTGGGAAAGCAGGCGTGTGCCGGTTTCTATGCTTGCCCCAAAACAGGGCCTCTTTCAAGCGTACATTTATTGACCCACTATGGCTGGATTGTCCATCGTCCCGCGTCCATGCAGCTGCAACACCAACGACTGCTCTAGTCGGCGGCAGTAACAGGTGTTGGTTGAAGGAAGGAGGCTGGATTCGGTGGCGGGGAGCTCAGTGGGTCCGTCTCGGGAGAGGGCAGGGCAGGGAAGGAGTGGGTCTGGGCACGACGAGCACGGTAGATCCTGGATTTTGAGGGTCACCGGAAGATATATCTGCATAAAGCAGGGACCACGCCTTTCCACGCTACTCAGGGAACGTTCCCTGCGCAGGCCAGACACTGGTGGCTCTCGGAGCAGTAGGTGAAACCATAAAGGTCAGCGGGGCGCCTGGGTGGCTCCGTCGGTGAAGCATCTGCCTTCAGCGCAGGTCACGAGCTCAGGGCCCTGGGATCGAGTCCTGCATCGGGCTCCCTGCTCAGCTGGGGGGTCTGCTTCTCCCTCTGCCCCTCCCCCTGCTTGTGCTCTCTCTCTCTCTCTCTCTCTCTCAAATAATTAAATACAATTTTTTCTTTTTAAAGAAGATCAACACAGAGGGAGGCCTTCAGACTTTGCATAGAAGAGCCTTTGAGGAATGGGAGACAGGGACAGGAGAGAAGGGGGGACAGAGTGAGGGGATGGGGCGGATGCCGGAGCTCAGGCTGTCATTCTGCTCGGAAGTGTGGGCGCCAGTCAGCGGCGCGAGTGGGGCCCCCCAGCAGAGCTGGAAGGCAAAACTGGAGAGCTGTGGACTCAAGCTGTCAGTTGCTTGGGCTAAAACGCCACCAGGCTGGGGTGAGAGGACAGCGAGCGGCCAGAATGATAAGGGGCTTTGCGAAGGAGGAGGCCCGCCCGGGCGCTCCTACCCAGGACGCTGCTGCCAAAGGGGGCTTGCGGGCAGGTCGGCGGTGGGACCCCCAGCTGCCTGGGCGCCCCAGCTGTGGTGGGTGAGGAGCAGACACACAGGCCAGGGAAGGCCTCTCCAGCTCGGCCACCGTGGCTGCAGACACCCCTGCCCACAGTGGGGCATACAGGCACCTGGTGGCGGGCGGAGGCGTGACACAGTCCCAGGGGCAGGACGGCCTACCGGAGCCGTCGGGGTGTCACGGCGGGTGAGCCGAGGCTCTTCCCCTGCTCCGTCCTGCGGGGAGGCGCTGCCCTCGAGCAGATGGGGCCCTCCACGGAGGCCTGCGCTGGAGGCTACAGGACTGACTTCTGCTCTGGGAATCTTCCTTGGTTCGTTTTTTAAAGGATTTTATTTATTTGAGAGAGAGGAGAGCGGGGGTGCAGGGGGTGCAGAGGGAGAGAAGCAGACTCCCGGCTGAGCCAGCCCCCCCCGCCCCCCACCAGGCTCCATCCCAGCCCGGACCCCGAGACCAGGACCCTAGTGAACAGCAGGCTTCGGGTCCCTAGCCCCCCGAGCCGGCAGGCGCCCTCTCCGGGGCTGCTTCGGCTGTCTGGGGACGGAAGCAGCGCACGGGCACTCCTGCGGGACAGGCCACCAAACTTCAGATGGGGCTGGAACGGGACCAAAGGCCCGAGGCCTGGTTCCACAGACACGTGGCCCACGAGGTCTCTGCTGGCCATGGCCCGCTCAGCCCGTCGGCAATGCCCGGTGTGAGTTCCCGGGGGGTTTCTAATCCAGGTCCTGCCTCCGTGGTTCTTGCGGTCCACACGCAGGAGGATACGGGGTCTGGGGCCACATCTGGGATCCAGTTCTTGTTCCAGGCTGCCCGGGGACTTGAAAGGCAACTTTTCTGAGACTCACTGCCAAAAAGAAAAGCTCCAAACAGATGTGCAAAGTGGGGACAGCCGCCTCCGTGTGCGTGCGAGACATGTTGGTGCCTTTGGACAGATGACATTTGCACAACTGCTTTGTGGGGACAGGTCCCTTAGCAGGTGCTTTGTGGGGACAGGTCCCTTAGCAGATGCCTCTGCCGGCCTGGTTTGGGGGCCACGGGGCCTCGTGTCTGAGGTGAGGCGGAAGGTGTTTTCCTCCATGGGACCCACAGGCCGCAGCAGGTACATTCCTGGTGGCTGGTGCCAGACGTCAGACAGGTGGGTGGGGACCGCGGAGTGAGACACTCAGGTGTGAGCAAGGGTGCACGACCGGGGCGTCCTACTGCCTAAATCTTCATTTTAAAGGTGAGGAAACTGAGGCCCAAACACCCAGGAGGGTGCTCAGTGCCCCGGAAGGGAAGGAGGGAGGATCCTGAGGAGTGGCCCGTGCCTCCGTCCCCCGGGTTTGGTCAGCTGTGCTCAAGCAAGGCGCGAAGCCCTGGGAGAGGGCGGAGTGGCTGGGGGACGTCCTCCCCGCGTCCCCGGGGCCACTTTGCTGTCGGCTGGCCCGCCTCCAGCCCACGAACCACCTGACTCTCAGCCTCCCAGTCTACAAAGCCTGGGGCCCACCCACACCCACAGTTTCCTGCTGCACAAGACCTCACGCAGGGCGGCCCCAGAGCCTCCCAGCCCTGCAACCCCCCTCTGTCCCCACACTTGGTGCCTGGAGGGGGCGCAAGGCCCGGGTTCGAGTCCTCCCTCTGCCTGTTAGCCGTTCTGTGGGTCTTGCCAAGGTATTTATGCGCAGAATGAAGATAATGATTTATCCTTCCCCACAGTTTGGGGAGAGGGCGGGTGGGGCGAAGTTAAAAGTGAGAGCTTTCGGGTTTTGCTGCTCTTCCCCTCCGGGCTCTCACCCGATATCCCTTCCGTGTGGTTTGTCTCTTTTCCATGCGCCCTACCTCCTGGCACTAGTTCGGGTAGCTCGGGGCAGCACAAGCAGGTGCCACGGCCGCCAGGCCGCCCGGAAAGTCGGTGAAGTAGACTGAGGCAGGGCGACAGGGAGCGGTGCGGCCTGCGGGGACCTGGGGGCAAGTGCCCATCTGGGGAGCCGCCGCCGGAGCTCACTGCTGCTGCTGCTTGGGGGAGTGTGGCTTCATTTGCTTGTGCTCTTAACAGAAGATACAAATCTGAATGTTATGTGACGCATCCTGAGTTTTGAATGGCAAGAAGGAGTAAAAAAAAAAAAAAATTTTTTTTTTCAAATGCCACGAACACCAGAATGATTTCCATCTTTCCTTTCCTTCTCAGCTTCCTCCAGGAAGCCTTCCGGCCCCTCGAGAGCAGCTCCGTGCCCCCGCCACGTGCTCCCTCGGCACCCTGTACTTAGTGGCATGTCACAACACAGTGGTAATTACACAATTAATTATTAAACTGGGTTTCTTGTCATGCTCTGCTTCTAGAACGTCAGGTCATGCGATCCAGGACTGTGTTTTCCTGGCTCTTCCCCTGTTCCCAGGGCAATGCCTGCACACGGTAAGTGGCTTTAACTAAATGTCTGTTGCGTCAGGGGCGCCCTGGGCGGCTCAGTGGGTGACGTGTCTGTCCTCCGGCTCAGGTCATGATCTCAAGGCCCTGGGATCGAGCCCCTGCGTCGGGCTCCCTGCTGAGCCCGGGGAGTCGGCTTCTCCCTCCGCCCCCACCCCCACTTGTGCCCTCTCTCTCTCTGTCTCTCTCTAACAAATAAATAAAATCTTTAAAAACAAACAAATAAATATTTGTTGAGTCAGTGAGGGCACAGCCACAACCCATCCTGATTTCTAAACCTGGGTTCTCATCCAGCTGATGCAGGGGACCCGCGTGGCCTTGTCATGAGACATCAGTCCGAGTTCACAGAAGATCTCTATAGGATAAAAGGGGGCAACTCTTTTTTTTTTTTTTTCCTGATAGAGACAAAAACTGCTAAAAGAGAATGTCAAGCCTTGGTCTCCTGCTGTGACCCCGCTGTCATTCACTGGGGTGTGTGAGCCTTGGCTTCCCCGTGTTGTGAGGGGATGAGCCCTCCAGGGTCCCCCAGGAGGGGGTGAAGTGATCCCTTGAGAGGGCTCGGGGTGCGTCCCGGTGCAGCACCTGCTGGCAGCAGCACTCAGGCCCCGAGGGCGGCCAGGGAGGCTTCTCCTGGGGCGCCTGAGCGGGCCCTGCGTGCTCTCCGCCTCCCGTCCGCTCGCTGCCGTTCCTGGACGGAATGCCTAGGACGTTTGGCTGCCCCTGAGTAGCCTTGGCAACCCTTTCACGTTCTCTGCGTCTAGGGAGATGCTTATCGTCCAAGGAGGTGGCAGCAGGCTGCAAGGAACCCTTCAAGCTACAAGGGGGGCTCCGGCTTTTTCCAGCGTGCGCTGACCCGCGGTCAGAAGTGGGGCCGGGCCGCTCCGGACTAACGCACACGCGCCCACGCGCAGCTGAAACCAGCGTGTACGCTCCCTGTGCGGCAGGCACCCGTATTTTCCATTGTCTTGGAAAAAAAAAAAGTGGTGGCAACTCGCTACACCGATTTCTCCACCCCTCGTGTGGGGCCGGGCTGCAGACGTGCAAACGCTGCGTTGCAACACTTTCGTGCCCACTTTCCAGGAGGGGGGACTGAGTCACGCTCGGAGCAGCTGTGGCACGTCTGCGGGATCCAGCGCGGGCGGCAGAGAAGCACAGTGGCATCTTTCAGAGGATTTTGGAGCTTTCGTGCTACGTGTCCCCCCACTCCCCACCCACCCAGCGTGACCCACTCATTTTGCAGATTGAGAAAGAGCTCAGGCACCGGATGCATGATTTGCTCAAGGCCACGACGATACATGTCGCCCAGTTGGTTCAACGTGCAGCGTCCCGCATCCTCCTCCACCAGGCACGCTGCTTTTCTGACCCCGGGGAGCTGGCGTTTCTGGCCTCACAGGAAGCTCCCTCCTGGGCACGGGGGAGGTTTCCCATTCTGCGGAGGTGGGGAGGGCCTCCCAAGGAAGGCTGAAGACCACCTGTGCACCCTGACTGCCTGAGCGTGAGGTAAGTCAAAGGTGAAGGGTGAGCTGGCTTCGTGGGAGGGGCAGGTGGCACCTGTTTGCAGCAGGCCACCTGGGAGGCCCCACCCGGCGACCGGGGTGAGCCGGGGCCGACAGCCTACACGTCTCTCAACCGGATGGGTGGGAGGCTGGCCTCTGGATGTGAGGAGCCGTGTTGTGGATGGATTAACTGGTCCCCTTCCACAGAGGATACTTCCTAGACGTCCCAGACACAGACGGAGGGGACGGGAGATGCCCAGGCTGCCCGACACTGGCCGCGCGTCCTGGCCAAGCCCTGAGGGCAAGGGGCCCCAAACACAGTCAGGGATGGAGCCCTGAGTCTGTCCCCCGGCCGCTGGGCTGCCAGGTGGGCCGGGGAGCGTCAGCCAGGAGTGCTCCCTGCAGGACTGGGAGCATCAACCCCAGGTGCTCCCTGCAGGCTGGGCCCTTGGGCTCTGGGGGGTCGCTCTTTAGGTCCCAGGCTCAGCAGCTTGCCCACCGCCAGCTACCTAACCGGCCGCTCAACCTCGGGGATGCTTTCCTGCCACTCCCCACCCCGGGACAGCAGAGGCAGCTGTCCTCAGAACTCAGACCCTGGACCCCCGGCGCAGGGCGAAGGCCCTCCGTGGGCCTCAAAGCTCACCTGGGGGCAGGTAGGAGAAGAGAAGGCACAGAAGCAGCAGCAGCAAGTAGAGAGGCCTCATGACGGCCGCAGGCTGGGCCGGGATGCCCAGGGAAGGGAGAGAGGCTCCTCGCAGGCCCAGCTTCCTGAGGCTTCTGGAGGCTTCCAGAGGCTGCCAGAGGCGGGAGTGCCTCGGTATTTATAGGGCAGGGATTGCCCAACCGCAGAGGTGATCTGAAGGGCGGTGTCGCAATGCAGAGTGAAATTCTAATAAATAACCTCTCGTGCCACTTGCCCCGAGTCGTCGGCGAGTCACGTGGACACGTTTCTCTGTCTGGCTGCGACTGGATTCGGCTCTCAGCCCACTGATCGCTTTCCTGCCTCCATCGCTTTGCCTCTTCCAGGACGTCATGTAGGTGGAACCAGACGGCATGTGGCCTTTTCAGATTGGCTTCTTTCGCCTGGGGATTTGCCCTCAAGGTTGCTCCCCGTCTCCTCATGGCTTGATGGCTCATCCCTTCTGAGCACCGGGTAGTGTTCCACTGTCTGGATGAACCAGGGTTCACTGGCTGAAGGACGTCCTGGTTGCCTCCAAGCTGCGGCGAATCTGAACACAGCTGCCGTGCACATCTGGGTCAGGCTTTGTGCGGATGCGAAACTCCTTTGTGTGGGTATCAAGGAGGGCGATTGCTGGGTCATATGGTAAGAGGTTCAGTTTGATTAAAAACTGCCCACCGCTCCTCTGGGGTGGCGGCCTGTTCCGCAGCCCCCCCACCCCAGGCTGAGCCCTCCTGTGGCTCCGACGGCCTCCCCAGCACCCGGTGTGGCCACGGCTTCCAGATTTCGGCCAGACTCGCTGGTGGGAAAGGCTGTCTCCTGGATTTCAGTTGCATTTCCCTGACGACATGCGATGCGGAGCCCCTTTTCTTGCCCAGCCTTCCTTTTTATCCACCTCAATGCATGTTCCTAGGAAGCTCTCAGCTACGGCTTCCCGGGAAGCGAGCCCCTGGTGGGGCCTCTGGGAGTCCGAAGGCCTGGTTTCTAGACAGGGCTGAGTCTTCCCAACCTACAAGGAGGGGAGTCTCAGTCCTTCAGTTGTCAGGCTGAGGCGTGGTGTTAGCTAATATCTGAGGATCGCTCGAGTTCCCATCAATCCTAAAGATTTAAACATGTTTTGTCTGTCGTTAATTTTCATAATTCTGCAAGTGGCTTTCCTAATGACTCGGTGTTCATGAGCAACAGCAGCAGCTCTGGCTGGTTAGGCAAGAGAGGAGTTTCCCAGGGGGACGGTGGGTAGCTCACAGGATCGATGAGGGGCCCGGAGAGCCCACTGGGAGCTCAGCTTCCAGGGACACTGTGCAAACTGCCTGAGGTCTGGTGTGATGTGGACCCTTGTGCCGTGGCCACGTGTGTGAGACACCAGGCTCACTGGCCTTCACCACCACCGGCAGAGCGCCATCTGTGCCAACGCATCACCTTCCAGATGATTCCGTGGCAGCCCTGCCAGAGAGAGGGACAGAGAGATGCACAGAGACAGACAGGCAGGGTAGGGTTGGGCAGCAGGGGCCTCCCTCCCCTGCCCTTCTCACCCTGGGCCCCACCATCGGTCCCCTGTCCCACCAGCCCTGGGTCAGGTTGGCAGAGCTTCAGTCACAGACCTAGCTGCAAGGGAGTCTGGGCGAGCAAGGCCACCACATATTCAGCACCTGCCGCAGGGTGTCCTTGCCTCTCACGAAGCTCTGGAGTTAGTGCAGTCCCCAGACACCCAGGAGGGTTAAGATGCTGGGTGAATAGAAACATATGCAAAGGCTTATTACATTCAAATGCATTGATTCTTTCACGGGCCGGGTCAAGTGCACTCATTCAATTCCCGTTATGTGCCCGGAGGTCTTCTGGTGGCTTGGGGTGCAGCGAGGAATGGGCTCTCTGGAGGCCACCTGCACACATCTGTCTGGGGAGGCAGATGGGCACACAGGTAGTTACCACGACACTCGGCAGGTGTTCTGATGGGGACGTGGTTGGGGCGGGGGCTGGGCCAGGCCGGTGCCGGTGCTAAGGCTGGAAGGGTATGTACGCGTACGTAGGCCTTTAAACATCACGCCGGTTGGTGTTGGTGCATGTCCTTAGCAGTAGGGAGGCTTTGGAGGACTGTAATCAGGGGAAGTAAGTGGAACAGCCGGAGGAAAGTGTGGAAGGTGGATGGAGAAGGGACTGGCCGTGGGAAGACCAGGTGAGGCAGGTGGAGCTATTAGGATCCCAGCTGAGGTCCTGAGAAGGAGGGAAGGAACACGGACTCGCAGGATAATTAGAAGCCAAAGCCAACCCAGCCTGGTAGTAGACCAAAGGTGCTAGATTTCCGGCTCGGACTAGGTACAAGTTGCATCATACGTGGAGATGGGCTAAAGGGGAGGTGCATCTGATTCAGGAAATGGCGGTTGCAGGAATGTTTGAGCGTAAGGAGCAGCTGGCTTCGGGTTTCCCTGGAGGAGCGAGGCCACAGGGGACACCCTGCGCTGAACTGCGTGGGGAGCCCCGGGGAGACAAGCCCCAGGACTCCCCAGGAGGGGGGATGTGGGAGCTGGGGTTATTCCTCCCCACACCCTCACTAACTGGTTAAAGCTGCTCCGAGCAGGAAGCTAATCCCTAGGCATTCACGGGTGGCAGAGGCAGGTGTCGGCTCTTGGGGGGCAGGTGATTGCACAGAAATAGTTGTGGGGACCCTGGCGGGGAATGGGATCTAGAGGGAAAGAAGGCTTCTAACAAATCCCAGAGAAGATGGGCAGTGAAGGGAGCATGAAAGAAAACCATGGGGAGGGGTGGAGGCAGGGATAGTGCGTGGAAGTCTGGGGAGGGGGCATTTTCAGAGGGAGAAATGCAGAAAATGCAGAAAACGTTGTGTGAGAACAAGCCTTACAGAGTGCCCGTCTGGTGAGGTTGTGAGAGCAAGCCCCAGACTCCTAGGTGTGCTGGCTTCCAGGTGGCTGTAGCAGGTATGAGGGGCCCCGGCCCTGCCCGAGTGGGCGCCGACACTCCAGCCTCCAGCCCCCGGGGTCCAGTCTGCCCCTGTTAACTGGCTGCCTCCTGCTGACTCGATTTCCCTTCACCACTAGCAGAGTTTTCTCCTTAATCTCCGGCACCTGACGGTGCCAGCTCTCGCCCTCGGTTCTGTATCAACACCGGCTTCCAATGCTTCCAGGCCTCCGGCATGGTTCTGGTGGTGTCGGGATGCAGGCTGCCTTGCTGTGTGGCCTAAGGCCCCCAGCGGCGGTGGTGTCCCAAGTAGCCAGGGCGAGAAGGCACCGCCACCAGAGAGCCTCCGGGCGGGCGGGCGGCGTTGGAAACGGGGCAGCAGCTGCACGGCTCCCAGCCCCCGGCTCGTGCTGCTAAGAAGCATCAAGAAAATCGAGCTGTCCATCTCGTTGACAGGGAGGTGAGGTCACAGATGGCCAAGTGAGGAGAGACCCCAGCTCCTTGGCTCCGTTTTGGGGGGAATATGCTGCAGTGCGTGCCGGTTAAGGGAGGGTGGGCGGCAGGCTGGGATGCACCCATCGTGTGTAGGCTTGCGCTGAGCCTCCAGCTTCTGTTTCGCATGGCCATCCGCCCTCCGGAAGCTGCAGGCCAAGTTCAGGGCCACCTCTCCCGGTGAGGCCCAGCCCTTCCAATCTCTCCCACCCATTCTCTCTGTTCACAGCCGGTTGGATTTGGCACCTGCTGCCTGGGACACTCTTGGCTTCTGCTCCCCCATGTGTGAAATGGGGGGACAGCATTCCCAGGGGTCAACGGTGCTGGTGTTTGTGGTGTTCACACAGACTGGCAGAGGGACCGGGGCTGGACTCACGTTGCCCCCCATACGGGGTGCATGGAGGGGAATGCGAACAGCCACATCTACTGACCGCTCACAGGCACTGGGCTGGATGTTTAACTTGGCTGGTTCCTCAGTACAGATCCACTTGATAGCATTTCAATACTTAATGACGTAACAACGGTGTGCTGAGCACCGCAGGGGTGAAGAACATTCCCTGCCCCTGGGGGCTCGAAGTTCCTGGCGGTGAGCTGTGCTCATGCCCCCCTGTCACCTCCTCTGGGAAGCCCTCCCTGACTTCCACGCATCACCCTAAAGGTGGCTGGGGACCTCTGAGCTGCTCCGTCTCACCCTCCTTCCCTATCACAGTGACCATCACGTGCTCCCCTGCTTGTCCCTACCCCCCACCCCCCGGCCGAGTCAGTGAGGTCCGAGCGAGGGGCTGTGTGGGAGCCCCCTTCCTTTCCCACCAGGAGGGTCCAGTGTGCGGTGGAGAGAACCAGCCACCGTCCGGAAGAAATGCACAAACAGAAGTGATTGACCCGAAAGGCCTCGGGTTTACAGTCTCCGGCTACGTCGGGAGGGCAGCCCCTACGCCCTTACCGCCTTCTGGGGAATGGTAGTCATGGCATACTTTGTGATAGAAAAGCACGAGTCAGGGTCTCCTCAAGGAGGAACCTAAGATTTAAGGACATTCGTGTGGGGATAAAGGAAAAGAAAATCCCTGTGCGTGCGTGTGTGCGCGTGTGCGTGTGTGCTCACAGTCATAGAGGCAAAGAGCCCAGAGCCTAAATGGAAAAGCCCAGTCTTTAGGTCTGGGAAGGGGAAGGGGGCTCAAAGGGGCGGGCCGTGAGCCAACCCTGCCTGTATTCATTCTGCACATTTTTATTCGGGGTGATCATTCGGTTAATGGGCGTGCTGTTCTGTGGCTGTGCGTGTCCCGGGAGCAGTGGGCACAGTCCCCAACCCTTCCCCTGGCTGCGCTCATGTGCACCAGACCTTGATTGTGGTCTGCTCAGGTCACCTCCTTGGCTGGCTGGTCTCCAGGACACCGTCTCCCAGGCCACGGTGCTGGCCGCTGCCCAGAGGCAGGAGCCGTTTGGGTCAGGTGCTTGTCATACCTTGGGAGCATGAGACCTGTGCGCAGAAGCGAGGGCGGGCAGGTGGGGAGGGGCGGGCAGGTGGGTCGCAGCTGCCTCGTGGCCCCACAGCCGGGATCAGGTGAAAGGCAGCCTTCCACTGTGGGGTTGAATGGTTCAGGCCCAACCCGGGCTCCTCCGAGGCCTGGTCTCCACGGGTCTGTGGGAGCTGCTCCTCGGGATGGGGGTGCAGGGGAAGGAAAGGCAGAGGCTGACAGCAGCTCCCCAGGGCAGGGCCGGGGGCAGACCCCACACCTGTGCACGCATCCACGCGCAGAGCCTTGGAGGCCACGGGGGGCAGTGAAGCGGCCCCTGCGGCAGCAGACTGGGCCGTGATCCTGCGCCTCCAGCCAGGGGCAAGGTCCCTGTGCACATGGCATTGAGCTGCTGCCCTGCTGTCGGGGAGACCCCACAGTCCCCACCGCGAGGCTCGTGTGCATCTCCCACGTGTAAGATGAAGAAGTGACAGATGGCGAGAGGCGTCCGACCAGCACCGCTGCTCGCAGCTCTTGCTTCGGGCCGGCTCTGTGTTGTCCCCACCGCCCCAGGTGCCACACCTGCACTGGCAGCGCCACCGGTACCGAGCGAGGGTCCAGAATTGAACCCAGGTGGACGGACCGTGGGGAGGGGGCCAGTCTCAGCCGTCTTCCCTGCTGCCCGCGTTCTTAACACAAACCACACACATTTTTGTGAAAAGCTAAGACAATTCTGCTTACGGATCCTGAACAGGACCGCTGCCTTGCGTTCTGCTTCCTACAGATTAGGGATTGCTGGCGACTTGGTTTCTCTCCGCCTGCGGTATTTCCCTCTGGCGCTGCAGAGCTGCCTACGTGCACGTCTTCACACATGCAAGGGCTTTTATTTATTTTATTTATTTTTATTTTTTTAAGATTTTATTTATTTATTCATGAGAGACAGAAAGAGGCAGAGACACAGGCAGAGGCTCCATGCAGGGAGCCTGACGTGGGACTCGATCCCGGGTCTCCAGGATCATATCCTGGGCCGAAGGCAGGCACCAAACTGCTGAGCCACTGAGGATCCCCCACAAGTGCTTTTTTTAAAGGCAACGTGCCGTCACTGCGGTGGATTGTGCTTCGTTTCCGATGTTCATTTGGGCATTTTTTTTATATCATTGGATCATTTTTATTATGCACTTACTCTGCACCTGTGTTCCATCTATGATGGAATACTTAAAAAAAAAAAAAAGATTTATTTTAGAAAGAGAAAGTAAAAGAGTGAGCCCACATGGGTGGGGTTGAGGGGAAGAGAAAGAGAAAGAACCCAGCTCATCACAGAGCCCGACACGGGGCTCCATCTCCCGACCCTGAGATCATGACCCGCACCCAAACCAAGAGCCAGACGCTCCACGGACTGAGCCATCCAGGTGCCCCTTTGGCAGGATATTCTTGAAAAAATAACTTATGTTTGGAACTTATGGTAAGATACACAAAACATAATATTTACCAAGTCAACCATTTGAATGTACAGTTCGGAGGGGTTAAGTGTAGTGACACTGTTGTGCAACCGTCACCACCATCCAGCCCCAGAAGCATCCTTCTCCCGAGAGGGGAACTCTATGTCCGTTAAACACGAACGACCCCTTCTCCCCGGCCCCAGCCCCTGGGAGCCTCCACTCGGCTTCCCGCCTCTGAATCTGACCGCTCTGAACCTCACGTAAGTGCGATCACGCGGAATTCACAAGGCTTCCAGTTTCTTTCATGCTGCGGCAGGTGTCAAAATTTCCCTTCTTCTTAAGGCTGGGCAGTTTCAGGGCGCTTTGACGAAATACAAGATCAGTAGTAATTCTACAGCTGAGGAAAGTCCCTAATTCAGGACCCTCTTCTCTGCTCACCCTCTGTCTCCCTGTACTTAGTAGGGCAAAGCCTCCCTAGAGGTAATCAGCCCGCACTCCAGCTGCCAGTGATCCTCCCGGGAGGTGTTAATACCTCTGATTTCTGTACCAGAACTGATGCTTGGACAGTGTCCCCCCCCTAAAATGTAAACACACTCCATGAAGGTCACATTTATGGTCGTGACCTATTGATTCCCCTCAGGCAGCTGCAAGCCTGGCAGCTCAGGCACGGGACCGGAGCAGAGCCCTACGTGGGAGCCAACTTCCACAGTGATGCTCGAGTTGCCACGTACGTCCCCGTAGAATAGCCTCATGGCATCCGAGCGGGAAGGGACGTGAGCATTTCCTCCACGGAGTTCCTGGTTTCCATGGAGACATGATGGTTCTACCAAGTACCAACAAGACCCACGCTCTGGGCCTTGCCCTGCTTCCCCCAGAACAGCCCAGATACATCCACTCTCTGTGTCAGGGCTGAGGATGAGCTTCTGTCTGACAAAGGGTTTCTGGGAGTTAGGAAGGAAGGAACCAAACGAGTCCAGCTCAACACAACCAGATGTTTTGCAGATACAGAGACCAAATGCAGAGTGAAGGCATGTCTGCAACGTCCTAACACTTTGGTAAAATGGGGACCATTGGAGGTGTGTGTGGCGAGTCTGTGTCTGTCCCGGCCCCTGGACCTGGCCCCTCTGGCCTGGCTAGGGTGGCGATGCTGCCCAGAAGGTCCGGCCGGTCTCTCTTCACCCTTGCATGAGGCCTTCGTTTCTAGAATCTCTGATTCTGAGCATACGTGGGACCTGGAGATCCTTGATTTGTAGGGACTTGCTTTTTGTTTCACACTAAAGCCAACCACAACCACACCTGCCTGCTGCTGAATGCCTGCTGGGTTGATTTTTAATGTTGACATTGTCGAAAACAGAGGCGATTGAAAGAATACCAGAAACCCAGGGGGGAATTTATTAGGGTATGTGAAGCAAAAGAGTTGCTAGACCCTAAAGGAAGTAAAACCAGTTTTGAGTGTGCAACTTCATTCCCCAACAGAAATCCCCTAGACCAGTTCCCGCTGTAACCAGCTCTTCCCATTGGTGATTTGAACACTGACTTTCCTTCTTGTAAGTAGGTAATGATGTCAGAAGTCTGGAACTGTCGGGGTCATGGGGATCTGGGAAAGCCTGGCCTGGAGCCAGGAGGTAGGATGGTCAAGTGGGAAGCCTCCGGGAAAAAGTGCCGGGAGGCCAGTCCTGAGTCAGAGCTTAGGTACAGCCGGCTGTGTGAGATCTTTGACAAATCACAGGCTGTTTACCATTCTTAGTTTCCTCTCTAGAAGAAAAACAACAACAACAGCAGCAAAACAAACCACGGGAATTTTATGGGATTTTTAGAGACCAGTTTCCAAACTGGACAGCCCATTGCAATCACCTGGAGCGTCTTTAGAAACAGCCCCCGATTTAGAATTGCCAACAGCAATAGTCTAGAATTTGTCTTTAAATATGCTCCCCCAATAAACACAAATCATGCAATGCCATTGCTCTATGTTCTCACGTATCTTCATGCATTTCTTTGATTTGTCAATGCACAGTTTCATTTTGGCTTTTTAAAGTTGGGGTGAATCTTACGGTTAATCATAATAATTTTAATATAAAAAGTCTGTAAGATTATAAAGTATACTAATTAATAATGATAATAATTAATGTGGTCTCTCCTCCATTGAAAAGTAGGTAAAGAAATATGAATCTAGGGCACCTGGGTGGCTCAGTCGGTTGAGTGTCTACCTTTGACTCAGGTCATGATCTCAGGGTCCTGGGGTCGAGCCTCACGTCAGGCTCCCTGCTCTGCAGGTAGTCTGCTTCTCCTCTTCCTCTCCCCCTCCCCCTGCTTGTGCTCTCTTTCTCTTAAATAAATAAATAAAATCTTAAAAATAAAAAAGGAATGTGAATCTTACATTTACTGGCATTTTTATATTAAGGAAACACCTAATCTCATTTCCATTTTTATGCTAATCTTAGGAAGTAGGCCTCAAGGAATGAATTATTCCCTTTTCATAGAAAAAGCAGGCTCGAGTAGGTTAGACAGGTTATTCTTTGATTTATTTATTTATTCAATCAATATTAATATAAGCATCTTCCCTAGGAGAGGTGCCAGGCTAGGTTAAAGGGTTGCAAAGATGAATAAAGACCTGGTTTCTGTCCTCAGGGAGCTCGCAGGCTCATGGGGACATAGTTATACCCATGGCTGGATTGAATTATATTGAATTATGGCCCTAAAAGCCCCTTCGGGAGCTGCGGGGACAGAAGGATTGGCTCTGACTGGGGGTGGGATCCTCCCCTCCTTCCCACTGTTGCTCTGTATCCCAGCCCCACACAGTCTGAGGGATTTGTCAGGGTCAACACCAGGCAGAGGGAAGGGTTTGGCTCCGGGCACATCACTACTTGATTTATCCCACAAATGTGCACGGAACGCTTTTTCATCAATGCTGTGCTGGGCACACACGAAGATGGACGAGACAGGTATGCGTTCTCGATCTGAGCATGGCACACAAATATTAAAACTTTTGCGAGTGTTAAGTTCTCTGAAGGAGGAGCATGTGCAGTAGCACTCGTACAAGACAAGGTCCCTGGTCTCACCTGGCTGTGAGGTTAGTCCCTTCAGAGCTTGGGATTTGAGGCTGAGGGCTTTCCACGGAAGGAACCCCAGCAGTGTGCCACAGCTGGAGCTGAAAGACCGAGGGCGGCGGGAAGGAGGAGTGCAGGGGGCAGGAGAGGCCCTGTCTCATGCCTCAGAGCACTGCTAAGAGTTGTGGATCTTGGGCACCTCGGGGGCTCAGTCGGTGAAGCGTCTGCCTTCGGCTCAGCTCATGATCCCGGGGTCCTGGGATGGAGCCCCGCGTTGGGCTCCCTGCTCGGCCGAGTCTGCTTCTCCCTCTCCGTCTGCCACGTCGCCCACTGTGCTCGCTTGCTCTCTCTCTTTCTCAAATATATAAATAAAATCTTTATTTTTTTAAAATAAAGTATTATGGATCCTCCTCTGGGGACAATAGGAAACTGTGGAAAAATAATTTTTTTAAAAGATTTTTTATTCATTTTATTTTTTAAAATGATTTTATTTATTTATTCATGAGAGACAGAGAGAGAGGCAGAGACACAGGCAGAGGGAGAAGCAGGCTCCATGCAGGGAGCCCAATCTGGGACTCGATCCCGGGTCTCCAGGATCATGCCCTGAGCTGAAGACACTCAACGCCGAGCCACCCAGGCGTCCCTAAAAAAGATTTTTTAAAAGATAAATATACATTATGGTAAAGCATACACAACATGAAATTCACCCTTTTAACCATTTCTCAGTGTGCAGTGTGGCATAAATATATCTACCGTGTGGTACAGCCATCGCCACTATCCATTTCCAAAGCAGTTCTTCTACCCAACCTGAAATACAACAATAGCACCCCATCCTCCTTCCCCCAGTCCACGGTGAGCTCTTTTCTACCCCCTGTTTCTACCCATCTGACTATTTCAGGAGCCTCACAGAAAAGGAATCACACAGTATTTGGCCTGATGTGACTGGCTCATTGCACTTTGCATGCCTATTGTCAAGGTTCATGCCTATTGTAGCCTGTGTCAGAATGTCCTTCCTCTGTAAGGCCTGATACTATTCCATCTGATGTATATACCACAATTTATTTATCTGATGTTGGAGACCTATTGAAAGACAGAAAAGTACCATGGTTCCAGATATGTTTTGTGAAGATCCACCCGGTTGCTCTGTGGAGGCTGATTTGGAAGCAGGTGGGAGTAGGTCTCCCAGTTGGGAGAAGGTTGCATGGATCCCGCCTAAGAGGATTAGGTGGTGGTGATGATGGTAAGAGATGGAAAGTTTAAGAACTACCTGGGAGGAGGAATCAAAAAGTGTGTTTGGGTGTGGGGGGAGCCAGGGAGAGAGTCAGGCAAGTATTATTCCAGGTGGACGGGGCTGCCATTTGAGAGGACAAGATGCAGAAGGAGAGTTGAGGTTTAGATATGTGGGGTCTGGGAAGCATGGGGCCCTCCAAGCAGAGATTTCTCAGTCTGGAGCTCAGGGGTAAGCTGGAGGCTCAGATGGGACAGTCACCGGCCCTGAAGTGATCATCGAGGCCAAATGGATACATGTAATGGCCCCCGAGCGAGAGTGCAGAGAGAGCAGGGAGGTCCAGGAAAGGATCCATGAGCAACTTCCATGTTTATGATCTAGTAGAGTTGGATCAGCTGACCCAAAGCAACGAGAAAGAACATTCAGAGGGGACAAAACCAGAGGAATGTGGCGTCAGAAAACCCCAGGGAAGAAGAAGAGCCTTCAGGAAGAAGGTGTTGAGTGAGGCAAAGACTGAAGAGTGCCTGTCGATTCCAGCCCGTCCTTCCGGGAGAGGCAATGATAGGAAGGCAGTGGATATGGAGTGTGGGACGCCCGCCAGGCAAGGGTTGATGGAGAACTGGAGGTAATGGGTGGTTACCAGCTTCATATCTTCAGTCTAATTGTCCAACTTCTCTGAGCCTTTATTTCCAAATCTGCAAAATGTTCAAAAGCCATGCAACAGCTCATCGCAGCTGTGCTTTCAGGCGTGGTAGGTTGACGGGCTGGAGCCACCGCTGGAGCTGACGTGAAGTCCTGTCAGCACAAGACGACTTCCTTGACCTTGCACCTGACTCCCTGCTCTCCCTGAAAGCCAACAGCAGCGGGAGTCTTGAGGAGTCGGCACATATCCTCAACACTTGTCCCCTGGACCCTAGGGGGTGGGAGGCAGGATGAACACGGAGGGCCAGCCTCCTCTGCTGCAGAGAAATAGCTCAGGTAGTTGTCACCCTCTGGTGTTTGGTTTCTGGGAAGCCAGTGGCAGGAGGGAGGACACCAGGCTCTGGTCTGTGGGAGACTGGCCCCGGGGCCTTGGCAAGCCACTGCTTCCCACCTCGGAGGTTCCTAATCGGCCAGCTGGATTCTTCTCCAGCGAGATAATGCTGCAATGCATTTCCTTATTGCAGGTGTGTCTGTTTTGCAGAGAAGTCCCTACCGAGAAGGTCGTGACCATGCCTTGGACAGAAAGATATGTCTCCTAGCCAAGGACTCACATAACTATTGTCACATTAATTCCCCCAACAACAACTGGTTCGGGTACTGTGAATCCCATGGAGTGGACACTGAAGTGTAGGTTTTGGAGGCCAATGACCTGCTGGAGTGGGAAAGAGCACGTTCGTACCACTTAGTAAATAAGGTTCTGGCAAGGAATCATGAATTTAAATCATAGTTAACTTCATAGTTGACTGTTCCCTTTGCAAAAGGAGTCAGTTGAGCAGGCCAATGCCTGACGTAGCCCCAGCTGATCTTTCCTGTCCTAGAGAAAACCTGAAATCCTTAGCAGATCTTTGGAGACGTCCATTCCTTGGATCTCAGCAACTTTCCCTGGATTATCTTCCATTTCTCCGCTGTGCTCCCAACCGTCTGTACCATCCCTGCTCCTTTCCAAGTCCTGCTTCTCCTGCTGGTCATACCTTTGTGTTGTTTCCTGGGCCAGGAGGCACTTTCCTAGCAACACAGGCGAACTTCCACGCATCCTTCAAGGCTCGTGAACCTTTCTTGACCTCCCAACCGCTGTAACATCTTCCTCCTGGTGGATCCTTGTTGCACCTCATCCTTCTCTCTTGGTTCTGCTGTTTCTCTGCCTTAAATTAAAGTTGTTTGTCTACCTCTCCCCTTCGTATTAGGACAGTTAGTAGGGGGTGCCTGGGTGGCTCAGTCAGTTAAGTGTCTGCCTTTGGCTTAGGTCATGGTCCCAGGGTCCTGGGATCAAGTTCTGCATTGGATTCCCTGCTCACGAGGAGCCTACTTCTCCCTTTCCTCCCTGCTCATTCTCTCTCTCTCTCTCTCTCAAATAGATAAATAAGGAACAACTAGCCTTCAAGTTTCATGCAAACAAAGACCACGACAATAGTTGGCACATAATAAAAGCTCAGGGGCCCCTTGTTGGTTGTAAATGCCTCCACCCTTAACTGGTTTTGGGTTTGCTCCTGCCCACATCGACCCAGTCATGGATCATTGCAGTGTGCGTGAGGTCTCATCGTGAGGTCTCATGCTAGGTGTAGCGTTACCATGGAGAATAAGGTGTTTCACTGACTTTATCTTGGGAAAGTCATCCCATTAAGTAGCCACCTGTTTCTTCTGGATGCCCCCCTACCAGCCAGCGGTCATCCTGGCCTGGTGTGTCTGCACCGTTCAGAAAGCTTCTTTTTAAAAAATATTTTATTTATTTGTTCATGAGAGACAGAAAGGCAGAGACACAGGCAGAGGGAGAAGCAGGCTCCATGCAGGGAGCCCGACGCGGGACTCGATCCCGGGTCTCCAGGATGCTTATAATGCACGGCCAGACCTGCACTTGTTTGGTAATTACCTCAGCCCCGTGAGATGAGTCCAGCAGGTCCACTATCCCCATGTTCCCATTTTCTAGATGAGGAAACATGTTCAGCCATGTTAAGCTGCCTTACCTGGGACTTCATAGTTCCCGGGTTGGATGGCTGCTGAGTCTTCTGGTTTCTGGTCCAGTGATTCCTCAGGGTAGGAAGAAACGGTCAAGAAATATGCAGGTGAGGACATGGCAAATGGGGAAGAGGCGCCCAGACATGGTGGGCAGAGGAGAAGGACTCCAAGGATTAGAGGCATGATCTTTGCGCAGGATACGCGGCTTCTGGAGTTCCCACTGGGCTGGCAACATGGATGCACAGTCAGGTCTCCGCTGCCGGAGCCCACACTGGCCAGGCTGGCTGGTGGGCAGCGAGCCCCCCCCTGAGCTGGGGACCAGGGCCCACGGGAGGCCGGGCGTCTTGCATGAGGTCTGTGCACATCGACTCTACCTCCATGTGCGGACTTGAAAATCCAACCTCCTCGCCACGTATTCAGGACCAAAGTGGGTTTTGTGTTTTCACCGGGTTGAGAGTGAAGTGTTTCAGACGGTGATGGACAGCTGTCTTTGCAGGAGGAAGGGGGTGCAGGGCCCCTGCCACAAAGCTGGGGAAGGCCAGGCTCGGGGCTTAGGGCCGAGTGCCGGGTGCCTGCGCCTCAGGAAAGCCTTGCCCCTTGCCGTGAGCACACCGGGCCCGAGGCTGGCTGTCCGGCCCTGGCAAACTGTACTGACTCCACAAGCAGGTGCTGCTGGGCACTTAATGCCATTTTCCAGAAAACCCAGCTGGCCTCCCCACCAGGGCCCCAAATCGTACCGGGTCCTTCCTGGGCCTTGGTAGCCTGTTCACAGAGAGGTGAGTTTGGACCGTTTGGTTTCTAGGGTCCTTCCCCTCCTCTACATTTGGAGTCTCTACTCAGGGACGGATCACCTCCCACCCGCGGACTTTGTGTGTCACCTTTGGTCCTCCTGCCTTGGCTCCCGGACCAACCAGGACGGCACAGCATGCTGGGCCCGGAGACTCAGGACGTCAGACTCCCGCCACCCTCCCAGAGGAACTGGGTGGCCTCGGGCAAGTTATGTTCCTTGCCTCAGTTTCCTCACTTGTAAGGTGGTGGTAATAACAGTACCTACTGCCCGAGGTCGTTGTTAAGAAATAAACGTTACTATAGAATTAGAACAGTACCTGGCACTCAGTGAGGGCTGGTGGGCCTTGCTGGTTTGTTCTAGATGTAGGTGTCTGGCCTCCTCAGCTTTCGTGAAGGGGGGACTCCTGTTATCTTTCTGGGGTGGGGGCCCCCACTGGGCTCGCCAGAGCTGAGGTTGCTTGAATTCATTCTACTCCAGGCCACCGAGAACCCCCATTTCAGAGTTAAAGGCCCTGGGGGCTCAGAGGGTACCGTTAACCCTGAAATTGGGAAACAGGGTTAAATAACTGTTATCCGAAGCCAAGAGTGGGGGTCAGCTCCTCTGGAGCCCCAGTGGCTTTCAGGAACTTGTCTGACCCCATTCTTGGCCTTGGGTATCAGTTATTGACTCTCGGGGCATTTGCACTCAAATGCAAATACCGTGTGTGGATTGTCTTCATTTGTGTCTGATTGTAGAATTTGCTCGTGGGAATATATAGTTAAACAGAGCGGAGCCCTGCCTATAAAAAGTCATTTTTTTAGACGTTAAAAATTTTAGAATATGACATGACTGCTCTGCTTTTAAAATAATCAGACAGGGGGCCCCTGGGTGGCTCAGTGGGTGAGCGTCTGCCTTTGGCTCAAGTCATGATCTCAGGGTCGTGGGTTCAAGCCCCGTGTTGGGCTCCCTCTTCTCCTCCCCATGCTTGTGCGCTCGCTCTCTCTCTCTCTCTCTGTCAAATAAATCAATAAAATCTTTAAAATAGAATAAAATAGAATAGAAACGTAGAGAATGCGTGCAGGTAAGATTTGTTTGCTACCTGCCCATCCGAGCCCCCTTCTCTTTCCTGGAGGTAAATACAGTTCACATGTGGCGATTCTCTTTTTAGGCTCTGGGCTTTTTGCTCCGCATTTACGTCGGTGAGTGTGCACACGCTTTTGTAGATTTTCGTGAGAAGTGCTCACGCCCCACGCCTTATTCAGTGAATGGCTTTTGTCGCCGGACACGGATCGCCGGGGCGTCTGGGCTGTGGTGTGGGGTGCAGCGGCTTGTGACCCCCGGGGAGGGGGCGTCGTGAGCTCCCCCAGGGCCTGCCCTGACCTCAGCTGCTGCCACAAGCTGCTGCGGGCACAGCCAGGGCCAGTGTCCCAGGAGGGCCTGGCTCCAGTGGGTACGGGCCTGGCCCAGCCCGCCGCAAGGTTCAAACCCGATTTCGTCCCCGTGCCGCCAAGGGGACAGGCTCTGGTGTAACTCCCGTTTCCTAAGTGAGGAGACTGGGCAGGGGAGGTCTGCAGGCACTGCCATCCGCGGGAGGTCTGAGCACCCTGCCCTGGGGGCTGAGCAGCCTTCCTTTGGGGCCGAGCACCCCTCCCTAGGGGCTGAGCACCCCTCCCTGGGGCCCAAGCACCCAGCTCTGGGGGCCAAGCACCCCACCCTGGGGCCCAAGTACCCCACCTTGGGGGCAAAGCACCCCTCCCTGGGGGACAAGCACCCTGTCCTGCAGGCCAAGCATCCTGCCCTGGGCCCCGAGCACCCCACCATGGGGTCAAGCACCCTCCCTGGGGGTGAGCACCCACCCTGAGGCCGAGCACCCACCCTGGGGCAGCACCAGCTTCCCTCTTCCAGACGCAGCCGGGCAGAGCTGCACAAGTGCCTCGTCGCCCTCAGAGTTGGTGGTTCTGGATAAAGCTGGACAGACTGGCTGAACCCCACCTCCCACAGCATCCTCCCTCCCCGGCCTCCTCCCCTCCACAGGACCAGGCCACACCTGAGTGGGTGCCAGCAGCCGAGAGGAGCCGCGACAGGAGCACGTCCAAAGGTCAGTCCCGGGCTAAGGGCTTGGGCTGAACCCTGTGCCTTAGGGCAGCGTCTTGCACCCTCCGCACGATGACATTTTAGACTGGATCCTCCTCTGCTGTGGGGGGGCCGTCCTGTACGTCGTAGGACATTGGGCAGCCCCCCTCCTCCCACTGGATGCCGGGGGCACCCGCAGTTGAGACTCGTCCCCAGAACTGCCCCCAGAGGTGTCCCATGTCTTCCAGGGGCAAAGCGCTGGGGCTGAGCGGCTCTGCTCCCCGGAGGAAAGTCTCGACCCGGTTTCAGGCTTGTGGCCAGCACTGCTTCCAGGAGGGTGTGCCCAGGTCCCTGCAGTGGGAACAGCTGGGCAGGCTGCAGGCTCCGTCCTATCGAGGGCGACTCGCAGGGGAGCGACCACACGCGCTGGCTTTTCTTCTACTCACCGAGCAACCGCAGGGCCCCTACCCGGTGCTGCCTGGGCCGGGGCTGCGGTCCGTGCCTCGGGGGCCCGGGACGACGGAAACGAGGTCTGCCCACCGCGCGGCCGGGTGGGGGCTACGGGAAGGTGACATGCCCGTTCCTGCCCTCGTCCCAGCGTAGGAGCAATAGCCAGGCTTTGCAAATAAGCCCGACGAGGAGTCTCCTACACGGAATGTTCTGGGCTGCTAGGAAATGGTGCGGACTGTTTACCAAGGAGCTTTTCTGCTCAAACCAACATGCCCTCTGGTACTCTTTAACAGCCAAATGCAATTTTTAGTTGTCGGAAGTCGTATTCTTCTAATTTTCTGGTTCATTTTATTTTATTTTTTAAAAGAGTTTATCTAAAGAGAGAGAGAGAGAGAGAGAGAGAGAGAGAGAGAGAGCAAGAGTGAGTGCACATACCAGTGGGAGGCGGGACAGAGGGCGATGCAGGCTTCCCGCTGGGCCAGGACCACCCCACCCCCCCAGGTGGGGCTCATCCTAGGACCCTGGGATCATGACCTGAGCCAAAGGCAGATGCTTTGCCCACTGAGCCCCCTGGGGGCCCCCTGGTGTATTTTAATCAGTCTGCACATCACCATTTCTCCTTAGTTGGCCCATTCACTCAAAGGTGTCCACGGACCGCCCTGGGTGTGTCCCAGACCCGCTTTGGCTGGGCGTCGGCGGTGAGCTGCAGATGCCCAGCTGTCTGTGGCTCCTCCAGGGGTGGCCTGACTCTAGCTTTGCCACCGTGGGGATCTCCTGTGGACTTTGGGAGGTGTTGGTGACGCGAAGGGAGCCTGGCAGTCCCTTAGGCTCCCGGTGAGCATGGCCTTCTCGGCCTCCGCAGCTCAGGCTGCAGCAGTGAGGGACGTTTCTGGAATCCTGGTCTGCAGGCTCGTGGAGGACACCCTGCTGGCACCCCCTACGTGTATGAGCTCGAGCGGATTCTCTGCTGTCTTTCTGATTCAACTCACATGGATTCAAGGACATCCAGGACCCCTGGTCTCTTCGAAGTTTTATTTTAGTGCATGAGATTAACCTGGGATGACAGGCACAAAGTACATGCACACACAGGTGTGTGTGTGTATGTGTGTGTGTGTGTGTGTGTGATGTGCGGGCAAGGATCGGCATGTGATAAAAATTAAGCAGCATGAGATGAAGGAGGAGTTCGTTGAGAGGCCTGGCCAGCGAAGGTGTCCCCGAGGAGGAAGCATTTCAGCTGAAACCCTAACAGAACGTGGAGAGAGCTCTGCGAGGGCCCGGTCACCAATGTCATACACGTGCACACACCTCTGCGTGCATATGCATACACCCAGGCATACACAGGTGCACCCCCCCACACACACTCACACTAACATGCACACGTGTGTGCATCCAGGTCAGCCGTCTGGCCTTCCCCCTTTCCCCCACCTTTGCACTGCCCTCCACTTCACCGCGCCCACAGACGCTGGTCCCCCATGGTGTGCCTGGTGCAAAGCCTGGTTTCGGGGCTGGAGGGCAGGAGGGCATGGGGCCTGGGGTCGTTGCTACAGGCTGGCTAAGGGGAGACAGCCTGAGATGAGAGCCAGGCTTGGGCAGATACCTAGGGGAAGGGGAGGCCGTGGGGGTGGAAGAAGGATGACTGGATGGAGCGCTGGGTCTAATGACCCAGGACCCCCCCCTCGCTCCATGCCCCGCTACCTCCAGCCTGCACCCTGCCCTCGGGGACCTGTGAGTTGAGCATCTGGGGTGCAGCGGTGGGTGCAGGGCTAGGTCTCCTGCCGCAGGCCCTCTGAGCATTCCTGCCTTCTGCTCAGCACTGGCCTCAATTCCTAGCAATGGAACAAAAGGAGTTTGAAGCCCGTCCAGTAGACGTTTCCACGTTGGCGGGAGGCGGAGCTCCCAGGGGTGTGTGGAGGGCAGGGGCACTGTAGCAGGTGCTGTCCGGAGCCTGTCCTCCCAGGCCTCTGCCTTCCTTCCCCGTGTGAGTGAGAGAGTGGCCTGGTGGGCGGGCGGTCGTGGCCTCACTGGCCATCTCTGTCCCTCCGGCCGGGCTCCAGGTGCCTTGCGGCCAGAGCCCTGGGCTTCGGTGCTCGGGATGGTGAGACCCGGACCCAGATGCGCGGCCGGAGGGATGAGACTTACCTGCCCTGCTCTCATTTTCCTTTACGGTAACACAATACCTGCCATGCCAGAGAGCAGATGGCGAAAGATACGGGAGAATGCTTTTACCGAATGCAAATCTGGGGGGACCCGCTTCATGGCCCCCGCCCGGGGCAGCTGTAATAGGGTGTGTGCATTTCGGTCTCCCTGTTGCAGGCAGTGTGGGCTCAACCAGGGAGCCTCTCTTCTGGCAGAAAAAGCAGGTGAGACCCCTCCGCCTTAATAGAGACCTTTGCAGACAGAGGCTGAGGGACACACGTGAGAGCTCCTGGAAGCTGGGACCGCACCCTATTTCCGTTCTTCTGTTTTACCTTTAAGGTATACACGGTAGTGATTTAATATACACAGACATTGGGAAGTGGGCGCCACAACCAAGCTAATTAGCGCACCTCCATCACCTCCCATAGCTCACACACCTCTAGTGTGTGAGCTGAGAACATTTAAGGCCTACCCTCTTGGCAAATTTCAGCTCAGCCACCATGCACGCATTACATCCCCAGACCTTAGGCACCTCGTAAGGAGGAGTTCATACCCTTTGGGCATTTTTTAACATGATTGGTGCCAAGTAAAGAAAGATGGAACACGCCTGGAGGAACATCCCCTCCTTCGCAGACCCCCGTTACCCACACCCTGCACACACCCCGCACATCTTTCCAGAATTTGCAAATGGTCAAATCCCAAAGGTACTGGGCTCTATGACAGGCTGTCCTAAGGGAGCGGTGGAGAGGGTGAAGCCCACACCCTCTACTAGGAGTTACTGCAAAGTGGGGAGAGCCCACGAGGAAGAAGAGAGGGACGTCAGGGGTCAACTATATTTTTGCATTTAATCTCAGGACACGTAATCCAAACAGCACCAAGTAAAAACCGATCAAAACCGTATCATTTCACAAGAGGTAGACATCGAATTGCCGAGACTGCTATCATTTAAATAATTCTGGTATAATCTAACATAACGTTTCTAACTTCCTCTGGCATACCTGAGAGTTATTGCCAGGTACCGGTGATCCGGGGACTAGGAATAGAGTTTCAGGAACAGCTCTGTTGCCTCTTCCACCTTCAGCACACAAGGGGCTTGCGAGCAGAGTTCGTCTTGCGGAATGCTCGAAAGGCCACGTCAAGGTCACGAGGTGTGGAGCTGAGAGTCTCCAGTCCTGACCCTGTAATTCTCTGGAAACACACCCTATCACTTTGGTCGAGTCAACCGATTCATGATTGTTCACTAAAAACTCCTAGGTACCGGGTCTTCCGCAGGCACGGTGCAGATTCCTAGGTCACTAAAATCGTCGGGGGGATGGACGTACATGCAGCTGACCTTGAAACAAGCTATGCTGTTGAGTTCCTGCTTCTGCCTCTGAAAAAATATCTGGTTAGGCCAAGACAATTTCTTTTATTTATCTATTTATTTATTTAGTTGGTTTAAGGGGTAGAGTTTAGTGATTCATCAGTGGCATACAACACCCAGTGCACATCACATCACATGCCCTCCTTAATGCCCACCCCCAGTTATCCCAACCCCCCACTCCCAGCCCCTCCAGCAACCCTGTTGTTTCCTAGAGTTTGGTATCGCTTATAGTTTGCCTCCCTCTCTGTTTTTGTCTTATTTTATTTTTCCTTCCCTTCCCCCATGTTCATCTGTTTTGTTTCTTAAATTCCACATATGAGTGAGATTATATGGTGTTTGTCTTTCTCAGTCTGACTTATTCTGCTTAGTATAGCACCCTCTAGGTCCATCTGCATTGTTGCAAATGGTCAAGATGATTTCTTATGGTGCTTATTAATTTTTGACGGCTGAACAGCCAAAAAATATTTTACTAAAAAATTAATGAGAATCTGAGGTGCAACCAACTTAAAGAAAAAAATGTTATTATGATCTCCCATGACCTATTGGCAGTATTACAATATTGTGGTATGTACACATTTTACTATTATTTTTGAACAGTGGATTAACTTTTTAAAAATAGAGAAAGATTAGTGTAGAAACCTGTGTTTAAATATAATCTCTGTTGGGACGCCTAGGTGGCTCAGTGATTGAGCACCTGCCTTTGGCTCAGGTCATGACCCTGGGGTCCTGGGATCGAGTCCTGCATCGGGCTCCCTGAGGGGAACCTGCTTCTCCCTCTGCCAATATCTCTGCCTCTCTTTCCATGTCTCTGACAAATAAATAAAATCTTAAAAACTGCTTTCTAGGGGCACCTGGGCGGCTAAGCATCTGCCTTGGGCTCAGGTCAGGATCTCAGGGTCCTGAGATTGAGCCTCACATTGGGCTCCCTGCTCAGAGGGCAGTCTGTTTCTCTATTTCTCTCTACCCCTCACCCTGCTTGTGTTCTCTCTGTGTCAAATAAATAATTAAAACCTTTGGAAAAAAATTAAAAAATAAAAACTGCTTTCTTAACCAGCCCCCTTAGTAAAACTGATTAACAGAATCCATGAACTTGTTGTTTTGTTACTGTTTATCATACCACTTGACCAAAGCTCTATGTACTCAGACTTTGGAATATGACCTTAGCCCTGTCCAACTCTATCCTTGCATCTGTCCTTCATCAGAGTATGTCCTGGCAACACCTCTGGCTCTCGCTCACTTCTCAGGGTGACACGTGAGCCACTGAACATCGACCATGGAAGCAGACCAGTGAACGTGGGCTACTGAGTGTGGACCACCGAACGTGGACTGTCAACCATAGGCTGCTGCACAAAGACCACCGACAGGGGCCCCTGAACTTGAGACAGTGAACAAGGATCATCACACATACACTGCTGAACATAGGCCACCAGATATGGGCCCCTGGACATGAGCCACCAACATGGGCCACCCAACACAAGCCACTGAACATGCCACCCAGTATGGACTGCTGACTTTTACTTACTCACCCTAAGCTAAAGGCCAGAGAGAGAAGTTTTGGAAGGGATGGTGTAAACAGAACATTCTAGAATGGGATCTCTGAACTGGGTGCTGCTGCTTGCAGGTGTGTGGCATCATGGCTGTGATTCCCACACACGGTGGACTCTGTCTTCCTTTCTGTGGGAGAGGGTCTGAGTCCAGGTGTCATCGTCCTCCTGGTCTGCAGCAGCCTCCTAACTGATCACCCGACTTCCATCCTTTCTCTCTCTTCAACCCTTTTAAACCAACCAGCAACCAAAGTGATTTTTCTGGGGTGTAAATCAGATCATGCAATCTCCCTGTTTATTACTCACCTATGACTTTTCATGGTGCCTAGAAACACAAGATGGAACATGCTCAGGCCCTGCCCTCTGTCTTGGATCTCGTCTCCTACCCTGCCCTTTCTTCCTTGGGCGCGCCCAGGCTGTCACCCTCTGCACACACCTCTACCTCCGTGGTGCCTGTCTGCCTGCAGCTCTCTGTGCACGGGCCCCTCATCACTCAGACCAGGGCACAGCTTTCCTGACCACCTGCAACCGGCACATCGCCCCAGGGCTCCACAGCCCCGCCTGTGACTGTGCATCACACCTTGAACCTCAGGGACGACTCATCCTCATGACCCTCTGGATCCTTAACCCGCTCTGTTATTTGGGCAGCTTGTGTCTGCAGCGAACATTGAATTTTATGTTTGTTTACGTTAGACCTTTCCCTGTTTAACTGCTAAGTGTTCCTTTCTCCACCCGAATGTGTGTCCCACAGGACAGAGGTTTCTTGGTTTTTGGATTGTTTCTCTTTCCCACCAAGATGTAAAAGGCAGGAAGCTCAACCTTCTTGCTCGTCAGAGTATTGCCAGTGGCTGGGATGGTCCCTGGTACAAGACAGACCTTGATACTTATTTTTTTTAAATCAGTGAGAACAAAAGACAGTGTTTTGGATTGCAATAGAGAAAATAGAGAAGTAACGGGTTTCAGCTCAGCAGCCCGGTCCCCGAGGAGATGGCCCCATCCCCTCCATGTGGGCAGTGAGAGTCTTCCTGACTTGGGGAACAAGGACAGCTGAGCTCACACCGCCTGCCCTCCATCCCCACCTGCAGCCTCTCACTGTGTGCAAAGCGCACCCCCAACTTAGCTCCGTGTCCTTCAGAATTCAGCTCAGTGTCTCTTCTAGGGGCCCCTCGGTTCAACTTGCCCATATCTCTCGTAAGCACTCACCAGGCAGTTTTGGAGCCGCAGACGGTCCTGGTGGCCCCCACAGAAGCTCTAGGGAGGCAGGTGTGGGCCTCTCCTCCGCAGGAGCCCATCGGCCTCACCCATCACAGCGGCTCAACAAATCCCAGGGGGATGATGGAGAAGATGAATGAATGCATCAGTGAAGCCTCGTGTCACCTTTTTTATGCCCCAGGCTTAACAGAATGATGCGGGATGGAAAGGTAGTGAAGCTTCCTCAGTGGTCCCGATTGGCAGCATTTGGGCTGAGGAAGTGTTACTAGTGAGAATCTATTCACTGCATTTTCCTACTTTCTGTGTTCTTGATGATCTGGCGTGTGCGATCCTGATCCTGCAGAGCCTGCCCTCCCAGGGCTAGCTAAAGCCTAGAGTGAGCAAACGAGGCCCCTTGAGAACACCCTTCACGTACAAACCACCCACCCAGAGCCCACACACTTAATTGTCTCTTTCTCAGGTACTCCCTCCGCTCCCAGTCAGGGGAGGCCAGGTACCAGGCAGCCAGGGATCAGCTCTAATGCCCCGAATCCACCGAATCATTGAGCCATCCAGTCTTAGGCTCACTCCGGTTATCTGCCCTACACCTTGTTTTTTCCCACGAGAACCCCAGTAAAGGTTCTGGGCCATGCCCTGCCTTCCCCCCTCCTTAGCAGCCCAGGTGCTTCCCCAGGTAGCTCCCACAGCATGCTTTGCCTCCCGCTGCTCGGGAGCCCTGAGAAGGGACCTCCTCGCTCCTGACAGTTGTATCCTGTCCGCACATCTCACCACGTCTGATTAAAACACATCCCAGGTGCGTTTTTAGAACACAGATCTTGTTCTCTTCTGGATCCTCAAAAAATAAATCTCCTTGCTTAGCCCCCCAAAATAAAAACAAAGACCCAACAAAACAAAGACAAACTACTCTGTGTCTGATGGATTTCGTTCAGGGTGATAGAAAGGCAAAAATAATTATATTTCAAAACTCTCTTCTTACAGAAGGAAAAACAAAACAAAACAAGGGACCTGGAAACTTCTAAGAAATATTATTTAATTAAGAGATTGGCCTCATGCTCTGGAATCATGTATTTTTTATGTATATGGTTCTCCTATTAGACCAATCAGAGAAGGTCAACTCGACATCACTTTCTGGAGTTAATAATGTCTTTTTTCTTAAATTAAACTATCTTTCTTTCCCTTAGTGGTAGAGAGTGCCTCAATCTCCCTTTCAGATTTCTGAGGTATAGCATGTCCTCTCTGAAGTAGCAGAAATCTCTAACTCTTCGTAGCCGAAAAGGAACATAATGCTTCACCCCGTTGAGGACAATTGTTTCACTAGGGATGCACTCATGGCATTCCCATGTGCTAAGTCTGAGACGATTGTCCTTAACAACTGCATGCAAATCAGTTTTCAGGAGGAAAAGATCCATCGAAAACATTTAACCGATGGAGAAGTTACGTTTTTTTGTAAGTTAAAAAACACATTTAGTCGCTTTTTAAAAAAGATTTTATTTATTTATTCATGAGAGACAAAGAAAGAGAGAGAGGCAGAGACACAGGCAGAGGGAGAAGCAGGCTCCATGCAGGGAGCCCGACATGGGACTCGATCCCGGGACTCCAGGATCACGACGTGAGCCAAAGGCAGATGCTCAACACCCAGGTGTTCCTTTTTTTTTTTTTTTTAAGTCATGTTATTTTTAAACCACTGACAGATTAACCAGAATGGCTTATTTACCTGATACAGTCAATGTTGTTAACTTAGTGTGACAGCAGACACAGGTGTACAGTACAAGGGTGCACAATTCTATACAACACTCACACTCATCACGGCGAGTGTATTCCTTGACCCCTCTTCCCCCAGCCGTCTCACCTCTGGTAACCATCAGTCTGTTCTCTCTAGTTGAGTCAAAACTGTTTCTTTGTGTCTCTCTTTTTTTTCCCTTTACTCATTAGTTTTGTTTCTTAAATTCCACACATGAATGAAGTCATGTAGTACCTGTCTCTCTCTGACTGGCTTATTTGCCTCAGCACAATACTCTCTAGCTCCACCCATCTTGTTGCAAATGGCAAGATTTCATTCCTTTTTCTGGCTGAGTACTATTCTGTTGTATATACACCATATCTCCTGTATTTGTTCATCTGTCAAAGGACACTTGGGTGGCTTCCATAATTTGGCTGTTGTAAATAATGCTGCTTTAACCATAGGAATGCATGTAACGCTTTGAATCCATGTTTTGTATTTTTTGGGCAAGTATCCAGTAGTGTAATTGCTGGATCATAGGGTAGTACTATTTTTAGCTTTTTGAAGACCATCCATACTGTTTTCCAGGATGACTGCACCAGTTTGCATTCCCAGCAACAGTGCAGGAGGTTTCCTCTTTATCTGCATCCTGGCCACCACCTGTTGTTCATTGTGTTTTGCTTTTAGCCATTCTTCTAGGTGTGAGGTGATAGCACATTGAGGTTTTGATTTGCATTTCCCTGATAATAGGGATGTTGAGCATCTTTTCTGAGCATCCGATGTCTGTTGGCCATCTGTATGTCTTCTTTGGAGAAATGTCTGTTCATGTCTTCTGCCTATTTTTTAGCTGGATAATTTGTTTTTAGGGTATTGAGTTGTACAGGTTCTTTATAGATTTTGAATACTAACCCTTTATTGGATATGTCTTTTGCAAACACCTTCTCCCATTTAGCAAGTTGCCTTTTAGTTTTGTTGATTGTTTGTTGACTGTTTCCTTAATCTTTGACAAAGTGGGAAAGAATATCCAATGGGAAAAAGACAGTGTCTTCAACCAGTGGGACTGGGGAAACTGGGCAACAACATGCAGAAGAATGAAACTAGGCTGCTTTCTCACATCATACACAAAAATAAACTCAAAATGAATAAAAGACCTGAATATGAGACCTGAAACCATAAAAATCCTAGAAGAGAGCATAGGCAGTGATTTCTCTGACATCAGCTACAGCAACATTTTTTTTCTGGATATGTCCCCCAAGGCAAGGGAAACAAAAGCAAAAACAAACTACTGGGCTTACATCAAAATAACGAGCTTCTGCACAGTGAAGGCAGTGTTTTTATACTGAACTGAATACTTTCAGGCAGTGAAGCTATGAGAATAATGGGCAAACATTCAAGTTAAACACTGGAAGAACAGACTTCTACAGGTGCTTATAATGTTTTCCATAAATTAACTTCACAGCCACCAGAAGTTATCACCCAACGGCCTATGGTGTAAGATAGGGCATTCAAATGTTAAAGTTCTTCAAGTAAGATCTCCATTATGGATCCTGGACCTATATTTAGGTCCAGAATCCATTTATTTCTTGGAAGATAATTCAAATTAAATAATTACTTTACTGGAACTGAGGGAGGGTTGAAGGCATCTAAAAACACAGAGTAACTGTCTTCATTTTGCACAAACATTTAAAAAAGAAGATTCTGAGTTTGTTGAAGGGTTTGCTCACTTTTGACACTTCTGCTTTCTTTCCTGTAGATACCCCCATGAGACTTTTTTTTTGTCTGTGTATTGACACAAAGCACAGAAATAGGTTAGATCCAAGTATTCCCCGCCATTAGAACTATTGTTATATTAATGTAAACATTAACAAGGGAAAAGCAAAGTTTAACTCCAGAGGGGGACTGTGTTCCAACATTCAGAGGCCTTTGCCGTGGGTGATCATTATGTCACTCATAACTTTTGTTTAATCTCAATTGAGGAAACACAGAACACTACAAACAGAACAATGCCTGTGTTCAATCTCCATAAATGCACTTCCAACAATGTCTGTGTGTAGAGGTTCTTTTATTTTTTTTCGTTTATGTTTGTTCTATTAAAATTATATTTATTGTGATAATAATAGTAATACATGTCAAGATTGATTACAATACACATATTTTAAGAAGTTACATTTATCGAAATGTAATTTTATGCTTATTGAACCTAATAATAAAAATAGGACTAACTTGCATGTTGTTGTCTTTTTTTTAAAATTGATACATTGACACGCACACTCAAAAGAAAGTTTTTTCACCAGGGAACTTCTGGGAGGCACTGCTCTGAAGGATGTGGTTGGGAAGAGGGGTTAGTGGGCCGAACCGGGATTTGTTGGCCAGTAGGATGGGGCCGGTGTTGCCAGGTATATATGGTAGCATCTTTTCTCCAACTGAAGCTCCCTTTGGGTTGTGGATTTTTTGTTTTCTCCAAAATTATTTTCTTTTTAGTGGGTACAGTGGTAAGCCACCTGGCACCCCTGGCAAGGGGCACCAAAGGGACCATTTCCACAGGCACGCTGTCATCCTCTAGGGGTGCGAGACGCGCCGGCTCCCCACCACCTGGGCCACCAACCGCCTTCCTCTCTCACATGAAAACTCATGTCCCTTTTGATAAACATGAAAACCCCACACTTATTTGCTCCCCTCTTCCACTCAATGATTCTTGGGAATCACTGAATTCCCAAGCTGTGTAATTTCATCAGCTAAGATTCAGTTCAAACTTCCTTGAAAGTTGTGATACAAAAAAGTTTTTTTTTTTTTCATTTGTCGAGTATAGCATGTGTAACCTTGAGGACGCTTACGTAAGCAATGCCTCTCACTTGCAAGGCATTCTTATCCCTTTAGGGGTACACACCTTCCTAGCTAACTGTCGCTGTGTTGGCTCATGCTGAAGATCCCTTGAAGTTTTCTTATTATTTTATTTTATTTTATTTGTTTTGTTTTTATTTTATTTTTAAGTAGGCTCCACACCCAGCATGGAGCCCAATGCAGGGCTGGAACTCACGACCCTGAGATCAAGACCTGAGCTGAGATCATGCATTGGATGCTCTTGAGCCACCCAGGCGGCCCTTCTTATTATTTTAAATAGTGTGGTATCCAGCGCAGTGATGTAGACGCTGTGATTTAGGTTGTCATTGCTCTTGCTTCTCTCCCTTCCCACCCTTTCTGCCTCCCCTTCCTATGCTTCCCCTTGGACTGTCTTGTCTTGAAAAGGGAGAAGGATGTGCATAGTGATCCTGTAGCACTGAGCACGTATAGACCTTGGTTCCAGGCACATTAGGGGCACCACCTGTGTCACCACCTGTGTTCCTTCCATCACTTAGGTGGGGGGTGAGTGCTTGGAGAACGGGGTGTGCAGGAAGCCAGGAACCCTGCAGCTGCTGGCAGCTGGGCTCCAGGGAGACCTGCCATTCCTCGCCTTTACCCTATGCGTGGTCTCCTCGGAAGCGGTGCCTGGGCTGTGTTTTGGTCGAGGGTGTGTGTAGAGAAGGAAGGGAGATGACACACGGGAGAGGGTGGTTTCCATGGTGGCGCGCTGAGTTCATGTTATAGAGTACTGTAGCCCGACTGGGTTTGCAGGTGCGCTCTCATGTGCTTGTGCCTGGGGCTCAGACACACGACTCCCCGAGCACAGGGAAGGCTCAGGGTCCCCGAGGAGCAGGGATGGAGAGGACACACCTGTGCTTATTCAGGTGGGCATCCTAAGCCAAGCTTCCCTGCTGGGCCTCCTGCGCTCCTGTCTTTGACGTGACCTCTGCCCCCTGACTCCATGGGGCTGTCCCCGGGCTGAATCAGGTCAGCACCTTCAGAGGTGGCCCCGGCGGGTGAGTGCTGACAAGACACCACTTCCTCAGCACGCACTTGTGGTCTGGGAGCTGCCCCAGGTCCTCCCCAGACACGGGGCTCCACTGGGGATCTACTGCGGATCTGTGTTCACCCCCAGGCCAGAGCCAGCCAGGGCGTCTGAAGCAAAGGGGTCAATGACCTTGAAGACTTCTGGGGTACAGGCTTGCCCTGTCAGGCAAAACAAAAGCAAAAAAGAAACTTTGCATTTGTAGCCCAGTTTCAGAAAGTCATTTAACTCTCCGGAGAATTCGGTGAGACGTCAAATAGAAGCGACCCTTCCCTGCTTCCTCCCCGCGGCCTGTTTCTTCATTTTAAATTTCTAGACAATTCTTACAAGGCTTATACTTCGCATCTGACTGCTTTTAATTGAAGCAGAGTTTGCATAACACGAAAAGCACAGGTCCTAAGAGCTCAGTTGGGAGAGTTTGTTGCGTGACCCGTGTCGCCGTCGAGACTCAGGATGTCTCTGTGGAGCCGCAGAGTTGCCTTGCTTCCTCTCTGACCCTCTCCAGCTCATCTCTACCCAGAGAAACTCTGCTCATGATCTGGCCCTGAGGTCAGGGCAAGTTCCCAGCAGGGTGAAGACCCCAAATTTTGTATCCCGATAGATGTGTTCCCGTATTTTTTAAAAATTATTTTATTTATTTACTCATTTAACCCGGAGTGAGCGAGAGACACAAGCAGGAGGAGCAGCAGAGGGAGAGGGAGAAGCAGAGTCCCCGCTGAGCAGATGGGGGCTCCATCCCAGGACCCGGGGATCACCACCTGAGCCCACGGCAGATGTTCGCCCACTGAGCCGCGTCCCCCATAGCAGTAGAGCTGAACTGTCCCCTCACATGACTTTGTATCATGGTTAATTTGTGTGTGTGTGTGGGTGGGGGTTTTTATTAACATAAAGCCAGAAACTTAAAAACCCAATTTAGAAATTGAACTTGGTCAAGCCAAGTTGCTTCACAATAATAAAGGATAATCTGCCAAGCAAAGAGCTTAACACTACAGATCACAGTAGTCCATGAAGTAGTGGTCAGCACACCTTGATCTGATTCTAACCCTGACTCTTAAGTGTTCAGGGTATAGAGATAATAAAATTACTTCAAAACCGATGAATATATAACTAGCAGTTACCTATAGTGACTCTAACAAAGTCTAAAGCTTTACTTGAATCAGGTCTTACATAAAACACTGGTAGCGTACCGAAAGGCCCACAACCATATTTCAATTGCTAAGTTCTCAGGATGATCTAGAAGTCTTCCTATCCAGAGTCCCTCTACTACTTTTAAACTTCCTAATCTTCTGGCCCACCTTGCCAGTCAACTACTTTTGCTTGATTCCACATCATGGTTCATTTTTAAACTAATATTTCCCCACGACTTTCGGTGTCACCGTGGCCATCAGACCTCTGGGAGGATGAGCCCTGTGTCCGGGCTGTGCCCAGGGGTGGGGAGGAAGGCACCAGTGACCTTGCTTGTGCTTGGCCCAGAACAGGGACTCTGTAAATTTCCTTGAAAGTGACTTAGGGTCAACATTGAAAACAAGGGCTTAATCATTTACTGGGCCCAGGTCACGCGGGTCGTCTCTGGAGGTGAGCCGAGAGTCCGCGGCGTCGCCTGCACGGGACGTGGAAGGTGGGGGCTGGCTGTGCAGCCGAAGCGTGGAGTCTGGGTGGGAGTCTGGGTCGGAGCGGAGCCTGTGCGGTCCCACGGGGCCCGAGAGCCACTGAGGTAAGGCGGGCGGTCCCCTGCCTCACACAAGGAGGAACCCTGCTTTCCACATCATCCTCAGGGGGTGCAAACTACACTTTCTAGTCCCTGTGTCCTGGTGCTTGGATGTCTGGGACCTGGCTGACCCTGGAGGACCTGCCTCCCCCCAACCCTGCCCCGGGGTTAGCTGATTCCTGCAGATAGTTGACTACTCCACGGGCTTTCTTTCGGTAGGAGCCAACCAAAGCCAGCCACACCTCGACCGCCTCCTCTATCAGTCTATCAGGATCTCACACTGGGGGGTGGTGGGGGGGTCGGCTCTCCACCTGCCCTAATCACCCCAGGGCAGGTGCCAGACAACAGGGGCAGCCCCCAGGTTACTCAGACACCCGATCCTAAACCCGCGCCCCCTGCCTCCCCAATTCCTTCCCCTCAAAACCACAACAAAGGCACTTGCCTGGCTCCTCCCTCAGCCCCTCTGCCTCCTTCACTGACCCACGTGGCTCCTCATGGCTGAGTGTGACCTGCTCCCTCTGACCATGAGTGATAAATTCTGTCTACAGTCGCAGTCGTCCCCTCATCTGTTGGCCTTATCGTAGCTGAATAACCATAACGCCCGCATTTTAGAACATGGATATAAAGCGACTATTCATTTGCCAAGGAGGCCGTCGCGTAGGACAGGTTGGAGCTTAGGTGGAGGCTGTGGCTGGGGACATCCTGCCCCAGGGAGCAGCCAGACAAGGTTCGTGGAAGGGGCCCAAGTCAAGGCAGAGGGAGGCGCTGTGCAGAACAGGTAACTGAGGACACCCACCTTCCAGGACTCCCCTCCAGTGGGCTGAGGCATGTCCCAGAGACTTTTCAAGGAGGAAAAACAGAAGGATGAGTCGTCAAATCTGGTTAAAATAGCAATGGGATTTTGTGGGATTTACACATCCTAGGAGGAATGCAGGGTGGGAAGCCACCTAGATGATGGTGGAGTAGGGACGACCGACGGTTGGTAGCAAACACCCATGCGGCATAATTTGTTACTATTGTTCATAGTAACTAGGTACTATTTTTATTCCCTTTTACAAGGAGGGCAACAGATGCACAAAGATGAGACGATCTGTTCAAACTCACACAGGAAAGGACACGCGAGGAGCTGGGCTGAGCAGGGAGCCCGACGCGAGACTTGATTCCAAGACCCTGAGATCATGACCTGAGCCCAAGGCAGATGCTTCACCGACAGCCCCCGGGCGCCCCTGGGCTCACAAGTTTAAACATTTGAATCCAAACTGCAGTGGGAGGAATGGAAAATCGCCGAGTGGCTTTAATCCTCAATTTTTTACACTTGCTTTTATCTCGAAAAGCAAGGTAGGGCTGTTCAGCGTCCGTTGCGGGGCTGGCCCACAAAGTTGGGGGACGTGTTTGAGCAGAACTGCAGGGGTAGCTGTAAATACTAATGTGCAAATCCCACAGGGGCAGGTTGCCTGGAGCTGGTGGTGGGCACAGCAGGAACCCAGCCCGTTGCCCGCCTGGCGCTCAGAGCCTGGGAAGAAAGGCCGCCAGCAAGCAGATGCAGACACACGACCACTCCGGATGCTCGTCGAGGGTCCTGAGGGAAGTCAACGGAGCACCGTGATACCGAGGGCTGGGTGTGCGTGCAGGTGGCACTCAGGGTGCCCTGAGCCTGAGTCAGCATGCGGGGAACTCCTTCCTGAATGACCAGCTGGCTGCTGGCCGACAGTCGGGAGAGGGGGAGCCTCGGGGGAAGCCACCGGGTGCAGGTGCTCAAGGACAGGAGTTACACACATGTCAGGGCCCAGCTTGGCCCGGGAACTCCAGCGAAGCCCCCCTTGCCCGTCTGCAGAGTCCCAGGTGCTGGTGTCCAGCGCCACTAGTGATTTATACCAGGTCCCAAGCTGAACGAGCATCTGACCCCCAAAACCTCCTGCTTCCCCGAAGCCCCAGGCGGCTGGAGGACACGACCAGGCCCTGGATGTGGGTCACCACCAAAGCCCTCCCTTCCTGCTCATCTCCACGTTCATGCCATGACTGCTTCCCGTGCATCTCCTCATCTCCTCTCCTGACAGTTCTGGGATCTGCTCCAACCTCCCCATCCGTAAGGGACCGACTCTACCACGTAGTTTGGAAGCCTGTCTTGGGAGAACCATGGTAGTCTGCGGGTCAGCTCAGAGGGGTTTCTGGATCAAAGACTTAAATAATGTTTGTCTCTCACTGTAGAACTTGTGAAAAGCATTTGGGGGTGGGAGGGACGGAAGCAGGACAGCACCCCCACCCCAAGGATAAGGACATCTGACTTCGAGTAACACTGAGTAACACTGAGAATGACACAACTGAAAAAGGGATGTCTTGTCTCTGCCCTTGGTTTATTCACTGTTTGTGTTTGTTTTGACTTTCCAAAACCCTTAGGAAATAAAACCACTCGAGGTGTCGAAGATTTTTGAATAGATAAAAGCCTATCCCTAAGAATTAAATTTCAAAGATTTATATGCAACATTTTCATATGGAAAACCCCTGGGTGAGTTACAGTTCCTTTCAATCTCTTCTTAAATAGACACCACTGAATACTATTTCAACTTTTTCTTGCACGATAAAATAATTAATTGTGGTTATACACTATTGTTCTGTCGATGCATAGGGTTCTGTGTCCCTGTAAAAATATTGTCATATTATTCCCCTTTCTGAGTTCTTATGTCTGTTCTGCGTATTTTTTTATTTCCTTCTTGATGGCCATGCTTATAGACATCACTTGCTTTAGGTAGAGCAGCTTAAAATCTGCTTCAGTGTGCTATAAAGAAGTTTTTGAAATTTTACTACATTGTCCAGTTTCTCGGTCTTTTTCTAAAGTTCCTGATATTGGGGACATTCTTAGAACACTCTACCCTATATCAAGATCATAGATGTATTTTAATGGTGCGTCTTTACATTTGAATCTCTGCAGTAGAGTATATTTTGATATAGAAGTGCATTGGAGATCACATTTTGTACCCCCTGCCCCATCAAATGTTTACTCTGTTTCCTTAAACGAGTGATTAACATGTCTGACATTCCCACCTTACTTTAAAATGCTAAATCCTCACCTACGTGCTTCAATTTCTATTCCTTTTATTGGAACTAACATGCCTCTTTCTGAACCTGATCCTCACAGTTTAGCTTCTATGCTATTGCTATTCTCTTAAAATATATTGGGACGAATCTCATAACTTTCCTTTTTAGTCGTGCTCCTGGCTAGGGTCAGGTGTTTATATAGCTCCCAGTGGACTAAAAGAAATGAAACATAATCTGTTTTTATAAAGTTCATTTGGATTTTGATTGAATTGAATTAAGTGTGTATATTCACATAGAGAATTGGTGGCTATTAGTAATGCCTCTTTAACATCGAGGAAATTGTGCACCTGATGTGTCAGTATTCCTTATTATTTGGAGTCAGTTGTATCCTTTTATCCATCTGAGGTATGCAAATATACTTTATGATTTTTCTAGGTATTTTATGGATTTTGTTCTTGTGGTTAGATGTGGTGGCATAGTTTGCTTTGAGGTTTTAGTTGCAACTGTGACTGGGATCTTTTGCTGTGTTTAGGAAGAGGCTACACACACATACACAGAAATTTAAATATTTGAGTTATAAAGAATTCTACAGAGGTTGCTCTGTAGATTTAGACTGGCTAAATTGGAAAAGCTTGGCAATGATGGAGGAACACAGGGCTAGTTGAGGACTAGGCACGAGTCTGGGGCAGCACATTGACAAGTCCTTAAAACAGGCAGAGGGACGTTTCTCTACGGACTCAGCTGCCTCGATGCTCATACTTGGCTGAGGGCAAGAGGCAATCTTAGCCCGACCCCCAGGATCCTGTGAGTCTACTTTAACATATAAAAATTCCTTTAGAAGTTTTCCTTTATCTCCAAACCCCCAAGATACATGTTGGTGATCATCCCCCAAGCACATGGCCCACCGATACACATCTGAAGGGTCTCATGACTCAGGTTTTACTAGACGGTAATAAGTCACCTTCTCCCAACAACAGCCAGCTCCCTCAGGGGCCTGGAGACCTTGCTTCCAAAATTCCTTAGAGAGTAAGCTCTCCCCAAACCCCTCCCAAATCCCAGGTATATAACCAGCCACTCCTCACTGTCCCAGGGCAGCCGCTCTTCCTGCCCATGGGTCCTGTTCCCGGGCTGTAATAAAACCACCATTTTGCACCAAAGACGTCTCAAGAATTCTTTCTTGGTTGTTGGCTCCGGACCTCACCCCATCAAACCTCATCTAGATTCCAAAATTTCATCAGGAAGACCTAATTTGGGAAAGAATATGGAGAAAGACACATGTTAATGCTCTCCTGGTGGGATTGTGAGTTCCTGTAAATTTTCTTATGGAGCATTTGACTACACACATATTTAAAAAATATATACCCCACTTGACTTAGCAATACCAATTCTACAGATTCATCCAAAGGATTAAACGGGACAGTTCACAAGAATATGTCCAAGTTCATCATGTTATTGCTCATAATAGTGGAAAGTTGGAATCAATGCAAATGTGCATTGTAGGAGAATTATGAAATAAATCATGATATGGTCTTAGGATGTAATGTCTTGCAGCCGTGGATATGGTAATGTAGCTAAACACATATGCACATGTTGACCTATTGTCCTAGAGAATTGTCCTTGAGTGGTTATAATAAGGCAAGTATCTATCAGCATATATTCTGTGGTACCACACAGAAAATATGCATCTAAGTACACTTGAAGCAGGAGAGCGAGGTTCTTGTCTCAGGGAGTAGAAGAATGATTCTCCTGGACAAAGGAGAGTGAGTAAAGTGAGAGAAGTTTATTAAGCAAGCATACAGAGAGAGCTCTCAGGAGTGAAAGGGGTCCCGCCAGGGCTGCCCAGGGGGCCTGTAGGGCCGGTCTTTTATTGAAAGACCCCAGGGAACCTAAATCCTTTTCACACCTCTATTGATCTCACCATTGAGTAAGGACTAATGTTAGTCCTGAATTAACACCTTCAATGGCTTACTTGCTTTTTAGGGTCTGATAATTCTTCATTGGTCACAAGTAGCTATTCTAGCAAGACCCCACCTCTGACACCTGGGACAGGATGGTCTGGTTTATTTATCTCTGCTTTACTTTCATCTCTATATTTCTGGGATGTCTGTGAGCCTGATCCCATAGCCCCCTACCCATCTGTCCCTCCCTGTCCCTTACTCACACTCAGCGTCCAAAAAGATATTAAACATTTAACTGGGATTTCAGGCCACTTATAGTTTTTTTTTTTTTCAAACTCTCTTAACTTTTTAACTTTTTTTTTTTTTTTTTAGCATGAATCATTTTAAACTCCCTTCCTCCCCCCACCCAGCTCCCTCGGCCCAGAACTAAGTTGTATCATTGTAAAAAGCAACAAAAAATTAAGAAGATGATAACACGTACTAAACCAAAGTGCTGGAAAGAAAGTGTGGGTTGAAATAACAGGTCAAAATAAATAGTCCTAGAGGGCGTTTTCTGCCCTAACTCACAATAGCTATTGTTTAACATTGGGTTCTAGGCAATCGCTGACGACTTTCCATGGCTGATCTCATTCGGTGTCAGGACTGGCTTGGTCAGGTGGTGTATTGTTTCCCCCACCCGGAGCTGGAAGGTGCTCACAAACTTGGGATGGAGGGGAGCCAGCAGGGCAGGCTTGCCTGAAATCAAGAGCCAGCAGGGCCTCCCTCCTCCTCTGGGTCCCCTTCCCGTATCCGCTCTCCCTGTAGCTGACCATGCTCGGTGTGACATATTAAATATAATCCTGGATATACCAGATCGTTCTTTTCTTTTTTCCTGTTTGCTGTTTTATTGCTTCTACTTTTTTTCTTATCACAAAAGCAACTCATACTTAACATAGGGAAAAAAAAATCTGAAAATACAGATTACAAGAGGATCCTGACAACAACCTGTAACCCATCCCTTCTGGGAGGATTACCATCTATTTATACTGTTTAAAGGACCTCGTATATATTCTTCTGGACCCTGTTCTGTATATATTTATTGTAGTTCAGTAAAGTGATATCCATGTATGCTGTTCTGTGACCAGGGATGATTTATCTGTTGAATTTTCCTCTATTTAGATGCTTGGTTTGTATCCTTTTTAAAAATTTGCTGTTATTACAACTAACACAGGGACGACTCTCGGATAATGAAAGAAATAAGAGAGCAAAGGGAAAGAAAAAAGAGGAAGACACTTCACAATTCTGAAAAACTGGCCAAAATGGTCAAAACCCTGATAAGACTATAAAACTAGTCGGTAGTATACCAAAATTATCAAGACTGGATAAACCAGGGACTGGGGATATTTGTTTCTGACAAATTATCAATTAAGCCAGCTTGGGTTGGTTCACATTGTTTCTGTCTGTCTGTCTCTAAAATAGATGTACTATTTATAATATATGTGTGGATATATACGTATGTGAATATGTATAATATATATTTAAGCACATTATCTGGCTCCAGAAAGTGCAGAGTCTATCTGCGGGAAGCCTCCTTTTCCAGGAGGGGCTCCCCAGCTTTAGGAAGTAGCATCCCCCTCTCTCTAACAGATGAGACCGAGAGAGCCTCCTTCCCGCTGTTTCTCCCCTCCCTCCACTTGGGCCCTTTGGCCTGGTTTTTAGTACGACTCTGTCCTGGGGAGCTTTGGTCTCGACCAAGACGTGTGCATTGAGTTCAGCCTAGCTTGGGGGCCCTGGAGGGAGCCAGGCGTGCCCTCTGGGGTGTCCCCAAAGGAAAGAGACCCTCCCTTCTCCCCACGTGGGTCTGGCCTCAGAGAAAGGCCCAGAAGAGAAGTACAGCCGTTGCACCGACTTCCACGTGCGTGGCAGGGGCTCCCGCCTGGAGGGCAGTGAGCAAGCCAGAGGCCTGCAGGCTGTGCAGGAAGGCAAATGTGGGCCTGCCCAAGGGGTGAAACCTCAGACACAGCCGTTGCACCCTGAAGGGGAAACCGAATCATCAGGAGGCTCCAGGTGTTTCGGGGGTGGGGTGGGGTGGGGGGTGGGGTGGTGCTTAGGGCACCGCTCCTGACTTGTCTGCTTCTTGTTCTCCTGGGGCCTCACTCCTAGCTTCACAGTGATGCCAAAAGGAACTGCTGATGGTCTCGTGCGGCGCTAGGGTTTCCAGGGAGGATGTCAGAAGAAATATCCTGTGCTCCACTGTATCAAGAGGGCTTAGGTTTGTTCTGAGAAGTGTGGGGGATCCAGCTGCAGGTGTGTGGACGAAGAGCATCTCTGGAACCAGAATTTGGTGTCTGGCGACCATACACAGTAGTAGGCCTAGCAGAAGCTGGACTTACAGTTTTGCAAAGTAAGGAGGTCTTCCTGACTCCACACAGCCTTAGAGAATTCTGGAAAACCTAGAGACAGGAAATCCAGAAAGTCAGTTTCTCCAACATCTAGCAACAGGAACCTGGGCCCTGGGCTGCTGATGGGGCCAGGCCTACCATTTCCAGAGATGAACTGGCAGGTGTAAAGAGGGGGCACTTGATGGGATGAGCACTGGGTGTTATGCTATATGTTGGCAAATTGAACTCCAATTAAAAAATATATATATGTAAAAAAGTAAATAAATAAAAATGCAAAATTTAAAACTGAAAAAAAAAAAAGAAAGGCTCAGATTTCAAGACACTTTCAAGTGGGAAGGATTCCCAGAGGTGATTTGAGAGCTCATTGGCAGCAAACATGACAGGACTTTGAGCCCCAAATTGTGGGGTCTGGGGCTTTTGAAAATAACGTTTAGAGGATATTTTTATTATAAGGGAAATAAACACAAAAGTGATGACCTTAAATCTAACCACTAGGTAGCTCCATGGATGAGTTAAGAAAAAGGAATCATATATTCCTTCAACAAATGTTTACTGCGTTTCTAGTTTCTTCTATGTTCCAGACGTAGCTCTAAGCCCTCGAGGTATAGCAGAGAACAAACAGGACAAAAGTCCCTGCCAGCACAGAGCTTACATCTCAGTGTGTGGGAGAGAGAGAGACAGGAATAAAAACACGGACGGCAGGAGAATAGAACAGTGTTATGGGATGAATGGTGTCCCCCAGAATGCGTAGGCTGAAGTCCTAACCACCAGGACCTCAGAATGTGACACTGTTTGGAGATGGGGCCTTTTAGGGATGATTCAGCTAAAATGAGGCCATTAGAGTGGGCTGGATCGGGTATGACTTCTGGACACAGGAAGCGATATGTCACACAGAGGGAAGGCCGTGGAGGGCACGACAAGAGGGTGGCCACCAACCTGCAAGACAAGGAGAGGGGCCTCAGAAGAAACCAATCTTGGGACACTTTGATGTTGCATTTCTAACTTCCTGAACCTTGAGAAAGAAATTCCTGTTGTTTAAGTCACCTGGTCTGTGGTATTTCCTTATGGCAGCAAATAGGTCATAGGATGTCCAATGCAATGGAGAAGGGTAAGACAAGGTCAGGGGCATGGGGCCATGCAGGTGCCTGGGGGAAGAGCGTTCCAGGCAGAGGCTGCCAAGGCCGCGCGGTGGGAGCCAGCATGAGGCAGTTGAGGGTGAGAATAACGATGTGAGAGCTGAATATGTGAAAATTTGGGATTTATTCTGATTAAACCCATTTTCCTAATTAATAAAAAATCCTTTTGAAGTGAGAGAGTGAGGTTCTTGTCTCACGGACTCAAAGAATTAATCTCATGGACAAAGGAGCATGAGCAAAGCGAGGGAAGCTCAGTAAGCAAGGATCCAGAGAGAGCTCTCAGGAGTGAGAGGGGACCCACAGGGCTGCCCACGGGGGCCTCCACAGACAGTCTTGTATTTAGGACTGACCAGGGTGCTTGTGGCCTTATTCTTGTGATGTCTTGGTTTGAGTAAGGATTGGTGAGAATATCTTTAATGGCTTCCTTCTTTTTAGGGTCTGGTTATTCTTCATCACAGGTGATTGTCATAAAAAGACCCCCTCCCCCCCCACACACACCTAGGGCAGGGTAGTCTGGAGTGTTCCCTATCTTTGGTTTCCTTACATCTCTACATTTGGGGGATTTCTGTGAGCCAGATCCCATAGCCCCTGTCTATCTCTCCCTACCTAGCCCTATCTGTCCCTTACTCATTTTTGGTGTCCTTTACTGGCTTTATGAGATAGTAAGATAGCTAGGCAGATGTTAGTTAGATAATATCAAATTTAAGAAACTTTGACTTAAAATAATTTTGAATTTCTCAATCTCTGATTGTGATATCCCTTTGCATTTGTTAAAATATTATTTTGTAAAAAAAAAATAAATAAAATCTTATTTTGTGTCCTCACTAAATGTTAATACTTTTATTCATCTATTTCTTACCCATCCATTATTAGGCTTCAAAATATTTTCTGTGTTGATATCATAAATGGTATCTTTTTGCGCTATAATTTCAAAGGAATCAATCAACCTCTTTCTCTGTCGGTTCCCTGTAGTGCACAGTGACCTACGTAGCAACGTTTGCTTCCTCCCCGCTCCCTTTTACTAGCCAATTTTAGTGGAGAATATCACGTTTCTTTTACTTCGGTATGTGTCCATTGATTTCTCAGGCTTAAATGAAATTTTCTGATTTCCAGCTATAAAAGCAGAGGGGGAGGACGTCAGGTGGCATTTTGTTCCCTCCTTCCCATCACTGGCTAGTTGTAGAATTCCACGGTTCACCATCTGTGACACTTGCATTGGGTTCTGCACCCATCATCACTGCATTCCCCTCTTTAGCTCTAGGATCATACCAGCTTGATACTCACTCCCAACACCTTATCCTACACGTATCCTTCCCGGAAGTGAGTCCTCCAGCACGCTTCCCCAGGCTAGCCCCCCATGGGAGCTATACTCCTTGAGTCCTTTTGTTGAAAGATGCCTGCTGCCTTTATAACGGAAAGCCAGTTGTCTGAGTTAAAGAATTTATGGGCTCACATTTCCTGTTCTTGAAGGCTTTGCTGGCATTGCTCCTTGTCTTGTAGGGCTGAAGGTACTTGGTACAAGTCTCCACCTTCCTGGTAATATCAGCAACTCGACTGTTTTGCCTTGCTGTTCTGGAGATTCTTTCTATTAAAAATCCAGAAGTTTTATGGAGATGTTAAGATAGAATTTGTTATTGACGGTTCTGTGCCAAATTTTCTTGGGATACCACTTTAATTTTGTAGACTGGAGTCTTCTGATCGCCTGAACATCTTTCTAAAAATTTTATCTTTAATGTTTTCCCAATTACCTCTTAGAGACACTGATTATATGAACGGCAACTCCATTTTGTTGACCATGTCTGTCGTTCCTTCCTGCTCCACCATGTGATCTCTGATGTATTCTTTTTTTAAAATAAATTTATTTTTTATTGGTGTTCAATTTGCCAACATATAGAATAACACCAGTGCTCATCCCATCAAGTGCCCACCTCGGTGCCCGTCACCCAGTCATCCCCACCCCCTGCCCTCCTCCCCTTCCACCACCCCTAGTCCATTTCCCAGAGTTAGGGGTCTCTCATGTTCTGTCTCCCTTTCTGATATTTCCCACTCATTTTTTCTCCTTTCCCCTTTATTCCCTTTCACTATTTTTTATGTTCCCCAAATGAATGAGACCATATAATGTTTGTCCTTCTCCATTTGACTTATTTCACTCAGCAACAATACCCTCCAGTTCCATCCACGTTGAAGCACATGGTGGGTATTTGTCATTTCTAATGGCTGAGGAATATTCCAGTGTATACAGAGACCACAGCTTCTCTATCCATTACTCTGATGTATTCCCATTTCATTTTACCCGCTCTTCTCCGTCCCGTCCTGATTGTCCTCTGCTCTGGCTCCAAAACTGTGCACTCTCTTCTGCATGCCTCCATTCGGTCGCGGTTTGATTTTCTTCTTTAACTTCTACCCTGGTTCTATAAGCTCAGCTTTCTTATCTCTTCTTATCTCAAAATATCTTTTCTGAGTGAAAGTGTCTCTGATTTGTGGATTATCTCTGTTTTAAAACAAATACTTGCTTCATCATCTTCATCAACTTAGCGTGCTCTGTTAGGCCAGAATCTTTGTCCATTTCATGGCAATATTTTCAGCTGGGGCTTTCTATTCTACCAATTGTTTCTCCTGTTCCTTTATCACTTTAAAAAAATGTGTTTGTTTGTTTGTTTGTTTTTGTTTTGTTTTGGTTTGGTTCGTTTTTGTTTTTGTTTTTGTTTTTTGGTAATGTCTTTAGAGAGATTCTGTTTGGTTTGTTTGTTTGTTTGTTTGTTTTGTTTTGGTTTGGTTCGTTTTTGTTTTTGTTTTTTGGTAATGTCTTTAGAGAGATTCTGTTTGGTTTCCTTTTGATGATAACTCATCTTTGTTTGGTGTGAAATATTCCTGGACTATCTATTTGTAAGAGGGTTTTGTGGGCAACAGACAAAAACGGATTTCAGACACCTAAGAGTCCTCCCTATGACACACGATTATAGATAAGAATACGTTCTGTTAGTGGTTAATGAATCAGAGTGACATACCATATGCCGTCTTCCTTTTCATAACCTGACTGTTTCCTACAACTACGGACTCATGGGATTGCTTCTTCAGCGTGTCCTTTCAACTCCTTGAAATGTGGTGTCTGTCTGGATTCAGAGATTCTCCTACTACCCACTCACTCACCTGATCCCACCATTTCGGATAAGAGATTGTTGGTTTGTCTTCAGGGTGAAGGCATGATTTCACATAACTGTGCTCTGCAGCGTTGTCCAGATACACGTAGCCTTTCTCATCTCCCATCTGGCCTCATCTTGAATGTGGTGACACTTCACTATTATTTACCCTATTTTGGAGCAATAGATATCTACTAGTTTTGCAGATAATGAAGTTTCCATCTTTATTTCTTCCTCCTTTTCTCTTTGTTTTTGTTTTTGTTTTTGTTTTTGTGGAGTTTCTGAGAGAAGAGGAGAATCACGATCTTTACTAACCCACTTTAAAAAGAAGTTCTGGCTCATAATAGTCCTTTACCTGGGCCTCCAGAGTCCATCTTACATACTACCACCAAGTCATTTCTAAGCTGCACATTCGGCAATGTCATCTTCTTGCTTAAAATCCTTCAACATCTTCTCTTTGCTTACAGGACAAATTCAAACAACTAAGATCTGATTCTATATATCCTATAGTTCCTTTTTCCTGTACCTTAGCTGAAGGACATACTTATGATTTCCCAAATTCACACTAAATCTATGCCTTTAGATCTTTGCCCGTGATCTTTTTTCCTGGACTTGCTTCACCACTGTGACTGCCTCATATATGTCAACTCACCTCTTAGGACACAGATGGAGTGTAAACCACCTAGCAAAAATTTCCCAGTTTCTCTCCTCCACCTCCCATGACACAGAAAGAGCAACAACCATTCCTTCCTGTAAGATCCCTTATGCTTACTACACTTTATAGCCATGAACCATTACAGAGTGAATCTATTTAATCGAGCCCAAGGCCCCTCATGTTCTGAGATCATATTTTGTTCCTTTTGTACCCTGGTTCTGGATAAGTAACTGGCAAACTGTAGGAGCAGAGCGACTGGTTTTCCTGATGAATGGTGCTGAGCCAAGCATGCTGTGTCCTTGGAAATGGGGCGAGGAGAGAGATAGAAATTGAGAATCAGGTGAGAGCTGATAGCACCCACTTGACTTCTATCTCTATAATTCCTCTGACTTGACTGCTGTGCTATTCCTGCAAATATCCTCAGAAATTCTAATTTAGTCTTTTAATTTTCCAGATGAAACACTAAGGCCCATACCGAGAAACTGCCTGTTCAGGTGGTGTCCCTGGAGCCACAACCCAGGTATTCTGACTCCAGTGTTTCCCTTGGTTAATCCAAACTTGACTCAATAGTGATATATTTTATTTTATGGACACTTTTAACAAAAAGATTTTATTTTATTTATTTGAGAACGAGCGAGCACGAGCATGGGGGAGAGGCACTTTTTAATAATATTCCCAAAAGATTTCTGTGGTTTTCAACCCAAACCGGTTTTTGTCCATTTATTTCAGATGCATTCCTATGGAGCACACTTCATACCCCGACCAAGCCACCAAAAAGAGCAAAACTCTTCTCGCCTTCTCAGGTGGATGACATTACCGCCTTCCCCACTGCCCTCTGACATCACTGCTCATTCCATAGCTAAAGCTTTGGTCAAAGCACAGTTCAGTGCTTCATTTCACTATCTGTCTCCCCAGATCTACTTTTATTTCTTTTTGCTCCTGGTACGTGTCACTATTTCCTTTCAATTTACTCCCTTCTGCACAGAGATCTTACCTTTTCCATTTGTTTACCATCTTAGCCCTCACGAAGTCCCACAGTTTCATAGTTTATCTTTCCCCTTCTCATCTGTTCCACGTCTCCCAGTTCTCACAGTCTGTTTCCCTTCTTGCAACGTGCTCTCCAAGGCAGTGCTCTGGCCCCTGACACACCTCAAGCCTCCTACATGAGGGTGGGTTCCTGTTCAGCTCTTGGTGCGAGCAAGTAGCTCTGCTGGGACCTTCCTGAAAAGCAGTGACCGTGCTAAGTCCTCTGGCACCTTCGTGGGCTCCTGTCCCCTAAAACTTTCGTGGATTAGCCTAGGCTTCCATGGGGAAAACCACATTACAAATGCTAATGGGAATACCTGTCCTAGCCCTTGGGTCACCGCCAGGAGCATGCCACTCTTCTGGAAATTACCCACTCAATGGTTTCTCTGGTTCACTAGCTCAGTGTGATCAGAACAAGGTCAGGCCATTAGGGGCACCTCCAGGTACAAGCACTGGGGAATGAAGAAGAGGTTGAGGAAGCCACCCTGCTGCCCACAGGAGGGAGAGGAGGTGAGTGCTCTGCAGGGAGCAGACTGGGGAGGATCTGGGACAGGCTGTGTGTTCAAGGCCAAGTTCCCTCTTTCTCAGGCAGAAGGTCCCATCCATCCACTGAGCAAGCATTTCCTTCTCACATTTCCCTCTCTTTCCTTGGGCCCATGTACACCTCCCAGAAGTGCCTAGGACCACTCATCTCAGAACTCAGGGGACCTTGGGATGTCACCTACCCCAGTTCTGTGATTTTACAGTTGAGGGATGGAGGTGACATTACTTGTAAGTCAGAAGCAGAGCCGGACCCAGAACCTACCAACCAAAATCTGAATGTTCTGCTTATTTCCTGCATAATATTCTTGAGACACATGAAGTTATTTTGTGGAAAAGTCTAGGCTGCATGAAGTGAATTTGCACGATGACTATGAGCATAGGTTTGACTCAAACTTGAGTTCAATTCCTACTTGGCCACTATGTGGCCCTGTTGCCTCATCTCTAGAACCGAGTCATCATTAGAACCTACTTCTAAGGGTTGTCTTAAGGATGAAATGCAAGGATCACGAACAGAATGTAGCATAATGCTTTGCTTGTGGTGAGGGATTAATGTCTGTTACTTGTCACTGGGCCCATCGGGCGCTCCTTTTCAGATGTACAGCTCTGTTGCAGAAGACCACAAGCCACCTATATACAGGTATAAGATAATACAGTTCATTTAAACTGACCTAAAGTAAAATATTGGGAGCTTGAAAGGCCACCTGCCTGGATTCTCACTTGAAGCAGGACATTAGCAAAGTGGAGTGTACTCAGAGGTGGGCAGTGATTCCCCACTCTGGGGAGTGAGGTTCAGAGGCTCTTCAGAGCAGAGAAAGGAAGGCTCAGGAGAGCCTACTATGCATCTGCTGACAGGTGACACGTTAGCACGGGGAGGAGAAATGAGTTCCAGGTCTGTAGCTTTGTGAAAAGTGTTTCTTATTCCTATTGAAGCTAAAGTTGTTCTCTGTCTAGTTCATACTGAAGACTTCAATGCTGAGGAGACAAAGACTTAACAGACCCAGTCTCGAATCTTTTTTTTTTTTTTAATTTTTTTTTAAATTATTTATTTATGATAGTCACAGAGAGAGAGAGAGAGGCAGAGACACAGGCAGAGGGAGAAGCAGGCTCCATGCACCGGGAGCCCGACGTGGGATTCGATCCCGGGTCTCCAGGATCGTGCCCTGGGCCAAAGGCAGGCGCCAAACCGCTGCGCCACCCAGGGATCCCCCAGTCTCGAATCTTTAAGACCTCGTGGTCTCCTAGGTATCATATGGATCAACAAGTAATAGGGCATCCAGCTGATTCCTGATCAAGGAGATGGTTCTATTTATCTAGTGAGAAGGGGAGCGGGGCGGGGTGGGGCTCATTTAGTGAGACCTGTCTGCTCAGAGTGGCGCTGGTAAGCTCAGATCTCTGTAGGCCAGAGAGTGGGCTGAGAACACAGCAGCCAGTATTTTGTTTTCTCTTTAGAGAAGAGAACAAAAGTGCTGAACTGGGACCATCTGCTCTGTGGCCTGCCCTTCTGGAAGGAACCCTACCAGGGGAGCAGACTCAGGGGCCTTTACTACCCCAATGTTCAGGGAGAATTTTATGAGATTCCCATGATCTCTCTCATTCTCTCTCTCTCAGTCTCACCTTCTCTCTTCCTGTCCTCCTCCCTCCCTTCATTTCTACTTTCTTCCTTGAAAACATCAATCACCCTTCCTTTTGACAATTTTTCTCCCTTTCCCTAATCCTCCAGAGATTTCTCTCAGAGCTTATAAACAGTAGTAGCCCAAATTCCTAGACCCAAAGTAGACTTTCTCTAACTCTCATTTGTCAAATGGGAATTTTGACATAAACTAAATCATGTCAACTCTGGGTCCTGAGAGATTGATTGGTGGCCTGAGTCCAGGGGTCACAGAAGCATTGAATGATAGTGTTGTCATTAAAAACCTTTCAATCCCTTCACTGGTTTCTGATCCCAAGGGACATCTGGGCTGAACCACAGCCTGTGCTTAATGCATGAGTTGAAATTTATAATCAAGCCCTGGAAGAAAAATCAAAGGTCTTCATGGAAGAAATCACATGTAACAACAACAACAACAAAAAACTACTGAAGCGTCTATTTTTAAAAAACTTTTCTTTAAACCCTATTTTTGAAAAATCTTGTTTGGTTTTGGGGATTAAGGAAGTTGATCTTTGACACAGGAAGGGAGGAATAAAAGAATAAGAAAGAGGAAAATGGGAGGAAATAAGGCAAAATTCGCTTTGTGGTGACTGGGAAGGAGTCTGGGAGAATGAGGGGCATCTCCTGCAGGCATGGCCGTGACATCAACTTGACCATAGTTCCTCTCTCTCTGGTAAGCAAGCAGGTTGGGTGAAGGGATCTCTGAAGCCTCCAGTGATTACAAGTCTTTGCAATTCAATGAGAGGAGAAAATAGCAAGTCTATACCTTAAAATCAAGGAAGTTAAATCATAATTAGTGAAGGTTTGTGATTTTATGCTTGAAAAACCATTGAGAAGTCACCACAAGAAGACAATAAAAGTCCAACCGGTGGACAAGTGACAAAATCATTGTATATCATCAACAGCAATTTCTGTGCAGACAGTAGCCAATTCTAAAATACTAAGTGAGAAGAATGTGACTCAAATACAAAGAGAAACCATAAAATATCTAGAAATGTAGTCACAAGAAGTGTTCCGGATCTAGATGAAGAAATGTATTGAAGGACACAAAAAGGGTATGTCTAAAATCGCAAAAATGTGGAAGCTGAAACTTTGTTCTTGGAAAGACTCAATCAACCACAGTCAGTTTTTTTTTTTTAAATAAAACCTGTCATTTCAGTACAGTATCAGTTAAGAAAGCAATAACTTGTTTTTAACTTGATTAAGGAGTTAACTTATTTTGTAAGATTGAATCACTGAGAGTGCTTGTGAATTCTGACAAAGACTATAAGGTAGGCTTGACTTCTTTCTTTAATGCCACATTAAAAATATATATATTAGGAAGATTATACAGTTGGTCCTTGACCCCGCACAGCTGAAAATCAACCTATAACTTTCTTTCCTTTTCTTTTCTTTAAAGTTTTTATTTAAATTCTAGTTGGGAGCAGCCCTTGTGGCTCAGTGGTTTAGCGCCACCTTCAGCCCAGGGCATGATCCTGGAGACCCGGGATCGGGCTCCCTGCAGGGAGCCTGCTGCTCCCTCTGCCTGTGTCTCTGCCTCTCTCTGTGTGTCGCTCATGAATAAATAAATAAAATCTTAAAAAAAAATAAATTCCAGTTGGTTAACATACAGTGTTAAATTGGTTTCAGTTGTACAATGTAGTGATTCAACACTTCCATACAACACCCAGAGAACATCAGGACAGCTGCACACCTTAATCATCATCACCCGTTTCCCCTACCCCCACCTCCCCACTGGGAACCATCAATTTGTTCTTTAGAGTTAAGAGTCTATTTCTTGGCTTGTCTCACTCTTTCTTTCCCTTTGCTCATTTATTTTGTTTCTTAAATTCCACATGTGAATGAAATCATTTGATATTTCTCTCTCTGACTTATTTTGCTTAGCATAATACCCTCGAGTTCCATCCACATCATTGCAAGTGGCAAGATTTCATTTTTTTTATGTCCAAGTAATATTCCATGATGATGAATGCCAGTTAACATCGTGCAGCATGGCACAGGAAGAGACACACAGAAAAATGGACAAGAACAGAATCCACCCCATGACCTGAGCCTTTTTTGGGCATTTGACATCTGACAAAGTTAGGATTTAAGTGCTGTGGCTCATATGCAAAAGGCCCCGTCTGTTCTTTCCAGGGTGTCCTGTGGTACTGCCACATCAGGGCAGTCTTGGTCATTGTCCATCCCTTCCCATCATGTGTGGTTTTGTTTCTCTTCTCTGCAAGACTCAGTGTTTTATGAGAACAGAGACATGAACTCAGACATGTGCCTTTCCTGAGCTAGCACATGATTTGAGAGTGGAGGCATTTCTGTGGGCTTGGGAAATTCATATTTCCTAGCAAAGCATGAACCAGTCTTCCTATCATTGCTAGGGACCCACATCTGTCAGAGCTTTTCAGAACAGCTTCTATCTCTGCATCAAATAATTGAAGATGAAACTGGGAATACAGACATAATTAGGTAAACACACAGATAAAACAAATATCTTTAAGAAAAACTAAACGTGAGCAAAGAAAAAAGCCATCAATTCTGGCTACCAGATGAGTGGGTGCAAAACAAAAGGAAACCAGAAATAGTTTTTGCAAGACATGTGATAAAGGATTAATGACCTTACATAAGCATAGAGTTCTCAGAAATCAGTAAGAACACAGGAGTAGGAAAATGTGGAAACAAGTGAACTGTGTGAACAGGTAACAAGACATAAAAATAACCAGTGAATGTTGGTGAAAATGCTCAACCTCAGAAATGATGTTAAAGAGATATATTGAAGCAAACAGGAAATATTATTATTCACTAATGTGATTTGCAAAGATTGGAACAATCGATAATAATCAGTATGGATAAAAATATTAACAGTCAAAGGTATTTTTATACACAGTAAGTGGATAAATAGTACAACAGTTTCTCAAGTGGGCAGGCGGGCAATACCCATAATATTGGGTAGGTTGATATTTCATGTCTAGAGATTTTTACGAAAGTTAAGAGTCCTATGAATTTCTAAAGGTATATGTATAGTCATACAAATATGTGAAGTAAATGTCTTTGCATAGACATTAAAGAATGTCCCAGATAATATTCAAGTGAGGGAAAAAACTGCAATGGATCTGGTTGTGAAGTATGATTCTATGTTTTAAAGTTAAAGATTAATATTTAAATGATTTAATTCACAAGGGAGAAGAACAGAAGCACTCTGAATTGTAAATAGTGGTTATAATGGAAAGGTAGGGTTATGTGTTTTGTTTTTTTCACCTTCCAGTTCTTACATTTCTCTATTAATTGGCAGTTTTCCAATGTGTAAGTATTATTTTTTATAATCAGAAAAGTAATTGGTTGAAGTGAAAGTAAAAGATAAAATTCAAATCTTAGGAATATTTTTTTTCGGGCATATTTTTTTCCCCAAATTTTTAACCAATATTCACTATCCCTTCCTTCAACACGGATTCTCTAGGAAGGTTAGAGCCACGCCACCACCATTCCGGAGCTTCTGTAAGAAGCCCTGCACCATTCCGTCAGCTTGCCTCAAACTCTTTTCTAATGAACATCCTTCCCTGTAAGGATCTCTCTTGACTCTCCTGTTGTAACAGCTTGACTGTCCGTCCTCCTACTCACCCTCAGGGACTACATCTTTGGCTTTGCCAGGACAGATGCCAGCCTCGCTCAGTGTGCTCAGATAGCAGTGCCTCTAAAAATGGAACTACTCTACCATCCGATAATTACACATTTTGGCATTTCCCCCAAAATGCAAAACACTAATTCAAAGGGATACCTGCACCCTTATGTTTATAGCGGCATTATTTACAAAAGCCAAGATACGGGAAGAGCCCAAGTGCTCACTGAGTGGATTTTAAAGAAAACATGGGGTATATATTTTAGGGTATAACATAATATTATATACACATACATATGCTATAATAATATCTATAATAGAATATTACTTAGCCATAAAGAGGATGAAATCTTGCCATTTGCAATGACATGGATGGAGCTAGAGATTATTTGTGTTCAGTGAAATAAGTCAGAGAAAGAGAAACATCATATGATCTCAGTCATATGTGCAATTTAAGAAACAAGGCAGATGAGCAAAGGGAAAAAAAGAGAGAGGCAAACCAAGAAAGGGACTCTGACCTCTAGAGAACCAACTGAGGGTGGCCAGGTGGGAGGATGGTGAAGCAGCGGGAGAAACGGGGTGGCGGTGAAGGCTGCACCTGTCCTGATGCTACCGGGTGTTGTGTGGAAGTGTTGAATCTCTGCACCATCCACTACCATCACGTGTATCTTAACGATACTGAAATCACAACTAAAACAAACCACAGCTTTAGTAGAATAGGTATGGTTTCTTCTTTAAACGTTTGATAGAGTTCCGGAGGGAATCCATCTAGCCCTGGACTTTTGTGTCTTGGGAGGTTTTTGATGACTGCTTCCATTTCCTCCCTGGTTATTGGCCTAAGAAGCTGTGGTCTATGTATACAATGGAATATTCCTCAGCCATTAGAAACGACAAATACCCACCATTTGCTTCAATGTGGATGGACCTGGAAGGTATTGTTGCTGAGTGAACTAAGTCAATTGGAGGACAAACATTATATGGTCTCATTCATTTGGGGAATATAAAAAAACAGTGAAAGGCAATAAAGGGGAAAGGAGAAAAAATGAGTGGGGAATATCAGAAAGGGAGACAGGACATGAAGGACTCTGAACTCTGGGAAAGGAACAAGGGGTGGTGGAAAGGGAGGTGGGTGGGGGTGGGGGGGACTGGGTGGCGGGCACTGAGGGGGGCACTTGATGGGATGAGCACTGGATGTTATTCTGTATGTTGGCAAATTGATCACCAATAAAAAATAAATTTATAAAAAATAAAAAAATAAAACAAACCACAGCGGTGCGTCCACCCTCAGGCCGAGAGGAAAGGTGACGAGCAGCCGGGGCCCGCGGAGCAGAAGGGCCGGGCAGCTGCGGTTGCACCTGCCGCGGAGGAGGCGGGCTCGGGGAGGGGCGCTCGTTCCCACGCGGGTCCCTGGGCCGCCCGGACCTCCTCTGGCCCAGAGCCTTGGGCGTCTGACTGTCCTCCTGCTTCTCGCCATCAGGCCCGGGAAGCCCGGCTCTGTCACAATGAGACTCCTCCACGTGGTCCTCACGGCCGCCTTCCTCCTCTCCCAGGTACTGCCCGGTAAATACCAGCCCCCCCTCCCCCGGCCTGTTCGTGTTACTTTGCTCTCCGCTTCCCCTGAGGCCGCCACAGTCCAAGGATAGAGGTGGGGGCTGCTCAAGGGCATCTCTAACCCCGCCCCCCAATAACTTCCCAATGAGTCTAGAAATTCCTGGAAGGGGGTGTAAAGCATCCTGCTGAAGGGCGTGCTGGTGGCTGTCTAGCGCTCCCTCCCCTTCCCTGGGGAGGAATGAACTGGGGGATCGGGAACAATCCGTTGAATCACCTTCTGGAGGCAAAGATCCTTTACCCTGGCCCTGCCTGGGGACCGCTTGCTGCCCGTGTGGCGGTGGTGACCTGGCGTCTCGCCGGACAAGGCTTCCTGCAGACTCGGGGTGTCGGGGCGCCGCAGGTGGGGGGCCAGCGAGGAGCAGCAGGTGGCCCGGGTTACCCTCCGCTGACGCCCAGAGGTTCCCGCTGCAGGAAGGACTGTGTGTCCCCGCCAGTGCTGTCTTGGGGCAGAGTGACAGGGGCGGCGGTGGGGTGTCGGCCTGGGATGGAGGGGGCTTCCCTCCGGGGGGGTCTCCCCAGGGGCCCTCTCCGGGCCTTCAGGTGCATGCAAGCACCCTTTCATTTTCCAGACAGCACCGGGGCCTTCAATTTTGAAAGGCCCTGCTACCTGCGGGGCGGAATCTGCCTGAAGCGAGGGACGCCAAACTGTGAGCCCTTCCGAGGCCCCTGCCGAGCCTTCACCGTCTGCTGCAAAGTGAAGGGGAGCGGCAGGAAGTGGAGCAGCCAAGGAACCCTGGCTCCCGAGCCGAAGGCGGCTCCCCTTGTCAAACAACGTGCAAGTCTAATTAATCAGTTATTTTATCCTTAGGATTGATTGGAGGCACAGTTGTGTACTGTGTGTGTGGGGGGGTAGTCAGTGAGAGGGAGAAGATGTAAGAATAAAATCTCTATTATGCTTTAAATTTCGCAAATCCTTTCATTCACACAATGTGTAATTCTTAGAGGGTTTGGTTTGTCAACCCCACTTGGTGGATGTAGAAACCAGGCTTAGTTAAATAACAAGATGACACCATCAGTAAAAGGAGCGTAATGAACACTTCTGTTTTGGCTGGTGTACAGTACTCTACCCATATGCAAGGGAAGTTATGGTTTTCCTTAACAATTGCAGGGACTCTGGGTAGGAAAGGGTCCCCTAGAGTGGGGCGAGGCGATGTGAGGACAGGACTGGGTCCTGGGACCGGCTGGTGCAGCAGGACAAGTGCCCAGTGGGAAGGAAGGTGCTCTGGAAGGAGCCCAGGGCTAGGGGTGTGGTGCTGGCCCCACAGGTGTACAGAGAGACCACCCAGAGGGGAAGCCCCACCTCAGGGCAAGCCTGGGAGATGTGTGATTATTTTGTGTCTTTCTTGATCATTTTTCTTGTTCGGGGCACAATATCTGCTGTAGTGTCCTGAGTAAGGCACCTCTCCACTCCGAATGTCACTGTCCCGCCTCTGCAGAGGGAGCAAACCCAGGGATGACTGTGGCTTTCTATGATCTACAAAGCCAACTTGGAAGCAGTGGGGAGAGGAGGCAGGAGGTAGTGCCAGGTGTCCCGGGAAGCTGGAGGACACAGAGAAAAGATAAGTTTTACTAACACCCTTCCAAAACCTAAACGGTCACAGGAAAAAGAAAGGAGTGTGAAAGGAATTGTGACAAGTAACAAAGAGAACCCTCTCTACCACCAAGTCCCCATCAATGAACAACTAAAGAACATCCAGTGCAAGTTTGTACATGAGCGGTGGACTATTAGCAGCTGTAAATCAGCATATATAAGATACCCCGATCCAGATGCAAATGTTAGTTTCCTTGGTGTTCTTCATTGACCTGGGCCTCCCATACAGTCTGCCCACAGGGGTTACAGGACTGGAGTATTCCTGGTATCTGTAACGTGAGGTCACAGTGTGCCCAGTCAGAATGATTTCTCCATCCAGTCACAGAATGATCCACGACCACCAGGGGAATTTAGGATCCGATGGGTTTTTTATTTTGTTTTATTTTATTATTTTATTTTATTTCATGTTAAGATTTTATTTATTTATTTATTTGAAAGAGAGAGAGAGAGTGAGAATGAGCAGTGAGGAGAAGGAGAAGCGGTCTCTCCGATGAGCCCCAATGAGGGACTTGATCCCAAGACCCTGGGATCATGACCTGAGCTGCTTAATGGATGGAGCCACCCAGGTGCCTCCGCATGAGTCATTTTAAAATAACTCATTTTCTTGTTTATATTTCTTCAACGTAAAGTAAAAACATCCTTCACTTTCTCATATATCTGCCACCATGCACAGACTCATTGACATCTCTGTCTTATAAACTCTCTAGAAAACCCCAGGCACAGCCCTAGGCCTCTAATCCCTGCTCCTCCTTCCCTTTTGCTCTTGAGTCAAGCACTGTCTTGGCGACAGCAGAATGAGCACGGAGCATCAGAGGGCAGAGGAGGGATAGGAGCTCTCGTGGGAAATCTGGAACTCTGTCACAGGGAAGGAAGAGAAGAGGCAAAGAAGAACACCAAACATAAATTTTGTTTGTACATGTTGTTGGATCTCTGATGGTCCTTTTTGCAGCAAAACAGTCGAGAGACATGGTTCAGATCGGGCTGCCCATTCTGCTGAACTGTGCAGAGGAAATGCAGTGATTACATCAACTTTTATTAATTTATTTTTCTTAACTCGTATTTATTGAGCAGTAAGCTAAACAAAAAAACAAAAAAAAATTCCTACCTTCGTGGTGCTTATATTCTAATAGAGGAGATAAACAATAGACACACAAACATTTAATATTTTAAATATTTAGAAGTGCAAAATGTGAAAAAATCAGGGAAAAGAGATAGGAAGTCCTGGGTGTGTGGGCAGGTGTGCAGGGTTGGCCTCACAGGGGAGCGTGTGGCTGATGAAATCCCTTTGCTCCATCTAACTCCATCTGGTAGTTATCCCGAATCTGAGGCTGCACTCACTCTGGGGCAATCCCTAGGAATTGTTAAGTCTCTTAAAATAAAGAGGCACATTCTGGAATATGTTGACTTGAAATGCTGTCCAGCATGCCCATGCATGTTGTCTTTTTGCTGTGTCCTTGCGTGATGGTAGGGACAAGGAGCTCTCTGGGGTCTCATCCATAGGGACCTAATCATCTGCCAAAGGCCACCCAAATACCATCACACTGGGGGATTAGGCATTAAAGTATGAATTTTAGGAGGACACATTCAGATACCTCTAAAAACCTTGACATATTTCATCCTTCTGACATTTTAGGAATTTTGGTAATAAATATTGAGTCTTGATTTTTTTCAGTTACATAAGTAATACATTCTTGTTCTCTACAAAACACTAAAAAATCAAAATTATGTAGAAAAAAGTTATAACCTATTTTCATGCCTCTACTTAGATTATCAAATAGTTTTTCTCTAGATGAATAGTCAGTCAACTCTACATGCTTTTTCAGAGAAATAGTCCACGGCCTTCCCTCCCAACTCACATAAAGTCACCTTTATCATAAACTGTCAGTGTGTGCATGGTCTGTTTGTGGCTTCTCTGTCCTGGTGTTTTTTCCTTTTTGGAGCCTCTGTCACATATTTCAAGCCTCACTGTCATTTTAAACAATAATAAGTGGTAGTGGGAGTCACCATTGTTACTTTTTATAAAAATATTCTTTCTTCTTACACACTTTCCCTATAGAGTGGATAAACATCTACGTTGCCTGGGTTAATGTCATAAAAAACTTCATTTTTAAGCCGTAATTTCTAAATGATCACTAGTCTATGGAAAGTTACTATTTGCCAGTTTATTATTCTTTTAAAATGTATACTTTTTACTGGATCCTAAGAGCCAATCCTTATGTAAAGACATTAGTGGAATACCTTGCAGTAAGAAAGCACTCAGAATCCAGAACCACACTTCTGACTCTGACTTCACCACATACAAATATTATCACTGCACCAAGTATCTCCAGTCTTATTTTCCTCGTGTGTACATTTAGGGATCATATTAGTACCTGCATAATGTAGGGCTACTTCTCCCCTGGCCACAGGAGAAGGTGGTAATAACCCCTTTCGGTATGTCTTCCTCATTGGTTCTAACTACTTATACAAATGTAAGGTAAGTTACTGTAAGGTAATGTAAAGTAAGGTAATGTAAGGTAAGGTAAGGTAATGTAAGGATAAATCATATCTAGGGAGAAGAGGCAAAGGTATGAAAATTCTTGGGTCAACAACTCCCAAGGACATTTGTTGTAAACAAGGGTTCATTCAGAGTCTGGGGGGATCATTGTTTTTTGAGGAACCCAAGATTTTCTCGGTGAGGAATAACTGAAATCTCATCCCCAGCTCCGTGACACTGAGTCAGGGTCAGCTAGCCACACCCCAGTTATAGAGAAGAGAGACAGCAGGTTAAATAAAATGTAAGGGGTAGATTGCCTTAAATCACCCTGCCTCAAGACAAAGCCCTAATTTGGGAAGATAACTTGTCACTCTTCAGGCTTTGGTTAGGGAGGAAAGCCCCTCTGCTTTCACCTACACTGGAAATTATGTTTGCTTTGCAGGACAAGAGCCAAGAACACGAGGTTTTCTGTCATGAGACATTACCATGGCCAGAATCAGCAGGGTCATCGCTGGAACAGGAGAATTTCCCTGAGCAGAGTGGGCAGGACCAGTCCTTATTAAGACCACATGGCATGGCCGAGCACAGAGTAGATTTCAGATCGAGAGACCAGGACCACCTCTTCAGGGGGAGTAGGGCCTTGGGAGGTGAGTCATAAGAGGTAGGTGACGGTTTTCATTCTACCAAGCACTAGAGAGATGATTGGAAAAATATGAGGTCCTCTTATGACTGTGTCTCTACTTGGAGTTGCAGTACAGACTCTCCGAGTTCCCTGAGAATAACTGGGAAAAAAAGCTATGCAAACCGTCCCAGGTTTTTCAGAGTAAATGCTCCATGAATCCCATGTTTATTCGACGGCCATTACCGTCCCTCCTTGGGCCTTAATTCATTAGGTGCTAACAAAAGAAATTCCTCCAGCTCTGAACCAAACGTTGCTAATTGCCGTCCTTGTTTATTTTAAGTGCATTCATTGTCCACTATATATTTCTGTTGGTTCTGTGATTACAATGGACATTCTCTTCTGTATTTAGTCAGCCCGATCAGACTTACAAAAGAGGAGGCTTTAAATGACTTTTTATTCAACCCCCTTACTCTGCCATTTGTCTTCTCTTTTCAAGGAACTTCAAAGAGGTCTCCACGGACTCGGCACCATGAAACTACTTTCCCTTCTCATTTTCGTTGTCCTCTTCATCTCTCAAGTAATGCCAGGTAAACCCTCTTTGGCATCTGTTTAAACTGTGACCGGCTTTCTTGTCCAATCTGATGACATTTCTACAAATACGCTCTCCTTTCTTGAAGCTTCTACCTGCTGAGCTGTGTTGGAACTAAAGTCCTCCATCCTCATTCTCCAGATACTGTGTTTAGTGACTGGCTGTAAGAGCAGGAAAAGAGAGATCTTAAAGGTTTTCTAGAAGGAGGCAATTCATGTATTTAGAACCATGGTATTTTGGAAGAAACCTGAAGGTGTGTGCTCTTCCAAGCAAGAATAAAGGGAGAGAGGTAGAGAGGGCCTCACTTCCTGCCTGGTGTTCATTCCTGACATCCCAGAAGTACTGAATATCACAGAACAGCTCAGGGGCTTTATAGAGTATTATAACTCCTTGGATTTTGGGGGAGAAAATTGGCTTGAATGGTGAGCATCATGAAGGTCTGGTGGGTCACTGAGAGTTTGAACCTTACTTCTTCCAGAGAACTAGCCATTCTCTTTTGTTGTCATATTGTGCTTTGTGTTCACCCACCTGAATCTTCCACCTCTACTTTTCTCCTCCTCTATATTCTATCTTTATATAAACGAATTCACCCAAATAATCCATTCCTGTGTCTCATGGCTTGGGGCTCTTCTGCCTTCTAGAAGAGCACCACTTCGCAGAACTGACAGATGATGAGCCAAGGGGACAGGAGCTGGGTAGGGCCGGGTGCCCTAAGACACTGTCTTCCTTCCTGCTTTGTATCAACAAGTCTGCTCACTGTGGACCCACTGAACATGATGATTGGTTTTGTTGCATCACTCAGAATAATGACCCAACCTCAGCTTCCTCATTGAACTGGTTTTTAATCCAAGAGCAAAGGAGAGGAGAGTATATTGGGCTATGAGAGAATGTATTTGGGGAAGAATAAGGAGAGGATTACAGGACTGCTCTTAGTGTAACTCTTGGTGACAGAGCTAGGGCAAAGAGATACTAGTGTTCTTAAGGATGGGTGGCCCTGATGCCCAAGCTGCTGTGGTCATAGATGAAGACAAGATGGGCAGGGGGCCTTTCATGATAGCCTTGACAATGTGGTGTGAAGATAGGGTGCAAGAGCCCATGATAAGCAGGTTTATGAAAGCTCTCTAGTAAATGTGCAGTTGTAACTATTTGCCCCAGTAGAAGGGGGCAGGTTAAAGACAACGTAAACAGAGCTGAGACCCAAGAATGAAGTGAAGGAAGGGAGTAAACCTGCCTTCGACCCTTGAATTCTTCCACAAAGGGTATGTATGGCCCTATGGCTAGTCTGAGGCCCCACGTCTACAGCCTGGGTCCAAAGTTGGTGAATTAGCTAATAACCCATGGTGGGCAAACTGGACAATTGGCAGCACCAAGGCCCTTCTTTCTTGGGGCTGAGTGTAGGTTTTCTCTCTCCCACCTTCTAAGAGGCAGGAAAGGAAGACTTCTTTAGGACTAGTTTGAGACACATAGGATTTTTTTTTTTCCCCTTTTGGAAGCCTCACTTACCTCAACCAGTGCCTGTGGGTCTTTTCCTTCAGAGACTTGGATTTTAGATCTTTAATCTTATTTTTAAGACATATCTGATAAACCCTAAAGACAGGGATTCTAAGCCTCAGAATTATGGGTAAACTTCAGAGAGCTGGTGACATTCCTTAAATACTTTGGGGCACACTGTGTGAGTATACTTTTATATTTGACCGAATATGCATGAAGATCTTTCTTCCTCAGATGAAGGGCTGTATTATCATCTTCTTCTCAGTGGAATCCTGTCCCAGGAAGATAAAAGCCAAAGTCTTAGTGTATTGCTTTTGAAGGACATTGACAATCCCGTAATCAATCACTAGGGGCACACTTGCCACTCTTATGGTATGTCAACCCAAGAGGAATATTTGAGGACTTTGATTTCAGCCTCCAAATAACATCATAAATTTCTGTTCTTAACAAGCTCTCAAAGAATGGCATTGTCCTCCTGTTTAACAAGCAAGCAGGAGTGACAAGGCAGGGAGGAGGAGGTGCAGGTGACAGCGTACGTTCTTGAGCAATAAAGTCTCGGGGTTTCTGCTTAGACTGAATTATTTCTCCCCTGTATGGGGGGCTTGAGACTTTCTTCACAAAATAAATAGTTTTTGCTCTTTCTACAGGTTATAGGAACGGTGAAGTGTATCATTTTTGTGACTCACAAACAAGCGTATGCCTGAGAAGGAAAAAAAATTGTATGACTCGCATGCCAGGGATGTGCCCTGGAAGAAGCTTCTGTTGTGTAAGAATGAAATGAATGGAAGAATTCATGTTTAACGAATCTACCCTGAATTAAGTAAACTGAAAAAGTCATGCTTACTGTAGCTACCCTGAATTAAATTGGAAGGCTGAGGCCTCGTGATACCATTTTCTTCATTCAGTGATTTATTAATCTTGTTAGTACTTCTTAACCACCTACTCTGTGCTAGGAACTGTACTGGTGTATGGGGGGCTGGAGTATGGATTCAAGGTATTTTCTGCTAAGAAAACTCAGACTTGGAAATCATATCCAAGTTGGGTGGTTCAAAGATGTCTTCCCAATGAATGCCATATATGAGCTGAGCCTTAAAAAAATGGGTAAGAATTAGCAAGAGGAGTTGAAGGAGAAGTGATGTGTTCCAATGTGAAGAGAGTGAGGTCATTATAGCACACACATGCCTGGCCTCACATTACGGGGTAGCTTGAGAACCAGAATGTGATGAAATGAAACTAGAGAATATATGGCCAATAGATGGAGGACTTCAGATTCCATCTACCAGAAGAAATTTTACTTTATCTTTGAAGCTTTATGGAAACAACAAAAAAATTTAAATGGAAATGAGGAAGAGAGATTGGCTTGTACCAATATGGCCCCACGGCTGTTTCAGGTTTGAGTTGTAATTCAACAGTTCATTTTTTGGATGAAATTGTTTCATGTTGGCCCTTTGGGAGCTCTCTCAGGTCTCTCTTGGGTCCTCTCAACATGCCCCATTTTCTGAGCACTTTGTTTTCTTCTGGCCTCACCTTGCATTTTCTCAGTCCCAGTCCTGGAGCCAGTTAGCTCCTCAAAGATCCTTGGTTCCATCTACAGAGAACAGTATTTAGAAACAGAAATCTGAGGAGTGCCTGGCTGGCTTAGTTGATAGAGCATGAAACCCTAGATCTCAGGGTTGTGAGTTTATGCCTCATCCTGAGTATAGAACCTACGTTAAAAAAAGACGTAAAAAAAAAAAAAATGAAACAGAGATCTGAGTACTCGATATGCTCATTGCTGCTGACATGTCCCTGATCCTTGTTTCTCTCTCTTGTTTATATACACACTTGAATATATCTGTATTTTAAAAACCCATGGTCTTCTTCAGTGTCTCCAGCATCAATCCAGCACCATGATGTCCTTCTCACCTCCCTCGTTTCTTATTTATAACCTTTTTTCCTCCGTCAGTGACAAAACTGGCTCTTATTCACAGTGCATTTTCTCCTTTGTTCAACTCTGATATATACAATTAGTTTTAGAATTGCTAATTCAAACTCCTGAAAAAGAAATCAAACAACCAAGTCCACTTTTCATGTAAGGTTTTTTCATCTTTAGTCTCAGATTATCAGATCAAAACAGTTTCTCAAAATCAGTTAGGTTAGTTCTTTCTTCTCCACTGCCTTTCATGTGGTCATGATTAATACGTAATACCATTAAATTCAATTGTTGTAGTCTGCATTTCATTTTTCTGCCCCCGTCGAGCTGATTATTTTTAAAAATGTATATATATATACTAAAAATCAAACTTCATGGTGTAGCATCATTCGAAGGGATTTGTAAATGCAGAGTGTCCCCTACCATACATATATACATGATAGTCCTATCACCTACATTCCCCTTGTTTTATTCCTTATTGTCAGCCTCCTATGATCCCTACCCTTGGCCACCACTGACCTGGCTTCCAACCCTATGGTTTTGCTTTTCACGAGTGCTATATAGATGAAATCAAATAATCTGTAGTCTGTATAGCTGGCTTCTTGAACTCAGTAGAAGGCCTTTGAAATCCATTCATGTTACTGGAATCAATCATTTGTTCCTTTTTATTGTGGCATGGCATTGCATTATGTGATGTGCCACAGTTAATTCACTAGTTAAAGGACATCTGTATTGTTAACTATTTTTAGCAAACATAAGCTGCTAACATTTGGATACAGGTTTTTTAATGGGAATGTAAGTTTCCCTTTCCCCTGGGTAAACACCCAGGAGTGGGATTGATGAGTGATATGACAAGCGTACATCCAACTTTATAAGAAACCACCAAATGAGCTTCCAAACTAGCCTTACAACTTTGCATTCCCAGCAGCATTGTCCAAGAGTCTGATCTGTTATCAAAAGAAAGTCATTAAGAAAAGAAAAATTGTACTCTATTTCAAAATGAAAGAGTTTCTGCTAAAGATGGCATTTCCCCTTCTAATCAGCTTCTAATCAGGCTTCTGCTACACAATCCAAATCCTATCTGCGTGGAAAATCATTCTGTGTGCGCTAAGAAAGTGAATCTAAAGAAATCCGGTATTTGGAAAGGCATCTTTGGAGAAAGAAAACTAATAACTACCTACTAAATCTTGGTTGCCTATGAAACAGTGGGTTGGTTTCTAGAATCTCTGAGTTCTGATTCTATGGCTGGATGCCTGGGTACATTTATTCTGTACCATTTATTTCCCTTGTTCTTCAATAATCAACTGGGAGCCATTGCTTGATACCCAACAGTCATTAAGGGGTATGAAAATGAGAACAAAATCTCAGTGGATTTTCCCACATATTGTCAATACACACACATATGCATGAGCACGCATTTGTGCACACACACAACTCAAGCTCTTATCCTCAATCAATTGATTGATAGGTATATATGAACAGATTACAAGGGGCTTGGAGAACCATTTGAATTCTGTAACTACAGAAGATGGAAGCTGAGACATAGAAAAGGAGAGGCCTTGTCCAAAGTCAATCAGGTAATTAGTGGTGGGGACTGAGCTTATAACTTCAATCCCACACTGCCCCTGCCCTCCACCAGTTTCATGACCTGCCACCTAACCATGCCCTCAGAAAAACCTGATGCAGGACCCATGTGAGTGGTGATGTTTTTATTCAGCAGAAGTCAGCAGTGGAGAGTCTGGACCCTGCTCTGAAGATTCACTGGAGGCTAAAGCTAGACTCGGCAACAGTGCTTATTCCGACTTTTGCATTCTGCAGGCAGGATGGAGCATCCATGGGTCTTTTGGTGCTTACAGACACCACCCATTCTCTCACATTCAAGAGATTTCCGCCTTTTTTCACGCCCTAAAAAGGAAGGAGAGGTGAAAAAAAAAACCAATAAAGCATGTTTAACCAAAGCTACCAGAATTGATCTTGTACAGCAAGAATCTGCAACCTGCAGTCCACAGGGACAAAACCAACCCTCTACCCATTTTGGTGTGACTTGTCAGCTTAGAATCACTTTTTATTTTTTAATTGTAAAAAATACTTCGGAAGAATAAAAATATTTGATTATATATGAAAATTATATGAAATTTAAATTCAAATGCCCATAAATGGTTTCATAAACATTCACAACTTGTTCATTTACATATTGTCTATGGTTGCTTCTCATGGCAAAGATAAGTTGTCATGACAGACCTCATTGCCCAGAAAGCTTAAAATATTACCTGGTCATTTACCAAAAAAGTAATTTTTTATTACTTTTATTGACCTCTGCACCATAGTGTCTTTCTTTTTCAGATGAAGGAACTTTAGATGAGAGAAAGCAAGTGACTTGGCTATGCTACATGATTAGGGACACAGTCCACATGTTCTTCATAAAAGCTTCCCAATCACCTTCTCTTTTTCAAAAAAGCAAAATCTTACAAGTGTGTAGCACAAATTAGACAATAAGCATTGGACAATAAGTGGGCATTCTCACTCCTGAATACTGTCCCTCCCATCTCTCATGCTATTAGAGAGTTGTTGAATACATCGGGACATTTTAAATGCCACCACCATGACATGTAGCTAGCACTGGTCTTCTTGGCTTCTGTGAGCTAAGCTGGAAAGAACATGGTACAGGATCAAGTTGGTTGACTATAGCAATTCAGGAAAAACTTGAGAGTAGCGAGAGCCTGAATGATGCCAAAAATTAAGAGAGCAAGGAAGACAATGATGATCAGCCACAAGGAAACTATGAATAAGTCAGAGGCTATGGCTTCTAAAAGCACTATGTTGTGATGGAAAGCATACTTGGCCAGGAATTAGGACACCTGGCTTCTGGTTCCTGTTCCACCAGGACCAGAGTTTTTCTCTGAGAGTCACAGATTCTCCTGATATTTCATAAGAAGGCAAGGTAAAATTAATTATATATATGTAATTACAAATTATATATGTAATACATAAGCTTATAAATATGAATTATATATGTGAATGTCTTGTGTTCAGGTATGTTTATGATTGATATAATTTATAAAAATATGAATATATATCCACTTATATTCATATTTATATCTCTCTATTTATCTATATCCAACTGCCTATGTCCATTAAGCTGTTCACCAAATAGGTCTGGCTCTTTAGGTTCTTGTCACAAAGTAGGATTTATCTTTTGTATGATTGGGTGGCGCCATAAGACTTGCTCAGTTAATAAATTTTAATCAGAAGTGATTTGTCCTTTCAGGGCTAGAGCCTTTAACTGACAATGTTGGGTTCCTCAGAGCTCTTTTCTTTGACATGGCAACCAGCAATATCCAGGGTGGTAGCTGTTCCATCAGCAAGGTCTGAGCAGCTGTGGTAAACAGACCCATGATGGGTTTGTATCATTTGAGCAACAATTAAATCATGACTCTCTGAAGATGCCAAGATTCAGACCACAGCATAACCTGGCGCATGCTGAAGTATGCATAGGGTTGCCAGGTAAAATGTAGGACATCCAGCTGAATGTGAATTTCGGATAAATAACATACTCTTTTAGTATGTATAAGTATATTCCAAATATTGCATGGGATGTACTCATCCTAAAAAGGTATTTAATGTTTACATATAATCCAATAAGTAAATTTATTTTATGAGATTATTGAATATTTAGTGAAAACATCATCTGAGACTAAAACCACTTAAGCTTGAGTCAAATGCTCGTACATAGAACCTGAAAGACTTTGAACAAGTTACTTCATTTTTTAGTCTCATTTACAAGACAGAGAACACTTATCCATAGTGTTATGAGGTACCTGGGGGACACTACATTATAAATTTTTATTGTGATGTTTGGTAAAGAGGGAGCAGTCAATATTATATTTTGTTGTTGTTAGTGTTGTTGTTACTTCATATGGAAATAATTTGTAAGCTGTAGAGATCCTGTAAGTGTTATCTACCACCATTACTACTTATGGGTTTACTCCCAACTAATTAAGAGCAATCTTGGGAAGATCTTTTAATTTTTCTTAAGCTACCCTTCTCCTTATTTGTAAAATGGAATGTGTAGTACATGCTATGCTTCTTTCAACTTTGGTGTCACTCAGTTTTTGTACTCTGGTACCTCACTGGATCATGTGTCAACGTGGCCCTATTCCTCTCCATGACCACTGGTCATATCATCTTACCAGTAGGAGCTGCCGCTTACCTGATATCATCTGGACAAGACACACAAGGAGGAGAAACAGGAGGAACAGTAGCCTCATAATGGGAAATTAATTCTTGGGATTATAGGAAGAACTCCCAAAGCCTGATGGTGGCTCTTTCCTCAGGGCACATCAATGGGGGCAGGTGATCTAGAGAAAGAGTGAAAAACTCGGTTAGAGAGGAAAAGCATTCCTAGTCCAGATGTGTCATTAGGGCCTGGGTATTACTGGAGACTGTTACATCTATGGACACATGATTACAGATCCAGCTTTCCTCCTGTCACAAAGGAAGACCTTTACAGTAAGTCAGCACTTTCTAGTGGATTTTCACTTCTGCTTATGACTCTGAGGCTTTTTATTTTTGAGAAAAAAAATCACTAAAATATGGAATTATTTTAGCAAATCACCTATCTATCCAATCACTTTTACTGCATGTCTCTAGACCTGACAGCTTCCCCTTTAGAAATACAAAAAAAGTTCCCTTTTTAGAAGTTAAAAAAGAAGGAACTATCTAAATGGGAATGAGCTTCTCTGCTTTTTTTTTTTTTAACTCCTAATAATTTTTTTTTTCTGCTACCCATTTAAAAGACAGAGTTGATCCGTTCTAGACAAGCTTTTGCAACACCAAACTTTGCATAGATCAAACCCAGTGAGACTTTAAGGGCCAAAGTATTGCTTAATACAAGATTTCCTCACACATCCTTGTGGGGAGGGAATTAAGTAGTAGTGAAACATACAAGGTAGAACACTGAAATTCCTCTCCATCTCTTCCCTCTCTCCTTCATATTGTTTACATGTCTCTCTTTTTCGCCATACTATGAATTTCTAAAGCAACAAGTCCTGCTTTATTACCTCAATTTCTCAGCACCTTGATCAGTGCCCTGGCACTGATGAATGTGTGCTTGTATGGAAGAACGAATATGTGGGTATATGAATAACAGGATGGGGAGAGGAAATAAATGAGGGATGGAGGAAGGAGGGAGGGAGCCGTGGATGAGAAGGGGACACAGAGAACCAGACTTCTCTGTTTATCTAACACAGGTCACTAATGCCAAGGAGTCAGAAGAGCAGACCTCAAAGATATCATCCAGACTCTGAAGGAAGCAGGGGTCTTTGGGGGGATAGAAACAAAAAGAATTTCGCTTAATATTTAAAGAGCTTTGGGTCAGCAGATGTTGTCAGTATACGTCTTTGCTCTGCCACTCATTAGCTGAGCGATCTTGAAATAACCTTTTCAAGCCCCAGTTTCTCCTTTTGTACACTTGATGATGGATAGAGTACCATCCTCCTAGCCCTGTCTCAGAAAAAGGATCTTAGAGGAAGCCAGTGGTAGACCAATATTTCTCTATGCTGAGAGTCGTGCTTTAAGTAGGATCACTGTCAGGTGTTTCAACCTACACTGTGAGGCGGGTTTTTTAGGGTTCCAGAAATCACACAAGATGTTGGTTTCTTCCATCAACATCTGGGATGTCTCAGAAAAACACTGCTTTTTAAAAGCTTGAATTTGGCTAAATTGTACTTCTGTTGAGCCCATGGATCTCAAAGCTTGTAGTGAAACTTTGGCCACTATTGGCATGGAAGAAAGACAATATATTTTTTTTAAGTTACCAATATTTATTTATTTATTTTTACATATTTTTTAAATTGGAGTTCAATTTGCCAACATAAAGTATAACACCCAGTGCTCATCCCGTCAAGTGCCCCCCTCAGTGCCTGTCACCCAGTCACCCGCACCCCCTGTCCCCCCCCCGTCCACTTCCCTTTCCACTACCCCTTGTTCGTTTCCCAGAGTTAGGAGTCTCTCATGTTCTGTCTCCAAGAAAAACAATCTTAAAAAAGAACCTGGAATTGTAGGTTCATACACACAATTCTCCCTCGGATTTCATTTATGAAACACAACTATTGCTTATTAAGTTTGCATAATTTAATAAAATAATATTAAGCTACTTTTGACCTTCACTCCAGTAGCAGAGAATGGGACAAATTTTTCTGGAATACCTATTATGTGCTAGGAATCTTAGAAACGATATCTGAGTTCATACAACTGTCATGTGAGATACTTTCTTAAAGCAAACAGAACAAATGCAGGTTGTATGGTTATAATAAAGTCTGGATATGAACACTTCGAGCTTATTTTACAATCTTTTCTGCTAAAGTAAGCATGATGGCATTTGCCAGATGAAGGAATGTAGCCATAGCGAGATAAACAAGTGGGGTGTGTGGAAGTATCTGTGTGTCTGTGTGTGTGTGAAAGAGAGAGAGGAAGGAAGGGAGAAGGAGAGGGGGAAGGGGAAGGAGATGGGTAGAGGGAGGGCAGAAGCACGAGTGAAGAGTCCTGATTAAAGGTTTTCTAGGGACGCCTAGATGGCTCAGTGGTTAAGCATCTGCCTTAGGCTCAGGGCATGATCCTAGAGTCCCACATCGGGCTCCCTGCATGGAGCCTGCTTCTCCCTCTGCCTGTCTCTCTGCCTCTTTATGTCTCTCATGAATAAATAAATAAAATCCTTTAAAAAAATAAAAGTTTTCTAAATTAGCCTCCCTCTATCAATAAGGAAAATGTGACACAGATCAGGCTGGTGCCCCCTGAGCATGTTGACCAAATAATTCATCGTCCAAACTGGGACACTTTTTAGAATGCAAGGAACTTATTATTAAATTATGCTGGAACAACAGGCATAAACTAGGACTGTCTCAGGTGATCTGAGATATTGTTACTCTCTAAGAAATCACCTTTGTTAATAAGCACACATTTCTTTGCTGGAAGTCCTCGAAGCTGATGGTCCTCCGTACAATGCCCTCATATCCCTGTTCTGGAATGACCAAGAGCATACCACCAGGCCACAAGGGGCTTCTAGGTCATGGTGACTGTTCATGGCCTTGGCTTATCTGTGCTACTCATCTTTTGCTCATTTCCTCTCTCAGGTCAAAGGCTATATGGGCTGATGAACCTTGGAAGAGATAGCACTCCCTCCGTATATTTGGAAGTAACGACATCAACTTAATTAGTATGCTCTTCTGATTTATACTAAGGTGAAACACATTTTCACTTCTAATCATGTAGCATTCACAATCCTAAGCGAACAGAGATAGCATTATCACAGCCAATTATTAATCTGGGAGGAGACCTGAGAGGGCTCTCTTGCTTCCCATTCTTCGTGGTACAAATTGATCCACCATCTCTAGCTTTCATCACACTAAGATCGGTCAAATTATTTTTGGAGAAAGGTCGGGATATCAATGAATGACTTCTTTAATATTTTGGCCCAGGCATAACCTGATGGCCAGCTGAGGACCCATTAACTAGCCTTATCCTATAGCATCTCTGCCAAGCACGCCGCTTGACTCCCATCCCCATCCACTGTGTGCCACCAAAGTAGCCTTCCCTGCCCCACCTCTCTTCCATCTGAGAGAACTCAATCTGTTTCTGACATTTTGTGTTTGTGCAGAAACAACTTAGTGATAAAATGGTTCTGCTTTCGAATCGCGTGATCTGCATTTGAACCTTTTACTAAGTAGAGATCTATTTCAGTTTAGTGATATTGACCTAAAAATAGAATGTTTGCAGTAATCTGTTTAAACAAGTCACACTTAATTCTGTGCATTCACTGTGAGGGTTTTACTTCCTTGACTCCAAGAACATCACTTTTCTAATAATACTAATAATAGCAATAATAATAATAGAAGAAAAAAAGAATGTATAGACTGAAACCTTTTGCCCTGCCTCCTATACTTGTATACTGAAAGCAATCCTTTTTTGTCAATTCCCCGAATATCCTGCATATATTCCCACCCCTTCTTCAACCACTGATGGCTCTCTCCTGGGAAACTTACTTTGCGGTTGATTCCTCCTCTGTTCACAGGCTGTCTGCTGCCTGTCATTCCAGCATCTGGGAGTGGCTGCCCATTGCCATATAATTAGGGGTCAGATCAACAATGGGCAGAGGGAGGTCACACAGGATGCATTGTGATCCTTTACTGACAGGAGTCACTTTGGTGAGAGGAGGGGGATGAGACAGATCTGAGTGGCATCAAACCCCCAGAGGAGGAGAAGTGGGGACTATGGTAGACACTCCTTCCAAAGAGTTTTGCTGAGAAAGTAAGCAAAGACAAAAAGCAATAACTGGTCAATGACATAGTGTCAAAGAAAATGTCTGTGTTTGTTTTTAGTTTTTATAGATTCAGTAGAGGGGGCAGAGGGAGAGTAGGGGAGAGTATTGTTCATGAGTAAGCAAGAGAAAGGACAAGTAGGACCCAAGTGGAAAGATTGGTCTTAGACCAGAGCACAAGCCCATTAATTCAGAATTCACATAGAAAAGCTATCCTCTTCTTGCTACTGAAATCAGAAAGGTATTCCTCCCACCTGAGAGTCATAAGACTTGTAGGAATGTTAGGACGGTAAAACAGCAATATATTTATAGGGTAAAACTTGAAAGTTTAGAAAAAACTAAAAATTAAAATCCCAGTTGAGAAGATGATAGAATTTCAATAAACTGTAAAACCAAATCACATTTAAAATCAGATGAAGTCTAATCAATAATAAAACAGGCTAGAAATAAAGAATAAAGGGACATGAGTCATCTGAGGTGTTATATAAACATGACAAATCAGACCAAGGAGATGAAAAGGATGAACAAGCTTGTGGCTGTTAATTAATGAACAGGAATTCGGAGCCAGGAGCAAAAATGAAAAATTTAAACTTGAAGAAGATTAAGGATTTTGGAAGCCAAGGAAAATATCGACAGTCAGGAGAGATCTAGAAAAGATTAAAGTTTCCAGTTAATAGCCTGAGCTAAGGAAAACTGCTGAAGGGTTTTAAGAAGATTAATGTTTGAAAGTATGATCTGTAAGATCCCTCCCAAGTTATTGCAAAGTAAGAGATTGATAAAGCTTAACGCGGCCCTTCAGACGAAGAGGCCCTGCGTGACAGGAGTATGATTCTGAGGGTGTGATTTCACTCCTTTTCATATGTGTTCTGAGGGGCACATGGCACAGGGATGCGCAGAGGGAGTGGATGTTGGCAGAGGCACCACGGGCTTTTGCATGAATAAACATAAAAATGTGTATAATCCTCTCCACAATGGTGGCACTCTGCCTTTATTTTGTCTGTGGCTCATTAAACAAATCCAGGTTTTGGTGCTATACTCTGGATGCTCAAAACATGTAATTTTTAAGTAGTAAAGTAAAACTTCATAGTTTAAGGCCTAAATATCTTAACAAAACCAACGACAAAACACCAAAACAGAATAGTGATTCAGCACCGAGAATCCAAACCATTTATTCAAGGAAGCTTCTCTCCAACTGGGGAGAAAGTAAGATGATAATTTATAAATGCCGAGTAAACATAAGCATTGAAGGTAACAATGCAGGTTTTCTCCAAAGCAACACTGAATTTCCGTTTTCATTACATTATGTAGCTCTGCCTCAGTGTTTCACTGGGAGAGAATCGCAATGGGACCAATGGGACCAGAGCTGCCCCATAGGACTTTGTGTTGATAGGAATGTTTTCCATCTGTGAGGCCTAACATGGCAGCACTGGCCACAGGGGGTCATTGAGCACTTGACTGGGGTTGACTGAGGATCTGAATTTTAAATTCTATTAACTTTGAATTAACTAAAATTTATATTCAAGTAGCTGCCTGCAGCTAGCATCTACTGTAGCAGACAATGCGGGCTTAGATGCAAAGCGATATAGTGCTGACCTCAAGATTAGAGGCCCACAGCCTTCTCTTCTCATTCTTGTTGCCTATTGGAGTGCCTGACCCAATGCTGCCTCTTCGTATTTGTGAAGGAATGAGTTTATGATGGCTATCTTCTATTTGTGTTATATTAACACTGTCGGGTTCTAGTTCCTTCCCTGTAGTTCGTGAATTCCTCCCTTTGCTTGGGAGGTGATAATCTCCTAGAATATCACAGCTGGAAGATACACTAAAGGGCTTCCAGTTCAGGAAAGTCAAACAGCTTGGTCATTTGGCCATAACAACTGAATCTTTCAGGAGTGCTGTGTTGAGAAAGGCTCTGAGGCCATTTCAGCAAGAACTAGAAGAATGTCACCATCAATGGGTTACATGGTTGGGAGGTGGATGTGAAGAGCGGAAGGAAATGTGCTCCTGTTGTGTATTGCTGCAAAACAAATCAGTCCCAAACCTAGCTCTTTTTTGTTACTTTATTATTACCACTCATGGGGATTCTAAAGATAAATTAGGATGAGCTGGATGTCTGGGGCTAAGAGATGCTCATGGGTCAGCAGTAAGATGGGGCTGGAAGCATTTGGAGGCTCACACACATGCCTGGCACATAGGCTGGAAGGTTCCTTGCAGGGGCTGGAACAGCTGGAGCTGGTGGGGCATCTGTGTCTCCATGTAGTCTCTCAGGCCACAGTTTCAGAGCCACCAGCCTTCTCACACAGGGCCTCCAGGCTCCTATGGTGTGTGTCCTCAGAAAGAAAAACCCAAGTGTGGCTTTGTGACCTCAGCAGCCCCTTAGCATCACTTTGACCACTCTCTTAGTTGATGAGATCACAAAGCCTTGCTGGGGTTCCAGGGGAGGAGACATGGACTGCACCTCTTGGTGGAAGACCCACTTGGTTCTGGAAGAATGTGTTTGGAAAATACAATCTGCTCCATGCAGAAGCAGAGCAGAGGCACATGTGCCAGATAATGACTCATTTAAAAAAAAAAAGATTTTTAGTTTATTCATATGAGATAGAGAGTACGAATGAGTAAAAAGCATGAGCAGGGGAGAGGAGGAAAAAGAGAAGGAGAAGCAGAGTCCCTGATGAGCTGGGATCCCAAGGTGGGGCTTGATCCCAGGATCATAACCTGAGCTGTAGGCAGACACTTAACTGAGCCACCCAGATACCCCAATGACTCATTTTTAAAAATGAAACCCAAAGGGGTTAACTGTCTTTCCCAAATCATTCAAGACCAGCCCCGCTGCCCTGGCAAGAACCTGGAGTTGGGTTTGACCTCCTGGAATAAAGATGACAGGGCCACTCAAGAACACACCCTGCCTGGCTGCTAGAACAAGGGCAGCTCTACCCCTCCCTGCTGCCTCCTGGGGCTGTGGGCTGTGGCCTTGGAGGCTGTGGGCTGTGGCCTCTATTGGGAACAGTACAGAGAGCGCTCCTCCTTCCTTCTGCTCTACAGATGTGAGATAGGCAATGCCTAAGTCCTCCTCCCCCAATGGCCCCAATGGCCCCAGTGGGGATTTTCTTCCTTTAGGACCAGTTCTTTAAGAAGGAGCTGAGCATGGAACACCTAGGTGGCTCAGTGGTTGAGCATCTGCCTTTGGCTCAGGGCATGATCCCGGGGTCCTGGGATCTAGTCCCACATCGGGCTCCCTGCAGGGAACCTGCTTCTCCCTCTGCCTGAGTCTCTGCCTCTCTGTGTGTCTCTCATGAATAAATAAAATCTTAAAAAAAAAAAAAAAAAAAAAAAAAGCAGAAGGAGCCGAGCAGATTCAATAAGAAAGAATTGGCTGCAGTCTTTAAAATTATTTTTTTTTCTTTTGTCTCTATACTTGCAACAACACTATAGGCTATTTATAGTTTTATCCATTTAAAAGATGAGGTGAGGGAGCTTTAAAGATTTTAAGTAACTCAATTCATTGTTTACTCCTTTATCTGACCGGAGTCATCATTGTGATGATAATGATGGTAATACAATAGCTACAATTCATTGATCCCTTTCTCAGTGCCCACAACTGTGCTGTAGCTCTTCCCAAATCATATCCCAACAAATACACATAACTGGCACGAAACCAAGTCCGCCAACCTCCTGGGATCAACCTTTCGTTTATATCAGAATCATACACCTGAAGTTCCCTCCTCAAACATGCAGGTAGGTAAAATCCCTTTTTAAGATTTCTTAGGATTTCCAAGTGTGCTTGTGCTCATCTGACATCAAACCCCAACTGCCAACATCTCCCGCGGATGTAGGAAAGACATTAGGATTGGAAGCTGACAGCCAAGAAAGAATTCTTGCGACATCTTTGGTGCAAAAGGGTGGTTTTATTAAAGCATGGAGACAGGACCCATGAGCAGGAAGAGTTGCCCTGTGGTCATGAGAAGTGACCCATTGTATACTTTCAAGTTGGGAGGGGGGCAGGAAGAGCATAAGTCTCTAAGGAATTTTGGAAGCAAGTTTTCCCCGACCTTTAGGGAGCTAGCTCTTATTGGGGAAGGTCATTTGTTACCGTCTATTAAACCCTGAGTCATGAGACCCTTCAGATGTGTATCGGTGGGCCATGTGCTTGGGGGATGATCACCAACACATATCTTGGGGGTTTAGAGATAAAGGAAATTTCTAAAGGAATTTTTATATGTTAATGGAGACTCACAGGATCCTGGGGTTGGGGCTAAGATTGCCCCTTGCCCTCAGCAAAGTATTAGCATGGAGGTGATTGTGTCCCTAGAGGAATATCCCTCTGCCTATTTCAATGACTTGACAATGGGCTGTGGGTAGTAAGGATATTTAATAAGTTTTCTTCTGCCTTTGTTCCCACATCACCACTGCCTTTGGATCCCAGGTCTGGATCCTGCAGCTGCTTCTGTCTCTTGCTTCTCATACTCAGTGTGATATGGTCCCTTGTTCTTTGGCTGAGATCCCACACCCCAAAGGCCAATTGTATGTGACAAGGTTTTATGAATGTTGGAAACAGTGGATGGGGCAAGGGTGTGAGTCACTGTAGAAAACAGAAAATAAATTACCAGTAGACATGACAGCCTTTTGCTGCCACCTCCTCCTCCAGACTCTCCCTCTGGTGTCCCTCCTCCTGCTGTCCCCTGTGGGCATCAGCATATGCCGCCCCAAACATGCCACTTAGATATACAGATTATTTTGAGCTGAAGGCAATTGAGAAATAACAGATGCCAATAAAAGCTCTCTGCTCTCCCCTAGCATTTGCCCAAAAGCAAGCCTAGACCTAGACTCACCAGCCCATAGATGGTAGGAGAGGAATCCACAGAACAAACTTGCTAACATACTCTTGTCTTCCGTTAGTCTCCCCATCTGGTTACTTTCCCACCTTTTGCTGCCCTGAAAACCTCAACTCCTTTTCCTTCCTCTTGTGACTTCTCTGCATTTATTGCTCTTTGTTACGATGTTCTAAAAGTCCCAGATTCTAACCTCCCTCAGATTTACTCACCCCTGGGTTTCTCCCACACATATACACACTGTACATGTTAATAAATTATTTTTTTCCCTTTTATGAGATAGAGAGTCAATCTCTCTTTTATCAGTTTAATTTCTAGGATCTCAGCTAAGAACGTAGGAAGGTAGGGAAAGGGTCTTTCTTCCTCTAAAGCCCATGGGTCTGAGACCCTGGTGGTGTCTAAACAGCGTCCTAATGAACAACTAAACTTTTATTTTCAATACATTGAAAGATCCATTTAGCACTTATTTTCCTTTATCTCCATATTATGTATATTTCCAAAAGCTTTGCTTTCAAAACTAAAATGTCTATTGTGTTTGCTTAAACCATAGAGCAATTTTCTCTTTAAAAGTCAATCATGGGGATCTCTGGGCGGCTCAGTGGTTTGACTCCTGCCTTCGGCCCAGGACACGATCCTGGAGTCCTGGGATTGAGTCCCACGTCGGGCTCCCTGCATGGAGCCTGCTTCTCCCTCTGTCTGTGTCTCTGCCTCTCTCTCTCTCTCTCTCTGTGTGTCTCTCATGAATAAATAAATATTTTTAGAAAATAAATAAATAAAAGTCAATCATTCACCTTTTACCCAGGAATGAGTGAAATTACTAAAAATCTGCATTTTTCCCCTTTTGACCCATTATAGAGTAATTATTTTTCCATAATACAGGTGAGAGAATAACTATTAGAGTCTAATCTTCCTCTGTGTTCATAAATCTCCGGAACACCACACAACCGGAATTACAGGAAATTGGTTCCCTGATTCTGAACAGTGATTTAACTAGTTTTACATTTTACAAACACATCTTAGGGGAACGGCTTCCTGCTCCACCATGGTCTTGGCAGTTGGCTTTCCTTATTTCTACTTCTGTCTTCTGCAGCATTTTTGTATGGGGAAGAAACATCTGCCAATCTCTTCCCGGTTATGAGGGCATCTGAATGGAAAACAGAAGCCACTGCTCCCAATACAAGATAAAGGAAACAGAACCCTTCCAGAGAGACCTGAAAAGAAAAAGAAGGTTAAAAATTTGTTCACACACCATTTCAGGAAGACTCCAAGCACGAGTCATCATCCCTTCATAAATCCTTGAAGGGGCACCTGGGTGGCTCATTGGGTTAAGCATCTTACTGTTGGTTTCAGCTCAGATCATGATCTCAGGGTCCTGAGATCAAGCCCTGCCTTGGGCTCCCTGCTCAGCACGGAGTCTGCTTCCCCTCTACTTCTCCCTCTGCCCCTCCCCTAGCTAGTGCTCCCTCTTTCTCTCTGAAATCAATCAATCAATCAATCAATCAATCAATCAATCAATCCTTGAGGCAAAATCTTCTTTCCCAAGAACAGGGCTCTATGACCATGATAATTTTGACATGGGTGTGACTTCTCATAGATAATTTTCTGACGAAGGTACTGGCTCTGCTGTGTCTCTGTGGATATTTGTTCTTGAAGAATTAGATAGCTGGACACTCTAATTTGTAGCAGAGTGACTTGGGCCACTGGATGTGTTCAAGGGGAAGGATGTTGAGGGTTTTGTGCAAATGTGTCTCTACCCCAAGAAAATAAACTAGAGACCACTGAAGGTCAGTAGTTACCAAACAGAAAAAGCAACCCGGAGGCCATTTGTTTGCTTTTCATTCTCCCAAATAATCTGATTCATTGAGCATTTGAGCTTAGGTGAGAAGTGAAGATGCAATGAAAGGGTAATTATTGCTTTATAAACATTTAGTCATCTGAGTGCTATCATATGAATATAGCAAAGTTATACAAACGAAATTTACAGTATCGTTTCATATTTTTGCTGTTTTCTCAAAACCTTCTCTCTTTTCTTCCCTCCCTCCCTTCTGTCCTTTTCTTTATCTTTTTTATCTTTTTCAGTTCTCTTTCTTTTTTTTTAAATTTTATTATAATGACTGTAAATGTCAAGACTAATTAAAGGAAGGAGTGGTAACCAAGTGAATGATGCTAAAGCTCGCCTGCACTCAAAAAGATGTGACAGTGAACAATATTCTCCTGATGATTTCCCTTGTGGAGAGACTACACAGGAACACACACTGGCAAAAGCTTCCAAAATGTATAATGGGAGACCTAGTCCTATTATGAGTTTCTCTAGGTGACTGAAAACCCCACTGTCTTGTTCTAAAAGGATATAAAAGACAGCCAGGATTTCTATCCTTGGAATAAAATGAATCCTATTTCTACTTAGGAAGGCACGGTACTTAGGCTTTAGGCATAGACCCTTCGATCTTGCCATGAAATAGCAGTGGAGCGTTACCCACCAATTTAGTCCGTTAGGCTGAGTTGAGAAAAAAATGAAACTGAGAACTGCCTTAAGATCTTCTGCACCTTTCATGGTAAAGGGAGAGTATTTAGTTGGAATGAATGATTCAGATAATCTATTTAGTCTGGAAAAAAATTAGTGAGAAATTTCAGTCTATGTGCAAATTATTTCAAGCTTCTTAATTCTCAGGTCCATCTTACCTGGAGTAGGTGACGAGAATAAAACTGGTAATATGAAGAAGAGACAATGGATCTTCAGGGTTGACAAACTCAGGGACTAGCTAAGGATGGAGAGCAAGTTGATTTCTTTCATTTTTTGTAAAGATTAAGGGAACTTGGTTGCTTGCAGAAGCAATGTTTGCAATTCTAGTAAAATTACACGACAATGAAAAGGTTGCATCTTTCCTTCTGTCTCTTGTGTCTTGCCAAGACACATAGCATGTCTCCTGAACCACAGGATCCTATGCCTCAGAAATTGCTATCATGCTTCCATTTGGGATGCAGAAAGCATATGCACAATTGGATTCTTTCTGGCAGTGGATCCAGGTGGTGTGGAGCTAGGCCTGGTCTGTCTCCATTTGGTAGCCATCCTAGGATGCGGAGCCTGGTTTAATCTGTTCCCATTATGGTTCTTCTATGCTCCCAATTTCCCGTGCTCCCTGCAAGGGGCAGGAGGCAGAATGGGGCCAAAATGGTTTTCAATTCAGTATGCCTAGGGGATAGTCAAGCCTGGCTGTGAATCAGGACTTGGTCAGACTGAGAATCTCTATGGGTACTCTGGGAGTTTGGGCAGGACAAAATAGGTTAACGATTGGAGCTGAGAGAAGACAGGAAAAGTAGGTTACCTTCAGCAGGCAAAAGACCCCATGACACCTAAATTTTCATATATGATTGAATTTATGTGAAAAGCCTCTAAAATTCACCACCAATTACGATACAGACTATGAATTAGGGTGATATCTTGTTTCTCCTCTTCAAAGAAATACTGATGGGCCAAAATAACTGGATTGTCACTTCTTGATGTCACTTTCTATGCAAATGAGGATTCTACGAACCTGCCTTTGTGACTTCAGGTTATTCGTAGAGTATGATCATTCTTGTTCAGATACCAAGTGGCATTTGAAGATGTTGAAGGTAACATGGTGTTTTGTGTGGCAACAGTTTGTTTTTCTTAGAGTAGCCTTCTGGGGGTATGTGATGAATTAATAATTAAACCTCCAATTGTAAGAACAAGGCTTCAGTGGTGTAGACGTACCAAGGAAATGCTTTTTGGGGGAGAGATCTTCTTGGAGATGTGAAATCGCAGGACAGAGCGTGCGCTCCACCTCCACCAGGGTGCACCTTTTCCAAATAAATACAAACTACATATCTGAAATAAACACGTCTTTTTTGTAATGGTGAGTGCAGGGCCCTTACTCAGGGAAGGAAATCTGACACATGAACCATGGGCATTTCTATGAAAAAAAGATACATAAATAAAATGTTGACAATTTTTGCAATTTTTTTCTCCACTATACAGTGTAGCTTTGGATCTTTTGTGTGGCTGATGAAAGGAGGATGGGACTATGGCTAGATGGACCTACTCAGAGCCTGAGCATCATACAGAAGTGAGTGGCCATGGACACGCTTGTAAGCCCCACTTTACTCAATTATTCAGGCAACCTTAGCCATTCAGGGTCTTTTGTGGTTCTATAGACATTTTATGATAGTTTTTGTCTCTGTGAAAAAATGCCATTGGAACTTTTCTAAAGATGATCATTTTAAGTTTAATTCACGTTTTTCATAGGAAAAGGAATAACATCTTTGTTAGAGTTAACCAAATTCATCATTAATGCTCACCTGATAAGGTAGAAATAAGACTGAACATTAATTTGATCATAAAGACATCCCTGAGTGCTGCAGACCATCTTTTTCAGTAAGTTGGGAAATCTGTATTTCTAACACCATTTTATAGCCCTCAATCTATTCTATTTTGTTTTTTAAAATAAAAATTATATATATTTAAGGTATACAAAATGATTCGATATGTATCCATAGTGACATGGTTACTACAGCCAAGCTAATTAACAAATCTCCTCACATAGTTACCGTCTCTTGGTTGTATGGCGAGAGCACCTGAAATCTATATTCTTAGCAAATTCTGGGGTTCAACACTGTATTACTAACCCCGGTCATATGCTATACACAGGATCACTAGACTTTCTCATCTTACATAACTACTACTCTGTACCCTTTGGCCAATATCTCCGTTTCTCTCAGGACCCCCCCCCCCCCCCCCCCAGTAACCACCATCTGACTCTCTGCTTCTAGTATCCAGCTCTTAGATTCCACGTATCCGTAACAACAGGCAATAATTTTTCCTTTCTGTGTCTGTCTTATTCCACTTAGCATAATGCCCCCAATGCTGTCCACATGGTTGCAAATGACAGGATTTCCTTCCTTCTGTGTGTGGCTGAATAATATTCCATTGTATGTATAGCACACTTCTTCACCCATCCATCCACTGATGGATGCGTAGGCTGTTCTCATATCTTAGCTATTGTAAATACCGCTGCAATGAGCATGGGAGCACAGACAGCTCTTCAAGATTCTGGTTTTGTTTCCTTGAGTCTATACTCAGAAGTGGGATCGCTAAATCACCTGGTACATCTTTTTCTTGAGGAATCTGCTTACTGTTTTCCACTATGGCCATATCATTGTGGTCATATCAATTGACATTCCTATCAATAGTGTACCACAGAGGCCCATGGTGGCTCAGTTGGTTGAGCATCTGCCTTCAGCGTGGGGTCATCATCCTGAGGTCCTAGGATCGAGCCTCGCATTGGCTCCCAGGGAGCCTGCTTCTCCCTCTGCCGCTCTCCTTCTTGTGCCCTCTCAAATAAATAAATAAATAAAAATCTTAAAAAAAAAATAGCATACCAAAGTTCCTTTTTTTTTCTACACCCTTACCAACATCTGTTTTATTTTTATTTTATTTTTTATGCTGGCCATCCCAGCAGGTGTGAGGTGATAGGTGGTTTTGATTTGCATTTCCCTGATGATTAGTGATGTTGAGCATCTTTTTATGTGTTTGTTGACCACTCAGAGCAAAGGAAACAACAAAATGAAAAGACAACATACAGATTGGGAGAAAATGTTTGTGAATCATATATCTGATAAGGGCTTAATACCCAAAATATGTAAGGAAAACATACAACTCATTAGTAAAACAACATACAAGCTGATTTTAAAATGGACTGAGGACCTGAATAGACATTTTCCAAAGAAGAAATACAAAGGGCCATTGGAGTTTTGATATTGATTCCATTGAATGTGTAGTTGCTTTGGAAGCACGTCTTAAACTTAAGAGAAAAAAGGGGGACGTGACATGCTCTTGCAGGAGGTAATGGTGAGGGTGTGAATTACCATCACCTGGTGGCAACTCTTTGTCTAACTCACCCCAAGATGCATACATGTTTTCGTTTTCCTGCCTGCTTAAAGGGAGTGTGTATATCCAAGGCATCTTATGAGTCCCCCCCCCCTTTTTTTTTCTTTTTCCCTCTTAATAAACTAACAATGTCATGGCCCTCTCAAAGATTACCAGGTGTCCATTTTCTTTTTATTCACTTTTATCCTCTTTACTTCGGGTTACTTCCCTTTGTCCTAGCTCTTTAGGGTAGACATTTATGTGGTTGATTTGTGAGATTTACTCCCGTTTACCTTAAAAGCATTTGGTATTATAAATTTCTCTCTAAGCACCACTTAAACTGCATTCCCACAAATTTTGGCATACTGTTTTCATTTTTAATGAGTTTAAAATATTTTCTGACTTCCTGTGTGATTTCTTCTTGTACCCATTAGAAGTATGTTGATTAATTTCCACATATTTGGGGATTTTTCAAGATATCTTTATAAATTCCACTGTGGACACACACAGTGTATATCTGTGTAACACTGAATAATGTTAAATTGTTTTCATTTTTGAGACTTGTTTTACAGCCCAGTATGAGCTGTATTGCATAACATTTTAATGGATTCTGTGATTATTGAGTAGAGTGTCCTATAAATTTCAATTAGGTCACACTGAATGGTAACGTTGTTCATGTCTTCTGTATTATTGCTTATGTTTTGTCTGCTTTTTCTTTTCATTACAAGTGAAATAGTGGCAATATCTAATTGTATTTATGTATTGGCTTTTCCTCTCATTTCTATCAATTTTCCCTTATGACTTTTGGGACCTTGTTATTCAGAGCGTTCTAATTTAGTATTAATATATGTTCTTGGGGAATTAACCACCCTATCACTGGGGAAAGTATCTCTTTTTATCTCTGGTAATGCTCCTTCTAAAATGAACTCTGATTTATAGGCAATTCGCCAACATGGCCAATTCCATTTTCTTTAGATAAATAGTTTCCTTAGCATACCTGTTTCCTGTCTTTTATTTTTAATCTTTGTCTTTCCATTTGATATCTCAAGTGGGTTTCTTATAGACAGTAAGTATCTTTTTTTTAAGGTTTTATTTATTGATTTGAGAAAGGGAGAACGAGTGATGGGAAGGGGCAGAGGGAGAGAGAGAAGCTGACTCCCCACTGATCGGGGCACCCCAACGCGGAGCTCAATCCCAGGACCCTGAGATCACAACCTGAGCTGAAGGCAGACATGTAACCAATTGAGCCACCCCGGCACCTCTGTATCTTATTTTTTAAGAAGTTGGCAATCTCTTCCTTTGAGATAGAATTTTAGCCACACTCTCTTGTGCAACCTATAGAGCCAAGTTTCCAACTGTCGTTATTTTTCTTCTGCCTGAAGAATTATTATTATTTTTGATAGTTGAGGTTGTCTGGTGAGGAATTTTCTTAGCTTTTTGTTATTGTTTAAAAAGTTTTACCTTGGGCAGCCTGGGTGGCTCAGCAGTTTAAGCACCACCTTCAGCCCAGGGCGTGATCCTGGAGACCCAGAATTGAGTCCCATGTTGGGGCTCCCTGCATGGAGTCTGCTTCTTGCTCTGCCTGTGTCTTTGCCTCTCTCTCTCTCTCTCTCTCTGTGTGTGTGTGTGTGTCTCGTGAATAAATAAATAAAATCTTAAAAAAAAAAAAAAAGTTTTACCTTTGGGCACCTGAGTGGCTCAGTCAGTTAAGCCATTGCCTTCAGCTCAACTCTTGATCCTGGGTCCCCATATCGAGCCCCACATCAGGCTCCCTGCTCAGCAGAGAGTTGGCTGCTTCTCCGTCTTTTTCAGCTCATACTCCCTCTCTTGCTCACTGCCTTTCTCAAAAAGATAAATAAAATCTTTAAAAAATAAAAGTTTTACCTTATTTTTTTTAACAGATTTTATTTTTCAGGGCAGCCCGGGTGGCTCAGCAATTTAGCGCCGCCTTCAGCCCAGGGCATGATCCTGGAGACCCGGGATTGAGTCTCACATCAGGTTCCCTGCATGGAGCTTGCTTCTCCTTCTGCCTGTGTCTCTGCCTCTCTCTCTCTCTCTCTCTCTCTCTGTGTGTGTCTCATGAATAAATAAATAAAATCTTTAAAAAAAAATAACTCTCAGATTTTATTTTTCAGAGCAGTTTTAGGTGCACCACAAAACTGAGCAGAAAGTACAGCTATTTCCTGTCTACCCCCTGTCTGGACACATGTACCGCCTCCCTCAAGATCCATATCCTCCCAGAGGATCTATTACTTACAACTGATAAACCTATATTGCCACATCATTATTCCTGGGAGTAGTTCCAGACTGGTTCCCTTTAGAGCTCAACAGCGCTACTACAAAGGCAATCCCTTTCTGAGGACTCTCATCATGTTGCTGTGGGAACGCACAGGTTCCAGCCTGGTATGTGTTCCTTGAACTGTCCATCCAATCCCTTTCAGGTGTTTTTGTTTCCCTGTGGGTTTGCCAAGTTTTACCCCAGACGTGCTCAGACCAGCACTCAGGCCAAGATTCAAAGGAGCCCTTTGCTGCACTTGGGAGCGAGCTCCACCCCCATCTAGATGCCCCCTTCTGCTTTTCTGCCCCGGGAGTGGGGGTGTTATGCTGCCTGAACTTTGATTCCATCTCTTGGACTCAGAAGGATTGCTGGTCTGCTTGGGTTTTCCTTCCCTGTGCTTTGCCCTGGAGTCTGCTTCCTGCAGGAGACTGGAGACAATGGATCTCACTCATGTGGCCCCCCCTTCCCGCAGCCACAGTCCCATGCTGCTGGCCGGCCAGTGTCTAGAAGGCTTGTCTCACATCTCTACTTCCCTAGTTGCATCCTGTTGGAGGGCAGTTTCCACAGAAGTGCATGCTTTTTTGATAAAAAGTGGTATCTAAGTTCTTTTTGGGAATCTGCTCACTCCCCTCTTCCTGAGAGCCTGGTTCTCTTGTCTTTCCATAGGGCTGATGTGGGGCAAGTTGGGCCTTCCATGGCATCTCCTGTAGTCCTTCCGTATCCACATGGAGAGGACACGGAAGAGTTAAACTGCAGAGCCTCAAACCACTGGAATGTACTTCAGTAAACACTTTCTGGGCAGCTTTTATGCTCAAGACACTTTCCTAGGCAGTCCAGCAATGATTAAGACAAGGTCCTTGCCCTTAAAAAATAATGCAACTGAATATAGAGATTGGAAATATGCAAATATATACACCGCAGAGGTCAAACAGAGTCATAGAAGGAACACTCAGTCAGAACCCTGCAGTGAATCAGGGGAAAGCGGCTCTCTTTGTAAGGAGGAGGTAGATTTGTGATGGTCCCCGGGGGATGGGTGAGAGTTGGAAGGGCTACTATATGCCAGGTATGAGGTCAGCAGGAGCAGAGGCATGGGTGGTAGGAAAGCAAGGGGAATATTTCGGGAGGAATAGGGAGTCCAAACTCACTGGGGCACATAATTTGCAAAAGAGGAGTCAAATCTGATAACGCTTGTAAAATGAGTTTAGGCCCCTTTGGAGATTCCTCCAGAGATTATCCTGTGTTTGAATGAAAGATGAGTCTGTGAACACTTTCTAAATTATCACGTGGTAACAACTGCCACAATAACCAGACTTTAAAAAGAACGATCAAGCTTCCAACAACTGCCACAATAACCAGACTTTAAAAAGAATGATCAAGCTTCTAATTCTTTTGAAAAAAAAATATTTAATTCAGTTTTTCTTCTATAAACTTCCAGGAGACATTTTCACACTTTACAACGCTCCCATCCCTTTTCTGGTTTTTTTTTTATTTCTTTCTTCGGCAGCATTTTCGGCCAGTGGAAGAACAGCGGCCTATCTGCTCCTCCTTTGGCAGGCAGCTCAGCAAGGCGCACCGACCGCTCCTTATTCTGCAATAATACCTCTGCAGGGTATTTATAATTCCCCCATTTCCTGCAAAGAAAAAAAAAACAATGTATTGGAAAGCTTTAGGAAGGCTTTCGTCTGAGTACAAGGCTTTTGGAATTCCCCAGATAACTGATGTCTTCCCTTTCTCTTACTCTTCCCCTGAGCCCCAGTACACACTTCTCCTTAGGGTCAGGTAGGGAGTTCAGTTATAATCCTCATTGTACACCTCACAGGGATGAAGACATACATCCATTTCTTTAAATTAAGAAATGAGGAAACACATGGTATAAAGATACTGGTTAGGATTTGGTAGATACCAGTTTGTAATTTCCTTTACACATAAAATATTATTCTGATCACTATTAATCCTTCAAGGGAATTGTTTGTTTTTCTTTTATCTTAGGGTTTTCTTTCTTTTTTAAAAAAATTACTTTTTCTTTTTTCTGTAAAATGAGAAAGTAGAGAAAGGACTATGCAACCAACTGTGCTTCTATAGGCTTTTATAGGCCACAGCTCAGCCCCAAAAGGGCAGTGGGGGAGGGGCATGGCCACCCCGGGGCCCAAGCCTTGGAGCCTACAGGTGCAGGGGCTGGTCACAGTGGTCCCCTGGGGGCTTGCCAAAGACTCTACTTGCAGTCACTAAGCTAGTAAGTGGAAGTCTGTGCTTCTGATCTCAGATTAAATCCATCTCTCCTGTTTGGTGTTAAAGTTTTTGTATCACTTTCTTTATGTCTCAGGAATAGGTAAAATGGTCTTTCCATAAAGGGGTGGTCATTGTGAGCTATTTAGTCTCTGGGAAGATTGGAAAAACAGCTTCAAGATCCTTGATGAGTCTCACCAGAAAAAAAGAAGATGGTGATATCTGTTCCCATACAACAGATATACCTGGTCTACAGTTCCCTGAAGAATGGAGAAAGGCAGACTCTGAATGACATATTTGCGATTCCTTCACCCCTCTGGCCTCCCCACCCCATCTTACCTGGAACAGGCATCAAGAACAGCAAGGGCAACAGGAGGAGAAGGTAATAGATCCTCATGACCAACAGGCTTCGTGACAGGCTGAGACTGGATGGCAAGGTGCGTGCACTAGTCCACTTTATAAGGTTGCAGGACACACAGCCATAGGTACAAGTAAGCAGCGGCTGCAATTCCTGTAATAGTACAATGATGACAATATGACGTGTTTCCTGATGCTTCATGCCAGTGTCTCTTACCCCACAGACCACACCCACTCACCCCGAGTTAATTGCAAACCAAAAGGGTGAAGCAAACCTGATGTGAGCTCACAGCTATCCTGATGCCCTCTAGGCTCCAGGAGTGCATCCAGGTCTGGCTCAGAGCTCGCTATAGGTGTAGGTGGGAAAACCCCCTTCCTCTTGGGAGCAATCCTAGGGCATGTAGTTGAGAGCTCCTTGCCCCCACTGTGGCACTTCTAAGCTATCTTCTGAAAGTCCTGGGACCATAGCAGTCCAGCTTTGGACATATTCAGAATCCTGCTGTAAACTCAGGCTGGGTCACACCTCAGGTGTGCCTGAAATGGAAATTAGATGGGATCAGCTTCTAGGTAGTAGGAAAGGGAGGAAAAATGGGCTACTTTCCAGAGTCCCTGACCCTATGCTCCTTGGCGTGTGATGTGGGCTATAACATGGGTGAAACATGGCTTACATTTCATCATTATCTGAAAACTGTCAGATTCATGAGTCAAGGTGTCTCATTTTCCTTCATCAGAGGAGGAGAACGCTAGGATGATGTATTTGGTGGACTGGTATCTCCTCCTTGTTGATGACACTCCTTATACAAATAAGGGGCTTAGGAAGGTACGTTCAAGACTTCTGGTTACTTACTCATGGCTTGGGAGCATTCAAGGAAGTCCAGAAATCAGGTGATTTCCACTGGATATAGATTCAGTGTTTAAAGTTTCAATGTTGAAAAAAAATTATTGGATTTAAACGTTAAGGAATCCATTAGTGGTTTGTATTTGTTGAAAGACAATTTAATTGGGAGCTGAAGTCACCATGACGTTGCCTGGCTGTGAATGCAGTTATAGCGGATCCACTGAGGTTCCAGGTATATTAGTTCTAGGAGTGTGTATCCAGGACTACGGTACCCATGGAGTTCTGTAAGCAATCTGAGCACACCTCCTACAGATAAACAAGTGCCGTGTGCTTGGGGTCAGTGGGATGCAAGAGGGTGAGATGCAAAGAGGGACCAGATTGGGTTCTTTCTCTCAGAAAGCACCTGTGATATGCATGTAATAAAATAAGCTATAGAAGGGGCATTTTGAGAAGTGTCATAGTAAGGGTTCTAGCACAGGGCTATGGAAACGTAGAAGAAAGGTAATTCACAGTGAATGGCAGGTTTAGATGATTTAAGAAAAGTCTGGAGTTGTAAACACTTCATCTTTTCAAAAGCAAAATTTCCTCAGAAGTTCAGAATTTAAGACAAAGCAGATATTTTTAATCATTTTTAGAGAGAGGCGGGAGGAAGGGCAGAGGGAGAGAAAGAATCTTAAGCTCACGCGGGGCTCCGTCTAATGACCCAGAGATCATGACCTGAGCCGAAATCAAGAGTTGAATGCTTAACTAATGAGCCGCCCAGGTGCCCCCAAAGTAGGTATTTTTAAATGAGGGAGGAAGCGAGTGTGGGGCGGGATGGATGTTGGCTGTGCAGACAGCCTTGCTCAGTCTTACTTCCATAGGATAAAAGAGAGGGCGGGGTGGGTGTTGTAGAGAAAGACAACCTGCTCTCAGCCCGGATGCTCGGAGTCATCTGAGCATCAGGTCACTGGAGATGATTTACTTTTCCATGTGGAAAACAGATCTCCACGGTGAACTCTTGGTCTAACTGGTTCTTTCAAAGACTGGAAGGCATTTTAAAGGCAATGCCACTATTTTATGAAGTTCTTTAGAAGCCCTTTACCTCATCAGCTAATTTGGAAGCTGGCGCTTGGGGATGGGGCTCTGGCAGTGGCTCCCCACACCTCCCCAGCCACACAATGAAAAATTCATTGAGGAGCATTTTGAGAATGTTTACAAAAGTCATGAATGTTTGTGGTAAAAATTCAAATAGAAGAGTTAGACAATGTTCTTCACTTTTCCTCTACTGGGGGAGCCACTGGTAACTATGGTGTGCCTTCTTTTTGGCTTATCATACCTTTTTTTTTTTTTTTTTTTAATGTTAAACATAACTTCTAGCTTCTCCAGTCCTGGCAGTTACAGATCTCCCAGCTGATAATGAATTCGGGCCTGTGGTGTCTGACACATGAGAGAGAGTTGGTGCCACTGCCTGGCCCTGGAACCTCGAGTCACAGAGCTTAGAACTGCAGGCCGCACACACTGAGGTGCCGGGCGTGCTCGATTTTTTCTCAGCTCTGACGGCAGTTTCCCGATGTTGATAAGGTTGACGAGGAGAGATGTCAGTTATTTAACATTTTTTGTGTTAGACTTTGTGCTAGCCTTTTTTTTTTTTTTTTAATTCTGTTTTGAAAGTATGAAGCAGAGATTTGGTTGATGCAAGTTTGGGGTCCAGGAGCAGCACGAGGTGGAGGGCAGAGTGCTGGAACAGGGTTTGGAGAGAGGAGTTAGCAATTGAACTGTCAGCCCTGTACACTTCTTATTTGGGTTTCCCCGAGTAAGTGCCTTAGTCCTCTGAGCATCTGCACCTCAGCAGTAAGCCCGGAGAGGAGCGGTGGCGCTGGCCGACGGGTGGAAGCCCTGGGAGTGAAGGCTGTGGAATTGACTAGAAACTGCAAATTACCAGGTGACCCAAGGATCACCCTTGTGGCCCTCAGGAAGCGTAACCAATGAGGGGATGGTGAATGATGTTCGGGCAGCTTAAAGATGATGGCCTGGGCTCCCAGCAGGGGAATCCAGATATCCACTTCTTTCTTTATCTTATCATAGTTGAAGGGTGGCCCAGCCACTCTCCTTTATGGCCATTTTAGTCTTGTCATGACCACTGCTGGGGGAGTCACCCAGGCAAAGAGACACATTATCCCAGTCTTACAGTTGAGGAACCTGAGGCATTGGTTGAGTGACTTGCCCTAGGCCACCCAGCTAGTCAAGGCCATGCTGTGAACTACAGGGAACTGTGTACATTCTCCAGTAACCCCTGCTCTCAAGGTACCATATACATTGGCCAAAGAGATGCCTCGGCATAATAAGGGAAGGCAGGAGGTGGTGAGAAGCTAGGATATTCCTCTACCTCTATGTTAGGAGGCATCTCCTCTGTGCCTCCAAAACCTACCAGAAAGCTGCTTCATCCATGGTCCTAACTTCCACCAAACAGGTCTGCCATGACCTGTTGGGTGCTCCATATCCTAAGGTTTGGAGACATTATCTCCATCCTCCTTCAGCCCCTCTGGTCCTAGGGAAGAGTAAGGAGCAGGTGGGGCTAGTTAGGGAGAGATAAGTAGGTGGCTATGGGATCAGGCTTACAAAAGTCCCAAAAATATGGAGGTGAAAGTAAACCAGAGATAAATAAACCAGATCATCTTGTCCCAGGTGTCAGAGGTGGGATCTTTTTAGAACAGCTACTTGTGACCGACAGAAAATCACCAAACCCTAAAAGGGAAACGGGCCATTAAAGATGTTATCACCAGTCCTTACTCAGTGGTGATATCAATAGAGACATTAAAAGGATTTAGGTTCCCTGGTTGGCTTTCAATAAAAGACCAGTCCTACAAGACCCCATTGGCAACCCTGTTCAGACCCCTCTCACTCCTGAGAGCTCTCTCTGTACCCTTGGTTACTAAATTTCTATCACTTCACCCACTCTCCTTTGTCCAGGAGATTCGTTCTTCGACTCCGTGAGACAAGAACCTTGCTCATCCTGCTTCAGGGACAGTAGTGCCTTTCTGCTGTTGCAAATTCTAAGGTGACTCACCATACATTTGGCTTCTTAGCTCTCTTAAATAACTGTCTATATTAAGTTCTCCCCATTTGAGGTTCTTAAATTTATTACAGTTTCTCTGGTTGGACCTTGATTATACTCAAAGTCCATGCTCTACATTCACAATATTCAAGTCCTGTTAATTCTTCTGCTTATGATATTACGGTATTGTCACCAGCTAGAACAATGCTTTGCTCTATAGTGTCCTCCTGTATACCTCATCAACATCCCAAAATGTAGCATAAAGTAGGATCCTTGAGACAGTGGTGGGGGGTTGCACGTCGATGCCAGCTTGTCATGGTCTCTTGTTGACCTGTTCTCATAACCCTGTATGTTTCCACTGTAGGTGTATGTTTTTTTTTTTTTTGTTCCTTATACTTTTTATTTAAAATATCTTTACAATTGACATATGTATTATTTGTAAAGGGGAGAATCCAGTGTTTTCAAGGGAGAGAGAAAATAATCTGGATTAGTAAAATAGAAACTTCTCACTCAAACTCTATTTCAGGCTTAGATGGACCAACATCATGAAAATTATTCTGTTATGTTTAATTGTGAGCCAGTTTGCTTTAAACTCAGGAAAACCTGTAACTTCATCCACAGGGGAGAACGGACGACAGCAGTTAACTACTTTACAGGTTGGACTTTGTGCTTACATACACCTACAGTGTATCTCGCAGTCCGATTTATCACCGCTATTTTAGATTAATTTTTCTACAAAATAATGTAAGCAAGAAAACAGGAAAAAGAAAACCTGTCTCCAGCTATGTAACCATAGATTATCTTTACTTCCAGAAAGGCAGCAAACTGGAGGCCTCTAGTTGGGGACCATCCATGGGGGTACTTTGTTTTGCAGGTGAATTAGGCCTCCAGGGAGGTATTAAAGCACAGCTGAGCATGTAGTCCCACCTGCCCTGCTTTGTGCCTTGATAACATTTGCAGAGTTCCTATGGGCATCTGAGCTATGCCTTCCTGCTTTAGGAGATACTGTCTTCCCTCCAAACCCAAATCAGAGAGCTACTTCTCTCTGGGCTAGGAGAAGCAGAGGCTTAATTTCACACAGGCTAACTGGGTTGTCTATTTTCACCAAATCATCCAGTGTGGACAAATATCACCTTTGCTAGCCAACTCTTGTATCATCTTTGCTAGCCAACTCTTGTCCCTTCTTTGCACGCTTCCCCTTGCCTTTCTGTTGATATTTTCCCCCTCTTTTTTTGGTACAGCAGATAGAGCACAACAGAAAAGTGCTCACAATACAGTGAGAGGGGTCCCAATAGGGTTGCCAATGGGGATTTGTAGGGCTGGTCTCTTATTGATACAGTAATACCATAAGCAGAAGAATTAACAGGACTTACATATTTTGAGTGTAGAGCATGGCTTTGCTAGCCAAAGATGACACAAAGTATTTGTCCTTCTTGGCATTTTTATATCTAGCAGACATGAACAAAGATCGTCCTTCCTTCAGCTTCTGGTAAATGTATTGTGAACACTTTATTTTCTGTTGTGCTCTATCCACTGTACCAAAAAAAGGGGGGGGGGATATCAACAGAAAGGCAAGGGGAGGTGTGCAAAGAAGGGACAGGAGTTGGGCCTGAGTGTCTCACCAGGAGTCACAGGATGAGGTTGGGTTGATGGGGTGGGACAGAGAGTCAGAGCCACCACCTAGATGGTGAAGCATAGAGCCAGTTAGGGAGCAGTGAATAGTCTAGTTTGGCCAAAGTCAAGCAGACGAGCCTGTGGACAGGTTTGCATTTGATTGGAGAGATATGCCATGGATTATGAGAAATTAGATCTAGGATTTAATTTCTCAAGCATGCTGACCACCCACTGACAGCTCCTTCAAGAAAGGCTGAGGGGAAGGGTTGAGAATGCTGTGCACATACAATCCGGCCAATGAGCCTGGTGGTAACTCTTTCCCAAATTCTTGTGTCGTAAAGGGATTTACATCATCTTTCTGCAAATGGTGTCAATAATGGCTCTGGGAGCTCAGCCACTGTGAGGTGGATACTGATGCCCAGGCACCTTCACTGGGTCCCCTGCTCCTCTACACCACAGCAGGACTGTGGTTCTCCAGCAGCGAGACACAGTCTGGAGGAAGAAGGTCTCGGAGAGGCACTGCCAATTTTCTCTGCCCAGAGGCTGTGATGTGGGAAACAAAGGCAGGAGGGAATGTGGTAAAATTAACTTTCCTGACTACCTGCAGCCCATCGACAACTCCCTGAGACAGGCAAAGTGTGACATTCCTCCAGGAATGCCAACTGTCTTCAAATGAATGCCTTGCTGGAGGGAAAGACAACCTTAGCTTGAGGATAGCCAGACCTCAGGATCCTGTGAGTCTTCTTTAACAAATGGAAGTCCTTTTGGAAACTTCCAGTTGTCTTTACCTTCCCTGATTCCAAAGAGCCACTGCTCACAACCCCAGGGCAGCTCTTTCTGCCCAGGGGTCCTGTTCTTTTTTGCACTAAAGACTATCTCAGGAATTCTTTCTTGGCCGAGTCTCCAAACCCCAACATTTCCACATCAGCTGTGCCAAAATTCTGACTCAGAGCCTGTTGGGGAGGCCAACTGAGCATACCACCTCTGCCGTGGTCTCACACTGAGACTCACTGAGGCTCTGGATATCACCCACAAATTAAAATTGAAGCAGGAGAGTGAGGTTCTTGTCTCATGGAGTCAAAGAATGAATCTCACAGACAAAGGAGAGCGAGTAAAATGATAGAAGCTCAGTAAGCAAGGATCCAGAGAGAGCTCTCAGGAGTGAGAGGGGACCCACAGGGCTGCCCACGGGGGCCTCCAAGGACAGTCTTGTATTTAGGACTGACCAGGGAGCTTGTGGCCTTATCATTCTTGTGATGTCTTGGTTTGCATAAGGACTGGTGATAACATGTTTAATGGTTTCCTGCTTTTTAGGGCCTGATTATTCTTTCTTGGTCACAGGAGATTGTCATAATAGAAGACCCCCCCCCCCCGTTTAAAAAAGAAAGACCCCCCTCAACCCCCTTCCCCACCTAGGGCAGGGTGGTCTGGAGTGTTTCCTTATCTCTGGTTTCCTTACACTCTGCATTTTAGAGATTTCTGTGAGCCTGATCCCGTAGCCCCCACCTCTCTCTCCCTCCCTAGCCCTGCCTGTCCCTTACTCAAAATCGTCCTACACTGCCATTTCTAATCGTCATTTCTTTAGATGCAGAATAAATTGCTTTGAAGAGACGGTGCTGCTTTTCTACTTTCCCCACACCCAAGGTTTTACCTTCACACAGCCATGGCCATATACTTATTCTTCCCAAACTGGACCACTCTAGTCCAGCCAGGATCCCAGGCTCCCCATCATTGCCCATGCTGAGGGACCATCCCTCAGGATGTTACTCATGGGTCTAGCAGATCCAGGGAGATGCTTAGCTCTGGGGAAGGGAGAATAAAATAAAGTGAGTCCATATCCACATTCTGCACCAACTCTCCTCTGAGAGACCCTGTCATTGCTTCCTTGGGTCGTAAGTCCAAATCCCCCCAAATTACCCTCCTTGACTGTCCTTTGAGTGGGTGCCAGGTTCACCTGATGCCATCTGAGAGTGTTCTGAGAACAAGAAGAAATGAGAGACCTTGTGTGGTAAAATGGAACCTCTCAGGAGACTAGAGTTAGAAGATTGTGTTTTGTCCAAAGGGAAGCCCTTAACCAGTGCCTGCTGTGTGCTGTGCTGGAAGCGCCTTGTGGCCAAGTTCCTGGGCCCACCGCCTTCACGTTATATTCAGGGAGGGACTTGAAGGGTGGGCTCTTCCACTTGTGCACACACCCAGGTCAACTCCTGCAGGAAAGAGAAGAAAATGTCTTCTTAATGAATACAGCTTTTTTTGGGGGGGGGAGGGGAGGAGGGTTGGGATGGCTCTTCCTAGCTTACATAACTTGATGATACCCTTTCAGAGAAAGAAAACGCCCAGATGGTCCAGAAGGCACAATTTTAGTCAAAGATATAAAAGACTGTACAGGGCTCTAAAAATTAATTCTTCCCAGCTAAAGGGGATAGAAGGAAAGAGGAACAAATCCTCTCCCTAGTGGGTCACCATGTTCCAGACTCTCCCTTGAATTTTTCTTTTTTTCACTTATTCTTATTTCTCCCTCTTGGTTAAGAGGAAGTTTTTCTCCTTTCTTGGCTCTTCTCTCCATGCTCTTTGAACCCACTGCTTTTAACCACACACCATTACGTAAACCCTTCTTTCGCCACTCTCTTACTCTTGGCTCCTTCACTGTAGTCCACACTCACACTCAATTCTCTATTTAAAAATAACCTGTAATTGACCCTTCTTCTCTCCTTAAACCATTATGTCACCCTCTTCTTTCATTTGTTACCAAATTTCTCAAAAGTGGTCTGTGCTCATGTGGCCTCCTGTGCCCTCCACCCAGTGCTCTCCAGTTGATTGCTTCCTGGTATCTGTCTCAAGAAATTCATTCCAAATAGAATGAAATGGGATTGGTACTAGCATTTACCCAAATAATGAGTGGAAAGAATTAAGGTGGTGATACCCCCAGGCACTGAAGGGAGACGTGCTCTGGAGAGAGAGCCAAGCTGAAGAGAGGACACCTTTTAGCAGGCTCAAACTAGTTCAGGAATTTGAAGCCTTAGCAGTGATGTGGTGCTGTGTGCCTTTCCCAGAGCCTAAAATCACACCTAACAAGGTGGGGGATGAATCTCCTGACTCCTGAGGGCAAAATCAAGAAGGGATTAAGTACATAAAGATTCATATAAAAGGCTACCCGACCATCCTCCTACCTGTCAGCAATTTTTAATTTCCAAATGGAATGATGTGTGTATGATGCATTACTTTGTTTATATTTTTTACACTCTAATCAGATTCTTTGACTGCATTTCATGCTCAGCCCCAGTGAAAACTCATCACATAGCAACTCTTGTGACAAGCTTACACGGTCTGCTGGCTGCTTCTTTGGGAAGGACTTTTAGGGTATAGGTGGCTCTTAGAACTCATCAGTGGGCTGGGGGCTGGGATGGAGGAAGAGCTGTACCCAAAGGCAAGAGGTGGTACCGCAGGGGAAAAAAAAATTAAAAACCTAGGACTCCTGCCACTATTAGGTAATCAGAACCAATGTTTTGAAATAAATCTATCAGCTACAGTTGCCATAGGTAATGGGAAACCATCAGACGTTTCATATATAACGAGCGGCATCTACAGAACTGTCATTATGTCCCTAGTGGATGTACATGTTTGTAATTGGCACTTTAGTGCATTTTTGTGACAAAAAGGTGTGTGGTCATTATTATAATCTATATTTTTATATTATAATCTATAAATCTATTTTTATATAATCTATAAGGAAATTGAGGCTAAGAGGAATGAAGTAACTTAGTACAGTTCAAGTTTGGAGTCTTGATCCGTCAGGTTCACAGATTATGTTGAATTACGGTCATGCCACTCTACCACTTGAGGTCATTATAACTATGGGCTTTTGGTTTGTTTGTTTGCTTGTTTGTTTTTTAGTTTTTATTTAAGTTCCAGTTAGTTAACATACGGTGTAATACTAGTTTCAGGAGTACAATTTAGTGAACCACCACTTACATATAACTCTCCGTTTTTGTTTTTTTTTTCCCAAAGGTTTCATGAGTGGGGTTTCCAGTAGAAAAGTGTATGATGCGATGAGGTAGAAAAGAATGCAACAGGACTGAGGGAAGTGAAGCCATGCCTCACCTACCTGACCCAGACTACAGATCCGCTTCTGCTTTGATAATTCCCAGATAAGTGTCTATGGAAGTGTTCATCATGGCATTTATGATGCCAGAGCATCGAGTGAAATGCAAGCAAATGATGAATTTGGCATCTCTATTTCAATTTCCTCTTCCGTATTAAAAAAGGGGGGGGGGTTGGTTGCATAGATAAGGAAGCAACAAACTGTTTTCTGTAAAGGGCTATGCAGTAGAAAAATATGAGGTTTTGCTGATCATAGTTTCTGTTGTAACTACTCAGGTCTGCAGGTGTGGTGCAAAAGCAGTCACAAGCAATATGCAAACAGATGGGAGCATGGCTTTGTTTTAATAAAACTTTATTTCTAAGAACAGGTAGTAGCTGGCTTCAGCCAGTGCATCATGGCTGGTGGACCCCTGGCTTGCATTCGTGAGACCATGAGAGCTGAGATGGCCTCTGGTGATTCTTAGCTTCTAGTATTCATGTTCTTGTGTCATCCCCTCTTTTTCCTTGTGGACCAGCCTTATTGACTCATTTCTAACACATGGAGTAAGGCAGTAGTGATGGATGCCACTTCTGGGCTTAGGTTATAAAGAGACAATAGATTCAATTTTGGGTGCCATGTTCTCTCTGACTTGCTGACTTTGAGGGAAGCTAGATGCCATATGTACGGCTGTCCTATGGAGAGGCCCATCTGGCAAGGAACAAAAAGAAACTTTTGGCCAACCCAGCAAGGAACTTAAGAGACCCTTAATCTAACAGCTTTCAAGGAATCTACTTCTGCCAACGACTGCTTGAGTGAGCGTCACAAAACGGATCCTTCTCTGCTGAGCTTTCAGATGAACTATAGCCGTGGCTAACAGCTTGACCAGAACTTCATGAGTCCCTGGATCCAGAAACGCCAGGCCAAGCTGTGCACAGTTCCCACAACCCACAGAAACCCAAATACTCAACATTTGCTGTTGTGCAATGGGTAACTACTACAGTGAAGTCGAGGAGAAACATTACAAGACATTCAGAGGCCTGTGTTCTGGGGCCAGGGTTTGTGTGAATCGAATTTAGCTGCTTACCCATCTGGGCAACATTTAAAGGAGTAAAGATGGGGCACCTGGGTGGCTCAGTCGGTGAAGCATCTGCCTTTGGCTCAGGTCATGATCCCAGGGTCCTGGGATCCAGCCTCACATCAGGCTCCCTGCTCAGTGGGGAGTCTGCTTCTCCCTCTGCCTCTGCCTGCAGCTCCCCCTCCTTGTGCTCTCTTTTTCTGTCAAATACATAAATAAAATCTTTTAAAATATAAAAAGAATAAAGGAGTATTCCATATAAAAATCCATATCTCTGGCTTCGTTAGAAAAACTTAGTGATTTTCACCACTAGGGCCCACATTCCTACATGGGAACATCAAGGTGTATCCAAAGATCTCTTGCCCCTTCCCGTAGAACAAAAGCCCCCTAAGTCAGAGCCCCCACTTGTTATCTTTCACTGGTTTGTCGCACTTCTTCGAAATGCCTGGCTCTGATGAGTCTGATCTTGCTTTGAGATCTTTCCTATAATAGAACAAAGGTGTTCTCTTACCTCCCGGTCATGTCTTGAGTCTGGGACATTGGCCCTTTGTGCGATGCTGGCTGTGTCACACTGCCCACGCCCACAAGTTCTGCTGCACGGGCCTCAGGGAAGGCCCAGCTCAGAGCCTGGGCATGAGGTACGAGTGGTTTGCCTCTGAGCCTGTCCTTCGCTCTCCCTTCCCTTCCACATCTGGAAGACCTCTCTCCCTCCCAGAGCCTTTAAGGAAAAACACTCTTCGGCACTCAGGTGTGTGCACACACGCGCCTACACACAATTGTAGAATTCACTGTCACTCAGAAGCTACGTTTCCCTATATTCCCTGTTCTTGACATAGAAGAGCTAGAACAACTTTTCCTTCTTCCACCTCATGCAGAACCTCGCCGCCCCTCTTACCTGATGTCATTTATCTCTGACACAATCTCTGTGAACCCTTGAGACTCTTCCCTTCTCTCCACCTGCCTCCTCGCCTTCACCTTCTTACAATCACATGGTTTCTATTTTTCTGTGTTGCCTGTGTTTGGAGTCTCATTCTTTTGAGTGCCAGGTACTATCAGCTCATTAAAAGCACAGTTTACCTCAGAAATGGATATATGTACCTACTGATTTAAACTACCATGACTCAAAATTTATCTTGTGTGGAGGACATATTTGTGTTTGTGTTATAAGAATTTCACAAGATGCATGTTTTAGGAAACACTCTGGCCTTGGGCCAGATCTTGGCTTTAGCACGCTACTTAGGTACACATAGCTCAGGACACCTGCTCAGACCTGCCTACCCAGCTACGGAACTTGTCCACCCGACGACAATGTATCAAAACTGGGGGGTGAGGAGGGGAGGACTAACAAAAATATCTAGCTGTTGTCACACGTAGTACATATTTGAGAAAAATAACTTAGATAATGGCCTGGATTTTATTTCTCCTGGAGACTGACATTTGGCGACCACCCACCCTTGTGTTCATAGCGCTGTGAACATCATGGCTCACTGGACAAGGGAGACTGGGTGGCCAGGACGGGGTGCGCAGCTTTCCAAAGGGCTAGCGTTGCTTCCGTCAGTTCCCTGTAGCTTCTTGGGAACTAGATTTTCTTCTAGAGAATTGGTGCCGAGAGTCACAGTTTGCCTTGTTCAGTTCCCCGGCATTTTTTTTTTTTTTTCCTTTTTAAGATTTTATTTTATTTGGGAGAGATAGAGAGAGAGCGTGAGAAGTAGAAGGAGCAGAGGGAGAGGGAGAAGCAGGATCTCCCTGAGCAGGGAGCCCAAGGAGAGGCTCCATCCCAGGACCCTGGGATCATGACCTGAGCAGAAGGCAGACGTTTAACCAATGGAGTCACCCAGGTGCCCCCTCTACTGACTTAATATTTGCCTCTTCCTTGGACAGATGTGGAAGCTCCAAGTATGAGCCTGCAGACCCACAACAAAGCTGCACCCACTTTTTCAACAAACAAAAACGATGCATTTCTTCATCCTTTGGAGATAGTTTCTTACAAGGAGGAAAGCCCTTTCCTCTAGTGGGAGAGATCTATTTCTATTTTTCTTTCTACCTGGGCAAGTAAACAAGATGGCTATTCATTCTCCTCCCCCCTTATTTTATTTGCTCTTCTTTGAAGTTCCCAATGTTCCCAACGTGCCCCCCTCACCTTCTCCAGGAGGACAGACCCGCTGGGTTGGATCCTGATTGGAAGAATCCAGCTTCACTTCCTGGGACAGGAAGGGAGGGGAGGTGCTCTTCCCCCATCCCGGGGAGCCTCGAGGTGGAGCAGGGCAGAAACCAAATGCTGCTTTGTTGAACAATGAGCTCCTGACTCGCCGGAAGTGAGAAACATCTTAGCAATTAGGGAACTGTGTCCTTCCTCCCTCTGAGTTAAGCCTGCGTCGTCCTGAAACGCTGATGTCTGGCCTGGGGAGCCGCGTGTCTAACAGGGTCAGGAGCTGGACACTAGCTGTGTGCACTTCCCCTACAGGCACCCACGAGCCAAGCCCGAGGTGTGCGGCCACCCACACCCTCCTCGGGAAGCCCAGCCCCTCCCAGCTTAATATTCTCTGGAGCACGAGTGTCCCCAGTCTCCCTGGTTGTCCTGTTGCCGCCCAAGGGGCCCGTCCAGCATGTTCCGGGGAATGGGAAGAGGTGATGGGTGGAAAGAGTGACACCCCTCACTGTAGGATTGGGGGAGAGCTTGAGGGGTGGGCGGGAGGACGACTGGCTGGGTGCGGGAGACTGAGGTTGGAGTGGGAAGAGCACAGTGGAGTAAGACTCCCTTTTAGTTGTTTATTTTTTTATTATTTTTTAAGATTTTATTTACTTATTCAGGAGAGACACAGAGAGAAGGAGAAACACAGGCAGAGGGAGAAGCAGGCCCCAAGCCTGATGTGAGACTCGATCCCGGGACACCGGGGTCATGACTTGAGCCACCCAGCCCCAAGACCTGCTTTTTAAAGGATCTAAGTGAAGGGACTTTCCTTCTGGAATGTGGAGAAAACATTAATTTGCCAGATTTTAATTTTTTGCCTTTCTCTGGTAAGAATTCTAGAAACATGAGTAAAATATTCTATTGGTACCTGAAAGGTCCATTGCAAGAGCCTAAGGGGGTCAGCAGGAGCATCGGTGAAGGGGAGGGCCTGGAGGCCCATGACCCCCCCAGCTGTGTGCTTGTGCTTGTGTGCATCCCCCGGGACGTGGAGGGGACGGCACCAGGGACCACGGCCAAGGGGCGCTGCGTGCCGGAGGGCTCGGCCGTGCCCCTCACGCGGACACCCTGGGTCTCAGCCCTGAATGCACAGCAACGTCACCCAGGACCTTCAAAGAAGCAGCGAAGGACCAGCCGGATCCCTGCGGGTGGTGCCTGGGGCGTGATGAGTAACTCAGAAACGCTGCCCACACAGCACCAGGAACCACTGCTCTAGAGGAAGACGGTTCCCAAGGGGAGGCCACTCCCCTGGCTTAGGGACACACCTCACCTGTGGCTGCTCACCACCTGCACGCCTCCACGTCCCTCCCTGTGGCGCCACAGGGACAACGATCAAGTGAAATGTGCAGCTTTTCCAGTTCCTTCGGTCATGTTCACCTGTGACGGGCACCGCACCCAGCAGGGAGCATCACCCGACACCCAGCTCGGTGAGTCACTGCGACTCCGGCTTCTCCGGGAGGCAGGTGTGAACCAAGGTGCTCCCGGCTGCTGCCCGCATGGCCTGTCCGCTGGGCCTCTGCTCCCTCCCTCCGGGGTGTGAAGCTGCATCCCTGGTGCCTCGGGTGGACGCCCTCCTGCCGTTCCTCCCGGTCATCCTGCCATCTGCAGGCTTTGTGCACATGGAGGGAGCTGTGTAGACAGCCAGCTCCTCCTCCAGAGGCAGAGTCAGTCTGGAAGGCTGGTCTGATCACCCTTCCAGATGCCATCGAGTGGGTTCATCCTTAACTTCCTTCATTCCTTCCTCTTCCCTTCCTCCCCCTGCTCCTCTACACACTCACTCTCTCACTGGTCATTTCCCATCACTGTGTTCCATCTTCTGTGGGATCCAGTTCTGCTGTAGAGGGCCCCATTCCCCCGGGGGACCCAGAGCCGCCACCCCCAGGTCCACCAACTTCGAGTCTGTCCTCTTCCCCATATGTGCACCTGCTGTGCAGACCCCCCGCCCCCCCCCCCCCCCCCCCCGTGCCCTGAGAGCTGCTTCCCTGCCTCGGCTGCCCTGGCACGTGGCTCTGGTGCTTGCACCCACCCGCCCCCTCCCACCCACTGTCAGAGCTGCAGAAGGAACACCTGCTCCTGAGGACTCCCAGGATAACAGGGCCGCACTCAATCCCTGTGGTTGGCTCAAGCCAGAGTGTCTGTGTCTCTAGTTCCTTTCAGGTTCCCAAGAAGAGAAATGCAAACAAGATTCAAGTGTGTCCTTGGATGCTCAGGGGGAAGCATGAAGCATGCTCATGCTGAGATGGGACAGGGAGATGGAGATGGTTCAGCGTAAAGCCTATAACTCACTTCCTACCTTGCCCACATTTAGGGATACGGGAGCCTTGGCAGTACCCCAGGCTCCTTTCACATAGTCACCCAACGGGCAGGAGAAGAAAGTATGGCCAGCAGCCCCTTCCTGCCCCTTCGTTAGCTCTGTGGTCTGGGAACTGTCTCTTCACTAGGTAAGTTTTAGTTTCTTCCTCTCTAAAATCTGAGTAATGACACACACCTCAGTGCAGATCGAGGGTGTAATATAAAAGGCCATTTGTAACAGGTGGTCTTCTACTATCACTGCTATGACCACACTGATCCTCACATCATTATTTATTAAGTTAGGGAGAGCTAGAAGGGACATTGTGGTGGATACTGCTTCCTCTGTATTTTCTAGGATGAGGGAATGGGGGTTAAGGGAAAGGCCCATCATCAATCTTTCATCAACTCTCTACGTGACCTCAGGCAAGCATTTGAAGCCTCAAAATAATATACCCTAGTCTGCTGGCTCCCTGGCAGATCCCAACAGAACTTCCTCCCTTAGAGCTGTGTGGCTCTGGGTAAGCAGCTTCACACCTCTGAGTCTTGGGCATCCCCTCTGTTTTATGAGCACACTCACATCGGCTCCCTAGATGAACCAAGAGAGGTGCATGTGGAGCCCCTAGCATGGGAAGTGGCACCAAGGAAGCAATTAGTAAGCACCAAGTAGCTGCTGAGAGGTGTGCTGCTGAGCCAGAGAGCAAGGTTCTTGTCTCATGGAGTCAAAGAATGAATCTTGTGGACAAGGAAAGTGAGCAAAGTGATAGAAGTTCAGCAAGCAAGGGTATAGAGAGAGCTCTCTGGAGTGAGAGGGGTCCCCACAGGGCCACTGGGGGCTTGTAGGGCTGGTCTTTTACTGAAAGCCAAGCAGGGAACTTAATCCTTTTAACACCTCTATTGATATCACCATTGACGAAGGACTAGTGATGACATCTTCAATGGCTTACTTCATTTTAGGGTCTGGTTATGTTCTGTGGACCACAGAAGACCATTATAAAAAAGACCTCCCCCCCCTCTCCATCACCTAGGGCAGGGTGGTCTGGAGTGCTCCCTTATCTCTGGTTCCCTTACACCTTTGCATTGGGGGGATTTCTGTGGGCCTGATCCCATAGCCCTACTTTCTCCTTACCTAGCTTTGTCTGTCCCTTACTCATTCCTCCCCCTGGAATAGTAACCCTAACTCCTGTTAGGGAATGGGACGATGACCGCTCTGGCTGTTTCCTGCTGAAATGGGGCTGTGGGCTGTGCAACAGTTAGAATCTATCCAGGGACTAGTCCAGGGCTTGTGGTATGGCTCCAGGGGCTCATGATGGACAGCAAATGGTGCATGCATTAGCATTAACACATGCAAAAAGATAAACATATGTAAGTATGAGGCCCAAAATTATGATTACATCCCTTAGATAAGATCCTCAATTACCAATTCTGTCAAATAGATTAGTGGATATCTTGATCTTATTTAATTGATCATGAATGTCCCCTCTTAATTGGGACAAATTGTGGGAATTAACTGCAATGTCAAAACAACACATGCGAGGAAACTCCTCACACCCCAAATGGTGTAGCAATAGTAGACAGTCAATAGTGGCGCGGTTCCTGAGAAGTCCTTCTCTGACTTCACTTAATTCTTGGCTGAGTGTATCTAGTACCTGGGAAGTATCATTCAGAGTCCTACTCAGCAAGCATACTGTTCTGTTTATTTTATGTTGCAGTCCTATCATAAGTTCTGGAAGTCCCATAGCAAGCATTGAGTCTCTGCTTACCAGGAGGGTTGTTAGATGCTTGGCTAACGCCTTAATAGAGGTAGCTTCTAGAATAAATATGACTAAGGGATAAAGCCATCAAGAAGCCCTCTTTGTTTGATGTCTAGCCTTAACAATATCTTTTTTTTAAGATTTTATTTATTTATTCATGAGAGACAGACAGAGAGAGAGAGAGAGAGAGAGAGAGAGAGAGAGAGGCAGAGACACAGGCAGAGGGAAAACCAGGCTCAAGCAGGGAGCCTGATGTGGGACTAAATCCTGGGTCTCCAGGATCACTCTCTGGGCAGAAGACAGGCACTAAAGCGCTGAGCCACAAGGCATCCCTAGCCTTAACAATATTTTAATTATGAGGAATCACTATCAAGTAGAAGAAAACTTGTCTCAAGACATAAGGGCACCCATCCCCAAGTTCATCATCCAATCCAATAATAAAGAAAGCGGGGCCATCCATTATCTGCATATGTCCATAGTGAACTTCATGCAGTGGGGTACACTCTGGCTTTAAAGGAATGATTTTGTCATCCCAGCCACACAGAATTGATCAAGGCTAGTTGAGTCATACAATTATTGAGTAATTAATCCGATTTTCTAGTTGTTTAAATAATCACATGCCCATGGGGTTCTGTTACAATCCCCACAGAATAAGAAGCAAGAAGACTGCCTGTATATGAGCTATTGTGGCAATTTCTCTGCAGTTTACCTCAAGCTGTCTAGCTTAGGCAAACAACAAACATTTGAAGACAATCAGAACTAGAATTTAACATCTGCCAAGATATTTTATTGAAACATATTTTTTCTCTCTAAAATCATCCTCATTGGGCAGCCCGTGTGGCTCAGCGGTTTAGCGCCGCCTTCAGCCCAGGTTGTGATCCTGAAGACCCGGGATCGAGTCTCACATCGGGCTCCTTGCATGGAGCCTGCTTCTCCCTCTGCCTGTCTCTCTCTCTCTCTCTCTCTCAGTCTGTGTCTCTCATGAATGAATAAATAAAATCTTTAAAAAAAAAGTCTAAAAAAATAAATCATCCTCATTTTTAATCAGAGATAGCCAAATAAACACTATTTCATTTGTAAAACAAGTCCAATTTTAACAAACTTGGCCTATTTACATAAGCTGAGCAAGTATAATTGTTGACCATATAGATCTTTTAGAATCTCCTTTGCTGGAACTTTTTATAAGGGATCTCTAGGTTGAACTTTCAGTAGTCTCCTTAGGCCAGAAGCCAAGCCAAGTACTTACCGTTAGACATGCCTGCAATACCTATAGATGTGGGAGGATTCCTCTTTTCGAGGTTCCCAATATATCTTGAGGTTCCCACACCTGCCAGGAAGTGACATTCTTACCCACCTGGTGAGGCTGCTGGGAACTCTATAAGCAAGGTATCAGGCCAACATTTTGAAGGGGCTTTATGGCTCCATGTTTCATAAGGTCAACCTTAGTTCCTTAAAGCTGTCTGGTCATATCTGAGCCTACACGTGTCTCTCAAATACGACATTTCAGTCAAAGTCTTGGTAAAAGAACCAATGTTTCCAATGGTGTCCTGCTATGAGGACAGATTCTTACTGAACTTAAGCAAATGACTATGCTTGCCATGGAAGAAAGAATACTTACTGAGACCTTCAGAATTTCAGAGGGTTCAGGTAGAGAGAAAAGTTAAATGCTACAATTTGTTCACAAATGAATACTTTATCACATTTCTGTGAGTCATAGATATCTCAAGAGAAAGTTTCCTTGGTCTGGGAGAGCAAACATTAGAGAATTAGCAGTGTTGCAAACAAGAGTCACCATTCAATTAATCCCATGGAACTATTCTTCTTTAATTTGAATGCAACTTTAGTTAATTTTGGACATTCTTACCCATTTCAGTTTTTATCTTAATGATCTCAAAAGCCTGTATTTGTCCTAAAGTCCTTTTTATGAACCCCCTTGAAGACGAAACTCATTTGGCAAGACAGTAAGAACAATTATACATGGCAAAGACTCAGAAATGGACATTGTTCATGACTTGATGAGAATTTACAATACAGTTGGCAAATAACCTGATTAGGTTATTTCTGTGACACATAACACTTCAATAATCAAAATACCAAGTGATGGCTTTATATTGAAATATATTAAAACTTTAGGAATTGCATATCATCTCTAGAGTAGTTGTAGCATTGACCCAAAGGTAAGGCTTACTATTTGTTTAATAGTGCTTCCGGAGTAACTTAACACATCAAATAAAAAGGCCTAATGAGCCAAAGAGATTTCACTTACAATTTAAATCTTGGGAAGTTTGTTAAAACCTTAGGTTTAAAGCACATGCCTAAATAAAATTACAAGCCATTTACAAAACAATTTATTTAACCAAGGTGACAGGGAGAGATTCCAAAGGCAAATATGGAGGCTTATAAAGTTGTTAGCAAAACTCATTTGCTTTAACATTGAGAAGTTTTAACTCAGTGACCAAACAGCTGATAAAACATAGAAACTAGTTTTCTGGGCAGACAATGAGAAAATGTAAACAATTTTCTTATCAAGAGCAGACTAACAATCCAAAAAGAACTTGTCTTTTGAACAGAGAGAATAGCATAATTTCAATCTTCCAACTGTGTACTTTTAAAATCCCTTCATTTTAACCTTAGTCTGTCCTGACCACACGTAAAATTCCAAAGATTTCCCTACAACAAACCTTCTACAGTTTTCCTTTACATTAGGATTTTGTCCTAAGCCATTCTCTCCAAACAATCAGTCTTATTTAGGGTAAAATTACCTTCTTTTACCTTCAACAAAAATGTATTTCCATTCCTTGAATCTTTCTTGCATATAGCGTTGTTTCCCTTATTTCCAGCAGTTTTCATTACATTTAGCAGAATTTTAACTCTTAGAAGCCTTAGTCTCCAGTGAAGACTACGCAGTTGTGAACTGTCACACCAGAGTCCTTTAGATGGACTTTATGAATCAATTAAGCACAAAACATGTTTACAAACAGATTTAAATATCCTTAGTTTCTCTGCAATAAGAAGTCAAAAGCACAAACCTACATCCAGTAATCAATACTTTAGCACTTTATCCTATTTGGGAAAGACCTAGATGTCCAATGAATTTAATCCCATTTATCATCCAAGCAAAATTTTTAAAGTTTCAGGTTAGTAAAGATGGTCACGACTTATTTTACCTTGCCTTGAAGAACCTGCCATTTTTAACCCGTGGAAAACACTAGAGGAGTTTTACAAGGGAAGATTACCCCATTTTGCAGTCCCCAATCCAGAGGAATCCCCTCACAGGATGGTCTGTTTCCCATCTCTCGATTCTGCTGGGAGTCTGTTACCCCACACCTGTTACAGAGAGGTGACTAGGAAGGCATCTTGCTGCTCAGCTCTCCCCTGTGAACCCAGGCGTCCCTGGTTTGCCTATCCAAGGTCAAAGAGTGGTCTGACATCTTGGCTTGGGAGGTATCAGGCCAAGGGGAGTAGCCACTCTTACCCATCCGTCACCTGATCCTTCTGGTCTCCTCTGGGTTTTCCAAAAAAAAAAAAAAAAAGTCTGGCCTAATTATAGGATTTAGCAGAGGTTAACAGTTTAACTTTGATATTCTCTTTAGAAAGCTAAGAATGGGAGCAAAACAGCCAGAGTCCCTCAATGGGAGGTGTGTGCTGCCTATGGATAAGGCTTCCCCGGGTGTGAACCCCAGGGCCAGCCTCCATCTTTTACGTGTTTCAGAGACTAATGGTAACCAAAGGGCAGGTTCAGAGCTCTGGATTGTCTGTCCTTCTGTGCACTCCCAGATGAACCTTAAACAAAGCAGGGAACCCTTTCAAAGACCTCATTCTTGGGAGCTCCCCTGAAAGAGTTCTCAGTGTTTGGTCATGTAAATTCACTCGCATTCCTGGCCCCCAAGGGGCCGGATTAGACAGGCCAATTACAAATCAACTTCAGTTGTGCTTCCTTGCCTTCCCCCTGGGCACTTCTTCTGTCCACATACCTGAGGTCCTATTTGCAAGCATAGCTCCATTGAGGGATGTGGACCCCAAGATTTAGCATCACCATATTTTCATATTTTTGTTGTTGGAACAAGAAAGCCTCAACTAATGACCCATGGAATTCTTGGCCGCTAATGCAACCAGTCAAGGACTTGGCTGGGGGTTTGTAATTCCCTCCTTGATGCCCGAAGTATTCCAAGGGGGAGAAAATGCCCAGGAAACATTGGGCTTCCTCCAACGTCATTAAAGAGATAGCTCTAATCCTTCTTGCCGATTAATTGGGTTTTAATTCCTGTCTGTGATTAAACCTAAATTATATCTAACAGAAAAAAAAGTATGTCTTAATCGGTTAATACATTAATCTGCAAAATGAAGAGAAGACTTTCCTCCTGAACTAAATTCTCATGAAAAACACTTTTAAATGAAAAAAGCCTTATATCTACATAGGCAACAGTCAACATTCCTGAAATGAATCCCTGACTAAAAGGGCACACGGATCATCCGGGATTGCAAGGTCCCTACTACAGGCAAAGTCCCCGAGGTGGGAGAAAGTCCTTCAAGAAAAGCCAGAAGAGGGTGACGGGCACTGAGGCAGACACTTGACGGGATGAGCACTGGGTGTTTTTCTGTATGTTGGTAAATTGAACACCAATAAAAATATAATAACTTAGTTTGCATTTTACAACATTTCCCACCAGCCGGGAGTCCTTGGCCGGGGCCGGCGGCCGGCGCCGCGGGGAGCCCCCGGGCCCCACCCGCCGGGGTGGCCCCTCAGTCCGTGCCCATCTCGCAGGGGTTCAGGCCCCTCTCCTCGGCGTCCCGGTACATCCTCTGGAAGTCCTTGAAGCGCGGGGCGCAGCCGAGGCGGGCCTCCCCAAAGTGCATGTGGCCGGTGAAGAAGAATTTATTCATTTTTTCCCCACCCATTTCACATTGTGCTTGGCTGGTTTAATTAAATTTTTAATTAAAAAAAAAAAAAAAGAAAGAAAGAAAAGCCAGAGGACAGAAAGCAGAACCAGGTAGGGTTAGGCCAACATTCTCTTCTTTTGAGGAAGGAGGACTGACCAAATCTTTCTCCGGAAGCCTGTCACCTGAGACTCAAGACCAGCGACTGCTCTAGTCACCAGTGACTGGCCTCACCCTTCTGGGGGAGTGATCGCGGGTTTTGGCACCAAAAAGAAGCTGGAAAGCGAGGTTCTTGTCTCACAGAGTCAAAAAATGAATCTTGCGGGACAAAGGAGAGTGAGCAAAGCCATAGAAGTTCAGTAAGCACAGATACAGAGAGAGCTCTCTGGGGGAGAGGGGTCCCCACAGGCCTGCCCCTGAGGGCTTGTAGGGCTGGTCTTTTACTGAAAAGCCAACCAGGGAACTTAATCCTTTAACATCTCTATTGATACCACCATTGACAAGGACTAGTGATGACATCTTCAATGGCTTACTTCTTTTCAGGGTCTGGTTATTTTCTGTGGACCACCGGAGACCCTCATCACCTAGGGCAGGGTGGTCTGGAGTGTTCCCTTATCTCTGGCTCCCTTACACCTTTGCATTTGCGGGATTTCTGCGAGCCTGATCCCATAGCCCCCTCTCTATCTCTCCCTCCCTAGCCCCATCTGTCCCTCACTCACAGCCAGGGATACCTTGGGAACAAAGCTGGGTCTCCGAGCATTTAGCACAAGAATTCTTCTGGACCTGGATGCCAAGCAGACCCAGCCTGAGTCGTGCATCCCCCCAGGGCCCCAAGCTGATGCTGTCTGTACCCTCCCAGGGGCCTCCCTCTGGGTGACCCTGGTGATCACCACCTCACCGACAGGCCCCTCCCCTGCGTGAATTCTCAGACTTAGCCAGGGCAGGCACATGTTTCCCTGCAGATGAGACATGTGACAGTCTCCTGTGGAGTCATCTGGGGAATACCCAGCAGGCAGGTGAGATTCCACCTACCTGGCCTCCAGCAAGGAGGAAGCCTGCAGAGCACAGGATCTCCTGGCATCCAGCCACGCTGAGGACACTCAGGACAGCAGATGCGCCTGCCCTTCAGGGTTTCTGAGTCTGGCCGATGCTTCCTTCTCCCTCGAGTGGGGGGAGGTAGCCCAGGACCATGGGTGGATTTCTGAACCCCCAGCTGCCCCAGGGGTAGGGGTTTAGTTTCCTTGGCTGCTGGAGTTGCTAATTGTGTTGAACTAGATTCTTTCTGAGCTTTATGGAGGAGGATTGCAAAGGCAGTTCCAAAAGAGGAATTTTAATATGTTGAGCGATTGCAACATTATTGTTTAAGTGTATGGCTTGTGGCTTTTCCAAAGGACTCTTTTAAAGGGTGTTCTTGTTTGTTTTGTTAAAAAACCCATTCCATCCCTGGACTGTTTCATTCCTCCACAGAGAGGTGATGTGTAGACGGTAGGTGGTCCCTCTGTGGGTGCTGTGCTGCCCGACTCTGCCCAGTGCGAGGATGCAGGGGGCCCGAGAGACTTCTAATCATATCAGCCTGCTTGTCTCCCTTGCTTAGGGTTGTCATGGCACAGGGTCTGGTGGCAATACCTCACCTTCAGAGGTGGCCATAGGGCAGGCTTCCCACCTTTCTCTGCAGCTTATCTGCACTGTTTGGTAGAGTTCTAGTTTTTTTTTTTTTTTTTTACTTTTTTTATTTTTTTAAAATGCCAGTTCTTTGAATTGTGGCTTTTCTCCTGTGTCCATGACAGAAGGATCTGTTCCGGGTCTCAGCGTTAATTTGGGGTGTGGCATGGAGGAGGTGCATTCAGAGTCTTCCTACATTGCCATCTTGAACTGGAACCCAAACCAAGCGCAGCTGTTTTGGTTCCTCCTCCTAGAGTCTCCCCACAACACCATGCTGCCTTGCAGAGGACACGGTCTTTATTAGGTGATCACTCGGGTCCCTTTATTGTCTAAGGCTCTCTGGTCAACAGACAGGGGACAGCAGACGAATGTTCCTTGTGGAGACTCCTGAGGCTTCTCCAACACTTGCTCTTTCCCTCCTGCTGCCCTGAGAAGGAGTGGGCTTGGAGTTCAGTTGGGAGGCAGTGTCACAGAGCAGGGCTAGCAAGGGCTCCGTCCAGCTCCCTGGCTGGCTGTGATGGGAAAGACAGGGCTGCAGGCTTCAGGGGGCATCCGGGTTCCCCGGTGGCCCCACGTTCTGCCCTTGGGCCAGGAAGGATGGTAGCAATGGACTGAAGATCGGTGTTTGATAGTTGTATTAATTTATTCATTTTTTCCCCACCCATTTCACATTGTGCTTGGCTGGTTTAAATAGGAGTAAGGCCCAGACCTGTGTGCAGGATTTCAAAATCTAGAGGGAGACTCAGACATGTGGCAGATGGGGGCAGAACCTATAAGAGGAAGGCACCAACGGCCAGAGGGCACACACAGGGGCAGCCATGGGATGCAGGGCAGGGGCCAGGGAAGCTTCCTTGGGTTGGGGGGAGGGTTGGCATTTGAGCCTATTTGATTGTAGGGAAGGAATGCTTTTGTGATTCCTAGTCATCTCCTAAGTAGGGGGGCTGAGTCTTGGAGAGCTACCTTGAGGAAGATTATACTTGTCTCAGGAAAGGAGCTCTGGGGAGGGTATAAAGAGTTGCCAAAACCCTGGATTCTTGACCCGGCCTGCCCCCCCCCCCCCCCCCCCCCCCCCCCCCCGCCTCCCGCTGGCCGCCTGGGGTCCCCAACCATCAGGAAACTCGGTCCTCCTTGGCTCAGGAAATGGTTCTTGCTCTGAACACCATTCCACCAAGAGAGGAGGCTTGCACTCTCCTGAGGCCGCTGCACCTCCTCCCCGCGGCCCCTGACTGGGTGAAGCAAGTGTCTCAGAGCAGAATCCCGGGGTTGGAACAGATCTGGGGCCCACCGTGCAGGATGCAGTGCATCCAACTGTTGGTACAGGTGCTTACAATCCTACCGCAGTGTCTCCTATAAATCCCTGGGGGAGGCCGTCAAGGAGCACAGCTCCGTGGCAGACTCAGGTTAGGACTCAGGGACCCTCTTCTGAGCGCCCTGCTTTTCTGCTGCTTCCCCAGAGCAGAGGGTGCTCAGCGCACAGCCACTGTTGGCGTCAAGACTCCAGGCGACAAGCGGCAGCAGGAGGCAGGCGGGCTCTGCTTTCATTATTCACAGTTCTTACGACCACCTGCCCCCTCCCTTAAGGAAGAGCTGCCAGGTGGCGCTTGAGTACCTGTCCTGATCCATTCAGCTAATCCCCACAAGCCTGTGGTTGGTACTACAGGGCAAGAGTGAGTGAGGCCCTGTAAGTAATGCCAAGAAATGCAGGCTAGAAGGGTTGGCCCTCAGGATCCCTTTGTTCTGAGCCCAGATTTGACTCCCACCTGCTGCTTTGTGTAGCCAGGGGAGCAGCTCCACACCTGGTTAGGGATTCGGCAGGTTTGCACCCACCGAAGGCAGGAGCGCCCCACCTCGTGGTAGGTTCTGGTATCGATGGGCTGCCTGCCCTGCCAAGGTGGCTTCTGGCTTCCGGAAAGGAAATGGCATTTGGGGGAGCTCACATCATCTCAGAACCGTACCACGGCTCTTAGGGACCATGCACAACTGGGTAACTTCAAAAATGACCACGCAGATGAGGTAATTGGCTCAATATTTCGGAGAGGCAGAGCAAGAACCTGAATGCAGGTCCTTGGAAACATCCAGGCACCTGTGCATCCAGGAACCCCGGGCTGGTTCCTTCTCAAGGCCTCCCAGAGGCGATCTTCACAGAATAAAGTGAAGGGAGGCCACCGAGGACATCCTGGACCCCTCACCCTCTTCTTCGGGTCCTCCTTACCTTTCCTTCATATGTGCCCCTCTGAGCCTTGGCAAACGCTCAAGGAGTCGGCTCTGTGCCAGGCAATGCTGTAGGTTCCGCTCCCATATCTCACACATCCTCCTTTCACATAAATTTCCCATCCAAGAGAGAGAACATTTTCCACGTTGAAAGCCAGACCAGGCCCAATTTCCCTTTTTAAAATATTTTATTTATTTATTTATTTATTTATTTATTTATTTATTTATTTATTTTAGAGAGAGAGAGAGAGAGGGTACAGAAGGGGGAGGGAGAGGGACAAGCAGACTCCCCATTGAGCATGAAACCCCACATGGTGCTTGGTCTCAGGACCCCGAGATCACAACCTGAGCTGAAATCAAGAGTCAGACTGAGCCACCCAGGCACCCCACACCAGGCCCCGTTTCCACTAGAAAATGTTTCCATCAGGAAAATGTGAAGAGCAGAGTTTAGGGCTTTGGGCAAAACCGCTGCTGACCAGTCCTGGACTCCGCTGCGGGTTCCCAGTGGCTGTCACCCACCAACACCACGGAGGAAGGAGGCAAGGCTGGTTCTCTCTCCTTGCTTCACTTGGTGGAGCAGAACCCCCATCTAGGATAATGGGTGGAGTATCAATTCGACCCCCACAGACTGGTGAGATGTGATGGGGTCTCAGGGGTCTGGAGCAGCTCCCACATTTTATTTTTGAGGAAAATCAGATCAAGAGAAGAGATTGTCTGGCTCAGGGCACATGGTCAGTGCAAGAGGTAGCAGCCGACTCCAGCTCCCCAGCCTTCTGGGCACTGGCCCATTCCTTCGTATATTTATGGAATATTTTGGTACTGTCTGGTGGACAGATGTTTTGAGCATGGAGTGCTGGTGCTCCTGGCAGAGCGTCTGCCTGTCTGAAGCATGAAGCTTTGTTGTGTTTCACTGAAAAGCTAACTGTGGAGTCCGCCTCACTTCCAGACAGGCATTCACACCAGGTCTGGAACAGGACCTCAACCCTCTGAGGAGGGGCTCCACAGAGAGGCCTGCGGTCAAGAAAGGCTCCAGTCCATGCCACCCACAAGCCTGTCTGGTTATATTTAGAAAATAAAAAAAACAAAGAGTGAGTTAAAAGGAGTGTGAGGAGAGGACCAAGGCAATACTCCAAATGTTAGTTGAAACTTGACCTGGGAATCAAGACAGGAACCCAAGAGTCTATTTTCCAGGTGACCCTTCATGTTCAGCTTATTGAGGAACAGACTGGATTTAGGCAGTGAGCAGGAATACTGAAACGAGGCCACTTCTTAAGCTATTAGTCTAGAAAAACCTTTGTGCAGGGTTTCACACATCCAACAGCACATTTGCTTCTTTTATTTTCTGACATTTCTTTTTGTAAAAAAATATTGGTATTTATTTATTTGAAAGACAGACAGAGAAAGCACAAACAGGGACGGGGGCAGAAGGAGAAGAAGAAGCAGACTCCCTGCTGAGCAGGGAGCCTGACATGGGACTCAATCCCAGGACCTTGAGATCATGGCCTGAGCTGACAGCAGATGCTTAACTGACTGAGTCACCCAGGCACCCCTATTTTCTGACATTTCTTACCTGTGATTACTCTTCACTGCTCTTTGGGTGCCTGGCTCAAAGATGTGGTGTAGACAGCATGTGTGAGTGGGATCCAGAGAAAAGCAAAGGGCAGTGAGTTGTATGCGCTCAAGAAATCTTCATGAACAGAAGCTCTACCTCGCTGCAGGTGCTCAGAAGTATGTTGTTTAGAAATCACACAGTGCCGTGAGTGCATCGAAATCCCTCAAACGAACTGCTGACCTGGGCAGTCCGCTTAACCTTTTGGTTTTCATTTTCCTTCCATCCCCCAAATGGAGCTGCTTATCCATCCTCCATGAGATTGGGTTGTGTTCATCAGGTGGGATAACCTAAGAGTAAAGGTTGGGTTCAGTTTTTGCAAACTAAACTCCTATGTCACCCATCGTGATGATTACCTGAGGAGGCCAGGAGAAGGGGACAAGGCTCGTCAGGGCTGGAGCATCCATAGGTGGAGGCTGGTTTGGGTTTGATGAGAAGGCGGATGGCATTTGGTGGGAAAGGGGCCATCAGACTGACTGCATTTCTGTCCATCTATGGATGAGATCAGCCTGGAGCTTGATCTCTAGTCTACTCCCATCTATGGGTCAGCGAGAGACTCTCAGGAACAAAGAAAGGAGGTAGGCTATTTTATCAAATTCTGAGACTGTTTAGGAAAAACAAAACAAAACAGAAAAAGGTAAAGTAAGCAAGCTTTTAGGAAAATTCTTTCATCAGACCATAACCCTTGCTGCTGGATTCATTCAACAAATATTTATTGAGCACCTGCCATAAACCAACATTCTTCTAAGTCATTGGGATGCTTCAAGAGCCCTCCTGCCTTCCAGAAGCTTACATGTTAGGTCTTAGCTTTATTGTTTCTGTTATTTGTCTCTGGTTTATTTTTAATTTCTGCTTCTGTACTTGGTAGGCAGCACCTGTTCCAGGGATCGGAGCAGATTTCAGCCTTTCTCTCACCAAAATGGCAAAAGAAAAGTCTGCATGTCCCATGTTGTGTAAGGCAGATAACATCTCTAATTCCAGGTGGCATATCTCCTGTTGATACAATAGAATAGAGTTGATGTTGAATTCATATTGTACAGAGAATAAAAGATGACCCCGGCCCACAGCCCAACTCTGAATACTTATTATATTTTTCCAAAGTTCGGGGTCTTTGGACAAGTTCTAGTTTAACCAACCTTTGGTTTCTTAGCTTTAAAACAGGAACAATCATCTATACCTCAAAATGTTTCCAGAAGGGTGTATATTTTATCCTATATTATTATATCAGGATTCTCAAGCCTCCTGGTGACAGGAGTTAGCGAATTAGGGGAAAGCAAAGGGAATTTCAGAGAACAGAGTGGAATAAAGGAGGGTGGATGTCAGTCTCTAGGAAAATTGGGAATAGCTCTGATTCCCAGCTTGTGGCTTCATTTTTAGTTTTATGTCTTATGATGAAAAGAAGAAAAGAAAACCTGTTTCTTCACCATGACTTGTGAAATTATAAGTCAAGCACAACTACCCATTTATGGAAAGTGTTTTCTATTTGTCCCAAGAAAAAGACAAGTGTAATTATGTGTGGTGATGGACATTTACTGGGCTTCCTGTGGTGGTCATTTCACCACGCATACAAATATGGAATCATTATGTTCTATGCCTGAAACTAGTATAATGTCCTATGTCAATTCTGTCTCAATTAAAAAAAAAAAGCACTTCCTATATTTGGGAATGAGATGGTTGAATGAAAGCTCTTGTGTCAGGTCTGCAAACATCACCTATGATGAGTAAAAAAAACAACAAAAACCACAAAATGCCCATAGTCTTGGTTTTGCATGATTTAAAAGACAACCTTGTGCAAGATCTCAGCAACACCTGGGGCCTAGCCTGTGACCCCGTATCACCTGGGCTATGGCATGGCTTGGGGAGGGCAGCCAGGTGAAGACATGGGCCCCACAGCAATGAAGGTACCACAAGCCTGGGAACCTGGAGATCTGCATTCTAGTCTCACCTCCTCCAGTAGCTAATCCGCTTTCCTTAGATAATTTGTTTAACCAGCCGTGCCTCAGTGTGCTCCTGTAGAACTGACCACCCGAGACAGCTGGAGGAACACTAGCCTAGGTCTGAGTCACGGCTCAGGCTGTAATGGTAAGTGCACAGCCATACACTGTCACTCTGTTGTGAGCTGGGTTTCCTCTCCCTGGAGAGCGCAAGGCTGCCATGAAGACTATGGGCTCCTATGATGGGACCCATAGTCTCTTCCAGCTCTGATATTGGTCTGACTGTCATTACCTTCTGGAAACTTTTATCAGACTGCAGTGAGTGTTTCCTATGTGTCTCAGAACTAAGGTGCTCCTCTGTCTTGTATTCTATGACCCTGGTAACCCATATTTCATTTCTTAAAAAAACTTTTCAGAGGGAAGATCCACATGGTCCAGAGCTGAGCCCCAGAGGGGTCCACTTGCACCCATTAACAACACAAGACACCCCAGCCCTTCACATGGGCAGTCATCCACGGGGTTCCTGCCCTACCTTCCCTGGTCACCACAAGCAGCAATCCGCACTGGCCAGGAGACATTTACCTGAGTTCCCTTGGACCAGACAGAAGAGGACAGCAAAAAGAAAGAGGGCCTTCATGTTTCAAGGTTCTCTGAGGTCTCCCAGCCCTCCTGTGCAGAAAAGCCAAGCCAAAGAGACAGTGGCGTGGTATGGAGAGGACACAAAAATGGGACATTTATAGGTTTTTGGGAACACTGAACAGGAATGAGCATATTTATCTGGTCTACTGAGTAAGGCTGTGGGCAGAAGGTGTTGAGGAGAAATTATTTGGGAACTAAATGTTGCTTTTCTCTCTTTGCCAACAAAAGGTCACCCTATCAGTAACTATGACTAAGCAATCATAAAATAGATACCAAGGTGTGTCATATGTGGGGGTCAAACAGTAAAGAGGAAATATGTTAAAATTTGGAATTCTTTTTCTCTGGAGCATTTGTTCTGAACACATCTATGGATTTTGCCATTGTGAAAAAGGCATAAGCATCTTGATTCAATCCTTGAGAAAACCAACTTCCACACCAAGAACACATCATGAGTCCATGATTCTCAATGAATGACTGTAATTCTGAATCCACCTCCATGGATGGAGAAAGGACAGCTCTATGGTACAAGAATTACTTTCAATACAAACTCTAGCATGTATGTATCCAAATGTATGGGTCATTTTTAAAAAGTCACCTTGGTAGGTGAAACCATGTTTTGTACTTTGCGTTCTTTCCTGCTACTTAGACTTACTTGATTTAGAGAAGATTTAAGGTAAATGTGGATGATATATTTTTTTCTAGCAGTCTAGCCAGCACTCACATAGCTGTGAGATTATAGCTTAGAAATTGTTTTCTATATAGTTTGGAAATTTCATGAGCTATGTTGGAAAAGTAGCTCACCTGGGAGAGAAACACATGAACAGTATTAGAATTTATCACCCACTTTTTTCTTTACATGCAGATCTATTATTTCCAGGTCACAGATTCAGATACAACCACTAAGGAAGAATTCCATAAATAGTGTTGGAGACTCAGGCATGTCATTCCAACAGCATACAAACTAGGAAATCCAGCTTATTGAACAATCTCATTAATATGGTCATAGAGTCATTGGTTCTTATAATTACAGGGTTGAAAGGAACTGAAGGTCAGTTTGTCCCAGCACAGAAGGTAATTATTCTGGTGTGCATTATACTTATACAGAAGAAGATGGCATTAGGAAAGATAAAAGATACCCTTGGGTTTGAAAACATTTGAGTGTGGCAAAACATTTTTATATATTAAAAAAAATACCTTGATACACAGTTCAACAATAATTAGGTAAACAACTCCACTTAAAAGTGAGCAGAGGACTTGAATAAACATTTCTCCAGAGAAGAAATGCAAATGGCCAAAAAACCACATGGGAAGTGCTCAAAATCATTAATCATTAAGGAAATGGAATTCGAACCAAGAGATGCCACTTCCCAGGCAGGCACTAGGATGTCCATTGGAATAATAATGATGATGACAACAATAGCAAAGTGATGTTGTTACCTAATGACTCGGAGGAATTTATTTCCAAATTCAGTCTAACTATTTCACTAAATGAGTACTAGATGGCTAGAATTTGGCTGGGAATCCCATCCACCTGCCATCCTGTGACTCTGAGATAGGGTTCCACTGCTCTCAAATAAACGGTGAGTGAAATCATTTACTCTTTCCACTTATTTACCCCATGAGAATGTAAGCTCCATTCAGGCAGAGGTTTTGTGTGGTTGGTTCTTTATCTTTAGGACCTAAAATAGTGCTTGTCATACAATAGAAGCTCAATGGATAGTTGTTGAATGAACTCACACATTTCCCACTAGAGATAGAATCAAATCAACACAAAGCATAAGAAAAAAAAAAGTACAAAATAGAGGTCCGGGAATATTACTGGAAAGACTAAGCAAACCAGCTGTCTTGAGGAAAAGATTCAATTGTGGAAATCAGAGGACAATTCTGTCTCATATATTAAAAAAAAAAAAAAAAGAAAGAAAGAGAAAGAAAAAAGAAAGGAAGAAAATAGCCATTGCATCTACTAGTTAGAAGCAATTGTCTATAAGGACCAAATAAGATGAAATAGAATAGAAGGCTACGACAAAAACAATGAATTGGAAGAGTAAAAAAAAGTATGGTGGCAAGGCAAAATTGATACTTTAGAAGTTGAATTACATGGCATGACGGTCAAATTTGAGTTGGTATTCCAGGTGGAGGGGAAAAAGACACCGTAGGAAAGTTATTAGAGAAGATGAGACACCATAGAAAAGCAGGTGATCCCTGAGGTGAGAACAAAGTTTTCAAAGAAGAAATGAGGTGGAATGGTGGTTATGAGGGGCTAGAGGAAGGGGGAAATGGGGATAAATGATCAATAGGTATAAAGTTTCAGGTATGCAAGATGTATAAACTCTAGAGATCTGTTGTAACACTGTACCTAAAGCCAACAATAATGTACCCTTAAAATCAAAGAGGATAGATGTCGAACAAAGTGTTCTTATGACAATACAATCACAAATTTTTAAAATGCAAAATAATTTTTAATGAGAAATGTGTAGGGGAAACCAGAAGAAAGGAAGCGACTTCTACTGAATTATTACTGCATGTTTGCTTAGCACTGGGCTCAATGTTTATATCTCAAAAACTGTTAGTGTCTCAATTGTCAAATACTTGACCATATGATTCACCACTTCTCATATTTTTATTGTTTTTTAAAGATTTTATTTATTTATTCATGATAGATACAGATTGAGAGAGAGAGAGAGGCAGAGACACAGGCAGAGGGAGAAGCAGGTTCCCTGCGGGGAGGCTGATATGGGACTCGACCCCATGACTCCAGGATCACGCCTTGAGCCAAAGGCAGATGCTTAACCACTGAGCCACCCAGATGTCCCACATAGTTTTATTTTTAAAATATTAAAAATTGACATTTTTCTTTTAAAAAATTAATTCTGGTATAATTCACATATAGTATTACATTAGTTTCAGGTGTGCAATATAGTGATTCAATAATTCCATACATCACCCTGTGCTCATCATGACGAGTGTCCTCTTAATTCAATTTGCCTACTTCACCCATCCCCCCAACTCATCTCCCCCCCTTTTTAAGAAAATAATGTTAAAATACACTTTTTATATTGTTTATAAATTAGAATGTTATCAGAGTAAGCCAATTAGAGGGTTTACTAATTTTTCAGATGAAACTAATAAAACGAGAAGTTAACCGAGAAGAAGACGAGGAGTCATGGTTAAACATGACTAAATGAAAAAAAAATAAACATGACTAAATGAAATCTTAGAATAGTAAACAAAAAGAAAAGAAACCCACAAAAATCAGGTATCCTGCAACAGAATAAAAGCAGACCTGCCTCGTGTGTGTTTTATGCCACACGACATACCAGATGAGGAATGGCGCTTCTGACAGTTTAAGATGAAAAGCGTGTTGCAAGAATTGGTTTCATGACTGATTATTTTTCACGAGTAAAGGAGAAAATTGTCCTGAAATATTCAAGGAGTCAGAAAATGTTTCATCCAAATGCGTTCTTGAAAAGATAACATTTACATTTGTTTCTATTCTACGTTGTCTTTTTTTTTTTTTTTTAAGAAAAGGAATGCCGGATGCCAGTTTCTTCCTTTAAATTTGCCATGTTCAAAGCCATGTTCATGTGTCCCAAGGACCAAAAGCATGGCTGTGCCCTTTAAAGGTTAAGACTCTGCGGCTTTGCCATCCTGTGGATTCCGAAAGTTACATCCCTTAGTGAAAAGCAGACAGCAGGTTGACTGGATTTTACCTTTCCCTTCTCTCTCTTTTTTTTTTTTTTTTTTTTACTTATTTATGATAGTCACACACAGAGAGAGAGAGAGGCAGAGACACAGGGAGAAGCAGGCTCCATGCGCTGGGAGCCCGATGTGGGATTCAATCCTGGGTCTCCAGGATCGCGCCCTGGGCCAAAGGCAGGCGCCAAACCGCTGCGCCACCCAGGGATCCCTACCTTTCCCTTCTCAAAGTCATATTTAACATTCATACTTACATTTCCTCAAGCCAGATTGGCTCCTCAACTTTACAGAACCATTTCTTCCTCCCCATGTGTCTGTTTCACTACATACTGTGATCCATGTCTTCCTTTTTATTCCTGGAGCAATAAACAGAATTTTCAGCCTCTGCTCTCCCAGTGGGACCATCTCCTGCTTCCCTAAATACCACAGGGGAGTGTCTTGATTGTCTAATGTAAGACCACTGCCCCCATTTATTAGAGGCTTCACCAAGGGAATGGTTCCCAGCCGCTTGAATTAGGTCAACACAGCCCTTGGGTTTAGACCAAAAGAAATAATAAACTGGATCTCCATCACCCAACTTGGGCTGCAGGTAATTGTTCTTACTCTTTGGCTAATGATTCTGACCACAATATCCCCTTGAAATGATCTTCCCACCAACTTCCTCTTATCCAAGAATCTATGTAGGCCCTTGTTCACGTGTCTTCCTCTTGTCTTTATTCCTGCAACTTCAAATAAAGACAAAAGTGACTGATCAGCATAACCAACCTTCTTTCCTCCTAGATCTGGAAACTCCTTTGGTTTCCTTTGGGAAACGTCCTTGGGAGAATGTTTGCCATTTTCCCAGAATCCTACACCAGATTCTCGTCTCATTTACTTCACAGGACTGTCTCTTCTAGGCTCAACATAATTCATCACAGGAGAGAGAGCATCAGGCTCCTGCAGTCACACTCCTTTTTCTACTGTACTTGGGTCACGTACAGAAATAGCTCTCAGTTTCCCTTCATCTAGACACACTGGTTTTAATTTTTGTTCTTATAAATACAACCTGTTGATTGTCATGAAGAGCTTGGGTCTAGAAGGGCATGTTTGTCCACTGTGCTCATCAGGAGTTATGCAAACCAGAGACACAATTATTGCTAGAGTTGGGGCTAGGATCCAAGCATCAGCGTTCCTGGAGAGCGCTATTTCCTCTGCTCACCCACCCACATCTAGTGGCATCTGGGCCTCACAGAGTCGCATGCCCACCTACAGGGACAGTGCCTTCCCTCAGAGCTGGAGCCCCGTCCTGACCAGCATCCATCTCTCTGAGGTTGTGGCCAGGAAACATTCTGAAAAACAGATGTATGTTCTCTTAAAAATGTCAATGTTGTGTAAGACAAAAAAAAGCCCACACTTGGACTTTTCTTGCCTGAAGTGAGCTGTGTTAGTGTCCTGGATGTGTTGTGTGATCACCACCTGATTTGGGTTGGATCACTTAGCTCTCTGCCATTAATTTGTCCAACAATGAAATAGGAACAATGACTGGCGCATTACAGGTGCCTTGGAGAGATAGGTAGGAAGTAGTAATGGATTCTCTAAAGGTGTTCTCAGAGCCCCCAGTGAAGAAGAGCAGAATGAAGGCAAATCACAGAGGGGACCCATAGGAAGCAAACGGAAGAGAGAAAACAGACCCTGATGCTTTCCAGCTCTTCTGAAAGCCACATATTTAACCACAGCATCCATTGATGCACGTAGACCCAACAGTGACATTTAATCAGACTTCTCTGCCTCCTAACTTGGCTGGACGTCCTTTCCCTGCAGCCAGGGTTGATCCCTATCCTTGCTGTCCTTACAGGCAATGCTAATACTGGTCATCCGACTCCTGGGAATCCTTTTGGTCTATCAAGAAAGAGGCAGACACCGTGTTTATGATCTCAGTTTCCCTGAGAACTGGACATACTAATTTTTGGACATACTAATTTTAATTTTTGGTCTTATGATGAGGGGCCTCCCCGGGTCTAGTAAGGCAATTTGCTATGACCCGAGAGGTAAGTGGAGTCAGTCCAATCCTGCACGTTGTGGTGACTGCCACATGTGTGGACAGGTCGAAAACACTTGGGGTGGCTGTTATTAAAGTCATGAGAAGTCAAGTCATAGGATTCAACTGACTGAGTCTGCCCCCGCAGCACCCACCCCAGCAGAGCCGGAGTGTCAAGGAGAGACTAGATCCCCTGAAGTAGGGGCGCTCTGTGGGATGGATAGGTCTCAGAGATCAAAGCTCACAGAAGGTCCAGGGATGTGGTGGGATGCAGGACACTCTGTGTGCAAGGTGGGTGTACAGAGCAGAAATGGAGGCAGCCAGGCATGGTATGACTGGCCCTGTAGTGACCTAAAGCAATCTCTGGCTCAAGGGTGTCTTCCCACCAGGGGTACAACTGGTGTCCATAAAGTCTCACCCTCCTCGGGGTGCTGCACGAAGAAGGCTTCTGTGAAAAGAACAACACAAGTGTAACCAACAGAGCTGATGACTCAGAACTTGCCTGGAGAGCCCAGGGTGCTCATTCCCTTGTCTCCAAGCAGGACTGCAAAAATTACTGTAGGGGGTAGAAAAATATCAGTTGTTACCTGATGCTTATGAATTCCAACGTTGGTTCCAAAATCTCTCTGGGGAATGAGCTTGAATGTTTTATAGTCTTAATACCCAGAAGTTCTAAGTTCTGTCTTATTGTAGATTTAGGACTTTCTTGGTGCAACGTCTTTGCCTACAATCAAAGTACACCTTTGTTTATACGTACATGCATACTTATCCTCTGGCACATTCATTTAAAATTTAAGAGTCACGCAGTACCTTGACAGGGTATTTTCAAAGATAAAATAAAATCACCAATAATTTTAGTATTGGAATCTGGCATCCTTTTTTTTGCTTTTGGACATATTTTCACAATTAATTTTACATCAGACATATGAAATTTTTACCTTGTATTTTCTAAGAAAAATTGTCTTAAAAATCTTTGTCTTATGAATTTTCATGGTTTTTATTTGCTTTTCTCTTTATTATACCTAAGGGATATATAATAGCCCTTTAAGAAGATATACCATAGTTTGCTAAGATAACTGTTCTAGTCTGAACATTTAAATTTATTTTTAAGAGTTTCTCAAAATATTTTCATTGTTTCCTTAGGACATTTACCTTTTTTTTTTAACTTGAGGTAAGAACACGTAAATGGAGACTCAATCTGTTAATAAAAGTTTAAGTGCTCGACATAGTAGTTCAACCACAGACACAGTGTTGTACAGCAGCTCACTAGAACTTACTCATTTTGCATAACCGTAAATTTGCACCCACTGAAGATGGGTCATTTCTGAGAATCAGAACAACTGAGCCAACAAGCACAAGTATCTTGCATACATAATTTAAAAAAAATACTTCTAAAGAAGTTACGTAAATCGACAATGCTTCTGGCTTTACATGTAAGTAGTGGTTTTCAACATGCCTTCACTACCCCTTAAGTATCAGCCTAGACTGAGTGTGTGTGTGTGTGTGTTGTGTGTGTGTGTGTGTGTATTAAGTATGAAGCACATTCATCTGGAAAGAAGCCCAGAAATGCAGCATGTTGGAAAAATGTCTATCTATGCACCTAGTTTTATCTGTATGAGCTGTGGACGCTGGACTGTAACCCAGATAGATACCCACATGCAACAACAGTACAAAATATTTATTCATTTTTTTTATACACAGCATCTCCTTTATTTTCCTGCTTTATTGAGATATAACTGAAATCAGAAATGATGATCTTTTTTCTCTTTTTTCCAGTTTTATTGAGATATAATTGACATATACATATAATTGACATATAATTGACATATAATTTATAGTACAATATAAATTTAAGGTGTACAATATAATGATCTGACTTGCATATCATAAAATAATTACCACAGATTTAGTTAACATTCATCATCTTATATAGAAACCAAAAATTGAGAAAGAAAAGAAAAAAATTAGTTTTTCCTTGTGACGAGCATAGAGGATTTGTAACTCATGAAAGCCAAAAAACGATGCAGAGAGAAGTAAGGGCTCAAAAGTTTGTAACATGAGAAACAGTTTGTAGCATTAGTAGGCAGCTTACTAATAATTACTTTGAACCTAAAAATAATCACCGCATCTACATATTTTATAGCAAATTCCTTGATTTCTTCACTATGCATCTATTTTTAAAATATTTTATTTATTTATTCATGATAGATACAGAGAAAGAGAGAGAGAGGCAGAGACACAGGCAGAGGGAGAAGCAGGCTCCATGCAGGGACCCAACGTGGGACTCGATCCCAGGGTCTCCAGGATCGCGCCCTGGGCCGAAGGCAGACGGTTAACCACTGAGCCACCCAGGCGTCCCAATTTTGGATCTATTAAGATGTCCCTGAAACTGTTTTTGAGTGGGGATGCTCCACATAAAACTCTAGGACAAACAGCAGAGGGGGTGCGTCCATGGAGCACATCCTGCGCTTCCTACTTAGCCGCCAAGAAGACCTCTATGGCTTGTGGGTTGGGAGAGTAGAGTTAGTTGGCTTGTATGAAACTACTACAAGTTTAAGGAGAACCAGTGCTTCAACAAAGTAGGAGAGACTGAACTGAGCTGGAATAGGTGCCATTTCAACTGAGAAAATGCAGAGAATTTTTTTTTTTAGAGTTAATAGGTATTTATTCTTGATAAGATTTGAGAAGACATAGTTTGATCAATAGAATGAGAACGAGATCCCATGAGAGAGACATACTTCGAGAAAGAGGAGGACTACTTGCACACATAGTAATATTTCAAAATAAATGAAAATCTCATATCAGAACCTGAAAAATCCCCAAATAGTGAAACACAGAAAGGCACTACCAAAGAGAGATTGGTGATCTTAAAAAATAAAAAAGAAATTAATGGAAAGTTTTGAGCGAAAATGGAAAGACATGGAATATGGGTGAGAGATGACACATGGGGAAGATGGTTCCAGGACGGCTAGGGGGTTAAGCTCCTACCTGGCCTTGTGCGGATGTGACATCCTGTCACCTCCATGGCCCGGCCACTCTTGGCTCTCACCTGGGTCACTGCAAGAACCTCCAGATGAGTTTTCTGCTTCTGCCTCCCCTCCTCTCTCCTCAACACAGAAGCCAAAAGTTCCTCCCTGGCAACCCTGCGGTGGGACCCTGACCATGGAGGTGGCCAATGGGAGGTGAAGGGGAGGAGGGGGGTGGCCGGGAGGAGGGCTCTGCAGTGGCCCCTGAGCCAGGCAAGAATGTCTGAACTGGAAGAAGCCCTGACTAGACTCAGGAACCTTAGCAAGAAGTGTGAGATGAGGTGGTGACCTCGAAGTCCCGTTGTCATCTGAACCCCCGTGAAACACTTCAGGGGCTGGTTAGACTCCCCCAGAGCGAATCCCAGTGAGGATCTCTCCCAGCGTCCTGCCTGTTGTCCCAGCCCCACTCCCTTTCCTGGACTGCCCACCCTCCGTTCCACCAAACACCCTCCCCCCATGCTCATCTGCCCTGAGGCTGCGTCGTGGCATTCACGTCCCCTCGCAGAGCCCCACTGTGTGCCCCAGTGGCTCCCCCTGTTCTGTGCCTCCCTGCACCATTAGCATCACTCAGTGTGCTCCCTCTGGGCCCCGAAAGCTGCCCCTGCACCATAAACGGCGAGTCTTCCACCCTGATTGCTTCTCTCCATGTCTCTCCTGGAATCCGCGTCGGCCTCTTCAAGTCCCCATGGACCTGGGGAACATCTCAGGTCTCGTCCACGTCCCTCCTGCTTGTCTTCCTCCCCAGTGTGCTGCCTTAGTTACCATTATTCTTGCCTGTGCCACGTCCTGCCTTCTTCTCCCTCACCAAACCTGTGACCTCCACATCCTTGGGGCCCCCCGTCCCCAGTTCTTCCGTCTTTCTAGAGAGGACCTCCACCTTGATCACTGAATGGCTGTCCCTGAGCTTGTCCTGTTCCCTTCAGCTCTTACCTGGTATTCCTGCCTCTGGCCTCACCCATTTCCCATCCATCCCCAGTTCTTTCATTAGAAGGAACTTTTTAAAATTGAAAATATGATACTGTCACTCCCCTGGAGCACCTGATAGCCTCTTCTTGCTTAGCAGACCAAGATCTTTAGCATACTTGTCGTCTTTGACAACTTCACACCATTTTCCTACACCATAGGAACCAGTGATCCTTATAACAAATCCCTCTCTTTCGCAGTGACATTGAATTTCTCACCATCTGCTTAGCAAACCACGTTCACGTCTCCATGCCTTTCTTCAGACCATGCCCATTGCCTGCGAATCTCTGCCAGTGTCTTTCAATTAACACACTCTTAGTCACCCTCCAAAACCCCGTTCACTTTTCCCCAGGAAACCTTTTCCTAAATCTCTTATATTTATCTGCTCCACCTATTGCCTTGGATATATGCATATTATACAATGTGTAGCATTTTATTGTTTTTATTCATTTGGGTGTTTATCTCCCCACCTATTTGTGTTTCCAACTTGTTACATTTCTCTCTGCTTAGGGGGAAAAATGGGTACTAAACAAATATTTGTTGAACAAAAGAGGGAATTACTTGAATGTTTTCCTGTGAAAGTTTATTGCATTAAAAGCTGTGTGACTTTTGGATATTTTGTCCAGCTCCTGCTAAGCCACTTTCTATACAGTCAGGCAGAGCTGGCTTTTGTCCTTTCTTTTGCTACAACAAAATGTCCAGACTGTTTGGATCAAATGATAGCGCTGCAGCATGCTTGCTTAACCTCTTCTCCAAAAACACCTGTGTCTGGGTCAGTGCTATGGCCCCAGAGAGCAGCCATAGGGACCGAGCTTTGGCTTCTATACCAACACGTTCTGATGCAAACAGCAGGCGTATTTTTTTTTTAAGCAGTAGCCTACTTGTGTTTCCATGTAATTACAATATTCTTGACAGTAGCCTTCACTTTTCTTGCAGTTGACAATTTTGAAATCCGGTTCAGGTTCTGCGTAAAGAAATTTCCAACGTTAGCATCTTAAGACCATCTCAAGAATGGAAAGGGGGTCCTTTTAGCTCAAAGGGATATGATGGAGACCAGCAACAAGTAGGACACAGGTTTCTTTCGTAAATGAGCATTTGTATCTCCGTGCAGCCATCCTGACCATGCAAAAATCAGATTTTTGATTCTGGCTTAAAAGTTACCTTTACTCTCCCTGAAAAAAAAAAAAATGAACTGCCCGTTCAGAGGTGGTTGGGAAGACAAAGAGTAATAGATGCATCACAGTACAAATGTTCTACTTAAACCAATTTAGGATTCGGTCCCTTAAGGGGACCACTGGGGACTCTGTGAGGCAGACTTGGGATGACACGGCCTGACCAAACACGTACATAGGGGAGATGGCCATCTGGCCAAGGTGGCTTGGGGCTGAGCTGTCTCTGTAAGGGAGGTGACAGGTAGCTGAGGGTAGGTTGTAAAGAGTGAAAAAAGATTTCTTTCCCCCCTCATCCTGAGGGAGCTCGTGGGAGGCTATTTGGGACCTCATAGATGTGCCGGTTACCTCACTCTCCAATTCAAGTACTGAGATTATTAAACATGAATTCTTGTCTTAAATTATATATTATGAAGACAATTGATAGAAAAGGCAAGGGGCAAGGGTTAAAACAAAGAAAAAAATGGATGGACACCGTGAAAGCAGAGATACAATATTAGACAACGTGCAGTACGTGGCTGGCTGGGGACCCTGCTGATGGACCCCACGCTGAGGCTGCTCTGCTCATCATGAGCTCCGCCACCGATCTGAGCTGGGACCTTCAGACGGATTAAATGCCTAGATTGATGAGTCAATTGATCAATTAAAATTATTTCTTGTCACTTCATTTTGACCAGTAGCCATCCTTCCCTATAGATGCACATAAATGTACAAAACCTGCACAGGTTGAAAGTGAACAATCGGATGCGTTCGGACATCTGCACAGCCCCATGGTACCATCACCACCACTAGGGCAGCAAACCTTCCTATCACCTACAAAGGTCTCCTTGTGTCTCTTCATTTCCATATTTTGGTTTATTTTGGTTTTTCTTGTCATAAGAGCACTTAACACAAGATCTAGCCTCTCCACGTAGTTTCAAACACACGATGCGGCATTGTTAACCACAGGCACTTGTACGTACGGTGGGTTTCTAGAATTATTCATCCAGCATAACTGAGACCCTGTACCAAGCAACTGACAGGCCTATTCCAAAGTAGCACCAGCTGCTGGTGAAGCTCACCTGAGCAACAACTACTTGTGGGTTTTGGAGGCAGAAGTAATGCATTCCTCCTGTAGCCTCATCCTACAGCAGGAGACACATGTTAAGTTCTCCAGGAAGCCTTTTTAAAAAATATTTTATTTATTTATTCATGAGAGACACACACAGAGAGAGGGGCAGAGACACAGGCAGAGGGAGAAGCAGGCTCCATGCAAGGAGCCTGATGCGGGACTCGATCCCGGGCCTCCAGGATCACACCCTGGGCTGAAGATGGCGCTAAACCACTGAGCCACCGGGGCTGCCCTCCAGGAAGCCTTTTGAAACCCATCTCCCTAAGAGCAGGGGCTCCAGGCCTTTGCCCTCAGGAGAAAGAGGGGCCTCTCCATGAGCGAGTGGCCCTAGGAGGCTTAAGGCTTGTTTTGCTGGATTTTGGTTACCTCCTCGCTGGGGGGTGGTCTGCCTCCCTACTGACCAGTGTTCTGACTCTCATCTAAAAATTCTGTTTCCATACTTTGTTAAACATGTTGTTACATACGGAAAGTTAAAAACTCTTGAAAGAGAGAGGAGGTCATAGAGAGAAAGACAAGAATACAGATGGACGGGGCCCTACAGATGTCTATTCTCTTGGTAAATTAATTCACTTGCTCATTCCTTCAAGTTAGAATGATGCAGGACATTGTAGCCTGCTATGACAGTTAGGGGACATCCTCTGGATCAGGAACTCTTGGTCTGGCAAGGGAACAGACACATAATCATATATTTAAATTCAATGTAATCAATGCATAGTTGAGTGTGCACAGTGATCTGGGAACATAGAGAACAGAAAAAAGGTCACAGAGATGATTAAATTTAAATGGATGTTAAATGTGGCATCTAAATGGGTCTTGAACTAAGGCTACACATGCTCCACAGAGCTGTGCAAGGACGTGAAAGACTGGAGGGACGCCTGGGTGGCTCAGTGTTTGAGCATCTGTCTTCAGCTTAGGGCATGATCCTGGGGTCCTGGGATCGGGCTCCCCACAGGGAGCCTGCTTCTCCCTCTGCCTGCATCTCTGCCTCTCTCTGTGTGTCTCTCATGAATAAATACATACATAAATAAATAAGATCTCGAAAAAAGACATGAAAGAGTGGAGTGTTTTCTAGGAATCATAGGCACGGCTTGAGGACTATGGCAATGATGGATAATGGTGGGAAATGTGGCTAAGACAGCTTGATGCCGGTCTAACAGAGACTTTTACAGCTCACTAAGCATTTTAGGATGTATTCTCTTACTTTACTTATCAATATTTAAGATACTCTTGGGGACGTCTGGGTGGCTCAGCAGTTGGGAGGCTGCCTTGGGCTCAGGTCGTGATCCCGGGATCCGGGGTCGAGTCCCACATTGGGCTTCTGCGAAGAGCCTACTTCTCCCTCTGCCTATGCCTCTGCCTCTCTCTTCTCTCTCTCTCTCTCTCTCTGTCTCTAATGAATAAATAAATAAATCTTTTAAAAAAGGATCCTTTGGGGATACTGTGTTTTCTAGACACAGATCGAGGTATGATGCCAATATAGGAAGTAATGAGACTCTTTTTCCCAATTCAGAGAAGGAGCAATTAAGAGAATTTTCTTCATAATTAATATTTTCCCAACACTTTCAAATAAAGTGGGAAATAGAAAACCAGTAGGGAAATAAAAATGTTTAGGAAAATTGTACTGCAAAAATACTTGTTGTGGAGGACATTCTCTCTCTTAATTGCCTCTTTTCTGAGTCGGGGAAGGAGGCAGAGGTGGTTAGTGTTTCATTCCGTGTGTGTGGCACTGGGCTGGAACGGACAGATTCAGAGCCAGCGTGAACGTGACGAGTCTCTACACACAGGATGGAAATTACAAGTAAGAAGAGCAAGTAAAAATGCACCGTGAGAGACCAAGGCAGGAAGTGAGCACGGAATATCCAAGGGAAGAGAGAAATGGGTATGTGTTCAAAGGAGTGCATGGGGACAGCTTCCTAGAGGAAAGCACTGGGAAGCCTGGCTTAAATTCTTGAAGGTTCTACCCTTGACTACCATTCACCATTGACCTCGGACAATTTATTTTACATCTCCTCAATTCTCACATAAATCAAGTGGGAATAATAACCCTGTCTCATTTGCTATTAGATAGATTTGCTATTAGAATAAAGGACCATTGCCTCCTACTGTTCACATATATGTTGTGCAATCATAGTATTTTCTCGTTCCCTTCCCTCGGGAGGAGAACCAGACTAGGGAGTCCCTGGAAACCCAGGGCCACCTCCAAAGGGATCAAAGTGAGGAGAAGACAACGCAGGGAATGAGGTTGCAGGATTTGAATCACTGGCTTCCCTTTGCCAACTCCCTCATGTGGGTTCCCTGCTTTTGCCCACTGTGTGTCCAGCTTCTTATTCCCTGGTTCAGGGTCAGGAATGAATTTGGGATTAAGGAAGCATCTTGGAAATGATGCCTCCTCTAGGTCCCTAGGGATTGGAAGCTGGTTCCACACGGGGAGTCAGGACTGACCAGAAAAGTGGCTGAGGGCTCTTTGGATTTGTCACTTCCTGTACTCCTCATCCCAGCAGCCCATCCTCTGCACCTGTCCTGGGGCAATCCCTATGTGGTCATTGCTCACCTGGCACTTAGCAAGTATTCAGCAAATTCTTGAGGGCCAAAGGAGTGGGGTTCCCACCTAGCAGGAGGAGGGTGTCTTGCTTGGTATCATCTCCTCTGGCTATCTGGTGTGGGTGAAGTCAGAGATTATTGAATACTTTTACCTCTTTGGCCCTCATGCTCCGAAGTCTCATGGGACCCTCAGTCATCCTTCAGAGGAGGCTGTCAGACTCCTAGACCTTTCTAACAGATGAGGCAGCCCGAGCCATCTACCCCCTATTTTCATAAACACAGTCCATCCTTATCTCAACCACTGCATGGCCCTCCCCACCTGCCCAGACACCTTCCCATCTATCCATTCATCAAACATTCCCAGAGTGGAGGGACTTATCACCCCCCCCTTTTTTTACTTACCCAGGTAAGGGGGGGTGCGTGGTAAGAGGCGACGTTTTTCTCGGAGGTGTAGCAAGTAAGACTCGTTTTTTCCTTGTCCAGGAGACTCTTCCCAGGGTTCTCTGGGACCCTCCATACCTTGGTGGTTAATATTTCTGGTCCTGTATGGTCCTGTTTCGCAGTAAATACACAGCAGAGCATTTTCAGAGCTCTCTCTTGAGCAGACCCAGGAAGATGTGGTGCATCAGTCTAGGGGGTGAGGGAACGTGGAGGGTGGAGGGGAGACATGCGGTTGTTGCTCGATGGGTGTAAAGTTTGGATCCTGCAACATGGCTGTATGTCAGAGATCTGTATAGCATGGTACCTGCATGTAATGATACAGTATTGTGCACTTTAAAGTTTAAGAGTATAGATCTTTTGTTAAGTGTTCTTATCACACACACACACACACACACACACACAGAAACACACACATGCGAAGGGACACAAGGAAACTGTGGGAGGTGTTGCATGTGGCTATTTCCTTGGCTGTAGGGATGGTACCATGGGTGTTTGCAAACAAACTGACCGAACTGTACACATGAACTATGAGCCCATTTTTGTACACTAATTATACCTCTATAAAGCTGTAAAGAAAAAGAGCAAGTGGACAATGAGATGAAAGAGGCAAATGTTCTTTGTGTGTGTGTGTGTGCATGAGACAGAGGAGAGGTGAGTGACGATCAAAGAGGGTGGGCAATGGAGCCTGAGTACCTGATGGAAGCCAAGCGAAGCCTTCCCCTAGGTTATCACCAAATAGTCGTTGAGACTCCCTAAAATTTAAGATTCCTTGTGATGCAGCCTGTCCTTCCTTATAAGGAGCAGGTGAATATTAAAAGGATAAGAAAGTGTAGTCAGGGTTGGGAACTGGTCTCCTGGGAAGCCGGTGCCAACAGCATATTGAAATTGTCACTTACAAACTACAAACCCAGCCAAGAGACTCCTAAACCCCCAAACCCTGCCAGGAAGCTCACTTGCAGGGCTTAGCACCTCACTGCCCAGCCTGGACACCCAGCCTGGACATGGTCATTGAAGAGAGACGCTGGCCCCAGGACTGGGTCACAATTCCCATTTACCTGGAAACATTAGGGCCACGAGGAGAAAGCTGATGAGGGGAGAGAGAGGTGACTTCATGTCGCCAAGGGGACTGCCGGCTGAGAAGGTGCTGGTGGATGGGCAGCAGGGCTCCCTTTATAGCCCTGGGCTGTGTGGAGGGGGCCTGAAGCAGGGGAAGAGCTGCATTCTGGAATAGTCGCTGGGTCACAGAGGACACATGGGGATGTATTATTCTCCCACTGCTAGCGGAACAAACAGTGGAGCCACTTCCCTCAGGAAGTACATAACACGCCTGAGTGCCCTGGGTGGGTTTGGTGCATGAGAACTACAGGGCAAGAGAAGAGGAGCAGAAAGAGGGAAGAGGTCAAAACAGGTGCCCTTAACCAAAAAAGCACCACTTCCCTCAAGTGCTTATTGGAGGGTTATTAGGTGTCGAGATGGAGACGTGAATATGGCTGCCAGGGTGCTTCTATCCAGTCTTTTGGACATTTATTTCAGTGTAAAATATCAGGCAAGAAACCATAAAGCACGTTGGGTTATTTCCTGAAGGTGTACAGGTGGTTCCAAAGTGATTCCAGATTTCATTTCTGCTTTCTCCCCCTGAATCTCTCCCCCTGTGTCTTTTTAAATTTAAATTCAATTTGCCAACATATAGTGTGACACCCAGAGCTCATCCCATCACAGTCCTCCTTAATGCCCATCACTCAGTTACCCCATCCCCCACCCACCTCCCCTCCAGCGATCCTCTTTATTTCCCAGAGTTAAGAGTCTCTCATGGCTTATCTCCCTCTCTGATTTTTTTCCCCACTCAGTTTCCCTCCTTTCCCTTATGGTCCCTTTCACTATTTTTTATATTCCACATATGAGTGACACCATATGATAACTGTCTTTCTCCGACGGACTTATTTCATTCAGCATAATGCCCTCCAGTTCCATCCGTGTTGTAAATTGTAGGTACCATCCTTTCTGATGGCTGAGAACTATTCCACTGTGTACACAGACCACATCTTCCTTATCCATTCATCTGTAGATGGACATGTCTGTTCCTTCCACAGTTTGGCTATAGAGGACATTGCAGCTATGAACACTGGGGTGCAGGTGCCCCTTAGGTTCACTGCATCTGTATCTTTGGGGTAAATCCCCAGCAGTGCAATTGCTGGGTCGTAGGGCAGGTCTATTTTTAACTCTTTGAGGAACCTCCACACAGTTTTCCAGAGTGGCTGCACCAGTTCACATTCTCACCAACAGTGCAGGAGGGTTCCCCTTTCTCCACATCCTCTCCAACATTTGTGGCTTCCTGTCTTATTAATTTTCCCCATTCTCACTGGTGTGAGGTGGTATCTCTTTGTGATTTTGATTTGTATTTCCCTGGTGACTAGTGATGTGGAGCATTTCTTCACGTGCCCGTTGGCCATCTGTAGGTCTTCTCTGGAGAAAACTCTGCTCATGTCTTCTGCCCACTTCTATACTGGATTCTTTGTTTTTTGTCTCCCCCTGTTTCTTGGTCTCCTCTGCCTCTCCTTCATCTCTTTTTATCCTCCTCATTTTTGCTTTTAATCCTTTCCATTCTTTTATTTTCAGACACTTGGCTATTACTGCCATGGGGTCCAATTCAATTCTGCTTAAAACTAAAAATGCTGTAATTGATGCTGAGGTTTCTCTTCTGGTAATAACTACGCCAAAGGCTCTTCTTCCTCTTCTCTTCCATCTTCTTCTTTCTAGCAGGCATGAGTTTTATGTTGCTGCATTATCTCAGGGGCACACACCCCAGGAAGTGTGTCCTGGATGTGACCAGAGAAACACGGACTTTGGTTTGACCGTGTTATAACCATCAAACTTTGGATACAGCTCCAGAGATGTTGGAAAGGGTAATGCTTGTCACATGTGTCTTATTTGCAGGCACATTTTGGTCCAAAGAAAATGCCTGAGATCATTAGTGTAAATGAAAATTATTATCTTCTCCCTGAAGAGAGGTGGAAGCAGATGAAGAAGGCAACAGTGGCCCCAGTAGGAGCTTGAGCATCCAGGAAAGCAAGAGGGAAGTAGAGAAAGTTTGGAGCTACCAATAAATGTGCACAGGGCCCCAGGGTCATCATGCTGTGGCCTTTCCTCCGGGGCTTGGGGCAAATTCAATATTATAGAACACAGAGGTGCTAGCATAAGATCATTCACATTGTTGATTTTTAGGCATTAGAAAATGTTCAATTCACAGAGGATGTTGAAGACACTAGTAGAGACAGGAGGCAATGGGTCCCTGATAAGAGTTGCTAGTCACCAAGGCCACCAGGTGCTCACAATTAGATGCTGGGAGAAAGTAGATGATCAAGCAGCAGATAAGAAGTTTCTCTGATCCTAACTCCAAATACAGATGCTCTTATCCCCTCACCTGTACCACGTTACTTTTATATTCTAGCCCAAAAGCTATGTTTACAGTTGTATTTATATTTATTTCTAGGAATTGGAATCTTTTATCAAAGACGCAAATTTTAGTGTATATACACAACTTATTTCTACAGATGCTTGCCTTCCCTGTAAGAAGAAAAAAGAAATCCCAGTCAAATATCCAGACATAAATAGTGATGAATCATGAATCATATAACAATATTTTGATTACCATTACTCTGCTAAAGGAATGCTCTAATTCATTAAAATCATTACATCTAATTGGATGAGGAAATTGAGCCAAAGATAGTCACATCTCACTTCCTGTGTCCAGATCTGAAGATAAAAGAAGTCCTGCCCGATACTTGATAAAAGAACAACCTTAAAAAGCAGGGGCTGGTGAAAAGCTGGTTCTGTTCTTTGATCAACAAAGCTGGGCGAAATCATTAGAAAGGCAGTTGGTGTTACATTTGTGCCGACAGGACCATGTTCTGGGCTCTAGTCCCCTTCTGCTAGCATTCTGTGTTCTAGGAAAACCATAAAACAGTTTACCTACTGAAAGCCACATCTATCCCGAGAAGAAGGATAGTGGAGCCCCAAATACTCTAATTATTAATTATTATTATTATTATTATTTATTTTTGTCCATGCAACTAATGAAGAGTATCGTTTTAAACTGCTTAGTATGGGAAATCTTGATTCATTTGAATGAAGTAAATGGGCCAAATGAAGTGGAGGCTACATCACCAGAGATATTCTGCGGGCACATCCCTCAACACCTCATATCCGTGTCTTACAGGATTTTATGGAATACCATGTGAGTGAGAGGCGAAAAAGGGATAGGCCAGGGCTGATTGTTTGCATGCTTCTTTTTTCTGGTAAGGACCCAGTGGCAGATCTGCTTATCCAGATGTTTGCCCCACTCTTTGTCTCAACTTCAAATCATACATAATATATAAATTAGAATTACAAAATGCCCCTCGAACTCCTTTATTCTTTCTGTTGATCTTCATTAGGCTAATTTCACATGATTATTGGTCTTCCATTTTAAACCTCAGCCTTCAACTCTGTATCCACCCTTCAGAAAAGTAGTCATGTTTTTGAGTTTCTGGATGTGTATATCTTACCTCAAATATTTCTTGCTAATTCTGCGGACAGCAGAATAAAAAAAAAAATCTGACTTTGTTCTTCGGCTATTACTCCATGAAATTAAAATGGTGTGACTTTGTAATTTCCATCAGTGCTTAGAGCAGCAATTCATCAATGTGACTATATGGATTATACATGAGTGTAGGGTGGGGGCTATTTCAGAATCCAATCCCTTTCCAGAGTGAAAGGTTGGGACACCAGGACAGCAAGTGAAACCTGAGACTCCTCAGGACAAACCAGGTTGTAAGGTCACTCTAATTTTCTCTCCTGATGGTGAGATAGTTTTTCCCTCTGTTTGCTATCATCACCCTGACCATTACTATTTGTGGAGTTAATAAAAGTCTGCGTCTCTCTATTGTCATAGGGAAGCACAGCATGGCCTCTCTCTTGAAAAAAATGTTCAATTGAAAATTAAAGAGACCAAAGGTGTTGGACCCTGGCTCACGGGTGCCAACGTGTCCCGGCGGACGCCCCAGAGACTCAGACCCCAGACAGGCAGATGCAATTAGCAAGAGGGTTTATTGGACGTTTGCGCAAACGGGCTCTCCGCCTCCGAAGAGGAAGAGAGCCCCGATTAGCAATTACAGGTATCTTTTAAAGGCAAAAGAAAAAAACTCGCTTAAAGACAAAAGAACCGCGGGAGTCGCATAGCATCCAGGTTGATTTCTCAGAAGGTCAACATGAACCTATTCAGGGACATTCCAATCAGGGTGTGGGGGGAAATGGTTTTCTTATCACAAACAGAATGCTTTTTGTTGCTAAAACTTCAGGAAGGCACCTGGATGGGCTGCCTCTGGATTAGGGCTGGCCCTACTTACAGGGGGGGGTTCTTCATTCCCTCCTCTTTGTTTGGGCTGATTTTAACCTTAAAATCTTAGGGAACATTTATTTTTTTCAGTTTGGAGGGCCCAACATTGTTAATACCAGAGCTTGGGTAATGGACAATTTTTCTCGGATGAACTGGAGCAGCCGGTTAAGGATGCAGGGGCCGAAAGTTAGCAGCAGGAGCAGGATAACTAGAGGGCCCATAATGGTAGAGATTAGGGTGGTCAACCAGGGAGACTGATTAAACCAGCTTTTAAACCAGCCCTGCTGGGCCTCCCGGTCCCTTTGTCTTTTATTTAGCCTATCCCTGAGTTTGGCCATGGAGTCCCTGATGACTCCAGAATGGCCTGCATAGAAACAGCATTCCTCTCCCAGGGCCGCACACAGTCCTCCCTCTTTCAGGAGTAGTAAATCCAAGCCTCTCCTGTTTTGAAGTCCTACTTCTGAAAGTGAGGTGAGGGACTGTTCTAACTTAGAAACGGACTGCTCTAGTGCCCATAGATCCTCATTTACAGCTGCCTGGAGTTCTATATAACGTCGTGAGCCCTGGATCAGAGCAGCTGCGCCAGTACCCACCCCAGTAGCGACCCCTAGTCCCAACATAACGACTAGGGTTAGGGAGACAGGTTCGCGCCAAAAACGGGTGGGATGTTCATCATACTGATTTTCTAGAGTTTCAGCAGGGTGATAGAACACCCTGGGTATGATCTGCACCATGACACAGAAGTCGTTTGAGCTATTTAGAACCTTAGCTGACACACAGGGGGTGAGGCCTTTGTTGCATGCCCACCAAGTTCCCGGCTGGGGCTCCAGGTAAGAGTCAGTCCCTAAAATCGGGGCGGTAGTATTGCAGAGTTCCTGGTAACCCCGGGTGAGTATAGTTAGCCTTGACAGTGATGTAATCCCAGGAGGAGGGCCTCTCATCCTGTGTCTCCCTAGTCTCGCACCCCCAATTTTTACAATAGAAGTATTCCCCTCCTCCACAGGTGGGATTTAGCCTGCGATCTCTGTGGTACCCGGGACAGACATAAAAGGGAAGAGTGCTTAGCATGGCCCTTCTGTCAGGCGTGCCACATCCTCCCCATGGGTCTAATCCCAGTCGCCCTGGAGGGCTTTCTCGGTTAGGGGTTCTAGAGGTGTCCAAGTATCCCTCTAGGTCCCATGGGCTAGGGGCCCCTATGGTTAGCTTGCATAGGTCAGGATATAGGTTAGGCCACCAGGTTCCCACGGGGCGGTCTTAGTTATAGACCAGACCTCGTCACCCCCAGACGTTAGTACCTGCCAGGTTAACCTTTTGAGGGCATGAGGGTCACCTTTGGTGGAGGTGAAGAGCGCTAGGAGAGGTAGGAATATAACAACTGTCATTGAACAATTTTTGAAAGTCTTATCTTGAGCGGGTTTTGGGTGCGGTGGAGCTTCCACTGAGGTGGCTCCTCCGGTCCGTCCTGGCTGGCGTCAGCGGTGCTCGTTGATGGGGCGCGCTTCACGTGTGAGGCGTGGACCCAAGCAGCAATGCCGTCTACCTTTAAGGCGGTTGGGGTGGTCAGTAGTACAGTGTATGGGCCCTTCCAGCGGGGCTCAAGCGTCCTGGACTGATATCTCCTGATGTAGACGGAGTCACCGATCTGGAACGGGTGTGGGCCGGTTGTGTCTCCAGGGCGGTAGACAGCCGCAAGGGGTTTCCAGATCTGGCGCTGGATAATCTGGAGCGCCTTTAGCCTGTCCTGTAAACCGGGAGTGTTAGCAAGAGGGTCAATAGCAGAATCTAGCAAGTCCGTTACTGGTGGGGGACCTCCATAGAGAATCTCGTAAGGAGTTAGCCCATGGCGCGCGGGAGTGTTCCGGACTCGGAACAGAACCATAGGGAGGAGTTGGACCCAGTCTCTAGTGCCAGTCTCCAATGTCAATTTGGTTAGGGTCTCTTTAATTGTTCTATTTATTCTTTCTACCTGCCCTGAGCTCTGGGGTCTGTATGCACAATGTAATTTTTAATTTATCCCCAGTAATCTGGCCACCAACTGACTTACCTGGGAGACGAAGGCAGGGCCGTTGTCCAACCCTATTACCTTGGGCAGTCCAAACCAGGGGAAAATTTCTTCTAGGATTTTCTTGACAACCACCTGGGCAATTTCTCGTTTGGTGGGGAAGGCTTCTGTCCATCCTCCTGTGGGCCTAGTGCAGCGGCTCGTGCTGTTTCATCGGCCATCCTGCAGCCACTCTGTCTAATTTTCTTTTGAAAAGTATGCCACGGGCCTTTTCCAGGGTCCCAGTTTCTGAGTTAGGACCCCTTTGGCTATTCCTTGGTGTTCATCAGCATATAGCGCAAATGGCTTGGTTACATCTGCGAGGCTCAGGGCAGGGGCAGTCAATAAGGCCCTTTTTATTTTGTCAAAAGCCAATTGTTGCTCCTTTCCCCAGTGGTAGGGGGTGTTGGATTTCGTGAGAGGATATAGGGGAGCCGCCAGCTCTGCAAACCCGGGTACCCAGAGGCGGCAGAACCCAGCACTGCCGAGGAACTCTCGTAGCCCTCTGGCATTAGTGGGTGCTGGGATCAGGGCTACAGCCTTTTTGCGGCCCTCCGTCAGCCACCTCTGGCCTCCTTCCAGGAGATATCCCAGATAGGTCACTCGTCTCTGGCCTATTTGGGCCTTTTTGGCGGAGGCCCTATACCCCAGTCCTCCCAGTCTCTCGAGCAGGGCCCCCGTACCTTTTACACAATCCTGTTCCGTCTTAGCCGCTATGAGCAAAATCATCCACGTACTGCAGGAGAACGAGGTCCGGATGGCCAACTCGGAAGTCTGCCAAGTCCTGATGCAAGGCTTCGTTGAACAAGGTGGGGGAGTTTTTGAATCCCTGTGGTAGCCTTGTCCAAGTGAGTTGTCCTGAGAATCCCGTCTCAGGATCTTTCCATTCAAAGGCAAAAATAGGCTGGCTTTGAGAGCTTAACTTTAGGCAAAAGAATGCATCTTCTAGATAGAGCTCAAGGGTCCTTCTGCCTCAGTTAAAACTGAATGTTGAGCTCCCGTAGCAACCAGGAAGGTCACTGGTTGGCCCCCCACTTTAAGGGTTATCCGAGGCTGGGGGGGGGGGGGGGCTCCTGGCCCTGACATCCCTAATCTTCATCCTCTAGGGACAGTACGGGAATGGGCTTCTTCTTAGGTCCCTGCGTTAGGCCCTTCTTTGGACAATCTTTAACCCAATGTCCTTTTTCCTTGCAGTAGGCACACTGGTCTCGTTCAACCCGTGGTTTTCTTTTGTCTCCCAGGTCCTTACTCTGTCCTGACTTACTTTGCCCTGAGCCCTGTACTACGGTGGCCAGTATCCCAGTCAGTTCTTTACTGCGTTTCCTCTCTCTCTCTCTAAGTATACATATGGTAGCCCTCCATTAATCTTTCCAGAAAACCTGCCGGCATCTCATCTTTTCCCTGCACTATAGCACGTACCTTTGCCAAATTGGTGGGGCATCGCCCTGCCCCTTTGAGACCCGCTAGGAGTACCTGGCGATAGAGAAGGAGCCGCTCCCTCCCAGCAGCAGTGTCGTAGTCCCAGGTCGGGCCAACCAAGGGGAAAACATCCTCGATTTCATTAGGCAGCTGGGGCGGCCTCCCATCCGCCCCGGGGACGTTTTTCTGTAGACGCACTGTCTCTCCTCTGTGGTGAGGAGAGTCTGCAGGAGCTGATCAGGGTGCCCATGGGGTCCTGGCTGAGAGACCGGGGCCTTCACCTGCAAGATAATATCAATATTAAAAGTTCCATTCCTGGGCCACCCGATGTTGAGAGTCGGCCACTCTGAGGAGCAGAAGGTGACCCATTTTCGTCTTCTGACTTCGACCGAAAGGTTGTGTTCTCGGCTTGCGACTTCTTTCCAGTGATCTAGAGTGAGGCTTAAAGGGGTGGTTACAGTTTGCCCCGCGGGTGTAGAAAAGAGGTGAGCGGGGAGGAGGAGGACAGGAAGAAAGACACAGAACAGACAGACGTACACAGATGACAGGACTGGCGCGGCAGATTCAGATGGGAGCGGTCGCGAACAACGACCCTCCCCGAAGAGGAGGGAGTGCCGGGGCTCCGTTCCTCTTCCAGACCACTCCAGAGTCCGACTCCGGAGGGGGACCAGGGGTCTCGGGCACGTCTGCCTCCCCCGCTGGTCCAAATACAGAGTACAGCGTCCTGCAGGCACAATACAGACCCGGCACAATACAGACCCGGCCAGTCAGACAAACAGACGAGACAGATATGACATTTAGCGAGCTCGGTCTTACCTCCTACCGGTCTTAGGATTGAGCCTGGGGCGTCTCGGATCCCGGACGAGCCCCCAAATGTTGGACCCTGGCTCACGGGTGCCAACGTGTCCCGGCGGACGCCCCAGAGACTCAGACCCCAGACAGGCAGATGCAATTAGCAAGAGGGTTTATTGGACGTTTGCGCAAACGGGCTCTCCGCCTCCGAAGAGGAAGAGAGCCCCGATTAGCAATTACAGGTATCTTTTAAAGGCAAAAGAAAAAAACTCGCTTAAAGACAAAAGAACCGCGGGAGTCGCATAGCATCCAGGTTGATTTCTCAGAAGGTCAACATGAACCTATTCAGGGACATTCCAATCAGGGTGTGGGGGGAAATGGTTTTCTTATCACAAACAGAATGCTTTTTGTTGCTAAAACTTCAGGAAGGCACCTGGATGGGCTGCCTCTGGATTAGGGCTGGCCCTACTTACAGGGGGGGGTTCTTCAAAGGAAATTGTAGGAAGGGGCCAGAAGGTGACTCTATGCTTGTACATGTTGAGTGGCCGTATCACCCATGGAGGAATCAAGGTAGACACTGTCCCGAGGTGATCTGCTAAGTGGGAGCTGGAATTCCAGCTCAGCATGCTGTGCTGCCGCAGTTTTGAGCCTGGGGTGTGGGAGTGATCCTGCCTGGTCCTGCCTAATATCCTGACCGACTGGGAAAGGCACTCGCCTCTCTGTGCCTTTGTTTCCACATCCAAAGAAGGTCAGGGTGATGTCTCTTGTCTCACTAACTTATCATGAGGATCAAAGGAGATTATGCACACGAAAGTACCTCAGAAAATACAGTGTGTGAAATTCATGAAGGGCGACACCAACGCAGGACAAGAAACAACTTAAAATTGATGTTAGATTGTCCTAAAGCACATTCCGCAACCTGGCATCTAGGGTGTTGCCTCCCCAGGAGCTGCTTTACAGGCTCTCCTGCCCCCGTAACTGCCCTGGTGAGATCAGAGATTCATCTCTGCACGGGATGTTCAACACAGAATTTTACAGGTGGAACAGCAATGGTACGACGCCCACAAAGGAGGCCTCAGAGGCAGACAACCAAACACAGTGTGTGGACGGACCTTTTAGTGCCCCAAGTCTAAGAAGTCAGTTCTGACAAAAGCACTTAGGAAACAACCAGGACCATTTGAACACTGATCGACTATTCGGTTGTAATAAGGGATTTGTTTTGATTTTTTCCAGGTATAGTCATAGTACTGTTGTTTTGTACATGTATTGAAAATTATATATATATTAATATATAATTATAAATATATAATATTCTATTGTATATTATATAATATATAATATTAATATATATTAATAGTATATATATTGCTAATTTTGGGGACAGCAGAATAAAAAAAATCTGACTTTGTTCTTTGGCTATTACTCCATGAAATTAAGATAATTAATATTATTAATTGGCATTCATGGGCTAGATGATTATTTCTCTAGGTGTTTGAAAATAATGATGTTCGCCTTATGTTATCATTCCTGGTCATTTATGGGGCGGGCTACTTTTATGGAGAGAAGCTTCTCCCCACAGACCATTTGCTCATCCTGAAAGAAGGTTTGGAAAGGAAAGCCAAATATTTTATGACTCCCTTTTGTTTATCAGATCTCAAGGCAGTGAGTCTACATGGTGGCAATTAAGCAGGACGAGGGAGTTTCTTGTCTCAGCGAGGAGTCAAAGAATGAATCTGGAAGACAAAGGAGAGTGAATAAAGCGAGGGAAGTTTAGCAAGCAAGGATACAGGGAGGTCTCAGGAGTGAAAGGGATCCTGACAGTGCTGCTCCTGAGGGCTTGTAGGGCCGGTCTGGTCTTTTATTGAAAGCCAACCAGGGAACCTAAATCCTTTTCACACCTCTATTGATCTCACCATTGAGTAAGGACTAGGGTTAACACTTTCAATGGCTTACTTCCTTTTTAGGGTCTGGTGATTCTTTGTTGGTCACAGTAGCTGTTCTAACAAGACCCCACCTATGACACCTAGGGCAGGATGGTCTGGTTTGTTTCTTTATCTCTGGTTCCCTTTCACCTCCACATTTCTGGGATTTTTGTGAGCCTGATCCGATAGTCCCCTAAGCATCTTTCCCTCCCTAGCCCTGCATGTCCCTTAGCAGAGCTGCTCTGTGCTGCTGTCTGCAGGACGTGACCCTCTAGGGACATCCAGGGGGGGTTAGCCTTTGGTTATCACATAGCATCTCTTCTGTTTCGCTCCCTGGAAGTCTGTGCTTTGAATTACAGTGTATGCCAAATGATTTGCAACTTAATATTGATTTATTTCCCCATTTTAATTAACAAAAGACATACATAACTGCTGAGCAAAACTTCTGATCAGAAAAGAAAACTAATGCTATCAAGGTAAGTTGATACAATTCAGGTTTTTTAAAAAAAAGATGTTCACTTAGGCTTGTGGTCAATGAAATGTATTTTTTCTGGTTTGACTGTTAAGGTGTTGAAACTCTCACTTAACCCACGTTGCTTTTCTCCCTTATCCCACTGCCATCTTGGGGCTCCTACATTGGCTCTGCACTGGGTGAAGGTACAGCAAATTTTCAATTATCAAATTAGTGGCTGCTGCTGGGAATATTCTAGCTGTGAGGTCTCAGGACGGGAAGGCTCACAGATCCAGCTGTCAGCTGCTCTGAAGACCAGGCACCACCGGGTTTCAGTGTGTCACAGGATTCAGTGGGTTGGTGTTCATCTTTTTCAAACAGCATGCATAGACATTGGGGCATATTCCAATGCTGGATTCCTCTGTTTTACAAGTCCTCCGGCAGCGGGCAGTCCCATAACCACATATCTTGTCTGTGTCAAATTCACTTCTCACTGAATAACAGAATAAGTCAGAGTGATTAATTGTGTCTGAGGACCGGGAGGTGCGACTTAGGCAGTTTGGCAGGAGCACCTGAACCAACTGTAGAGAATGCCCTAGAGCACTCGAAAAACAGGCCCACGGTGGTGGTTTTCCTAACCATCTCCTCCCGCCGCTGTCCTAGCTCATGGACTCCACCATCTGATTCTCTTCCAGCATGATTAAAAAAAAAAATGTTAGTTGGCACTCAAAATCTTCTCAAAATCCCTAAAACCGTTTGCTATTACTTTTGGTTAAATCCAAGTCCGCCCCTTACCAAGGACTTCAAAGCTGAGGTGCCCTGACTCTGGGCCCCCTTCTACCTCATGTGGAACCCTGGGTCTCAGCCGCCCCGAGTGGTAGGGTTGGCCTCCCTTCAGGGCCCAATGCTCTTGGCTCTCGATGCCTTCACTTGCCCTGCTCTGTCTGCCTGGAATACTCCTCTCCTCCACCCAGGAATGACCTCCCTGACCTCAGTGTCATGACGCTGGGGAATCTCCCTAGAAGTGCCCTGGAACTGTTGTCTTCCTTATGCAATCTTTAAAATTCTCTCATCACATCTTTCCCAAGTTATTACATATGTTTTTAGTGACTTGGTCTTCCATTCTCACTATTATATGCCTGCCCAGTACCTAGTACCTGACATGTGCTTCATAACCAACTGCCTGTTGAGTGCATGGTGCAATAGAGTGGACGAGTATAAAGCAGAAGCAACATTAGCAGGGGAGAGTAGAACAGAATGAAGGAGAGGATACACCCCCGCTCACCTTGCCCCTGGCCTAGAGCGGTAAGCAGGAGATGTGGTTTAGCTACTCACAGTCCCAGGGAGTGCTCTCTGCAGCTCAAAGTAGCATTTAAACCTGCAGCTCCCTCACCAGCTGGGAGCATCTCCCAGCAGTGCCAGGAGAGGCGAGAAGCACGGTCATATGGAGGGGAGACGTGGATGGCAGATCCAAAGAGTCCCCTTGTAGAGAACAGTGTTTGAGATGGTTCTGCAGACAGGTGCCTCCTGCACTCAGCAGGCACCAGATCTCAAGAGAACTCTGGGGACAGGAGGGTCTAGGCTGCATCAGGCCCCCTTTGCAGAGCTCTGGGACTTTGGTTTCAGCTTCTACAGGTAAAATACCTGGAAGTCACCACTCTTGCCCTTAAAATTAGAAAAACTCTGAACAAACTGTGACTTTTCTTGAACCCCATAGAGAACTGAGGTCACAGGGGCTAACCACCGCTCCTAAATTTGGAGAGTCACAGCCAAGATATGCCAAACTGGGGCAGAAGTCTCTGGAGCCATAAACTAGTAGGAACATTTGTGGTGATTTTGACAAATTGCCAGAGGCTGAACGAGGACAAGCCTAAGCCAAACTACTGAGGACCAGGGGCTAGGGGACCCACTCCTTCCTGGGTTTTAATTCCAGGAAACCCATGAGGTTCTCCTGGTGAAGAGCCAAGAAGTAACTCCCAGTGGCTCTGGCAAGGAAAAGAGGAAGTAATTATGTGAAATATGTCCAGAGATTTCCATAACAAGAACTTACTCTCCTGGGAAAATGATTTTACTAGAGCTTTATTTGGGGAAAGGGCATGTCCCCCACCAGCTCATGCAGCTTCCTCACTCAACTGTTGGGGAGAACCTAGGGAATGTTTGTGAAGGTCACACTGCAGGGACACCCTGGCCAGGACAAGACTGGGGTTTCTGTCAGTAGGATGGAGTCATGATCATGGATATTTATTTTATATTCTGGGTTATGATCCAAGGCTACATCTTTTTTTTGGTCAAATTAATTCAGTTTTTGCGTTCCTTTGGCATACCCTTGTCATTGTGTGTTTGTTTGAAGTTCTTCAATATGCCCTGGCACTACTGGTTGCTCTGGGATTATTTTGTACATTTTCTGCTCCAGTCTTAGAATCAGCCACTTCTCCAAGGATCCCTGGCTCCTTTCACTAGTGAATGGAATTAAAAACCAGTATGTGAGTGCCGGGTGTGCTCAAAGTTGCTGGAATGTCCTGTTTCTGGGACCTCTCAGCTGACAGAGCAAGGAAATACATATTTGTTTAATAACCCACATACACACATAGCAATAAATATTTGTATATGTTACCATCTTTATCTAAGCCATGTCTCCACCTCTCATCCATCCCCATGTGAGTCATTCTATTTTTTTCTTGCTTATCTATAAACTCCCTCTCCAACCCTGGCTCCTGCATCTGCCAGCCATGCACTTAATTGTTTAATTCCAGCTCTACGTGTAATAGGATCTGAATCACTAAGTTTGTGTTACCTAAGAAATACATCATCGACTAGAGTACTGTGCTTTTGTACAGTTTCTTTAGTCTGTAGACTGAGAGATGGCACTCATTTCTAAAATCACCTAGGCCAGCATCACTGCCTCCCCCACATTCAGTGAAATTGCTTTATATGTTTATGATACAGTTAGGTAGCTTTGTCACATTCCATCCTGTGGTAGCCCTGACTTCCTAAATTAACTCTTTTAATTTGCACAGTGAAATGTAATTCGCTCTTTATAGTACAAAGTTCTCAGGGTTTAACAAAGGGATAGAATAGTTTTATATTCCACCCTAATACTTTCTCTGTTTTTACATCTGTCCAACTATGGCAAAAGATCACTTCTTTCTAGGATTTCTAGGTTTTCCCTTTCCAGGATGCCTTAAACCTGGAATCTTGCAGTATATAACCTTTTCAGACTGGCATCTTTCACACAGCATTATGCATTTAAGGTTCCTCTGTGTCTGTTTGTGACTTGATAGTTTATCTCTTTTTATTCCTGAATAATATTCCATTGATTGGATGAATGACAATTTGTTACTAGTTCATCTATTGATGGACATCTTGGTTGATTCCAGTTTGTGGTGATTATGACAAAAAGCTGCTAAAAACATTTCAGGCAGGAGTTTGGACATAATTTTCAAACAGGTTGAATACAAATCCTACAAACCAGTGTTTGACAAAGGAGCAACCGGAATCCAATGGAGAAATCAAAGCCTTTTGAACAAACACTGCTGGAGGAACACCCACAGATAGAGAAATTGAAACAATAAAACTTTGACCCGCTGTCAGCTTTTAAAAAATTAACTCAAGATGGTTCATGGATGTAAGTGTAAATGTAAAACTATTAAACTTTTAGGAAAGAATATGGGAGAAAATCGTCTAGGGCTACATAAAAAGTTCTTATACCTGACCTCCCCAAAGCCCCCACAATCCATAGACATAAGTTGGACTTCACAAAATCTAAAGAGAAATTTGCTCTGCAAAAGATCTATTAAGGGGTTAACAATTCAAGCTGTAGATTGTGGGGGAAAATATTTGGAAATTGCATCTCTAACAGATGGCCCATATTAAGAATATATCAAGCACTTTCCAAACTCAACAGACTTGATTTTTGACTTAGTATGTGATCTATTCTGGAGAAAGTTCTGTGTGCACTAGAGAAAAATGTACATTCTGCTGCTTTAGGATGGACTGTTCTGTATATATCTGTTTCTAATTACAAAATAAGTGTGAGACACACATTTCATTGAAAATGGCAAACAGGACAAGGTGATTAGATTTTAGAGAAATCCAAATTAAAAGCCCATACGAGCTGTCAATACACACTTACCAAAATGGCAAAAAATAAAATAAAATAAAATAAAATAAAATAAAATAAAAAATCACGACAATTCTTTGCAGCAGATGTCAACTAGAGTGTGGATAAGCCAGGCTACACTTAATTCCAGGTAAGAGTGTAAAATGCAGCAGCCCTGGAAGACAGTTTGGCATTATCTCATAAAAACCTAAACTCATAACCATAGGATTTGGAAATTGCATGTCAAGACACTTACCTCACAGTAATGAAAACTTTTGTTTGCTCCAAAACCTATTAACATAAGTGTTGACAGCAGCTTGACTTATAATAGTACCAAACTGGAAAGAACCCAGCTGTCTTCCAGTACCCATTGGAATGGTTAAGCTGTGGTACATCCATACTGTGGACTATCACAGAGCAGCAAAAAGGAAAGACATATTGAGGCATCCAACAACCTTGAAGAATCTCCAGAGAACTATAGTGAGCCAAAAGCCAATCCCCAGATAGTACCTCTGTATGATCCCATTTATTTGACATTCATGAAGGGACAATTTGTAGGAGTGGGGTACAGGTTAGTAGTACCAAAAGGAGGTGGAGGTGGAGGCAGGAGGGAAAAGTATATGGCTCTGAATGGACAACATGGTCTCTGTGGTGATGGACTCATTTTGTATCCATGTCATTACCTAGTGGTCATATTGCACTCTGGTTGTGCTATTCGGAAAAAATGGATTAAAAAGTAGAGATGTATCTGTGTGGGTTTTTTTGAACAACTGTACATGATTCTATAATTGTCTCAAAACAGAAAAATATCATTAGAAAAAGTTGTTGATTCCAACAGAATTAAATACGTTGACCTTGAGGAATCAAGAGGGAAATAAGGCTAGATATCTGATCCAACAGAGAACCAAGGGTGGACCTTAGGCCCTGGGGAACATGACCAGGAATCCTTATTTGAAGGAGGTAATATGAAAGCTTAGAGTCAGGGAATAATTTGACAAGTGGTAGAAAGTCAATCTGGGATCAGGATCCAGGTCACTGGAGCTACAGTCGATTATAGATATTTACAATCCCTCTGCCCATCAGCAAATTTGCTTCTAGACTTATGGATAGGGGACAAATCCATAGGGAGTATTTAACTGTTTCTAATTAAAGCCATGGGGTCAAAATGATTAATTTATATGTGTGTATGACACAGGAGAGTCCTTGATAACTAAATGTATCTAGCTATCTATTTGTCATTAATGTAACTATCTGTATAATACGTTCATTTCTCTACCCATCCATTTACCTATCATCTATCTCAACAGGTGGTTGGGGCTGACTGTCTGAGGGCAAGCTAGAGGTTTGTTAACTTAGAGTTTCTACCAGTCTCCTTTAGGAAGAAACATCACATGGTTTTGAGAAAATTCTCTTACCACAAAATTACAGAAAAATAAGCCAGTAGGCAGGGAGTTTAGCTATTCACATTTCCCTTCTAAGTGAAACACTTGACAAGTTGATAAAAGATAGTCATTTATTTTTATTGAAGTATATTCTCACTGAAGAAGCCAGAGTAAAACAAAACAAAACAAAACAAAACAAAAACTAGGTCATTTATATCCCTCCAGAAAGCCAGAGTCTTCAGATTTATCATCTTTACTCATCCAACATGGCTGGAGTGTCAGGCAGCATTTCAGAAAATTCTGGCAGAGAGCCACCAGTTCTTCATTTTTCTGGCAAGAATTCATGCACTTCCCGTTAAGCTTGAAGCATTTCCCATCAAAAAATGCATTCCTGGCTATATAAGGGAAGGAGCCACCTGGATTAATTCTCTCCCCAGATAGATCAAGTTACCAGGTACAGTCATGTAACTAGTTAGTAAAGATTTCTTTACGAGCTGCCGTAGTGTCTCATCTTGCTAGTAGACGAGATGGCAGGAAACTATTTTCTCTCTGATTTTTCTGTCTTTTTGTCACAGGAACTTAAAAACCAGGAAGAACAGATTTGTCTTCCAGCATATGGCGTTAGGCCATGTGGGGCCTTAGGGAAGCATAAGCTAAGACATAATGATCACCTTGTTTCTGTAAACCCCTCCAGGGTGGGTAACTCACCAGCTCACTGTCAAAGTGCTACTTGGTGAGAGCAGAGCAGGTCTGAGGCTGGGCAGATGGCCCAAGATCGGAGTGAACAAGGATAAATCTAGAGCGGGGAAAGTTTGCCGTGGTGGGTGAAAAGAAACGGGTTGCTTAGAAAGGCTCGATCAAATTCCTTTTCCACATTTCATCAAATGTGTTCAAGAGGTAGAGATGTATATTGGGAGTGGATCTCCAAGACTCCTCCGTCTACTCTGCACAGAATACCAGCTCTGGCCTTAGAACTTTATCGTAGCAATCATAAGAGCAGCCCACTTTAAGTTAAGGACAGACACATCTTATCAGACACACAACATGTTAGGGTTTTACTTAATCCAGGGATATGTAAGGATAGTGTCGGATGTACACAAATTGAAATTGATGTCAACATATAAAGGTGGCTAATTCACATATATGTAAAATTAAAACTAGGTGGTTCGGTACCAGCATGTGCGCTAATTATTTCCAGCATCAGCATATAAGTTCATAAGGACAGATACTCCAATATTTCAAAGCTCAGTGAGCTATGGTTCCCATTGCAGGAGACAATACTCTGTCCGCCCTCCTAGTGTTATTAGGTAAGCCCGGGCTGCAGGTACAGGACCTCACTGTTGACAAGAGTCTTTGTATTACATCCAATTGATAGAGATGGTCGAGAAACAGAAAGCCTCCACAGAGGGTGAGAGCATCTGTGTGTACAAGGCTTTGAATGGATCATCACACACACCCATTTAGAGGTTCATATAACTCTGTGTGTGTGTGTGTGTGTGTGTGTGTGTGTGCATGTGGCACATTAATAGGCCAGCTCCATTTGCTTTTATTAGACATTTTTATCTTACATTATCACATATTGTGTTGACTAATTATATAATAAGTCTGACTGGTCCGAAAAGGAGTCCTTGGTCACTTTCCAATGTGTACATCGAGGACAGTGGGGTGAGTAGCTTGCCATAGGTCCTGGACCCCTGTATACCCGGCACAGAATCTACTCACACAGACTTATTGCAAAATAGACCAGTGATACTTGAATCTGGTGTGAAGATTCTGAGCCACTTATGGGGACACCAATAGCATTTGGCATCAATTTGGACTCATTGTCGGTTCTCAAAAATAACCTTTCTCCCTTTCTTCAGCTCTCTGGAACCTGGGATGAATCTAATCTTGGACTTTAATTTTGAGGAGGATCTGACTGGAGCCATTGGAGGCTTCAGCCAGCAGGAGAGTGTGACGAAGAGTCATGATAGGAACTCTCAGGTCCTGGCTTTATTCCCACTCATCTGCATGACTTTGAGAAGCTAACTAACCCAGCTGAGGCTTCCTATCTGTGTCTGGAAAAATATGTGTAAAACAGGCCTTCCAAGCTGAAAGCGTTGCTCTGAATCTCACTAAATTAGAAGGACACAGTTGGGCACCTCAATTTCTCAGTCAGTTAAGTGACTGACTCTAGATCTCAGCTCAGGTCTTGATTTCAAGGTCATGAGTTCAATCTCAAGTTGGGCTCCACACTGGAACCTACTTAAAAAGAAGAAAAAGCAAGAAGTGCCCTTAAAGGCCCACTGGAGAACTACTTGCATTTTACAGTGTGATGTGTTTGTCAAGTACTCAGCCTCAGGGTGAAGGAGTGGCAATTACAGGGTACCGTTTGATCTATGCCATGACTAACACAAAACGGTGTCTGACTTCTATCTCTTTTCTTTTTTTTCTTCTTCTTTTTTCTCTTTTCTTGTCCAGCATTCCTTTCTCTGACTCTTTTCCTTACCTGTCTCATCTCTATCACAACTATTTTTTTTAAAAAAGATTCATAGATGTCTACACTTGCTTTTACATCTTCCCCAATTTTTGTTTTTGTTAGTGAGCATGGAGCTGGGGACCAAAGGACATCTTTCCTGGCATAGCTTGCTTTCTTCAACCCTGTGATACCCAATCCTAGACAATAATGAAAAATGCAAGGGATTTCCAGAAGAGGCATCAGAGGAAAGTCACCTCCTATAGCAAATATTGCCTTGCAGGGCCACAGGGCTGAATGCACCCAGGAGCTCACTGCAGCAGACCCTTTCTCTGGGCCACCTCTATAAAATTCCCTGAAAAGATGTTCCTTTTACCTGGGGCCAGAAGGAAGAAAACAGCAAAAAGAAAGAGGAACGTCCTCATGACTCACAGGGTCCTGAGAGGTCAGCACAGTGTCCGTGATAAAAGAGCAGCAAACACCACATTTATACATTTCACTAGACCAAAGAACATCTTGATCAGTGAGGCATCTCCGCAATGAGGACATGTCCATGCTCTGCCAAGTAGAGCCCACATATATCAGTGGGTGTCAGTCTGTAGCTCATTGTTTTTCTGACTCTGGAAAGTTCCCAAGAATGACAGTGGGGAAGGAGGTAGGATAGAGTAGAGGGTGCATTGATGACCAGGGGTAGAAACATGCACCAGCAGGAATGAAAGATCTGGAATCTGGAAGTTTAGATTTCTAATCCTGACTATGCTCCTTAATAGCTTCTGTTCACTCATATGCAAATGAGAGTAACTATATAATATCACAATGGAGTCAATGGGGTCTGATTTCCAGCTCCAATATTTATGAGTTGTGGCAAGTTGCTCAGCTGAAGCATATGTTTTATTTTTCAAAAAGTGCTTCACAGGTGCGCCTGGGTTACTCAGTCAGTTGAGCATCTTGGCTCTTGGTTTTGGCTCAGGTCATCATCTCAGGATCCTAGGATAGAGCTCTGCATCAGGTTCCTCTCCTGGAGGGGAGTCTGATTGTGAGTCTCTCTCTCCCTTTTCCTTTGCCCCTCCCCTTGCTCTCAGATAAATAAATAAATCTTTAAAAAAGTGCTACACACTTTAAGTGCTACATATATTATCTTATTTAATCTGTAAACAGCTCCCTAGAGTTGTGAGCTTATGGGATATTTGACTATGACTATACACATATATATCAAATATCTGTATATTCTGAAAGTCATGGGATTGCACTAATTTGATTACCTCTTTTTCCTAATCTGGAGTAAATCAGCTAAGTAGTAGAAAGACCTGAATTATTCACTTTAATTCTTCTCTCTTGCGGAATACCTCTCTTTAATGTGATAACAAGCAGATGAACCTCCTTCATCATCACCCCCCTATTATGATTGCTACTAAATGCTGAAATACCTTTGAAGCATTTGTTAAAATAATCATAAACTCCCCCAAAGCAACAAATGCTTGCTGTGTTATTGAAAACACGGTTTTTGTGTGCAATCTGGGTAAGACCATCTGTTTAATTCCTCATACCATAGTGATATCAGTAAACGGTTAAATACATAAATCGCTCTGAAAAAAGGGACACATTTTTACAGAAAAATTGCAGATGGTCCAAGTAGACATCCCCCTGTAGGAGGTGGAGCATAATTCCAAAGAATAGCATGTAGGAGAGCTACAGCATCAGGAGAGGGTGGAGAAATCTGGTATCGTAGCTGAGTGAGCTGGGTGACCATCAGGAGTGACCAGACATGTCCTCATCACATACCCCTGATAAAAGGACAGGTTGAAAAAGACCCTTAGCTCTGTGCTATGCTTCTCCCAAACCCAGAACCCCACTCTGGTTGTGAGAACATATCAGATAAGCTAGAAATCTGTAGTTTGGCTAGAAGGAATATGATATACCTGTGGCAATTTCTCAGTTTTGACAAATACATCATGGTTATAATATTAATAATTATTAGCTTGAATGTTAACATTGGGGATACTAGGGGAAGGGAGCGTGAGAACTCTGAACTGTCTGTGCTGCTTTTTGGCAAATCTAAAATTGTTCCAAACTACACATTTGATATTTTAAAAAACTATTAGGGAATATGCCATGCATCCTCCAGTCACCATGAGGTTTTTGTTGGCTGTGTGTGCGTGTGTGCATGAGCGTGTGTCTATGTGCTGATTATATTTCATGAATAATCCAGTTAAGAATGATAGATTGAAAATACACATTTCCTCTATTCCCTTCCAATCCTCAATTAAAATGATTTCAATCCATAAGAAAAGACAACCTTCCAAAACTTTTCAATTACCCATGGTCTCATTGGGCTTATTTATTGTCTCATGTAATTTATGTCTGCTTCTTAAGGTAGGTCTGATTAGTCAGGAAGTGAAGGTTGCAAACATGAGAGAAGTTGAACCCTTTAACACAAAGAAATGTTGGTAAGGTGAAAGGAAGTCCACTTCATGGAATTTCAGAATTTCACATGGCTTCTCATCTAAACTCAGATCATGTCTCAGTCCCTTCAAGCTACTGTCACAAAAATACAGACTCGGTGGCTTGTAAACAACAAATACTCATTTCTCACAGTTCCAAAGGCTGGAGGTACAAGACCAGGCACCAGCATGGCCGGGTGCTGGTGAGGACCCTCTTCTGGGCTGCAGACGGCTGACTGTTGGCTGTGTTCTCCCTTGGAGGATGGGGCAGGGAACTCTCTGGAGCTCCTTTTATAAGGGTGTTAGCCTCATTCACGAGGACTCCACTCTATTAACCTAATCACATTCCAAAGCCTCACCTCCAAATACCATCACTATGGGGATTAGGTTTCAACATGAATGTTGGGGGGTCACAAACATTCAGACCATGGCATACGTGACCTTGTCTGGTTACAGTCCAAATGCTAACCAACTCTCTTAAGGCCATGTAGTGCTGTAATGGCCAGGAGCCACCTTGTTCACACCTCACTGTGGAGAGTGCAGACGCCTTTGAGTGGGTGAATTCTAGGGGCAGGAGGGTGATAAGTTCCAGGGTTGGGTGGCTGCTCAAGGAAGAGGCAGGATCATGAGAGGTGTCATCAGGGGGCACCTGGACAGGGCTCCATGGAGAGAAGGGCTTCCCAGAGATGGTAGCATGAGGCATCCACCCTAAGGGGGAAGGGAACTCTCAGGGGAGTGGTGCATAAGAGAGGGGCTCATATGTCTACATGATACCTCTCAGCAGCAAGGTGAGGAGTCCGGGGATCACAGCCCTCAGGAAGGCAGGGGCAATTTGCAGTGTTACAGCTATGGGATTTGTCATATCTATGTTGCCAGATGTTGGGGGAACTTTTGTGTCATGTGCAAAGCAGACAGGCTTAAATGGCTAAGAAGATACTTATTTGCATCATACTCGAAGCAATCATGTATGGAAGAATCTGAGTTTGGAGCAGGGGGCTTTGAGCTACAGCAGTGAGCACCATAGGGATCACTACACAGAGGCATCTTTGGCCCATTGATGTGGCCCCATGACAAGGACCAACACTTTAATTTGAGAGTTTCAGAGTCCTCTTATTTTTCTAAGGCCAGAAGTTCACTGCAGGTCAGGATCAGCTCCACAATGTGCAGGACCTAGTTCATCATAAAAATGGAAAGGCCCATGTTGAAAAAGCAGGAAAAAGGTGCCATTAAAGGCACCTAGTTCTTCAATCTGACATAGAAAATTTTCTTAGCTATTTAATATCACAATTCTTCAGGCACAAGGATACATGCAGGACACTTGCAGACTTACCCAGGTGCCTGCGGATCCCCACACTGCCACTGCACATCTGTGTGTGGTTCACCATGTCTGCTGGGTTGCCCCCTCCTGCCAGATGCTGAGGGACTGGCAGCCCATGCTGCAGAGAGAGTCAAGCCGGCTGTGTTTCCTCCAAGAGCCTGCCACTCTCACCCATGGTGACCGGGAAGCTCTTCAAGGATATCTCAACACCTGTGCTGGGATGCAGTCAGTATTGAGTTGGGTCTTGGGGAAAGGCCTGTTCCTGCCAAGTTGCCCACCTACACCATGGCACGCTTATCCCAGGGAGGGGTTAATGGTATGCTAGGCCCTGAGACACCCCAACCCCAGATCTAGGTACATCTGCACCGAGTCCAAGCGAACACTCTGGTAGCCACTTTATATTCATTTCAGTGAGTTTTTTTAAATATCCTATAAAGTCCATACTTTATTACATCCCCATTTAAAGATTTAGAAACAAGTTCAACAAACTAAACAACCGAGGTCACACACTTGCTAAACCAATCTGACTTTAGTCTACGTGGTTCAGTGCCCCCATCTTGCCTTCCCAAAATGAAGAGCAGAGCCTTGAATAAGCAGAGGCAATAGGATGGGACTCATTTGAGGGTATCGGGATATAAATGTTAATTTTGATTCCCAGGTTCTTGATGAATGAAAAGGATGTGGTAATTATGCCTTCGTGCTGCCAGGTGACATTGGTACAGGCTCAGGGATTCAGAGCTCCTTTGGTGAAATGACTGCCACCCCTTTCCCTTTGCTCCTGGGGACATTCACAGGTAGCACAAAGGAAAGCCAGAGATGGAACAGTGCCTGCTTCTGGGCACCTCTTACAGGGTAATCCCCGTGTTCCAAGCATGTCCCAATCATCATCACTCGAACTGGACACAAACCCTGAGGCTGGCAGAAGGAACTGTGTTGTCTCTCAGTAACCATAGTTGCTCCTTATTCTTTGGAGGAGAAAACTGAATTGTGAGAGAGAAGGGGAGTAGCAGGCTCCTACTTGCTGGGCCAGGAGGATCAGTGAGAGGCTCCTGCTTTTCCAGCTCCTGCCTCGTGTTCCTTGCACTGCCCCAGCCAGAACTCTCTGAAGATAAGGCTTTATGGGGACCATCACATCGGGCCTTGATCCTGGGAAATGGAGCATATAAATGTGCTTTCTTCATTGATTCACTTCACTGACCAAGAACGTTCCCCACTTCTTGCAAATATAAGTGAGTCTTCTGTCCTCCCAGAGGCCCCAAACCTCTGCTCTGAAGAGGCTTCCCTCAGAGATGACCCTGAGCAGAAAGATGTCTTGTCTGGTCTTTGTCTTTTTCTTCATTTTGGCTCAATTTCTATCAGGTAATCGCAAATGGATGGAATGGTGAAGAGGCAGGTGATCAAGGCTCTTCTGTGGATCATCGTAAGACTGACGGGAATGGTCGGCTCCCCATTGAGCTTCTCATGGGATTTTCTTGAATCTGTGGTGGCATTTTCTAAGCAAACTGCTATTCCCTCCCCCTCCCCTGTTTTGTAAACCTCCCCCCTGGTTCCTGGGAGTGCTGGCCTTCAGAAATAGAATAGAGAAGCAGCCTGTGCTCTGCTCTCCTTCGACAGCAGATGGGTGGAGCTGGGAATACTGTTTTACACAGAGTTATTTCCTGCACTAATTTTAATATCCAAAATGTGATGATTTAAATTTAGGGTGCCAAGCAGGACTTGAATATTCCCAGCCATTTCCAGGAGGTAAGTTGAATCCCTCACATATAATTTCTACTTTTAGGACCCCTAGCCGGTCAGCTTCCTCTGACTTCTGGAGACAAGGAGTGATGGCAATGACAGTGAGAATAGAGTTGCCTGAAATCCCAGATTTCTGCCTCTGCCTTCTCTTCCTCTTGTAGCCAGCATCATACCTGCTTTGCCATTTCATAGAGAAATCTCTTTGTTACTGGAATGGAATTTTGGCCATAGAGATTTGGACCTGGTGGCTGGTCTCAGGGTGCTAACTAAAGCAGGTTTAGAGGATCAAGCTTGTACCAGCCAATGAGCAATGTTTGGGGAACATGCTCATCCATCTCTTCCCGGCTCTGCTCCCAAACCCAGTAAAATGCATCCCAATCTCTGCTATTGGTCTAGGAAGGATCAAATAAAGGAGATCTCATTACCATTATGGAAGATCTGTCCACGATGAAGAGCCCCCAATCTCTCTCTGTGCTCTCATCTTCTACAGGAAGAACATTAACAACAACAAAAATAACTAAGAGGCTACATAGTGTTTGGTGAAATAGTCTCACCTAAATTACTCCATGTGACCACTAGAATAGTTTACAGTGTAGACAAGCATTTCTAGAATGTCTATATGGCAAATGAGAAAGCAGAGATCGAGCAGTTACTGAGGACACACCACCACTGCCAGGCCCAAACCAGAACTAAACCTAACTTCACCTCTACTTTCAAGGATCTTTTACAACCAAAAGGTCGCCCTTCCACCTTCATCTTGTAACATTTGCAGAACTATCAGGTGTGTATTTTTATGGTTCTGTCGTATACATGACACCTCATCCCCCTTACTTTTGACCCATGCAAGGGCCTTAAACACGTGGAGAACAGAGATGGGGCTATCCCTCCTTCAACGATACCTCTTCCCCAACTCCATCCTGAGAAGAGGAAAGCTCTTTGAAAATCTGGGGCTGGTTCTTAAAAACACTCTTTACAATTGTACAAACCACCCCCACCCTCATTCTTTTGTGGCTGTTAACCTTCTCCTCATTTTCAGGGAGTCCCTGGAAAGGTGTATAAGCTACTATTTCTTGAACTAGGTGATTTTGCTGTTTGTGAGCCGTGTTGGCTTGGCCGGGGCAAATGCAGGAGGATATGCACCGAGGATGAGAAGGTTGTTGGAAATTGCAAGATGAACTTTTTCTGTTGCCGACGGAGGATCAGGTGAACCAGACCAGCCCTCCCCTGGCCTTCAAAGTGGGACTTGATATTCAAGGGAGGACAAGAGAAGTCGTGTGCCTTACCCAGGTCACACTGTGAGTGAGTCTCAGAATCATTCTTGTGTCTTTTTCCCTTGGTTTTGTTTCTTTGCTTATTTTTTAAGATAATCCTTAAAAAAAATCTAGGTCCAAGTGGGCATCTAATAGCCCAATCAGATACTACTACTATGTATTTGTAGAGTCTCTTGTAATTTATAAATCTTTCCTCCATACTTTCCTCATATGGCTCAAGATCAACTTATGATTTCATTATCTCCATTTATATTTGAAAAAACTGAGACCCAGAGAAGCTTTCATTTCTTCAAGGTCATAGCCTGGAAGCTGGAAAAGGATGTGCACACCCCTGTCATGTTCTGTGTATCTCTCTTTGTATAATAATTTAAACTGAATAGATAAACAGAAATGACATCTGCATCTCTGTTAATGGAATTACAATTCTATAGCATACAATAAATTATTCACATCATTTCTTGGTATATCAATAAGCGATCAGTCATTGATTCTGTATTTTTAAGCAACTCATACCTACTCAGTTAAGGTCCATGACCCCAAATTTGCCCTTCTCTTCTTGCCAACAAATGAAAATGTCAGAGGTCGAGTTAAAATGCTCAGCATGGATTGTGCATGTATGATTGACTATCTATAGCTTTTCTTTATGAAATAAAATTTGTAGCTTCATATAACAAGAGTGAAAATTATTCATCTTACAGCAGCTACTCAAATTTGATCACTCAGTTTTCACATATGATTTTAATTTCACATAATGATTTCTCTTTACATTTGAGCTACCATTGTACTATTTTGCACAGATACATTCCCTGTCCTTTCTTTGCTTTGCTCTGTGTAACTGGCACAATTATCGGCAAATTATGTTCCTTTTTTTGCAAACTATGTTCTTCAAGCGTCCTGGCTTATGGTTGATTTCAGTTGATGCAAGTGTGTGGTGGCAAAAGGGTAGATGGGAAGAAGGGAGAGCCGCAGATTTCTCTCCCACACTCTCTGCTCCAGAGGTGGCTTATCTCCCATAGCAAAGCCCCTGCTTCTATGTCCTTGCTTCTCCCTCAGCCCTGATGCTGCAGGCACAGCTCCTGCCAGCCAGTCCTACCACCTGGGTTCACACTACAGACTCATGCTTTTCCCCCTGCCATCAGGCAGTGGGGACCTCCAGCTAGGACTAACATGGGGGCCGCCTCACTGCTCCCTTTTTGCATGTTCAGCTTTGCCAACACTTTATCACCTCCTCTGTATTTAAATCTTCTCCATCAAACTACCTGGTGTGGGATCTGTTTCCATGCTTGGAGTCTGACTCATAGGGCTTTTCTGTTGGTCTTACTGTCAGATCTATTTACATTTGCTCAATTGTTCTCCAAAAGGATCTGAGTCATCACCTTCGCCAACCCCGGAATGCTTCCCTCAGTTTCGCAGGAATTAACTCAGGGAAGTGGGAAATGGGGCAACATAAGAATCTACAGTGGAGTGATCATCTGTCGGTGGGTCCTCCTCCTCAGGTCCTCACAGCAAGAGCACTGTGGATGGTTTAGGGAGGACTATGAGACCAGATATTCCAAACACTGCATTCCTTGATTACCCAAATTGAAAACACTTTGGACTCTAACTGGTGTCTCTTTTATGGAAGGATTCATGCGTATGTCTCAGTCATACAGAGAGGTGGATCAGTGGCTGTGCCCTGATATTCCCTTACTAATAACATCCCATAGATATATAGCATCTATGTATAGCATCCCATAGATGCTCACCTACTCATCAATCACCCCTATTTCTCTTGCTCTCCCCAATTTTCTTCACTTGGCTTCTTTCTAGGACTTTTTTTTTATCCATCCTCCTTCTTCCTGAGACAAGCAATCCTCCTTATAAAATAATAAAAACTCAACCCATACTAATTTCTTACTAAAATCAGCACTTTCTGGTGTCAAGTGGCTGCCCGTGGCTTCCTCAGATAAATTTCTGTTAATTTCCATAGTAATTCATGGAGATCTCTGGATGTCAGTCTTCTGCATTTTCTGAAGAAGAAAGTCTTCTATATGGTGGATGGGTCAGAGGGAAATGGTCAGGAAGAGACAGTGGTTTTCCCCTGAAGTATCTCCACTCTAGTCTACATAATGCTCCTGCTTAGCATGACTTTACCTCCATTAAGTTTGAAATTGTGGCTCTGGTCTTACTATGCTAACCATGTATTGTCCCTTCTTGATTCAGGTTCCATTTCAAAACCCCCTCACAATAACGGAAAGGGAATGACAGTGTCTGTAGAACAAGATTGATCAGTTTGTGCTGAATTCCCAAATGGCAGAGGACAAAACATTAAGAATCATCTTCTCTCATATTCCCCAACTGAAGTACTGAACCCCAGGGATAGGAATAGCAAAGAAGTTGACCACAAAATGTGCTCTGATACACTTAGCCTTGTGTCTATGCCTTGAGAGTATAAAAGAAAGCTAGAGAAGGCAGAGGACAAATTTCCTTGGAAAATGTGTTAGTGGGCTGGGATTGGGACCTCACTGTGGCTCTCAAGGGGGACGGGTGAGGAAGACAGCACTTTTATACACAATCCACACAACCCACACTGTATTGAGGTGAGCTTCAAGAGGCTACTTGGAAAATTCAACATGCCGCCCTGTGCTTCTATACCTGAGCGTGCTGACAGGCGAAGAACTCCGGCTGGAGTTGTCCACGATGGCAGGATAGAAAGATCAGCCATGGGGTCACTGCACTTATGATATTAGGTAGGGCAAAAGGGGCATGGCTCCCATTGATCAAGTGAATGCCACACAAGATCACTGGGCTGGGTGGCCCGGGTGGTTCAGTGGTTTGGTGCAGCCTTTGGCCCAGGGCATGATCCTAAAGATCCGGGATCAAGTCCCACGTCGGGCTCCCTGCATGGAGCCTGCTACTCCCTCTGCCTGTTTCTCTGCCTCTCTCTCTCTCTGTCTCTCATGATTGAATACAAAAAATTTAAAAAAAAAAAAAAAAAGACCGCTGGGCTGAAACCATACTAAAGGGAATATTCCCAAATAATGTGACCTGCTAAATCAAAGGGACTCAGTAGTAAGTCATTTTTGGATACATTGGTGGAGTAGAGGGAAATTCATAAGATCCACTAGAAAGAACATCAACCATTCACGAAACTGTGCAATGCCACGAACCAACAGGAGCCTTGCAAGAACACATAAATGTGCTCCCCCAAAGAGATCTACCTTGGAAGACTGCTGGACTCATTTATTTCACTGTGTCACAAAGTACCACAAAAGTTAGCTGCTTAAAACAGCACGCCCTCTCTCAGAGTGCTGTGGGTCCAAAGTCCAAGCATGGTGTATCTGGACCCCTGCTCAGGGTGTCAGGAGACTGGCAGCATGGGGTCAGCTGGGACTTTGATCTAATCTGAGGCAAGAGATCCCCTTGCATCCCCCTGGGGCTGTCAGGAAAAATTGTGTCACTTGTGGTTGTTGGCCTGCAGTGGGTTGCTGTCTTCTTGCAGGATGTCGGCCAGGCATTGTGCTGAGCACACAGGAGCTGCCTGGAATTCCCTGACCTGTGGCTCTTTCCATAAAATGGCAGGTTTCTCCTTCAGGGCCACCCAGAGTGTGTCTTGTACTTTAAAACTCCTACTTCTGTCTGACAGCACAAAAGAAAGGGGAGAAAACCCAGCTATACAGAATAATGCTTTTGTTCACCATTGGAATCTAGTTGTTTAAAATTAATTGCAAATTCATTTACAACATAAACATACATAGGGCCATAATTAATTAAACAAGGGAAATATCAGTAGAGAACAGAAAATAGAAAGAAATGTTGATACTGAAAGTTATAATACCTGAAAAAGATTCACTGAATAGATTTGAGAGCATAGAAAATATGACAGGATCAAGAGTCACTGATATTTGACAAGGAAATTCAAATGGTACCTCGGAAATATCTGTTTAACACAAAAGGAGTCAGTAATGCAGGAAAGGTGGGTGGAGGAGAAATTTAGAAAATAAATAGCGGGGGGACCTGGTGGCTTAGCTGGTTAAGCTTCTGACTGTTGATTTTGGCTCAGGTCATGATCTCAGGATTGTGAATCTGAGCCCAACACAGAGCTTTATTGTAATTCTCTCTCTCCCACGTCCCTCCCCACCCTCCACTTTAGCTCTCCCTCTCTCTCCTGTCCAGTCATAGGTAAATAAATACATAATAATAAAAAAAACTATAATAGCAAATGGCAGATGTAAATCCTACCTCATCAATTATGGTATTAAATGCAAATGAATTAAATACTCCAGTTAGAGTCTAGCAGAAAGGTTTTTTTAAAAAAAATTTAAAGATCCAACTATATGCTGTGTGCCTGTGTGAAAGGGACACGCCGGATTCAATGAAATGAAGAGGTCAAAAGTAGAAGGATGGAAAAAGATGGAGCTAGAGACAAGAGAACTGCGTACCGTGGTAGACAGGTCAACCCCTTAAGAAGACATGACCATTATAAGCGTGTATAAAGCTAACAAGAGCCACGAAATACATGAAGTGGGAACTGACACATTGAAGAGAGAAATCAATAGTTCAACAAAAGTATATGTGTTTTATAGCCTAGCATGTGATCTGTGTTGATGAATGTGTCATATGTACTTGAAACAGGTGTGTATGTGTGTTTTGCAGTCATTTTGTGTTTTATTCCATAAATACCAACTCAGTCAACGTGGTGGTAGTGCTGTTTACATCAAACCTGTGTTTGTTAATTTTGGGTCTACCCTTTGCTGGAAAGAATGACATCACAATCTTCGGCTCTCCTTGTAGAACTGTGTTTCCCCTTTTTAATCCATCCAGTTATTGTGTAAAAGTGTACGGCAGCATCCCACTCTCCATTTGATGATATTCTTTTTTATCTGAAATGAATATTGGCACTCCAGCTTCCTTACTCTAGATATTTTCATAGTTTATGTTTTTCCATTCATGTGTTTTCAGCCTGTCTTTATCTTTTGATATTTAATGCTTTCCTTATAATTTGTGATCTGAGGTTACTCTGCCACTTTATTTCCTGGCTTTGACAATTCACAATTATGGACAATGTCCCCTTTGGAGTAGGCTGGGTGATGGGTGCCTAAGACCTCTCTGTACCATTTTTGGAACTTATTGTGAGTCTATAATTTTCTCAAAGGAAAAAAATGTTTGGAGTGAAGATTCCTTTATGGATAACATATAGTTTTGTCTTCCTATTTAATCCATATGATTATCTCTGCTGTTTAAGGAGAATATTCAGTCCCTTAACATTTTTACATAATTAATGATAGATTAGTAAGATGTTGGTCTATCAATTGACTATTTTTGATGGGTTTGTTCTCCTTGATTTTGTTCCTCTGTTCTCTCTCTCTTATCTTCTTCAGATTACTGGGATATTTGTGTCAACATTTGCATTATAATATATGTATTATAATTAATGGCTTCACTGCTATTATCAATACACATCCAACTTATGGTTGACGTTAATCCACTTTCTTTAAAATTTGGAAGGCTTGTAATCATATAGGCAGACCTATTTCTTCCTATTCTCATAGTCTTTTTGCTATATTTTTTGTATGTATCACATCCACATACAGTATAAACCCACAAGGCAATGTTACAGATTTTGCTTTAAGAAGTCACATAAACTTCAAATAAATTTAAAGACAATGTATTTTTTTAAGTACTTACACTGATATTTATCGTTTCTGATGTTTTTCATTTTCCTTGAAAACCAAATTTCCTTCTGGTATTTCCCTTCAGCCTAAAGAATTTCCTTTTATAGTTACTGTAGGGAATCTCTCCTAGAGAAAAATTCTTTCAATTTTCTTTGCCCTGAATACATGTTTATTTTATCCTCCCTTTTTAAGGGAATCTTTCCTGCAGATGGAGTTTGGGGCTGTGGCAGTGTTGTGCTTGTTTTCCTTCAGCTGCTGCAAGGTGTGTGCACAGTCACCTGACCTCTTTCAATTATGAGGAGAAGCCAATTGCTGTTTCCCTGAACTGGACATGTTTTTTTTTTCCTTTGGGTACTTTCACAATATTCTCCCTTTTCTGGACTTTAGAAGTTTGACTGTGATGTGCCTGAGCATAGTATTTATATTCTTTGTGATTCAAGGAGCTTCCTGGTTTTGTCAGCTTGTGCCTTTCACCAAATTTGAGAGTTTTCAGACATTATTTCCTTGAACTACTTTTTAATGCATTCGGTTTCTCTCCTCATTCTCAGACTCCAATGACCTGTCTGCTCTAGCTTTTGATATTATCCCTCAGACCCTCAAAGGTCTATTTTTCTCAATCTTTTTTCTTTCTGATCTATAGGTTGCATACTTTTTATTGATTCAGTGACTCTTGATCCTGTCATATTTTCAATGCTATCAAATTTATTCAATTAATCTTTTTCAGGTATTATATCTTTTAGTATCAACATTTCTTTATATTTTCTGTTCTCTAATGACATTTCCCATGTTTAATATTGATTGCAAGTGTATTTTCTTTAGTATTGGAGCATGTTAAAATGAATATATTAAAGTATTTGTCTGATTATTTCAACATCATTGAAGTCCTGGACACTGTGAATGTTGTGCTGAAGAGGATATGAATATGCTACATCCTCTGAAGAAGGCTGACATTTTTGTTTGAACAGGAAAGTAATTCTATTAAACTCAATTGACAAGTATTGCCTAGTCTGTAATGAGCAGCAGCTCAAATCTCAGAGGTATTTGTGTGTTTATCTTGTTTTGTTTTACCTTAATTAGATGCATGCACGGTTCTCCCCAGAAGTCATGGGAGAGTTCATACAAAGACCTAAGCTCCCTTCTCTGAGACTTCATTTCCAGCAGCCATGGTCTTCCTTGACTCTGGATTTATAAGTTCAGAAAGAGGAGAGATATTTTTGTTTGTTTTGAGTTAGCCTCTCCATGCCACATTGCAATCAGAAAGAATGTACTCTTTGCTGTTTAATTCTTCCAAGTTCTAACTTTTTTTCCAAAAAGTTAAATACGCCTGTATTTATTTCAACTTTCATATTCTTCAGGTAATTTTTCCCCCACAGTTTCACTTGTTATTAGTGGGAGGGTCTACTTGTCAGGAGCTCACTTTGCTTTATTTGAAATGGAACTCATCTTTTGAGTTTTAATCTTTCAAGTAACGCCCCTGCTTAAAAATCCTTCAATAGTTTCCCTTTGATTTTAGGATAAAATTCAAAATTTCTTAGTAAAATGTAAATAAACATATACTTAGTTCTCCAACCCATATTTGTTGAATGAAAGCTATTCCCATAAGATATGAGCTATGGTCACATTTTGTCATAATACCATTATCCTTAATAATAATATTTACAAATGTAAAAACTTTAAACATTTAGTAAGATTTCTGAATTAATTGTTTGACTATTCATGAATTACCCTAATTAGACAGCTATCAATTAAGTCAAAGAACCCAGATATTTTGAACGGCTACTGCTGCAAAGCACTTTATGAAGAATCAATGGAAAGAAAAGGATGGAAGGAAAATTGGTTTTTCTGTTGAGTTGATAGTCAAATTGGATGGATAAAAATTCTTCACATACTATAATTTTTGAAAAGCAATTATAACAGGTACCCATTAGTAACTGCCAAGATAATCTTGTAAGAGACCAAGTTGCAAGTAACATCTTAAAGAAGAAAAGGAGTGGGAGTTATCGATCTTCTGGAAGTGCAGGTACCGGAGATGGGGCTTCAGGGAATAGATGTCTAGGCAGAGACACAGAATGTAGGAATCCAGGCAGGGGGACTAGCTGTCTGCCTTACTCTCTGGTAGACATCATTGAGGTAACTCCTGATCCAGCAGCCCACAAGTTACTCAGTGGAGCATGAAAAATAGTTTCCTTTTAATGGACATTTCAAACTGAAGTTGTCTTCCAGCCCTTTCAGAGCTGTAGAACTTGTTTTAATCAACTTCCCTTGATAAAAGAGCTGGATTCTAGCAACTATACCTCCTTTATCCTCTCTCTACTGATGTCTGGAGCCATGAGAATTTTTTTCTTAGTTTCTGCTGCTCTCATTCTCCTTGCTCACATTTTGTCAGGTAAGAGGGAAATCCTAATAGATGTAAGGGTGGCAATCTGTCTTTTGAGAAGAAAGTTCAGGTTTTAGAAAAGTGCATGACTCATCCCTGTATTCTAAAAATGTCCCAGCACAAAGCAGTTACTAGAAATCTTTTCTTGAGCTTAAACACAAAACTGCTGAGCTGGACTATCTCCACCCAGAAGGGTGTCTGGTTAATTTCCCCCAAAGCTCCACCAAGGGATTCAGACTTCTCTTTACAGTTAGTTCTCTTTCCATCTTCTGTAATTGTCCACACAGCTTCAGCGTGTGCCAAAGCAATAGCTCTAAAATGAGAGAAAATTTCGGAGGCAACTTTCAAGCACACTTTTTAAATTAGACAAGTATAGCTTTTACAGCTTAATTGAAACAAAACTTATGTTAAGAGATTCTTAGTATCGTCTTTATGTTTTTTTTCCTATTTTTATGTTTTATTAGTTGGTCCAAATCTCCTAATCTTAGATTACTTAGAATTTCTTTCTAGTTCTCACATACTAATAGAAAATTATATCATTTAAAAAATTAACATCTTGATTGGTTTGCTTTTATATCTTTGAGAGCTTTGAAATGGTCTCTTTTTGCTCAGTACTGCCGAGACTCTATCCCTAAGACATTTTTAAAAGATTTATTTATTTATTTTAGAGAGAGAGACAGAGCTGAAGAGGGGCAGAGGGAGAGAGACAATCTCAAGCAGACACCCCAGTGAACGCAGAGCCTGATGTGGTGCTTAATCCCATGACCTGACATCATGGCCTGGGCCAAAATTAAGAGTCTGATGCCCAACTGAGACACTCAGGTGCCATTGCCCCCCACCAAGAAACTTTTATATCCATCCCTTCTCAACTATACTTCTGTTATTAAGTCATTACTAGTGGGGGTTCCTCATGTATTATGAAGCACTTTACTACTTCATGATTTCCGGATTTCTGCACTTGCTTATTACACAATCAGGCCTCAATAGGGCTACCAAACCAATACATATAACACTTAATAAGCAATTGTTTGGGCACTATAGAAAAAGTACGTAAAATGGAGGTAAAAAATATAATCAGAGTATGATCTTCATGCTTAATTTACTTGAAGTTTACTATTTTATTATTTCTGTGTTGGTAAAAAATAGGTTCCCCAGAATAGTAAATAGGTATTTGATAAATTTCAAATATAGAAAAAAGTGAATGGGTGAGATGGGAAGATTCATAAAAACTATAACACAAAACAGTTCTCATAAGTGCCATAAATGATGCAAAATATAAAGAAAAGCCATGGAAGCAGAACTGTGGTTCTAACTGTGGGATCAGAAGGGCCTTCTTGGGAAGTGTTCTTCACCTTGCACTTTTGAAAACAGGTGTAAAATCATGCCCTTACATTTCAAAGTCTCATTGATCAGGTCAGTTACTTGGTTTCTGCTCCAGCCGTTTCCTGGAGGTCAGACAATGGATCCAGGTAGAGAAACACATTTTAAGCCATCTTCTCCATTCCCATTCAAAAGTCTCTGACTCATTAAGGGCTTCTTGTTCCCAAACTCAGCTCAGGTACATTTGAATCCTAACAACAAACGTAGTGTGGGCTCAATGTAGGAGCGCCACAATCACCACAACCACGCAGAATCTCAGAGCTGGAAGTGAGTTCAATGATCAGTAGAAGAGGTAATGAACACAGATTTTTTTACACCAAAACACCTGAAGTTGGATCTCAGGTTAATCCTTCTATATTGTGTGAACCTTTGTGCTTCAGTCTCCTTTCTAGAAGGGGTAATAATAATAATAATAATAGGATTGTTTGAAAGATTAAGATACTTGTTATGTTAATAAGAGGCAAACTTATTTTAACAAAGACATTTAAAAAGAGAGTAAATGAAAAAATAGTTTATATTTCTTTTAGGGAAAAATCCAAAAAACAGGTAAGTTGACCATTATGGTTAGAAAGAAGACTCTTCTCCACCAAGTTACTTTGAGCCTAGGGAGGAAGGTCAACTTTGTATCCTAAACATGTGTCTTTCATCTGGTTCTAAAGATGCTCTGACAGGAAGGGCTGAAAAGCAAGTAAACTGCGTGATCAAGAAGATTGCACAGAAGCATCTACATCATTTGATTCCTGTTTCGTTGTCCAAACTTACCCATGCAACCATACAGAGCCACGGGGCCTGGGACTGATGTCCTTTGCTGAGTCTCCTCGTGTTATCCAGAGATTCCATTACTCATTGTTTGAAGTGAGAAGTAACTGTTTGGGGAAGGTTTACCAATCCCTCTGTTTCTATAATCTGCTGAAACAAAGCCAGGCACATCCTCTGTGCCCTGAGAAAGTACACTATTATTATTCTCTGCTTATCATTGTTTTTTAATCATCATTCTCATTCTTATTATCTGCCTCAATTAAGTATTTAAACACCTTATGAGTATTCCATGTCAGTTGATTGGCTAGATGCCTGATGAATTTCCGTAGTCTATTACAATATCCCAGGTTCAAATTTGGACTATTTTAAAAATTTCCCCTTACTTTGAGCAGAAATCTAAGGCTGTGCAATTCCTTTCTGTTGGTCTGAGTCCTAACTGGGGCATGAAGAGGTTCAGTGTTTCTTCAGCATGGCATTATCTCAGGTATACGACAGCAATATGTGTTCTTTCTCCTCCTCAAAGCTGTATTTTCCAAGAACAGGTTCCCTTTGGGAGTGACTACCAGTTCTTTGTATTATTTCTCCTGAGAACATCTATCACCAAAAACTTTTTCAATCACTTCTCTCAAAATACCTTTACTCTCTTCAGCTTAACCTTTGTTCAGAAGAAAAACTCGTTGTCCACATCACTCTGAATTCCAGAATTAAACCCATTATTCATTGATATTTCTTACAGAATGGATCAGCCTCAGGTTTCTTTTATCTTTGCACCTAAAGCCTTGAAACTCTACAGCCACGTGGCTGTCATCTATCGTTGCATGTGGTCTCTCGTTGACCTGCCTACAGTATAAACAGCACCATCTTTCCCTTTTGTTATATGTCTGAGACTATTAATTTGGAGACATGAAAACAATCACACATTGGGAAGGAATGTTATTGAAGTTAGAAAGTAGACTGCCTCTATCCCAGGAAGACATGCTCTGCTTCTAGATATCCTAGAAATGACTATGGCAGAGGGAATTGAATACCCAGTAGGGACACTGTGTAAGTTGTGCAGGGAATCTGAGCTCCCATACAGCTGCTCGGGTGACATGTGCTTTTTCTGATTGCTAGGCGTGTACTCTGTGTCTGCAGGAGACTCGGTAATAGGGAATTGTGATTTTGGCCTGGGTGATGTTATGTTGCTTTCTGGTCACCAATTACTGGATAACTGAGGCCTTGCTTTCTTCCCTCAGCTCATGGAGCTATACACAGAAGGATGCAGTGTCAGAAGATGGATGGTCGCTGTGAAGTTGAGTGCCTTTCCTTTGAAGATAAGATTGGGGGCTGTAGAGCTGAATTGACACCACTTTGCTGCAAAAAAAGGAAAAATAATTAAAAGCCAAGCAGGAGCTACAGAAAGTGAGAAGCAAAGATCCTTTGGCTGTGAGCTCCATGCAACAAACATCTCTGGATTTTTCTCTCTTGACCTCCAACATGGGCATTCTATGAATGAAGCTGTCAATCCAGCTTCTGACACTGCAGAGAAATACCCTCTGTAGGCCTTGAGGGGCCTGGGGGAAGGCACTGTGTTATGTTGGCCTTTGGAATCCCCACTTGCTGGTAGAGGCCTCATTAATTATTTTATGGATTGATAGAGTGAGCAGATTAACAGATGAAACAGGTAGAATGGAAAGGTGGAACCATGGTTGAAAAGTTCTAAAACCCTGGCTTCAGACAGAGGTGTAACCCTGGGTCTTTGTCGTTCAGACTCTGGTGTCTGTAATATGAGACGACTCAACCACATAGTAACTGGCCCATGTGATCGACACAAATTGTGGCCGCCTTAGCAGTACTGCTGGCTCATGCTTCTCCAGCTCCTTCACAGATAGCTGTTAGCATGGCTTCCCCTCCCTCTTCAATCTGGGACATCAAGTGTCATAATGAAAAGGGCCTGTGTCAAAGGTTAAGCTGGCCAAAGATTGGGTAGCATCTTCATGCTGGCCACTTGTAGTGAGAATGTAGCAGTCATGGCCTCTTCAAGAGCAGGGTTCCTAGAGATAGTCTAATTCAACACCTTCATTACAGCGGAGGAGATAGAGACCCAAGCAGATGCCACTGTTGCCGGGTTAGGCACAGCAACACTTCTGGCTTTTGGTCTTATGTTCTTAGCATGTCCACAAAATGGGGCCCTGGCTGAGAGCAGAAGCCTGAGCACGGAATACTTTTTCGCAGCTCCAGTGAGCAGCTGGGTGGAATAAGAAGTGGAAACAGCTGCAGAAGAATTGGACACTTCCCCAGATCCCTCCTGTGACCCTGTGATTCTTGCTTTTCTGGGCTGATAGTAATGGCAAACAGGCTGTAAAGTAAGAAATAAAAACATGTTTTTAAAAAATGTTCTGGCGCAGCTACATATCTTCATGGCTAATGGGCTGATTTTTTTATTCTGAAAACCACGCAAGAGCCGAGTGGGTAGAGAAACTCTCTTTTTGCATGTAGCACAGGTCCTGGGGTCTTCCCAGAAGTTGTTTACCCAGGCCTCAGATAAAACTAACTGCCTTTGAGAATCTAAATGTATTTAGGTCTCATCCCCTGCTCTTTCTTTTTTTTTTTTTTTTCTCTCTCCCCTTTCCTTGCAAAATTAACAGTGGTGTGTATAATGTCTTCCTCTGCTTCTCGACTTACAGAAACATTCTCTACTGGGATTTCATGCTGCTGGGATTTCTCTTAATGAGGAGACCATGACCTCTTAGACATGTGTCGGTCACCATGCTCTTTGTAAAGACTCCAGGGGCACCCTCAGCAATCGATGGTTGGTATTTTTTGTTACCTTAGTACTTTCGTGAGCATTTCGCCATGTGGTCTGTCTCCTCCTTCATTCCTGTCTCCTCTGCCCTCGAGGATAGAAGTCTTCCAGCTACTTTCTTTCTCTTCTTCCCTGTTCTCCTATGTTCTCCCTTTCCTGGGATTGTGCACACCCTGGATGCATCAATCTTCATATTACACATGTCTCTAAGCAATTCCATGAGCTCCCGTGGTTTCAGCCTCTCCTGTTGATGTGGCGTGACCTACTCACCAGCCTTTCCAGGCTCCAGGCCTCCGTTCTCTACTCCACTCCACGGCAGTGCATGGATGCCCTGCATACTGCATCTGCTAGACCTGGAGACCAGTTGCTCCCCATTAGCCCGTTTAATGGAAGACATGGCAGTAGGCAGGAAATTAAGATGAAGGGTGAAGACTCTCCCTTCCATTTCCAGCTCTGGCAGCAGCACCCCAACAGCAACAGATGGTTGGCTCCAGGCTCCAACTCCTTTGGCTTTCTCAGAAGCCTTGCAAGATCCCTTGAAGGAACTAGCAGCACCCAGGGGGTGCACCCATTAAGAGGGCAGCGGGGCCACAACCTGTTTTGCTGCGTACCCTGGTTCTCTATGGCCCCTGTTTAGCCGTATCTTCTCCTCAAAAGTCTGAACATTGGCTGCAGGATGTCCACACCCCACTTGTCTGGGCCCCAGTCTTGGAGCACTCCTTCCTTAAAGTCTTAAGCATCATTCATGCGCTGCTCCTGACTTAGAGGTCTGAGCACCAGCTGTGCTGTGTCCCATACTCATACATCCAGCCCCAGCTGTAGGTAGCTAACACCAGGATTTCGGACCCTGCCGCTGAGAGCGCCTTTCCCATCTGCTCCTCCGGGCCCGTAGTTATTACTCTCTGTGGACTTTTGACCATCTGCTACCTGTGTAGCAATCCTTTGCATTACATTTCGTGTTCTGAATACCCAGCATGATTTCTGTTGACCTAAATGAGCTTTGTCTGATAAAAATCCTACACTGTATTTCCGACTTTAACTTCATGCTAGAGTTTTACAGGGCATTGGTCTTCCGTAACTGGATCTCTGATGGGCACCCCTAAATAACTAGTTTTTATTGCAGTTTATCCCTTCCTTTCCAAACCTGATCTTCAGTTAGTATTCTAGATCTTAGTAAATATTGTTACCACTTATTGAGGCACTCAAGTTAAAAATGACTTGTTCGGCTTACTCTCCTTACAAATCACACAATTCCCTGACAGCATAAATGTACATAGATTATTCCCCAGTATGTGCAAATTGTGCCATAACTTTTCCTCCCTTCTCTCTAACATTGTTCTCATTTACCTAGATTAGGGATTGGATATCATTCTACATTTCATGCTGCATACAATGCCTATACACACACACACACACACACACCGTGTTTGTTGTTCAATCATAAAAACTAAGTATAAGTGTCACACTCAGATTTACAAGAATTCTTAGAATGTTAAAATGTTAGAGCTAGAAGTGGCCTTGGAGGCAATATAAATCAGTGTTTCCAGATCCAAATTGATTCTAGTCACCTAGGGATGCATGGGTGGCTCAATGGTTGAGCATCTGCCTTTGACTCAGATCATGATCCTGGGGTCCGGGGATCGAGCTCCCCATAGGAAGCCTGCTTCCCCCTCTGCCTGTGTCTCTGCCTCTGTCTCGTTGTCTATCATAAATAAATAAATAAAATCCTTTTTTAGAAAGTTGATTATAGGGATCCCTGGGTGGTGCAGTGGTTTAGCGCCTGCCTTTGGCCCAGGGCGCGATTCTGGAGATCCGGGATCGAATCCCAAGTCGTGCTCCCGGTGCATGGAGCCTGCTTCTCCCTCTGCCTGTGTCTCTGCCTCTCTCTCCCTCTCTGTGTGTGACTATCATAAATAAATAAAAATTTAAAAAAACTATAAAAATAAAAAGTTGATTCTATTACCTAGAATATTTTTGAAAATCAGAGGTCTGTCCCCGAGTCTCACACTTTCATATTCAGAATTCTTAAATTAAAAATCTGAATTTTTAAAACCACATGTCCAATCAAATTTCCTGTATAGTGATGTTTGTCAACTATAGATCACCGACCAGAGGAGCATCTGAGATTTGAAAGTGCCCTGGTTCTGTGTCCCACACTTCCAGTTAGAAGCCAGAGTGGAGCTTCAGAACCCAAATCTAGAAGTTCTACTGTTGAGCCCAGTGGTATTTCACTGTCCTGCACTTTTTGAATAGGAGATATTGAGAGGAACTGAACAAATGGCTCACCTCCTTGCTCGGTGAACAGAAGTTCAGACTTTATAGATAGATTTTTATTTATTTATTTATTTATTTATTTATTTATTTATTTATTTATTTTTAAGTTCAGAGAGAGCTGGCATGCACAAGTGGGAAGGCAGGGGCAGAGGAAGAAGCAGATTCCCTGCTGAACAAAGCGGAGCTGGATCCCTGGACTCCAGGATGATGACCTGAGCCAAATGCAGATGCTTAAACTGTTGAGCCACCCCGGTGCCCTAGAAGCTCAGACTTTGATTGGAAGATACATGTCCAGCAAACTAACATAGAACATGGCAGTTTCCACAGCCTGATGGGAAGCCTGTGGGAGCTCACAACAGAATGACTGAGTTTGACTGTAGTTAGCAGAGTCTGAAACAAGTTCTCAGACAAAATACCCTGCCCTCGTTCAGACCAACTTCTTGTCAACCTAGTCAAAATCACTTTAACTGACCTGAAAGATTGCTGTTCCACTCTATTGCCAAAGTGTCCGTAGCTTATGTTCCCATTTGACAATTACTTCCATTCAAAACTGCCCACTTCCATGAGCATCGAAAATAACAAGGACTCTCTGTCCTCCTTTGAAGGCCGTTCTGCTCTCATAGGACACCCCTGTCCCCAGATACCTGTAGGAAGGTATTGAAATGTCCTCATTATGCAAACAGAGACATTCTACTAGTCTGGTGAGCTGCGGACTGAAATGAAGACATTTTCCACCAGTCTGTATGGACACCTTCACCCATGAGAACCATGATCATCTTCCTTTGCCAATCTATTCTTTTTTGAACCAAGTCTCCTCAGGTCACAAAACAAATCTCTAAAAGACTTATTCAGTTTGAGAAGCTGAGCACTTGAGACAATCCTACACATAGGCCAAAGTCTCCACTATTTACACTACCTACATCCCACTAGACCTGTGGGATAGTCAGTGTTGGAGAGAACCATAGTTCCCTGGTACCTGAATGCTCCCTTCTGATTGTGTGCATCACACCCTAGGTCTGGTAAGATCGATTTGGATGAACTGCAGTCAGGGCCTTTCCAGGTGTTTAGAACCATCTGTGCTTTATCACTGAAACAGAACAGGATATGGGTAACAGAAAATGGGGCATTTTCCTAATAGTGTTATTTGTCTCCAAACCTCCTCTGCTTATATTCTCCAAGAGTTAGTGACTTTCAGATAATAGCATGACAGAGCCATGATACCGCTCTTGGGCCCAGGCAGAGGGAAATGATAAGGATCTACTTATAAGGAAAACTGAGTCTAAGAAAATTGCTCCATACCACTGATCTTTGGGGCTTAACTATTTTTTTATGGCTTTATTCCACCGTTGGCTCCCCCTGTTACCTTTCAACTCTGGTCTTCTCAAATGGATTCCTCCTGAGATTCCAGCTGACTCCCCAACCGAATGTGCCCTCTACATTAAGGGTAGAAACAGGAACTAGAGGTCTTAACCATCCTGTCCAGCCATGCCTTACCATAGCCTGCATCAGACTCCCTGCTTTTGACCAAGGAAATAACTGGAAGTATAAAAGAGAACAGCCAGTATCTAAACGTCCTGGCCAAGGATATTCAAGGAGGAATAAGCAATATTATTACACTTGATTAGGATATTTATTCATTTGTTTTGATGAACAGAAACCTAGGGTTTGCTGAAATGTAAGAAGTAAACACAGAGGTAACAACAGCGCTTAATTACCAAAGGTAGTAACTCAAAATGGGGGAAGAGTAATGATGAAGGTGGTCCTGGAGTTTTTTATTAACACACATTGCAGACATATGGACAAATGGGGCACACTCTCTATTCTCAAGGAACCTACTAGATCTTCAATGAAACAATTTTGTATACATTACTTCTATATTTTCTCCATATATAATTTTACTCGGCAAAGTTATTTGATTTTAAAGAACCAAGGCCAATTGTGAAAACTGCAGCAAAATATTTTCATCAAATGAGACAATGAAGTATGTAAGAAACATAGTGAGTCCCCAGGGGTTTCTCCAGTGAGATACCACTACACGACTATAAAAATGACTCATTGTAGGTTTTAGGCCTCCATACTTGTAAAAAAAAAAAAGATATATTTTCTATTGTTTTTACATACTATGTGTATGGTAATTCATTACAGTGACAATAGGAAACTAGTGGAAAACTCAAGAGAACACTCTCGTGGGGATCCCAGGATGAGAGCCAAGAGACATCTCCACGTGCCAGTGAGCAACATGCACAGCTGGCAACAATATTGGTTGTGACACCTCAGGAATCTCTGAGACAGAGTTCTACAAGATGAAGAGATTGATAGACATACCTGATCAGACTGAACTTTTTAAGAGGGTCAAACAATAGGCAGAGAGATTGGGATTGAAACACAGAAAAAGGGGAAACAAAATCAGATATATTAAAAATGAGAAAAGAATGAGCCCTGGGGAGAATGACACGTTGAGCAGGACAGGAACTCTGTAGCGCTCTCTAGACAGCAGCACTTCCAAAGCAAGCACTGACCTCAGCTGTGCCTGAACACCCAGGGGAAAAGGACTGGGGGCAGGGGTGAGGGGTGGGGAGATGTGCTTGTCTACTCTGACAGTTGGGGTTGACAGTTGGTCCCTATTCATGGAGCTCAGGTTCCCTCCCCAAGTAGCTCTACCTTCTCTTTTTATCTCCTCCATCTCTACTGCATCCTCATTTCAGGGAGTTAACTGGGCTATGCCTGGTTTTCCCTCTGAACCCCTCCCAGAAACCCTCTCTACATAGCAAGCTGCGGCCATTTCCGGGCATCCTTGGTCCACCAGAACCTCCACAAAATGTTTAAAGAACCCTTGGGAGCCCAGGGATCACTCGCCTCCGTGAAGATGATGGAGAAAGTTATCCTGAACTGAAGCATCCTCAGAATTATCTGCTTCAGCTCAGACCCTGAGAATCGATCCTGTCAAAATTGATTCCAACCAGGCTTCCCGTGATCTAACTGAATCTCTAATAAAACTTTATGAGAGCTCCTGTTGGTCCAGATAACTCCTGTGATGAGCCTGAAGACATAGGGATTTTGTTCTTGGATGGCCAGAGTCGTCAAATGTTTTTGAGTCTACTTGGGAACCAAGGAGCAGCTCTTGTCTTCCTGGAGAGGTTTCAGTTGACACCTGCCCAAATATCCTTAGAATTTTGTACTTCAGCTCAGTGTCAGGGAACCTGATTGGGCAATCTCAGCCAGCTTGAGTCCCTGGAAATGTTTAAAGTCCTCTCCTTGTTCCAAAAAAGGGGAGCTTGTCTTTGAAGGCACTGGGTGGTGACTGCCCACCTACTCCAGCAACTTCAGCACTTCCTAGGTTCACTCAAAAGCAGTATGAAACTCCTCTGCTGGCCTTTGTCACCCCTGCTGGTCTGGTTGACAGAGGCTCACACTCCAACAGCCCAGAGCCTCTATATGCAAATATGGTTACCTGGACCTCCAGTCGCTGTATGGAAGAGGTGGAAGAAAGGCAATGGGATGCTAAGGCTAAGAAAATGCTGGGGTTTAGTGGGAGTCATAGCATGGTTCATGGACACTGGCTATGGGTCTGGCCCCTGCCTTCTTTGCACGCACCCAGGGCTGGCCAAATACTTGAAATCTGATGGGTATCATGTGGCTGGCCAGCCCCAGAGAGCCCTCCTTCCACCTCCATTCTTTAAAGCCCCCCCACTGGGATATGCACACAAGTTCCCAACATCCCCAATGACCTGGACCTAGTTGGTTTCACTTTCTATGCCACAGGCTGCCTGTTTTTGCCTTATGAAATAATTTTCTTGGTGAGAACATAGGGCTCAGAGCCTGAGATACCCCAGGAAGAAGGTCCTGATACCTTGTCATTTGACAAGGAATTTGAGAAATATGTACTGGAATCTCCCAACTTCTTAGGTTTGTTGTAGTAGAACTGGCAGTATTAATTGTTTTAATAGTGTTAAAGTCATTGTGATCATCCTCCTATCATTACATTGCTCTTCATTATTACTTTTACTGTTACGTCTCTTATTATGGATTGTTCATGGGTTGTTGTTATAAAACACTGACTACATTTTCTATTCAAGAGGAGTGTCCGATATGTGGAGACCATTTCTAATTGTTCCCCAGAAGATTTCACACAACGAGGCTACAGTTCTCCCACTCCACTGCTTGGTTTCCTTTCATGCGGAAACCCTCTCAGCATGTTCCACATTTCTCTCCTGAGGCATATACCCTCCATGAGGGCAGGGAAGCCAAGTGGATAATGTCCCCAGGTTGGCAGATCCTAGAAAAATGTACACGTTCCGTCCACAGAGCAGCACCATACCCTGTAGACCTGGGAGACTCACACAACCCTCCTTGTCTCACTAGAGCCAGCATAAAATTGCTAATGCCATTTGGGTGCCCTGGAAGTGCTCTTGCAATCCAAAAATACTGGAAAACAAATTAGCAGGGGCCTGAGCACCCTCAAAATTTTGTAACTTAGCTCAGAGCTCAGGGCCCAGCAACGCCAAAACTGGAGTCAAAGAAGGGAATCCTAAGCCCGTCACATCCTCTGCAAGTATTCATGTCCCCTCGGGGCCCCGGGAAATGCCCACGCTGCAGCCCAAGGCATGGAGAGGCAGACTTACCAGCCTGAGCAACTGCACAATGTCCAGTCCTCCTGGAAAACTAGGGAATGCTTCTGCTGGCCAGTGGCGCTCCCTGCTGGTCTGAGAGCTCCGTGCAAGACTCCCTCTTGTGACTTCTGGGGATCCTGAAGGCAGGTGTATGGACTTCATCAGGTGTGGGTGGAACACAGAGCAGAAGGTCATGCAGGAGGTGCCAGCCGCAATCATGCAGGGAGCTGAAGGGTTGCTAATGGATGTCCCCATGAGGTCCATGTTAAACACTACGTGTGTGTGTGTGTGTGTGCACGGGCTTGTGTGAATGCAGATGTAATTCCAGGAGGAAAATGTTAGATAACAAAATTTCCACAAGTTGACTGACATTTGTTGATTTTTCTGTGGAGTTTTCCTTCATGGCTCACGTGCAGTGCACCGATTTCCATTTTACCAAAGTCTGCTCAATTAAGGTCAAAACAACAATAATAAAACTGATATCATTGGATAACTTCAATCCAGACTTGAAATCCATATGTCAATTTAAATTCTTCGAGTTACAAAATGAAATGTCATAAAGGCCATCTTGGTTACGATTCTTTTTTGTTTCTGCGGATGCATAATCAATTACCAAAAACCTGGTGGCTTAATAATAGACACATTTATTTTCTCACATTCTAGGGGCCAGACTGAACATCAAGAGACCAGCAGGGCCACCTCCCTTTGAGCCAAGTCAGTGATCGAGGGCTGGAAAAATGCTCATGTATTTCTTGGCCTCTGTTTAGCAAAGAAGAGAAATAGACTGTGGTTCCCCCTTTTCTAAGATTTATGCATTCTCAGAAACCTCTCTTCCATTACAGTTTCTACAGTGCACCACGATACCTCCTTGTCCAAGGGAACTGATCATGGTCACAAGTAAGAAATAACTGTCTCATCCATTCAAAAATATTTCAGCAGACACTGCCCATTATGTAAGCTGAACAAGACATACTGACACATTCAGACCACAAGCTCAGCCCAGTGCATTCCTTCCTGCACATTCAAACACAAAAGCCATGATGTTTACAAACAGCACAAGCCTACAACAAACACCAACTGAAACAAGAGGACATAAAGCATATGGCTGTGGCATTTCCAGAGGGAACAGTGAAAATTAGGCAAATACACAGTGGATTAGGATATATACTCATGTAGGAAGGAGAGATTCACAAGAAATGTCTTCCCAAGAAGTATGAAACCAGCCACTGGATTTCTATTGTTGTAGATTCCAACCCACAACTAGGGAGAAAATCACATTCATCAAAACTTTCATAATCTTTGTAGATAGGAATCGTATTAGCAAGAGATGGAAGTGTAGAAACAGAGCTAGGGATGCCATATTCTTAAATTGTGATTCTGAATTCGCTTTCTGACACTGAATTGTAAATCCAAATTTTGTAACTGTGGGAGAGAGGACTGTTTTTGATTCTTTGTTTTGAGGTGAGTTTTTCCTTCTAGTTATTTTGCTCACTCCGGAGTGGCCAAAAACAAGTAGTACTGGAAAAAGAGGAAAAAGAAAAAAAAAAAAAGAAGGAGAAAGAATAAAAAAGGAGGGTGGGGAAACAACAGAAAGAAACAGAAGAAAAAAAGAAGGGGGAGTATCTTTGATTCTATACACTGTAAATCCCTCCACTTCCCCTGGAACTTTCCACTGCTGCTTGGTCAATAACCGGCTTTCCCCTGAACGTCTAGCTGGTCTTCTGGGGGAGGGGTCTGCTGTGCCGGTTCTCAGGTGTGTGTACCTGGGGAGCTGCCCCGCCCCTTGTCAGGTGTATGGCTCAGTGGGAGTTGTTTATCCTGTGAGGCCCCTGCTCAGGCCCAGGTACAGGGTGACACCTGGAGGGACAACCACAGTGGTGGCGGCCAGCTGTGCAGCCCTAGAGTCATCTCCCGCAGTAACTACCACAGCTCCCAGTGCGCAGGGGCCTGAGTACTCTGGGGTCGGGGCGTGATCTGCACAGCTCTGGGTCCAGCGGCAGGAGTGACCTGGCTGTCCTGTGTCCTCCCAGCTTTTGCGTGTACCAGGGGAGCACCAGATCCTGGGCTGTGTCCCCCGTTGCCCTGGGCTCCGGGCCTGGCACAGTGTGACAAGACCTAAAGTACAACGATGTATCATTTAAAAGCATCAGAATCAATTTTGTGTGAAGTTAAATTATCCTTTATTACAATAAAACTCATAAGCCATTATACAGGTTAAAGAAAAACTCAAAATATAGAAACAGTGAAATGTCAGGGGAGGGCAAGCCTCCATTGGGCTGCAGCCATCACGAGCCCTGTGGTGGGAGCTGGGGCGGGCTCCCGAGGTGGTCACGGGGCTGTTCAGGGGTCGATGCCAGTTGTTCCGCGGCAGGTGGTGGCTCTGGCACTCTGAGGACCCCGATGGCAGGCACCGGGGCCTGCTCCTCCTCTGGGGTGGCCGCGGGTGCAGGGGGCTCCTCCAGAGCGGAGCAGTGAACTAGAGCAGTGACCACTATCTGCAGGGGCTTCGCCTCCCCAACGGGCGCCTCAGTGTGGGCCGAGCCCTCAGCCCCAGCTGCCAGGACGGCCTCGATCCCTTCAGGCCCCAACGGGGCAGCAGGCCCCACGGTCACAGCTGGGGTGCACTCCTCAGCTTCAGGGTGTTTTCCTTGGGCCGAAGCTGTAGCTCCAAGAAGACAAAGTATCACCATCAGGACTTTCCACGTCCCTCCCAAGTCAAGGCTACTCTTCCCACCGCTCAACGTGTGTGAGGGCAAGAGCCCTGGGAGGTGTCCCCAGCCTGCAGCCCGTGGGGTGAGGTGTGAGCCCACCCCCTGCTCCTGGCCAAGCTGCACAGTGTTTCGATCCTCACCCCCCCCATCCCCAGCTCGGCCACCCCTAGGCGTCCTCACCCCCAGCCTCTGGCTCCGCTGCATGGAGGCATCTGAATTGCTGGAGGTAATGCTGGGCCCGGAGTTCCACGTCTGAGCCTGGCATGTGCTGTCTTAGGAATTGCAGAAGTTTCATAAGCGAGGGAAATTCTGGGAGCTGACAAAAGTCGTCCCGATAATAATCCAGCCATATTTCCAGCATGCAGGAGATGGCCCTGGGGAGGGACAGGCGGGCACAGGCATCAGAAGACAGGGTTCTGTCACATGCAGGTGTCCCGGGGAAGCCCTGCAGGACCTGGGGCCCCGGCCTCCCACGTGGTGCTGTCGGGGCCAGTCCTGCTCCTCGTCCCCCTGCCACCTGGCGGTCCTGCCTGCCACTGGCCTGCTCCCCGAGGAGGGGCTGGCACGCAGCCTCTGTGCGGGGAGCCCACACCGAGCGGGGTGACCATCACCATCTCTCCTGGGGAAGCGGGGCCCTCCTCAGCCTAGAACCTCCCCTCCTGCCCCAAGAGTCTAGCGGCAGACGTCCGGGGACGGGGGGCGTCTGGCCTGTCTTTGCCCTCACTGCACACACTGTGCCTCTGGGAGGCGCCAAGCCAGGAGGGCTCGGGCTCTGTGTCCTGCCAGGCCTTGCCAGGAACCGCCCAGAACTGCCACCTTCCCTCCTGTGGCTCTGTGCTGCCTCCCTCCCGAGGGGCCCCTGGGTTGTCCTTCCCCTGACTCTAATCTCCCTTCTCCCACGGGGTGGGGGCCGCCTGGTCCAGGAGCCCTCACCGGCCCTCCTGAGCACCTGCTGTGCCCCCGGGTCCAGGTGCCACCAGATAGGGGAGTGTGAAGCTCCCCACCCCCTCTGTTCTGGGTCCCAGGTGTGGGGCAGAGAGAAGGTTGGGAGGCTAATGGAGTTGGTCTCCTTAGGGGTCCCAGTGCCTCCCAGCAAGCCCGCACCCCATCCTGGATCTCCTTTGCTGTTTTCCAGAAGGGGCCTTAGACCTCTACCCTGTCACGGGAATTGCAGATATATGGGGTGAGGGTGCAGCCCCCCCGCCCCACAGCCCCCTCACTGCCCTCCTGGAGAAGGAAGGCCCTCCTGCAGGAGACGGAGTCACTCACAGTTTCCAGCGCTGCAGGACCGCATCATTGTCAGCACATGCAGCTACGATGCACCCATACCTAGAGGAGGGCAGGGGATCCCATGAGTCGTCCTGTGGATACCACCTCTCATCATGGGGGCTGTCACTCTCTGACCCTCAAGTAGGCGGGATCCCTGGGGGCCGTCAGCTCTGTGCATGGGGCCGCGGGCAGCTCCTGGAGAAGCCCCCGCACCTGCGGAGCCTCCTGAAGGCTTGAGCATGAAAGGGCTCCGGCTAGGCCCATGGCCCATATCCAAGTGGGCCCGGGGCATCCCAGGGTCCCCCAGTCTGGTTGCCCCAGGACACAGACCCCCGATGGACTCTCAAACCTCCCTTTCAATGGGGAAACAGGCCAGCTCAGGACCCTGGTAACGGGGGGGGGGGGGGGGGGGGGGCGGGGGGAGGAGGAGGTGGCACAGGCCTGGACACGGGGGAGGAGGACGGCTGCTGAGCACAGACACAGCTCTTCTGGCCGACCTGCCACCAGCCAGGCCCGGGTATGCTCTCCAGGACCCCGCGAGGGCCTGGGTGACCCTGCTCCAGGCGAGGGAGCAGCCCGAGGCCGGGAAGCTCACACCATCCCCAGCCTCCCCACCAGCAGGTGGCCTAGCCCTGGGCTGCAGAGGGGCAGGTGCTCACTCGGTGAACAGCAGGTCCAGCACCTCGTCCGTGGTGGCGAATCCACGATAGTCGTCTAAGAAGCTGCAAATGGAGATGACGTCCCTGCGCTGCAAGGCGAGCTGCAGTTGTCGGTCTTCGTGCTCCAGCAGCTCTGTCCGGCTGGGCTTGGTCGGGCAGATCGGACGCCCCTTCCCAGCCGAGGCCCCTGCACCCTGATGTGGGACAAAGGGGACGTGCAGCCTGCAGGGAGCCGCCGGGAGGCCTGGGATCCTGCCCTGGCAGGCCCTGCGCTGGGGGCCCAGTGGGCTTGAGGAGCTGGGGCTCCCTCTCCCGCTCAAGCTCCCTGCCTGTCTCTTACACAAGCAGGACAAACTATCTAATAAAGAAACAATCTTAGAGGATAAATGTTCAGAATATTTGGATCAATACAAGGACCTCAAGATACAGAGAGAAAGAGACGGAGAGAGGCAGCCACACAGACAGAGGGAGAAGCAGCCCCGTGCAGAGAGCCCAGGCAGGACTCCAACCCGGAGCTCCGGGATCAGGGCCTGGGGGAAGGCAGGCGCTTATACCCGGGCGACCAGGCCTCCCCTGAAGGCTCTATTCTGATGTTCCTACACATCTGTGTGCAGGGACTCTGCATCTGGCCCAGGCAGGGGCAGGGCCATGGGGGGTCAGGTGTGGGGAGGAGGGGATCCAGACTCATGTGGGAGCAGTATTGTAGGGGAACCCAGGGGGTAGCAGGCTGGCTTCTGGGACCCGGGGTCCTTCCTGCCGCATCGGGGCCCCGGGTGTCGGGGGGCCCAGCCCCTGTACTTACCTTGAGCCCGTGCTTGCCTCTGTTAGCTGCGCAGGGCACCTCCCTGCTCCTGGAGGCTGTGGGGCAGATGACCCATTCCTCCAGCTCCCGCCCCATGTCCTGGTTGGAGCTCTGTGGAGACAGTGCCCGGCAGCCAGGCAGGAGGCCTCAGCGCCCGGTCTGGCCCCTCGGCCGGGCCCCACCCCCAGCTGCCTCCACCCAGACACACCACATCGCAGGCGGCACCCACCTCCCCTAGGGAGAGCAAAGGGATGCGGCTGCAGGGCCTCGGGGTGACTCGGGGGTGGGTAAGAGGACCTCAGGAGCCCTGTTTCCCCCTGCCCACCGTGACATCCTTTGCGTGAATATAGCACAGCACATTCTTGTGATCATCCTCTCTAGGGATTTGGGTCATTTTTAGCATAGTTATCCCGTAAGTCAGCCCGTCCACTCCTCACTCCGCCCTCAGAGTGAGACACACATGTGCACCCGTAAGCCCCAGTGTGCACGGCACCATCACTCACAGCCCAACGCTGAGAACAGCCACAGAGACTCTGAACCGATGAACGGAACAGCCACAGAGCGGAGCACGTTCGCTGTAGGCACAGTGGGGGTCCTGGGGTGGGGACAGTGTGCAGTCCCCGTGCGCAGGACACCGAGGGGACGGAGGCGCGGGAGCACGTACTGTGGGACCCCGGGTGAAACACCACTCCAGGGGGAGCGGGGCCTGTGCTTGGCAGGCCCAAGAAGGAGGGCGGGACAGGCCCTGAGGGGGACGCAGGGATTGGTGCTGCAGGTGCTGCTCTGCACAGTCTACACGGGCTGGCGGGTGTGGCAGAGGCAGGTGGAGACCACAGCCCCCACGCGGGCACCGCCTTCCTTGTCCCACGGTGTGTCCCCGGCTGAATTGGCCAGCCACCGGCTCAGGAAAGGGAGCACAATGCAAGCCTGGCAAAAACTATCACTACATCATACAGAATTTCATGATTTTTGTATTTTCAGTAAGTGTAGATTACTTTTACAAACATTCAAAACTAGACAGATTGTCATGATAGACACCAGACAGGTATTCTCTACGGTTTTGACTATTGCACTGGTTTTATTAATGTTTTACTAAAGTGTATTCCTTGGGTATAAAACTGAAGTAGCCTCTGTAATTGACACCTACCCATGGGAGAAAGTTGGACGGTGAAGAAAAAAATCAGGAATCTGTTTCCTACTTACAGATTTTCCTGGGTTGCAGCAAAGCACACTGTGTTGCAGTAAAAATTGATCTTATTTGCTTCCCTCTCTTTGATTAACTTTTTTTTTTTTTTTCTCATTCACTTAATTTGTTATTTTTCCCTTCATGGCTGAAAATCTTTTGAAAGACTCGAGAATCCGCCCCCCGGTTTGTCCATTGTGACTACAACATGTAGTTATCTTATCCAGACAATAATTTTAAGTGCAGCAGAATATATGGCATTCAATGGTTAGAGGCTCCAGATATTGACTCGTTAACACAATATAATTCATAACAATTATCCCAAGTATTTGAAAAGAAGTTACTGTATAGAATCACCCATTCCATTTATAACATGGATTTTTTAGCATTCATAGCTTCAGTTAGAAGTTAAAAACAGAAACAAAAAGCCTAGTCTAAATGTTTTGATCTCTCATTTTTACAGCAATAAAACGTTGAAATTTAATCAACTTTATCAATTATAATAGTGATCAATAATAATACACATGTGAATTAAAACTCTTTTCTAACTGACGCTCAGGCTGTTATATTATGTGTTTTTTTCTAGACTTTTCTAAAGGAATGATAATGTATTTGCGTATCAAAAAGTGCATTTCCCTTATTCTAGTTACTATACTAGGTGATTAGATTAAGTGAATAAACATGAATGAGCAAACCAGTGTGATCTAATTTGTTTTAAAACTTAAAATAGCGGCGCCTGGGGGGCTCAGAGGTTGAGCATCTGCCTCGGCTCAGGGTGTGACCCCAGGGTCCTGGGATGCAGTCCGGCATCGGGCTACCTGCATGGAGCCTGCGTCTCCCTCTGCCTGTGTCTCTGCCTCTCTCTGTGTTCTCTCATGAATAAATAAATAAATCTTTAAAAAAAACAAATTTGTTGCTCAACAATTAGTTTTGGATGCAGAAGTCAACAGAAACACAATATGCTAACTACAGGGGTTTCAAAGGGTTGAAAGGGCAACCAAATAGGTACCCTCCTTGCTACTTCTGCAGTGGAGGATCATATTTCTCTTCCTTTGAAACCAGTCTTGTTTTCTGTTCTGAGCTACTGGACCAAGTACAGTGGTATTCTGGGTTTTCCGAGGCTACACGATACAAAATCCCACATCATTTGTCCATGGGCTTTAGGAAGCCTCTCTTGTAAGCGCTTCCAGATGAGCGCAGGTGCCCGTCCATTTGAACCAAGACATTAGAAACAAGTGGAGTCATCGGGCCCTACGGATCCCCTGTGCTGTCGGAAGGCCACCGTGAGGTTTCATTCAGTGCCAAGGGCTACAGAGGCCCCTGGCTGAGCTCTGCCCAAACTGGTCACCCAAAAATTGTGAGGATCAAAGAAATGGTTGTTGTTTTAATCTCCAAAATGTGTGCATTTAAGAAGCACTAGGTATGCAAGTTATGCATCTCCTCTTTAACCTTCTCCTCAATCACGTGTTAATAACGTCTGATAGTTGACTTGAAGCTGTATTTTGCAGAAAGTGCAATTTTTCATCTTATTCCTCACCAGTCTGCTATGACCCCACCTGCTATCCTAACTGATCATCCCAATGACTTCTTGCTAATCCCATGTCATATGGATGCTTTCCAAATTTCAGCCCTACTCTGCTGTATTCAGGTTTTCAGCATGTTATGTTGCCCGAATGGTCCATGACAACCCTACCATAAATGCACATAGAGACACACACAGGCCCAGGTAGGAAATGCGGTCACGGACTTTCACTAGTTACGGCCAATGCTCATTATTCACAGATTCCCTATTTGTGAATTGGCCTAATCTGACATGGATTTGTAATCCTAAATCCAACACTGCAGCACCTTTGCAGCCATCCCTGGACACGTGCTGAGTGAGGAAAAACTTGAGTCCCCAGATGTACATGTTTCCAGCTGAGGTTAAAAAGGCAACAATGCAGGCAGCCCCTGTGGCACAGCGGTTTAGTGCCGCCTGTAGCCCGGGGTGTGATCCTGGAGACCCAGGATTGAGTCCCGCTTCGGGCTTCCTGCATGGAGCCTGATTCCCCCTCTGCCCTGTGTCTCTGCCTCTGTCTTGCTCTCTCTGAATAAATAAATAAATATTTAAAAAATAAAATAAAATCCAGATTTTAAAAAAAGGCGACAAGGCTTTGCCTTGTTGGTTCTCATTCTGTAAAGAAGTGGTTTTGGTGGTCTATGTGGTCTCATTTTTTTTTCTTTAAAAAGTCCCCCAAGCAGGGCACCTGCGGGGCTCAGTTGGTTCAGCTCAGATCACGATCCTGGGGCCTGGGATGGAGCCCCGCATCAGCGTCCTGCTCAGCAGGCAGTTTGCTTATCCCACCCCCCTCCCTGTTCATGCTGTTTCTCTTTCTCAAATAAACAAATGAAATCATTTTAAAAAATGTCCTCCAAGCAGAGTGCAGTACCCTATTTTCCCTAAGCTCAAGAAGGCTACAGTGAGTCTCAAGGAGAAAATATACCTGTTAGGTGTGTTCCATTCAGGCACTAGCTATAGTCTGGGAGGTATGGAGTCCAATGTTAGGGAATCAGCAGCGCAAACTAAGTAAGTTGTTGATAAACAGAGACACTCATAAGACAAGAGTGTGGACTGATCCATTGGTGAGAACGTGTGGCCAGGGAGTGTGAGGAGGCAGCCTCGATCTACCGTAGGAGTCCAAGGTTTGATAATCCAACATTGGCCGGACTTCAAGGAACATGACCACCACCAACAATGACCCTCAACCGTACATCACAATTCACTAGAATTGCATATTTTGTTAGGGGGACAAAAGACAAAGACCAAGAAGACATCATACGTGTGCAGGTTACTTGATAAACCAAGCAACCTCAGAAGTCCAGCCATGGGTGTACCTTTGCTGACTTCCAGCTTGGAAACAGAAAAGAATCACACATTCTGTTTTTGCTCCTGCCAATTGGCTGCACACGGTTTAGGGATGAGAAATTCAGAACAGATTTGGCAATTTTATACATACTTCCTGCTGACACCAATCACAGCACCTTTTCATGTTTAGTTGCAAATAGATCTTCAGATAAATAATTGGTACATAGTCATGCTAAAGAAATTGTATTTATCTTCAAGCATTATTCACGCTACTATTGGCTCTCAATATTCAACTCTGTGACCTGAATTGTATATCACACTTTTTCAGACTGAGACTTGGAATATTTTTTAAAAGAATGTATCTACCAGATCGCCACGGCTATCTACTAGAGCTAAGTCACTTTTGAGGGCTAATATGAAGACTGCTTTCTGGAACTCGGAGGTTAACTGAGCAGGTGGCCTGGAAGGTCAGATAACTAGTTACCAAGACCAAGTGCCCAAGGATCACAGACTCCTAGGAAAACACCGATACAGGGTTCTCTGACATGTACTTTACGGCTTAGTACTCTAAAAAGTTGACCGCGTTTCATTATGGATGTTTGCCTGTATATCTAGCCTTTGTGGAGATTATTGAAGAATTTGGGAGCTGGAGAGACAGAAGAAGTCTTGGTTTAAAAAATCTTGGGCACTAGAAGTAACGTAGAAGTTTCTCAAAGTTGAAGAGAAAGGATGAGCTCTGAGATCATGAAGGCTTCTAGGAGGCCTTAGATCAGGGCGTGGGGGGCAGAGGGAGGACCCACAGAAGGTCCACGGTTTGGTTCTTGAATCCAATACATTTTTAAATCTAGTTGGAAAGGACCTTGGATGAATGCCAACAAGGATGAGCTTCACCCTGTGGGCTATGAGTCCTGATCAGAGTCCAGAGTTTAAAAAGGAGAGGGCGGGTATGAGCATCCCTGAGATCAGTCTTGAATTCCTACAGGAACCTAATGATCTCTCTTGAAGGCGTTAAGGTCTTACAACTAACTCTTACTTTTTCCAGTTGGCAGATGGCCTATCCTCCTGCCCATCACCTACTGAAATCACACATCAATGATCCTAACCCCCATGCAGCCTGCCTGACCCCCGAACAATGAGAAGGTGCAATGGATAAATGCCCCCCCTGCTCCTGGACGGCCCCGCTCTGGTAAACACAAACTTTCTCCAAAACGGACTGGACGTGCAGGTCATTCTTGTCACTGCTAAATTAGCTATTAAAAAAAAAAATGAGGAGGTAATCAATCTGCACCAGGGACTGTTGGGTAAGGTCAGTTTCTTCAAGTCCTAATGCCTTAATTAATCGTATCTCGTACTACAAAGGAGAAGAAAAACTACCGTTCTTGAAACAACATAGACAAATTCAGTAACATTCATTTATTTGAATAAAATTTTTTATGAACTATTCTTAAGTAAACTAAACTTTTATGCTGAAGCCATTCTTAAGGTGTGAAAACAAAGTTTGCATAAATAACCTCTGTTTTACAGGGAAAAAAATACATATATAATAATTAACCAAAAGTTGTATAACTGGTGGGTGTCAGGGCTTATGCTTGCATGGGTCTATGTCATCGTATTATTTTTTGAGGTGTTTAATGTGCTTGTTTTCAACTCCTGGTTTTGAGCCAGTTGTTAGTGGGGGAAGGAGTGTGGCGGGCCACGCTCGAGATGTTCAGCAGACTTGAGGTTTTGTGAGAAGTGCCAGTTGACAACCAGCCCTGAATGACACCCACAGACCTGCAGACACTTGCCCCATTTCAGCACTGGGGATTTTCTTAGCTCCCTTTGCAGACACCTTTTGATAAGAGAACTGCATCCGTATCTCACTACTCCTGCATCGCCGGCTCATGATGCGTAAGTGCAATGACGTGGTGTCATCGAAGAGCTAGAGGGAGAAAAGCCTGAGAATGTTTATCGCAACAATGTAGGCCACAGGCAGGGCTTTTCAACCTCCAAATGCAGTGCCGTCTACGAGGCACCTGACTATCTCCCTGCAGCCACAAGCATACCTGGATTTCCTGGGTTTGCATCAGCTACCTGGAGTAGGATTTTACCCTCCGCACCCCTGGAGCTGTAGGATTTCTAAGGCCGCCCTTCTGCATGGAAGCATCTCCCCTGAGGTCCTGAGGATGGCATTGCTGGGGGCAGACACCTTCTCCCTGCGACCCCTCCAGCACTCCAGCACTACCTTCCCCGGAGCACGCCTCCGTCCACACCTGGGTGCCCGACAGGTGTCTGGAGGTGACTCATTCTCTGGAGAACGTTTGTCTCCAGGATGTTTGGGAAAGTCCATTTAAACGAGGCCGCACAAAGTCAGCCTTAATAACCTTGAGGGTATAAATATAGTTTTGTGAAGCACAGAGCTCTGCAGAATTGGATCCTCAGCCTGGAGAGAGGCTTGCACAGAGACGAGGAGAAGGGACCTCATGCTAGCCGAGCAAGCCGTTTCAACGGTAATTTTGCCATAATACGGTCCTTGTGGAAAAGCCTAGGAGAGACTTTGGGTAGCTCTAAGGCCGTAGAGCAGTGTTGAAGAGGATAGAAAGAGGTTTTTAATTAATGTGATGGCAGAAAGCTGTGGTGGGCCTTTTCTTATTCGAATACCCATCTTTGTTTAAGCTGTCGTATTTCACTTTTTGCTAATTGAGAATGGTCATTTTATGCCACAGAATATAAGAATCCTGGTACATCAATAAGGAAAATGTGTTGGATAAAGGCTTCCTGTTACATGAAAGCTGGGAGAGAGAACTGGGATGACGAGAAACATCTAGCAATTTGATTATTGTTATGTGACTTAGAAAGGAAGCAATAATTACTGATTCTGTCCATTTAACACAAATAAAAATCAGGAAGACATTCATGACATTGAGATGTTTGTATAAGAAATTTATTTTGTGGTTGTGGGATAGCTAAGACACTGATGTGTCAACTCACCTTTCTCTTCTTGTTTTCAGAATTAAGACCCGTTGCCATTTGGGTTTGGCTGTGTCCCACCAAAAACGGACCTGTGGGAATCCTAACCCCCCAGCAACTGAGGATGTGATCTAATAGGCAACAGGGTCTTTACAAAGATAATCAAGTTAAACATGTGGTCTTTGGGGTGATCCGCCACTGACAGGAGTGAAATCCTTAACAAGAGGGGCATGAGGACATAGGCCTGCACAAAAGGACCATGACGGGACAAACGGTACGGGGTGATGGGGCCGCGAGGCAGAGGTGGCTGGGCTTCGCGTAGCTAGGACGGGAGGAAGGAGCCCCTTCCTCAGGGAGTTTCAGGCTCTTCGCCCATCAGCCCTCTGGTCCCAGACGCCCAGCCTCAGAAGGGCGAGACAACACGTTTCTATTCCAAGCCACTGGTTTGTACTCGCTAACGAGCACAGGGGCACTTAGGATGACCTAGACATGCGTCTTCGTTATGAAAATCATGTATATAGTCATAGGAGAGTCCTAAAAGCAAGACAACAGGCCCAAAATGGAGTTGCTCATGCTAAGCCCTATGTCATCAAACCAAGACGTAGTCCTAGTTAGGCCCTCCCCAAAACGGAGCCGTAAGCCAGCCAAGCAGGATCTCCTGATCATAGCCATGGGGGACCTCATCGATGGCCGGCGGCCGCCCCATGAAGGAAATGACCTTGTAGGAACCTGCCCCCGCTCTGCCTGGGACGCCTTCCCCGTCCCCTGGGAAAGTCCTTCCTTCCCTCCATATGCTAGATTAGATGCTGCCTGGTTTGAAGCCATTTTCGCCAAAACGAACTCTTAAAAACGTAGAGCTGTTCTAGCGCCAGGGAGAGAATGGAAAGGGCAAGGAGGAAGCAGGGGGAGGTGCCCAGGCGCCCAGGGACTTCACCTTTCCTGCAGGGATCGCAGGGGCTACCCAGGCCTCGCCCACCTCCGAGCTCAGCAGCTCTGGTGGGAAAGCTTCCAGACTTCACCTGAGCATCCGTTTTTCTGGATGGGGTCAGACTGGGTCTGCCTTTAGCTGGGCTGGGTCCAGCGTGGGCCTCACGTGACTCAACAGTGCTTTGTTTTAAGGCTGCACGTGCACGTTAACGTTAGCAAGGATAGTCTTGAATTACAGGGGCCCCCGGGGAGCACTTCCAAGCTGAGTACATGCATCCTTTAGGAGCTGTCCTAGAGCAGAAGGGGCCTCAGCTGGGCATAGCCATCAAGGGGACGAGAAAATTAGTTTTCTTCCTCTACCATTTCTGGGGGGGCCAGGATGGGACCTGTGAGGACACTGGCTCCAGAGCCTGCAGACAGGAACCAGGTTTTTTCCCAAGACCATTTATTGAAGAGACTGTCTTTCTTCCAATGGATAGTCTTTCCTCCTTTATTGAATATTAGTTGACCATAAAGTTCAGGGTCCACTTCTGGGTTCTCTATTCTGTTCCATTGATCTATGTGTCTGTCTTTGTGCCAGTACCACACTGTCTTGATGACCACAGCTTTGTAGTACAACCTGAAATCTGGCATTGTGATGCCCCCAGATATGGTTTTCTTTTTCAATATTCCCCTGGCTATTCGGGGTCTTTTCTGATTCCACACAAACCTTAAGAGGATTTGTTCCATCTCTCTGAAGATAGTCCAAGGTATTTTGTTAGGGATTGCATTGAATGTGTACATTGCCCTGGGTAGCATGGACATTTCCACAATATTATTTCTTCCGATCCATGAGCATGGATTATTTTTCCATCTCTTTTGTCTTCCTCAATTTCTTTCAGAAGTGTTCTGTAGTTTTTAGGGTTTACATCCTTTACTTCTTTGGTTAGGTTTGTTCCTAGGTATCTTATGCTTTGGGTGCAATTGTCAATGGGATTGATTCCTTATTTTCTCTTTCTTCAGTCTCATTGTTAGTGTATAGAAATGGCACAGATTTCTGGGCTTTGATTTAATATCCTGCCACACTGCTGAATTGCTGTATGAGTCTGAGCAATCTTGGGTTACTCAGGTTGTACTACAAAGCTGTGCTCATCAAGACAGTGTGGTCCTGGCACAAAAACAGACACATAGATCGATGGAACAGAATAGAGAATCCAGAAGTGGGTCCTCAACTCTATGGTCAACTAATATTCGACAAAGCAGGAAAGACTATGCACTGGAAAAAAGAAAGTCTCTTCAATAAATGGTTCTGGGAACATTGGACAGCCACGTGCAGAAGAATGAAACTAGACCACTCTCTCACACCAGACACAATGATAAACTCAAAATGGATGAAAGATCTAAATATGAGACAAGATTTCATCAAAATCCTAGAGAACACAGGCAACACCCCTCTTGAACTTGGTCACAGCAACTTCTTGCAAGATACATCCATGAAGACAAGGGAAACAAAAGCAAAAATGAATTATTGGGACTTTATAAGGATGAAAAGTTTCTGCACAGCAAAGGATACAGTCAACAAAACTAGAAGACAACCTACAGAACGGGAGAAGATATTTGCAAATGACTCGTCAGATAAAGGGCTAGTATCCCAGATCTAGAAAGAACTTATTAAACTCAACAGCAAAGACACAAACAATCCAATCATGAAATGGGCAAAAAACATGAAGAGAAATCTCACAGAGGAAGACATAGACATGGCCAACACACACATGAGAAAATGCTCCGCATCACTGGCCATCAGGGAAATAAAAATCAAACCCACCATGAGATCCCACCTCACCCCAGTGAGAATGGGGAAAATTCACAAGGCAGGAAACCACAAATGTTGGAGAGGATGCAGAGAAGGGGAACCCTCCTGCACTGTGGATGGGAATGTGAACTGGTGCAGCCACTCTGGAAAACTGTGTGGATTTCCTCAAAGGGTTAAAAATAGATCTGCCCTACGACCCAGCAATTGCACTGCTGGGGATTTACCCCAAAGATACAGATGCAGTGAAATGCCGGGACACCTGCACCCCAATGTTTCTAGCAGCAATGGCCACAATAGCCACACTGTGGAAGGAGCCTCGGTGTCCATAGAGAAGCTGTGGTCTCTGTATACAGTGGGATATTCCTCAGCCGTTAGAAATGACAGATACCCACCATTTGCTTCGACGTGGATGGACCTGGAGGGTATTATGCTGAGTGAAATAAGTCCTTTGGAGGAGGACAAACATTACATGGTCTCATTCATTTGGGGAATATAAAATAGTGGAAGGGAATAAAGGGGAAAGGAGAGAAAGTGAGTGGGAAATATCAGAAAGGGAGACAGAACATGAGAAACTCCTAACTCTGGGAAACGAAGTAGGGGTGGTTGAAGGGGAGGATGGCGGGGGGTGGGATTGACTGGGTGATGGGCACTGAGGGGGCACTGGATGGGATGAGCACTGGGTGCTATGCTATATGTTGACAAATCGAACTCCAATAAAAATATACAAAAAAAAAAAAAAACATGACCGATGCTAATTGTGAAGTTACATCAAACCCACAAATACGTATATTGTGCTTCAGCAGATACCTGTGGTTTTCACCGGGTTGATGTGACAAAATTATGGGCTTTTCTTATTGTTGACAAGACAGGTTGGATTCAGATTAAACAACAGCCCCAAAATCTTTGACCATGAGACATAATTAAAGGCGTTGAAACTCTCCAATGTGACAAATTGCAATGTCATGGGAGACAGCACATGGCAAAAACAGCACATGACGGTTGTTTCTGATCGTACGCTGCTGGGCTGGCAGCGTCTGTGGATCCTCACTGCTGCAATTATCAGTTACCCAGCGAGATTTCAGTGTTCCCAGCAAATACTCTGTACTATTTTGCAGACTTTGTTCTTTGTTTGGAGGCATCGATTCTTTTTTTTCCAGTGAAACAGACCTATTGAACCATTTGCTGTAAATCCTATACATATGCCCAGTGTGATTATTTCCTAATGCCTTACTTACTATAATTAAATGTAAAACAGTTATTTTTTTTAAATCAGAAATACACCAGAAATAAGGCAATTCCCCTTTAAACACCAACCAAGTGACTTTGCTCAGGTCAGATCGATAGTCACTGCACCGAGGAATTTGTGCTTCGCACCCGTTCACGCACGTTGACAGTGGTGGCCGGTTTTGAGCTCGTCGTTATTTGTGCACGTCGGATGCTGGGCTCGGACATGCTTCTTATTTTAATTAACATCTTTATTAAGATGTGATCGAGAGAGAAACACAGCCCATTTTTAACGTGCGTGGTGGGTGAGCTTGGGTGGGGACTATGCGGGACAACGTACCAGCACCATCAAGGGAAAGAGCAGCCCAGTGGCCCCAAGGGTTTCCTCCTGCCGCCGTGGGGGGAGCACAGCCTCGAGGGCGGGCAGGGCTGTCCAGCTCTCTGAGCAGCAGCAGCGCAAGCAGGAGAGCCTCCAGGACGGCGTCCTCCGAGGCCGCTGCCCGCCTCTCCTGTGGGTGCCCACTGGCAAGGTCCAGGCTGTCTGATGCCATCTGTCTGCTGTCGCCTCCGTGAACAGGGCTGCGGGTTCTGTGCCCCCCTCCAGCCTCGAGGTAAAGACCTGCACCCCCTCACTAGCTTCACCTTGGTTACCCTCCCTCCGTTGTGCACGGGAGCCAAGGTCCCCAAAAAACGTGTCCCGACTCCTGTGCACGTGGCCTCAGCCCCGCCTCCCAGAGCAGGTAAGTGCTGGTGCTTTGAGCGAGCTCTTTCCCGTCGCCTCGCATGAGGCCCTATTTCACAGATAGGAACGCGCTGGGTCTGTGCGAGTGTGCGGTGTGTGCGGGTGTGCGCGTGACGTGGGGATGAGACTGTAATGATGCTCACACACACAACCAGAAACCAGACCACAGCGGCATGTCAGTCATCCCTCTAGATGCCTGAGTCTATGCGGATCATACACGGGTCCTGTGACTGTGCACGGAGGTGACACGCCCGGGCTTCAGCACACGTGCTCCCCAGGATGCCCAACACGCAGCGGTCCCTCAAGAAGTGCTCCTGGTTGACACACATATGGGCTCGCCCACCAGATAGACAGCTTCCCGGGGCCGGGATCATTCAGTTTACTTCCACGTAGTATCTCAGGTCGCGTTGGTGGCCTAGAACTAAGGTCCCGACGGATATTCATAAAACTTCCCAAGGGACGCCACAGGTCACCATCGTTTTTTGAGCGTGACGGAAACCTCCGCCTTGTCCATTAAGAACTCTGCACTGCCTCCATCCCTCACAACAAAAGTGGCTTCTTCACGGCATCCATGGAGGTCCCCCCTCCGCTCGGCTGCCCCCAGAAGGCAGGTCCCCTCCCCGGGGCTTCACGCAGGTTGCTCCTCTGGGCCTGGGCCTGGGGTGGCCCTCGACCTGCGACTCCCTGCCACCCAAGGAGGGTCTGAGCACTCTCATCAGCGCAGAGGCCCACTGCTACCATTTCCCGTCTTTCCTTTTCTTTCCGTTTCCTTTATTTTTGCACATAGTAGTCATTGCCCTGCAACGTTCTATAAACTACAATTTTACGATCTGCTACTTGTCTCCCCAAAGAGAACAAAGTGTCCGTTTCCTTTACTGCTCTCGTCCTGGATTCGGAAAATGCATCTACTCTACAGTGCAGAACAGATATCTCAACAAATATTGGACAAATAGCAAGATGGGTAACCGTGCTAAGGACCCCAGGGGCCGGTCGCCCCGCAGTGTGCAGCCTGCATCAGCTAGAAGGTCATTAGAAGGGTCAGAGGACCCAAGGAAGGAGCCCGCTATTTTCTTTTCTTTTCTTTTTTGTTTTTTTTTTTTTTTGCTTTTTTCTTCTAATGAAAATAAATTAACATTCTTCTAGTTAAAATGAATTTCCCATATTTCTCAAGAGCAGCTTTCTGTGGATGATCAAGAACTTTTTCTTACCCAATTCATATTTAGAGGGTTTTTTATTATTATTTAATGTATTTTCTAAACATTTGAAAAATGTAATGTTTGCATTTTTTTTTTACAGCAAGATGAAATTACGCCTCTGACAGATTGCAACAGATTTCACCTTGAGGCCATGTGGGCTTTAAGGACGTTGGGGCTGAGGCATTGTTTCTGCACTTCGCTCAGAAGGAAATCTTGGGAGAGAAATCAGATGTAACAAAAGCACATCAGCAGCATAGATTGGCTCATGCAACCGTTTCATTATTATGGATGATTTTTAGAAAAAAAATGTATATTCACTTTATGGCTTCTTTCAGAAAACAAAGGTACTAAATGTGTGTATTTCTCATGGCTGAAATAAAGAAACAGAAGGGATGATCCCCTGTGTCTCCAAAATCAACCACCAGCATTCGGACGCAGCGTGACCCCTTCTGACACCTGCAGGAAAGGAAGCAAGTTCAGTTCTCATCCTCCCCATGATACGGTCGCCATCCATCGTGCTTGGACATCCCTCTCCTTTCATGGGTTGCGTGCAAGAGGTATTTCTCTCTGCATTTGACCGATCCCCTCTTTATGGTTTTAATGCTGTATGTAAAGAACTCTTCTTGTTTTAGGTCTCTGACGAAATGTTATTTAAAAATCGCATTCATGAAGCCATTTTAGTGACACGCATGACTATTCACCTACCCCTGAAGGAGAGGAGGAGGATGTAACCACTGCAGGAAACCGAATTTGACTTCAGAAGGAAGCCCAAGAAGGGATCTCTCAAACGTCCAATGTCCATCAAATTGTCCGCAGCGATTCGCTCTAGATTGAAATATTTTACATGAGTTCTATGCATGTTTACTTCTTTGCCAATGTTCTGTCCTATGCTTCTTTCCTATAAATTGCACCATGTGATACACAGTTGAAAAAGAACAAGAAACAAACCAGAAAAGGAAGAGAGGACAGGTGAGGCATTTCTGCAAACACCTGCTTAGTTGGTATGAAAGAGCGTTTCGGGCGGCGCCAAACAAAAGATGGGCATTCCGGCCGCCCAGGCTCTGGCTGCAAGAGGCACAGACGCAAAGTGGCCCCTGGTGGTTCCCACAGATGCCTGCAGCACCTTCCATCTCTCCTGGTCCTCGGCGACGTGACCTGGATGCTCCTCAACCAAGAAGTGAAGGCTGTACATCCTGCAGCGTTGCTGGGACAGTGGGCTCGTGAATCTCTGGAAAAGAAATGTTATGAGATGCTGTCTGGTTCCTGGGCCTACTACAGAGACGGTGATGCGGGTGGCACCTGGTCCCTGGGATCCTAGCACTTGGCCTGAAAGCTAGAAAAAAGATGTCCCAGTGTCCCGAGGCCACCCCCGTGTGAGGAGAGCAAGGGTCTATAAAGGCATGAAGGCCATTCTTGAGTCCCTCCAGCCCACGTGCCCCTGGAGGGGTCCGGGACCCCAACTTCTGGGCTTTCTTTGGGCCCGAGACCCTAGGCATTGTGTGTTTGAAGCCAGCCACCCTGCTGCAGCCCCCTGGCTTCCTGACACGGAGTCTGTGAGCACGACTAGTGTTGCTGTTCCATTGTCCCGACTCCGGGGTGGTGCGTCACACAGAAATACACCCTGAGCACGTAAGTCAAGCTGGATTAAGGAAAAAGGAATTCATTGATTGACCTCAGTCACTTATCCTGAAGCTTCCTTCCTGTGCACCCTCTCCACAGCCAAATGCCTCCAATTCCCTCGCACCTCGGGTCCTCTTAGGGCTTTCTGTTTTATTGAGTCACTTCTGTACCTCAGATGTGAAGAACTGTTCTCCCTCGTGCCCACCGCAGCATCCAATTCATTACAAATGACTTTCCATTTTGCATTCTGACTTTCCACCGGATTCTATTCTCTCCGTTTCGACACACCGTCAACAGACTCTTAACGACCTTCATCCCTGGATGCGTCTACTCTGCCACCCCTGTCTTGGCTTCCTCGCCACGCTTGCCATAGTCCTCATCACCATGAAGACCTCATCATCTTGCATTTCCTCGTACTCCTCAGTCGCCCCGCTCCATCCCTGCATGGGTACTGACATCCTTGGCAGGACTCACATGCCCTAAATGGAATCGAGCCATCTGTTCAGCCTGGTCTCAGCCTACTCTTGGTGCTGGCTTTGCTCTCATGGGACAGTCCCAAGGGCCTTCTATTTCTTGAATGAGTTACACCGTTTCCTACCATGGGGTCTGCATGCATGCTGCTCCCTCTGGAGCGCTCCCTCGCCCCTTCCCATAATGGGCTCTTTGACCTGGTTACATAGAAGTAATCTTTCAAGTCTCAGCTTCTGCTATTTGCTTGGAGACTTCCCCAAAACCATCTCCCTGAGTTTAAAGAAGAACAAAGTAATGTTTTATTCACTGAAGACAAAATTTACTGAAACCGGAGAAATACACCTTATTTTATGAAAAAAGGCTTTTCTTAGGAAAAAGCAAAAGTGCACTGACATATACGTTAACCCACAAAGGAATGCAGTTATTTTGAAGTCAGAGAGAAAATAAGCAGCCGGATTTTGATTGGCTTGCAAGAGGAGGAAGGTCTTTCATCAATACTTAATAGCCCACGTGGACCAGGCCCCTTTTTCTTTGAATCTGATAAATGCTGCTGATAGACGTCATTTGGATGAAACTCCTAAAGTAGAAATAGGAACATATGCAAATCTCCTGTGGCACTCAGTTGCGACAGCGCCTTGCCGTGTGGACACTGTCCTACTTCCGCCGCGGGCGCTGACGCCTGCCATCTTGTTCCTCTGCACCAGGAGATGACAGGTGGGCAGCTCTCCTGGGCTGCCGGGCTACCTGCCGCCACAGCGTCAACTTGGAAAGCAAGGATCAGCTCTTGTCTTCCTGGAGAGGTTTCAGTTGACACCTGCCCAAATATCCTTAGAATTTTGTACTTCAGCTCAGCGACAGGGAACCACCATTGGTCAATCTCAGCCAAACTGAGTCCCTGGAAATATTTAAAGTCCTCTCCTTGTTCCAAAAAAAAGGAACTTGCCTATGAAGGCACTGGGTGGTGACTGCCCACCTGCTAAAGCAACTTCAGCACTTTCTAGGTTCACTCAAAAGCAGTATGAAACTCCTCTGCTGGCCTTTGTCACCCCTGCTGGTCTGGTTGACAGAGGCTCACACTCCAAAAGCCCAGAGCTTCTATATGCAAATATGATTACCTGAAACTCCAGTGGTTCGATGGAAGAGGTGGCAGAAGGGCAATGGGATACTAAGGCTAAGAAAATGCTGGGGTTTAGTGGGAGTCATAGCATGGTTCATGGACACTGGCTGTGCGTCTGGCCCTGCCTTCTTTGCATGCACCCAGGGCTGGCCAAATACTTGAAATCTGATGGGTATCATGTGGCTGGCCAGCCCCAGAGAGCCCTCCTTCCACCTCCATTCTTTAAAGCCCCCCCACTGGGATATGCACACAAGTTCCCAACATCCCCCATTACCTGGACCTAGTTGGTTTGACTTTCTATGCCTCAGGCTGCCTGTTTTTGCCTTATGAAATTATTTTCTTGGTGAGAATATAGAGCTCAAAGCCTGAGATACCCCAGGAAGATGGTCTTGATACCTTGTCATTTGACAAGGAATTTATATCTAATCAGACCAAAATTAAAAATCAATTAAATGAGGGATCCCTGGGTGGCGCAGCGGTTTGGCGCCTGCCTTTGGCCCAGGGCGCGATCCTGGAGACCCGGGATCGAATCCCACGTCGGGCTCCCGGTACATGGAGCCTGCTTCTCCCTCTGCCTGTGTCTGTGCCTCTCTCTCTCTCTGTGTGTGGCTGTCATAAATAAATAAAAATTAAAAAAAAATATTAAAAAAAAATCAATTAAATGAGATGCAATCCAAACTGAAGGTCCTAATGACGAGGGTTAACGAGGTAAAAGAACGAGTGAGTGACATAGAAGACAGCTTGATGGCAAAGGCAGATACTGAGGAAAAAAGAGAAAAACATAGGCCATGAGGATAGGTCAAGGGAAATAAATGACAGCCCCAGAAGGAAAAAATCTACGTTTAATTGGGATTCCCGAGGGCGCCCAAAGGGATAGAGGTCCAGAAACTGTATTTGTACAAATCATAGCTGACAACTTTCCTAACTGGGGAAGGGAAACAGGCATTCAGATCCAGGAGATAGAGAGATCCCCCCTAAAATCCATAAAAACCGCTCAACACCTCGACATTTAATAGTGAAGCTTGCAAATTTCAAAGATAAAGAGAAGATCCTTAAAGCAGCAAGAGACAAGTAAGCAGTAGTTTTTATGGGGAGAAGCATTAGGACAACAGCAGACCTCTCCACAGAGACCTGGCAGGCCAGAAAGAGCCGGCAGGATTTAGTCAGGGTCCTAAATGAGAAGAACCTGCAGCCCAGAATACTTTATCCAGCAAGGCTCTCATTCAGAATACGAGAGATAAAGAGCTTCCAAGATAGGCAGGAACTGAAAGAATTTGTGACCACCAAGCTGGCTCTGCCAGAAATATTAGGGGGACCCTGGAATAGAAAGAGGAAGTCCAAGGAAACAATCCACAAAAAACAGGGACTGAATGACGAGACTAAATTCCTATCTTTCAATAGTAACTCTGAACGTGAATGGGCTTAATGGCCCCATCAAAAGGCGCAGGGTTTCAGACTGGATAAAAAAGCAAGACCCATCTATTTGCTGTCTCCGAGAGACTCATTTTCGACATAAGGACACCTGCAGCCCGAAAATAACAGTTGGAGAACCATGGACCATTCTAATGGTCCTCAAAAGAAAGCAGGGGTAGCCATCCTTGGAGAAATTAAAGATTGTCCCAAAGACTGTAGTAAGAGAAGAAGAGGGCACTATATCATCCTTAAAGGATCTATCCAACTAGAGGACCTAACAATCATGAATATTTATTCCCGAAATGCGGGAGCTGCCAAGTATATCAATCAATTAATAATCCAAGTTAAGACACACTTAGATAATAATACACTTATACTTGGTGACTTGAATATAGTGCTTTCTACAATCGACAGGTCTTCTAAGCACAACATCTCCTAGGAAACAAGAGCTTTAAATGCTACACTGGACCAGATAGATTTCACAGATTGTTACAGAACTTTATGTCCAAACACAACTGAATACACAGTCTTCTCAAGTGCACATGGAGCTTTCTCCAGAATAGACCACATACTGGGTCCCACATCAGTTCTTAACCGATACCAAAAGATTTGGATCATTCCCTGCATATTTTCAGACCATAATGCTTTGAAACTAGAACTAAATCACAAGAAATTTGAAAGGATTTCAAACACGTGGAGGTTAAGGACCATCCTGTAAAAGATGAAAGGGTCAACCACGAAGTCAGGGAAGAATTAAAAAGATTCATGGAAACTAATGAGAATGAAGATACAACCACTCCAAATCTTTGGGATACAGCAAAAGCAGTCCTGATGGGTAAATACATCACAATACAAGCATCCATCCAAAAACTGGAAAGAACCCAAATACAAAAGCTAACCTTGCACCTAAAGGAGCTGGCGACAAAACAGCAAACAGATCCTACTCTTAGCAGAAGAAGAAAATTAATAAAGATCCAAACAGAACTCAATGAAATGGAGACCAGAAGAACTGTGGAACAGATCCACAAAACCAGGAGTTGGTCCTTTGGAAGAATTAATAAGATAGATAGACCATTAGCCAGCCTTATTAAAAAGAAGAGAGAGAAGACTGAAATTAATAAAATCATGAATGAGATAGGAGAGATCACCACCAACACCAGGAAATAGAAACGATTTTAAAAACTGATTATGGGCAGCTATACGCCAATAAATTAGGCCATCCAAAAGGAATGGACACATTTCTGGAAAACTACAAACTACCAAAACTGGAACAGGAAGAAATTGAAAACCTGAACAGGCCGATAACCAGGGAGGAATTTGAAACCGTCATCAAAAACATCCCAAGACCAAAAGTCCAGGGCCAGATGATTTCCCAGGGAAATTTTATCAAATGTTTAAAGGAGAAACCATACCTATTCTACTAAAGCTGTTCCGAAAGATAGAAAGAGATGGAGTGCTTCCAAACTCGTTCTATGAGGCCAGCAACACCTTAATTCCAAAACCAGACAAAGACCCCACCAAAAAGGAGAATTAGATGCCAATATCCCTGATGAACATGGATGCAAACATTCTCAACAAGATACTAGCCAGTAGGATCCAACAATAGGTTAAGAAGATTATTCACCATGATCAAGTGGGATTTATCCCCAGGATGCAAGGCTCGTTCAACACTCATAAAGCAATCAATGTGATTGATCAGATCATCAAGAGAAAAAACAAGAACCATATGATCCTTTCAATAGATGCAGAGAAGGCATTTGACGAAATACAGCATCTATGCCTGATCAAAACTCTTTTCTTTAATAAATTAATTTTTATTGGTGTTCAATTTACCAACATACAGAAAAACACCCAGTGCTCATCCCGTCAAGTGTCCCCCTCAGTGCCCGTCACCCATTCTCCCCCACCCCCCGCCCTCCTCCCCTTCCACCACCCCTAGTTCGTTTCCCAGAGTTAGGAGTCTTTATGTTCTGTCTCCCTTCCTGATATTTCCCACACATTTCTTCTCCCTTCCCTTATATTCCCTTTCACTATTATTTATATTCCCCAAATGAATGAGAACATACACTGTTTGTCCTTCTCCGATTGACTTACTTCACTCAGCATAATACCCTCCAGTTCCATCCAGATTTTTTTTTTATAAGAACAAATCTTTATTTTCTTTTTATTTATTTATGATAGTCACAGAGAGAGAGGGAGAGACACAGGCAGAGGGAGAAGCAGGCTCCATGCACCGGGAGCCTGACGTGGGATTCGATCCCGGGTCTCCAGGATCGTGCCCTGGGCCAAAGGCAGGCGCCAAACCGCTGCGCCACCCAGGGATCCCAGTTCCATCCAGATTGAAGCATATGGTGGGTATTTGTCGTTTCTAATGGCTGAGGAATATTCCATTGTATACATAAACCACATCTTCTTTATCCATCATCTTTCGATGGACACCAGGACTCCTTCCACAGTGTGGCTATTGTGGACATTGCTGCTAGAAACATCAGGGTGCAGGTGTCCCGGCGTTTCGTTGCATCTGAATCTTTGGGGTAAATCCCCAACAGTGTAATTGCTGGGTCGTAGGGCAGGTCTATTTTAAACCTTTGAGGAACCTCCACACAGTTTTCCAGAGTGGCTGCACCAGTTCACATTCCCACCAACAGTGTAAGAGGGATCCCTTTTCTCCCCATCCTCTCCAACATTTGTTGTTTCCTGCCTTGTTAATTTTCCCCATTCTCACTGGTGTGAGGTGGTATCTCATTGTGGTTTTGATTTGTATTTCCCTGATGGCAAGTGATGCAGAGCATTTTCTCATGTGCATGATGGCCATGTCCATGTCTTCCTCTGTGAGATTTCTCTTCATGTCTTTTGCCCATTTCATGATTGGATTGTTTGTTTCTTTGGTGTTGAGTTTAATAAGTTCTTTATAGATTTTGGAAACTAGCCCTTTATCTGATATGTCATTTGCAAATATCTTCTCCCATTCTGTAGGTTGTCTTAGTTTTGTTGACTGTTGTTGTCATTTGCTGTGCAAAAGCTTCTTATCTTGATGAAGTCCCAATAGTTCATTTTTGCTTTTGTTTCTTTTGCCTTTGTGGATGAATCTTGCAAGAAATTACTGTGGCCAAGTTCAAAAAGGGTGTTTCCTCTGTTCTCCTCTAGGATTTTGATGGAATCTTGTCTCACATTTAGGTCTCTCACCCATTTTGAGTTTATCTTTGTGTATGGTGAAAGAGAGTGGTCCAGTTTCATTCTTCTGCATGTGGATGTCCAATTTTCCCAACACCATTTACTGAAGAGTCTTTCTTCCAATGGATAGTCTTTCCTCCTTTATCAAATATTAGTTGACTATAAAGTTCAGGGTCCACTTCTGGGTTCTCTATTCTGTTCCATTGATCTATGTGTCTGTTTTTGTGCCAGTACCACACTGTCTTGATGACCGCAGCTTTGAAGTACAACCTGAAATCTGGCATTGTGATGCCCCCAGCTATGGTTTTCTTTTTTAAAATTCCCCTGGCTATTCGGGGTCTTTTCTGATTCCACACAAATCTTAAAATAATTTCTTCTAACTCTCTGAAGAAAGTCCATGGTATTTTGATAGGGATTGCATTAAACATGTAAATTGCCCTGGGTAACATTGACATTTTCACAATATTAATTCTGCCAATCCATGAGCATGGAATATTTTTCAATCTCTTTGTGTCTTGCTCCATTTCTTTCATAAGTGTTCTATAGTTTTTAGGGTATAGATCCTTTACCTCTTTGGTTAGGTTTATTCATAGGTATCTTATGTTTTTGGGTGCAATTGTAAATGGGATTGACTCCCTAATTTATCTTTCTTCAGTCTCATTGTTAGTATATAGAAATGCCATTGATTTCTGTGCATTGATTTTGTATCCTGCCACACTACCAAATTGCTGTATGAGTTCTAGCAATCTTGGGGTGGAGGCTTTTGGATTTTCTATGTAGAGTATCATGTCATCAGTGAAGAGGGAGTGTTTGACTTCTTCTTTGCCAATTTGAATGCCTTTAATGTCTTTTTGTTGTCTGATTGCTGAGGCGAGGACTTCCAGTACTATGTTGAATAGCAGTGGTGAGAGTAGACATCCCTGCCTTGTTCCTGATCTTAGGGGAAAGGCTCCCAGTGCTTCCCCATTGAGAATGATATTTGCTGTGGGCTTTTCTTAGATGGCTTTTAAGATGTTGAGGAAAGTTCCCTCTATCCCAACACTCTGAAGTGTTTTGATCAGGAATGGATGCTGTATTTTGTCAAATGCTTTCTCTGCATCTAATGAGAGGATCATATGGTTCTTGGTTTTTCTCTTGCTGATATGATGAATCACATTGATTGTTTTACGAGTGTTGAACCAGCCTTGTGTCCCGGGGATAAATCCTACTTGGTCATGGTGAATAATTTTCTTATTGTGTTGTTGGATCCTATTGGCTAGTATCTTGTTGAGAATTTTTGCATCCATGTTCATCAGGGATATTGGTCTATAATTCTCCTTTTTGGTGGGGTCTTTGTCTGGTTTCAGAATTAAGGTGATGCTGGCCTCATAGAACGAATTTGGAAGTACTCCATCTTTTTCTATCTTTCCAAACCGCTTTAGGAGAATAAGTATGATTTCTTCTTTAAACGTTTGATAGAATTCCCCTGGGAAGCCATCTGGCCCTGGACTCTTGTGTCTTGGGAGGTTTTTGATGACTGCTTCAATTTCCTCCCTGGTTATTGGCCTGTTCAGGTTTTCTATTTCTTCCTGCTCCAGTTTTGGTAGTTTGTGGCTCTCCAGGAATGCGTCCATTTCTTCTAGATTGCCTAATTTATTGGCATATAGCTGTTCATAATATGTTTTTAAGATTGTTTGTATTTCCTTGGTGTTGGTAGTGATCTCTCCTTTCTCATTCATGATTTTATTAATTTGAGTCTTCTCTCTCTTCTTTTTGATTAGGTTGGCTAATGGTTTATCTATCTTATTAATTCTTTAAAAGAACCAACTCTTGATTCTGTTGATCTGTTCCACAGCTCTTTTGGTCTCGATTTCATTTAGTTCTGCTCGAATTTTAATTAACTCTCTTCTTCTGATGGGGGTGGGGTCCATTTGCTGCTTTTTCTCTAGCTCCTTTATGTGTAAGGTGAGCTTTTGTATTTGAGTTCTTTCCAGTTTTTGAATGGATGCTTGTATTGCGATGTATTTCCCCCTCAGGACTGCTTTTGCTGCATCCCAAAGATTTTGAACGGTTGTATCTTCATTCTCATTAGTTTCCATGAATCTTTTTAATTCTTCCTTAATTTACTGGTTGACCTTTTCATCTTTTAGCAGGATGGTCCTTATCCTCCATGTGTTTGTGTCCTTCCAAACTTCTTGTTGTGATCAAGTTCTAATTTCAAGGCATTATGGTCTGAGAATATACAGGGGACCATCCCGATCTTTTGGTATCGGTTCAGACCCTATTTGTGACCCAGTATGTGGTCTATTCTGGAGAAAGCTCCATGTGCACTTGAGAAGAATGTGTATTCAGTTGAGTTTGGATGTAAAGTTCTGTAGATATCTGTGAAATCCATCTGGTCCAGTGTATCATTTAAAGCTCTCGTTTTTTGGAGATGTGCTTAGAAGACCTGTCAAGGGTAGAAAGAGCTAGATTGAAGTCACCAAGTATAAGTGTATTATTATCAAAGTATTTCTTCAGTTTGGTTATTAATTGGTTTAAATATTTGGCAGCTCCCACATTCGGGGCATATATATTGAGGATTGTTAATTCCTCTTGTTGGATAGAGGCTTTGAGTATGAGATAGTGTCCCTCTTCATCTCTCACTATAGTCTTCAGGATAAATTTTAATTTATCTGATATGAGGATGGCTACCCCTGCTTTCTTTTGAGGACCATTTGAATTGTAAATGGTTCTCCAACCTTTTATTTTCAGGTTGTAGGTGTCCTTCTGTCTATAATGAGTCTCTTGTAGACAGCAAATAGATGGGTCCTGCTTTTTTATCCAGTCTGAAACCCTGCGCCTTTTGGTGGGGTCATTAAGCCCGTTCATGTTCAGAGTTACTATTGACAGATATGAGTTTAGTGTCATCATGATATCTATTCAGTCCTTGTTTTTTGTGGATTATTCCACTGAACTTCTTCTTAAAGGGGAATTTTAAGAGTCCCTCTTAAAATTTCTTGCAGAGCTGGTTTGGAGGTCACATATTCTTTCAGTTCCTGACTGACTTGGAAGCTCTTTACCTCTCCTTCCATTTTGAATGAGAGCCTTGCTGGATAAAGTATTCTTGGTTGCATGTTCTTCTCATTTAGGACCATGAATATATCCTGCCAGCCTTTTCTGGCCTGCCAGGTCTCTGTGGAGAGGTCTGCTGTTACCCTAACATTCCTCCCCATAAAAGTCAGGCACTTTTTTTCTCTTGCTGCTTTAAGGATCTTCTCTTTATCTTTGGAATTTGCAAGCTTCACAATTAAATGTGGAGGTGTTGAACGGTTTTTATTGATTTTAGGGGGGGGGGATCTCTCTATTTCCTGGATCTGAATGCCTGTTTCCCTTCCCAGATTAGGAAAGTTTTCAGCTAGGATTTGTTCAAATACATATTCTGGCCCTCTGTCCCTTTCGGCGCCCTCGGGAACCCCAATTAAACGTAGGTTTTTCTTCCTCAGGCTGTCGTTAATTTCCCTTAATCTGTCTTCATGGTCTCTTAATTGTCTGTCTCTTTTTTCCTCAGTTTCCCTCTTTGCCATCAACTTGTCTTCTGTGTCACTCACTTGTTCTTCCACCTCGTTAAGCCTCGTCGTTAGGACTTCTAGCTTGGATTGCATCTCATTTAATTGATTTTTAATTTCTGCCTGATTGGACCTAAATTCTGCAGTCATGAAGTCTCTTGAGTCCTTTATGGTTTTTTCTAGAGCCACCAGTAGCTGTATAATTGTGCTTCGAAATTGGCTTTCTGACACTGAATTGTATTCCAGATTTTGTAACTCTGTGGGAGAGAGGACTGTTTCTGAAACTTTTTTTGATGTGAGGTTTTCCTTGTAGTCATTTTGCTCAGTGCAGATTGGCCTAAAACAAGTTGTATTGGGAAAAGGAGGAAAAGAGAGGGAAGGAAAGAAAAGAGAAAAAAAAAAAAGAGAGAAAGAAGAAAAAAGGGGGTAAAAGAGAAAGAAAAAGAAAGGTGAAAAAAAAAGGGGGGGGGGAGTTCAATCAGAAATCAAAAGAACCAATCAGAAATGAAAAAGAAAGAAAGACAAAAAAACACAAAACAAAACAACAACAACAACAAAAAAACAAAAAACAAAAAACACGTGGGAGTATCTTCTGATTCTGTATACTTTGAAAAGAAATCAACAGAAGCCATCAGAAATACTTTGAAAAGCAATCAAAAGAAGCAATCAGAAATCAAAAAGAAAGAAAGAAAAAAAACACAAAACAAAACAAAACAAAAAACCCAAAAAACACGTGGGAGTATCTTCTGATATCTTTGAATCAGAAATCAACAAGAAAGAAAGAAAAAAAAACACAAAACAAAACAAAACAAAAACAAAAACAAAAAACAAAAAACAAAAACCACGGGGGAGTATCTTCCGATTCTGTATACTTTAAGTCCCTTGACTTCCCCTGGAACTGGTCAGTCTAGCTGGTCTTCTGGGGGAGGGGCCTGCTGTGCTGATTCTCAGGTGTTAGCACTTGGGGGAGCTGCTCTGCCCCCTGCCTGGTGCAGGGCTCAGTGGGGGCTGTTCACCCCGTGAGGCCCCAGGAGGAACAACCGCAGTGGCGGGGCCAGCTCTGCAGCCCTAGAGTCAGCTCCCGCAGTAGCTCCAGGGCTCTCCTTCTGCAGGGCCTGGGGGCTCCGGGGCGGGGCCGCTGATCTGCTCAGCTCCGGGCAGGAGCGTCCTTGCTGTCCTGGGCCCTCCCGGCCTCTGCCTGTCCCGGGGGAGGCCAGATCCTGGGCTGTGTCCCGGCGCCCTGTGCTCTGGGGCCTGCGATGTTGGATTCTCGCTCCCACCCCGCAGCCCCCTCCCCAGAGCCGCCACCCGAGCGCCTCCGAGCTGCTCCGGGTCCCGCCCTGCGCGCTGCAGCCCTTAGGGAGCTCGGCGCACCCCCCGGGGTGCAGGTGTCTGTTACTGTCCCAGGGAGCCCGAGGGCATCCCCGCCCTCCTGGGTCCTGCTCTAACTCCCTGGGAGCCCCTTTCCGCCCGGGAAGGTTGGTGCAGCTCCTGCTTCTCCGGGACGGGGCTCTCCTGTCCTGGGGACACTCGCCCCGGCCTCAGCCCGGCTCCTCGCGGGGCCCTTCCCCCTTGGAGGCCTTTTGTTTCTTTATTTCTTTTTCCCTGTCTTCTTACTTTGATAGAAGCGCGAACTCTTCTCACTGTAGCATTCCAGCTGTTCTCTCTTTAAATCTCAGGCCGAATTCGTAGATTTTCAGGATGATTTGAAGGTTATCTAGGTAATTTGTTGGGGACAGGTGATTTGGGGACCCTACTCTTCCGCCATCTTCCTGATCAAAACTCTTGAGAGTGTAGGGATAGAGGGAACATTCCTCAGCATCTTAAAAGCCATCTACAAAAAGCCCACAGCATATATCATTGTCAACTTGGAAGCACTGGGAGCCTTTCCCCTAAGATCAGGAATGAGACAGGGATGTCCATTCTTACCACTGCTATTCAACATAGTACTAGAAGGCCTAGCCTCAGCAATCAAGCAGCAAAAAGAAATAAAAGGCATTCAAATTGGCAAAGAAGAAGTCAAACTCTCCCTCTTCGCCGATGACATGATACAGTACATAGAAAACCCAATAACTCCACCCCAAGATTCCTAGAACTCCTACAGCAATTCGGCAGTGTGGCAGGATACGCAATCAATCCCCAGAAATCAGTGGGATTTCTGTACACTAACAATAAGACTGAAGAAAGAGAAGTTAAGGAGTCAATCCCATTTACAATTGCACCCAAAAGCATAAGATACCTAGGAATTAACTTCACCAAAGGGGTAAAGGATCTATACCCTAAAAACTACAGAACACTTCTGAAAGAAATGGAGGAAGACACAAAGAGATGGAAAAATATTCCATGCTCATGGATTGGAAGAATTAATAATGTGAAAATTCCAGTGCTACCTAGGGTAATTTACACATTCAATACAATCCCTATCAAAATTCCATGGACTTTCTTCAGAGAGTTGGAACAAATCATCTTAAGATTTGTGTTATGCTGAGTGAAATAAGTCAATCGGAGAAGGACAAACAGTGTATGTTCTCATTCATTTGGGGAATATGAATAATAGTGAAAGGGAATATAAAGGAAGGGAAAAGAAATGTTGGGAAATATCAGGAAGGGAGACAGAACATAAAGACTCCTAACTCAGGGAAATGAACTAGGGGTGGTGGAAGGGGAGGAGGGTGGGTGTTGGAGGGGAATGGGTGACGGGCACTGAGGTGGACACTTGACGGGATGAGCACTGGGTGTTTTTCTGTATGTTGGTAAATTGAACACCAATAAAAATTAATTAAAAAAATAAAATAAAATAAAATTGTTTAAATAGAAAAAAAAAAAAAGATTTGTGTGGAATCAGAAAAGACCCCGAATAGCCAGGGGGTATTAAAAAAGAAATCCATAGCTGTGGGCATCACAAGGCCAGATATCAGGTTGTACTACAAAGCTGTGGTCATCAAGACAGTGTGGTCCTGGCACAAAAACAGACACATAGATCAATGGAACAGAATAGAAAATGCAGAAGTGGACCCTCAGCTCTACATTCAACTAATATTCGACAAAGCAGGAAAGACCATCCACTGGAAGAAAGACAGTCTCTTCAATAAATGGTGTTGGGAAAATTGGACATCCACATGCAGACGAATGAAACTGGACCACTCTCTTTCACCATACACAAAGATAAACTCAAAATGGGTGAGAGATCTCAATGTGAGACAAGATTCCATCATAATCCTAGAGGAGAATACAGGCAACACCCTTTTTGAACTTGGCCACAGCAACTACTTGCGAGATACATCCATGAAGGCAAGAGAAACAAAAGCAAAAATGTACTATTGGGACTTCATCAAGATAAGAAGCTTCTGCACAGCAAAACTGAAAGACAACCTACAGAACGGGAGAAGATATTTGCAAATGACACGCCAGATAAAGGGCTAGAAACCAAGATCTATAAAGAACTTATTAAACTCAACACCAAAGAAGCAAACAATCCAACCATGAAATGGGCAAAAGACATGAACAGAAATCTCACAGAGGAAGACATACACATGGCCAACAAGCACATGAGAAAATGCTCCGCATCACTGGCCATCGGGGAAATACAAATCAAAACCACCATGAGATCCCACCTCACACCAGTGAGAATGGGGAATGTTAACAAGGCAGGAAACAACAAATGTTTTTTTTTTGGATAGAGAATATTACTGCTGCTTTAATTTATGTAAACATTCATTATTGCTGTGTGAGACAAGTCCACAACACTTTAACATGAAGAGGAAATGACAGGAAAATGTCCATTCAAAGCTACTATAAAAAGAAAACAAAGTAGGAATTATTACTTTTATCTGATGAAATTATTACCTGAAAACCACTGTGAATCAAGGAAAAGCTGTAACACAGTATCACACATGATTTAGAGGCCATCAGGCAAGCAAATTCAAATATGAAAAAGCAAATCAAGTTAGAAATTCTGAAACCTCAGAATAGAAATATATTTAGGGGGGAGGGGCAAGATGGCGACAAATGTTCTTTTGTGTCTGCTTTTTTTTTATTTAAAAAAAGACCATGATTCTTTGAGAGGTGATACAAGATTGCTTTCCAGTCAGATCATAATTTCCACAATTTCTGTAATAACTATAAATTTGAAAGTTTCCCACTCTCCCCACCCCAATTCACTTTTGGCATTGTGTGTGAAATGTCACTTCCAAAAAATGGGGGAAAATATGCTGAATACTGGGTTTTCATCACACAGGACTCCTTTCCTAGGAAAAATTTTCTGGTGCTAAATTGAGAATATTCATACAACAATGCTTAACAATATCTCATCAGTAAAAGCCATTTTCTAACCAACTCTATGGCTGTCTGAGAAGAAAATTACATAGAATAGCAGCCAATTCTCAGAGGTAAAAAGGCAATGGCTTATCTTATCCTTTTCCACTTCTCCTAATTTTACATTCAGAATTAGAGCAAATCTATGAGAGGTAGCAGAAGGTCTGACACAGGCTCTGGCTTCATGATTTGAAAATACAATTTCAACTCACCACATTCTTCAGAAGAACTCATTATACTTAAAAGAAACACACAAAGAGGCTCTCTTAACCTCTGCATGCAGAGGTTGGCCAGAAGGACATACATTGGTTACCAGCAGAGAAGGATGGGCCTAACCATCTGGCAATTAGGAGATGGTGTATCCAAAGATATAGTCTTGATCTGGTTAGAAAACTGTGTCATTTGTAAAGTATATTACTCTCGAGTCTTCACTTACTCTGCTAAAAAGAAGCTTCTACACAAAATCAGGATGCTACAGGAGAGAAATAGCTAACACAGGCTATCATTGGCTAATATTTAAATGCAAAGAATTCAACTTTCATTTTCAATATGTGGGAAGGGTTTGTGAGCTTGTTACCGACGTATTTGGCCCAATTCATATTTATTTTTATTTTTTCACTGTGCTTCAGATCTATGGGGTATTGCCAAAAAACTTATCCCAAAAATCTCTGAATTTTTATTAGAGCTTAATGGATTTATTTGAATACTTCTGTTAAGCTGATAAGAGTTAGGGAGAATCTTATCCTACTCCCTCCCCCAGACCTAATTAGACGTTTTTATTTCAAAACAAAAGATGGTGATATTATAAAACTAGGGAGGGAAATAAGATGCTATGACAGTACACTTCTTTTTAGTTAACACTTATTTCTTACCTATAGCACTACGTATGTGATAAAACTTTTGGGAAGCAGAAGGGAAGAAGGTAATTCCAAAACCTCCCAACAAAGTAGCCATTCCAATGCATGGACAAGGGCTTATTTCTTCTGCCAGCCACTGATTCACAAATATTTTCCCCATATAAAGTAGTATGTGTGAATGAGGTTGGGGAGAGCAAGGAATACATCAAGGAGTCAACTCTACTCTTCTCTTAATGAGCCCGCCCTATGTCCTTAGTGGTGACTGACTTCATCCGCCATCTTGGCTTTCAGATTAAGCAACATCTTTCTTTAAAACTTTCTTGTTCTTGCTGCTTTTCTTGCCATTCTTGTCTTTGTTCTCGGACATTTTTTTTGGCTCTGATTTCTTTCCTTAGGTCAAAGAACACCTTGTCCACATTGGCTCGTGTTTTAGCCGATGTCTCCACGTACTGCACGCCCCACTCCTCTGCTTTAGTCCTCGCCTCTTCGATGGGCACCTGCCTCTCTCCTCTAGGTCGGACTTGTTTCCCACGACAAGCAATGGACTTGCCTTTTTTTTTTTTTCTGGACCACATATCCATAATGGACATACAGTGCCCAAGGCCCTCAGATACAAGAAAATATCCTCCTTGTCTACACTATACACCAACCAAGTAACAAATGCTGCCCACATCCTGGGCTCTCCTGGAAAGAGAGGTTCCTATAGACACTGGCGTGTGACCCTCCACATCCAGCTGTGCATTGAGCCTTGGGAGGCATAGCTACTGAGGTCTCCTCAATGCAGGAGAGACTCAAGCTTGAGGCCACTGGCTTATCCCACCTGCAGGGGGAGGTCTCCCCTGTTCTTCCTCAGTCCCTTGCTGGATGCCACCATACCAGAGGAGGTCACCCCTCCCCAGTCCCCTTGGCTATGTAGGGAGCCCCAATGACATCAACTGAGTGAACTGCAATGGAGTTTGTCTACTTTATGGATGGTATGAGCACCATGCTACAGGGGGGAGCTCATGTGGAATATTTACGTCCCTAATAAAGGACACAACCCACCCAACAGTCAGCAAAAGAAGCCAAGCTTTAGGCTGCCATTTAGCACTGGATGCCCTGGTCAGCAAATGGCTCCATCAGCACCTCTTACAAACTCTTGGGCCACTGTCTAAGAGTTGTTCCTTTTAGGGTAAGGAACTCAGGGCACTCTTGCCTCAGAGACACCCCAAATATAAACCAAAATCACAGATGGCCCCCACATGCAGTAAGGCCACAATGCAAGGCCTCCCTGTGACACCACTTGTCCTCCTTGGTGTTCCAACATTACAAATCATGGCCAGACCCTCATTTTGCTTCTCAGGATACATAGTGCTGGCCTTACAGGAAGGACTCAATAAATAAAATCCCACCTCCCCTGGAGACCACAAGCAGCCAGGGGAACTGAGAGGCACACACTGTCTCCTCAAACCACTCCTATTTAAGCTACAAGGTGTCAAATGAGCCTCCAGTGCAGTTATCCACAAGCCGAGTTCGGACTGCCCCTGGGATGGGAGACCAGAGTGGCTGCTATCACACCGATGGGAAAGAGGGGCACTGGTCAAAAGAGTGTCCAGTAGATTGTACAGGTCATGTGGCGGACTTTACCGAGCAGTATAACGGACAGTATGGAGCAGTGCGCACGCCTTCCCCATGGGCTGCGGGGAATCCATGTGTTACAACGATGCATATGGAGCACTCGACTCCTAGAAGCGTTACCGGGTCCGCTCTTATGAGGCAGTGGCAGCGGCAGCAGCAGCCTCTGCGTACAACTAGGCGGAGCAGTCCATGTCCCATCTGCCTCAAGTCCAGAGCACAGCTGTGACCAGTCACCTCAACCCCACTTCTGTTGATCCCTACGACAGACACCTGTTGCCGAGCTCAGGGGCTGCTGCCACTTGGGCTCTATGGCTGCTGCCGCTGCCAACACCTCGTCCTATTATGGAAGGGACAGGAGCCCCCTGCGTCGCGCTGCAGCTGTGCTCCCCACGGTTGGAGAGGGCTACGGTTATGGGCCAGAGAGTGAGCTGTCGCAGGCTTCAGCAGCTGCACGGAATTCTCTGTATGACATGGCCCGGTGTGAGCGGGAGCATATGTGGACCGAGCGTGGTGCTCAGCCTTTTAAAAACTGGAGGTAGGGGGATCCCTGGGTGGTTCTGATGTTTGGCGCCTGCCTTTGGCCCAGGGCTCGATCCTGGAGACCCGGGATCGAATCCCACGTCAGGCTCCCAGTGCATGGAGCCTGCTTCTCCCTCTGCCTGTGTCTGTGCCTCTCTCTCTCTCTCTCTCTCTCTCTGACTGTCATAAATAAATTAAAAAAAAAAAACTGGAGGTAGGATCATTGCGGACTGAACCCTCGGGCTGCGGTCATATATGAGAACTTGCTCCGCGCGTCCCCCTTGCCGGGATGTTTCCATTGCTTCATGTTTCAGTAAACAAAGGAGTTTCTGACCAACTGTGTTTTCTTTCTTAATTTAATTCTTCTAAGTTGACTTTTCTTTCCTCTTGATACTAGTCCCTGTAGCCTTTCACTCCATTCCTTATATTCTCAGCCTCTGAGCAGCCCTAGGTAAGGATTATGCTGGCATCCCCTTTTTCCTGTACAGTGGAACCCCCTCTTATCTTGCTTTCCTTAGGAATTGAACCCTTCTCCCTGTCTACCTGCAACATCTCCTTTCCCTTTAAAATGACCATGTAGTGGCAAGAGACCTTTTACTCTTCTGTTAGCTCTGGACTCTAACATTGAAGCTAATCTTCTGAAACTGCTAGGACCATTGGGGTTTGGGGTGGAGGTTGTTGTTTTGTTTGTTTGTTTTCTTTTATGTCTGACCTGTGATCGTGGTGCAGCATTAGCTGAAATTTAGCCTTGTTTTACTTCACCCCTCCCACTTTTCTTTAATATTTTGACAAATAAACGTTTCTAACACTTAAAAAAAAGTGAGAGAAAGAGGGAGAGTACGAGCAGGGGGAAAGACAGAAGGAGAGACAAAGCGTTCCAAGCAGACTTCTTGCCGAACATGCAAAGCTTGGCATCTGGCTTTATCCGACAACCAAGAGATCATGACCTGAGCCAAGGTCAAGGTGGATGCGTAACCGACTGAGCAACTCAGATTTTATTGATTTATCCATGAGAGACACAGAGAGAGAGACAGAGACACAAGCAGAGGGAGAAGCAGGCTCCATGCAGGAAGCCCGAAGTGGGACTCGATCCCGTGTCTCCAGGATCATGCCCTGGGCCGAAGGCAGGTGTTCAACCACTGAGCTACCCAGGAGAGGAAAAAAGGGGTTTCTGAGGCAGAGCAGCATAAAGAGAAACAAGGAGACATGAAATTATATGGCTTTCTCACACAACACTGGTAGTGAACTATGGCTGAAATCTCAAAGGCTGCAGGTGGAGTGTTAATATGTTTTCAATGATGCATTTACAAGTTTTGACTTATTCTATAGTCAAAGAGTGAGTTATGAGCAGAAGACATGATTCTTTCTGTATTTGTATTCAAATTAAAATGGAGTGGAAGCAAAAAAAAAAAAAAAAAACAGGGAGATTACTGTCTCTCTAATTTATTTGTTACTCCTTGCTGTTTCTTAAACTTCAGAATACAATTACTACTATCATTTTTTTTACAGTTTTTTTAATGTCTTTTATTTTTTAGTTTATTTTTAAGTTTTTTTAAGTAATCTCTCTGCCCAACATAGGGCTTGAATTCATGACCCTGAGATAGATAAAGAGTTGCATGCCCTACCAACTGAGCCAGCCAGGAGCTCCATCATTTCTTGATCATCTTCATAACTACAAATTTTTATATTCTTTGTTTTCCTCATCATCACTTAGCTGCTTTGTTTTCTTTGCAGCCTGTTCCACTAAGGAGCAGTTGGTGGTCTCTCTTATTCTTTAACTTGAACAAAGAGAAGGAGTAGCAATGTAAAAGGGTCCAGGGCCAACTTGACTTCAAATTCTTCCTCATTTCCAATTTGTTTTACAAGACCTCTCTTTTTGTTTCATCCTCTAGGATTAGAAGAAAGCCTTTGTTGTAATTTTAGTTAGCCTTATTAATGACACCTTTCCTTTATTTCAAATATTTGAGAATGTTTATATTATATGTAGGGATGAAGTTGAAGCCCACTGTTTGGGAGCCAAGACTGTATAGGAGAGACAGTATATAATACTCTGTGATATAAATGATTCATCTACCTCAGATTTCAGGTTACTGTTAACACTATTCTAAGAAGACAGTATCCATATATAGAAACATTTCTTATTGATAATGTTTTATGTAACTAAGTATTAGTAAGATGAGTCCTTTTGGGTTTGATCTATTTTTCCCAAATTAGGAACGAGTATTAAGACTTAGCATGAAGTTTATGATATATTTGAATTTTTGCTCCATGAATGCAACTTAATTTTTGTAGGTTAATACTGAGTTTTATAATATTAAAAACGGGTGTCAGCCTCACATGCCCGGCTGGTGACAATGTGGGAAGCTAGTAGGGATGGGTCAGCTTAGAGCAAGTTACGTACTGCATGAAGGTATTCCAATTCAAAAGAAGAAAAACCATTCTGTCTGCCAAACAAAATATATTCTGAAGGCTGACTGTTTTGTAATACTTGATCTGAAATTTTTGGGGTCTGAAATTTATAAAAGAATTAAATTATAAAATGCTAAATGGCTTGCCTTTATTATGAAGTAATCTGTTAGTTTAAAATCAAAAGAGAAGCATTAAGGAGTAAAGCAAATATCATGAAGCCTAGTTATTACAAATTGCCATCTATATTTACAATAACATTCGTAGCTATTTTTTTTCTAATAAGATGAGTGGAATTTCCTTGATTATAGGTTTATTTTTATTATTTTTTATTTTGAAACGGCCAATATGCTTATGAGTAAGATTTGTGTGGTCAGCTTCTGTTCTTTCATAAACTTCAGATAAAAATCATTTTAGCTGTAACCAAAAACTGAAGTCTTTAAAAAATGGCAGATGTTAATTTAAAAACAGCAGAGACTAATTTAGTTTGCTGTGTGATTATGGTCTAATGGAAGTTTCATAAGCTTTCTTTTCTCCTAACTCAGAAAAGTATATGTCAGAGTATGTCCTTAGCCAAGAATTTTATCCACTCAACATATGTTTACAAACTTATATAAAGCAAAAAAGAATGTATGTAACTCTAGTGAGCAAGAAATATGGTTTTGCTCATATTATCTGATGTTTGCCAAAAGAAGAATAAAAGATGTATGAATTCAATCATCCAGAGAAAAATACACATTTGAGGAAATTCAACAAGAAACAGATATCCCTGAAAGAGACCTTGCTAGAGCCCTGCAGTCCCTCGCCTGTGGTAAACCAACACAGCGGGTTCTTACAAAAGAACCCAAGTCCAAGGAAATAGAAAATGGCCACATATTCACAGTTAATGATCAGTTCACATCCAGACTACACAGAGTCAAGATTCAAACAGTTGCTGCCAAACAAGGTGAATCTGACCCAGAAAGGAAAGAAACGAGGCAGAAAGTAGATGACGACAGAAAACATGAGATCAAAGCTGCTATCGTGCGGACAATGAAATACAGAAAGAAGATGCAGCACAGCGTGTTAGTAGCAGAGGTAACTCAGCAGGTGAAGGCTCGATTCTTACCAAGTCCAGTTGTTATTAAGAAACGTATTGAAGGACTTATTGAAAGAGAATATTTGGCATGAACACCTGAGGATCGCAAAGTATACACATATGTAGCATAAAATGCGTTCAGAAATTTGATTTATCCTTGGACTGTACTCTTCGCAAGGACTGAGAAGTTCTTTTAAATCATTAAATATTAAGACGACCATCTCTTCTATTAAATTACAGTACATGGGATCCCTGGGTGGCGCAGCAGTTTAGCGCCTGCCTTTGGCCCAGGGCGTGATCCTGGAGACCCAGGATCGAATCCCACGTCGGGCTCCTGGTGCATGGAGCCTGCTTCTCCCTCTGCCTATGTCTCTGCCTCTCTCTCTCTCTCTCTCTCTGTGTGACTATCATAAAAATTAAAAAAAATAAATTATAGTACATGTTCTAGACCATTCAGATCAAGCCTTTACTCCCTTTAAGAGTTTTCAACATCAATTGATTGAGCTTCAGGCTTTCCAGCATTTATCCCTGTAGAGATCATCTTTTTTTTTTTTTTTCTGGTTCTTCAAAATTTTATTAACAAAACCAGGGAGAGGGGAGGCAACAGTGAGCAAACTGCACAGTCCCACCCAGGCACAGAGAATGGAGAGACAGAGGGACAGAGAAGGACAGAAGAATATCCAGAGAACCTCTGATAAGGGCAGCTGGGTAGTCAAATGGTGGATGGGCACAGGGAGAAACTCAGGGACCATTGGAGAAACAGATGAATGGCAGAGCAGACAAACGGGGGATTCGGGGGGGCTCCCGGGCCTGGAATGCAGGGCCTGGGGACTTCGGGGCCAGTGAGGCTCAGTGGTCAGCACTGGAGCGTGGGGCGGTAGTGAGCGGGTCATGCTGGATCGTGTGGTGCAGCATCAGGCCAGTAATCCTGCCCGGTCAGTCACGGCCGTGCGAACGGTGCGTTCCTGCTCAAACAGCTCATCCAGCTTGTGCCACACGCGCACACGCTCCAGGTCCACTCCAGCAGCCGCAACTTTTCCCAGCAGTAATGCGGGTACACTGGCATTTGGGCAGGCGGCAGAAGTCACCCGTGAGCTCAGACATCACGTACAAGAGACATCACCCACATATCTCATCAGCTGGCACTTTGGGGTCCCGGGAGTGCTTGGGCACAGCGCCTGGAGCCGTTTACAGGATGTCTTGCTCTGAGGGTTGTAGACATCACAGAAGAGTCGTGTAGCTCCCTCAATGCTTGTGGGGTACATGGACCCAAAGGACGTCTGGCTCTCATCCTTGGCGTAGCAGCGCTCCATGTGGCGCAAGGCAACACGTGGGTTGATAGGGTGCCCGTGGAGACGCAGAAGATCTGCAGGTCCGTGTCACCACTGTCACCCTCATTGCTTTTCCAAACAAGGGGCCATTCTGGGATTGTGGGTGCACATGAAGTTGGGGACACTTGTCGGCCCATTTCACAGAAGCCTCCAGGGCTCCACTTCTGTTGGCGGCTCCACACCCCAGGCTTCCCTGGCCTCCTACCTTCTCCTCCAGCCTTGTCACACTTTCAGTGTGGGCTGCAGGGGTTGTTTCCATACCCCTGTGGAGGCAGTGGGGTGAGCAGGGTCACCGTGGATCCACGGCTGTTCTGAGGGATGGATACCTGGTGTGGGAACGCTTCCCTGATGCCACATCTTCCAACCTCCCCCAGCCCGTGAGGCGGCTTGTGGATTTGACTGGCCTTGCCATCTGCCCCGGGGGGAGGCCAGGCTTGCCTTTGCTCCAGCCCCAAGTGGCCAGGACAGAGGCAGCCTTGGCTGCCCCACTTTGTCACGGACAGGCCTCTGACCTATTTACATCCACTCTCTCCAGGGAAGCTGAGGGGAGCCGTATAGAATCCTTGTTCCATTTCATCATTACTGGAGTCTTGGGGCAGCTGCTAAAACCACTCGGTTTTAGTCTTCCGTGCAGTGAGTGGGGCAGTTTCCCATGGTGGGCTGGCCTGGGACCTTGTGTTGTGCTCCGTTCTGTCACCCAGTCACTGTAGATATTTTCTACCTTCCTGCATAACCCAGGTTCCAGGGTACGTGATCTGTTCTTGGTTCCCTAATAAATAAAGTCAGTCCTCCAAAAAAAAAAAAAATAAAATAAATAAAAAATAAAGAAAGATGATCATCTCCCTTTTTTTTTTTTCCCACAATACCACCTATTGGCTTCTTTATTGAGCACCACATTTTCAGCATGCGTCACTATAGGAGGGAGGCTTCAGATTCAACCAGACTCTGGCCCGTAGTCAGGAGAGATGTGGTGTGCCCAGGTATTCCTGTGTAGAGAAAGGCACATGGCTTCAAGAGCAGCAGAAGTTGACTATGGTCATCATCGTCCTCCTTGAAAGAGTAAAGGTGAGTGCCGTTCAACCCCAGAGAACTGAGGCTCCGTCCCCAGGGGGAGGGCTTGGAGAGGTGGCCATATGTCTGCAGGGATGCTGCAGCATCCAAAGATAGCATCCCATAGGCTTTAGAGAGCAGATCAAGAAGCTGCTTCTTTTCATCTTCTGGGAGGAAACTAAACTTTGCCACATTGATGTTCAGTCTCTTCAACTCCTCCTTGGTAAAGTCCATCCCTGTTTGGTCATCTGATAATCCGTGTCCAGAGTGGACTTGAAGATGAGTGGGTCATCCGTGTTGAGGGAGTAGTTAGCCTGGTCATTTTTGAGCCGAACCACCGTGTGCTCCGTGTCCGACTTTCAGGCGCCTGTGAGGTAGCTGGACCGGGGGCAGATCTTGAAGTGCATGTTTTCCTGCCGCAGCCTGGCATAAAGGGCCTCGTCCTCCAGCGTGTGGTAGCCGTGGCCCAGCCTCTCCGTCTTGAGCGCGTCCACAGCCTCTTGGACCACCTCCGCCAAGCCCACCTCCCCTGCGTGCACAGTGCGGTGGATGCCTCTCCTCACAGCCTCCTCGTCGGCCTTCACGTGTCCCGGGAAGACACTGCTCCCTTTAATGGTCTCATCTCCTGCCAGGTCGATGGCCACCACAGTCTGCTGGTACTTCGGACACAGCTCCACCACCTCCAGGGACCAGTTGGGCTGGTGGTGCAGGCAGCACAGGATGGACCTCACTTTCACCTTGAAGTCCCGTTCTCCCTCCTACAGGCTCTGGCTCACCAGGGCCACCACCTCCCCTAGGATTTGCAGAATCTCTACATTAAAATTGATGTGGCAGTTTTAATACAATGTATATGAAATAGTCTAAAATTTACAATACAGGAAAATATGATTTTTTTTTCTCCTAAAGTTGAAAAGCTTGGCATGTATGTCCAACAGTGAGGTAAAACATTTTGTCTCTCAATATAAAGAACTGTGCAAGGATAACATTCAAACACATTCAATTAGGGCACTTTTCAATTTTGACAGGAATACTGAATTACTGTAGCCAACAAAACACAGTTAGAAAATGCCAACATTTCAAGTTGATAAGAACGAGGCTGATAACATCAAACAAATCTTTTAAAAAAACTTTTCTTTTGAAACAATTTCTTTCAAGACAAAGGGCAGTTTGCTTCACGTGACTGTAATTTCTTGTGCCGGGGAGGAGTCTGACCTAGAGAGCATCGGACGCCAGCCACTCACTCATTCCTGCACATTGCAAAAGGGCAAGGGAATAAGGTTCGTGGAAGGCACTACTTGCACGTGGAGGATGAAAGGCACTACTTTAAGATTTTTCTTGTTTGAGGTTTTTAAAATCACGCCACCAGCATTTGTTAATCCCACTCTCGTGCACGGCCACAGTGGCCCCTCGGCCTCCTGAGGTGCACAGCCAAGCCGTCTCCCCTCAAGGACTTGTCTGTCCCATGTGCCTGGGCCAGTGTGGCTGTGTGCAGGACGCAACAGGGAGGCCGCGCTCCACAGGGTCCTGGGGCCATTCAGGTTGTGCCAGGTTCTCTCAATGGGCTGAGTGTGGACATAAAAGCAAACCTGTATGAAAACAACAACAACAAAAAACCAAACAAACAAACTTCCGAACAAAAAAGCAACAGCGTCAGGAGTCTCTAGAGAGAAGAACTTCAGGCACAGGACACATCCTCTCACCGGGTCACCCCTCATCTGCAGCCAGCGCCCCCTTTCATGTAGCGGACCCCACCCGCCCATCCCCTGTTCCACCTCCACCTCCGGGGCCACCCCCCGCCCCCACCCCCACCGCCAGCCAGAGGAGAACAGGGTGTTATTTTATATGTTGGCAAATTGAACATCGTTAAAAAATAAATTTAAAAAAGAATTTATTAATAATCCAAAGAAAATGGAGAAAACAATCTTATATTTTATTTCTTGGTTAGAGGAGAAATGAAAACAGTATCATATGATAAAATATGGTCAATAACTTTGTTTCCAGGCCATTCACAGTCAATTTACACATTTGAGTGGGATTCTTAACAGCTGTAGAGATAGGCTCTTCTGGCTTAAAATTCCTTAAAATTTCCAAGAGGAAATAACTACACCAGAGGACATAGTAAATATTCCATTGTATGTGATGTCATTTTATTTCTTTCTCCAAAAATGCTTGGCAGGCCTAGTAAGCCACGCATTCCAGTTCCTTTTCTGCTCGTCAAAGAGTATGTCAGACCTTTGCCATTGTCATGTAGTCCCCGTGGATGCTACTTTCACCTTCATCAGATGGTGTATAAATTATTTCATAAATGAAGTAGATAATTTGGGATGTAGATGCTTTCAACCACTAGATTTAACATTTTTCACACTTTCAGTCATCTCCCTCAGAACAGGAAAGGAATTACCTTTCATCTCAGGCAATTTATTTCTACATTTGTGTTGGGTTCCTATTCTTTCTGTATCATGAATTTTAGATATATTTTCTGTATACTTACATATATCTGTATAATTTAAAACATATACACTTTATTTGAAAGTACTCCTCCCCAATCCGATTCTCCCTCCTAATATTGCAACAAGTGATGGCATCACCCAGACTGAAATTTGCATTGAAAAACAAAAATGCTTCAATCTCCATATATTTCCACCTACTTCTCTCTTATCTTCTTTGCAATCCAAGAAGAGGTAAGGTCCCCTAATCAACTTGTCTCCTCCGCCCACACCCATCTGATTTTTTGGTCCCCATTAATTCGTGGACCTCTTCCTTGTTCACAATTCAAATGCTTCAATCAACAAAACACTGTCACACACAGTGTCATCAGTCTTTATGTTAGTTTCAGCCTCAGTAGAATTTGATTCCTCTTGTGTGCAGGCCCTGTCTTCCCTGGAGTCTTTCCTCTGTTGTCCCCGACTGCAGATGAGATGGAGTTCAGGGAGCTGGGTGTTTCCTAGGCAGTGACATCAAGGCGAACATGGTTGGAAAGGGTGGGGAGGAAGAAACACAGGCAGAGGGAGAAGTCTGACCACTGGGCAACCTCACAGCATCAGCCCACCCCACAGGGTGCTGAGGAACAAGCAGGACCCATACACTTATCCTAAATTGAAGCCAAGTGGCCTCTGTGAATAATCATTGCCTGTCACTCACTCTGGGGAGCAGTTGCCTTGAGGCAGGTGGCTCTTTGCAGCTGAGTCAAACTCTGCCTCTGTTGACAAAGTCCTCCGGGAAGCTTATGCATGGATCCTACCATTTCGCGTCCCACCCTGCAGGTCAGAAGGGAATAAGTTCTGTAATAACTGGCCCATACAGGGACCTCGAGATGTCTGAAGCTGATGGGCCTGGCAAAGAAAAAACAGGTGGCAGAGAGGCAGCTAGCATACAAAGGGTAACAGAACACTAGGAGCTCAATGTTGGTTCTAGTGGGGCTTCTGCATACCGGGTGTGGATTGGGTCCCGTGTCTGTCCTTACATGGAGCCACACCCTGTCAACCAGCTGTCCTTGCTCCTGGAAGGTGGGAGGGGTCTTCAGGGCCCCGGACCAAGGTCCTTCTACCTTTGCCCACAGGCCCTTCTTCCATGGTTGGCACACTAGACCTAATGCCCACCACTGGGTTGGGCTTCTTTTTTTTATTTGCTAACAGGCTTTGCCCACATGGCACATATTTCACTGTTGAATCTAGAACAGTGACTCCAACTACCTCAGGAAAAATGATATTCCTGGGCAGCCCCGGTGGTGCAGCTGTTTAGCGCTGCCTGCGGCCCAGGGCCTGATCATGGAGACCCGGGATTGAGTCCCACGTTGGGCTCCCTGCATGGAGCCTGCGACTCCCTCTGCCTGTGTCTCTGCCTCTCTCTCTCTCTGTCTCTCTCTCTCTGTCTCTCTCTGGGTCTCTGTGAATAAATACATTCTTTTAAAAAAGAAAAAAAAAAGAAAAAATGATATTCCTGTGCCCCTCACTTAGGGAAACCTGTCTTCTGATCCCCCATCTCGTTAGGTTATGATTATCATTAGCAATGACAATTCCCTAACTATGATCATTTCTGTGATCTTGTTATTCATCATTATTTTCATTATGTTCTTGCCATGAATTGTTTTTGCAGTTGTTTGATATACAACCTTCAGTAGAGTTTCTCCACAGGAAAGCAACCCCTTCTGCACTACATGATATTTATTTTGCTCAGGAGCAGCATCTTGAAATATTCCAAGTCAGCCTCCAGAAGCAGGACCAGCCCTCGATACCACAGGAGCCTCCTGAAGGACATCCTTTACACATATGCCTCTGTTAAAATTCAAAATTCCCTCTAGGGCCCACTGGCTGCTTGTGCCAGCCTAGAAGTCCTGGAAAGTTGTCCTTGGATGAACAGAACTGCCACAACATTAGTCACATCAGGGGTCCCCATAATCACTCTTGCCTTCTTGGAAAGGTGGGACCTGGTGTCTCTGTCCATATGAACAGCCACATGAGGTTATCTGATCTGGAATCCTAGAGCCACTGTAGCTAACATCGTAGGTACAGAAAAGGCTCCCTAGGCCAGCCCGAAACTGGAGATCTAAGTCCTCTCAGGTACACAGGAGAGGCTGCTGGTGCAGTACCGGAAGGCACAGAGATTGTGAACGCCCATCCTGTCCATCCCACGACTACTCTCCGTCTTCCAAGGGAGCTTGGCAACCACTCGGAAGGCAATGTCCTCCCTGCTAGTATGGGAGTATCGTGGGTGACACCCTCCTCCAGCCCACGCCCATCTGATCCTCTGCAAATACTTTAAGTGACCTCGGAGATGTGAACTTAGAGTCCTGGAGCTCCAGGGTCTAAGGGGAAAAGAAACAGAAGGGATGTTGGGCAGAGAGGGTGGGAATAGAAAAGGCAGCTTGAATGTCCACTTGACGCTGGGCTCTTCTGTGCAGGTGTGGACGTGGGGTCCTGCCTGGCCTGCCACAGACCAAGCTCCTGAAATCTGGTGGCTGTCCTGCTGCACCCCCTCTACCCCACGGGCTTTCCCTCAAGGGGTCTGCATGCAATTTCCCAAGTTGGCCTAGACCCTCATTCTGGCTGGCTTTTTCCCTCCTGTTGCTCATCTCTGCCTCCTGTTACAGATGTCATGTGCACACGCAGGGCTTTAAACTCTCCACCCTGTAAGGCCCAGCACAGTCACGTTATCATTCACTTAGAGGATTCTATACCCAACCTCCTTATTTATCATTATGTCCCATATTAATAGCAGTGGAATTACGATTATTCATGATGACTATTATAATTGATTATTTTTATCAATAATTTTTATCATGGATTATTTTTGTTGTTGATGCCATATGACATTGTATAGTCTCTCTTTTCATGAAACATGTCAGATTTTTTGGAAGATGATTATGGAGGGTTCTCCAACAGACCTATAATTCATAATTTACACACTGCTTCATGTCCCCAGTGTATGAGTTTGAGTGTGTTCCTCCAATGAGCCCCTTGAAATATTGCATGTCCCCCTCTAGAGACAGTGACGGGGTCTGTGATGAAGGGGAGCCCTGAGGAAGATTTCCTTTGCCAGCGTGATCCTCTAGAAAAATACCTGATTATGTTTTTTTGCTTTGTTTTGGTTTTGTTTTTGTTTTTACAAAGTGATATATTTCCATAGAGATGGTAGACTTATATCCTCCTCGCCTCTCCGGATCCCTCTCCATCTCACCTAGGCTAACAATTTGTCATCATTCACAGGGGTAGAACCAACGCATTTAAGAAACCTCCACATTTTTAGAAACATCCATTCATATTATGTGTTTAAGCTAAACCATAGGCTACCGATAAATTGATAAGCAAGATGAGATATATCCATATAATAGAGTATTGCTCAGGCTTACAAAGGAAGGAGAGTATGATGTACAGATTCCAGAACATCGGTGAACCTGCAGGGCATTATGCTAAGCGTAATAAGCCATTCACAAAAGAAAAATACTGTGTGATTCTTCTTATACACGTCAGGTTCACAGAGGCAGGGTGCTGTATGGTGGTCCTCAGGGGATGGGGTGCAGAGAGGCAATGGGGTGTGTTCAATGGGGACAGTTCTAGTTCAGCAAATGAAAAGAGCTCGGGGCCCGCACGCCCCGCCCCGCCCCGCCCCGCGAGGCCGCACGTCCCCGGCGGCGGCCTCGGGCTGTCCAGGCTCCGGGAGGTAATGCCCCGAAGGCGGGGACCGTGGAGGAGCCGGCGGCCGCGGCCGGTGCTGCGCTCGGGGAGCCCGGGGAGCCCGGGGAGCCGGCCCAGGTCGTCTTCTGCATCCGCTGCCCACGCCTCGTGCTGCGCGTGTGGCTCAGCTCCACGGCGACCCGCAGCCCTACCCCACGCTGCCGCCGGGCACGGGCCGCATCCACAGCTACCGCGGTCACCTTTGGCTCTTCCGAGATGCCGGGACATATGATGGGCTCCTGGTTCACCCAGCTGAGCTATGTGTGCCACCTCTCAATGTTGAAGGGCAGCCAATTCTTGGCGACACCACCCTGCCAGGGGATACTCTGAAGGAGCGGTGCCTCCAGGTTGTCCGAAGCCCAGTCAAGGCTGAGAACCACAGGAGCCTGGACCTCGTGAGATCCCTCTAGGACGATTTGGAAGACCACCCGAATGTAAGGAAAGACCTGGAGCGGCTGGCACAGGAGCACATTGAAAATCAGCAGATGGAAGGGGAGACTGAGTACTTTAATTGAAATCTGCACTCCTGAGTCTCAGCCTTTGATGGTACTGACTAGTCTTGATCTATATTTAGGACTGGTCACTCATTCTCAGATTCAAGGGGTCTCATTCTCAGAGTAAAAAATCCTCCATCGCTTAAAGGAAAGTGAACTGACTGCACTAGGCATTATGATGTTTCGGGGCAAATATCACAAGACGTAACTTAATGCCTGTCCCTTCTAGAAGTATTCTTCAAATAGTTGCGTTTTTGCCTCCTAGTAAGTCAGGAAAGTTTCTATGTGAGGACTTCTGTGTAAGTAATTCAATAAGAATTGCAGCATATTCTTTGATTGTAAGAAAGCAGTGGCATCTGCTTTCAATTGCTGTATTGTGGTAGGTGATGTGTCTGCCTCCTGCTTTCAGAAGACAGAGATGTCCTTAAGGCAGGGACAAGTCTGTCTCCTCCTTTGAGACCCCAGTGCCTCACACATTATGAGCCTTCAGTCAGTGTTTGTTGAATGAACAAACCAGCAGATACTTTGGTAGAAAGTGTTTGAAGGTTTTGCCCTTTTTGGGGGGTGGGGAGGTGGGTACCTTACAACGTATACAGTAAACAAATGTTTTAAAGGGAATCTCTTTTATAGGAAGAACTTTTTATAAATTTCTAAACTTTGTGCTTTTCTCTGCCCACTGTTATTGTAGTTTATTTTGTTTCTAAACCAGGATTACCTTTCTGCAGTTATTGTGGTGATTGCTTTTTTTGAAACTTGACATATGCACAGAAGATAGGAGAAAATAATTGTCCTCTTAGATGTAGTATTAAGGAGCTACTACTATATTGTAAATAAGTTATTGCTAAGTGTGAGTATTTCTGTTACTTTTGGTAAATCTGCTACCTTTCTGTTTGGCTTAGCATTGTTTTGTTTTGTTTCCTTAAATGCTGGCAGTGTTTTAACCAGGGGCCAGCAGTGTTGGGGCAGCAGGGACCACTAAGGGGAGCCACTCACTGGCTCATCTGGACTTGCAGGGCTGCCTGGTTCGGCATTTTTCATCAGGCAGGAGGATCTGGAGACACTTTACACCTGGGTGGGGAGAGGCGGTAGCCCTCTACCTTTTGGAAGTTACTCATTATACACAGTGGATTCAGGGAGTAGCCTGGAATGTTTCATAGTTTTATAAATGTACAAATCCTTTCTTATAGGCCCCGACTTAAATTGATTAACTGAAATTCAAAAGTTCTATCAGGCTTTCTTTTTTTGGTAACTAATAGTTAAAAAAAAAAATTGCCCCCAATCGAGAAAATTTTGGTAAAGACAGTTAAGTAAAAGAAAAGAAAAATCATTGCAGATACACTACTTGAATACAGCCCCTAACATTTTGACTTTTGGCCTTCTTAGGGCATCTTTTGGTTAGTTTGGTTTTACATAGTTGGGATCATATAGAATATAACAGTTTTGTATTCTACCTTCTAAGTCATGTCTTTATAACTGAATGTTTTCCCATGGTAATGTAGACATTAGTGCAGTCTTCCTTTCATAAACAATTCGATATTTCTTGGTATGCCCCGAATGTGGGAGCTGCCAAATATTTAAATCAATTAATAACCAAAGTGAAGAAATACTTAGATAATAATACACTTATACTTGGTGACTTCAATCTAGCTCTTTCTATACTCGATAGGTCCTCTAAGCACAACATCTCCAAAGAAATGAGAGCTTTAAATGATACACTGGACCAGATGGATTTCACAGATATCTACAGAACTTTACCTCCAAACTCAACTGAATACACATTCTTCTCAAGTGCACATGGAGCTTTCTCCAGAATAGACCACATACTGGGACACACATCGGGTCTGAACTGATACCAAAAGATTGGAATCATCCCCTGCATGCTCTCAGACCATAATGCCTTGAAATTAGAACTAAATCACAACAAGAAGTTTGGAAGGACCTCAAACACGTGGAGGTTAAGGACCATCCTGCTAAAAGATGAAAGGGTCAACCAGGAATTTAAGGAAGAATTAAAAAGATTCATGGAAACTAATGAGAATGAAGATACAACCGTTCAAAATCTTTGGGATGCAGCAAAAGCAGTCCTGAGGGGGAAATACATCGCAATACAAGCATCCATTCAAAAACTGGAAAGAACTCAAATACAAAAGCTCACCTTACACATAAAGGAGCTAGAGAAAAAACAGCTAATAGGTCCTACACCCAGCAGAAAAAGAGAGTTAATACAGATTCGAGCAGAACTCAATGAAATCGAGACCAGAAGAACTGTGGAACAGATCCACAAAACCAGGAGTTGGTTCTTTGAAAGAATTAATAAGATAGATAAACCATTAGCCAGCCTTATTAAAAAGAAGAGAGAGAAGACTCAAATTAATAAAATCATGAATGAGAAAGGAGAGATCACTACCAACACCAAGGAAATACAAATGATTTTAAAAACATATTATGAACAGCTGTACGCCAATAAACTAGGCAATCTAGAAGAAATGGACACATTCCTGGAAAGCCACAAACTACCAAAACTGGAACAGGAAGAAATAGAAAACCTGACAGGCCAATAACTAGGGAGGAAATTGAAGCAGTCATCAAAAACCTCCCAAGACACAAAAGTCCAGGGCCAGATGGCTTCCCAGGGGAATTCTATCAAACGTTTAAAGAAGAAACCATACCTATTCTACTAAAGCTGTTTGGAAAGATAGAAAGAGATGGAGTACTTCCAAATTCGTTCTATGAGGCCAGCATCACCTTAATTCTGAAACCAGACAAAGACCCCACCAAAAAGGAGAATTATAGACCAATATCCCTGATGAACATGGATGCAAGAATTCTCAACAAGATACTAGCCAATAGGATCCAACAACACAATAAGAAAATTATTCACCATGACCAAGTAGGATTTATCCCCGGGACACAAGGCTGGTTCAACACTCGTAAAACAATCAATGTGATTCATCATATCAGCAAGAGAAAAACCAAGAACCATATGATCCTCTCATTAGATGCAGAGAAAGCATTTGACAAAATACAGCATCCATTCCTGATCAAAACTCTTCAGAGTGTAGGCATAGAGGGAACATTCCTCAACATCTTAAAAGCCATCTACGTAAAGCCCACAGCAGATATCATTCTCAATGGGGAAGCACTGGGAGCCTTTCCCCTAAGATCAGGAACAAGTTAAGGATGTCCACTCCCACCACTGCTATTCAACATAGTACTAGATGTCCTAGCCTCAGCAATCAGACAACAAAAAGACATTAAAAGCATTCAAATTGGCAAAGAAGAAGTCAAACACTCCCTCTTCACAAATGACATGATACTCTACATAGAAAACCCAAAAGCCTCCACCCCAAGATTGCTAGAACTCATACAGCAATTTGGTAGCGTGGCAGGATACAAAATCAATGCCCGGAAACCAGTAGCATTTCTATACACTAACAATGAGACTGAAGAAAGAGAAAGTAAGGAGTCAATCCCATTTACAATTGCACCCAAAAGCATAAGATACCTAGGAATAAACCTAACCAAAGAGGTAAAGGATCTATACCCTAAAAACTATAGAACACTTCTGAAAGAAATGGAGCAAGACACAAAGAGATGGAAAAATATTCCATGCTCATGGACTGGCAGAATTAATATTGTGAAAATGTCAATGTTACCCAGGGCAATTTACACGTTTAATGCAATCCCTATCAAAATACCATGGACTTTCTTCAGAGAGTTGGAAGAAATTATTTTAAGATTTGTGTGGAATCAGAAAAGACCCCGAATAGCCAGGGGAATTTTAAAAAAGAAAACCATATCCGGGGACATCACAATGCCAGATTTCAGGTTGTACTACAAAGCTGTGGTCATCAAGACAGTGCGGTCCTGGCACAAAAACAGACACATAGATCAATGGAACAGAATAGAGAACCCGGAAGTGGACCCTGAACTTTATGGTGAACTAATATTCAATAAAGGAGGAAAGACTATTCATTGGAAGAAAGACAGTCTCTTCAATAAATGGTGCTGGGAAAATTGGACATCCACATGCAGAAGAATGAAACTAGACCACTCTTTTCACGTTTTCACTCTTTAAACTCTTTTGAGTTTATGCAAAGATAAACTCAAAATGGATTAAAGATCTAAATGTGAGACAAGATTCCATCATAATCCTAGAGGAGAACACAGGCAACACCCTTTTTGAACTCGCCACAGTAACTTCTTGCAAGATACATCCACAAAGGCAAAAGAAACAAAAGCAAAAATGAACTATTGGGACTTCATCAAGATAAGAAGCTTTTGCACAGCAAAGGATACAGTCAACAAAACTACAAGACAACCTACAGAATGGGAGAAGATATTTGCAAATGACGTATCAGATAAAGGGCTAGTATCCAAGATCTATAAAGAACTTCTTAAACTCAACACCAAAGAAACAAACAATCCAATCATGAAATGGGCAAAAGACATGAAGAGAAATCTCACAGAGGAAGACATGGACATGGCCAACATGCACATGAGAAAATGCTCTGCATCACTTGCCATCAGGGTAATACAAATCAAAACCACAATGAAAAAAAAAACCACATTGAGATCTCATGTCACCCCAATGAGAATAGGGAAAATTAACAAGGCAGGAAACCACAAATGTTGGAGAGGATGCAGAGAAAAGGGAACCCTCTTACACTGTTGGTGGGAATGTGAACTGGTGCAGCCACCCTGGAAAACTGTGTGGAGGTTCCTCAAAGAGGTAAAAATAGACCTGCCCTATGATGCAGCTATTGCACTGTTGGGGATTTACCCCAAGATACAGATGCAATGAAACGCCAGGACACCTGCACCCCGGTGTTTATAGCAGCAATGTCCACAATAGCCAAACTGTGGATGGAGCCTCGGTGTCCATCGAAAGATAATGGATAAAGATGTGGTTTATGTATACAATGGAATATTCCTCAGCCAGTAGAAATGACGAATACCCACCATTTGCTTCAGAGTGGATGGAACTGGAGGATATTTTTTTAATTTATTTTTTTAATTTTTATTTATTTACGAGAGTTACAGAGAGAGAGAGAGAGGCAGAGACACAGGCAGAGGGAGAAGCAGACTCCATGCACCGGGAGCCCAACGTGGGATTCGATCCCGGGCCTCCAAGATCGTGCCCTGAGCCAAAGGCAGGCACTAAACCGCTGCGCCACCCAGGGATCCCCGGAACTGGAGGGTATTATGCTGAGTGAAGTGAGTCAATCGGAGAAGGACAAACATTATATGTTCTCATTCATTTGGGGAATATAAATAATAGTGAAGGGAATATAAGGGAAGGGTGAAGAAATGTGTGGGAAATATCAGACACAACAGTATGAATGTACTTGATACCACTGAACTCTACACCTCCAAATCGTTAAGATTGTTAATTTCATGATACATAATCTTATGAAAATAATGAAAAGAATCACAGGCTGAAATGCTGAAATGTTCTTTGGGTCCTCTGCCTGTGACATAATTCTTTTTTTTTTTTTTTTTTTTTTTAGCATCAGCGATAGGGTTTTCTTTTTGTTTTTAAAATTTTTTGTATATTTTTTATTGACATAACTCACTGAATTGACTGTCACCATGCAAAATGACCCTCACATTATTACACCACCTGCTCTGCTTGGCTAATATGCTTGTATCCTTTCTCTGCCTCTGGCAGTGATGTCAACATGAGTATCTTCCTTTACTTAATAAGAGGTTTGTTACTTTGAGGGACGGTCTACAGGCGGTGTTTTTAACGGTGGGCTTGCTTGTATTTTCAACATGAATAGGTTTTCCTGGTTGCAAAACCCAACATAGCACCCTCATGCTCCTATCTGCAGTGCAAGACACTGTCTCTTTTTTGTGCCATTCTATTAAGTAGTTTTACTGTGGTTAACGCTGGTAGGCCTGAGCCTCTGGGAAATATTATGAGTCACCTCTGGTTCCAGCAACCATTTGTGACTGCCTGCAAGACCCAGGGAAGGCATCCATGGCCCACCAGGCTCAATAAAATTGTTCTAAGACCCCCCTAAGGACCCAGGAGTAGATGCAGCAAGCACAGGAGGCCAGAGAGGAGGTTCTCACCCTCTGGAGCCTTTGCGGTATTTCTGGATATGCTCCAGAACCAGAGAACTGCTGCTCCCGCCTTCTCGTGTAGCCCCATACCCGATTGGAAGCACCATCCCCAGCAAGGAGGAACCAATTCAGGTACCAAATAACAGCCCCAGGCCCCAAAGTACAATCTCTTAAATCCTGACCTGAGGCATCCCCACATGCCTGCACATGCCTGCACATGCCTCACCTCATCAATACCTGAGTCTCAGGATCACCACAACCGAAAACACCCCTGACTCAATCCCAGTGGCACTCGGATGGGGTGTCAGGAAGGAGGCAGGTCCTCAGACCTAGACCAGGTAGGAGCCACCGTTGTTGTCTGAGAAACTACGAAGGCCTGGTGTATCCTGCCACCCCCATTCTCACCCTGGGTAATCCAGAAGACTTTTCAACTTGAACTTGGAGATCCCAGGTCGCCTTGGCCCCTCCATCCGAACACCCCTATGACCAGTCCCTCTTTCATTATGATTCCTTTAATAAGGGGCACACATGTGAAGGAAAACATTCTAAAAAAAAGGGGGGGGGAGACGCTCCATACATAGTCAAGGGAGAGCCACCCCCCAAAATGAGGCAAGAGCTTCCATTAATTTGCACGGAGGCTGTAGGGAGAATGGAGGTTTGGGATGCCGGATGTAGGACTTCGATTTGGGTTTCTTTGGGAGAAGGGATCCCCGTGGCTCCTAGTCCTCTAAGAGGATGGCGAAGTTGACAGCGATCCCCTGGAGTCAGGTTCCTGATCCTGTTCAGCCCTAGTGCTGATTGACCGCCCAGGATGAGCGTGGATCAGCGATGAACCAGGGGGTTGCGAGTGTCTGCGAGGGGAGGACAGTTTCTTTTTTTATGGGGGAATATGATGAACCACAACTCTGAGCGCACTCACTGCCCCAGGGGAGGCTGTTTGGCCTCCGGGCTGACAGGTGCAGGAGCGCGGGCCCTCACCTGAGCCTGCACACGGGGGAGTGTCCCGCCACCCGCTCATCACTACGGGGCACAGGCCTGCATGTCGGTAGGGAACCATCCTCATCCCTGTTAGGGCAGGAGTTCCTACGAGGCCTCCATCTGTGACGCGCTACACATGGCCCCTTGTCGCCGCCTCCTCCCTGGGCTCTCGCCTCCCAGTCCCCCTGCAAGGACACCTGCCAGCATCTCAACCAGGACCCTGCGACTTGGATCCTGTTCCTGCCAAGTTGCCCACCTACACCATGGCACGCTTATCCCAGGGAGGGGTGAATGGTATGCTAGGCCCTGAGACACCCCAACCCCAGATCTAGGTACATCTGCACTGAGTCCAAGCGAACAGTCGGTAGCCACTTTATAATCATTTCAGTGAGACCTTTTAAATATCCTATAAAGTCCATACTTTATTACATCTCCATGTAAAGATTTAGAAACAAGTTCAACAAACTAAACAACCGAGGTCACACACTTGCTAAACCAATCTGACTTTAGTCTACGTGGTTCAGTGCCCCCATCTTGCCTTCCCAAAATGAAGAGCAGAGCCTTGAATAAGCAGAGGCAATAGGACGGGACTCATTTGAGGGTACCGGGATATAAATGTTAATTTTGATACCCAGATTCTTGGAGAACGAAAAGGATGTGGTAATTATGCCTTCGTGCTGCCAGGTGACATTGGTACAGGCTCAGGGATTCAGAGCTCCTTTGGTGAAATGACTGCCACCCCTTTCCCTTTGCTCCTGGGGACATTCACAGGTAGCACAAAGGAAAGCCAGAGATGGAACAGTGCCTGCTTCTGGGCTCTTCTTACAGGGCAATCCCCGTGTCCCAAGCATGTCCCAATCATCATCACTCGAACTGGACACAGACCCTGAGGCTGGCAGAAGGAACTGTGTTGTCTCTCAGTAACCATAGTTGCTCCTTATTCTTTGGAGGAGAAAACTGAATTGTGAGAGAGAGAAGGGGAGTAGCAGGCTCCTACTTGCTGGGCCAGGAGGATCAGTGGGAGGCTCCTGCTTTTCCAGCTCCTGCCTCCTGTTCCTTGCACTCCCCCAGCCAGAACTCTCCGAAGATAAGGCTTTATGGAGACCATCACATCGGGCCTTGATCCTGGGAAATGGAGCATATAAATGTGCTTTCTTCATTGATTCACTTCACTGACCAAGAACGTTCCCCACTTCTTGCAAATATAAGCGAGTCTTCTGTCCTCCCAGAGGCCCCAAACCTCTGCTCTGAAGAGGCTTCCCTCAGAGGTGACCCTGAGCAGAACGATGTCTTGTGTGGTCTTTGCCTTTCTCTTCATTTTGGCTCAGTTTCTACCAGGTAAACGCAAATGGATGGAATGGTGAAGAGGCAGGTGATAAAGCCGCCGGCTCTTCTGTGGACCATCCTAAGACTGACGGGAATGGTCGGCTCCCCATTGAGCTTCTCATGGGATTTTCTTGAATCTGTGGTGGCATTTTCTAAGCAAACTGCTATTCCCACCCCTCCCGTCTTTTGTAAACCTCCCCCCTGGTTCCTGGGAGTGCTGGCCTTCAGAAATAGAATAGAGAAGCAGCCTGTGCTCTGCTGTCCTTCCACAGCAGATGGGTGGAGCTGGGAATACTGTTTTACACAGCGTTATTTCCTGCACTAATTTTAAAATCCAAAATGTGATGATTTGAATTTAGGGTGCCAAGCAGGACTTGAATATTCCCAGCCATTTCCAGGAGTTTAGTTGAATCCCTCACATATAATTTCTACTTTTAGGACCTATAGCCGGTCAGCTTCCTCTGACTTCTGGAGACAAGGAGTGATGGCAATGACAGTGAGAATAGAGTTGTCTGAAATCCCAGATTTCTGCCTCTGCCTTCTCTTCCTCTGGTAGCCAGCATCATACCTGCTTTGCCATTTCATAGAGAAATCTCTTTGTTACTGGAATGGAATTTTGGCCATAGAGATTTGGACCTGGTGGCTGGTCTCATTAGCTCAGGGTGCTAACTAAAGCAGGTTTAGAGGATCAAGCTTGTACCAGCCAATAAGCAATGTTTGGGGAACATGCTCATCCATCTCTTACCGGATCTGCTCCCAAACCCAGTAAAATGCATCCCAATCTCTGCTATTGGTCTAGGAAGGATCAAATAAAGGAGATCTCATTACCATTATGGAAGATCTGTCCAAGATGAAGAGCCCCCAATCCCTCTCTGTGCTCTCATCTTCTACAGGAAGAACATTAACAACAGAAATAACTAATGGGCTACATAGTGTTTGGTGAAATAGTCTTACCTAAATTACTCCATGTGACCACTAGAATAGTTTACAGTGTAGACAAGCATTTCTAGAATGTCTATATGACAAATAAGAAAGCAGAGATCGAGCAGTTACTGAGGACACACTACCACTGCCAGGCCCAAACCAGAACTAAACCTAACTTCACTTCTACTTTCAAGGATCTTTTACAACCAAAAGGTCGCCCTTCCACCTTCATCTTATAACATTTGCAGAACTATCAGGTTCAGGGAGTCTGCTTCTCCCTCTGCCTGTTTCTCTGCCTCTCTCTCTCTTTCTGTCTCTCATGATTGAATACAAAAAATTAAAAAAAAAAAAAATACCGCTGGGCTGAAACCATCCTAAAGGGAATATTCCCAAATAATGTGACCTCCTAAATCAAAGGGGCTCAGTAGTAAGTCATTTTTGGATACATTGCTGGGGTGGAGGAAAATTCATATGATCAACCAGAAAGAACATCAACCATTCACGAAACTGTGCAATGCCATGAACCAACAGGAGCCTTGCAAGAACACATTAATGTGCTCCCCCAAAGAGATCTACCTTGGAAGACTGCTGGACTCATTTATTTCACTGTGTCACAAAGTACCACAGAAGTTAGCTGCTTAAAACAGCACACCCTCTCGAAGAGTGCTGTGGGTCCAAAGTCCAGGCATGGTGTATCTGGACCCCTGCTCAGGGTTTCAGGAGACTGACAACATTGGGTCAGCTGGGACTTTGATGTAATCTGAGGCAAGAGATCCCCTTGCATCCCCCTGGGGCTGTCAGGAAAAATTGTGTCACTTGTGTTGTTGGCCTGCAGTGGGTTGCTGTCTTCTTGCAGGATGTAGGCCGGGCATTGTGCTGAGCACACAGAAGCTGCCTGGCATTCCCTGACCTGTGGCTCTTTCCATAAAATGGCAGGTTTCTCCTTCAGGGCCACCCAGAGTGTGTCTTGTACTTTAAAACTCCTACTTCTATCTGACAGCACAAAAGAAAGGGGAGAAAACCCAGCTAAACAGAATAATGCTTTTGTTCACCATTGGAATCTAGTTGTTTAAAATTAATTGCAAATTCATTTACAACATAAACATACATAGTGCCATAATTAATTAAACAAGGGAAATATCACTAGAGAACAGAAAATAGAAAGAAATGTTGAAACTGAAAGTTTTAATACCTGAAAAAGATTCACTGAATAGATTCGAGAGCATAGAAAATATGACAGGATCAAGAGTCACTGATATTTGACAAGGAAATTCAAATGGTACCTCAGGAAATATCTCTTTAACACAAAAGAAGTCAGTAATGCAGGAAAGGGGGGTGGAGGAGAAATTTGGAAAACAAAGAGCGGGGACACCTGGTGGCTTAGCTGGTTAAGCTTCTGACTGTTGATTTTGGCTCAGGTCATGATCTCAGGATTGTGAATCTGAGCCCAACACAGAGCCTTATTGGAATTCTCTCTCTCCCACTGTCCCTGCCCACCCTCCACTTTAGCTCTCCCTCTCTCTCCTGCCCAGCCATAGATAAATAAATGCATAATAATAAAAAAGAAAATTACAATAGCAAATGGCAGATATAAATCCTACCTCATCAATTATGGTATTAAATGCAAATGAATTAAATACTCCAGTTAGTGCCTAGCAGAAAGGTTTTTTAAAAATCTTTTTAAAGATCCAACTATATGCTGTGTGCCTGTGTGAAAGGGATACACTGGATTCAATGAATGAAGAGGTCAAAAGTAGAAGGATGGAAAAAGATGGAGCTAGAGACAAGAGAACTGCGTACCGTGGTAGACAGGTCAACCCCTTAAGAAGACATGACCATTATAAGCGTGTATAAAGCTAACAAGAGCCACGAAATACATGAAGTGGGAACTGACACATTGAAGAGAGAAATCAATAGTTCAACAAAGGTATATGTGTTTTATAGCCTAGCATGTGATCTGTGTTGATGAATGTGTCATATGTACTTGAAAAAGGTGTGTATGTGTGTTTTGCAGTCATTTTGTGTTTTATTCCATAAATACCAACTCAGTCAACGTGGTGGTAGTGCTGTTTACATCAAACCTGTGTTTGTTAATTTTGGGTCTACCCTATGCTGGAAAGAATGACATCACAATCTTCTCTCTCATTGTAGAACTGTGTTTCCCCATTTTAGTCCATCCAGTTATTGTGTAAAAGTGTACGGCAGCATCCCACTCTCCATTTGATGATATTCTTTTTTATCTGAAATGAATATTGGCACTCCAGCTTCCTTACTCTAGATATTTTCATAGTTTATGTTTTTCCATTCATGTGTTTTCAGCCTGTCTTTATCTTTTGATATTTAATGCTTTCCTTATAATTTGTGATCTGAGGTTACTCTGCCACTTTATTTCCTGGCTTTGACAATTCACAATTATGGACAATGTCCCCATTGGAGTAGGCTGGGTGATGGGTGCCTAAGACCTCTCTGTACCATTTTTGGAACTTATTGTGAGTCTATAATTTTCTCAAAGGAAAAACATGTTTGGAGAGAAGATTCCATTATGGAAAATAACATGTAGCTTTGTCTTCCTATTTAATCCATATGATTATCTCTGCTGTTTAAGGAGAATATTCAGTCCCTTAACATTTTTACATAATTAATGATAGATTAGTAAGATGTTGGTCTATCAATTGACTATTTTTGACATGTGTGTTCTCCTTGATTTTGTTCCTCTGTTCTCTCTCTCTTATCTTCTTCAGATTACTGGGATATTTGTGTCAACATTTGCATTATAATATATGTATTATAATTAATGGCTTCACTGCTATTATCAATACACATCCAACTTAGGGTTGATGTTAATCCACTTCCTTTAATATTTGGAAGGCTTGTAATCATATAGGCAGACCTATTTCTTCCTATTCTCATAGTCTTTTTGCTATATTTTTTGTATGTATCACATCCACATACAGTATAAACTCACAAGGCAATACAGATTTTGCTTTAAGAAGTCACATAAATTTCAAATAAATTAAAAGACAATGTATTTTTTAAGTACTTACACTGATATTATTTCTGATGTTTTTCATTTTCCTGAAAACCACATTTCCTTGTGGTATTTCCCTTCAGACTGAAGAATTTCCTTTTATAGTAACTTTAGGGAATCTCTCCTAGAGAAAAACTCTTTCAATTTTCTTTGCCCTGAATACATGTTTATTTTATCCTCCCTTTTTAAGGGAATCTTTCCTGCAGATGGAGTTTGGGGCTGTGGCAGTGTTGTGCTTGTTTTCCTTCAGCTGCTGCAAGGTGTGTGCACAGTCACCTGACCTCTTTCAATTCTGAGGAGAAGCCAATTGCTATTTCCCTGAACTGGATGTGTTTTTTTTTTCCTTTGGGCACTTTCACAATTTTCTCCCTTTTCTGGACTTTAGAAGTTTGACTGTGATGTGCCTGAGCATAGTATTTATATTCTTTGTGATTCAAGTAGCTTCCTGGTTTTGTCAGCTTGTGCCTTTCACCAAATTTACGAGTTTTCAGACATTATTTCCTTGAACTACTTTTTAATGCATTCGGTTTCTCTCCTCATTCTCAGACTCCAATGACCTGTGTGCTCTAGCTTTTGATAATTATCCCTCAGACCCTCAAAGGTCTATTTTTCTCAATCTTTTTTCTCTCTGATCTAGAAGTTGCATAATTTTTATTGATTCAGTGACTCTTGATCCTGTCATATTTTCTATGCTATCAAATTTATTCAGTTAATCTTTTTCAGGTATTATATCTTTTAGTACCAACATTTCTTTTTATTTTCTGTTCTCTAATGACATTTCCCATGTTTAATACTCATTGCAAGTGCATTTTCTTTACTTTTGGAGCATGTTAAAATGAATATATTAAAGACATTTGTCTGATTATTTCAACATCATTGAAGTCCTGGACACTGTGAATGTTGTGCTGAAGAGGATATGAATATGCTACATCCTCTGAAGAAGGCTGAATTTTTTGTTTGAACAGGAAAGTAATTCTATTAAACTCAATTGACAAGTATTGCCTAGTCTGTAATGAGCAGCAGCTCAAATCTCAGAGGTATTTGTGTGTTTATCTTGTTTTGTTTTACCTTAATCAGATGCATGCACGGTTCTCCCCAGAAGTCATGGGGAGAGTTCATAGAAAGAACCTAAGCTCCCTTCTCTGAGACTTCATTTCCAGCAACCATGGTCTTCCTTGACTCTGCCTTTATAAGTTCAGAAAGAGGATAGATATTTTTGTTTGTTTTGAGTTAGCCTCTCCATGCCACATTGCAATCAGAAAGAATGTACTCTTTGCTGTTTAATTTTTCCAAGTTCTAACTTTTTTTTCCAAAAAGTTAAATACGCCTGTATTTATTTCAAATTTCATATTCTTCAGGTAATTTTTTCCCCACAGTTTCACTTGTTATTAGTGGGAGGGTCTACTTGTCAGGAGCTCACTTTTCTTTATTTAAAATGGAACTCCTCATTTGAGTTTTAATCTTTCAAATAACCCCCCCTGCTTAAAAATCCTTCAATAGTTTCCCTTTGATTTTAGGATAAAATTCAAATTTTTTAGTAAAATGTGCATAAACATCTACATAGTTCTCCAACCCATATTTGTTGAATGAAAGCTATTCCCATAACATATGAGGTATGATCATATTTTGTCATAATACCATTATCCTTAATAATAATATTTACAAATGTAAAAACTTTAAACGTTTGGTAAGATTTGTGAATTAACTGTTTGACTATTCAAGAGTTTCCCTAATTAGACAGCTATCAATTAAGTCTAAGAACCTGTATATTTTGAATGGCTATTGCTGCAAAACACTTTATGAGGAATCAATGGAAAGAGAAGGATGGAAGGAGAATTGGTTTCTTTTGTTGAGCTGATAGTCAAACTGGATGGATAAAAATTCTTCACATACTATAATTTTTGAAAAGCAATTATAACAGGTACCCATTAGTAACCACCAAGTTAATCTTATAAGAGACCAAGTTGCAAGTAACATCTTAAAGAAGAAAAGGAGTGGGGGTTATAGATCTTCTGGAAGTGTAGGCACCTGAGATGGGGCTTCAGGGAATAGATGTCTAGGCAGAGACATAGAATGTAGGAATCCAGGCAGAGGGACTAGCTGTCTGCCTTACTCTCTGATAGACATCATTGAGGTAACTCCTGATCCGGCAGCCCACACGTTACTCAGTGGAGCATGAGAAATAGCTTCTTTTTAATGGACATTTCAAACTGAAGTTGACTTCCAGCCCTTTCATAGCTGTAGAACTTGTTTTAATCAACTTCCCTTGATAAAAGAGCTGGATTCTAGCAACTATACCTCCTTTATCCTCTCTCTACTGATGTCTGGAGCCATGAGAATTTTTTTCTTAGTTTCTGCTGCTCTCATTCTCCTTGCTCACATTTTGTCAGGTAAGAGGGAAATCCTAATAGATGTAAGGGTGGCAATCTGTCTTTTGAGAAGAAAGTTCAGACTTTAGAAAAGTGCATGACTAATCCCTGTATTCTAAAAATGTCCCAGCACAAAGCAGTTACTAGAAATCTTTTCTTGAGCTTAAACACAAAACTACTGAGCTGGACTATCTCCACACAGAAGGGTGTCTGGTTAATTTACCCCAAAGCTCCACCAAGGGATTCAGACTTCTCTTTACAGTTAGCTCTTTCCATCTTCTGTAATCGTCCACACAGCTTCAGCGTGTGCCCAAGTGATAGCTCTAAAATGAGAGAAAATTTCAGAGGCAAATTTCAATCACACGTGTTAATTTAGAGAAGTATAGCTTTTGTAGCCTAAATGAGAAAAAAAAAAAAAAAACGATAAGAGATTCTTAGTGTCGTTTTTTGTATTTTTTTTCCTATTTTTATGTTTTATTAGTTGGTCCAAATCTCCGAATCTTAGATTAGTTAGAATTTCTTTCTAGTTCTCACACACTTATAGAAAATTATATCATTTAAACAACTTACATCTTGATTGGTTTGCTTTTACATCTTTGAGAGCTTTGAAATGGTCTCTTTTTGCTCAGTACTGCCAAGACTCTATCCCTAAGACATTTTAAAAGATGTATTTATTTTAGAGAGAGAGAGAGATAGCTGGAAGAGGGGTAGAGGGAGAGAGAGAATCTCAAGCAGTCTCCCCAGTGAACGCAGAGCCTGATGTGGCGCTTGATCCTATGACCTGAGGTCATGGCCTGGGCCAAAATTAAGAGTCTGATGCCCAGCTGAGACACTCAGGTGCCATCGCCCCCCACCAAGAAACTTTTATATCCATCCCTTCTCCACTATACTTCTGTTATTAAGTCATTACTAGTGGGGTTCCTCATGTATTATGAAGCATTTTACTACTTCATGATTTCCTGGTTTTTGCACTTGCTTATTACACAATCAGGCCTCAATAGGCCTACCAAACCAATACATATAACACTTAATAAGCAATTGTTTGGGCATTATAGAAAAAGTAGGTAAAGTGGAGGTAAAAAAATATAATTAGAGTATGATCTTCTTGCTTAATTTACTTGAAGTTTATTATTTTATTATTTCTGTGTTGGTAAAAAATAGGTTCCCCCGAATAGTAAATAGGTATTTGATAAATTTCAAATATACAAATAAGTGAATGGGTGAGATGGGAAGATTCATTAAAACTATAACACAAAACAGTTCTCATAAGTGCCATAAATGAGGCAGACTATAAAAAAAAGCGATGGAAGTAGAACCGTGCTTCTAACCGTGGGATCAGAAGGGCCATCTTGGGAAATGTTCTTCACCTTGAACTTTTGAAAACAGGTATAAAAACATGCCCTTACATTTCAAAGTCTCATTTATCAGGTCAGTTACTTGGTTTCTGCTCCAGTCTTCTCTTGAAGGTCAGACAATGGATCCAGGTAGAGAAACACATTTTAAGCCATCTTCTCCATTCCCATTCAAAAGTCTCTGACTCATTAAGGGCTTCTTGTTCCCAAATTCAGCTCAGGTACATTTGAATCCTAACAACAAGCCTAGTGTGGGCTCAAATTAGGAGCGCCACAATCACCACAACCACACAGAATCACAGAGCTGGAAGTGAGTTCAATGATCAGTAGAAGAGGTAATGAACACAGATATTTTTACACCAAAACACCTGAAGTTGGATCTCAGGTCTAATCCTTCTAAGTTGTGTGAACCATTGTGCTTCAGTCTCCTTTCTAGAAGGGGTTATAATAATAATAATAATAATAATAGGATTGTTTGAAAGATTAAGATACATGTTATGTTAATTAGAGGCAAACTTATTTTAACAAACACATTTAAAAAGAGAGTAAATGAAAAAATAGTTAATTTTTCTTTTAGGGAAAAATCCAAAAAACAGGTAAGTTGACTATTATGGTTAGAAAGAACACTCTTCTCCACCAAGTTACTTTGAGCCTAGGGAGGAAGGTCAACTTTGTGTCCTAAACATGTGTCTTTCATCTGGTTCTAAAGATGCTCTGACAGGAAGGGCTGAAAAGTAAGTAAAGCTCATGATCAAAAAGATTGCACAGAAGCATCTACATCATTTGATTTCTCTTTCATTGGTCCAAACTTACCCATGCAACCATACAGAGAACGGGGCCTGGGACTGATGTCTTTTGCTGAGTCTCCTCTTGTTATCCAGAGATTCCATTACTCATTGTTTGAAGTGAGAAGTAACTGCTTGGGGAAGGTTTAACAATCCCTCTGTTTCTATAATCTGCTTAAACAAAGCCAGGCACATCCTCTGTGCCCCGAGAAAGTACACTATTATTATTGTCTGCTTATCATTGTTCTTAAATCATCATTCTCATTCTTATTACCTGCCTCAATTAAGTATTTAAACGCCTTATGAGTATTCCATGTCATTGATTGGCTAAATGCCTGATGAATTTCCGTAGTCTATTACAATATCCAAAGTTCAACTTTGGACTATTTTAAAAATTTCCTCTTACTTTGAGAAGAAGTCTAAGGCTGTGCAATTCCTTTCTGTTGGTCTGAGTCCTAACTGGGGTATGAACAGGTTCAGTGTTTCCTCAGCATGGCATTATCTCAGGTACGACAGCAATATGTGTTCTTTCTCCTCCTCAAAACTGTATTTTCCCAGAACAAGTTCCCTTTGGGAGTGACTGCCAGTTCTTTGTATTACTTCTCCTGAGAACATCTATCACCAAAAACTTTTTTCAATCATTTCTCTCAAAATACCTTACTCACTTCAGCTTAATCTTTGTTTAGAAGTAAAACTCGTTGTCCATATCACTCTGAATTCCAGAATTAAACCCATTTTTCATTGACATTTCTTACAGAATGGATCAGCCTCAGGTTTCTTTTATCTTTGCACCTAAAATCTTGAAACTCCAGAGCCACATGGCTGTGGTCTATCGTTGCATGTGGTCTCTCGTTGACCGGCCTACAGTATAAACAGCACCATCTTTCCCTTTTGTTATATGTCTGAGACTATTAATATGGAGACATGAAAACAATCACACATTGGGAAGGAATGTTATTGAAATTAGAAAGTAGACTGCCTCCATCCCAGGAAGACATGCTCTGCTTCTAGATATCCTAGAAATGACTATGGCAGAGGGAATTGAATACCTAGTAGGGACACTGTGTAAGTTGTGCGGGGAATCTGAGCTCCCATACAGCTGCTCAGGTGACATGTGCTTTTTCTGATCGCTAGGTGTGTACTCTGTGTCTGTAGGACACTCAGTAAGAGGGAATTGTGATTTTGGCCTCAGTGATGTTATGTTGTTTTCTGGTCACCAATTACTGGATAACTGAGGCCTTGCTTTCTTCCCTCAGCTCATGGAGCTATACGCAGAAGGATGCAGTGCCAGAAGATGGATGGTCGCTGTGAAGTTGAGTGCCTTTCCTTTGAAGATAAGGTTGGGGGCTGTAGAGCTGAACTGACACCACTTTGCTGCAAAAAAAGGAAGAATAATTAAAAGCCAAGCAGGAGCTACAGAAAGTGAGAAGCAAAGATCCTCTGGCTGTGAGCTCCATGTGGCAAACATCCCTGGATTTTTTCTCTTGACCTCCAACATGGGCATTCTATGAATGAAGCTGTCAATCCAGCTTCTGACACTGCAGAGAAATACCCTCTGTAGGCCTGAGAGGCCTGGGGGAAGGCACTGTGTTATGTTGGCCTTTGGAATCCCCACTGGCTGGCAGAGGCCCATTAATTATTTTATGGATTGATAAAGTGAGTGAGCAGATTAACAGATGAAACAGGTAGAATGGAAAGGTGGGACCATGGTTGAAATGTTCTAAAACCCTGGCTTCAGACAGAGGTGTGACCCTGGGTCTTTGTCGTTCAGACTCTGGTGTCTGTAATATGAGACGACTCAACCACATAGTAAATGGCCCACCTGATGGACACAAATTGTGGCCGCCTTAGTGGTACTGCTGGCTCATGCTTCTCCAGCTCCTTCACAGATCGCTGTTAGCATGGCTTCCCCTCCCTCCTCAATTAGGGACATCAAGTGCCATAATGAAAAGGGCCTGTGTCAAAGGTTAAACTGGCCAAAGATTGGGTAGCATCTTCATGCTGGCCACTTGTAGTGAGAATGTAGCAGTCATGGCCTCTTCAAGAGCAGGGTTCCTAGAGATAGTCTAATTCAACACCTTCATTACAGCGGAGGAGATAGAGACCCAAGAAGAAGCCACTGTTGCTGGCTTAGGCACAGCAACACTTCAGGCTTTTGGTCTTATGTTCTTAGCATGTCCACAAAACAGGGCCCTGGCTGCGAGCAGAAGCCTGAACACGGAATACTTTTTAGCAGCTCCGGTGAGCAGCTGGGTGGAATAAGAAGTGGACACAGCTGCAGAAGAATTGGACACTTTCCCAGATCCCTCCTGTGACCCTGTGATCCTTGCTTTTCTGGGCTGATAGTAATGGCAAACAGGCTCTAAAGTAAGAAATAAAAACATGTTTTTAAAAAATATTCTGGCACAGCTACATATCTTCATGGCTAATGGGGTGATCTTTTTATTCTGAAAACCACGCAAGAGCCAAGTGGGTGTGGGTGGAAAAAGCTCTCTTTTTGCATGTAGCGCAGGTCCTGGGGTCTTCCCAGAAGTTGTTTACCCAGGCCTCAGATAAAACTAACTGCCTTTGAGAATCTAAATGTATTTAGGTCTCATCCCCTGTTCTTTCTGGGTTTTTTTTTCTCTCCCCTTTCCTTGCAAAATTAACAGTGGTGTATATAATGTTTTCCTCTGCTTCTCGTCTCACAGAAATATCCTCTACCACCATCATGCTGCTGGGATTTCTCTTAATGAGGAGACCATGACCTCTTAGACATGTTTTGGTCACCATGCTCTTTGTAAAGACTCCAGGGGCACCCTCAGCAATCGATGGTTGGTATTTTTTGTTACCTTGGTACTTTCGTGAGCATTTCGCCATGTGGTCTGTCTCCTCCTTCATTCCTGTCTCCTCTGCCCTCAAAGATAGAACTCTTCCAGCTCCTTTCTTCCTCTCCTTCCCTGTTCTCCTATGTTCTCCCTTTCCTGGGTTTGCACACACCCTGGTTTTATCCATCTGCATATTACACATGTCTCTAAGCAATTCCACGAGCTCCCGTGGTTTCAGCCTCTCCTATTGATGTGGCATTACCTACTCACCAGCCCTTCCAGGCTCCAAGCCTCCATTCTCTACTTCACTCCATGGCAGTGCATGGATGCCCTGCACACTGCATCCGCCAGACCTGGAGGCCAGTTGCTCCCCATTAGCCCCTTTAATGCAAGACATGGCAGTAGGCAGGAATTTAAGATGAAGGGTAAAGACACTCCTTTCCATTTCCAGCTCTGGCCAGCAGCACCCCAACAGCAACAGAATGTTGGCTCTAGGCTCCAACTCCTTTTGGCTTTCTCAGCACCCTTGCAAGATCCCTTGAAGGAACTAGCAGCACCCAGGGGGTGCACCCATTAAGAGGCCCAGCTGGGACACAACCTGTTTTGCTGTGTACCCTATTTCTCCATGGCCCCTGTTCGGCCGTATCTTCTCCTCAAAAGTCTGAACATTTTCTGCAGGTGTCCTCACCCCTCTTGTCTGGGCCCCCGTCATGGAACACTCCTTCCTTAAAGTCTTAAGCATCATTCATGCGCTGCTCCTGACTTAGAGGTCTGAGCACCAGCTGTGCTGTGTCCCATACTCATCCATCAAGCCTCCACCTGTAAGGAGCTAACACAAGGATTTCGGACCCTGCTGCTGATAGCGCCTTTCCCATTTGCTCCTCCGGGTCAGTAGTTATTAATCTCTGTGGACTTTTGACCATCTGCTACCTGTGTAGCAATCCTTTGCATTACATTTCATGTTCAGAATACCCAGCATGATTTCTGTTGACCTAAATGAGCTTTGTCTGATAAAAATCCTACACTGTATTTCCGACATTAACTTCATGCTAAAGTTTTACAAGGCATTGGTCTTCCCTAACTGGATCTCTGATGGGCACCCCTAAATAACTACTTTTTATTGCAGTTTATCCCTTCCTTTCCGAAACTGAGCTTCAGTTAGTATTCTAGATCTTAGTAAATATTTTTACCACTTACTCAGGCACTCAAGTTAAAAATGACTTGTTCGGCTTACTCTCCTTACAAATCACACAATTCCCTGACAGCATAAATGTACATAGATTATTCCCCAGTATGTGCAAATTGTGCCATAACTTTTCCTCTGTTCTCTCTAACATTGTTCTCATTTACCTAGATTAGGGATTGGATATCGTTCTACATTTCATGCTACATATTATGCCTATATGCACACACACATGCACACACACATGCACACACACACACACACACACACACACCATGTTTGTTGTTCAATCATAAAAACTAAGTATAAGTGTCACACTCAGATTTACAAGAATTCTTAGAATGTTAAAATGTTAGAGCTCGAAGTGGCCTTGGAGGTAATAAAAATCAGTGTTTCCAGAGCCAAATTGATTCTAGTCACCTCGGGATGCCTGGGTGGCTCAATGGTTGAGCATCTGCCTTTGACTCAGATCATGATCCTGGGGTCCGGGGATTGAGTCCCACATCGGGCTCCCCATAGGAAGCCTGCTTCCCCCTCGCCTGTGTCTCTGCCTCTGTCTCGGTGACTCTCATAAATAAATAAATAAAATCTTTTTTAGAAAGTTGATTCTAGGGATCCCTGGGTGGTGCAGCGGTTTAGCACCTGCCTTTGGCCCAGGGCGCAAAACTGGAGACCCGGTATCGAATCCGATGTCGGGCTCCCGGTGCATGGAGCCTGCTTCTCCCTCTGCCTGTGTCTCTGCGTCTCTCTCCCTCTCTGTGTGTGACTATCATAAATAAATAAAAATTTAAAAAAACTACAAAAATAAAAAGATGATTCTAGTCACCTAGAATATTTTAGAAAATCAGAGGTCTGTCCCCGAGTCTCACACTTTCATATTCGGAATTCTTAAATTAAAAATCTGAATTATTCTCAAAAAAAAAAAAATAAAAAAAAATAAAAATCTGTATTTTTAAAGCCACAGGTCCAGTCAAATCTCCTGCATAGTGATGTTTGGCAACTATAGATCACCGACCAGAGGAGCATCTGAGATTTGAAAGTGCCCAGGTTCTGTGTCCCACACTTCCAGTTAGAAGCCAGAGTGGAGCATCAGAACTCAAATCTAGAAGTTCTACTGTTAAGCCCAGTGGTATTTCACCGTCCTGCACTTTTTGAAAAGGAGATGTTGAGAGGAACTGAACAAATGGCTCACCTCCTTGCTCGGGGATCCGAAGTTCAGACTTTACAGATAGATTTACTTATTTATTTATTTATTTATTTATTTATTTATTTATTTATAAATTGAGAGAGAGCTGGCATACACAAGTGGGCAGGCAGGGGCAGACGGAGAAGCAGACTCCAGCTGAGCAAAGCGGGGCTGGATACCTGGACTCCAGGATCATGACCTGAGCCAAACGGACATGCTTAACCGGTTGAGCCACCCCGGTGCCCTAGAAGCTCAGACTTTCATTGGAAGATACATGTCCAGCAAACTAACATAGAACATGGCGTTTCCACAGCCTGATGGGAAGCCTGTGGGAGCTCACAACAGAATGACTGAGTTTGACTGTAGTTAGCAGAGTCTGAAACAAGTTCTCAGACAAAATACCCTGCCCTCGTTCAGACCAACTTCTTGTCAACCTAGTCAAAATCACTTTAACTGACCTGAAAGATTGCTGTTCCATTCTATTGCCAAAGTGTCCGTAGCTTATGTTCCCATTTGACAGTTACTTCCATTCAAAACTGCCCATTTCCATGAGCATCCAAACGAACAAGGACTCTCTGTCCTCCCTTGAAGGCCGTTCTGCTATCGTAAGACACCCCTGAACCCAGGTACCTGTAGGGAGGTATTGAAATGTCCTCATTATGCAAACAGAGACATTCTACTAGTTCTGGTCAGCTGCAGAATGAAATGAAGTCATTTTCCACCTGTCTGTATGGACACCTTCACCCATGAGAACCATTATCATCACCTTTCCCAATCTATTCATTTTTGAACCAAGTCTCCTCAGGTAACAAAACAAATCTCTAAAAGACTTATTCAGTTTCAGTAGCTGAGCACTTGAGACAACCCTACACATAGGCCAAAGTCTCCACTACCTACACTACCTACATCCCACTACGCCCTATGGGATAGTCAGTGTTGGAGAGAACCATAGTTCCCTGGTACCTGAATGCTCCCTTCGGATTGTGTGCATCACACCCTAGGTCTGGTAAGATGGACTTGGATGAACTGCAGTCAGGGGCTTTCCAGGTGTTTAGAACCATCTGTGCTTCATCACTGAAACAGAACAGGATATGGGTAACAGAAAATGGGGCATTTTCCTAATAGTGTTATTTGTCTCCAAACCTCCTCTGCTTATATTCTCCAACAGTTAGTGACTTTCAGATAATAGCATGACAGAGCCATGATACCGCTCTTGGGCCCAGGCAGAGGGAAATGATAAGGATCTACTTATATGGAAAACTGAGTCTAAGAAAATTAGCTCCATACAACTGATCTTTGGGGCTTAACTCTTTTTTTATGGCTTTATTCCACCGTTGGCTCCCCCTGTTACCTTTCAACTCTGGTCTTCTCAAATGGATTCCTCCTGAGATTCCAGCTGACTCCCAAACCGAATGTGCCCTCTACATTAAGGGTAGAAACAGGAACTAGAGGTCTTAACCATCCTCTCCAGCCATGCCTTACCATAGCCTGCATCAGTCTCCCTGCTTTTGACCAAGGAAATAACTGGAAGTATAAAAGAGAACATCCAGTATCTAAATGTCCTGGCCAAGTACATTCACGGAGGAATAGGCGATATTATTACACTTGAGGTAGGATATTTATTCATTTGTTTTGATGAACAAAAACCTAGGGTTTGCTGAAATGTAAGAAGTAAACACAGAGGTAACAACAGCGCTTAATTACCAATGGCAGTAACTCAAAATGGGGGAAGAGTAATGATGAAGGTGGTCCTGGAGTTTTTTATTAACACACATTGCAGGCATATGGACAAATGGGGCACACTCTCTATTCTCAAGGAACCTACTAGATCTTCACTGAAACAATTCCGTATACATCACTTCTATATTTTCTCCATATATAATTTTGCTCGGCAAAGTTACTTGATTTTAAAGAACCAAGGCCAATTGTGAAAATTGCAGCAAAATATTTCCATCAAATGAGACAATGAAATATGTAAGAAACAAAGAGAATCCACAGGGGTTTCTCCAGTGAGATACCACCACACGACTATTAAAATGACTCATTGTAGGTTTTAAGCCTGCAAACCAGTAAAAAAAAAAAAAAAAGGAATTATTTTCTGTTGTTTTTAATTACTAAGTGTATGGTAATTCACTACAGTGACAATAGGAAACTAGTGGAAAACTCAAGAGAACACTCTCCTGGGAATCCCAGGATGAGAGCCAAGAGACATCTCCACGTGCCAGTGAGCAACATGCACAGCTGGCAACAATATTGGTTGTGACACCTCAGAAATCTCTGAGACAGAGTTCTACAAGATGAAGAGATTGATAGACATACCTGATCAGACTGGACTTTTTAAGAGGGTCGAACAATAGGCAGAGAGGTTGGGATTGAAACACAGAAAAAGGGGAAACAAAATCAGATATATTAAAAATGAGAAAAGAATGAGCCCTGGGGAGAATGTCACGTTGAGCAGGACAGGAACTCTGTAGCGCTCTCTAGACAGCAGCACTTCCAAAGCAAGCACTGACCTCGGCTGTGCCTGAACACCCAGGGGAAAAGGACTGGGGGTAGGGGGTAGGGTTGGGGAGATGTGCCTGTCCAGTTTGACAGTTGGGGTTGACAGTTGGTCCCTATTCATGGAGCTCAGGTTCCCTCCCCAAGTAGCTCTCCCTTCTCTTTTTATCTCCTCCATCTCTACTGCATCCTCATTTCAGTGTGTTAACTGGGGTATGCTTGGTTTTCCCTCTGAACCCCTCCCAGAAACCCTCTCTACATTGCAATCTGCAGCCATTTAGGGGCATCCTTGATCCACCAGAACCTCCCCAAAGTTTGTAAAAAACACTTGGGAGCCCAGGGATCACTCGCCTCCGTGAAGATGATGGAGAAAGTTATCCTGAACTGAAGCATCCTCAGAATTATCTGCTTCAGCTCAGACCCTGAGAACCGATCATGTGAAAACTTGATTACAACCAGGCTTCCCATGACCTAACTGAATCTCTAATAAAACTTTATGAGGGCTCCTGTAGGTCCAGATAACTCCTGTGATGAGCGGGAAGACATAGGGATTTTGTTCTTGGATGGCCAGAGTCGTCAAATGTTTTTGAGTCTACTTGGGAACCAAGGAGCAGCTCTTGTCTTTCTTCCTGGAGAGGTTTCAGCTGACACCTGCCCAAATATCCTTAGAATTTTGTACTTCAGCTCAGCTTCAGGGAACCACCATTGGGCAATCTCAGCCAAACTGAGTCCCTGGAAATGTTTAAAGTCCTCTCCTTGTTCCAAAAAAGGGGAACTTGCCTATGAAGGCACTGGGTGGTGACTGCCCACCTACTCCAGCAACTTCAGTACTTTCTAGGTTCACTCAAAAGCAGTATGAAACTCCTCTGCTGGCCTTTGTCACCCCTGCTGGTCTGGTTGACAGAGGCTCACCCTCCAACAGCCCAGAGCCTCTATACGCAAATATGGTTACCTGGACCTCCAGTAGTTGGATGGAAGAGGTGGAAGAAAGGCAATGGGATGCTAAGGCTAAGAAAATGCTGGGGTTTACTGGGAGTCATAGCATGGTTCATGGACCCTGGCTGTGGGTCTGGCTCCTGCCTTCTTTGCATGCACCCAGGGCTGGCCAAATACTTGAAATCTGATGGGTATCATGTGGCTGGCCAGCCCCAGACAGCCCTCCTTCCACCTCCATTCTTTGAAGCCCCCCCACTGGGATATGCACACAAGTTCCCAACATCCCCAATGACCTGGACCTAGTTGGTTTGACTTTCTATGCCACAGGCTGCCTGCTGTTGCCTTATCAAAAAATTCTCTTGGTGAGAGCATAGGGCTCAGAGCCTGAGATACCCCAGGAAGGAGGTCCTGATACCTTGTCATTTGACAAGGAATTTGAGAAATATGTACCGGAATCTCCCAACTTCTTGGGTCTGTGGTAGTAGAACTGGCAGTATTAATTGTTTTAATAGCGTTAAAGTCATTGTGATCATCCTCCTATCATTACATTGCTCTTGATTATTACTTTTACTGTTATGTCTCTTATTATGGATTGTTCATGGGTTGTTGTTATAAAACACTGACTACATTTTCTATTCAAGAGGAGTGTCCGATATGTGGAGACCATTTCTAATTGTTCCCCAGAAGATTTCACACAACGAGGCTACAGTTCTCCCACTCCACTGCTTGGTTTCCTTTCATGCGGAAACCCTCTCAGCATGTTCCACATTTCTCTCCTGAGGCATATACCCTCCATGAGGGCAGGGAAGCCAAGTGGATAATGTCCCCAGGTTGGCAGATCCTAGAAAAATGTACACGTTCCGTCCACAGAGCAGCACCATACCCTGTAGACCTGGGAGACTCACACAACCCTCCTTGTCTCACTAGAGCCAGCATAAAATTGCTAATGCCATTTGGGTGCCCTGGAAGTGCTCTTGCAATCCAAAAATACTGGAAAACAAATTAGCAGGGGCCTGAGCACCCTCAAAATTTTGTAACTTAGCTCAGAGCTCAGGGCCCAGCAACGCCAAAACTGGAGTCAAAGAAGGGAATCCTAAGCCCGTCACATCCTCTGCAAGTATTCATGTTCCCTCGGGGCCCCGGGAAATGCCCACGCCGCAGCCCAAGCATGGAGAGGCAGACTTACCAGCCTGAGCAACTGCACAATGTCCAGTCCTCCTGGAAAACTAGGGAATGCTTCTGCTGGCCAGTGGCGCTCCCTGCTGGTCTGAGAACTCCGTGCAAGACTCCCTCTTGTGATTTCTGGGGATCCTGAAGGCAGGTGTATGGACTTCATCAGGTGTGGGTGGAACACAGAGCAGAAGGTCATGCAGGAGGTGCCAGCCGCAATCATGCAGGGAGCGGAAGGGTTGCTAATGGATGTCCCCATGAGGTCCATGTTAAACACTACGTGTGTGTGTGTGTGTGTGTGCACGGGCTTGTGTGAATGCAGATGTAATTCCAGGAGGAAAATGTTAGATAACAAAATTTCCACAAGTTGATATTTGTTGATTTTTCTGTGGAGTTTTCCTTCATGGCTCACGTGCAGTGCACCGATTTCCATTTTACCAAAGTCTGCTCAATTAAGATCAAGTCAACAATAATAATTCCGATATCATTGGATGACTTCAATCCAGACTTGAAATCCATATGTCAATTTAAATTCTTCGAGTTACAAAATGAAATGTCATAAAGGCCATCTTGGTTACGACTCTTTTTTGTTTCTGCGGATGCATAATCAATTACCAAAAACCTGGTGGCTTAATAATAGACACATTTATTTTCTCACATTCTAGGGGATAGACTGAACACCAAGAGACCAGCACGGCCCTTTGAAGCCAAGTCAGTGATCGAGGGCAGGAAAAATGCTCATGTATTGCTTGGCCTCTGTTTAGCAAAGAAGAGAAATAGACTGTGGTTCCCCCTTTTCTAAGATTTATGCATTTTCAGAAACCTCTCTTCCATTACAGTTTCTACAGTGCACCACGATACCTCCTTGTCCAAGGGAACTGATCATGGTCACAAGTAAGAAATAACTGTCTCATCCATTCAAAAATGTTTCAGCAGACACTGCCCATCATGTAAGCTGAACAAGACATACTGACACATTCAGACCACAAGCTCAGCGCAGTGCATTCCTTCCTGCACGTTCAAACACAAAAGCCATGATGTTTACAAACAGCACAAGCCGACAACAAACACCAACTGAAACAAGAGGACATAAAGCATATGGCTGTGGCATTTCCAGAGGGAACAGTGAAAATTAGGCAAATACACAGTGGATTAGGATATATACTCATGTAGGAAGGAGAGATTCACAAGAAATGTCTTCCCAAGAAGTATGAAACCAGCCACTGGATTTCTATTGTTGTAGATTCCAGCCCACAACTAGGGAGAAAATCACATTCATCAAAACTTTCATAATCTTTGTAGATAGGAATCATATTAGCGAGAGATGGAAGTGTAGAAACAGAGTTAGGGATGCCATATTCTTAAATTGTGATTCTGAATTCGCTTTCTGACACTGAATTGTAAATCCAAATTTTGTAACTGTGGGAGAGAGGACTGTTTTTGATTCTTTGTTTTGAGGTGAGTTTTTCATTCTAGTCATTTTGCTCACTCTGGAGTGGCCAAAAACAAGTTGTACTGGAAAAAGGAGAAAAAGAAAAAAAAAAAGGAGAAATAATAAAAAAGGGTGGTGGGGAAACAACAGAAAGAAACAGAAAAAAAAAAAAAAAGAAGGGGGAGTATCCTTGATTCTATACACTGTAAATCCCTCCACTTCCCCTGGAACTTTCCAGTGTTGCTTGGTCAATAACTGGGTTTTCCCTGAACGTCTAGCTGGTCTTCTGGGGGAGGGGTCTGCTCTGCCCGTTCTCAGGTGTGTGTACCTGGGGAGCTGCCCCGCCCCTTGTCAGGTGTATGGCTCAGTGGGAGTTGTTTATCCTTTGAGGCCCCTGCTCAGGCCCAGGTACAGGGTGACACCAGGAGGGACAAGCACAGTGGTGGCGGCCAGCTGTGCAGCCCTGGAGTCAGCTCCTGCAGTAACTACCACAGCTCCCAGTGCGCAGGGGCCTCAGTATTCTGGGGTCGGAGCGTGATCTGCACAGCTCTGGGCCCAGCGGCAGGAGTGACCTGGCTGTACTGTGTCCTACCAGCCCCTGCGTGTCCCAGGGGAGCACCGGATCCTGGGCTGTGTCCCCCGGTGCCCTGGGCTCCGGGCCTGGCACAGTGTGACAAGACCTAAAGTACAACGATGTATCATTTAAAAGCATCAGAATCAAATTTGTGTAAAGTTAAATTATCCTTTATTACAATAAAACTCATACGCCATTATACAGGTTAAAGAAAAACTCAAAATATAGAAACAGTGAAATGTCAGGGGAGGGCAAGCCTCCATTGGGCTGCAGCCATCACGAGCCCTGTGGTGGGAGCTGGGGCGGGCTCCCGAGGTGGTCAGGGGGCTGTTCAGGGGTCGATGCCAGTTGTTCCGCGGCAGGTGGTGGCTCTGGCACCCTGAGGACCCCGATGGCAGGCACCGGGGCCTGCTCCTCCTCTGGGGTGGCCGCGGGTGCAGGGGGCTCCTCCAGAGCGGAGCAGTGAACTAGAGCAGTGACCACTATCTGCAGGGGCTTCGCCTCCCCAACGGGCGCCTCAGTGTGGGCCGAGCCCTCAGCCCCAGCTGCCAGGACGGCCTCGATCCCTTCAGGCCCCAACGGGGCAGCAGGCTCCACGGTCACAGCTGGGGCGCACTCCTGAGCTTCAGGGTGTTTTCCTTGGGCCGAAGCTGTAGCTCCAAGAAGACAAAGTATCACCATCAGGACTTTCCACGTCCCTCCCAAGTCAAGGCCACTCTTCCCACCGCTCAACGTGTGTGAGGGCAAGAGCCCTGGGAGGTGTCCCCAGCCTGCAGCCCGTGGGGTGAGGTGTGAGCCCACCCCCTGCTCCTGGCCAAGCTGCATGGAGTCTGGATCCTCGGTTCCCCCCCCATCCCCAGCTCAGCCACCCCTAGGCGTCCTCACCCCCAGCCTCTGGCTCCGCTGCATGGAGGCATCTGAATTGCTCGAGGTAATGCTGGGCCCGGAGTTCCACGTCTGAGCCTGGCATGTGCTGTCTTAGGAATTGCAGAAGTTTCATAAGCGAGGGAAATTCTGGGAGCTGACAAAAGTCGTCCCGATAATAATCCAGCCATATTTCCAGCATGCAGGAGATGGCCCTGGGGAGGGACAGGCGGACACAGGCGTCAGAAGCCAGGGTTCCATCACATGCAGGTATCCTGGGGAAGCCCTGCAGGACCTGGGGCCCCGGCCTCCCACGTGGTGCTGTCGGGGCCAGTCATGCTCCTCGTCCCCCTGCCCCCTGGTGGTCCTGCCTGCCACTGGCCTGCTCCCCGAGGAGGGGCTGGCACGCAGCCTCTGTGCGGGGGCCAACACCAAGCGGGGTGACCATCACCATCTCTCCTGGGGAAGCGGGGCTCCCTCCTCAGCCTAGAACCTGCCAACCTGCCCCTAGAGTCTAGCGGCAGACGTCCGGGGACGGGGGGGCGTCTGGCCTGTCATTGCCCTCACTGCACACACTGTGCCTCTGGGAGGCTCCAAGCCAGGAGGGCTCGGGCTCTGTGTCCTGCCAGGCCTTGCCAGGAGCCGCCCAGAACCGCCACCTTCCCTTCTGTGGCTCTGTGCTGCCTCCCTCGCGAGGGGCCCCCGGGTTGTCCTTCCCCTGACTCTAATCTCCCTTCTCCCACGGGGTAGGGGCCGCCTGGTCCACGAACCCTCACAGACCCTCCTGAGCACCTGCTGTGCCCCCGGGTCCAGGTGCCACCAGATAGGGGAGTGTGAAGCTCCCCACCCCCTCTGTTCTGGGTCCCAGGTGTGGGGCAGAGAGAAGGTTGGGGGGCTAATGGAGAAGGTCTCCTTAGGGGTGCCAGTGCCTCCCAGCAAGCCCGCACCCCATCCTGGATCTCCTTTGCTGTTTTCCAGAAGGGGCTTAGACCTTTACCCTGTCACGGGAATTGCAGATATATGGGGTGAGGGTGCAGCCCCCCCGCCCCACAGCCCCCTCACTGCCCTCCTGGAGAAGGAAGGCCCTCCTGCAGGAGACGGAGTCACTCACAGTTTCCAGCGCTGCAGGACTGCATCATTGTCACCACACGCAGCTACGATGCACCCATACCTAGAGGAGGGCAGGGGAACCCATGAGTCGTCCTGTGGACACCACCTCTCATCATGGGGGCTGTCACTCTCTGACCTTCAAGTAGGCCGGAGCCCCGGGGGCCGTCAGCTCTGTGCATGGGGCCGCGGGCAGCTCCTGGAGAAGCCCCCGCACCTGCAGAGACTCCTGAAGGCTTGAGCATGAAAGGGCTCCGGCTTGGCCCATGGCCTATTTCCAAGTGGGCCCGGGGCATCCCGGGATCCCCCGGTCTGGTTGCCCCAGGACACAGACCCCCGATGGACTCTCAAACCTCACTTTCAATGGGGAAACAGGCCAGCTCAGGTTCCTGGTGACGGGGGGGAGGGGTGCGGTGGAGGAGGAGGCACAGGCCTGGACACGGTGGAGGAGGACGGCTACTGAGCACAGGCACAGCCCCTCTGGCCGACCCGCCACAGGCCAGGCCTCGGGGCTGCCCTCCAGGACCCCGCTAGGCCCTGGGTGACCCTGCTCCAGGTGGGGTAGCAGCCTGAGGCCGGGAAGCTCACACCATCCCCAGCCTCCCCACCAGCAGGTGGCCCAGCCCTGGGCTGCAGAGGGGCAGGTGCTCACTCGGTGAACAGCAGGTCCAGCACCTCGTCCGTGGTGGCAAATCCACGATAGTCGTCTAAGAAGCTGCAAATGGAGATGACGTCCCTGCGCTGCAAGGCGAGCTGCAGTTGTCGGTCTTCGTGCTCCAGCAGCTCCGTCCGGCTGGGCTTGGTCGGGCAGATCGGATGCCCCTTCTCAGCCGAGGCACCTGCACCCTGAGGTGGGACAGAGGGGACGTGCAGGCTGCAGGGAGCCGCCGGGAGGCCTGGGATCCCGCCCTGGCAGGCCCTGCGCTGGGGGCCCAGTGGGCTTGAGGAGCTGGGGCTCCCTCTCCCGCTCAAGCTCCCTGCCTGTCTCTTACACAAACAGGACAAACTATCTAATAAAGAAACAATCTTAGAGGATAAATGTTCAGAATATTTGGATCAATACAAGGACCTCAAGAGACACAGAGACACAGAGACCGAGAGAGGCAGCCACACAGACAGAGAAAGAAGCAGCCCCATGCAGAGAGCCCAAGCGGGGCTCGATCCCTGGCCTCCAGGATCAGGGCCTGGGGGACGGCAGGCGCTAAACCCCAGGTGACCAGGCCTCCCCTGAAGGCTCTATTCTGATGTTCCTACACATCTGTGCGCAGGGACTCTGCATCTGGCCCAGGCAGGGGCAGGGACATGGGGGCAGGTGTGGGGAGGAGGGGATGATCCAGACTCATGTGGGAGCAGGAGTGTAGGGGAGCCCAGGGGGTAGCAGGCTGGCTTCTGGGACCCGGGGTTATTCCTGCTGCATCGGGGCCCCGGGTGTCGGGGGGCCCAGCCCCTGCACTCACCTTGAGCCCGCGCTGGCCTCTGTTAGCTGCACAGGGCACCTCCCTGCTCTTCGAGGCAGTGGGACAGACGACCCCTTCCTCCAGCTCGCGCCCCATGTCCCGGGTGGAGCTCTGTGGAGACAGTGCCCAGCAGTCAGGCAGGAGGTCTCAGCACCCAGTCTGGTCCCCTCGGCTGGGCCGCACCCCCAGCTGCCTCCACCCAAACACACCACAGCGCAGGCGGCACCCAACTCCCCCAGGGAGAGCAAAGGGATGCGGCTGCAGGGCCTCGGGGTGACTCGGGGGTGGGTTAGAGGACCCCAGGAGCCCTGTTTCCCCCCTGCCCACCGTGACATCAGGGTGACCCTGAAGGGATCCCCGGGGAACCTGCCACCATGCAGAGTCCCCCAGCCTGGCTGCGACCCGCCCACACATCCCTGGTTCCCTGAAACTGTGGGTGAGGGGATGGGGCTCCCAGGAGGGCTGGCACAGTGAGCCCAGCCTGTGCTGCGCTGTGTTACCTGACGGCGTCTCCTGATAACCGCCCTGAGGCGTTGGTTTTTATTCTGGAGCCAAAGCCTACAGCATTGGAACAAGCGGCCCCCCCGGGGTTCCTGGGAGCCAGAGCCCCCAGAGGTGGGAAGGCAGCAAGAGAACATCCTCCACTAGTGGATGACTCCAGCCAAGTGAGCCTGAGCTGGGGCTGCACTGGATGCGGGTGCCTGGTTACGGGGGTTCCAAGTTCCATTGGGCTCTGTGACATGGAAGTGACCTCACTTCCTGGGACCCCCTCCCTGACCCACTCCTGGAGGAAGCTGCAGGGGCAGCGCTCGGCTGCCGACGGCTCCCCCCCCTTCCCTGTAGGCAATGGCCTGTGCACACAGGGACACAACCGCACCCCTGTCCACAGGCCCCAGGGAAGGACTGTGTGCAGCAAGGCCCCAGCCTGGACACACGCCTGGGTTCAGACACGACTCTCCAGTCTTCCCCAGTTTGACCCAGGAGAAGCCGTTGTGCCCATCGTATATGGTCTGTGTCTTGCCTGTGGGACAGGGATTATGCTATTGGGTGCTTCCTCCAGACGTCCCCAGGCCACTGTGGCCTCATATCTATGACCTTGGAGGCAGGTGTCACACACAGGACATACCTCCAACCACACGTTCTTCCTTGGTGTGTATATGCGTCCAGGCCCATGAGGTCCTGTGTGCACACACGTGGGCACCGGTACTCTCCTTTGCCAATTTGAATGCCTTTTATTTCTTTTTGTTGCCTGATTGCTGAGGCTCGTACTATGTATATATATATTTCATCTTGATCTTCTCAGGCAAAGGGTAGAAGACTGATAAATTTGTGTCATTGACTTGATTGTATCTTCTGACATTTTTTTTTTAAGAAAGGAAGAGACAGGGGTGTGTGCAGAGGGCGAGAAGGAGAAAGAATCTCAAGCAGATTCTGCACTGAATGCAACATGACGCTCAATCCCACGACCCTGAGATCATGACCTGAGTCAAAATCAAGAATCAGACATTCATTCGGCTGAGCCACCTGGGTGCCCATCTTCTGACATTCTTAATTGCCTTTTGGAAAGTCAGATTGCATGTTGTTGAGATAATGTAAATTTTATTCAGAATGTTGTAAGATTTGGAGTTCAAAAGTAAATCTCTCTTAATAGAAGACAAACATTATTTGTGCTCAATATAAAGACAAGTTAAATTTTTAAGAAATAAAGAAAAAAAGTGGAAGCTTCCATCCATCTGTAATCTGTTTTATCCCCTTCTGTCCACTAATTGCTTAAAATTCAATCTGACACACATATCCTATGTTTTGTGTCCATGTTTCTTTGTTGTGTCCTCAGAGGGGCATGAAATCTTTTACCCTTTCCAGGTCACTGGAGTCTCAGTCATTCGGATGAAGTGTGTTGTTAGACATGAAAACTGGGAAATAATTTAAGATGTTTGAGCCAAAGGTAAAAAATGGCAAAAAACAAAACAAAAAAACCCTAGAAACTTGCAACTTGATGCAGGGCATGCAACTTGGAATTTAAAACCATATGACATATATTCCACCTCTAGAAGAGTGCATACACATGGAGCATAATGAATAATTATAAACACTTGTGTATTCACACAAAATAATGTGAATATCCTTTGAGATTCCCGAAAAGGGCCTGTTATGCTGAATTTTAACTTAGTTCCTTGTTAATAAAAGGTACTTTTTTGTTTAATAAAGATCCTTTTACCACCTCTATGGTTATCCCTAAAATCTACAGCTTTATTGTGTCTGTTTTAGATCCACAGGCAAAGTGAACACCGCAAGAAGTATGACACTCCGTTTTTCCTCAAAATTTTCTGTGACACCTTTTCATCCCGTTACGTGTAGCTGTGTTTCTTCTGTTTGTCTTAATGTGTGCGATTCCTTTGCGTGAATATAGCACAGCACATTCTTGTGATCATCCTCTCTAGGGATTTGGGTCATTTTTAGCATAGTTATCCTGTAAGTCAGCCCGTCCACTCCTCACTCCGCCCTCAGAGTGAGACACACATGTGCATCCGTGAGCCCCAGTGTGCACGGCACCATCACTCACAGCCCAACGCTGAGAACAGCCCCAGAGTCTCTGAACCGATGAACGGAGCAGCCACAGAGTGGAGCACGTTCGCTGTAGGCACAGAGGGGGTCCTGGGGTGTGGACAGTGTGCAGTCCCCGTGCGCAGGACACCGAGGGGACGGAGGCGCGGGAGCACGTACTGTGGGACCCCGGGTGCAACACCACTCCAGGGGGAGCGGGGCCTGTGCTTGGCAGGCCCAAGAGGGAGGGCGGGACAGGCCCTGAGGGGGACGCGGGGATTGGTGCTGCAGGTGCTGCTCTGCACAGTCTACACGGGCTGGCGGGTGTGGCAGAGGCAGGTGGAGACCACAGCCCCCACGCCGGCACCGCCTTCCTTGTCCCACGGTGTGTCCCCGGCTGATCTGGCCAGCCACCGGCTCAGGAAAGGGGGCACAATGCAAGCCTGGCAAAACTATCACTACATAATACAGAATTTGATGATATTTGTATTTTCAGTAAGTGTAGATTACTTTTACAAACATTCAAAACTAGACAGATTGTCATGATAGACACCAGACAGGTATTCTCTACGGTTTTGACTATTGCACTGGTTTTATTAATGTTTTACTAAAGTGTATTCCTTGGGTATAAAACTGAAGTAGCCTCTATAATTGACACCTACCCATGGGAGAAAGTTGGACGGTGAAGAAAAAAATCAGGAATCTGTTTCCTACTTACAGATTTTCCTGGGTTGCAGCAAAGTCCACTGTGTTGCAGTTAAAATTGTTCTTATTTGCTTCCCTCTCTTTGATTAACTTTTTTTTTTCTCATTCACTTAAATTGTTATTTTTCCCTTCATGGCTGAAAATCTTTTGAAAGACTCGAGAATCCGCCCCCCGGTTTGTCCATTGTGACTACAACATGTAGTTATCTTATCCAGACAATAATTTTAAGTGCAGCAGAATATATGGCATTCAATGGTTAGAGGCTCCAGATATTGACTCGTTAACACAATATAGTTCATAACAATTACCCCAAGTATTTGAAAAGAAGTTACTGTAAAGAATCACCCATTCCGTTTACAACATGAATTTTTTAGCATTCATAGCTTCAGTTAGAAGTTAAAAACAGAAACAAAAAGCTTAGTCGAAATGTTTTGATCTCTCATTTTTACAGCAATAAAACGTTGAAATTTAATCAATTTTATCAATTATAATAGTGATCAATAATAATACACATGTGAATTAAAACTCTTTTCTAACTGACGCTAAGGCTGTTATATTATGTGTTTTTTTCTAGACTTTTCTAAGGGAATGATAATGTATTTGCATATCAAAAGTGTATTTCCCTCATTCTAGTTACTATACTAGGTGATTAGATTAAGTGAATAAACATGAATGAGCAAACCAGTGTGATCTAATTTGTTTTAAAACTTAAAATAGGGGTGCCCGGGTGGCTCAGCAGTTGAGCATCTGCCTGGGCTCAGGGTGTGACCCCAGTGTCCTGGGATGCAGTCCAGCATCGGGCTCCCTGCATGGAGCCTGCGTCTCCCTCTGCCTGTGTCTCTGCCTCTCTCTGTGTGTCTCTCATGAATAAATAAATAAATATTTTTAAAAAATTAAAACAAATGTGTTGCTCAACAATTAGTTTTGGATGCAGAAGTCAACAGAAACACAATATGCTAACTACAGGGTTTTTAAAGGGTTGAAAGGGCAACCAAATAGGTACCCTCCTTGCTACTTCTGCAGTGGAGGATCAAATTTCTCTTCCTTTGAAACCAGTCTTGTTTTCTGTTCTGAGCTACTGGACCAAGTACAGTGGTATTCTGGGTTTTCCAAGGCTACACGATACAAAATCCCACATCATTTGTCCGTGAGCCTTTAGGAAGCCTCTCTTGTAAGCGCTTCCAGATGAGCGCAGGTGCCCGTCCATTTGAACCAAGGCATCAGAAGCAAGTGGAGTCATCGGGCCCTACGGATCCCCTGTGCTGTCGGAACGCCACCGTGAGGTTTCATTCAGTGCCAAGGGCTATAGAGGCCCCTGGCTGAGCTCTGCCCAAACTGGTCACCCACAAAATTGTGAGGCATCAAAGAAATGGTTGTTGTTTTAATCTCCAAAATGTGTGCATTTAAGAAGCACTAGGTATGCAAGTTATGCATCTCCTCTTTAAACTTCTCCTAAATCACGTGTTAATAACGTCTGATAGATGACTTGAAGCTGTATTTTGCAGAAAGAGCAATTTTTCATCTGATTCCTCACCAGTCTGCTATGACCCCACCAGCTATCCTAACTGTGCATCCCAATGACTTCTTGCTAATCCCATGTCATATGGATGCCTTCCAAATTTCAGCCCTACTCTGCTGTATTCAGGTTTTCAGCATGTTATGTTGTCCGAATGGTCCATGACAACCCTACCATAAATGCACATAGAGACACACACAGGCCCTGGAGGAAATGTGGTCAAGGACTTTCACTAGTTACGGCCAATGCTCATTATTCACAGATTCCCTATTTGTGAATAGGCCTAATCTGACATGGATTTGTAATCCTAATTCCAACACTGCAGCACCTTTGCAGCCATCCCTGGACACGTGCTGACTGAGGAAAAACTTGAGTCCCCAGATGTACATGTTTCCAGCTGAGGTTAAAAAGGCGACAATGGAGGCAGTCCTGGTGGCACAGCGGTTTAGTGCCGCCTGTAGCCCTGGGTGTGATCCTGGAGACCCAGGATTGAGTCCCGCTTCGGGCTTCCTGCATGGAGCCTGATTCCCCCTCTGCCCTGTGTCTCTGCCTCTGTCTTGCTCTCTCTGAATAAATAAATAAATATTTAAAAAATAAAATAAAATCCAGATTTTAAAAAAAACGCGACAAGGCTTTGCCTTCTTGGTTCTCATTCTGTAAAGAAGTGGTTTTGGTGGTCTATGTGGTCTCATATTTTTTTTTCATTTTTTTTCTTTAAAATGTCCCCCAAACAGGGCACCTGCAGGGCTCAGGTGGTTCAGCTCAGATCACGATCCTGGTGCCTGGGATGGAACCCCACATCGGCGTCCTCCTCAGCAGGCAGTTTGCTTATGGGATGAGCACTGGGTGCTATGCTATATGTTGGCAAATCGAACTCCAATAAAAATATACAAACAAAAAAAAAAAACATGACCGATGCTAATTGTGAAGTATGCATGAAACCCACAAATACGTATATTGTGCTTCAGCAGATACCTGGTGGTTTTCACCGGGATGACTTGACAAAAGTATGGGCTTTTCTTATTGTTGACAAGACAGGTTGGATTCAGATTAAACAACAGCCACATAATCTTTGGCCCTGAGACATAATTAAAGGCGTTGAAACTCTCCAATGTGACAAATTGCAATGTCATGGGAGACAACACATGGCAAAAACAGCACATGACGGTTGTTTCTGATCGTACGCTGCTGGGCTGGCAGCGTCTGTGGACCCTCACTGCTGCAATCACCAGTTACCCAGGGAGATTTCAGTGTTCCCAGCAAATACTCTGTACTATTTTTGCAGACTTTGTTCATTGTTCGGGGGCATCGATTCTTTTTTTTCCAGTGAAACAGACCTATTGAACCATTGCTGTAAATCCTATACATATGCCCAGTGTGATTATTTCCTAATGCCTTATTTACTATAAATCAATGTAAAACAGTTATTTTTTTTTAAATCAGAAATACACCAGAAATAAGGCAATTCCCCTTTAAACACCAACCAAGTGACTTTGCTCAGGTCAGATCTATAGTCACTGCACCAAGGAATTTGTGCTTCGCACCCGTTCACGCACGTTGACAGTGGTGGCTGGTTTTGAGCTCGTCGTTATTTGTGCACGTCGGATGCTGGGCTCGGACATGCTTCTTATTTTAATTAACATCTTTATTAAGATGTGATCAAGAGAGAACAGTGTAGCCCATTTTTGACGTGCGCGGTGGGTGAGCTTGGGTGGGTGACTACGCGGGACAAAGCACCAGCACCATCAAGGGAAAGAGCAGCCCCGTGGCCCCAAGGGTTTCCTCCTGCTGCCATGGGGGGAGCACAGCCTCGAGGGCGGGCAGGGCTGTCCAGGTCTCTGAGCAGCAGCAGCGCGAGCAGGAGAGCCTCCAGGACGGCGTCCTCCGAGGCCGCTGCCCGCCTCTCCTGTGGGCGCCCACTGGCAAGGTCCGGGCTGTCTGGTGCCACCTGTCTGCTGTCGCCTCCGTGAACAGGGCTCCAGGTTCTGTGCCCCCCTCCAGCCTCGAGGTAAAGACCTGCACCCCGTCACTAGCTTCACCTTGGTTACCCTCCCTCCGTCCTGCATGGGAGCCACGGTCTCCAAGAAACGTGTCCTGACTCCTGTAAACGTGGCCTCAGCCCCGCCTCCCCGAGCAGGTAAGTGCTGGTGCTTTGAGCGAGCTCTTTCCCGTCGCCTTGCACGAGGCCCTATTTCACAGATAGGAACGCGCTGGGTCTGTGCAAGTGTGCGGTGTGTGCGGGTGTGCGTGTGACGTGGGGGGGAGACCGTAACGATGCTCACACACACAACCAGAAACCAGACCACAGCGGGATGTCAGTCATCCCTCTAGATGCCTGAGTCTATACGGATCATACATGGGTCCCTTGACTGTGCACGGAGGTGACACGCCCGGGCTTCAGCACACGTGCTCCCCAGGATGCCCAACACGCAGCGGTCCCTTGAGAAGTGCTCCTGGTTGACACACATATGGGCTTGTCCACCAGATAGACAGCTTCCCGGGGCTGGGATCATTCAGTTTACTTCCACGTAGTATCTCAGGTCGCATTGGTGGCCTAGAACTAAGGTCCCGATGGATGTTCATAAAACTTCCCAAGGGACGCCACGGGTCACCATCGTTTTTTGAGAGTGACGGAAACCTCTGGCTTGTCCATTAAGAACTCTGCACTGGCCTCCGTCTCTCACAACAAAAGTGGCTTCTTCACGGTGTCCACGGAGGTCCCCCCTCCGCTCGGCTGCCCCCAGGAGGCAGGTCCCCTCCCCGGGGCTTCACGCAGGTGGCTCCTCTGGGCCAGGGCCTGGGGTGGCCCTCGACCTGCGACTCCCTGCCGCACAGAGAGGGTCTGAGCACTCCGATCAGCGCAGAGGCCCATTGCTACCATTTCCCGTCTTTCCTTTTCTTTCCGTTTCCTTTATTTTTGCACATCTTAGTCATTGCCCTGCAGGGCAGGTTCTATAAACTACAATTTTACGATCTGCTACTTGTCTCCCCAAAGAGAACAAAGTGTCCGTTTCCTTTACTGCTCTCGTCCCGGATTCGGAAAATTCATCTACTCTACAGTGCAGACCAGATATCTCAACAAATATAGGACAAATAGCAAGATGGGTAACCGTGCTAAGGACCCTAGGGGCCGGTCGCCCCGCAGTGTGCGGCCTGCGTCAGCTAGAAGGTACAGGCTGCCTGTGCTGTGAAAGAAAAGTCACAGCAGGACTGAGATTCTCCAACTGCAGTGTAATAATGGATGAGGATCCCAGAGAGGTGGAAAACATCTACTATTCAGTTTTTCCACAGATGGACCCGACGACGGTCATTTTGTGCGTAAGGCACGTCATACACAGTTGGCGTCTTTAGAGACTTTCCTGTGCTTTGTGTCTATCGCAGTGAGACTGGATTCCGGCTCATGTTGAAGTGATTTTGCTATTCACAGAATAAAAAAAAAAATCGATAGAAATGAAAGACTGTTAATAAAAATGGGAGACTATTAGCTCTCCCCCTAACCCTGACAGTTCTCTGCTACAGCACCACGGCTGGCAATCGGCGCCCGGTGCCGTGTGAGTCTCCGCGGGGACAAAGAACCGGAGGCAGTCCCCACCCGGGCCATGCAGGGAGCGGGGGTGCGGATCACGCTGCTTTGGGCATTGTCGACCCAGAGGAGTTTGGCGGCACGACACACACAGATGCTCAGCAAAGGGATGAGGGGGCCAAAGCCCCCGACAGGTGTCCTCGGGGGAGCTGGGGCCCCGGGTGGTGCGTGAGGCGGGGACAGCTGCTCAAAACCCAGAGCCGATGCTGAGCAAGCGGCGGGCAGCATGGCCTCGTGTCCCAGGAAAGGAGGAGGGGTCGTGGGGGCAGCAGGCCTGGAGCCGGGGCCTCTCTGGGCCTGCGGAGGGGATTGCTCCCGAGGACACACCTCCTTGCTCTAGGATCTTTCTGCGATCAAGCGATGCTTCTTTTTGTCCAGACAACACCTGCTGATTAGTCCGTTCACCCAGTGGGTAAAGGGCACGGTATCGCGGCCGTCACTGCGCTACATTCGCATACCCACATGCACGCGCGTGTGCCTTGGACACACACACACACTTGGAGACACATACAAACCGTAGAAAGTGTCACCATTACGCACCTAAAATTTATTCCGTTGAAAACGATATTGCTACAGGTTCCTTTTCAGCTTTGCTAAAATTAGGTAAAGGGGGCCTGGTGGGCAGAAGCAGAAGTTTAAGAAACATTTCCAGAAAAAAAACAAAATCGGGAGCTGCTGCTTGCACAGGTCAACAGCGCAGGGAGGAAGAGATCGGAGCTGAGTTCATGTTCAAGTGCAGGATGGTGCGGCCCCCTCCGGGCTGCCTGTCGGAGCCCGGGGCTGGTGGGGGGCAGGTCACCCAAGCTGCTGCAGCCCGAGGACGGGGGCCCCGCAGGGACTAGGCCAAGGAACGGCCTCCGGGGACGTGGAGGCGGGTCCCGCGGGCCTCACAGCACACAGGTGCTCCCGAGAGGACCCGGGAACCTCGTGCAGCCTCCATGCCAGGGCCAAGAAGCATTGTGCTCAGTGCAGCTGGTGCAAGACACATGTCGCGGCCCTGAGAGCGGCGCTTGCCCCTGCCCCAGCCTCCCCTGAGCGTCCTCTTGTTTGGGGGTGCCCACCTGCTGTCTCAGTCCCGGTCCCACCTGGGGCCTGGGCCTGCACTGGCAGGGGGCCCTCCTTGGTTGACGAGCAGGCCCGGGGCCAGAAGCAGGTCTCACGCCAAGGCAGATGCTGTCAGGGAGGCTGTGGCGGGGGAGGGAGGGTTCAGGCAGAGGAGTGTCCTCTGAGCAGGAGCAGCTGCACAGAGGCCACCGTGTGTCCGGGTATGATGGCAGCCCGTGGGCACTGGATCCTCAGTCCCCCGGGGCTCACCCCGCAGTCACGGCATCTGGGTGATGCGCCGCCCTCCTGCGCCAGGGCCTGACCTCATGCACCTGCTGCCTGTCCTTGGCTCCCGTCCACACACACATGAGCAGGGGGATGGACACAGCCGGGCAGTGACCTGGGAATGGGGACAGCCCCAGGGGCCGAGGGACAACCTGCCCAAAGGGTTCAGCCTCACCCAAACCCAGACAGCCCGCTGGCCCCTGTGCCCCGCGCCCCCAGGAGAAGCCCAGGGACCTCGCAGGCCTTTTGGGCCAGCCGGGCCCTCTCCCTGGCAGGCGTGGAAGCGGCCCCACAGCAGCACTGGGGCCCATCGTGTCTCTGTCCTCCCTGCTCTAGCCCGTTGCTCCCTCGGAAGAGGGTCTGGTGGTTAGAAGGGTCAGAGGACCCAAGGATGGAGCCCGCACCCCAGGTGACTGTGCAGGTGCAGGCGGGGGCCACGGTTCCAGGGGTCGCTTGGGGCGGACCAGGCACGCCTCCATCCTCCTGGGTGGCCGTGGCCCGGCCTAGTCCCCCAAGTTCCTTCCAGCACTCGGCTCTGGTGGGGGTCGGCTGATCCTGCATCTGTCCTGCCGCTGTGGGTGCTGCGCTGGGTGCGGGAAAGGTCGGTCATCCTGCAGGCTCCGCGCCAGACCCAGCGTGGTCCCGTCTCGTCAGCTTTCCGTCACTAATGACCTTACTTTCCCCTTGATTTGCTCACTTCTTGGGGTCTGGCTGGACCCTGCAGGGTCTCTGATTCTGACCAAGGGAAGCCCCTTTCGAAAGATGTAAAATTGGGACGCCCAGGTGGCTCTGTGCTTGAGCAGATGCCTGCCTTTGGCTCAGGGAGTGACCCCGGGGTCCCGGGATCGAGTCCCGCGTCGGGCTCCCTGCATGGAGCCTGCTTCTCCCTCTGCCTGGGTCTCCACCTGCCATGACCCTGTTTCCACACAAGTTTATCTCTGAGCTCTCGGGGGTTGGAACTCCTGTATAAGGATTGTGGGGGACGCCACTCAACCCCTAACAACCCCAATACGTTAAAATCTTAAGCGATTCCCTTTCTGTGATTGGTAAATTCTTTGTAAGTTACTTTCTTAAATAAAATGAATGCTTGTTTCTTTTCTTTTCTTTTCTTTTCTTTTCTTTTCTTTTCTTTTCTTTTCTTTTCTTTTCTTTTCTTTCCTTTTCTTTTCTTTTCTTTTTTTTGTGTTTTTTTTTCTAATGAAAATAAATTAACATTCTTCTAGTTAAAATAAATTTCCCATATTTCTCAAGAGCAGCTTTCTGTGGATGATCAAGAACTTTTTTCTTCCCCAATTCATATTTAGAGGGTTTTTTATTATTATTATTATTTAATGTATTTTCTAAACATTTGAAAAATTTAATGTTTGGAGTTTTTTTTTACAGCAAGATGAAAAATAAGCCTCTGACAGATTGCAACAGATGTCACCCTGAGGCCATGTGGGCTTTAAGGACTTTGGGGCTGAGGCATTGTTTCTGCACTTCGCTCAGAGGGAAATCTTGGGAGAGAAATCAGATGTAACAAAAGCACATCAGCGGCATAGATTGGCTCATGCAACCGTTTCATTATTATGGATGATTTTTAGAAAAAAGTGTATATTCACTTTATGGCTTCAGAAAACAAAGGTACTAAATGTGTGTATTTCTGATGGTTGAAATAAAGAAACAGAAGGGATGATCCCTTGTGTCTCCAAAATCAACCACCAGCATTCGGACGCAGCGTGACCCCTTCTTACACCTGCAGGAAAGGAAGCAAGTTCAGTTCTCATCCTCCCCATGATACGGTCGCCATCCGTCGTGCTTGGACATCCCTCTCCTTTCATGGGTTGCGTGCAAGAGGTATTTCTCTCTGCATTTGACCGATCCCCTCTTTATGGTTTTAATGCTGTATGTAAAGAACTCTTCTTGTTTTAGGTCTCTGACCAAATGTTATTTAAAAATCGTATTCATGAAGCCATTTTAGTGACATGCATGACTATTCACCTACCCCTGAAGGAGAGGAGGAGGATGTAACCACTGCAGGAAACCGAATTTGACTTCAGTAGGAAGCCCGAGAAGGGATCTCTCAAACGTCCAATGTCCATCAAATTATCCGCAGCGATTCGCTCTAGATTGAAATATTTTACATGAGTTCTTTGCATGCTTACTTCTTTGCCGATGTTCTGTCCTATGCTTCTTTCCAATAAATTGCACCGTGTGATACACAGTTGATAAAGAACAAGAAACAAACTAGAAAGGGAAGAGAGGACAGGTGAGGCATTTCTGCAAACACCTGCTTAGTCGGTATGAAAGAGCGTTTCGGACGGCGCCAAAGAAAAGATGAGCAAGAGGAGACACTGCCCTTCCGGCCGCCCGGGCTCTGGCTGCAAGAGGCACAGATGCAAAGTGGCCCCTGGTGGTTCCCACAGATGCCTGCAGCACCTTCCATCTCTCCTGGTCCTCGGCGACGTGACCTGGATGCTCCTCAACCAAGAAGTGAAGGCTGTACATCCTGCAGCGTTGCTGGGACAGTGGGCTCGTGAATCTCTGGAAAAGAAATGTTATGAGATGCTGTCTGGTTCCTGGGCCTACTACAGAGACGGTGATGCGGGTGGCACCTGGTCCCTGGGATCCTAGCACTTGGCCTGAAAGCTAGAAAAAAGATGTCCCAGTGTCCCGAGGCCACCCCCGTGTGAGGAGAGCAAGGGTCTATAAAGGCAGGAAGGCCATTCTTGAGTCCCTCCAGCCCACGTGCCCCTGGAGGGGTCCGGGACCCCAACTTCTGGGCTTTCTTTGGGCCCGAGACCCTAGGCATTCTGGGTTTGAAGCAAGCCACCCTGCTGCAGCCCCCTGGCTTCCTGACACGGAGTCTGTGAGCACGACTAGTGTTGCTGTTCCATTGTCCCGACCCCGGGGTGGTGCGTCACACAGAAATACACCCTGAGCACGTAAGTCAAGCTGGATTAAGGAAAAAGGAATTCATTGATTGATCTCAGTCACTTATCCTGAAGCTTCCTTCCGGTGCACCCTCTCCACAGCCAAATGCCTCATCTTCCCTCCCAACTCAGGTCCTCTTGAGAGCTTTCTGTTTTATTGAGTCACTTCTGTACCTCAGATGTGAAGAACTGTTCTCCCTCGTGCCCACCGCAGCATCCGGTTCATTACAAATGACTTTCCATTTTGCATTCTGACTTTCCACCGGATTCTATTCTCTCCGTTTCGACACACCGTCAACAGACTCTTAACGACCTTCATCCCTGGATGCGTCTACTGTGCAACCCCTGCTTAGCTCCCTCGCCACGCTTGCCATAGTCCTCATCACCATGAAGACCTCATCATCTTGCATTTCCTCGTACTCCTCAGTCGCCCCGCTCCATCCCTGCATGGGTACTGAGTCCTTCGCAGGACTCACATGCCCTAAATGGAATCTAGCCATCTGTTCAGCCTTGTGTCAGCCTACTCTTGGTGCTGGCTTTGCTCTCATGGGACAGTCCCAAGGCCCTTCTATTTCTTGAATGTGTTACACCGTTTCCTACCATGGGGTCTGCGTGCATGCTGCTCCCTCTGGAGCACTCCCTCGCCCCTTCCCATAATGGGCTCTTTGACCTGGTTACCTAGAAGTAATCTTTCAAGTCTCAGCTTCTGCTATTTGCTTGGAGACTCCCCCAAAACCAGCTCCCTGAGTTTAAAGGAGAACAAAGTAATGTTTTATTCACCGAAGACAAAATTTACTGAAACAGGAAAAATAGACCTTATTTTATGAAAGAAGGCTTTTCTTAGGAAAAAGCAAAAGTGCACTGACATATACATTAACCCACAAAGGAATGCAGTTATTTTGAAGTCGGAGAGAAAATAAGCAGCCGGATTTTGATTGGCTTGCAAGAGGAGGAATGTCTTTCATCAATCCTTAACAGCCCACGTGCACCAGACCTCTTTTCTTTGAATCTGATAAATGCTGCTGATAGACGTCGTTTGGATGAGACTCCTAAAGTAGAAATAAGAACATATGCAAATCTCCTGTGGCACTCAGTTGCGACAGCGCCTTGCCGTGTGGACGCTGTCCTACTTCCGCGCGGGCGCTGACGCCTGCCATCTTGTTCCTCTGCACCAGGAGATGACAGGTGGGCAGCTCTCCTGGGCTGCCGGGCTACCTGCTGCCACAGCAAGCAGGAGACTCAGCGCCATTGGGCTACAACTTCAGGACCAGGGTACCTGACATTTAGTCTAGATCCTGAGCATTCGTGTGGCAAAATGACCTTTCGTGTGCCCAATTCGGGGTTTGCATTTTCATATATATCATTTAATCATTGCAAAAATCTGGGAGAAAGGGGATATGGACCTTATGCATGAGAGCCACTCAGATCCATACTGTTATTCGGCAAGTGCTTATCAACCGGCCCTCGTGTTCACGTAAAGCGCAGGAGACAGAAGGGTGCACGTGATTCCTTCACTGAATTTACAACAACCCAACAAGAACAATTAAGAATATCCATTAAGATGAGCCTGCTAGGTGCGTAAATATAGGGATTTGGAGGAGACATCGTTACATGTGGTTTAAGAGGTTTCTAGTATCAATTGATATGTCAAAGGACATAAATATGAAAATCTTAAAGGATGATATGATTTTAACTAGTAGATTACTTCATCGGTGGTGCTGGAGGACGCTCTCTGGTCCCGGGTCCTTGTTGCCCTTGCCTCGTGTATCTCTTGTTCTGTCTGGGTCCGCCCCAGAGTGGGCACTCCCTTGATTTGGAACCCTGGTGGTGACATGCAGAACAGTTTCTGAATTTCTGTTTACGGTCATGAGTGGCAGGTATTTTTTTTTTTACTATATTATTAGTATTTTTTTGCTTTCCTGAAGTACAAAAGTATCTTGACTACTTGTCTTATTTATCACCCAAAGAAAGCAACATGGATGTCACATCTTTGTTTTGTTTTTCACATTTGTTTAAACACTGGGTGTCTTTTTCAACTCTGTGATGTTTTCCATCCAAATGAGGTAAGAAAGGTAACGAGATAGCATTGCATGAACACAAGGCGTGCCTGGCTCCTTCCCCTGCCTGCGTGTGGCCACCTCCCCGACAATCCCGGGAGCGCTGCTGTTTAACCAGAATCATGGGAGAGCGCCCTCAGTGCTCCAGAACCCACATTCTGTGATTTTGTGTGATTTCCCTCGGAGAGGGTCATGGTGTTCTCACAGGATGGTCCCGCCCACAGGGCACACCTCCTTAAATCCAGTGTTGCCCACCGTAACCTTACACGGATTCCCTTTCTGGTGGTCCACAGGAACATAGAAAGGCAAGCTTGACCTCTCTGGGAACTCAAATGCACTCTCTTTACATGCAAGCAGGATGCAGACCATCCTAGGGCACAGAATTTCACCTCGTCTGGGTGACTTTTGGGATGCTTGACCTAGCCTGAGCACTGTGTAACGCATCAATCCTTTGGGTTAGACACAGAGATGGGACCTGTGTGTATGTAGTTACTGTCTCATTCAACATCTTAATTTACCAGATTTTTATCAGTGTGTGTGTGTGAAAGGCTTTTTCCTAAATGCCGCGGTGGGTCATAGGGCAACCGGCAATCTGTCACCCTTCTGTGCACTCGCACTTTTCTGAGTAGAAACGCGCATATTTTGATGTACTATGTTTGAAATACACACGTCTCTCTTTTTCCAAGTCGGGTTTAAACGTGGATGAAAGATGGTTTCTCCTTGAAAGAGCTTAAAGGTGTCTTGCCCACGGGCAGGAGAGGTGAGAGCCACACTTCTTGGGGGGTCACGGGCTGGGATCAGGAGGACATCCTGGAGGAAGCACAATCTGAATGGGCTCTTGGCCCGGGAAACAGAGAGAGAAGGAGGCCTCCCATCCATCCAAGCCCCAAACCAGCCACTTATCTCTCCACGTCTCCATGTGTAGACATGAGCCCCTGGACACAACAGTTCCCAGAAGTGCCGGGGAAACAGAAGAGAATCCAAATAGTGCCGAGTGCTGTCGCTGTGAGATCAAAGTAAATGTGGCTGGAGGAAGAAGGGTGCTCCCAATGGGGATGAGAGGTGCTTCCTGGGTGAGCCAGTGGAGAACCCAAGGTTGTGCATGTTCCTAAGCGGTAGACTGGGGCCAAGGTCTCACATGCATCACAGGGTCTGTCTCTTTCTCATTTTTTTTTCTTTTAGATTTTATTTATTTATTCATGGGAGACAGAGAGATAGAGAGAGAGGCAGAGACACAGGCAGAGGGAGAAGCAGGCTCCATGCAGGGAGCCCCACGTGGGACTCAATCCCGGGTGTCCAGGATCAGGCCCTGGGCTGAAGGCAGAGCTAACTGCTGAGCCACCCGGGCTGCCCTCTTTTTCAGATTTTAATCAAATTAATATAATACATTGTTTTCAATCCCTTAGTTTGTCGGGACTTGGACTGTCGAGCAACATTTAAAAGTAACTGTGTGCCATTCACAAGAAGGTGGAAGCACCTCAAGTGTCCGCCCACAGGTGAATGGATAAACAAAACATGGTCTATCCCTACCATGGAAGCTCGGACAGCTAGAATTGGATAAAATGGTCTATTTGGTGTTGTTTATATTTTGCCATATTAAAAAATCTCCCCCCCCCATGATGCAATGTTTAACATGAACAACAAGGTAGTTATTCTTCTCCTACCTCCTCAAAATGTGCTGGTTGATAGACACCGGGATAAAATTAGGGACCTCCAAAGGTGCTTTGTCTCCCATTTGATAAAGGTTATAAAAAAGAGGGGAGAAAAGACCCATCCATGAGTGTTCCCCCAAACTTTCCTGACTTACCATTTGACAATTTATTTTCCTCTGTGCATAGATTTGTTCTAGGCCATTCTGGGGCTATTATTTTGCTTATGTGATAAAGGTCCTCTTCTTTGGTGATGAGTTAACAGTGGCATTTCTCTCGAGGCTGCTACACCTCCCTTTCTTTATATAATAGGAGAAGCAAGTGTTTGCACAAGGAACCCATTTCTAGTGAATTTAGGTAAAGATACAAATATGAAAGCTTTGAATGCAGATTCTAGTTTTACCAAAAAGTCTGAACACAATAGAGAATCCAGAAGTGGACCCTCAACTTTGTGGTAAACTAATATTCGACAAAGGAGGAAAGACTATCCACTGGAAAAAAGACAGTCTCTTCAATAAATGGTGCTGAGAAAATTGGACATCCACTCTCTTGCACCATACACAAAGATGAACACAAAATGGATGAAAGATCTCAATGTGAGACAAGATTCCATCAAAATCCTAGAGGAGAACCCAGGCAACACCCTTTTTGAACTTGGCCACAGCAAATTTTTGCAAGATACATCCATGAGGGCAAGAGAAACAAAAGCAAAAATGAACTATTGGGACTTCATCAAGATAAGAAGCTTCTGCACAGCAAAGGATAGAGTCAACAGAACTAAAAGACAACCTGCAGAATGGGAGAAGATTTTTGCAAATGACACATCAGATAAAGGGCTAGTATCAAAGATATAAAGAACTTATTAAACTCAACATCAAGAAACAAACAACCCAATCATGAAATGGGCAAAAGACATGAAGAGAAATCTCACAGAGGAAGACATAGACATGGCCAAAAGGCATATGCGAAAATGCTCACCACCACTGGCCATCAGGGAAATACAAATGCAAACCACCATGAGATACCACCTCACACCAGTGTGAATGGGGAAAATTAATAAGACAGAAGGGGATCCCTCTTACACAGTTGGAGGGAATGTGAACTGGTGCAGCCACTCTGGAAAACTGCCTGGAGGTTCGTCAAAGGGTTAAAAATAGATCTGCCCTATGTCCCAGAAATTGCACTGTTGGGGATTTACCCCAAAGATTCAGATGCAATGAAATGCCGGGACACGTGCACCCCGATGTTTCTAGCAGCAATGTCCACAATAGCCACACTGTGGAAGGAGCCTCGGTGTCCATAGAAAGATGCTGGATAAAGGAGCTGTGGTCTATGTATACAGTGGAAAATTCCTCATCCATTAGAAACGGCAAATACCCACCATTTGCCTCAATATGGATGGACCTGGAGCGTATTATGCTCAGTAAAAAAATTCAATCATAGGACAAACAGCATGTGGTCTCATTCATTTGGGGAACATAAAAACATCGTGAAAGGGAATAAAGGGAAAGGAGAGAAAATGAGGGGCTAAATATCAGGGAGGGAGACAGAACATGAGAGGCTCCTAACTCTGGGCAATGAACTAGGCGTGGTGGAAGGGGAGGTGGGCAGGGGGTGGGGGTGAATGGGTGACGGGCACTGATGGGGGCACTTGATGGCATGAGCACTGGGTCTTATTCTATGTGTTGGCAAATTGAACACCAATAAAAAATAAATTTATATAAAAAAAGTCTGAAAAAAAAACACTCTCTACCATCATCTTTGCCTTAATTACCAGACGAAGATGTAAAACACACAAGAACAACAACAACAACAACAAAACGCCTCTTTATTCCCTGAAACATCGAGTAATTCTTAGTTTGAAAACCACTTTTCATGCAAGGATAAGACCCTGGACATACTTCTAAATCACTCTTAAAGTAACGTGAAGGACGGTGGCCAGTACCGAGGAGGGGGATGTGTTTCTTGTTGCAAACGTCACCCTTTCCCATTGGAGGGAAGAAGCGTGTGTGCACGATCGGGGACCCACGGCCTGCGCTTCCTGCCCACGTTCGGTCTGTCCTCCCGTCAAACGCCTACATGTCAGCTCCCAAGTCAGCGAGGAGCCACGAGGGCGGTCAGCCACAGCAGGAGAACACACGCAGAAGTTGAGTAAATAAGTGTCCAATGCTTTATACTCATCATCCTCTGCCATCCTCGCAGGCATTTCCCAAGGCAGATCGTCTTAGACAAGGTAAAGCTGAGCTCGTCTCACGGGCGTCCAAAGCACCGAGCCCCTGGTTGAACCTAGGTGGGACGGAGCCCAGAGAAAGTCCCGGTCCAGCATCTTCCCAAGAGACCAGCATCGTGGGACGGCCACGGGGTCCTTGGAGGGATCCTGCGCTCGCGCTCCTGATCTCCTACACCCTCGTGCCGAGGTGCGGGCGTGCGCGACAGCTGCCCTGGGCCAGAGACCAGCCTCGAGCCGTGATCTCTTGCTGCCTCCGCTGGGACTAATACAGCATCGGTGAACAATACAAAGATGGGGACATTTTATCCCTAAAGAGAACTTCTCAAAATTCGTATTTGTAATATCTGTCCTCTTGTGGTGTTGTCATTCCAATTCCATGCTGACTCCTGGGAGTGGTGTGACCTGGGGCTTGTATCCACACACCCCTGCCACCATGTCTGAGTAGCTGCTGGTAGGCTTCGGGGGGCGTTGGGTTCTCCCACGATGTCCTCTTTATAAGGTTGACGTGCGTGGAGAAGCTCGATGTTTGGAAAGGTTACACATCCCATCCTGAGTGTGCATTTGACTCCCAGGGGCACGAGTGAGAGTCGGGCCTTCCTCTCTGGGTTCATCTGAACCGAGGAGGGAAGCGGGGGGCTTTCCTGGGAAGAAGCTGGGCTGACCACCAGAAATCAGTGGGTCCACAGAACACTCCTCGGGCGGGAAGTCCATTAAAACGGGGTCTTGTGGAAACATCACCTCTCTCTTTCCGGAAGACTTCCCGGCCTGGACCTTGCTGCCCTCCTGTTCACTGTTCTCCCATCACCGAGGCTCCCGTGGGAGTGGGCTTCCTCTTGCACTGCAGTCCCCTTGGGACGGACGTACTGAACGCCAAGATGCCTACAACTAAAGACAGGACTTTCCATCTGTCATCCCCGTCCGTCCACCGCCGGAAATGGACCCCTCATCAGGCGCTATGAATGCTCAGAGCGCAAAACTCACGACCCGGCTGTGGTCCCACAATCATGGAAAATGTGCACTGAGCTGTGAGAATTACCAGAAGGCTTGTGTTTCTGTTTTCTTTCATTGTGTATTTTGTTTTGCTCTTCTCTGAACCCAGACATTGGGGACATTGTGGCACTTTATCAAACGTGCTATCACTAAATCTAACATTTCAACATTCTTATATTCTCGAACCTTCCAATAAGATGAGGAAAGATCTCTCAAAGTATGGATTTTCAGATGGTAAATACACGGAATCTCCAAGACTCAAAGAGAAATGCATGTATACAATTTGCGGTTTTGATGGGAAGTGGTGTTTTCTCATTTGCTTCTCATCATGCCGTCACATTGCAAATGACATAATGATACTGAATCCCAGCACTGGCGCTGTACTGATAGGATGCGATGGAATCATAGAAAGAAGGTCCCCTGTTGCAAGAAAGTGTCACGGCTCCGCTGCAGGGGAAGATGACAGTTGACAATTTGCAACCTCTTCGTGGGCTGAAGATGTTTAACAGATAAGACGGGATCGCTTCCCTCAGCATAATACCCTCCAGGTCCATCCATGTTGAAGCAAATGGTGGGTATTTGTCATTTCTAATGTCTGAGGAATATTCCATTGTATACATATGCTGAGTGAAGTAAGTCAATTGGAGAAGGGCAAACTGTATGTTCTCATTCATTTGGGGAATATAAATAATAGTGAAAGGGAATATAAAGGAAGGGAGAAGAAAAGTGTGGGAAATATCAGGAAGGGAGACAGAACATAAAGACTCTTAACTCTGGGAAATGAACTAGGGGTGGTGGAAGGGGAGGAGGGCGGGGGGTGGGGGTGAATGGGTGACGGGCACTGAGGGGGACACTTGATGGGAGGAGCACTGGGTGTTATTCTGTGTGTTGGTAAATTGAACACCAATAAAAATTATTAAAAAAAAAAAAAAAGACGGGATCACTTCCCGAGGTGAGCTCCCAGGTGGAGAAAATACTTGGCTTCCCATTCTTTCGAGAGGGAGGAAATGGCAAGTAAAGAAAACTCAGAGAGAGAGAGAGAGAGAGAGAGAGAATAAATCAAAAGCTAAATGACACCCGAGAATGGATGTTGAGTCCTTAGGAGCCCAAATATCAGCATTGCCTCATTACCCATATGAAAGGGGACATGCAGCGGAATTATCGCAGCCGCACAGGCTCTTCCAGGCAGCATCCTGGGCTGGTGGTGCCTTCATTCACCCGAGGAAGGAGCTGCCGTCCCGAGCAGGAGCTGTGCCCGCCACTGGGAGGACGGGGATGTGGGGACAAGGCGTCACCCTCAAGGGCTCACCCGGGAGAAGAGCGAGAGCACAGAGCATCCCGACTGCCGGGGGATGAGCGCTGAGGAAGGTGCTGCAGGAGCTCCTGCGGTTGAGGAGGCTCCTGGGGGCCCCGGGTGTGAGCACCAAGGGTCCGCACAAGTGACACGGAGAGGAGCAGAGGGGGTGAGGCGCAGAGAGCAGTTGCAATAGGCTCGGAGGGGGACTGCAGGCCAGGCCCGTGGCCGGGACGCCGTGGTGGGGAGGTAGCTGGCGGGGGCCGCGGGGATCCACAGGGCGCCGCTGGGGCTTGAACCTGCTTCTGAGAACCAGGGGAGCCGGAGGGGCAGCAGAACCAGCACATCCTGGTCCTCGGGGGCAATCCCGGCTAGTGGCCTTTGAGACTTCCTTTAACATCCCGCGGGTAATGACATCGCAGCAAAGAACCGTGGATAATCCGCCGAGGAGAAATGAGCGTGACATGGGTCCAGCCTTGGATCTCCAGGGTCGGTCGGCAGGGACTAGGGGTGGACTCGAGGCAGCCGCCCAGGGAGGCGCGGGCGTGGGAGCTCCCCGGGGCGAGGAGGGGCCCAACACCTCTGAGCTCAGGGGCCGGCGGAGCTCAGCCTGGGGACGTGCCTGGGCCACTTGGGAGAGGAGCGCGTTGGGCTGGGACTCCTGGAGGTGTCAGGCCGCTCTCTGCAGGGGTGTCCACCTGGGTCTGCTGCACCTGCCGGGGCCCATGATGCCGGGTGACCCTGTGACCAGCACGGCCTCCCGCCATCCGGAAATGTTGCCGCAGCTCAAAAAGCCGCTGTGGGATGAAGGACATGGAGGCATAGACGGTGCAGTATTCCATGTTGACACCAGGCACCTGCCGGCGCGGCTGAAAAGGGTCCTTTCCCGGGACGTTGGGCCCCTCAGCACCAGGAGCTGGGGTCCCAGGGGCTCAGTGCGAGAAGCGTCCGCCTTGGGTCAGGCCGTGACCTCAGGGTCTGGGGTTCGAGCCCCGCGTCCTGCTCAGCGGACGGTCTGCTTATCCCTCTGCCCTCCCTGCCCCCTGCTCATACTTGGTCTCTGCCAAGTAAATATATAAAATCTTAAAAGAAGCTTTTTATTCCTTTTAAGCAAGTTTTAACTGCGCGGATAGCCCCAAAGCCTTCCCGCAGGGTTGTGCCCTCAGCGCACATCAGCCTGTTGCGGGCTCACTGCCACCGCCTGCGGATGTCCCGACTGCAGCACTGTCCCCGCTCCTCCCGCCCAACTCTCTGCCCCACAGACAGTGCTAGAGCGGAGCAAGGGCGCAGGCCTCTAAGCGGGCCCAGTGGGGACCCTTCCTGCTGCTTCTCTGCTCCAGGGGGGTGGGAACATTTGTATGTCACACCCCACATTAGTGCCTTATTGTTTCCTAATTAAAAAAAAAAAAATCTTGGGTGCTCGCGACCTACGGCCAAATTCTCTAAATCCTGCTGCCGCCTGCGACTCCATATATGGCTCGTGTCTAGCGTTGGTCCAGCGTGCACGATGCAACAAAAACATAGTTTATTTATTTTTTTGATCGAGTCTTAGACGAGACATTTCATCTAAATTATGGCACTTCTAGAACGTTAGAAGAGCGCATAATAAACGTGCATTATTTTTCCAGCTTTACCGCAACACGATTGACATGGAATGTGCACGTTTCGGTCGGTGGGTGGTGCAAAGGTCCGAGATATGTGTACATGGGGGAGTTTGCCCTGAGAGACTGCGTAGCACAACCTCCACCTCCCGTAGATAGCGGTTCGCTGTCGTTGTCGTGGTTGTGGTGGTGACAACGTCCAGGTGCCACTCGCAGCCCCACCCGGGGCCTGACCACCAGGCGTCCCAGCCCGGATCCTTCGTGCATTCGCCCATCGGGGGCACCGGGGCAGCTTTCCTGTGCTGACGGCCGTTACCAGCTTGGCGGGGATCACGGAAACGACTTCCCCGGGAGCTACTTTGCACAGAGCGTGGCAGGCGCCCCTCCGGGCCTCCCCGGGCGTGAGCTGAACACAAGAGCCTGTGAGAGGAGGAGAAACAGGGAGTCTCTTCAAGACGACGATACTTTCAGGAAACATCCAAACGAAGTTGCCGTACACTGAGAAAATGGGACATTTCAAAAATCAAAGGCTACGTCAAATGGAGGCTGAGATCCTAGAAAAGACAACGTAACTCTAAGCTTAGAAGGAGGAGTGAACGCTTTGATTTTGAAATATGAAACCAACTCAAAGGATGGAGATTACTTTGTGGGTGCTCGGGGTCTGAAACAGCTTGAAACTACAGGAAGTGCCTACTTCCCGGGGGCTCGGGGTCTCGGTGGTTGAGCATCTGCCTTTGGCTTAGGTCGTAACCCCGGGTCCTGGTATCGAGTCCCCACATCGGGCTCCCCACAGGGACCCTGCTTCTCCCTCTGCCTGGGTCTCTGCCTCTCTCTGTCTCTGTGTCTCTCATGAATAAATAAATACAACCTTAAAAAAATAATAAAAGAAAAAGAAACCCCCTTCATGGAAGGATCATTCTTGCCTAACCCTTGGCAGTGTGCATGGAGCCAGGAGCAGGTGTTGCTCTTTTCCTCTCTCCTGACAAAGCAGGAGGAGCTCTTTGGTATCTGGAGCCATTATTGTCAGTAATAAATTGGAGATTAATCTAAAACATGACTCTGCCTCAATTTACAATGGCCACAAGCAGCTCGTGTGTTTATCTGGGACACAACCACGTAGATCTCCAGATACCTAGTGCTTTAATCTCGTCCCACATCAAGCCTCAATGACATAATTTAGAAAGTTGCTGAAGAAGAAAAAAAAATGATTAGCTAAGTTTTACATTCTATCTTCAGTTATGTAAAAAAAAAAAAAAAATGATGCCCAGCGTCCTTTGAGATCTTCTTGAATGTTTAATGAACAGTAAGTTTGTTTTCATAAGACAGAAAGCATATCACTCTAAAAATGAAAATTCATGATTTGGACAGACTGGAGTGAGGAAAGCATGTCATCAATATTTACTGGAACATTAATATTTGCAAAAAGTATTCATAAACTGGAAAGTGGCCATAATTCTAAATCCAAGTGATGGGTTGCAGGGGAAGATGTACGGTGAAACCTACGACCCCGAACTCAGACTTTACCCGAGTCATGCAAGTTGAGTATTTGTGTGTATCTGGATCATCGAGGCTCATTTTTTAAAGCCACATAAGCTGCAGCCCTCACATCCCCCCAAACCCATCCCCATCGGGACGCCTTCTTTTTTTTTAAACCAAAACTCAAGCAGATTTACTAATCTGCGATGTGTTACAACCAGGGTATATATTTATAGCGCTTCTAAAATCATTTCAAAATATATCGTACAAAATAAATAAGTGAAGAGCCACGGAGAACGACAGCGCGCTTGTGCGTACCTATGTCCTGTTTCAAGTTTTGCCCCATCTGGAGCGGCCGGCCTCGCCCGGAGGAAAGGGCCTTGGACCGCAGTGGGGGGCACGATGGCAAGAGTGGCCGTGGCCACGTGCAGGCCCGTGTGGCCCCAGGGCATGGGCTACCCCAGGAGGAGGTGCCCAGGATGACCGGGGGACCCACTGCGCATGGCCATGGGCTGCCGTTGCCCTGGGTGGCAGTTGTCAGATGAGCACATGCAAGTCACGAGGGGCGACCATGAGCTGGAAGGGCTGGGTGCACAAGGGAAGGGGAGCCAGAGGCTGAGCCCAATCCTACAGGTGATGGGGTTAAATGACACGGGACTCCACGCCTGCACAGGCACAGGCCCACGTCAGGGTGCGTGCTCAGGTTCCCACAAGCCGCAGGCCACCAGGGGAACTGTGGGTGATGGTTCTCCAGGCCGCTCTCCAGGGCGTCAGCCTTCATCTGCACCGTAACTGAGTTGCATACCCGGCCCTGTTCCTCGGTCCCACGTGATCGCTGCAGTCACTTTTTCTTCATTGATTCAAGAGCCGAGGAGCTCTTCCCTGGCCTGCACATGTGCCTGGGCCGTTGGTTCACCCCGGCTCCTGCCTCTGACTTGCCACGCTCTTCAGTGAGTCTTGATAAGTGTGATTAATAAGACCAGATTCACCGATACTTTCTTCTGTGGTTAGTACTTTCCAACCCTTCTGTAGGATGTCTCCGTATCTCAGCTAATGGGCATATTTGCTGTGCAAAAATCTAGACCTTTCTTGTTTCGTCTCCACGTTTAGACCTATAGACTAGTTGCAGGGAATCTCTATGTGCGGTGAGAGAGGTCGTGATGATCTTGTTCCTTGGTGTTGGCGATGACGTCGTACTGCTTTAATCAAACAGCACCTATCCCCCGTTGCGGCGCTGGGTCACCTTGTGATAAGGGGAGGGTCCATACGCAGGCACGTTCTCTGATTGTGTTTCCATTGGCCTATGTCAGGATCTTCAAACTTGAGGAACACCTGGAGGGCTTGTTACAACCGTTTCTGACTTGGGGTCTTGGGGGATCCAGGAGGCGGGGATGCTAACCACCTTCTTGGCCAGGGGGCAGGCTCACTTGGGGAACCACGGACCAATGTGTCTATCCTTGCTCAAATCACTCTCTTAATGTCTTTACATTTATAAATCTGGATATCCGGTGCTTACATCCCACGTGTTTTGTCCTTGTAGATCACCTTGGCTATTCTCAGCCCTAATAATTTTCATATAAATTTTAAAATCAGATCGTCAATCCCTGCAAAAAGCACCCTGCTGTGACCACTAATGTACCACAGGGAGCCAGTGAATATATTGGATATTAGATCACATCTAATCTTTCAGCCCATTAACATGACATTCTGTCTCACTACATTCAATTCAGTCCTACAATTTTTCTTGCTATGATTTGTTCTCCCTTTCTGTTTTCTGGAAAACTTGCTTGAGATTGTTATTGTTCCTTTCTTAAAAGTTTTGAAACTTTACTGCTGAAGCCTTCTGGAACTAAGAAAAATTTTCTTTTGTGATTAGGATCTTAATTACACATGCAAGCTTCTTAGCAGCTCCCTAATTTGGGTAGAAATCTTTCAGAGGTTGGGAAGGTGGGACAAAACATTAGAGAGTGAGGTTATGCAATGCAGAGCAGAAATTTGAGGACCAGAGAGGAGAGAACACCTTGCTGTAGGGAGGCCCAGCAGCTGGGGGTGACGTTCAAGCACCTGTCTAGTGTGGGGCACTTGTCTGGGGATGTTAACTGGGGAGCACGATAGCCTCTCAAACGTGACATTGCCATCCTCAGAGCACAGTCACATTTCCTACATGGCAGCTCAGGTCTTCCCAAAGAGGGTTCCATCAACCACAGCAAGGTCACACGGCGTCCAGAGTCAAAGGGAGAGAGGGACGGGCAGCATGTGTCTTAAGCATCCTCAAAGGCCTGCCATATCGGTTCCCCACAACCGCTCTGTGGGTGCCATGCCTCTACTGTCTTCACTGGCTCATGCCCCCACTGCTGAAGGCCCTTGTCCCTTGCGTCTGCCAAGACATTTCTCCTCCCATTCCTTGAACACAGCGTTTCCTTCACCTACTCCCTCCTGGGGGCTCAGCTTAAATGCTTTGTCCACAGAAAGATCTTTCCTGGGAGCACCTGAGTGTCTCAGTCAGTAAGATCTAGATAACTGAAGACTAGATCTAGTTAACTAACTCTAGATCTCAGCTCAGGTATAGATCTCAGGGTAGTGAGTTCTAGTCCCACTTTGGGCTCCACGTTGTACATGGGGCCTACTTAAAAAAAATTCTTTCCTGATTGGCACACAAGTCCCTTTGCCTTCATTTACCCCCACTGTGATGGCCTCTTACAGCTGTATTCTATGTGTCCCTAGAATTTATTAGACTTGAAGAAGGGAGCCCCGGTGGCGCAGGGGTTTAGCAGCACCTGCAGCCCAGGGCGTGATCCTGGAGACCCCAGATCGAGTCCCACGTCGGGCTTCCTGCATGGAACCTGCTTCTCCCTCTTCCTGTGTCTCTGCCTCTCATTCTCTCTGTCTCTCTGTCTCTCTCTCTCTGAATAAATAAATTTTAAAAAAAATCTTTAAAAAATTAAATAAAATAAAAAAATAAAAGACTTGAAGTTATAATATCATGAGCACATTTACTTGGATCTTGTCTACCTCCCTCACTGTCCTAGAAGCTCCTTAAGTGCACAAATCTTATTTTTTTTCCTACTATAGTCTAACTAATTCCTGCATATAGTTGTTTCTGACAAGTATATGCTCATATATGAATCTTATTCTCTCACCATGACTTGGACTTCCAGAACTCTGTGAACCCTGTAAGCCATTCACCTGTGTGGCCTCCTAGTCACACATATGTGCAGGTGCATATGCACATACAACATCTCATCCTAACTTCACACAGTAAGCTCTGTCTTTTTTTTTTTTTAATTTAATGGAATGGCCAGCCAGCGAGAGGGTGCTGTGGGGCCCCCACATCAGCTCCCCCAGCAGCAGGTCTTCTGTGAGTTCTTTACGGCACAGGGTGGGGTGGGGGTACAGATCCCTTCTGTGTTGCTGGGCAGGAGTAGATCCACTGTTGTACAATCATTTTCTATTTCTCTAAGATGCCCATTTTTATTTTCTGTCCACTAGAGGAACCAGGCTTCGGTTGGAGCATTTGTATTCATCCTCACCGGCACGTCTGTGCTGCCGGCCATGCCAGCTCCAAGTCTTGGGTGGAAGGGACAGAGAGGAGAACTGCCGAGCTCTCTGCCATCTGTTCCTTGGGTCCTGAGTGTCCCCGGGCCACCCTCCGCCTGTCTTAGCGTTCCTTTGTTCGTTTGCAGGTACCATGCGCGAGTTGCAGCAATACTTTGTGGGAGTAAATGAGACAAGTACATCGACTCTGTGTCCCCGGGAGTGAGAACAGAGAGAACTTCTTTACAAACAGAAGTATCCAATGATTTTTGACACCACAACCCCATTTCCTGAAATCTAGTGTAAGAAAAAAAAAATCTGATGCTTACAGATATTTTATGATTTTTATAACAGGAAAAGTCAGAAATAAAGAGATGACCAATAGTAAGACGTCGGCTGCCCGCGGATCACAGAATACTATGCGACTGTGCGGAGTAGGGCTGTAGCTCACTTCTTCACATCACGCGGAAATACATTCAAGATCCATGTCTGAGTGACTCCAAAGTGGGTTGCAAACAGGATGCATAGAAGAAGCTCCTTTGTAGAAAATACTGTGGCACGTGTGTATAGACATGCGCATGATTTTGCATTTATTGAGGAAAGGAGACCCCCCCCCCCTTAAGCCCGTTCCCTTTCCTACAGCTGCATCTGAGCAGAAGCTAAATTTGGAAGCAGGAAAAAAAAGGCATACATGGGTCTCTAAGCAAGTACATTGAGCATACCTGCCGAGCCCCACAGAAGCCTGCACGCCCCGTGTGGGTTCCTAGCACTGCCTGCAAACCCCTTACTTTCACCCCATCCATTTCCCGGCCCCTCGTGTTAACCGTTAACCCACGCGTTGTTTGTAGCGAAGGCATTTCACTCTGACTCCTCCTGTTCACTCTCAGAAGTTGACGTTGCTTCTGAATTTACTAGAAAAGGACATTTCTTAAGTTCTCCATCTACATTAAATCTACCAGTCTACCCCTGGGATCTTCCCCTTCCTCATGATACTTTTCCCTCCAGTTAGTTTTCCCCCCCCCCCACAGGATCCAATGGTCTTTCCTGCAGATTGTTCCAGAAATTGCTCATGTTTCTCACCTTCAGTTTCCCCACCTCTAGATCTGAGTGGCTGGTCTCCAAGCATCTACGTTCTGGAAAAATCCTCAAGGGTCATTAGGCGCGGCTCCAATCCCACTTCCATCCCCAGCACGCCAACCGACACACCAGGGGCATGAGGCCCCCCTAGGCTTCGTGTCGCCCATTTGCAAAGCTCGGCTGTCCTTTCTCCTACGGGCCTGGCCTGCATATTACATCAGCACGTGGCCACCTCCGAAGATCCCTTTCCTCATTCGCTTTCTAAACTGAGCTTTCCAGAAAGTACACCGACACCTGGTTTGCTTCCTTCTGCCCAGGGTCTTCCTCTTCAGTGGGTTTTCATGCCCCTAACTCAGGTTCTCAGTTTCGAGATGGTGACATATCCCATCTCGGGGTGGTCAGAAAGACAGAGCCTTTCTGTCTTGTCTCTGCTCAGTTTCTAGGAGATCTTATCTGGACCCAGAGTCTTTCTTCTGGATCCATGATCTCAGAGGATTAGTGGATGCAGTTATCCAGCTGTGTAAGGTTTACCCTACTGGGGTACCCATGAAGCTCAGAGTTATATTGTGTGACCTCCTGGCCACTGGTCTGTGACATCAGTGTCAAGTGAGGCAAGCAGAGTGAAACACATTTCTTCTCTCCACACTCCTGTTTGTGATGTTCTTCCATTCACCCCCGGAGGGCCAGCGACCATTGGAACACCACATGTGTACCAGATTCCTAAACAAACCCTATTTGCAATCAGAAGTTAGAATTTTTTTCATAAACTCTGGAACTAGAAATCCCACGCACGGTGTACAGTTTTATTTCAGACAATAATGTTTGCTGCAATAAAAATCTACTTATCAGTAAATAGAACTTCTCTCTTTTTCATTTCACATCTTTAATCATTGTGAGTCAAACTGAATTATTCATAATTCTTAAAACAACATAATGTTTGGACATGTTTGCTATAATTTATTTTTTTTTCATTTTTTAATTTTTATTTATTTATGATAGTCATACACAGAGAGAGAGAGAGAGAGAGAGAGGCAGAGACACAGGCAGAGGGAGAAGCAGGCTCCATGCACCGGGAGCCCGATGTGGGATTCGATCCCAGGTCTCCAGGATCGCGCCCTGGGCCAAAGGCAGGCGCTAAACCGCTGCACCACCCAGGGATCCCTGTTTGCTATAATTTAAAGCAGCAATTTAGATGGAAAGAAAAACTTGTCTTTATTCTGCGTTTTAGCATAGAAGTAAGCAATTAATCTCGGTTTGAGTTTATATGACTGTTTAGGAGTAATGCCTTCCTATCCATTTATGCATTTAACTCAACATGCATTCCGTAATTTTTATTTCTTATTTTGTTGTTGTTAGAAATTTAGCCCTTTGGCAAAGTAAAGGAAGTAATTACTTTTTGTCAAAACGTTGCAAGACTGTAGCTCAAGGGTTATAAAGGAGACTTCATCAAGCCTGTGTGTCTTCTATGCCTACCGTTATTTTACTTATCCTGAGAGCCCTCAGAAGACAAAGCTCTTCATTAATGGACTCAAATATTATACTTCTAATTTTAACAGAAGGTTTTAGATATGTGGTGGTGTAAATGGGATATTATTTGAAAAAAAAAAGCATGAGTGAAAACCTTTATAAATGTGCTCCCTTGATATATTTCCATTTAAATGGCCAATTTTATTAAAGTGCAAAGGGACCCTAGCCATGCACATCTCGTCATGAGTAGCCATGTCTCCTAACTCAACACAAGAGAAATCTTAGATCTAATGAGAAAACAGCCTTTTAAGGACAGCTCTTCAGAAAGCGGCTGAGAGTCTACTCATGCATTTAGATTTATTTGTGGGTATAAACATGCATATTATAGAGCATCGGGTTTTTACCTTTTCATAGTTTATCATCATTGAAAACTGCTGAATATGTTACTCCTTGGACAAGTGATTTTGTCATGACTTTTTCATGGAGTGTCTTAGCATAGAAGAGTGAAAATTACGCCATCCTCATACAAGTGATTCGGAACACGAATGAAAGATGATGCTTTTATATTAAGAGGGATGCGACAACAATGTAAAATAATAGATTATCGCTTTTAATATTGATAAACTCAGGATCTACCTTGGTAAAGATCTTGCATGGACCTAATTGGAGCAAGAATGAATTAGAATAGGCCAAAATGTGGAATTAAGAAAAAGACATTAAACTATTTGTTTTCTTTTTTACTAGACTCTTTCTACTTTATTTTGATACTTATCATTTACCCTAGGTATTAAAAAGCAAACCAACCAACCAACCAACAAACAAAAGAAAACCCATACATTAAAAAAAGAAAATCAGAATTTGAAATCGTAGCCTCTGATGTAGGGACGACTGTACAAACATTGCCTAGTGTGCATTCAGGTCAGTACACGTGGAGACAGAGATGACCCAGGAACCGGGCCAGCAGAGGTCGGGGCGGTGGCATGCTGACAATGCCCTAGGGGTCTGGGCGGCACCCCTTCAGTGGTGGCCCAGACTGGGTCAGGTCAGCCAGTTTCTTCAGATCTCTACCCTCTAGGTATATCCCATATGACCGCCACCACGTCTACACCAAGACTTCCTGTCCCCACCCTCCTGACCATTCTCCTTCTCATTCCAGGATATGTTAGCCAAGCCCCTCAACGTGGATCACGTCTCTCTATACAGTCCAACCTCAGGCTACTTCTTTTTCCACACGTGTGACCCACCAGGTGCCCTGCTTGAAGCAAGGTAGCCTTACCACTCTCCGGTAGTACCTCCTCTGGGCTGGGCTGTCATTTGTGAACTGACATTCATTTCTAACTCACACCCAAATACTGAGCTGGCCCATCATGAGCCGAGCTCAAGCTTTTTCCTCCCATGTCAGCTCGTCACAAAGGATCACCCATACGGGTGTATGCTGACGGGTAGGCTGAGTGCAGTTAGTGATGGGTGACATGGGGCCACTCGTTACCTCTGTGTGAGACTTAACCTGTGATTTGCTTAAAGCTGGGTGCACCAACTTCCATCTTGCAACAGATTGTTTCTGGGCCTCCCACACTGATGGTTGAGTGGATACATGATAGCTTAGTTCACAGAGAGTAGTAGAGGCCATATGGTTACTAGTTGCCCACGGGACAGGTGCTCTGTCCCTATCAAGACTCAGCACATCGGGAGTTGTCCTACAAAAGACATACATGCTCAAAGAAGACAGCTTGTGCTTGATCCACAGCGCAAAGCATCCACGTTGTGGGCTTCTCAATGGGGCTCACACCAATTCATCACTGATATCTCCAGAACTAGAACGTGCCGGGTCCTATGGCCCACGTGTCACTGTACGTCAAACCTTCGCCTGGGACCACAGCAGGATCCTTCCTGCTTGGAGCCCCCTTAAAGCAACCACCTGGGGAGTCAACTGCTGTCTGAACTGAAGTGGTATTCTCAGGTGTAGAGCACACTGTGGCCACAGCCTGGCCTACGAGGCACCATATGAGTCTGGATTCTTTAGAAGGATGGAAATTGGGACAGAATTCCAGCTTCTTTGGGAAATCCAAAAAGATCTTACTCGTAAGACCTTAGACTGATTGGGTGGAGCTCACCCATATTTTGGAAGGTCCTCAAAGTTGACTGATTCTGAACATTAATTTATCTGAATTATACCCTCATTAGAGCATCTCACCTGGGGTTTGACCGGTCAGCTGGTCACTCTAGCCTACCCAGGTTGGCACATGGGATTGACCGTCCCAGGTAGTGTTGAGCCTTCTTTGTGATGGGAGCTGTGTGATTCAATGATTTCTTCCTTGATTTTGAAAATGTGTTTCAACACCTCCCCAGCCACATCTAAATATTTCACATAATGTGGCGGGACTCTGAACGTGCACGGAGGACATCCGCATCACACGGAACACATCTGTCTCCGCACGGGTACATGATACATTAGCACGATGCCACTGATTTAGTGGATCAACGTGGTATCAGTAGGATGTTCAGATAATTCAGGCCTCTCTGGAGGATATTATGGCAGAGGGTTGGATATTTAACCTAGCCTTGGGGCCAGGCTCTAAATGTACACTGTTTTCGTGTGTGTGTGTGTGTGTGTGTGTGTGTGTGTGTGTGTTTTAATCCATGTGGATACGAACTTGTTCTGATCCCTTTTCTGATTGTAGCCAGCTAACCAGTGTTTACCCACTCTGCTAAGGCCACAGCCTCAGGCATGGACACCGATCTCTGATGAAGTAGAGAGAAGCCTCTTTTCACCCTCCACGGCCCACATGGGCTTTGCAAGACACTGACTGGCAACTGAAATGCTGAGATGACGGGCAACACCTCCAGACCCTTTATATTTGTAAGGGTGGCTCCTAATCTCCAAGAGATGGGGTATTGCCACTGATGTGAGGTCTTGGCCACATGGGGACGGGGGCAGTTTCAGAGGCTTCCACGTGACCATGTGTATATGACAGCTTCTCAGCCACTAGGTGAGGCCCCGGTATGGGACCGGTGACACATTCAGACATGCCCACTCTACTTACTCATTTAAGAACTGAAGACATAGCCATGGGGTGGGTCTGTGGACTGAGTGGGCCCGTTACAGACAGATTTAGTCAGGAATTCATTTGTCACCTGGTCCCCGTGTGCTCCCAAGTTAGTCAGGGAGCATGAAGATGCTTCGAGTCTCTGAACACGGGTGCTGACACAGACCAATGTACTGCCCTAACCAGACACCAAATATTGGGCACCCCCTCCCTAGTGTCAGTGACTATGTCTATATAAATTCTGGACTGTGTTTGTACTGTGAGCGAATTATGAAAATTTGCAGTATACCCAAGCCCTGGTCTCATCATCAAGTAAAAGAAAATATTGGAGCAAGAAAATGGGAAGATTTCTGATCAGTGTAACCCTAAGTAATCCGATGATTACTGTCTGCTTTCTTGTAGCTAGATTAATATAAATCACAGAGAACGCATGTGATAAAGTGTAATATCCCAAGAATCAAGTTGTTATGAGTTGCATTTACTGGGTGATCCCCCGAAAGACACCGATATCCCTGAAAATATATAAAATGGATGCTTCACATCATCATGGAATGTTGAAGTATTTAAGATCATAGCGTTCATGTAAGACAAGATCGTTCTTGCTAGAAAAAAAAAAAAGTGAAGTCTCAGTTCTCTGAATTTCCCCAAGATATGGGACAAATATTACCTCAGATATGCAATTCATTGGCATCAAGTCTCCAGGTAATTTCTCTGGGATGAAAAGCAAGCATTGTGATAGATGCCAGGGGGTCTGTTCACAAACATTTGTGTATCATCTTTTCCCCAGAAACTAGCAGTTATGTCCCCTAACAAAGAAAAGAAGAGAGATGTAAAATATATTCCTATTGGATAGGCACTGTGTGTGTGTTGGGAAGATGGGAGCGTAGAATGCTGAGTTCCAGAAAAAATGCCTTCACACTACATTACAAAAATCAAAATGAGTTTGTAAAGCTTGACAACCTTTTTCTGCTACGTTTGTGGGTAGAGAATTTACAGGTTTTATACAAAACCTCACAAACCGCTGTGTGCTGTCCTTCCAAAGTGCCTTATTTAACGGCAGATTCCAGGGAGCACTGGCGTGTACTCTAGACAGGACTTCCTGCTCTTTTTCTCCCTCGGATAGATCCAGAAACAAAACTAGTTTAAGGAATGAAGTCACAATTCCACAATATTTAGGAAAAATGGCTTACATAAAAGCATCCAAAATAATACTTCTTTTCTTCAAAATTTAAGAGGTAAATTATCAAGAACTAATATTAAAATAGTGTTATGTATGTTGTGAAATGTAAGGTTTTCTGGGAAACGGCACCTGCCATTTTGCCAGGCACCCCCAAGTGTTTCACTGGAAACAGATGAGGAATGGTTGGGTCATCCAGCTCCTTAGTGTGATGTGCGACTTGCAAACAGAAAAACACAGAGCATAGAGTCTTAGATGTGTGCCTCGGGGCTTTCTTTCAAGAACACCTGAGCCAATGACAAGCATTAAGGACTTTATAGATCTACCTTTGGATATAGAGTGAAAGGCAGACAGCATTGTACAGGGAACTTGAGGCAATATTTTTAAACCTAGGATTTTCTAGTTTTTCTTGAATATGGCTCCCAAAGGAAAATATACATTTCAAAACAAAGCAGGTGCAAGCAAAAGAATTCTCACAGAGAGAGATGCAATTGCAAGGGAATTCGACATTGCCTCCAGGCATGTTTGCAATAAGAGTATTAATGACCGGGTAAGAAACATGGCAAGAAATATTTGATGCTGCTCAAGGGAAAATAAAAGACCTGGAAAATTGCCTTCATTCAGTGGAGGGGAGTGAAAAGTGGGCACATGTCTACTTGCTTGTATAAATCTTCGTACAGTGCTACGTAAATATTACACGATCCCAGAAAGAATACAGGTGGGCCATGTGGGAACATGCGTTCCCAGGGCCTGGGAAGGGCCAAGGTCCAGAAGCCCGCCGGTGCTGACGGTCATGCGACGGGGACTGTCAAGCAGCCGAGTCTTCAGCACTGATACACATGCCCATTTGTTCGGAATTGTATTTTCCAGATCTAAACCTTGAGAAATGCATTCACAGAAAAGTGCTATACATGAAGAAGTCAAGGAATGACTTCCTTATCATACCCAGTGAGATTAAACATATCCTGCAGTCAGCTTGTCAATTATAATGATTGTATGTATTGGAAAATGAGAGACACTTCAAGGCATTTTTTTATGGTGTAAAAATTGAACTTTATTTTATTTGTTTATTATCTGACTCTCTGACTAGTATGTGAGATCCATGAGGCTGTGACCCTTATCTGTTTTGTTTGCTTGGCCACAGATCATGTAGTTCTGCACAACAATCCCTGGATTCAACAAATTCCAACTCATGAAACGCACTACCATATTTTTAAAAGAACACACTAAAGTTGATAATTCGTGCTCACATGGGATACAGATACCAATCCCAGGATGTGATATGCTCAAAAAAGGGGGGGGTATAGAAAGGGAGCATGAATTTCTGCCTCAAGCGCCCCGAGCCACATCACTTACTAGCAACACAGTCTTGAGAAAGCCATGTAGACTCTTTCTCTTCATCTATTCAATTGAGATATCACCACTTGCTTTACAGTGTTGTTGTAAGATTTCATGCAATCATGCCTGTAAATTGCACAGTGCTTGGTGCATGTGGGGAGATGGGCACAAAAATACATTTGTATTCCTCCTGTGTCAGGTTCTGTGGCCAACGTCAGAGTACCCAACCCCTGGTTTGCTTAAAGTAAAATTCTCTGCAGTACCTAAGTCCTTTAATTTCTTCAAAAAACCATGATCAAATTCAAATGTGGATTTTTAGGCTACGAGTAGATTATCAATCCAATGCCTGAGAGAATGTAATTATTTCAGAAGAATAAGACACTGCATTACGAAAGCATTCTAAAAAGTGCTCCAGACATGGAGGAAATTGCACTTAAAATGGATTCTTGTCCTTGTTATTTAATGCACTGGTGATGACAGGCGTCCTTTGGGAGTTAGATGTTTAATTGGGTCACCGATTCACACCATGGTAATAAAAAAAAAAGATCTTCTTAGTTTCATACTGAGAATAATGATTTCCTTAACGTACCCAGTTAGATAAAACATATCCTGCAGTCAGCTTGTCAATTATAATGATTGTGTGTATCGGCAAATGAGAGACCCTTCAGCGCATTTTTTTATGGTGTAAAAATTGAACTTTATTTTATTTGCTTATTATCTGACCCTCTGACTAGTATGTGAGTTCCATGAGGCTGTGACCCTTATCTGTTTTGTTTGCTTAAACAGTGCTTGGTACATAATAAATATGCAATCAATTTATTTTAAAAGATTTGAATGAATGAAGGCTTTCACCTGGAAAGTGAATGGAATATTTGATCTTCAAGAGTGACTATCCCTGAGGCATGCATTATATAAAGGTTATAAAAAAAGAGGGGAGAAAAGACCCATCCATGAGTGTTCCCCCAAACTTTCCTGACTTACCATTTGACAATTTATTTTCCTCTGTGCATAGATTCGTTCTAGGCCATTCTGGGGCTATTATTTTGCTTATGTGATAAAGGTCCTCTTCTTTGGTGATGAGTTAACAGTAGCATTTTCCTCGAGGCTGCTACACGTCCCTTTCTTTATATAATAGGGGAAGCAAGTGTTTGCACAAGGAACCCATTTCTGGTGAATTTAGGTAAAGATACAAATATGAAAGCTTTGAATGCAGGTTTTAGTTTTATCAAAAAGTCTGAACACAATAGAGAATCCAGAAGTGGACCCTCAACTTTATGGTAAACTAATATTCGACAAAGGAGGAAATACTATCCACTGGAAAAAAGACAGTCTCTTCAATAAATGGTGTTGGGAAAATTGGACATCCACTCTCTTGCACCATACACAAAGATGAACTCAAAATGGATGAAAGATCTCAATGTGAGACAAGATTCCATCAAAATCCTAGAGGAGAACCCAGGCAACACCCTTTTCGAACTTGCCCACAGCAATTTCTTGCAAGATACATCCATGAAGGCAAAAGAAACAAAAGCAAAAATAAACTGTTGGGACTTCATCAAGATAAGAAGCTTCTGCACAGCAAAGGATACAGTCAACAGAACTAAAAGACAACCTGCAGAATGGTAGAAGATTTTTGCAAATGACCTATCAGAGAAAGGGCTAGCATCCAAGATCTATAAAGAACTTATTAAACTCAACATCAAAAAACAAACAATCCAATCATGAAATGGGCAAAAGACATGAAGAGAAATCTCACAGAGGAAGACATAGACATGGACAACATGCACATGAGAAAATGCTCCACATCACTGGCCATCAGGGAAATACAAATCAAAACCACCATGAGATACCACCTCACACCAGTGAGAATGGGGAAAATTAACAAGGCTGGAAACCACAAATATTGATTCTATACACTGTAAATCCCTCCACCTCCCCTGGAACGTTCCAGTGCTGCTTTGTCAATAATGGCTTTTCCCCTGAACTTCTAGCTGGTCTTCTGGGAGAGGGGCCCGCTGTGCTGATTCTCAGGTGTGTGTACCTGGGGAGCTGCCCCGCCTCCTGCCAGGTGTACGGCTCAGTGGGAGTTGTTTATCCTGTGAGGCCCCTGCTCAGTCCCAGGTACAGGGTGACACCAGGAGGGACAACAACAGTGTGGGCAGCCAGCTGTGCAGCCCTGGAGTCAGCTTGCGCAGTAACTACAACAGCTCCCAGTGTGCGGGTGCCTGGGTGCTCCAGGGCGGGGCTGCTGACCTGCATAGCTCTAGGCCCAGCGGCAGGAGCGTCCTGGCTGTCCTGGGTCCTCCCGGCCTCTGCTTGTCCCAGGTGAGCACCGGATCCTCGGCTGTGTCCCTCGGCACCCTGGCCCCGGGGGCTTGCGACACTGTGAATGGACCTAGAGTACCACGATGTGAAATTCAGAAGCATCAGAGTAAATTTTGTGCCAAATTAACTTATCCTTTATTACAAATAAAATATATAAGCCCTTACAGAAGGTTTACGAATATCATAAAATCACCAGCACAATTACAGGGAGGAGAAGGCTCCATTGGGCTGCAGCCACCACGAGCCCCCCAGCAGGAGCTGGGGTGGGCTCCCGAGGTGGTCAGGGTGCTGCTCAGGGGTTGAAGCTGTTTGTTCCGGAGGCGGGTGGCAGCTCTGGCATTCTGGGGACCCCAATTGCAGTCGCCGGTGCCTACTCATCCGGGGTGGCTGCGGGTGCAGGTGGGTCCTCCTCATCGGGGCAGGGAATTATAGGTTCGACCAGAGTCTGCACTACCTTAATCTCAGGAGACAGCATCTCGGTTTGACCAACTCTTCAGCTCCAGCAGCCAGGACCAACTCCATCACCTCACGCCCTGAAGCTTCAGCAGGCCCCACAGTCGGAGCTGGGGCGGGATCTTGAGGTGGTGCAAGGGGTTGCTCTGGCTCCGAGGCAAGTTGCTCCATCGAGTTAGGAGTCTGCCCAGGCATATCAACGGCCTCGAGAGCAGGGGTGGCACCTGCTCATCCTCCAGGGCTCCCAGGGGTGCAGGGGGCTCCTCCTAGGCGGAGCAGTGAACTAGAGCAGTGACCACTATCTGCAGGGGCTTCGCCTCCCCAGTGGACGCCTCACTGTGGGCCGAGCCCTCAGCCCCAGCAGCCAGGACAGCCTCAATCCCCTCAGGCCCTGACGGGGCAGCAGGCCCCACGGTCACAGCTGGGGCGCGCTCCTGAGCTGGTTCAGGGTGTTTCCCTCGGGCCGAAGCTGTAGCTACAAGAAGGCAAAGTATCACCATCATGACTTTCCACGTCCCTCCCAAATCAAGGCCACTCTTCCCACTGCTCAATGTGTGTGAGGGCAAGAGCCCTGGGAGGTGTCCCCAGCCTGCAGTCCGTGGGGTGGGTGTGAGCCAACCCCCTGTTCCCGACCCATATGCATGGAAGCTGGATTCTTGGGGCCAGCCCGTCTCCTGCTCGACCACCCCCAGCCTCTGGCTCCACTGCATGGAGGCGTCTTATTTGCTGGAGGTAACGCCGGACATGGAGTTCCACGTCTGAGCCTGGCATGTGCTGTCTTAGGAATTGCAGAAGTTTCATAAGCGAGGGAAATTCTGGGAGCTGACAAAAGTCATCCCGATAATAATCCAGCCATATTTCCAGCATGCAGGAGATGGCCCTGGGGATGGACAGGCGGGCACAGGCGTCAGAAGACAGGGCTCTATCACATGCAGGTGTCCCGAGGAAGCCCTGCGGGACCCGGGGCCCCGGCCTCCCGCGCGGGGCTGTCGGAGGCCAGTCCTGCTCTTCTCCCCCTGCCACCTGGCGGTCCTGCCTGCCACTGGCCTGCTCCCCAAGGAGGACCTTGCATGCAGCCTCTGTGTGGGGAGCCCACGCCCAGTGGGTTGACCATCACCGTCTTTCCTGGGGAAGGGGGGCTCCCTCCTCAGCTTGGTCCCTGCCCACCTGCCCCTTGAGTCTACCGGCAGGCGCCGGGGGACAGGGGGCATCTGGCCTGTCAGTGCCCTCACTGCACACACTGTCACTCTGTGAAGCTCCAAGCCCGGAGGGCTCGGGCTCTGTGTCCTGCCAGGCCTTGCCAAGAGCCGCCCGGGACCGCCACCTTCCCTCCTGTGGCTCTCTGCTGCCTCACTCACGAGAGGTCCCCAGGGTGTCATTCCACTGACTCTAATCTCCCTTCTCCCCCGGGACAGGGGCCGTCTGATCCGGGAGCCCTCACCCGCCCTCCTGAGCACCTGCTGTGCCCCCAGGTCCAGGTGCCACCATTTTGGGGAGTGCGATGCTCCACAACCCCTCTGTTTGGGTCCCAGGTGTGGGGCAGAGAGGGGATGGGGGGCATGGAGAAGGTCTCCTTAGGAGTCCCAGTGCCTCCCACCAAGCCTGCACCCCATCCTGGCTCTCCTTCCCTCTTTTCCAGAAGGGGCCTTAGACCTTTACCCTGTCACAGGAATTGCAGATGTGTGGGGTGAGGGTGCAGCCCCCCCCACCCCACAGCCCCCTCACTGCCCTCCTGGAGAGGGAAGGCCCTCCTGCAGGACCCAGAGTCACTCACAGTTTCCAGCACTGCAGGACGGCGTCGTTGTCACCACACGCAGCTGCGATGCACCCATACGTAGAGGAGGGCAGGGGCATCCCATGAATCATCCTGTGGAGGCGACCTCTCATCATGGGGGCTGTCACCCTCTGACCCCGACTAGACCAGAGCCCTATGCGTGGGGCCACGGGCAGCTCCCGGGGAAGCGCCCGCACCTGCTGTGCCTCCTGAAGGCTTGAGCAAGGAACGGGCTCTGGTCAGGCCCGTGGCCGATATCCGAGTAGGCCCGGGGCGCCCCGGGGTTCCTGCGGTCCCCCGGTCTGGTTATCCCAGGACACAGACCCTCGGTGGACTCTCAAACCTCCCTTTCAATGGGGAAACAGGCCAGCTCAGGACCCTGGTGACAGGGTGGGGGGGAGGGCTCTGTGACACGGAAGTGACCTCACTTCCTGGGACCCCCTCCCTGACCCACTCCTGGAGGAAGCTGCAGGGGCAGCGCTCGGGGCTGACGACGCCCGCCCCTCCCGGCAGGCAATGACCTGTGCACACAGGGACACGACCGCACCTCTGTCCACAGGCCCCAGGGAAGGACTGTGTGCAGCAGGGCCCCAGCCTGGACACACTGGTACCCCCATTCTGGAGGCCCAGAAGATGATAGTCCCACCGAGGCAGGGATGGGCAACAGATTCCCAGGATCCTAGGCTCCTGAATCCAAGGCAAACCCTACAGAAGGTGTCGGGTCTTGGCCTAGAAGGTGTGAGGCCGTCCTCATCCTGAACCCCTGCCTGCCGTGTGTTACGGGCCCTCCCCTCATTTCCACTGGGTGAGCTGTGGACAGCGGTGCCCCCGTGGGTCACCCTGACCTGAGCTCTTCTCAGCCTGGAACGTGCTGGAATGCCTCCTCTATGGGCTGTCGATGCCCACACCCACCCCGGTCACATCTCCATGTCTGCAGCCAGTTCCATCCACACAACCTTTTCCCAGCTCCTCGGGAAGGGAGGGGCAGTCTTGGCCCCCTACGGAGGACACAGAGCTGGCTTCATGCCCCCTTCTGCCTCCTTCCCAGGCTGTGGTCCTGGCGAGGCAGTGGCCCTGCTGGGGTCTTCACCTCCTCCCCTCAGTGGCCCCAGGAGCCCCAGCTGCTGCATTTGTTAAAGCCCCACAGTTGGTCACAGCCTCACCTGCGGAGCTCAGGACCCAGAGGTAGCACCAGGTGCTCTATCTAGGGAGCAATTGCTCTTCTCATTCCTGATGATGTTCCGTATTTGTCCATCTTCCCCCCTGGAGCATGAGCTCCGAGAGGGAGGATCGGGCCTGCTGATCAGCTCCAGCACTATCTGTGCTCAGGGCTCAGGGGCTGAAGGAGCAGGTGGGAAGTCCCATCCCGCCACGGGCCAGCTCAGCCGTGGGAGCCTTAGTGATGTGGGACATTTTTAAATACTTGTGCTTTTCTTTTCTTAATGGAAACTCTGTGCCCAATGGGGGACTCAAGCGTCCACTGGTCATTTTAAAACTAGTGGACTGATAACTATTTCAGTTAATTTGGTGTCCACATTTGTAGGTCTATCCATTGTTATTTCCTCTAAACTGAGCAGAATCATGATAACATAAAAAAAAAAAAATCAGGAGACATGTGGCCTGAGGTTAAAACCCACCGTAAAATCTACCAATATAGGACTGTTGGTAGGAACTTGGTATTCACCAAACTACTCAGGCACTTACATCTCTGGTCACAGAGACACACACACGTGCCCACGCTCAGAGTGACTGAAATGGTCTCATGAGGACGTTCATTAGCATCCTCGCAGCTCCCTGCATGATTGCTGCTCCCAGCTCCCAGGGGAGTTTCTGCAGTGCGCCCCACCCACACCTAAGGAAGTCCACCCTCTTGGCCTCATGCTGTCCAGGGAGGTCACCACAGGGCGTCGTACAAGGAGCCCTTGGAGCAGCAGGGGCGACGTCGGCCACCAGAGCCGTTTCGTAAGCTTCCAGGAGGCTTTGACACTGCAGGTGCCCAGGGAGGGAGGTCTGCACCTCCATGGCTTGGGCTGCAGTGTGAGCATTTCCTAGGGCCCTAAGGGGACAGCGGGTAATTACAGAATATCTGGGGACCTCGAATTCCTCCCTGGGGACGCTACTTTGGAAACTGCTGGACCCTGGGCTCTGAGCTCAGGTGAAAGATTTGGAGGAAGCTCAGGCAATGGTATTACGTTCTCGAGGCTTTCCAGGAAATTTTCTTCCAGAATGTATATGCAGCTCAGTCAAGGCTTTGGACAATAACGATGCAATGACTGGCAGGGTGACACTGGTTGTGGGCACACCAAGGGTGCCCTCACATGGACGTATATTTGAGCAATTACTGATGCCAAGTCAGTGAATTTGGTCTTGCCCCTTGCAGTCATCCTAACACCCACATTTCTAAAGGAAATATTCACTCACAGAAATAACACTTCTTTTTATTAGAGCGTTGATGTGACTATAGTCAGACAATGTAACATCTCATTTAATATCAGGAGTAGAAAAGATGCATTTAGGGAAGGCAAGTATCTCCTCCTTGTCCTTCCGGTTTCCATCAAACTCATGGAGTCATGTTTGGAAGGATTAAAGTTAAAATAGATCGCTGTTCTTGCCGAATTTGTTAAGAGAAAATGATGAGTTATCTGATGAGTGTTAATTTTGCTTCTCAAAAAAAAAAAAAAAGATGTGTTAACATGTCACATCATTTCTCTTTCCAGAGTAATCCACAGACACATCCAAGTAACTAACCACTTGTCCTCTTCTTTCAATTTGAGTTGTTTGCTCCAACATGTGGAAATACATTGAAGCAAAAAGTGATGGGTTAGGAAAATATCTGGAAAACCATTTTTTTTTCCAATTCAACAAAATTATTTAACTTCTGTGAGTGTGTGTGTGTGTGTGTGTGTGTGTGTGTGTGTGTTTGACTGTGAGTGTTTCCCAGGAAGGAAGGTCTGCATGGAAGAAGGTCGGAGGCAGAAGGTCTACGTCTGGACTCCTGTTGTGATTCTGAGTCTGGGGTTGTGGATTTGCTCCCGAATGGGACCCTCTGTGCCCTGTGACCCTGGGTCAGGTGTTCAAAACTGCAGCTATTTCAGAAAACCGTTCTTTTCCTCACCCTTCGATTCATGAGTTACACATCCAAGAAGACTGACTCCACACAGATTATCCAAATTAAATGATATCTTGTTGACACGCATGTTCACTATCTCATGTGCTATTTAGAAGAGTCCAGAAGGGGCTGGTTGTTTCCTAGTCTCCTGGAACACTTGCTTTCACAGAACTGAAGCTCCAGTGCAGCTCGTGTGTGCTGACTGTGTCACAGCGATGGGAAGGCTATGGGCCATGGGGCAAGCGCTCAGGAGGACAAAGGATCAGGCTCTGGGCCAGGCCACGAGCAGACATGTTCATGACCAGGTTAATGGAGACCTTTGTGATATTTCTCCAAACTGGGGCTCCCGTACTTTCTCTTCTGTTGCACATGGAGTTATTCACCAGGAAGTAGCAGCCTTGCAGGCAGGACTTTCTAGGAGAGATAGGAGTCAACATGCCTGTGCCAATGTCATTTTTAATGGATTAATTCACAAGCTAAATCATTTTAAAACACAAGACATTTACATTGAAAAACTACCATGTACTGGGCCAAGACAGTCCTGCCTTAGTAGTTTCTGTGAAATCAGGTGCACAGCGGCAGGAAAATCATCTCATCTCCTGTTATGTGAAAGTGAATATGTGCATTGTGAGGAGTGAGAAATTTCTAGGTGTATGATAGAGAGATGATGGAGGAGAGATGGATTACAGGGAGGCTCTTCAGCGATAGATGGACACAACAGCCGATCAAGAAATAGATAGGGAGTAACATTGTTCTTGAGAGCTATTCCTCAGCCCTCCACCCTGCTTGGAAGGTCCTGGCCAGGGGTGAAGCATGAGGACCCATTACTAGCAGGGCAATGTTATCAGAAACTTCCTGGCACTCACGGGGTCACAATCTTATCTCCTCTTTTCCAAACCAACATTGACCTCCCAGAAGGGCCTCCAGGCTTCCAATGAAAGCCATGGTTTCCACAGGTGCAGGGGCTGCACGGGGGATGAGCACGGACTGCGGAGCATTGGAAGCACAGCACAGGAAGGGGTTTTCACCTTTCCTCAGCAGCTAGAGTCCAGCTGTGGCAACATTAGAGTTGCAAGGTGGGAATACCACGTCCCCAGGCCTTCTGTCAATATTCATCGTGCCTCTGCAGCTCTAGCAAATGCACACGCTGCACCCAAAGTGTGGAGCTGCACACCTGCCAGCCTGAGCAACTGCACAAAGTGGTGCCCACCTGGAAGCCTAGGAAAAACTTGGCCTGGCCAGCGTCGCCCTCTGCTGATCTGAGCTCACCGGGCAAGGCTCCTTCCTGTGACCTCCCCTATGGAATGGGAAACAGGTGGGTGCACTTGCTCAGGTGTGGGTAGCACAGCTGGGAGAAGGTCATCCAGGAGACATGCCGGGTGAGGATTGGACTTCCCACCCTTGGACCTCTGGGATCTTTATAGGCTTCCAAGAAAGTAGGGAACATTTCTATTACTGCACACATCCGGTGAGTGCCCCGGAAGCTGCATTTTCCTCAGAGGCCATGACATAACAATAGGGCAGCAGCATGGGATGAGACAGGGCCTGAGGCTCAGGGACAAGGCTCTGATCTGGGTCACATAATGATTGCATGAAGGGGAGTTTCTTAGGCCTTGGGAGCAGGAGAAGGATCCCACATCATGGCTTCTGTACTGCCCTCTGGCTTTTATTTTTTTTTAACTTTTTAATTTACTTATGATAGTCACAGAGAGAGAGAGGGAGAGAGAGAGAGAGAGGTAGAGACACAGGCAGAGGGAGAAGCAGGCTCCATGCACCAGGAGCCCGATGTGGGATTCGATCCCGGATCTCCAGGATCACGCCCTGGGCCAAAGGCAGGCGCCAATCCACTGTGCCACCCAGGGATCCCTGCCCTCTGACTTTAAAAGCCCAGTGTGCTCATGGAGGAGCTCCTCTACCCTCCACCTACAGGCATCTGCACAGAGGGAGGGAACACCCTTAAACAGGTGCTTTGGAATGAGGAAAGAGCAGTCAGTTGTTTCTCCTAAAAAAAGAAATCCTCTCATCATGACTATGGATGTGCTTTGGGTTGGTTTGGTTTGGTTTGGGGTCATTTCATTTGGTTCCATTTGGTTTGGTTTCACATGATGTTGTATGGTTTTGTTTCCATGAGCCCATGTCAGAGATATGCCTGAGCATGAGGGACAGAGAAAGAGAGAGTCAGAGGGAAGCAACCGGTCCTGGGTCTCGTGCTATTGGACCACTACGTGCCCACTTGCCAAACACTGCGTCCTTGGGAAATCATCTGGAGGGTGAAAAATCTCCATGCCCAGGCCTCAGAAAGGACGTATCATGATCCAGCATTGAAGGGGGTTTCGGGATATGTATAAAGGGCAACCGTCAACTCATCCCATTACAGACCATGTGCGACCGCGGCCCCATGTGGAGCACAGGGCACCCACGCTGGATGCTCAAGGATCGATGTGGCCTGTGTAGTACTTCACGTAAAACACTGGGTGTGCAGGAGATCCTCATGTCTACGTATCCCCTGAACCCAACAAGCTGCTGTCTCCCATCAGGTAACTAAGGCTGGAGGAATTAATATAACTATGGAGAGGTTCAGAAATGCTGCACAATAGAAACCCCACAAAAAAAGAACAAAAGAGAGACATGCACGCTATTCATCCATGCTAATATTTTATTAAGGGAAAAACACTACACACAATTCTAAATTAACACTAAAGAGTAAACGGACTGCATGGGTTAACTATTGACAATCACAGTCCCTGCAAAGCTACCACCCCCGAGTCAAGAAAAACTAATCTCACGAGAAAACACAATGTCCATTTGCAGAGCCCACAGCGCGTGCTCGAAGCTGAAAACCCAAATGCAGTCATGTGTACGCCAATGAGAGCTTAAAGTCTGAGTTTCTATTTCCATTGGAGTGACAAGTGCTCATTTGAAATTCCTTATTTTTTGAAGAAACTATTTGCAGAAGAAAAATTGACATTCCAGAGAGAAGAGTAGCCTTTACCATACTGCATGGATTTCCCTAAGGAAAGTGCAAGGTGTTTCTGGGGGTGGGAGTCTGTGCACGGCCCCAGGAGCATGAGAGGTAGCACACTGTGGACCCGGAATTCCCATGCAAAGCAGCTGGGCAAGCGCTGATTCCCCACATGAGTCCAGGAAAGGCCACTTCCTCAGGTCTGCAGTCACCCGTCAGGGTGCAGTGGGCTGGAGGACAATGTCCGAGGCCAGGAGCTGGCTCATTCGCTCTCACTGTCTTCTGAAGATGAGGACACCTGTAGGTCACTGTGGAGGACACCCCAGGGGCCACAGACACAGGCTCCGTCTGACAGGTGGGGGGCAGGAGGGCCCGGAGCAGGGCCTGGCTTCTCGGGAGGAAGGAATGATGGAGCTGCTAGGAACCAGGATCTCCAGCAGCTTCTGTCCAATCTGGTAAAGGCCATTCTCAGAGGCTGACTGGGGGCCGGCGCAGAAGGCAGCCATGGGGGATCGGTGCAGGGCTGCAGCGTCTCCAGGTGAGGTGTGGCAGGTGTCGCTGGGGGCCCTTGCTTGGCCAGAGGGCAGGTGTCTTCCTGGTCTGTGGGGGCCCGGCTGTGCATCCACGGGCACGTCTGCTTGCTGGAGGACACAGACTCCCCGAAATCTCCAGAGGGGTTTCCTCGATGCCTGGAGTTATGCGGGAGGGCCTCCATTGCGGTTTATTTCGGGGGCTCTGGCACATGTCTAGGGGCATCTGGGCACATTTCTTGCCTGGAGTCTGGAGGGGCATTTGGGAATTGTCTGCCAATGCGTTGCTGACAGCGGGACGGGTGTTCTCCTCAGGATACTTGGGTGGTGCCTGGGTGTGTCCCAGCTCATGGCCCTTGGAGCCAGCCTGGGGAACCTCGAGGGACACTCTGCAGGGCGTCTTGGCTCTCCTCTGTAAACCAGGCTATCAGGCCTGACACAGGGTTGGCGAGCTGGTTGAGGGGTGTCAGCGATCGGCATTTCCCTGGCACAAGGAGCTCCACCAGATGGGCTGAGACTAGCATTAGGGCTTCTGAGACAAGACGTGGAATGGGACCGGACACTCACGACTGGATTGTCAGTACATGGTTCCATCAGCAGTGCCGGCTCAGGGACAGAAGGCCTCCTGGTGGTGTAGACGGGCATCGGCATGTGTGGACATTGTGGGAAAAGAGAACACACCGGACTCCAAGAGTTTGGCCCCGGCATCAAGGCAAAATGAACATTCAGGAAAGAAAGAAAGAAACCAACCAATGGCCAAGACCTTAGTAACCACCCCCTGCCCCGGAACAGGGAAAGAACGATATGGAATCTGTTGACCTTGAGTAGGGAATGCGGCTGCAGGGCTGGACTGGAACAAAGGCATGACAGGATGCTGCTGATGCACTTGTGACATGGGGGGGGGGTACACCCAGAGTCTTGCCTCACAGCGATGCTTCCTCCATTGGACCAGCTCTTCCACCTGCTCTGCTCATGAGGCTATAGGAGTCCTGCTGCTGGAGAGTCATGGTCGCAGCTCCTGAGGGGGGATGGGCAGAGGGGGGGGTGTCTCATGAAGGACAGAGGCCTGTTCTCTGAGGTTGGTATGTGCACCAGGAGTGCCCCCCAAAGACCTTCACACATCAACCAGCTACTGTTCACACACATACAAAGCATTAGAGGCACCAAGGAAAAGATTGGTGCAAACACTGCACCACTCTACTGCCACTGGTCAGAGTGGAAGTGGGGCCCCGCCTCCCCCAGCAGGCCCATGGAGCCCAGCGAGTCCCCAGGGCACAGCCCGGGAAGCAGCACACACTCACCCCCACATAGTCACAAGATTCCGTTTCTTCTTTCCAGGTGCGCTTCTGCCCGTCCCGGGGTCTCCTGGGCAACCTGTGGAGCAGGGCCTTCCTCTGCTCGGCTTCTTGCCTGCACAAGATCACAGCAGGGAAAGGAGAAGGAACTCCCTTCCCTGGCTTCCAGCCAGACACCTGCTCGGGCCTTGGCCCAAACTGGTCCTTTCCGTCCTCAGCCACTCTGTGCCCACCTCTGCCCCTCCCCTAACTACAGTGACCCACCAGGTCGACCAGGCAGTTTGTTTCATGCAGAGCCTATGAGAGAGTCTGCCTTGGCATGTGCCAAGCTCCATACATTCACTGGTGCAGGGACACTTGTCCAGCCACAAACCCCACACCAAATCAGCAGGGACAGCTCCATCACCCAGATGTGGGCCCTGTTACCCTGGGAGCTCCTCTGCCTGCCTCGCCCAGCCTGGCTCTGCCCCCAGGCCCCCTGCACACTGTGCATGCACCCGGACTCGGGGTCTGTCGTGTCAGCTCTGGTTTCGGTTCACAAGCCCCATTCCTCACCCTCGCCTCCCTGCCTTCTCCCTCTCAGCCTGGTTCAACAGCCCAGCCTTGTGTCTCGGGTCCCACTGACTCCACGGCTCCACATTCTCCTTCAGCCTCTTGGAACCAAAGGCCACAGGGAGGAGTATCACACCCCACTGTTTTATGGGGCATCTGATGCTTGATGCCTTGTGTCCAAAGACCCCGCAGTCCCTGCACTTTACCTGTGGAGGAAAGGGGAGTGGTCAGTGCATCCACTCAAATGCCAGTGAACCTGCCAAGCACATGAATGGGAGGCCATCCTCAGGGAGTGGCACATGGGATGAGGACAGAGGACATCCTATCTGGCTAGTGAGGTGCCAGCATAGTGAAGACCTCACGATGCATCCTCCCCCAGCCAATGGGAGGGAGGGGCAGGGAGCAGGGATTGCAGGAGTCAAGTTGAAGACAGGTGGAAACATCATTAAGATTTGGGACAAACACAAGCGTGGATCTGATCTTATGCTGCCCTGGGGCTAATGCTAAGAGCCTCTGAGTGTCCCAATGTGTAGACTGCTGGGTTTCCAGCCCATGTCAGGAGGGACAACAGGGTCTGGTCAATGATCTTCCGGGAGCCTAGCCTATCTCAAGACTCCTGGCAGAGCTCCTGCTTCAAAACCCATGGCAGCCTCCCGACTTGCCCCGGCATCCTCCTGTCTTGTCTGAGAACTCTGAGGGCCAGTCCTGCTGTCTGTGGCCTCTTCTTGCCTTTCTGGGTTTTCAAGGGTCTGTCGGGCCCAAGCTAGGAGTGATGGGCCACCACCTGTCCCACGTCCTGGAGGGACAAGTCAGTCTGCTTCAGGGATGGGTTTCCGATAGCCTGAGGGAAAAGAAACAAGAGAGTCCTATTCACCTGACCTAGGCGTCCTCCCTGTACCGTCTTCTCAAGGAGGCCTCAGTGAGCTTCAGCACAGTCGTGCCAAACACACATTTCCCCCTGTCACTTCTCTTTCCTCCTTCCTGTCTATGCCCTCCTGGCCAAGCCACATCCCTGCTCTGACGGATGCCACCAAGAAGGAAGGTTGTTGAGTCTGCCTTGAAGGACTCTTGCCGACACTATCACTAAGTTTCTCCAAAATCCCTTTGGAAGCAAAATCAGGGACAGCACCTCTCCCAGTTGAGGTCCAGAGGGATCCACCGTGGAGGACTCAAAGTGAACAGGCTTCAGGAAAGTGGACTTCCCTCTCTAATATCTGAATGCCCCACCGGGGCAAGCCATGATTAAGTCCAAAGTCACTTGGGAAACACATTCTCCTCTACTCCATGGAAAGATGCCCATCTGAGCCTATGACCACTTCAATTTCATGTGTTCTTGGCAATGTCCCCAATACAGCCCCACGAAATCTGAGAAATATATATATTTTTACCTTGTGGGAACCAGGTAATTCTTATTTTGAAAAATGTAAGTTATTTACGAGAGATAGTGTGTGCGTGTGAAATGGAGAGTGAACACCTGACCTGTAGGAAGGACAGGGGGAGAAGCAGACACTCAGTTATCAGGAAAACCAGTGAGGGCCTGGATCCATCTCCAGACCCTGAGATCATGACCCAACCCAAGTCAGTCCTCGAAACAATGGAGCTGCCCAGGTGCTCTGATGCTGTGTGTTCTCTAGGCCTGCAGGGCCCACTGAGACATTTACGGGCCTTCTGTCCCTGCTCGTCCACCACCCGTCACCAATGTGTCACCTGAGGCCCCATTCATTGGCATTGGAACCTCCGGGTGTCCTGGGCATCCACAGCCATGCCTTGGCTCAGTCTCTGTTCTCAGAACATGTTAGACCAGAAAGAGTCCTTAACCCGTGGAGGAAGGGCCAATCCCTCCATCATTTCTTCACTGTCCCATTGCTCCGTCAGGGAAGGTAGGACCAATGGACCGAAACTCACCTGAAGTGCAATTGTGGTCCACACGCCCATCAGGAGAGGCTGAGAAAGGTCCTGGACAGACTCCACTGCAGGAGACTGTGTGTCCCCTGGGAGAGAGGGATGGTCAGGAATGGCCACTTCCGTGCTCCTGGACTTTTATACTGCCCTAAGGGCTTGTGACGTTTCAGCCACCTGAAAGACATCCCCCTAATCCTCTTAGCTGCAGCAGGGATTGAGCCAATCAGCAGCTGCAAGGAGGCTAGTGATGCCCTCATGAGAACGATTTCTATGACTCTGTTTGTGAGCCTGTGTGTGTGTGTCTCTGTGAATGGAGGTGTGAGTCCATGCGGATTTGGTGGAGATTGAAATTTCTGCAAGTGAAAAAATATTGGTACATTTCAGCGTGGAAATTAACCTCAGGACTCATGTTTCCTGACTGATGGTATTTTACCAACACTTCTGCTCAATCTAGAGCTAATGGCAATAGAAATGGGGTCAGACTTTGAGGATATTCATGATGTAATATTCATTTTGTCAATTAAGACTTTCATTTAAACATGGAGATATCATAAAGAGCATCCTACACAAATTTTTTTTTGGACCGTGGTTACAGAATAAATATCCTAAAACATGGTGGCTTAAGAGATGACACTTTTATTCTCTTAGTGTCCAGGGACGAGAAGTGAACATCAAGAACTCAGCAGGGCCCCAGGGACTGTGAAGCCCAGTCCCTGACCAAGGCCTGGCAAAATGCTCCTGTTTGTCTTGGTCTCTGTTTAGTAAAGAAGACAAATGGACTTAGGTTTCCGCCTTTCCTAAGACTGTTCAAAATGCATAAACTGGAAATGGTCATGGCCACAAGTAGGAATGAATTGTCGTTTCGACTCAAATGTGTTTCAGCAGACACTCCCAATTCTGTAAGCAGAATAAGCCATAATGACTCTTCCAAACCACGAGCTAACCCCGTGCCTTCCTCCCTGCATCTACAACTGCCAAAACCATAATGTGTAAAAAAGGTGCAAGCCTACGACATACTCCAATTCAATCAAAAGTACATAAAGAATATTGGTGTAGAATTACCTGAGGAAAAGTTAAAATTAGGCATATAAACACTGGATTTAAGATATAGACCTGTCAGAAAAGGAGCTTTAAAGAAATGTTTCCCAAAAGCATAAAACCAGCCAGAGGATTTCACTTCTAGACCTCAGACACACCTAGGCAGACAATGGTATTCATCAAGACCTTCATCATCTTTGTATATTGGAATCGTAGTAGACGGAGATGAAGGTGTAGAAGCAAGCTATGGATGCCATATTCCCAAATAATTGGTTACAGCTACAAACATTCTGCTGGTGAGGGGAACGTGTTCCTATGTGATAGCTCCTTTGGGAGAGTGATCTTCCGTCTCCTAGAGCACTAATGTCTAACACTCCTTGGCTTCCTTGGCGTTACTCAAAGGAAAGGACATTCAACAAGGTTTCCTCTGAACATAGAAACTCTGAACAAATTCTGTTCAGAAAGGTGCAGGGACAGTTAAGGAGGTTGAGAATAATCTGAAAGTGTTGCCTTTTGTGGGAGGCAAGGTTAGGAGCTGGGCTGACCTGAATGGTCTCCCTCAGAGAGGGACCACACCCAAATCCCATAATCCAATCAAGCAATTAGTGTGGATTAGAGGACTTTGTGCCTTATCCCAGGGCCAAAAGCCATAAAAGGTGGAGGTGAGGGTCACAATCTGCCATTTGGAAACTGGCTCAGTGAGAGGAGCATCCCTTTGCCACCTGAAGCTCCTGGTTGAATGTATCTTGTGGACACTGTTTCTGCAGGCATGGAGGCTGCCCACCTCCCCCGCTCAGAGGAGCCTCAGTTCAGTGCCTCTCCCAAACCCCAGTCATGCTGGTCAAGGAGAGGCGGTGCTGAAGTCCATGGAGGACCCTCTGTGCCCGAGAGGACATCCCCTGCATCAAAGACACTCTCCTCCCCGACTGACCCGTTGGCTCCCGCAGCACCAGGGCTGCCTCCCACCAAGACGCCTCTGAGTTGGAAGAGCCTTTCCCAGGTGGGCGCTGGGCTTCAGAACATGGGCAACACTTGCTATGTGAATGCGACCCTGCAGTGTCTGACCTACACAGAGCCCCTCGCCAGCTACATGCTGTCCCAGCAGCACGGGACCACCTGTAGGAAGCAGACATCCTGCATGCTGTGTACTCTGCAGGCTCACCTGACGCGGGTTCTCTGCCGTCCTGGACGTGTGCTCCGGCCCCTGCCACTCCTGCTCGCCGCCTTCCACAGAGGCAAGCAGGAAGATGCCCATGAGTATCTCATGTTCATTCTGGATGCAATGCAGCAAGCATGCTTGCCTGAGGACAAGCCCTCAGACCCTGAGCGTCCTCAGGACAGCACCCTCATCCAGCAACTCTTTGGGGGGTACTGGAAGTCGCAAATCCAGTGTCTCCACTGCCAAGGCATTTCGAGCACTCTGGAACCTTACCTGGACATCAGCCTGGACATCGGGGCTGCTCAGAGTGTCAGCCAAGCTTTGGAGCAGTTGGTGAAGCCCCAACTGCTGGAAGGTGAAAATGCCTACCATTGTAGTAAGTGTCTAGAGAAGGTGCTTGCGTCCAAGGTGTTGACTTTGCACACTTCCCCGAAGGTCCTCATCCTGGCCTTGAAACGATTCTCAGACTTGACAGGCCACAAAATGACTAAGGAGGTGCAATATCCTGAGCGCCTTGACATGCAACACTACCTGTCTGAGCAGAGGGCAGGACCCTTGGTTTATGTGCTCTATGCCGTGCTGGTGCATGCTGGGAGGAGTTGCCACAGTGGACATTACTTCTGTTTTGTAAAGGCAGGAAATGGCCAGTGGTATAAAATGGATGATGCTAAGGTCAGCGCCTGTGATGTGACTTACGCGCTGAGCCAACCTGCCTATGTCCTCTTTTATATGCAGAAGACTGATCTGGAAAGAGACCTTGGGAGGGAGTCAGTCGAGGGAGGACTCGCATCTCCCGAGGCAGATCCCACGGTGGTGGGTGAGGCCTCAGGAGAGCCAGCAACGGATCCCTCCGTGAACCTTCCTGAGTTGGAGGAGCGTGGGGAAGAGACCTCAAGGCAACAAATGACATTAGACCAGTGGAGATGCCTCCAAGAACACAACCGACCTAAGCCTGAACTCAATGTCAGGAGAAGAGAAATTGCTCTTCCTGAGGACGCAGTCATCCTTCACCACTCCAAATACACACCTGAGATGCCGAAGAATCATCCTCAACAGACCTTCGACCTGCTCACCACTGCAGCTGGGATGATCCCACCTCAGGTGGCCGGGGATGTGGCCAAAGTCCCGCGTGTGCCAGGGAGAGCCAGACCTACCAAGAGGACGAGCAAGAAGGGACAGAGGTCTGGGGAAGCAGTCCAGGGATGCGCCTCCTAACTTTGGTGCACAAGGGCGCACACACCCACAAACACAGCGTCACTCACTCCAAACCCGAACACAGTCCCATCCTGGAAATATTTTGTGTTGTGTGAAGTGTGTGTTCAGTGTGTGTGGAAGAACCATCTATCTGGTGTGTTCATGGGATATGGCCTTCAACTGAAACTAGAGGACACTGATATTTAAAACTGGTTCTTTGTCAGGATCTTATATTGGGATAGTGTGGATTTCATACGGGGTGTATGGAGGAACCTGCCTCTCCTTCAGCCTTGGGGAGAGTGGGGACCACTTGCAGGTGAGAGGCAGTGAGCAGTCATGGTTGAGAGTGGACCTGGGGTTGGAGTGATTTTATTTGACCCTCCCGTGATGCTCCCACTTCCCATTGCTTCTCTTCTATTTATATTGAAAGAATATTTTCCTAAACAAAAGTATTTGTGGGGTCTTGCTAGCAATACACATTGCTTTTGGTCATTGCTTGGAAATTGTAAGAAAGGAATTAAATGCTTATTTGGGGGGAGATAACTGCATCCAGCCTGGTGGAATCACGTTGATTATATTATGTTCACTTCACTCTCTCCCACATTAACACTGAAGAGAAGGAAACTAACAAGGACTCGTATTCCAAAGGGAAATGCCCAGCGTCCTTTGAACATAAGTTTTTACGACTATTTTGCTACCATCTGCTCTGAGGCACCTCCTGACACAGAAGTGGACTCTGGATTTCAGACCAGTTCAAATTCAAATTTGGACCTGGGTTGATACCTCTGGAAAACAGTGCCAAGTTCATGAATCTAGCAACAGGTTTTTGAGGTCAGGTTATAGGTGCTCTGCGTTATCTTTTTATTTTTACAGAAGAGATTGTCAAATTATTGTAGAATGGATATTATTGCATGACCACCAAATGCCTCTGAGTGTGACCATAGATGTGCAGTTGTAACATCACATCATAATGTTATTTTCACTCTGTATTCAAACTTGGACATGCCACCCTTACTGGAGAGTAAGGGGCAATAGGATCTGTGCAGAAGAAATCACACTGGTTTGTAGATTTTCATGTATCAAAGGCAGATTCGAGATATAAAGTGTCAAGGTTTTTTTCTTGTCTGGGAATAGTGTTTCTTTTGACCAATACAGTTTATTGTGTCGTAAAGAGTGAGGGAAACTTTGTGCATGTCCTGCCAAGAGTTCCCTAAGAAGTCCTGCAGGTATCCCTGTCCTCTGCTGACTGTCATAGGGGATGAGACAGCTCATGGACTCGGGGACTTGTCCTCCACAGCAGAGGACCCTGAGAGGGTGTCTGTTGGAATGAGGATACGTCCCCACCTGGACTGATGTGGTGAACCAGCAATTCCTCCCCTGCACTGGATGGAAACGGTCAAGTCCACAACGTGCTGGGGGTCCTGCTTTTGTGCGCCTACACATACACTCCCCCCACTACACAGATGCTGCAGTTTTGCGTTAGGTAAATCTATAGGAATGTCAAAGCGTGCTTACCAATCCGGAATGTCAAGTTTGTCTTAGTGAAATCCATTTTCTAACACATGTAGGGAAATCATCCTGGCAATTTGTAAATTGGTTATAAACAGAAATTAACAAGTTAATCTGAAATTGTTTTATAAATATCTGAATTTCTGATTTAGAAAAAGATCCCATCCAGAGTTCTGCAAGTTACACCATGTTTTCTCCTAGAAGACGTTTTCTGTACTTGTTGATATTATTTTTCTGAAATTGTTATGCAGAATATTGCATCTGCTTTGTTTGTTTTTGCACTAAAAAGTTATTACAAAGTTGTGTGTTTTTTTTTATTCTTGATAATTAATTCCCACATATGATTTGGTGTGCAGGCTTTTTCTCCCCAGTATTTCAGAACCTTGAAATAGTTATTTTATTTCCAGTTTGGCTCCTCACAGAAGCTTCTTTGCCTGCTTCCCGTGAGTGGAATTCCCACAGCCACCTCTAGGTTACCTGCAGCTCAAATTCATATCCTCCCCCCATGGGAATTTCTCACTCTGACTCACTGGCTCAATATAGGGGAAGCACCAGCAGCCATTTCAGAGGAAATGCAATGGCACATAGGGACATTATTCTTCAGGGTCTCTTCAGTTATGAGAGCTCTGACCAGGAAGATGCTTGTATGAGAAGTTAGGGTGGAGGGAGTAGATTGAACCAGAAGCACACCATCTCTGTCCAAGGCTAGCAGAGACCCCTAGGAGGGATGACGGGAGATGGTTGGATAGCACACTGTGGGGGCTGTGGAAGCTGGACAGTCAGCAGATGGATTCTCTGGTTAGGTGTCTGGACGTCAATGCTCATCCTGTCCAGGCATCCATTAGTCACTCGAGGGGTGTCGCTCTATATCGAGATCTATTACTCATGAGGACAGACCAAAGAATCTGCAGAGCCTCCAACAGAACAGATTCATTAGTTCTTTCCTGGGACACCGGAATTGCCAATCCTGGATGAAGTTCTAGGTAGATCTGCTACCTGTTTCCAGGTTACAATGTGTTGAGTCCTGGCTCCATCAACCTGTGGCAAGATGTCAGGCTGGAATTGTTTTCACAGCAGGGATCTGGGCTGAAACTGGGTTTTGGGGATAGCCCCAAGGCTAGATTCCATGGCACTATATGGAGGTTTAAGCTGGGAGGCCACATCCAATCAATGGTCTATGAGCTTGACAAGGAGGGTAGGTTCCTGTCCATGGTGGGTGAATGTAAACTGAAGGATTACCTGACTCCCCTTCCTGAGGTTTTGTGTTGTCCAGCAGGAGAAAACAAAGTCAGGACTTTTCACAGGAGATATCCTAGGGCATGTGTCTCCTGGCAGGTTCGAGCTCAGGCAGGAAACTTGGGGAAACAGCTTCTAGGGAGATTGCCTCCTCCCGTGAGGCGTGCATCATCCCATTACCAGCTGCTCCAATTGAAGACACCACAGATGGACCACATCTTAGCTCTGCCTCTCCACTTCATAGAAATCAAGCACAGTAAAGGCATGGAGATGAGAACAATCCATTCCAAGGTGATATTATTAAAAGTGCTCATTTTAATGGGAAAAGAACCCCACCCCTGTGGTGATAAGGGGACATTAAATACATTAGGCTCCTGTTACAGAGGGCGAGATGAGAAGGTTTCAATACAGTGTTTTAGTTTCTTTAGAAGAAGCCATTGCATTCACTCTTCTGGCAGTGGACCGAGCTAATCCTGTCTTCAGAAAGTAGGATAGAGGGGACATTCCTCAGCATCTTAAAAGCCATCTACGGAAAGCCCACAGCAAACATCATTCTCAATGGGGAAGCACTGGGAGCCTTTCCCCTAAGATGAGGAGCAAGGCAGGGATGGCCACTCTCACCCCTGCTATTCAACATAAGATTCCTAGGAATCAGCCTATCCAAAGAGGTAAAGGATCTATACCATAAAAACTACAGGACACTTCTGAAAGAAATGGAGGGAGACACAAAGAGATGGAAAAATATTCCATGCACACGGACAGAAAGAACTAATATTATGAAAATGTCAGTGCTACCCAGGGCAATTTACACCTTTAATGCAATCCCTATCAAAGCACTTTGAGAGGACTTTCAAAGAGTGGGAACAAATCATCTTAAGATTTGTGTGGAAACAGAAAAGACCCCAAATAGCCAGGGGAATATTAAAAGGAAAACCATAGCTGTCTTTAAAAGTTTTAGTGATACTGTGTGTGATACACGATTTGGAATATATATGGAATCAACACATTTTGTTGCATTAGGGATTTTTCCATTTGGAGACATCTCAGTAAATCATTTCCACGTGGTGACTCTAGCATGTTGGGGCTCACATGCCAGTGATCACACAGAAACAAACAATTGAAGGAAACATGGAACCTGAAGACTCCACAAGCAAGCAAGGGAACTCAGGGAGAGAATGGAATTTTAAGAAATATCTCACAGAGGAAGAGCATGGAGTGAAGACACTGGGTGCAGAGACGGGAGACAGTGGGGGATAAGGAGGAGCCCCGCCGTCAGGAGGGAATCCGATGCTGCCAATTACTTCCAATGTGGCTGCTTTTGCCCTTGGAGTGTCCTAGATAATGTCTGCTTGAGGGCCTTGCTGTCTCATGCTTCTTACCTGGAAATGAGAAATAAGGCCAAACATGTGGGTCTCAGGAATGTGGGAGGGAGCCCCGAATCCAGCAGCACGGCCACTGGGGAGACTCCCTGAGAACCTCTCTCCCTCTCTTTTTCGGCCCCCCTCTCTCCAGCTACTCTGTCGTCTCTCTCTGGTCTCTCCCTTTCTCAAATAAATAAACAAATAAATCTTAAACAGAAACAAACAATGAAACATGTTCATGTCTTGGCATCTATGTCCCCACATCCAAGTCGATTAGATCCGTGGAGCCCGGTGTTACTCAGTATTTCAGGGTGTGGGAAGCACTGAAGTCCTTTGCACTTTGCTACACTGACCTCCTCTCTCATCCGATCCACCTCCCAACTCAGAGACATTTTCAAGACTTTTCCAACAATGTGGTTTGGTTTTGGGGTCTGCCGTGCACAGTCTGGATCCCTGCTCAGTGAGAGGCTCCATCTCACTCTCCAGCTGGCACAGATCTATCCCCTTAGCTCTCTATCTCAGTCTGTCTGATGAATAAATAAAATTTAAAGAAACCCTGGTATTTTCTCCACAAAATTCAAATTCTCACATTATTTTCTAATAACTGTGATTCGTGAATGTTATAATTCATTCTGAAAGGAAATAATGGAAACATTAAATGCACGTTTATGTGACCAAAGTTTAAAACAACATGAGAATGGCCACCCAAATCATAAGAATCTGCATAATCACACATTAATTACGTTTAAACAATGCATTAGTCAATCTTGTTCCTAAGAAATATAATTGTTATATAGCACCATTAGTTAACCTAAAAACCCACATTCATTCAGTTGAGAATTTCTCTCTGGGTTTTCAAATCGGTGCTGGTTGTATATGACCATACACATTGCTGCCGACACTCCACCCATGCTGGTTTGGACAAATGGTCTTTCAATACAGAGAGAAGATAAGCAATGGGATGAGGGATGCATGAGGACACGGTCAGACATGCTCACACTGACCCCAGGTCCTCAGCATCATTTCCACACTCAGAGCTGGCTGCTCACTGCTTCCAATCCTTTCACCTGCAAGTGGCCCCATTTTTCCCCCACGGATGAAGGAGGGGAGGATTCACCCAATGTGCATTCAACTGTGCTAAATACATCTATTACTAATATCCATAACCTATACCAGTTTGTTCAGATAACTCTGTCATCTTCCATATCTGGATGAGAGTGGATTTTCCTTTGGGAAGATAGGTTTGGGTTTGGTTTGGCTGTGTTTGGTTGTGTTTGGTTTGGTTTGGTTTGGTTTTTTGATGGCTGGGAAGCAAGACACGTGAGGTGACGAGAGGGGGAGAACAGGCCTGCTCAGGACTTCTTCTGCTAGCCTTTCTCCCTGGTCTCCCTGTGCACATGGACAGAATCCCCTCCACTGCCCATGAAGTCCCAATTGTGCTGGAGAGCCCAGCATTAAGGCCCTTTGCTCAAGCCTGCCTGCCTCCTCACCCCTGTGCCCTATATTCCTGCATGTCCAAGAATCCTTAGGCTACTTTGCTAGTTCCAATCCCAACATGTCCCCGTGAGGATAGGCCTTCCTACCTTTGGTCCTCTGGGATTTTCATAGGCTTCCAGAAATTAGGGAATATTTCTATTTATGTACGCATCTCTTGAGCGCCCAGGATGCTGCATTTTCCTCAGAAGCCATGAGATAGCAATAGGGCAGCATTTATGGGATGAGACAGGGGCCTGAGGCTCAAGGGGCCAGACTCTGACCCGGGTCACATAATGATTGCATGAATGGGAGTTACTTAGGGCTTGTGGGCGCGAGAAGGATCCCACACTGTGGCTTCTCTACTGGCCTCTGTCTTTTAAAAGCCCAGGGTACTCATTGAGGAACTCCTCTACCCTCTACCTACAGGAATCCGCACAGAGAGAGGGAACACCCTTAAACAGGTGCCCTGGAGTGAGAAAAGAGCAGTCAGTTGTTTTTTGAAAAAAAAAAATTCTCTGAATACAAGTATGGAAGTGCTTGGTTTGGTTTGGTTTCATTGACATGGTGTTGTATTGTTTCCATGGGCCCATATCAGAGATAACCCTGAGAAAGAGAGACAGAGAGAGAACAATGAGGGAGAGAGACAGAGAGAGAGAGAGAGAGAGAGAGAGAGAGAGACCGTGGCCTTGGTCTCGTGCTCTTTGGACAACTTGTCAACCATTGCCTCCTTAGGATATCATCAGGAGGGTAAAAAATCTCCTTGCCCAGGTCTCAGAAAGGAGGCATCATGATCCAACATTAAAGATGGATCCAGAATATGTATAGAGGGAAACCACCCACTCATCCCATTACAGACCAACCTGCGACTGAAGGCCCATACAGTACACAGGGCTCCCTCACAGGGTGAACAGGGATCAATGTTCCCTATGCAGTACTCACGAAGGAGACTGGGTGTGCAGGAGACCCTCAAAGTCTACATATCCCCCAAAACTATCAAGCTGTTGTCTCGTCTCAGTTAATTAAGGCTGGAGGAATTAAATTAACTATAGAGAGTTTCAGAATTGCTGAGTATAAAAAAAGTAAACAAAATCAAAAGAAACACATGCACGCATTTCATCGGTGCTAACATTTTATTAAGGGAAATAAAACACTACACACAATTCTAAATTAACGCTGAGAAAACCGAAATGCACAGATGAAATATTGCCCATCACAATGCCCACAAAGCTACCACCACAGTCTAGAAAAACTCATCTCAGTAGAAAACAATATGTCTATTTGCAGGGCCCATAGTGGGTGCTCGATGCTGACACCCCAAAGGCAGACATGTGTACACCACAGACACCTTAACATCTTAGATTCTATTTCCATTGGAGTGACAAGTGCTCATTCAAAATTCCCTGCATTTCTTGGAAAACCTATTTGCAGAAGAGAAAATTCACTTTCCAGAGGAAAGACTACCCTTTGCCACAGCACACAGATTTCCCTAAAGAAAAGTGCAAGGTGTGTTTTGGGGTTCAGTGTCCATGCACAGACCCCAGGGGCATGAGGGGTAGCACGCTGTGGACCCGAGAATTTCCATGCAATGGAGCTGAGCAAGTGCTGATTCCCCACATGAGTCCAGTAGGGACTCATGGTCCTCAGGTCCATGAGGGTCCTCAGGTCCGCAGTCACCCCGTCAGGGTGCAGTGGGCCGGACGACAAGGGTCCGAGGCCAGGATCTGGCTCATTAGCTCTCACTGTCTTCTGAGGATGAGGACACCTGTAGGTCACCGTGGAGGACACTCCAGGGGCCACAGACACAGGCTCTGTGTGACATGTGGGGGGCAGGAGGGCCCTGAGCAGGGCCTGGCTTCTCGGGAGAAAGGAATGAGGGAGCGACTAGGAACCGGGAGCTCCAGCAGCTTCTGTCCAATCTGGTGAAGACCATTCTCAGGGGCTGAGTGGGGGCCCGTGCAGAGGGCGGCCCTGGGGGATCGGTGCAGGGCTGCAGAGTTCCGAGGTGAGGTGTGGCAGATGTGGGCTGGCGGCCCTTGCTTGGCTGGAGGGCAGGTGTCTTCCTGGTCTGTGGGGGCCCGGCTGTGCATCCACGGGCAAGTCTGCTTCCTGGAGGACACAGACTCCCCGAAATCCCCACAGGGACTCCCTGGGTGCTCCTGGGAGTGTGCTGGCTGGGACTCCACCGTGCTTTCTTTTGGGGGTTCTGGGACCTGTCTAGGGACATCTGGGCACATTTCTTGCCTGGAGTCTGGAGAGGCATTTGAGAATTGTCGGCCAATGCGTTGCTGACAGCGGGATGGGTGTTCTCAGGATACTTGGGTGGTGCCTGGGTGTGTCCCAGCCCATGACCCTTGGAGCCAGCCTTGGGACCCTCTAGGGAGACTCTGCAGGGCCTCTTGGCTCTCTGCTGCACAACCAGGCTATTAGCCCTGACACAGGGTTGGCGAGCCGGCTGAGGGGGGTCAGCGATCAGCCCTTCCTGGGCACCAGGAGGTCCACCAGGTGGGCTGAGGCTAACTTTAGTGCTACTCAGAGGTGATGTGGAATGGCACTGGAGTCTCATGACAGGGGTCTCAGGACGTGGCTGCATCAGCAGGGCAGGATCAGGGATAGAAGGCCTCCTGGTGGTGTAGATGGGCATCGGCATGTGTGGACGCTGTGGGAAAAGAGAACACACGGGACTCCATGAGTTTGGCCCCAGCACCAAGGCAAAATGAACACTCAGGAAAGAAAGAAAGAAACCAACAAATGGCCAAGTCCTTCGTAACCACCCCCTCCCCCGGAAGAGGGAAAGAAAGAGATGGAATCTGTTGACCTAGGAGTAGGGAATGCGGCTGCAAGGCTGGTCCAGAACAAAGGCATGACAGGACTGTTGATGCACTTGAGACATGGGGGGGGACACGCAAAGTCCTGCCTCACAGCGATGCTTCCTCCATTGGAACAGCTCTTCCATCCACTCTGCTCATGAGGCGATAGGAGTCCTGCTGCTGGAGAGTCATGGTGGCAGCTCCTTACTGGGGACGGGCAGGGGGGTGATGTGTCATGAAGGACAGAGGCCTGTTCTCTGAGGTTGGTATGTGCTCCAGGAGTGCCGCCAATGACAGTTGCAGTTTCTTTCATGCAGAGCCTATGAGAGAGTCTGCCTTGGCATGTGCCAAGCTCCATACATTCCCTGGTGCAGGGACATTGTCCAGCTACAAAACCCCACACCAAATCAGCAGGGACAGCTCCATCACCCAGATGTGGACCCTGTTAGCCTGGGAGCTCCTCTGCCTGCCTCGCCCAGCCTGGCCCTGCTCCCAGTCCCCCTGCACACTGTGCAGGCACACGGACTCGGGGTCTGTCGTATCAGCCCTGGCGTTCGGGTCACAAGCCCCAATCCTCACCTTCGTCTCTCTGCCTTCTCCCTCTCAGCCTGGTTCAACAGCCCAGCCTGGTGCCGCTGACTCCCCGGCTCCACATTCTCCTTCAGCCTCCTGCAGCCCAAGGCCACAGGAACGAGGGTCGTGCCCCAGTGTTTTATGGGGCATCTGGTGCTTGATGCCTTGTGTCCAAAGGCCCCACAGTCCCTGCACTTTACCTGTGGAGGAAAGGGGAGTGTTCAGTTCATCCACTCAAACGCCAGTGAACCTGCCAAGCACACGAATGGGAGGCCATCCTCATGGAGTGGCACATGGGATGAGGACAGGGGACATCCTATCTGGCTAGTGAGGTGTCAGTATAGTGAAGACCTCTGGATGCTTACTCCCCATCCTGTGGAAGGGAGGAAAGGGGAAGAGGGTTTGGAGGTGTCAGGTTGAAGACAGGTGGAAACATCATTAAGACTCGGGACAAACACAAGGCTCAATCTGATCTAATGGTGCCCTGGGGCTGATGCTCAGAGCCTCTGAGTGTCCCAGTGTATAGCCTGGGGGATTTCCTGCCCATATCACGATTGACAACTGAGTCTGGGCCACGATCTTCCGGGAGCCTAGCCTGTCTCAAGTCCCCTGGCAGAGCTCCTGCTTCAAAACCCATGGCAGCCTCCCCACTCACCCTGGGATCCTCCTCTGTTGTGGGAACTCTGAGGGCCAGTCCTGCTGTCTGTGGCCTCTTGCCTTTCTGGGGTCTCAAGGGGCTGTGGGGCCCAAGCTGGGAGTGACGGGCCACCATCTGTCCCACATCCTGGGGGGACAAGTCAGTCTGCTTCGGTGATGGGTTTCAGGTAGCCTGAGGGAAAAGAAACACATGAGTCCTATTCACCATGACATGGGCCTGCTCCCTGTACTGTCTTCCCAAGGAGGCCTTAGTGAGCTTCAGGAGAGTTGTGCAAACACACTTTTCCCCCTGTCACTTCTCTTTCCTCCTTCCTGCCTGCGTTCTCCTGGCCAAGCCACATCCCCGCTCTGAGGAAGGCCGCCCTTAAGCAACGACTCTTGTTGACACTATCATTAAGTCTCTCCACATCCCCTGTGGAAGCAAAACCAGGGACAGGACTTCTCCCGATTGAGGTCCAGTGGGATGCACCATGGAGCTCGCAAAGGGCAAAAGCATCAAGAAACTGGGCTTCCCTCTCATGTGAATGCCCCTTGTGACACCAGAGGAAGCCACAGTTAAGTCCAAATTTATTGGGAAAACACATTCTCCTCTACTCGGTGGGAAGCTGCCCATCTGAACACTTCCATTCCATGTGTTCGTGGCAGTGCCCCCAATTAACTGCCATCGAAGCTTTGGGAGGTGAATTTCTTGTCTCTTGGAAACCAGGTGATCCTTCTATTGAAAAAAAGGTCAATTATTTATGGGAGAGAGAGAGAGAGAGAGAGAGAGAGAGAGAGTGTGTGTGTGTGTGTGTGTGTGTATGAGGGAGAGTGATCACCTGAGCTGTAGGAAGGACAGAGGCAGAAGCACACACTCCAGTTATCAGAAACCCAGTGAGGACCTGGATCCATCTCCAGAGCTTGAGATCATGACCTGATCCAAGTCAGTCCCTGAAACAATGGAGCTGCCCAGGTGCCCTGATCCTGTGTGTTCTCTAGGTCTGCAGGGCCCACTGAGACATTTACGGGCCTTCTGTCCCTGCTCGTCCACCACCCCACACCAATGTGTCACCTGAGGCCCCATTCCATTGGCATTGGAACCTCCGGGTGTCTTGGGCATTCACAGCCATGCCTTGGCTCATTCTCTGTCCTCAGAACATGTTAGACCAGAAAGAGTCCTTAACCCGTGGAGGAAGGGCCAATCCCTCCATCATTTCCTCACTGTCCCATTGCTCTGTCAGGGAAGGTCAGACCAGTGGCCTGAAAACTCACCTGAAGTGCAATTGTGGTCCTCACGCCCATCAGGAGAGGCTGAGAAAGGTCCTGGGCAGACTCCACTGCAGGAGACTGTGTGTCCCGTGGGAGAGAGGGATAGTGAGGTTGGCCACTTCCTTTGCTCCTGGACTTTTATACTGCCCCAAGGGCTTGTGACGTTTCAGCCACTTGAAAGACGTCCCCCTAATCCTCTTAGATGCTGCAGGGATTGAGCCAATCAGTAGCTGCAATGAGGCTAGTGATGCCCTCATGAGAACGATTTCTATGACTGTGTGTGCGCCTGTGTGTGTGTGTCTCTGTGAATGGAGGTGTGAGTCCATGCGGATTTGGTGGGGATTGGAATTTCTGCAAGTGAAATTATATTGGTACATTTTACTGTGGAAATTAACCTCAGGACTCATGTTTCCTGATCTATTGGTATTTTACCAACACTTCTGCTCAATTTAGACCTAATGGTATTAAAACTGGGGTCAGGGTTTGAGGTTATTCAAGATATTATATCCATTTTCTCAACTAACTTTCAGTTCAAAACTGAAATATCAGAAAGAGCAAGATCTTCCAATCGTCTATAATCGCTTGATTGGATTAAGGGATTTGGGTGTGGTCCCTTTCTCATAGAGACCTTTCAGGCCATTCCAGGTCTTAATCGTGACTCTCTCATCAGACAGCACCTTCAGGTCTTTCTCAACCTCCCTAACTGCCCCTGCTCCTGTCTGAACAGAATTTGATCAGTTTCTATGTTCAGTGGATATCTCTATGAATGTCCTTTTTCTTCCTCAGTAACCTCAAGCGAGCCAAGGAGTGTTTGACGTCAGTGCTCTAGGACAGGGAAGATCACTCTCCAAAGGAGATCAGGTATCACATAGGAACACGTTCTCCTCACCAGCCAGAATGTTTGTAGCTTTAACGAATTATTTGGGAATATGGCATCCTTTGCTTTGCTTCTACACTTCCATCTCTCTCGACTATGATCCCAATCTACAAAGATTGTGAAGGTTTTGATGAATACCAGTTTCTGCCTAGCTGTGGCCCGGGTCCATCACAAGCGAAATTCTCTGGCTGGTTTTATGCTTTTGTGAAACATTCCTTTGAAACTCCCTTTCCTACAAGAGTCTATATCCTAAATCCAGTGTTTATATGCCTCATTTTAACTGTTCCTCAGGGAATTCCACCCCAATATCCTGTATATTCTCTTGATTCAGTTGGAATATGTTGTAGGCTTGTGCCTTTTTCCACATTGTGGGCTTGGCAGGTGTAGATGCAGGTAGGAGGGCACTGGGCTAGCTTGTGGTTTGAAAGTGTCGTTATGGCTTCTTCCGCCTACAGAATTGGTCGTGTCTGCTGAAACATTTTTGAATCGACATGACAATTCATTCCTACTTGTGACTATGATCCTTTGCATTGGAAAAGGAGGCATCTTTGTGCAGGATAGAATAGTGAAGAATAATGAAGTTTAGGAAATTGTATAAGTCTTAGGAAAGGTGGAAACCTAAGTCTATTTGTCTTCTTTACTGACCAGAGGCCAAGAAAAACAGGAACATTTTGCCAGGCCTTGGTCACTGACTGGGCTTCACAGGCCCTGGGGCCCTGCTGAATTCTTGATGTTCACTTGTCATCCCTGGACACAAAGAGTAAAAGTGTCATCTCTGAAGCCACCATGTTTTAGGATATTGATTCTGTACCCATGGAGTCCAATCAAAAACTTGTATAGGATGCTCTATATGACATCTACATTTTTACCTGAAAGTTTTAATCCCTGAGCCTTCCCTGCCGATGAAGGCACATACTGAGACCCCTGATGAGACCGTCCAGTCCCATTCCACATCTCCTCTGAGTACCCATAAAGTTAGCCTCAGCCCACCTGGTGGACCTCCTGGTGCCCAGGAAGTGCCGGTCGCTGACACCCCTCACCTGGCTCGCCAACCCTGTGTCAGGGCTAATAGCCTGGTTGTGCAGCAGAGACCCAAGAGGCCCTGCAGAGCCTCCCTCGAGGGTCCCCAGGCTGGCTCCCAGGGACATGAGCTGGGACACACAAAGGCACTACCCAAGTATCCTGAGGAGAACACCTGTCCCGCTGTCAGCAACGCATTGGCAGACAAATGTCAAATGCCCCTCCAGACTCCAGGCAAGAAATGTGCCCAGATGCCCCTAGACAGGACCCTGAACCCCCGAAAGAAAGTCGGTGGAGCCCCAGCCAGCACACTTCCGGGATCATCAAGGAAGCCCCTGTGGGGATTTCAGGTAATCTGTGTCCTCCAGGAAGCGACGTGCATGTGGATGCCCAGCCATGACCCCACAGACCAGGAAGACACCTGCCCTCCGGCCAAGCAAGGGCCCCAGCCCACACCTGCCACACCTCACCTGGGAATGCTGCAGCCGTGCATCGATCCCCCACGGCCGTCCTCTGCACGGGCCCCCACTCAGCCCCTGAGAATGGTCTTCACCAGATTGGACAGAAGCTGCTGAGGCTCCCAGTTCCTAGCAGCTCCCTCATTCCTTCCTCCCGAGAAGCCAGGCCCTGCTCAGGGCCCTCCTGCCCCCCACATGTCAGACGGAGCCTGTGTCTTTGGCCCTTGGAGTGTCCTCCATGGTGACCTACAGGTGTCTTCATCCTCAGAAGACAGTGAGAGTGAATGAGCCAGCTCAACTGGCCTCAGACCCTTGTCCTCCACCCCACTGCACCCTGACGGGGTGACTGGGGACCTGAGGACGTGGCCCCTCCTGGACTCATGTGGGGAATCAGTGCTTGCTCAGCTGCATTGTGTGGAAACTCTCGGGTCCACAGCGTGCTGCCTCTCATGCTCCTGGGGCCGTGCACCCACCCCCAAAACATACCTTGCACTTTCCTTAGGGAAATCCATGCACTATGGCAAAGGCTACTCTTCCATGTGGAATGTCAATTTTCTCTTCTGTAAATAGATTCTCTGGCCTCCCGGTGGCTCCCTACAGGCTGCATGTCCCCTCTGTCCCAACTCAGGGTGCAGGGGCCTCGGCCTGGAAGGGACATCGGATCGCCCCGATGAACTCCAGCCGGACGGAGCTGCTGGAGCAGGAAGTCCGACAATTGCAGCTCGCCTTGCAGCGCAGGGACGTCATCTCAATTTGCAGCTTCTTAGACGACTATCATGGATTCGCCACCACGGACTAGGTGCCGGACCTGCTGTTCACCGAGTGTGCACCTGACCCTCCGCAGCCCAGGGGTGGGCCACCTGCTGGTGCGGAGGCTGGGGATGGTGTGAGCTTCCCGGCCTCAGGCTTCTCCCCGGCCTGGAGCAAGGTCACCCAGGCCCTAGCGGGGTCCTGGAGGGCAGCCCCGGGGCCTGGCCTGTGGCAGGTCAGCCAGAGGGCCTGTGCTTGTGCTCAGCAGCCGTCCTACTCCCCCGTGACGAGGCCTGTGTCTCCTCCCCACTGTCACCAGGGTCCTGAGCTGGCCTGTATCCCCATTGAAAGGGAGGTTTGAGAGTCCATCGGGGGTCTGTGTCCTGGGGCAACCAGACCAGGGGACCCCGGGACGCCCCAGGCCCACTCCGATATGGGTCATTGGCCTGGCCGGAGCCCTTTCATGCTCAAGCCTTCAGGAGGCCCCAGCAGGTGCGCGCACTTCACCAGGAGCTTCCCGTGGCCCAACGCACAGAGCTGATTTCCCCTGGGGCTCTGACCTAGTTGCGGTCAGAGGGTGACAGCCCCCATGATGAGAGGTCGCGTCCACAGGACGATTCATGGGATGCCCTTGCCCTCCTCTAGATATGGGTGCATCGTAGCTGCGTGTGGTGACGACGTCACGGTCCTGCAGCGCTGGAAACTGTGAGTGACTCCGGCTCCTGCAGGAGGGCCTTCCTTCTCCAGGAGGGCAGCGAGTGGACTGTGGGGCGGGGGCGGGTGCACCCTCACCCCACACATCTGCAATTCCCGTGACAGGGTAAAGTCTAAGGCCTCTTCTGGAAAAGAGCGAAGGAGAGCCAGGATGGGGTGCGGGCCAGCATAGGAGATTCATACTGCTTTTGAGTGAACCTAGAAAGTGCTGAAGTTGCTGGTGTAGGTGGGCAGTCACCATCCGGTGCCTTTAAAGGTAAGTTCCCGTTTTTTGGAACAAGGAGAGGACTTTAAACATTTCCAGGGACTCAAGTTGGCTGAGATTGACCAATGGTGGTTCCCTGACGCTGAGCTGAAGTACAAAATTCTAAGGATATTTGGGCAGGTGTCAACTGAAACCTCTCCAGGAAGACAAGAGCTGCTCCTTGGTTCCCAAGTAGACTCAAAAACATTTGACGACTCTGACCATCCAAGAACAAAATCCCTATGTCTTCCAGCTCATCACAGGAGTTATCTGGGCCTACAGGAGCCCTCATAAAGTTTTATTAGAGATTCAGTTAGGTCATGGGATGCCTGGTTGGATTTCAAGTTTTGATAGGATCAGTTCTCAGTGTCTGAGCTGAAGCAGGTAATTCTGAGGATGCTTCAGTTCAGGATAACTTTCTCCATCATCTTCAGGGAGGCGAGTGATCCCTGGGCTCCCAAGTGTTCTTTAAAAATTTTGGGGAGGTTCTAGTGGACCAAGGATGCCTAGAAATGGCCGCAGCTTGCTATGTAGAGAGGGTTTCTGGGAGGGGTTCAGAGGGAAAACCAGGCATAGCCCAGTTAACTCCCTGAAATGAGGATGGAATAGAGATGGAGGAGAAAAAAAGAGAAGGTAGAGCTACTTGGGGAGGGAACCTGAGCTCCATGAATAGGGACCAGCCACCCCAACTCTCAGATTCGACAAGCACATCTCCCACCCCTCACCCCTTTTCAAAAAGTGCAACATGGTTAAATACCACTGGGCTCAACAGTAGAACTTCTAGATTTGAGTTCTGATCCTCCACTCTGGCCTCTAACTGGAAGTGTGGGACACAGAACCTGGGCACTTTCAAATCTCAGATGCTCCTCTGGTCGGTGATCTATAGTTGCCAAACATCACTATGCAGGAGATTTGACTGGACACGTGGTTTTAAAAATTCAGATTTTTAATTTAAGAATTCCGAATATGAAAGTGTGAGACTCGGGGACAGACCTCTGATTTTCAAAAATATTCTAGGTACTAGAATCAACTTTTTATTTTTATAGTTTTTTTTAATTTTTATTTATTTATGATAGTAACACACAGAGAGGGAGAGAGAGGCAGAGACACAGGCAGAGGGAAAAGCAGGCTCCATGCACCGGGAGCCCGACATGGGATTCGATCTCGGGTCTCCAGAATCGCACCCTGGGCCAAAGGCAGGCGCTAAACCACTGCGCCACCCAGGGATCCCTAGAATCAACTTTCTAAAAAAGGATTTTATTTATTTATTTATGAGAGACACCGAGACAGAGGCAGAGACACAGGCAGAGGGGAAGCAGGCTTCCTATGGGGAGCCCGATGTGGGACTCAATCCCCGGACCCCAGGACCATGATCTGAGTCAAAGGCAGATGCTCAACCATTGAGCCACCCAGGCATCCCTAGGTGACTAGAATCAATTTGGCTCTGGAAACACTGATTTTTATTACCTCCAAGGCCACTTCTAGCTCTAACATTTTAACATTGTAAGAATTCTCGTAAATCTGAATGTGACACTTATACATAGTTTTTATGATTGAACAACAAATACGGTGTGTGTGTGTGCGTGTGTGTGCATGTGTGTGTGCATATAGGCATAATATGTAGCATGAAATGTAGAACGATATCCAATCCCTAATCCAGGTAAATGAGAACAATGTTAGAGAGAAGGGAGGAAAAGTTATGGCACAATTTGCACATACTGGGGAATAATCTATGTACATTTATGCTGTCAGGGAATTGTGTGATTTGTAAGGAGAGTAAGCCGAACAAGTCATTTTTAACTTGAGTGCCTGAGTAAGTGGTAAAAATATTTACTAAGATCTAGAATACTAACTGAAGCTCAGTTTTGTAAAGGAAGGGATAAACTGCAATAAAAACTAGTTATTTAGGGGTACCCATCAGAGATCCAATTAGGGAAGACCAATGCCCTATAAAACTTTAGCATGAAGTTAAAGTCGGAAGCACAGTGTAGGATTTTTATCAGACAAGCTCATTTAGGTCAACAAAAACCATGCTGAGTATTCTGAACACGAAATGCAATGCAAAGGATTGCTTACACAGGTAGCAGATGGTCAAAAGTCCACAGAGGTTAATAACTAATGGCCCGGAGGAGGAAATGGGAAAGGCGCTATCAGTTGCAGGGTCCGAAATCCTGGTGTTAGCTACCTACAGGTGGAGGCTGGATGTATGAGTATGGGACGCAGCACAGCTGGTGCTCAGACCCTAAGTCAGGAGCAGCACATGAATGATACTTAAGACTTTAAGGAAGGAGTGTTCCATGACTGGGGCCCAGACAAGTGGGGTGTGGACATCCTGCAGACAGTGTTCAGACTTTTGAGGAGAAGATACGGCCGAACAGGGGTCACGGAGAACCAGGGTACACAGCAAAACAGGTTATGTCCCAGCTGGGCCTCTAATGGCTGCACCCCCTGGGTGCTGCTAGTTCCTTCAAGGGATCTTGCAAGGCTGCTGAGAAAGCCAAAAGGAGTTGGAGCCTGGAGCCAACCATCTGTTGCTGTTGGGGTGCTGCTGGCCAGAGCTGAAAATGGAAGGGAGAGTCTTCACCCTATATCTTAATTTCCTGCCTACTGCCAATGTCTTGCATTAAAGGGGCTAATGGGGAGCAACTGGCCTCCAGGTCTGGTGGATGCAGTGTGCAGGGCATCCATGCACTGCCGTGGAGTGAAGTAGAGAACGGAGACTTGGAGCCTGGAAGGGCTGGTGAGTAGGTAATGCCACATCAACAGGAGAGGCTGAAACATGGGAGCTCGTGGAATTGCTTAGAGACATGTGTAATATGAAGGTTGATGCATCCAGGGTGTGTACAATCCCAGGAAAGGGAGAACATAGGAGAACAGGGAAGAAGAGAAAGAAAGTAGTTGGAAGATTTCTATCTTCGAGGGCAGAGGAGACAGGAATGAAGGAGGAGACAGACCACATTGTGAAATGCTCGCGAAAGTACCAAGGTAAAAAAAATACCAACCATCGATGGCTGAGGGTGCCCCTGGAGTCTTTACAAAGAGCATGGTGACCGACACATGTCTAAGAGGTCATGGTCTCCTCAATAAGAGAAATCCCAGCAGCATGAAGGTGGTAAACGATGTTTCTGTGAGTCGAGAAGCAGAGGAAGACATTATACACACCACTGTTAATTTTGCAAGGAAAGGGGAGAGAAAAAAAAACCAGAAAGAACAGGGGATGAGACCTGAATATATTTAGATTCTCAAAAGCAGTTAGATTTATCTGAGGCCTGGGTAAACAACTTCTGGGAAGACCCCAGGACCTGCGATACCTGCAAAAAGAGAGCTTTTTCCACCCTCTCGGCTCTTGCATGGTTTTCAGAATAAAAAAAATCAGCCCATTAGCCATGAAGATATGTAGCTGCGACAGAACATTTTTTAAAAACATGTTTTTATTTCTTATTTTCCAGCCTTTACAAATTGGCTCATCCTTGGAAGTTGTGTTTTATTCTGCTCTCCCTTATTTACATCTCTGCAGAAAGCAGGCTAATCAAATAGGTAAGGAAATTCTCCAGAGCAGAGCCAAAGGGCTGTGTTTCTTCTGTTCTGGAGCAGTGTGCTGTCAGTCTAGGATGACAGTGGCCTATGACATATATCTTGCGAGCCCTGAAACCTGGGAGTCTGAATTTTGGCAAATCAGGGCAAAAGCAAACCTGTATGCCGTTACTATCATCCCGGACAAGCAAGGATCACAAGGTCACAGGAGGGATCTTGGAAAGAGTCCAATTCTTCCTCAGCTGTGTCCACTTCTTCTTCCACCCAGCTGCTCACCGGAGCTGCTAAAAAGTATTCCTTGCTCAGGCTTCTGCTCTCAGTCAGGGCCCCGTTTTGTGGACATGCTAAGAACATAAGACCAAAAGCCAGAAGTGTTGCTGTGACTAAGCCAGCAACAGTGGCATCTGCTTGGGTCTCTATCTCCTCTGCTGTAATGAAGGTGTTGAATTAGACTATCTCTAGGAACCCTGCTCTTGAAGAGGCCATGACTGCTACATTCTCACTACAAGTGGCCAGCATGAAGATGCTACCCAATCTTTGGCCAGCTTAACCTTTGACACAGGCCCTTTTCATTATGACACTTTATGTCCCAGATTGAAGAGGGAGGGGAAGCCATGCTAACAGCTATCTGTGAAGGAGCTGGAGAAGCATGAGCCAGCAGTACTGCAAAGGCGGCCACAATTTGTGTCGATCACATGGGCCATTTACTATGTGGTTGAGTCGTCTCATATTATAGACACCAGAGTCTGAACGACAAAGAGCCGGGGTCACACCTGTGTCTGCAGCCAGGGTTTTAGAACTTTTCAACCATGGTCCCACCTTTCCATTTTCCCTGTTTCATCTGTTAATCTGCTCACTCTCTTTATCAATCCATAAAATAATTAATGGGGCCTCTACCAGCAAGTGGGGATTCCAAAGGCCAACATAACACAGTGCCTTCCCCCAGGCAGCTCACGGCTGACAGAGGGTATTTCTCTGCAGTGTCGGAAGCTGGATTGACAGCTTCATTCATAGAATGCCCATGTGGGAGGTCAAGAGAAAAAATGCAGAGATGTTTGCCGCATTGGATCTCACAGCCAGAGGATCTTTGCTTCTCACTTTCTGTAGCTCCTGCTTGGCTTTTAATTATTCTTCCTTTTTTTGCAGCAAAGTGGTGTCAGTTCAGCTCTACAGCCCCCAAACTTATCTTCAAAGGAAAGGCACTCAACTGCACAGCGACCATCCATCTTCTGGCACTGCATCCTTCTGCGTATAGCTCCATGGGCTGAGTGAAGAAAGCAAGGCCTCAGTTATCCAGTAATTGGTGACCAGAAAGCAACATAACATCACCCAGGCCAAAAATCACAATTCCCTATTACCGAGTCTCCTGCAGACACAGAGTACACGCCTAGCGATCAGAAAAAGCACATGTCACCTGAGCAGCTGTATGGGAGCTCAGATTCCCTGCACAACTTACACAGTGTCCTTACTAGGTATTCAATTCCCTCTGCCATAGTCATTTCTAGGATATCAAGAAGCAGAGCATGTCTTCCTGGGATGGAGGCAGTCTACTTTCTAATTTCAATAACATTCCTTTCCAATGTGTGATTGTTTTCATGTCTCCAAATTAATAGTCTCAGACATATAACAAAAGGGAAAGATGGTGCTGTTTATACTGTAGGCAGGTCAACAAGAGACCACATGCAACGATTGATAACAGCTGTGTGGCTGTGGAGTTTCAAAATTTTAGGTGCAAAGATAAACCTGAGGCTGATCCATTCTGTAAGAAATATCAATGAATAATGGGTTAAATTCTGGAATTGAGGGTGATATGGACAACGAGTTTTTCTTCTGAACAAAGATTAAGCTGAAGAGAGTAAGGTATTTTGAGAGAAGTGATTGAAAATAGTTTTTGGTGATAGATGTTCTCAGGAGAAATAATACAAAGAACTGGCAGTCACTCCCAAAGGGAACCTGTTCTAGGAAAATACAGCTTTGAGGAAGAGAAAGAACACATATTGCTGTCCTATACCTGAGATAATGCCATGCTGAAGAAACACTGAACCTGTTCATGCCCCAGTTAGGACTCAGACCAACAGAAAGGAATTGCACAGTTTTAGATTTCTGCTCAAAGTAAGGGGAAATTTTAAAATAGTCCAATGTTGAACTTGGGATATTGTAATAGACTACGGAAATTCATCAGGCATCTAGCCAATCAACTGACATGGAACACTCATAAGGTGTTTAAATCCTTAATTCAGGCAGATAATAAGAATGAGAATGATGATTAAAAAACAATGATAAGCAGAGAATAATAATAGTGTACTTTCTCAGGGCACAGAGGATGTGCCTGGCTTTGTTTAAGCAGATTATAGAAACAGAGGGATTGTTAAACCTTCCCCAAACAGTTATTTCTCACTTCAAACAATGAGTAATGGAATCTCTGGATAACACGAGGAGACTCAGCAAAGGACATCAGTCCCAGGCACCGTGGCTCTGTATGGTTGCATGGGTAAGTTTGGACAATGAAACTGAAATCAAATGATGTAGATGCTTCTGTGCAATCTTTTTGATCATACGCTTTACTTGCTTTTCAGCCCTTCCTGTCAGAGCATCTTCAGAACCAGATGAAAGACACATGTTTAGGACACAAAGTTGACCTTCCTCCCTAGGCTCAAAGTAACTTGGTGGAGAAGAGTCTTCTTTCTAACCATAATGGTCAACTTACCTGTTTTTTGGATTTTTCCTTAAAAGAAAAATAAACTATTTTTTCATTTATTCTCTTTTTAAATGTCTTTGTTAAAATAAGTTTGCCTCTTATTAACATAACAAGTATCCTAGTCTTTCAAACAATCCTATTATAATTATTATTACCCCTTCTAGAAAGGAGACTGAAGCACAATGGTTCACACAACGTAGAAGGATTAGACCTGAGATCCAACTTCAGGTGTTTTAGTATAAAAAAAATCTGTGTTCATCACTTCTTCTACTGATCATTGAACTCAATTACAGCTCTGAGATGCTGCGTGGTTGTGGTGATTGTGGCGCTCCTACTTTGAGCCCACTCTACGTTTGTTGTTAGGATTCAAATATACCTGAGCTGAGTATGGGAACAAGGAGCCCTTAATGAATCAGAGACTTGTTGAATGGGAATGGAGAAGATGGCTTAAAATGTGTTTCTCTACCTGGATCCATTGTCTGACCTCCAGGAAACGGCTGGAGCAGAAACCAAGTAACTGACCTGATAAATGAGACTTTGAAATGTAAGGGCATGATTTTACACCTGTTTTCAAAAGTGCAAGGTGAAGAACACTTTCCAAGCAGGCCTTTCTGATCCCAGAGTTCGAACCACAGTTCTACTTCCATGGCTTTTATATTTTGTATCATTTATGGCACTTAATGAGAACTGTTTTGTGTTATAGTTTTTATGAATCTTCCCATCTCACCCATTCACTTATTTGTATATTTGAAATTTATCAAATACCTATTTACTATTCTGGGGAACCTATTTTTTACCAACACAGAAATAATAAAATAATAAACTTCAAGTAAATTAAGCATCAAGATCATACTCTGATTACACTTTTTTACCTCCATTTTATGTACTTTTTCTTTAGTGCCCAAACCATTGCTTATTAAGTGTTATATGTATTGGTTTGGTAGGCCTATTGAGGCCTGATTGTGTAATAAGTAAGTGCAGAAATTCAGAAATCATGAAGTAGTAAAGTGCTTCATAATACATGAGGAACCCTCACTAGTAATGACTTAATAACAGAAGTATAGTTGAGAAGGGAGGGATATAAAAGGTTCTCGGTGGGAGCGATGGCACCTGAGTGTCTCAGTTGGGCATCAGACTCTTAATTTTGGCCCAGGCCTTGATCTCAGGTCATGGGATTAAGCACCACATCAGGCTCTGCGTTCACTGGGGTGTCTGCTTGAGATTGTCTCTCTCCCTCTGCCCCTCTTCAGCTCTGTCTCTGTCTCTCTCTCTCTCTCTCTCTAAAATAAATAAATATTTTTAAAATGTCTTAGGGATAGAGTCTTGGCAGTACTGAGCAGAAAGAGACCATTTCAAAGCTCTCAAAGATATAAAAGCAAAGCAATCAAGATGTTAGTTGTTTAAATGATATAATTTTCTATTAGTATGTGAGAACTAGAAAGAAATTCTAAGTAATCTCAGATTAGGAGATTTGGACCAACTAATAAAACATAAAAATAGGAAAAAAACATAAAGACGATACTAAGAATCTCTTAACATAAGTTTTGTTTCAAATAGGCTATAAAAGCTATACTTGTCTAATTTAACAAGTGTGCTTGAAATTTGCCTCTGAAATTTTCTCTCATTTTAGAGCTATCACTTGGGCACACGCTGAAGCTGTGTGGACAATTACAGAAGATGGAAAGAGCTAAATGTAAAGAGAAGTCTGAATCCTTGGTGGAACTTTGGGGTAAATTAACCAGACACCCTTCTGGGTGGTGATAGTCCAGCTCAGTAGTTTTGTGTTTAAGCTCAAGAAAAGATTTCTAGTAACTGCTTTGTGCTGGGATATTTTTAGAATGCAGGGATGAGTCATGCACTTTTCGAAAACCTGAACTTTCTTCTCAAAAGACAGATTGCCACCCTTACATCTATTAGGATTTCCCTCTTACCTGAGAAAATGTGAGCAAGGACAATGAGAGCAGCAGAAACTAAGAAAAAAATTCTCATGGCTCCAGACATCAGTAGAGAGAGGATAAAGGAGGTATAGTTGCTAGAATCCAGCTCTTTTATCAAGGGAAGTTGATTAAAACAAGTTCTACAGCTCCGAATGGGTTGGAAATCAACTTCAGTTTGAAATGTCCATTAAAAAGAAGCTATTTTTCATGCTCCTCTGAGTAACCTGTGGGCTGCTGGATCAGGGGTTACCTCAATGATGTCTATCGGGGAGTAAGGCAGACAGCTAGTCCCCCTGCCTGGATTCCTACATTCTATGTCTCTGCCTAGACATCTATTCCCTGAAACCCCATCTCAGGTGCCTGCACTTCCAGAAGATCTATAACCCCCACTTCTTTTCTTCTTTAAGAAGTTACTTGCAACTTGGTCTCTTATAAGATTATCTTGGCAGTTACTAATGGGTACCTGTTATAATTGCTTTTCAAAAATTATGGTATGTGAAGAATTTTTATCCATCCAGTTTGACTATCTACTCAACAGAAAAACCAATTCTCCTTCCATCCTTTTCTCTCCACTGATTCCTCGAAACAGTGCTTTGCAGCAGTAGCCATTCAAAATATCTGGGTTCTTAGACTTAATTGATTGCTGTCTAATTAGGGAAACTCATGAATAGTCAAACAATTAATTCAGAAATCTTAGTACATTTGTAAATATTATTATTTTTTTTTTAATTTTTTTATTTTTTATTTATGATAGTCACACACACACAGAGAGAGAGAGAGAGAGAGAGAGGCAGAGACACAGGCAGAGGGAGAAGGCAGGCTCCATGCACCGGGAACCTGATGTGGGATTCGATCCGGGGTCTCCAGGATCGCGCCCTGGGCCAAAGGCCGGCGCCAAACCGCTGCGCCACCCAGGGATCCCTGTAAATATTATTATTAAGGATAATGGTATTATGACAAAATATGACCATACCTCTTATGTTATGGGAATAGCTTTCATTCAACAATATATTCATGATTGTTAGGTCCTCTTGTTGGATAGATCCTTTAAGTATGATATAGTGTCCCTCTACATCTCTCACTACAGTCTTGGGATAAACTTTAGTTTCTCTGATCTAAGGATGGCTACCCCTGTTTTCTTTTGAGTACCATTCGAATGGTCCATGGTTCTCCAACCTTTTATTTTCAGACTGTAGGTGTCCTTTTGTCCAAAATGAGTCTCTTGAAGACACCAAATAGATGGGTCTTGCTTTTTTATCCAGTCTGAAACCTTGCGCCTTTTGATGGGTTCATTAAGCCCCTTCACGTTCACAGTAACTATTGAAAGATATGGATTTAGTGTCATCATGATACCTGTTCAGTCCCTGTGTTTGTGGATTGTTCCCTTGGACTTCCTCTTTCTTTTACAGGGTCCCCCTTAATATTTCTGGCAGAGCCGGCTTGGTGGTCACATATTCTTTCAGTTTCTGCCTGTCTTGGAAGCTCTTTATCTCTCTTTCTATTGTGAATGAGAGCCTTGCTGGATAAAGTATTCTGGGCTGCAGGTTCTTCTCATTTAGGACCCTGAGTATATCCTGCTGGCGCTTTCTCACCTGCCAGGTCTCTGTGGCGAGGTCTGCTCTTGTCCTAATGCTACTCCCCATAAAAGTTAGTGATTTCTTGCCTCTTGCTGCTTTAAGGATCTTCTCTTTATCTTTGAAATTTGCAAGCCTCACTATTAAATGTTGAGGTGTTGAGGATTTTTATTGATTTTAGGGGGGATCTCTCTATCTCCTGGATCTGAATGCCTGTTTCCCTTCCCAAGTTAGGGAAGTTCTCAGCTATGGTTTGTTCAAATACAGTTTCTGGACCTCTGTCCCTTTCGGCACCCTCGGGAACCCCAATTAAGCATAGATTTTTCCTTTTGAGGCTGTCATTTATTCCCTTAACCTATCCTCATGGTCTTTTATTTATTTATTTTTTTTTTACTTTTTAAAAATTTTACTTATTTATTTATTTATGATAGTCACAGAGGGAGAGAGAGGGGCAGAGACATAGGCAGAGGGAGAAGCAGGCTCCATGCACCGGGAGCCCGATGTTGGATTTGATCCCGGGTCTCCAGGATCGCGCCCTGGGCCAAAGGCAGGCGCCAAACCACTGCGCCACCCAGGGATCCCCCTCATGGTCTTTTAATTGTCTTTCTCTTTTTTCCTCAGTTTCTATCCTTCCCATCAACCTGTCTTCTATGTCACTCGCTCATTATTCTACCTCATTAACTCTCGTCGTTAGGACCTCCAGTTTGGAGTGCATCGAATTGTAATCCAAATTTTGTCACTTTGTGGGAGAGAGGACTGTTTCTGATTCTTTGTTTTGAGGTGAGTTTTTCCTTCTAGTCAGTTTGCTCAGTGCAGAGTGGCCAACAGCATGTGGTACTGAGAAAAGGAGAAAAAGAAAAAAAGAAGAAGAAGAAAGAATAAAAAAGGGGGTAGGGAAACAACAGAAACAAACAGAAAAATAAAAAGAAGGGGGAGTACCCTTGATTCCATATACTGTAAATCCCTCGACTTCCCCTGGAACTTTCCAGTGCTGCTTGGTCAATAACTTGCTTTTTCTCTGACGTTCTAGCTGGTCTTCTGGGGGAGGGGTCTGCTGTGCTGATTCTCAGGTGTGTGCACCTGGGGGAGCTGCCGAGCCCTCAGCCAGGTGTACAGTTCAGTGGGATTCTTTATGCTGTGAGGCCCCTGCTCAGGCCCAGGTACAGGGTGACACCAGGAAGGACAACCACAGTGGCGGCGGCCAGTTGTCCAGCCCTAGAGTCACCTGCCACACTCACTACCCCAGCTCCCAGTGCACAGGGGTCTGGGTGCTCTGGGTTTGGGGCGTGATCTGCACAGGTCAGGGCTCAGCTGCAGTAGTGACCTGGCTGTCCTGTGTCCTCCTGGCCTCAGCCTGTGCCGGGGGGCGCCGGATCATGGGCTGTGTCCCCCAGTGTCCTGGACTATGGGTCTGCCACACTATGGATGGACTTAAAGTCTCACAATGTAGCATTAAAAAAATCAGAGTAAATTTTGTGTGAAGTTAACTTATCGTTTGTTATGATAAAACTCGTAAGCCATTATACAGGTTAAAAAAAAAACCTCAAAATATAGAAAGAGTAAAATGTCAGGGGAGGGCAAACCTCTGGTGGGCTGCAGCCAAAAACGAGCCCCCTGGTGGGAGCTGGGGCGGGCTCCCGTGGTGGTCTGGGTGCTGCTTAGGGGTCAAAGCCAGTTGTTCTGGAGGCAGGTGGTGGCTCTGGCACTTTGGGGACCCCGACTACAGGCGCCGGGGCCTAGTCCTCCGGGGTGGCTGCGGGTGCAGGTGGCTCCTCCAGGACGGAGCAGTGAACTGGAGTAGTGACCACTATCTGCAGGGGCGTCACCTCCCCAGCGGGCACCTCAGCGCGGGCCAAGCCCTCAGCCCCAGCAGCCAGGACGGCCTCGATCCCCTCAGGCCCTGACAGGGCAGCAGGCCCCACTGTCAGAGCTGGGGCATGCTCCTGAGCTCATTCAGGGTGTTTTCCTTGGGCCAAACTGTAGCTCCAAGAAGACAAAGTATCATCACAGGGAAGGACTGTCCATGTTCCTCCCAAGTCAAGGCCACTCTTCCCATGGTTCAACGTGTGTGAGGGCAAGAGCCCAGAGAGGTGTCCCCAGCCTGCAGCCTGTGGGGTGGTGTGTGAGCCCACCCCCTGCTCCCGGCCAAGCTGCACGGAGGCTGGATCCGCGGGCCCCGCTGTCCCCAGCTCGGCCACCCCCAGGCCTCCTCACCCCCAGCCTCTGGCTCTGCTGCATGGAGGCCTCTGAATTGTTGGAGGTAATGCCGGGCACAGAGTTCCACGTCTGAGCCTGGCTTGTGCTACCTCATGAATTCAAGAATCATCCTCAGGGAGCAAAATTCTGGGAGCTGACAAAAGTTGTCCCGATAATAATCCAGCCATATTTCCAGCATGCAGGAGATGGCCCTGGGGAGCACAGGCGGGCACAGGCGTCAGAAGACAGGGCACCCTCACTCACAAGTGTCCCAGGGAAGCCCTGCAGGACCCGGGGCCCCGGCCTCCTGCGCAGGGTGTCGGAGGCCGGTCCTGCTCCTCGTCCCCCTGCCACCTGGTGGTCCTGCCTGCCACAGGCCTGCTCCCCGAGGAGGGTCTGGCACACAGCCTCTGCGGGGAGCCCACGCCCAGCGGAGTGACCATAATCATCTCTACTGGGGAAGCAGGGCTCCCTCCTGAGCCTGTTCCCTGTACACCTGCCCCTTGAATCTACCGGCAGACGTCCGGGGCGGGGGGCGTTTGACCTGTCATTGACCTCACTGCACACACTGTCCCTCCCGGAAGGTCCAAGCCAGGAGGGCTCGGGCTCTGTGTCCTGCCAGGCCTGGCCAGGAGCTGCCCAGGACTGCCACCTTCCCTCCTCTGGCTCTGGGCTGCCTCCTTCACAAGGGGCCCCCGGGGTGGCTTCCACTGACTCTAATCTCCCATCTCCACTGGGGCAGGGGCCACCTGGTCTGGGAGCCCTCTCGGCCCTCCTGAGCACCTGCTCTGCCCCTGGGTCCAGGTGTCACCAGATTGGGGAGTGCGACGCTCCCCACCCCCTCTGCTCTGGGTCCCAGGTGTGGGGCAGAGAGAGGGTTGGGGAGGCATGGAGAAGTTCTTGTTAGGGGTCCCAGTGCCTCTCACCAAGCCCACACCCCATCCAAGGCTCTCCCTTGCTCTTTTCTTGAAGGGCCCTTAGACTTTTACCCTCCCACGGGAATTGCAGATGTGTAGGGTGAGGGTGCAGCTTCCCCCTGCCCCACAGCCCCCTCGCTGTGCTCCTGGAGAGGGAAGGCCCTCCTGCAGGAGCCAGAGTCGCTCACAGTTTCCAGCACTATAGGACCGTGACGTTGTCACCACATGCAGCTACGATGCACCCATAACTAGAGGAGGGTGGGGCATCCCATGAATCGTTCTGTGGACATGACCTCTCATCATGTGGGCTGTCACCCTCTGACCCCGACTAGGCCAGAGCCCCGGGGGCCGTCAGCTCTGTGTGTGGGGGCACGGGCAGCTCCCAGAGAAGCGCCCCCTCCTGCTGGGGCCTCCTGAAGGCTTGAGCATGAAAGGGCTCCGGCCAGGCCCATGGCCCATATCCACGTGGGCCCAGGGTGTCACGGGGCCCAGCCCCTGCACTCACCTTGAGCCTGCACTGGCCTCTGTTAGCTGCGCAGGGCACCTCCCTGCTCCTGGAGGCTGTGGGGCAGATGATCACTTCCTTCCGCTCGCACCCCATGTCCCGGGTGGAGCTCTGTGGAGACAGTGCCCGGCAGCCAGGCAGGAGGCCTCAGTGCCGGTTTGCCCCCTCGGCTGGGCCGCACCCCCTCCTGCCTCCACCCAGACACACCAGAGCCCAAGCGGCACCTACCTCCCCTGGGGAGAGCAAAGGGATGCGGCTGCAGGGCCTCAGGGTAACTCCAGGGCAGGTAAGTGGACCTCAGGAGCCCTGTTTCCCCCCTGCCCACCGTGACATCAGGGTGACCCTGAAGGAATCCCCGGGGAACCTGCTGTCCTGCAGCATCCCAAGCCTGGCTGCGACCCCCCCCCACATCCCTGGTTCCCTGAAACTGAAGAGGAGGGGATGGGGCTCCCAGGATGGCTGGCACAGGGGGCCCAGCCTGGCCTGTGCTGTGTTACCTGACGGCGCCTCCTGATAACCTCCCTGAGGCATTGGTATCTATGCTGGAGCCAAAGCCTACAGCATTGGAACAAGCGACCCCCCCAGGGTTCCTGGGAGCCAGAGCCCCCAGAGGTGGGAAGGCAGCAAGAGAACATCCTCCAGGAGCGGATGTCTCCAGCCAAGTGAGCCTAAGCTGGGGCTGCACTGGATGCGGGTGCCTGGTTACGGGGGTTCCAAGTTCCATTGGGCTCTGTGACGCGGAAGTGTCCTCATTTCCTGGGACCCCCTCCCTGACCCCCTCCTGGAGGAAGCTGCAGGGTCGGCGCTCGGGGAGACCGACGCCCCCCCCTCCCTGCAGGCGATGGCCTGTGCACACAGGGACACAACCGCACCCCGGTCCACAGGCCTCAGGGAAGGACTGTGTGCAGCAGGGCCCCAGCCTGGACACACGCCTGGGTTCAGACACGACTCTCCATTCTTCCCTGGTTTGACCCCGGAGAAGCCGTTGTCCCCGTTGGGGATATTCTGCGTCTTGTCTGTGGGACAGGGAGTGTCCTCGCGGGTGCTTCACCCAGACGTCCCCAGGCCATTGTGGCCTCATATATATGACGTTAGAGGCAGGTGTTCCATGGACATACCTCCACCCACATGCTCTTCTTTGGTGTGTACATGGGTCCAGGTCCACGACGTCCTGTGTGCACACACCTGGGCAGCGGTACCGTCATTCTGGAGGCCCAGAAGATGACAGTCCCCCTTGGGGCAGGGATGGGCAACTGCTTCCCAGGATCCTAGGCTCCTGAATCCAAGGCAAACCCTACAGAAGGTGTCGGGTCTTGGCCTAGAAGGTGTGAGGCCGTCCTCATCCTGAACCCCTGCCTGCCGTGTGTTACGGGCCCTTCCCTCGTTTCCACTGGGTGAGCTGTGGACAGCAGTGCACCCAGTGCGTTGCCCTGTCCTGGGATCTTAGCCTGGAACGTGCTGGAATGCCTCCCGCCTGGGCTGTCGATGCCCACCTCCACCCCGGTCATCTCCACGTCTGTAGCCAGTTCCATCCACACAACCTTTTCCCAGCCCCTCGGGAAGGGAGGGGCAGCCTTCCCCCCCCCGCCCACGGAGGACACAGAGCTGGCTTCATGCCCCCTTCTGCCTCCTTCCCAGGCTGTGGTCCTGGCGAGGCAGTGGCCCTGCTGGGGTCTTCACCTCCTCCCCTCAGTGGCCCCAGGAGCCCCAGCTGCTGCATTTGTTAAAGCCCCACAGTTGGTCACAGCCTCACCTGCGGAGCTCAGGACCCAGAGGTAGCACCAGGCTCTCTTTCTAGGGAGCAATTGCTCTTCTCATTCCTGATGATGTTCCGATTTGGTCCATCTTCCCCCCTGGAGCATGAGCTCCGAGAGGGAGGATCGGGCCTGCTGATCAGCTCCGGCACTATTTGTGCTCAGGGGCTGAAGGAACAGGTGGGAAGACCCATCCCACCACGGGCCAGCTGAGCCGTGGGAGCCTTATTGATGTGGGGCATTTTTAAATACTTGTGCTTTTCTTTTTCTAAAGGAAACTCTGTGCCCGATGGGGGACTCAAGCATCCACTGGTCATTTTAAAACTAGTGGACTGATAACTATTTCAGTTAATTTGGTGTCCACATTTGTAGGTCTATCCCAATGGAGTAGGTGGGAAGACCTTTTCCTCCATGGGCCAGCTGAGTGGTGGGAGCCTTATTGAAGTGGGGCATTTTAAAATACCTGTTCTTTTATGTTTTTTAAAGGAAACTCTAGGCCCATTGTGGGACTCGAACTCAAGACCCCGAGATAAATAGCCACACGCCCTTCAGACTGAGCCAGGCAGGCGTCCACTGCTCATTTTAAAACTAGTAGACTGATAACTCTTTCAGTTAATTTGGTGTCCACATTTGTAGGTCTATCCCAATGTTATTTGCTCTAAATTGAGCAGAATCGTGATAACGTAAAAAAAAAAAAAAAAATTCAGGAGACATGAGGCCTGAGGTAAAACCCACAGTAAAATCTACCAATATAGGACTGTTGGTAGGAACTGTGGTATTCATCAAACTACTCAGGCACTTACATCTCTGGTCACAGAGACACACACACGTGCCCACGCTCAGAGTGACTGAAATGGTCTCATGAGGACGTTCATTAGCATCCTCGCAGCTCCCTGCATGATTGCTGCTCCCAGCTCCCAGGGGAGTTTCTGCAGTGCGCTCCACCCACACCTAAGGAAGTCCACGCTCTTGGCCTCATGCTGTCCAGGGAGGTCACCACAGGGCATCATACAAGGAGCCCTTGGAGCAGCAGGGGCGACGTCGGCAACCAGAGCCATTTCGTAAGCTTCCAAGAGGCTTTGACACTGTGCAGGTGCCCAGGGAGGGAGGTCTGCACCTCCATGGCTTGGGATGCAGTGTGAGCATTTCCTAGGGCCCTAAGGGGACAGCGGGTAATTGCAGAGTATATGGGGACCTCGAATTCCCCCCTGGGGACGCTACATTGGAAACTGCTGGACCCTGGGCTCTGAGCTCAGGTGAAAGATTTGGAGGAATCTCAGGGAATGGTATTACGTTCTCGAGGCTTTCCAGGAAATTTTCTTCCAAAATGTATATGCAGCTCAGTCAAGGCTTTGGATAATAACGATGCAATGACTGGCAGGGTGACACTGGTTGTGGGCACACCAAGGGTGCCCTCACATGGACGTATATTTGAGCAATTATTGATGCCAGGTCAGTGGATTTGGTCTTGCCCCTTGCAGTCATCCTAAACCTCCACATTTCTAAAGGAAATAGTCACTCACAGAAATAACACTTCTTTTTATAAGAGCGTTGAAGTGACTATGGTCAGACAATGTAACATCTCATTTAATATGAGTAGAAAAGATGCATTTAGGGAAGGCAAGTATCTCCTTGTCCTTCCGGTTTCCATCAAACTCATGGAGTCATGTATGGAAGGATTAATGTTAAAATAGATCGCTGTTCTTGCCGAATTTTTAAGAGAAAATGATGAGGTATCGGATGAGTGTTAATTTTGCTTCTCGAAAAAAATAAAAAGTTGTACTAATGTGCCGCATCATTTCTCTTTCGGAGTAATCCACAGACACATCCAAGTAACTAACTTGTCTTCTTCTTTCAATTTGTGTTCGATATGAGTTGTTTGCTCCAACATGTGGAAATAGATTGAAGCAAAAAGTGATGGGTTAGGAAAATATCTGGAAAACCATTTTTCTTTCCAATTCAACAAAATTATTTAACTTCTGTGAGTGTGTGTGTGTGTGTGTGTCTGTGTTTGTGTGTTTGACTGTGAGTGTTTCCCAGGAAGGAAGGTCTGCATGGAAGAAGGTCGGAGGCAGAAGGTCTACGTCTGGACTCCTGTTGTGATTCTGAGTCTGGGGTTGTGGATTTGCTCCCGAATGGGACCCTCTGTGCCCTGTGACCCTGGGTCAGGTGTTCAAAACTGCAGCTATTTCAGAAAACCGTTCTTTTCCTCACCCTTCGATTCATGAGTTACACATCCAAGAAGACTGACTCCACACAGATTATCCAAATTAAATGATATCTTGTTGACACGCATGTTCACTATCTCATGTGCTATTTAGAAGAGTCCACAAGGGGCTGGTTGTTTCCTAGGTTTCCTGGAACACTTGCTTTCACAGAACTGAAGCTCCAGTGCAGCTCGTGTGTGCTGTGTCACAGCGATGGGAAGGCTATGGGCCATGGGGCAAGCGCTCAGGAGGACAAAGGATCAGGCTCTGGGCCAGGCCACGAGCAGACATGTTCATGACCAGGTTAATGGAGACCTTTGTGATATTTCTCCAAACTGGGGCTCCCGTACTTTCTCTTCTGTTGCACATGGAGTTATTCACCAGGAAGTAGCAGCCTTGCAGGCAGGACTTTCTAGGAGAGATAGGAGTCAACATGCCTGTGCCAATGTCATTTTTAATGGATTAATTCACAAGCTAAATCATTTTAAAACACAAGACATTTACATTGAAAAACTACCATGTACTGGGCCAAGACAGTCCTGCCTTAGTAGTTTCTGTGAAATCAGGTGCACAGCGGCAGGAAAATCATCTCATCTCCTGTTATGTGAAAGTGAATATGTGCATTGTGAGGAGTGAGAAATTTCTAGGTGTATGATAGAGAGATGATGGAGGAGAGATGGATTACAGGGAGGCTCTTCAGCGATAGATGGACACAACAGCCGATCAAGAAATAGATAGGGAGTAACATTGTTCTTGAGAGCTATTCCTCAGCCCTCCACCCTGCTTGGAAGGTCCTGGCCAGGGGTGAAGCATGAGGACCCATTACTAGCAGGGCAATGTTATCAGAAACTTCCTGGCACTCACGGGGTCACAATCTTATCTCCTCTTTTCCAAACCAACATTGACCTCCCAGAAGGGCCTCCAGGCTTCCAATGAAAGCCATGGTTTCCACAGGTGCAGGGGCTGCACGGGGGATGAGCACGGACTGCGGAGCATTGGAAGCACAGCACAGGAAGGGGTTTTCACCTTTCCTCAGCAGCTAGAGTCCAGCTGTGGCAACATTAGAGTTGCAAGGTGGGAATACCACGTCCCCAGGCCTTCTGTCAATATTCATCGTGCCTCTGCAGCTCTAGCAAATGCACACGCTGCACCCAAAGTGTGGAGCTGCACACCTGCCAGCCTGAGCAACTGCACAAAGTGGTGCCCACCTGGAAGCCTAGGAAAAACTTGGCCTGGCCAGCGTCGCCCTCTGCTGGTCTGAGCTCACCATGCAAGGCTCCTTCCTGTGACCTCCCCTATGGAATGGAAACAGGTTGGTGGACTTGCTCAGGTGTGTGTTGCTCCATAACCTATGCCAGTTTGTCCAGATAACTCTGTCTTCCTCCATATCTGGATGAGAGTGGATTTTCCATTGGGAAGATAGATTTGGTCTGGTTTGCTTTGGTTTGGTGTTTTGATGTTAAGGATGCAAAAGACACATGAGGTGACTAGAGGGGAGAGCACCGGCCTGCTCAGGACTTCTTCTGCTAGCCTTTCTCCCTGATCTCCCTGGGCACATGGACGGAATCACCTCCAATGCACATGAAGTGCAGTTCTGCTGGAGAGCCCAGCATTAGGCCCTTTTCTCAAGCAGCCTGCCCGCTCACCCCAGTGCCCTATATACCTGCAGGTCCAAGAATCCTTAGGCTACTTCACTAGCTCCAATCCTGACATCCCCTGTGGGGTTAGGCCTTCCCCCCAATGGACATCCAGGATCTTCATAGGCTTCCAGAAAGTAGGGATTATTTCTTTTCTGCACGCATCCCTTGAGTGCCCAGGAAGCTGCATTTTCCTCAGAAGCCATGAGATAGCAATAGGGCAGCGTTCATGGGATGAGACCCAGGCCTGAGGCTCCAGGGATCAGACTCTGACCCGGGTAACATAATGATTGCATGAATTGGAGTTACTTAGGGCTTGGGGGCGTGAGAAGGTTCCCATACCGTAGCTTCTCTTCTGCCTTCTGACTTTTAAAAGCCCAGTGTGCACATCGAGGAGCTCCTCTACCCTCCATGTGCACAGAGAGAGGGAACACCCTCAAACAGGAGCTCTGGAGTAAGGAGAGAGCAGTCATTTGTTTTTCCTAAAAAAAGAAATCCTCTCGACACAACTATGGATGTGCTTTGGTTTGGTTTTGTTTCGGTTGGTTTGGATTCCCTGGGATTCATTTGGTTTGGTATCACATGGTGTTGTACTGTTTTGTTTCCATTGGCCCCCTTCAGAGATATGCCTGAGAATGAGGGACAGAGAGAGAAAGAGAGACAGTCTGAGGGAAGTACCCAGTCCTGGGTCTCATGCTATTTAGACCATTACATGCCCACTAGTCAAACTTTGCCTTCTTAGGAAATCATCTGGAGGGTGATGAATCTCCATACTCAGGCCTCTGAAAGGAGGCATCATGATCCGACATTGAAGTGGGTTTCATGATGTATAAAGAGTGAAACCATCAACTCATCCCATTACAGACCACGTGAGACCGAGGCCCCATGTGGTGCACATGGCACACACACTGGATGCACAGGGATCGATGTTGCCTGTGTAGTACTTCACGCAGAACACTGGGTGTGCAGGAGACCCTCAAAGTCCACGTAACCCCTGAACCTATCAAGCTGCTGTCTCCTCTCAAGTAATTATGGCTGGAGGAAATAATATAACTATGGAGAGGTTCAGAAATGCTGAGCAATAAAAACCCCACAAAATGAGATCAAAAGAGAGACATGCACGCTATTCATAGGGGCTAATATTTACGAAGGGAAAAACACTACACATAATTATAAATTAACAGTAAAGAATAAACGAACTGCCTGGGTTAAATATCGACAATCACAGTTACCGCAAAGCTACCACCACGGAGTCAAGAAAAACTCATCTCAGGAGAAAACACAGTGTCCAGAAAACACAGTGCCCAGAAAACACAGTGTCCATTTGGAAAGTCCAGAGCAGGTGCTTGATGCTGAAAACCCAAATGCAGACACGTGTACGCCAATGAGAGCTTAAAGTCTGAGTTTCTATTTCCATTGGAGTGACAAGTGCTCATTCGAAATTCCATCCATTTTTTAATAAATTAATTTTTAATGGTGTTCAATTTACCAACATACAGAATAACACCCAGTGCTCATCCCGTCAAGTGCCTCCCTCAGTGCCCGTCACCCATTAATCCCCACCCCCCGCCCTCCTCCCCTCCCACCATCCCTAGTTCGTTTCACATAGTCAGGAGTCTTTATGTTCTGTCTCCCTTCCTGATATTTCCCACACATTTCTTCTCCCTTCCTTTATATTCCCTTTCACTATTATTTATATTCCCCAAATGAATGAGAACATACACTGTTTGTCCTTCTCCGATTGACTTACTTCACTCAGCATAATACCCTCCAGTTCCATCCACGTTGAAGCAAATGGTGGGTATTTGTCGTTTCTAATGGCTGAGGAATATTCCATTGTATACATAGACCACAGCTTCTTTATCCATCATCTTTCGATGGACACCGAGGCTCCTTCCACAGTTTGGCTATTGTGGACATTGCTGCTAGAAACATCGGGGTGCAGGTGTCCCGGCGTTTCATTGCATCTGAATCTTTGGGGTAAATCCCCAACAGTGCAATTGCTGGGTCGTAGGGCAGGTCTATTTTTAACCCTTTGAGGAACCTCCACACAGTTTTCCAGAGTGGCTACACCAGTTCAGATTCCCACCAACAGTGCAGGAGGGTTCCCTTTTCTCCGCATCCTCTCCAACATTTGTTGTTTCCTGCCTTGTTAATTTTCCCCATTCTCACTGGTGTGAGGTGGTATCTCACTGTGGTTTTGATTTGTATTTCCCTGATGGCAAGTGATGCGGAGCATTTTCTCATGTGCATGTTGGCCATGTCCATCCATTTTTTGGAGAATCTATTTGCAGAAGAGAAAATTGACATTCCCCAGGGAAGAGTAGCCTTTGCCACAGCACACGGATTTCCCTAAAGAAAAGTGCATTGTGTGTCTTTCGGGTTCGGTGTCTGTGCACGGCCCCAGGAGCATGAGAGACAGTACGCTGTGGACCCGGGAATTTCCATGCAATGGAGCTGAGCAAGCGCTGATTCCCCACATGAGTCCAGGTGGTGCCATGTCCTCAGGTCTGCAGTCACCCCGTCAGGGTGCAGTGGGGTGGAGGACAAGGGTCTGAGGCCAGGAGCTGGCTCATTCGCTCTCACTGTCTTCTGAGGATGAAGACACCTGTAGGTCACCGTGGAGGACACTCCAGAGGCCAGACACAGGCTCCGTCCGACATGTGGGGGGCAGGAGTGCCCTGAGCAGGGCCTGGCTTCTCGGGAGGAAGGAATGAGGGAGCTGCTAGGAACAGGGAGCTCCAGCAGCTTCATTACAATCTGGTGAAGACCATTCTCAGGGGCTGAGTGGGGCCCGCACAGAGGGCGGCCGTGGGGGATCCGTGCAGGGCTGCAGCATCTCCAGGTGAGGTGTGGCAGGTCTGGGCTGGGGGCCCTTGCTAGGCTGGAGGGCAAGTGTCTTCCTGGTCTGGGCAGCCCCAGCTGTGCATCCACCAACATGTCTGCTTCCTGGAGGACACAGACTCCCCAATATCCTAACAGGGGCTCCCTGGATGCTCCTGGGGGTGTGCTGGTTGGGGCTGCACCGTGTTTTCTTTTCGGGGTCCTTGACCAGTCTAGAGGCATCTTGGCACATTTCTTGCATGGAGTCTGGAAGGGCATTTGAGCATTCTCCTCCAATGCATTGCTGACAGCGGGACGGGTGTTCTCCTCAGGATACTTGGGTGGTGCCTGGGTGTGTCCCAGCCCATGGCCCTTGGAGCCAGCCTGGGGACCGTCGAGGGAGACTCTGCAGGGCCTCTTGGCTCTCTCTTGGCACAACCAGCCTATCAGCCCTGACACAGGGTTGGCGAGCCTGCTGAGGGCTGTCAGCGATTGGCATTTCCTGGACACCAGGTGGTCCACTAGGTGGGCTGCGGCTAACTTTAGGTCTTCTGAGACGATATGTGGAATGGGACCGGACATTCACAACTCGGTTGTCAGTATGTGGTTCCATCAGCAGGGCAGGCTCAGGGAAAGAAGGCCTCCTGGTGGTGTAGACGGGCATCAGCATGTGTGGACCCTGTGGGAAAAGAGAACACACGGGACTCCATGAGTTTGGCCTCGGCACCAAGGCAAAATGAACACTCAGGAAAGAAAGAAAGAAAGAAACCAATAAACGCCCAAGACCTTAGGAACCACCCCCTCCCCCGGAACAGGGAAAGAAAGAGAAGGGATCTGTTGACTTAGGAGTAGGGAATGCGGCTGCAGGGCTGGTCTGGAACAAAGGCATGACAGGATGCTGCTGCTGCACTTGCGACATGGGGGGGACACGCAAAGGTCCTGCCTCACAGCGATGCTTCCTCCATTGGACCAGCTCTTCCATCCGCTCTGCTCATGAGGCGAAAGGACTCCTGCTACTGGAGAGTCACGGTGTCAGCTCCTGAGAGGGGATGGGCAGGGGGTAACGTGTCATGAAGGACAGAGGCCTGTTCTCTGAGGTTGGTATGTGCTCCAGGAGTGCCCGCCAATGACCTTCACACGCCAACCAGCCACTGTTCACACACATACCAGGCATAAGGCAACATCATGGGCACCAAGGGAAAACTGCGTGCAAATCCACGCTACTCAATTGCCACTGGTCAGAGAGGAAGTGGAGCCCTGTCTCCCCCAGGAGGCCCATGGAGCCCAGGGAGTCCCCAAGGGCACCGCCCGGGAAGCAGCGCACACTCACCCTCACATAGTCACAAGATTCCATGTCTTCCTTCCAGGTGCGCTTCTGCCCGTCCCGGGGTCTCCTGGGGAACCTGTGGAGCAAGGCCTTCCTCTGCTCGGCTTCTTGCCTGCACGAGAAATCAAAGCATGGAAAGGAGAAGGAACTCCCTTCCCTGACTTCCAGCCGGACACCTGCTCGGGGCTTGGGCCAACCTGGTCCTTTCCGTCCTCAGCCACTCTACGCCCACCTCTGCCCCTCATCCTAACTATAGGGAGCTGACACATCATCCAGGCAGTTTCTTACATGCAGAGTCTGAAAGGGTCTGCCTTGGCATGTGCCAAGCTCCATACATTCCCTGGTGCAGGGACACTTGTCCAGCCACAAACCCCACACCGAATCAGCAGGGACAGCTCCATCACCCAAATGTGGACCCTGTTAGCCTGGGAGCTCCTCTGCCTGCCTCACCCAGCCTGGCTCTGCCCGCGGCTGCCCTGCACACTGTGCATGGACACGGACTCGGGGTCTGTCATATCAGCCCTGGCGTTCGGGTCACAAGCCCCATTCCTCACCTTCATCTCCCTGCCTTCTCCCTCTCAGCCTGGTTCAATAGCCCAGCTGGGTGCCGCTGGTCCCACTGGCTCCGTGGGCCTCCTGGGGGAGACAGGGCTCCACTTCCTCTCTGACCAGTGGCAGTTGAGTAGCGTGGTCTTTGAACCCTTTTTTCCCTTGGTGCCCATGATGTTGCCTTATGCCTTGTATGTGTGAGAACAGTGGCTGGTTGGCATGTGAAAGTCATTGGCGGGCACTCCTGGAGCACATACCAACCTCAGAGAAGATCAGGTGTGTCCTTCGTGACACATCATCCTACACTGGCCATCCCCACCAGGAGCTGCCGCTGTGAGTCTCCAGCAGCAGGTCTCTATCGCCTTCAGAGTAGAGCGGATGGAAGAGCTGGTCCAAGGGAGGAAGCATAGATGTGGGGCCGGACCTTCGATGTCAACAGTGCGTCAACAGCATCCTGTCATGCATTTGTTCCAGACCAGCCAGATTCCCTACTCTTAGGACAACAGTTGCCATTTCTGTCTTTCCCTCATCTGGGGAGTTTCTGGAGGTCTTGGGAATTAGTTAGTCTCTTTCTTGCACAAATGTTCATTTTGCTTTGGTGCCGAGGTCAAACTCATGGTGTCCTATGTCTTTTCTTTTCCCACAGCGTCCACACATGCTGATGCCCGTCTACACCACCAGGAGGCCTTCTATCCCTGAGCCTGCCCTGCTGATGCAGCCACGTACTGAGACCCCTGACAGGAGACTCCAGTCTCATTCCACATCTCCTCCCAGAAGCCCTAAAGTTAGCCTCAGGCCACCTGGTGGACTTCCTGGTGCCCAGGAAGTGCCAACCGCTGACCCCCCTCAGCCGGCTCGCCAACCCTGTGTCAGGGCTCATAGCCTGGTTGTGTAGCAGAGAGCCGAGAGGCCCTGCATAGTCTCCCTCGAAGGTCCCAGGCTGGCTCCAAGGGCCATGGGCTGGGACACACCCAGGCACCACCCAAGTGTCCTGAGGAGAACACCCGTCCGGCTGTCAGCAACACATTGGCAGACAATTCCCAAATGCACCTCCAGACTCCAGGCAAGAAATGTGCCCAGATGGCCCTAGATAGGTCCCTGACCCCCAAAAGAAAGCGTAATGGAGGCCCTCCCAGCACACCTCCGGGATCATCGAGGAAGCCCCTGTGTGGATTTGGGAAGGCTTGTCCTCCAGGAAGCAGAAGTGCCCGTGGATGCACAGCCATGCCCCCACAGACCAGGAAGACACCTGCCCTCCAGCCAATTTTTCCCTAAATATAGTCAGTTTATAAAGGGAAGAAAATATGCCACTATCTACAGTCATTGGGTAAAATAGATATGGTAGACTTTTATATTCCTACAATTAGGATAAGTTATTTTTGCTTCAACCATATCTATTCGGAGGGGTTTGTATTTTGTGGTTGTTCAAAAAATTTAGTTGTGACGGAAATGATATTGAAAAGGTTGATAAAAATCCATTTTGTCTCAGAGAGTTTAAAACTACCATATATTTGTGTACGATAAAATGTATTGGCACTCAAAATAACTTGTCTGGGAGAAAAATGGTGGTTGCCCACAAAATCAATCTCTAGTGCAATCATTTTTTTTTTTACTATTATGATTTATTGAAAGCATAGTGTCCCTACTTCAATACCTACAGCAACTTAGATTCTTAGAAACTTATAAGAGAAATTCAGCTAAACTTAAAGGAAACAACCCAACTCTACTTATCACTAAATGCTTGCTCTGATAAGGGACATTGGAATGACCTAATGCAATTTAGTATCAAGCAGGACAATTACACTATGGAGTGTGTGTGAGTGAGTGTGTGTGTGTGTGTGTGTGTGTGTGTGTTGTGTATAGAAATACATGTTTTCTTTCAATGCTTTCTTTCCTTCATAAGTATCTAGTCTCATGATGCTAAGAAATTATTTTAAGGAATAAATATCGTTTCTGGAAATGACTTTGTGTTCACAGTTCATATCTTTGGTACTTTTAAAGCTGATGATATAGAATTCCATTGTGTTTTTTTCCTTTTTTAAATTTTTTTTAATTTTTATTTTTTATTTATGATAGTCACAGAGAGAGAGAGAGAGGCAGAGACACAGGCAGAGGGAGAAGCAGGCTCCATGCACCGGGAGCCTGATGTGGGATTCGATCCCGGGTCTCCAGGATCGCGCCCTGGGCCAAAGGCAGGCGCTAAACCGCTGCGCCACCCAGGGATCCCCGTTTTTTTTCCTTTTTTAAGTCTGGGTATTATCTACCATGTGAGTGTTCTGTCTTTAGAGATTCCTATTCTCGTCCACCGGGAGACTGTGGGTATCTTAAGAGAAAAAAATTTACTTCCTTCCTCTCTGTATACCCGGAGTCTGTCACCATGGCTGGTTTATAGCAGCAGTTCACTTACCTATTAACTAAGGCATTGACTCACACTTCCGTGTTATTTTTTATCTTAATTTTGGTTCTTTTTCATTAGTGGCATGACAATTACATTCTTTTTTTTTTTTAATTTTTTATTTATTTATGATAGTCACAGAGAGAGAGAGAGAGACAGAGACACAGGCGGAGGGAGAAGCAGGCTCCATGCACCGGGAGCCTGATGTGGGATTCAATCCCGGGTCTCCAGGATCGCGCCCTGGGCCAAAGGCAGGCGCCTAACCACTGCGCCACCCAGGGATCCCCATCAATTACATTCTTTAAGTATAATCCAATCTTATCTTTCAAAGTGTTTTTAGTGTTAGGATGACTACTGTTATTCTTCACTAAATCAAGAAAAGTCAGACACAGTGTTTATATTTTAACAGATGAGAGAACTATAATTCTAATTCAGGTAAAGAAGGGTGTAGGTCATGCATTCAGGCTTCTGATGGACCCGGGTCACATACGGACCTGGGAAACCAGCCTGTGGTGGAGACCAAGAGTGTTTGTGGGCAGTTACCAAATCAAAGTCCTGCATCAGTCTCAAAGTAACTCTATCTGAGGTTCCTCATCCATGTTATGAAACAGGAAGGTGAGCCAAGATGTGAAGCCTGCTGTGCTAGCGATCAGAGTAAACGGATGATTGATTTACAATTTGTTAAATTGTAAAATTCTAAATGGTGGCAAGAACAGGTCTAGGGGAATTCCTGAGCCAGAGCGCAGTAGCAGATGGAACTTGTGCCCAAGTCTTCTCAGCCTCCAATACTGCGTGTGTTTATGTGGGGGGATCATGTGGTAGGGACAAGCATCCACCGTGGAGTTGGGAATGAAATGGACAAAACGTTGTCAAACTGACATGAGGGAAATCCAGTGGCGTATCTAAAATCCCAGGAGACAAAGGTTCAGGAGAAGCCAGCGATTGAACGGGCAAAGTGTGTAGTCAGTCGTTTTTCAAGTATTCACTTGGATAGTTTGGAGAACAAACCGTGTACATGTTTATGAATCCCACTGGAAGATGAACTTGACAACTGGGGACGGCATTTTTTTTATTGTTCTATATGATAAAAGAACAATGTGTGACAGAGATCATCAGTGAAGGGGTGAAGGCCATGAAGCCCTCACGAGGATCCTGAGACCCATGTCACATAAGAGTCATGGATGAACACCCATAACTATTAAACAGCAGGGACCAGGCTCTCAACAGGAGATATTATACTGATGCCCTGAACACCAGAATAGGTTATGAGCTAAAAAGAGGATAATGTAATTTACTGGAACGATAGCTCCAAGTACCAACCACGACCACAAAAACGCTGAGCATATAAACCCTGGACAGGTCTGGAAACAAAACAGCTCTGGGAATCCAGAGAGGAGTATGTAATGAACGTCCTTGTCAGACAGAACAGTGGAATAAATCGAGGACACACAGTTTTAGTCGAGAATGACTTCATTCTGGAGTTCAATGTCAGGGGGAGATGGGCTGATCATTTGAGCCGGGGCCAAGCCCTTTCCAGGTAAAGGAGGGGTATCTGCAGTGGCTACTCCATCAGGATTGTGTGGCACGGGGTAGGGATGACTCCCTCAAGGCAAACTAAATCACCAGAATAGAAGGAATGAGACCTGTACATGCCAGGAAATAAAAATGAAATGACAACCATTAAAATATCATTATTCCTAACGACTGGCACAGTCTTTCTCTAAAGCTTGGAAAGTATCAAAGTCCCCATCAAAAACAAAACAAAAAAGCAACAGCCATTACTTTGCTAATTCTTGGCATTATTTGGTCGCTCTGGAAATCTGCATTCGGATGATAAATCATATTAAATTGCAAAACACAGACAAGAATCTCCTAGAAGCAATCAGAGAAAAATAATTGAAGAAGACTTTTTGTAAGGAGATATGTACCACTGGTCTCACAGGAGGCAACGAGACGGAGTCAAGACAAATGCCCAGGGATCAGTATTTTGCAGAAAGCATTTTTTTATCAAAAGCAGTAAAGGACTTGCAGATTCAGCTCATGAGTGTTAAGAGCTTGGAGGTTTGTCACCCACATCCTTGTAACAAGAAAAAAAAAGGTCAAACTAAGACTCAGTATCTTTCCTTACCCATCCAAGAACCGGGATGACAAAGGACAGTGGCACCCTGAATTCTGGAAAGACCGGCACAGCGAGGGTCTGCTTCTGTGGGACAAAAGCTGCAGGGCGTCCACTGCTGGAACATGCAGGTGCAATTCAGCGTTCTGACCGAAGGAACGCAGAGGATTCCAGGCCTGCGCAGGCTCCCAACGCGTGGCTCCCTGCTCGCCTCCGTGCTCCCACGTGGAGGTCAGTCTGCGAGGGAGCATCTTCACACTCAGCAAACACCCCGGGAGCCCCAGATGCAGATTGCTGGACCTTCCCACTCCCTCACTCCGGAACTCCACGCTGCACCCTAACATCAGTTAGCCCCCGTTCCTCCGATGGTAGCTTGGAATGTGCCCCCGCAGAGAGCCGGGGGCCTGGGGGCTCCTATCCTTCTCGTCTCCTCTTCAAAGGACCGCTGAGCCGAGTTGTCTGTGGTCCATGGCTGGGAAAGGCCATCCCCCACGTGTACCACTCACCTTTCTAGTCGTTTTTGGTGGTCCCTTTACCAGGATTACCTGTAATCGGAAGTCTTCTGCTCTAGTATATTTCTTAAGGTGAGAATCTTCTAAATATCAAGGTTTAAGGATATTCAAAATTTTTTTCCTTAAAAAAATTTTTTTTGTCCTTTATCAATGGATCTTTGAGTCTTTTTTTCCCCAAAATTCATTGGGATATTTTGTCTTTTTTTTTTTTTTTTTTAATTCTTTGGGATGGTACTGACATAAGACACTGTGTAAGTTCAAGGTGTGTGGTGGGGTGATTCGATCCACATCATCTGTGCTCTCTATTCACCCTTCCCTCTCCGTGGCTCCCCACAACCACGGATCCTTTTCCTGTCTCCGTATTTTTACTTTTTCCAGAATGCCATAGAAGTGGAATCATAAAGCATGTAGGCTTTTCAGATGGGCTTCGTTCACTTAGTGATGTGCATTTAACATTCTTGACTATTACTTGAATATTGTTAAAATAATTGGTAAGCCAACTTTCTGCCAGTTGCCATTACTATTTTTTGATGCAGCACTTTTAGCTTGTGAGCTTGAGGTGTGTAGTAAAATACTAGATTGCATGTAACATGATATGGGGCACACGTTCGTTTATGCTGAGAGGAGCAGCCCATAGCACTTCTGTTGCTATTGCTCAGACAGAACAGTGAGGGAAGGAGGAAAGCCAACAACTGTGAGATGTAGGTGCCTTATTTCCAAGAAAGTGTGCGTGTGGGTGTTAAAGGAGCCATCAGCATCTGCAGCCCCTTTGTCTCCTCCTCTAACCACACGAATCAGGCAGATAAGGCATTAACTTCGATTTCCCTTCTAAAATCCGCTGCAGAAGGCACCTTCAGTAGGCGAAGCATCTGCCTTTGACTCAGGTCATGATCTCAGGGTCCTGGGATCGGCCCCCACATTGGGCTCCCTGCTCAGCAAGGACTCTACTTCTCCCTCTCCCTCTGCTGTTCCTCATGCTTTGTCTGTCTCTGAAATAAATAAATAAAATATTTAAAAAATTAAATCCACTACAGGATATGAAGAGCGCAGCTACTCATGTTCTAAGTTCCTTTAGATGAGTGATGGTGGAAGGGGTCTTCCAGAGAAACGTCGGTTTGAGAATTAGATGTACCACCCTTGGGGACATCGCAGGCTGGCCACGAACACCATGCTGCTTATTTGGGGAAAGATTTCAACCACTTGAAATCCAGAGGTCAATTAAAATTTAGACTGTTAATATGATTTTAATACTATCAAGATGATCAGGCTTTATTTGTTGCTGTGTCACCGATTGTAGAAGATGGCAGGATATGAGTTACCGCCCACATGGAGAGCCGAGCTGCCCTGCACAGCACATAGGACACGTTACATACACATATAACATAGACCTGCTTCTCAGCTTACTTTAACTTAAATGCAATCCACCTGGACATGATGTGTTTTTTTTTATGTTTGTGAATTTAATGTTTTTGCATTTTTGATTGAGCATTTACAAAATTCATGTTATAGAGAAAGATGATAAAAGGGTTCCAAGCTCAGATTATGTCTAATATGACAGCTCATTTAGTCAATTGATTCCATATTTAGTCATAGGTCTCAAAAAAGTAAATACAACTAAATCTAGAGGTAATAACATTTTGTTTTCTATTACTCATAGTATGCCATTACTTTCAATTAATTAAAAAAAAAAAACACACCAAGACAGAGCTTACTGTGTGAAGTAAGGATGAGATGTTGTATGTGCATATGCACCTGCACATATGTGTGCCTAGGGGGACACACAGGTGAATGGCTTACAGGGTTCTGGAAGTCCAACTCATGGTGAGAGAATAAGATTCATATATAAGCAAATACTTGTTAGAAACAACTATATGCAGGAATTAGTTAGACTATAGTGGGAAAAAAATTAAGATTTGTGCACTTAAGGAGCTTCTAGGATAGTGAGGGAGGTAGACAATATCCAGGTAAATGTGCTCATGATATTATAACTTCAAGTCTTTTATTTTTTTTATTTTTTATTTTATTTAATTTTTATAAGATTTTTTAAAATTTATTTATTCATAGAGACAGAGAGAGAGAGAGAGAGAGAGAGGCAGAGACACAGGAAGAGGGAGAAGCAGGCTCCATGCAGGGAGCCCGACGTGGGACTCGATCCGGGGTCTCCAGGATCCCGCCCTGGGCTGCAGGCGGTGCTAAATTGCTGCGCCACCGGGGCTGCCTTCTTGAAGTCTAATAAATTCTAAGGACACATAGAATACAGCTGTAAGAGGTCATCACAGTGGGGGTAAATGAAGGCAAAGGGACTTGTGTGCCAATCAGGAAAGAATTTTTTTTAAGTAGGCCCCATGTACAACGTGGAGCCCAAAGTGGGACTTGAACTCACTACCCTGAGATCTAGACCTGAGCTGAGATCTAGAGTTAGTTAACTAGATCTAGTCATCAGTTATCTAGATCTTAACTGACTGAGACACTCAGGTGCTCCCAGGAAAGATCTTTCTGTGGACAAAGCATTTAAGCTGAGACCCCAGGAGGGAGTAGGTGAAGGAAACGCTGTGTTCAAGGAATGGGAGGAGAAATGTCTTGGCAGACGCAAGGGACAAGGGCCTTCAGCAGTGGGGGCATGAGCCAGTGAAGACAGTAGAGGCATGGCACCCACAGAGCGGTTGTGGGGAACCGATATGGCAGGCCTTTGAGGATGCTTAAGACACATGCTGCCCGTCCCTCTCTCCCTTTGACTCTGGACGCCGTGTGACCTTGCTGTGGTTGATGGAACCCTCTTTGGGAAGACCTGAGCTGCCATGTAGGAAATGTGACTGTGCTCTGAGGTTGCCGAGGTCACGTTTGAGAGGCCATCGTGCTCCCCAGTTAACAACCCCAGACAAGTGCCCCACACTAGACAGGTGTTGAACGTCACCCCCAGCTGCTGGGCCTCCCTACAGCCAGGTGTTCTCTCCTCTCTGGTCCTCAAATTTCTGCTCTGCATTGCATATACTCACTCTCTAATGTTTTGTCTCACCTTCCCAACCTCTGAAAGATTTCTACCCAAATTAGATAGTTGCTAAGAAGCTTGCATGTGTAATTAAGATCCTAATCACAAAAGAAAATTTTTCTTAGTTCCAGAAGGCTTCAGCAGTAAAGTTTCAAAACATTTAAGAAAGGAACAATAACAATCTCATGCAAGTTTTCCAGAAAACAGAAAGGGAGAATATTTTTCGGACTCATTATATGTAATCAGGATAATTTTGAAATCCAAATCTGACAAAATCATTATAAGAAAGCAAAATTGCAAGCGAATCCCTCTGATAGACACAGATTCAGAAATCCCAAACAAAGCATTAACAAACCCACTCAATCAATACAGAAAAATATTCATAGATTCTGACAAATTGAGTTTATTCGAGGAATGCAAGTTTACTTGTCCATTTGAAAACCAATAATGTAACACGGTACAGCTACTTTGGGAAAGAAAATAATCGAGAAACGGTTGAAATGGGTATTTGTTATTGCCGCTTCTCATGACCATTAGCCTGGAAGGCCTAAGCTGTTAAAATAAGACAAAAATGAGACATAAAATTCTAAGACTGAAAGGAAGAAAGAAAATAATGCCCCACCCCCTGCAAATACGTGAAATTTATATGGGGAAACTCTGAAGAATCTACAATTAAACAATTACTTGTTAACTCATTGGTTCAAAAAGTGAACTAGATACGAGCTTGATGCACAGAAGGCTATTCTTTTGAATATAGCAGAAAACAGGAAAAAGAAAATATACTTAATTTAAAAAAGAGTCTTAGAACTCTTCATTTAAAAAACATAGAATTTATTCCTGGACTTAAAGATGGTATAATGTTGTGAAAATTACTAGTGTAACACGTTGTCATCAGTGGGTTAGAGAGGAATCAATACCTGGCAAACCGATAGATTTTGGTGCCCTTTTGCGATGGCATTTAATGCCGTCTCATTACTACAGACCAACCAACCAACAAACTCTCTTAGACGAAGCAGGAATACTTAGCGTCATAGAAATTATCTTAAATTAACAGGCAGATCCATACCTGAGGTGACCTGAGACAACCGTTCCCCGAATTGTCGTTCCTTTGTTTGCTAGTCTTGTACGTCGTTTCCTTACACAAAGGAGGTTACACGATCAATGCTTTGAGGAAAGGCAGACATTTCTTGGTGATACACAGTTTATTGTGTTTTAAAGACTTCAGGAAGTCCATCACGGAATACATCAGACCATCTTGTTTAAATCAGCCTTTTTCAAACTAATGGACCATAGGTTCCATTTTCCTCAACCGCTTATTAGAATTCCATTAATTATATTCTGCAGAACATGCTTTGGGAAATACTGGGCCAGATACATACTCTTTGGTGCTTCAGTGAGGAATGAAGTTCTGTCGAATTTCAAATAAATAAACTAAATAATAAAAATGAATAAAAATCACTTTTTAAAATTATAAGGTAAAATTAGAGGTTTCATTTTTAATAGGGTTTAATAAAGGTTTAATAAAGGTTTAATTTTTTAACCTTTTAAATAAGGTTTTGAATAAAAAAAAACTTATTTTAAAATAGAATAACACTAACAAAGTACGTAAAAGACCTCTACACAGAAAGCGATAAATCATAGCAAGAAAAATTGTAGGACTGAATCGAATGTAGTGAGAGAGAATGTCATGTTAATGGGCTGAAAGATTAGATGTGATCTAATATCCAATATATTCACTGGCTCCCTGTGGTACATTAGTGGTCACAGCAGGGTGCTTTTTGCAGGGATTGACGATCTGATTTTAAATTTTATTTGAAAATTATTAGGGCTGAGAATAGCCAAGGTGATCTACAAGGACAAAACACGTGGGATGTAAGCACCGGATATCCAGATTTATAAATGTAAAGACATTAAGAGAGTGATTTGAGCAAGGATAGACACATTGGTCCGTGGTTCCCCAAGTGAGCCTGCCCCTGGCCAAGGAGGTGGTTAGCATCCCCGCCTCCTGGATCCCCCAAGACCCTGAGTCATAAACGGTTGTAACAAGCCCTCCAGGTGTTCCTCAAGTTTGAAGATCCTGACATAGGCCAATGGAAACACAATCAGAGAACGTGCCTGCATAAGGACCCTCCCCTTATCACAAGGTGACCCAACGCCGCACGGGGAGGAAGGTGCTGTTTGATTAAAGCAGTACGACGTCATCGCCAACACCAAGGAACAAGATCATCACGACCTCTCTCACCGCACATAGAGATTCCGTGCAACTAGTCTGTAGGTCTAACTGTGGAGACGAAACAAGAAAGGTCTAGATTTTTGCACAGCAAAATATGCCCATTAGCTGAGATACGGAGACATCCTACAGAAGGGTTGGAAAGTACTAACCACAGAAGAAAGTATCGGTGAATCTGGTCTTATTAATCACATTTATCAAGACTCACTGAAGAGCGTGGCAAGTCAGAGGCAGGAGCCAGGGTTCGCGGATGGCCCAGGCCCCCGTCCTCGGGCTGCAGCAGCTTGGGCGGCCTCCCCCCCTTCCACCCCGGGATCCCACAGGCAGCCCGGAGGGGGCCGCACCATCGTGCCCTTGAACACAAACTCAGCTCCGATCTCTTCCTCCCTGCACTGCTGACCTGTGCAAGCAGCAGCTCCCGATTTTGTTTTTTTTCTGGAAATGTTTCTTAAACTTCTGCTTCTGCCCACCAGGCCCCTTTACCTGATTTTAGCAAAGCTGAAAAGGAGCCTGTAGCAATATCATTTTCAACTGAATAAATTTTTGGTGCATAATGGTGACACTTTCTATGGTTTGTACGTGTCTCTAAGTGTGTGTGTCCAAGTCACACGCGCGTGCATGTGGGTATGCGAATGTAGCGCAGTGATGGCCGCGATACCGTGCCCTTTACCCACTGGGCGAACGGACTAATCAGCAGGTGTTGTCTGGAGAAAATGAAACATCCATTGATCGCAGAAAGACCCTAGAGCAAGGAGGTGTGTCCTCTGGAGCAATCCCCTCCACAGGCCCAGAGGGGCCGTGGCTCCAGGCCCGCTGCCCCCACGACCCCTCCTCCTTCCCTGGGACATGAGGCCATGCTGCCCGCCGCTTGCTCAGCATCACCTCCGGGTTTTGAGCAGCTGTCCCCACCTCATGCACCACCTGGGGCCCCAGCTCCCCGGGGACACCTGTCCGGGGCTTTGGCCCCGTCATCCGTTGGCTGAGCCTCTGTGTGTGTCGTGCCGCCAAACTCCTCTGGGTCGACAATGCCCAAAGCAGCGTGATCCGCACCCCTGCTCCCTGCATGGCCCCGGTGGGGACCGCCTCCGGTTCTTTGTCCCCGCGGAGACTCACACGGCACCGGGCGCCAATTGCCAGCCGCGGTGCTGTAGCAGAGATCTGTCAGGGTTAGGGGGAGAGCTAATAGTCTCCCATTTTTATTAACAGTCTTTCATTTCTATCGATTTTTTTTTTTTTATTCTGTGAATAGCAAAATCACTCAACATGAGCCGGAATCCAGTCTCACTGCGATAGACACAACGCACAGGAAAGTCTCTAAAGACGCCAACTGTGTATGACGTGCCATACGCACAAAACGACCGTCGTCGGGTCCATCCGTGGAAAAACTGAATAGTAGATGTTTTCCACCTCTCTGGGATCCTCATCCATTATTACACTGCAGTTGGAGAATCTCAGTCCTGCTGTGACTTTTCTTTCACAGCATAGGCAGCCTGTACCTTCTAGCTGACGCAGGCCGCACACTGCAGGGCGACCGGCCCCTAGGGTCCTTAGCACGGTTACCCATCTTGCTATTTGTCCTATATTTGTTGAGATATCTGGTCTGCACTGTAGAGTAGATGCATTTTCCGAATCCGGGACGAGAGCAGTAAAGGAAACGGACACTTTGTTCTCCTTGGGGAGACAAGTAGCAGATCGCAAAATTGTAGTTTATAGAACGTTGCAGGGCAATGACTACTATGTGCAATAATAAAGGAAACGGAAAGAAAAGGAAAGACGGGAAATGGTAGCAATGGGCCTCGGCGCTGATCAGAGTGCTCAGACCCTCCCTGTGTGGCAGGGAGTCGCAGGTCGAGGGCCACCCCAGGCCCTGGCCCAGAGGAGCCACCTGCATGAAGCCCCGGGGAGGGGACCCTCCTCCTGGGGGCAGCCGAGCGGAGGGGGGACCTCCGTGGACACCGTGAAGAAGCCACTTTTGTTGTGAGAGACGGAGGCCAGTGCAGAGTTCTTAATGGACAGGCTGGAGGCTTCTGTCACGCTCAAAAAGCGATGGTGACCTGTGGCGTCCCTTGGGAAGTTTTATGAACATCCGTCGGGACCTTAGTTCTAGGCCACCAACGCGACCTGAGATATTACGTGGAAGTAAACTGAATGACCCCAGCCCCGGGAAGCTGTCTATCTGGTGGGCGAGCCCATATGTGTGTCAACCAGGAGCACTTCTCGAGGGACCGCTATGTGTTGGGCATCCTGGGGAGCACGTATGCTGAAGCCCGGGCGTGTCACCTCCGTGCACAGTCACGGGACCCATGTACGATCTGCATAGACTCAGGCATCTAGAGGGATGACTCACATCCCGCTGCGGTCTGGTTTTTGGTTGTGTGTGTGAGCATCCCTAGGGTCTCCTCCCCACATCCCGCACACACCCGCACACACCGCACAGTCGCACAGACCCAGCGCATTCCTCTCTGTGAAATAGGACCTCGTGCGAGGCGACGGGAAAGAGCTCGCACAAAGCACCAGCACCTGCTGGGGGAGGCGGGGCTGAGGCCACGTGCACAGGAGTCCGGACACGTTTCTTGGGGACCGTGGCTCCCGTGTAGGATGGAGGGAGGGTAACCAAGGTGAAGCGAGGGAGGGGGTGCAGGTCTTTACCTCGAGGCTGGAGGGGGGCACAGAACCCGGAGCCCTGTTCACGGAGACGACAGCAGACAGGTGGCACCAGACAGCCCGGACCTTGCCAGTGGGCACCCACGGCAGAGGCGGGCAGTGGACTCGGAGGACGCCGTCCGGGAGGCTCTCCTGCTCGCGCTGCTGCTGCTCAGAGACCTGGACAGCCCTGCCCGCCCTCGAGGCTGTGCTCCCCCCATGGCAGCAGGAGGAAACCCTTGGGGCCACGGGGCTGCTCTTTCCCTTGATGGTGCTGGTGCTTTGTCCAGCGTAGTCACCCACCCAAGCTCACCCACCGCGCACGTTAGAAATGGGCTGTGTTTCTCTCTCGATCACATCTTAATAAAGATGTTAATTAAAATAAGAAGCATGTCCGAGCCCAGCATCCGACGTGCACAAATAACGACGAGCTCAACACCGGCCACCACAGTCAACGTGCATCCATGGGTGCGAAGTACAAATTCCTCGGTGCAGTGACTATGGATCTGACCTGAGCAAAGTCACTTGGTTGGTGTTTAAAGGGGAAATGCCTTATTTCTGGTGTATTTCTGATTTAAAAAAACATAACTGTTTTACACTGATTTATAGTAAATAAGGCATTAGGAAATAATCACACTGGGCATATGTATAGGATTTACAGCAATGGTTCATCAGGTCTGTTTCACTGGAAAAAAAAGAATCGATGCCCCTGAGCCATGAACAAAGTCTACAAAATAGTACAGAGTATTTGCTGGGGACACTGAAATCTCGCTGGGTAACTGGTGATTGCAGCAGTGAGGGTCCACAGACACTGCCAGCCCAGCAGCGTACGATCAGAAACAACCGTCATGTGTGTTTTTTCCATGTGCTGTCTCCCATGACATTGCAATTTGTCACATTGGAGAGTTTCAACGCCTTAAATTATGTCTCATGGCCAAAGATTTTGTGGCTGTTGTTTAATCTGAATCCAACCTGTCTTGTCAACAATAAGAAAAGCCCATACTTTTGTCAAGTCATCCCGGTGAAAACCACCAGGTATCTGCTGAAGCACAATATATGTATTTGTGGGTTTGATGCATACTTCACAATTAGCATCGGTCATGTTTTTTTTTTTTGTATATTTTTATTGGAGTTCGATTTGCCAACAAATAGCATAGCACCCAGTGCTCATCCCATCCAGTGCCCCCTCAGTGCCCGTCACCCAGTCAGTCCCACCCCCCGCCATCCTCCCCTTCAACCATCCCTAGTTCGTTTCCCAGAGTTAGGAGTCTCTCATGGTCTGTCACCCTCTCTGACATTTCCCACTCATTTTCTCTCCTTTCCCCTTTATTCCCTTCCTCTATTTTTTTATATTCCCCAAATGAATGAGACCATATAATGTTTGTCCTCCTCCAAAGGACTTATTTCACTCAGCATAATACCCTCCAGGTCCATCCACATCGAAGCAAATGGTGGGTATCTGTCATTTCTAACGGCTGAGGAATATCCCACTGTATACAGAGACCACAGCTTCTCTATGGACACCGAGGCTCCTTCCACAGTGTGGCTATTGTGGACATTGCTGCTAGAAACATCGGGGTGTAGGTGTCCCGGCATTTCACTGCATCTGTATCCTGGGGTAAATCCCCAGCAGTACAATTGCTGGGTCGTAGGGCAGGTCTAATTTTAACACTTTGAGGAACCTCCACACAGTTTCCCAGAGTGGCTGCACCAGTTCATATTCCCATTCACAGTGCAGGAGGGTTCCCCTTTCTCCGCATCCTGTCCAACATTTGTGGTTTCCTGCCTTGTGAATTTTCCCCATTCTCACTGGGGTGAGGTGGGATCTCATGGTGGTTTTGATTTTTATTTCCCTGATGGCAAGTGACGCGGAGCATTTTCTCATGTGCGTGTTGGCCACATCTATGTCTTCCCCTGTGAGATTTCTCTTCATGTCTTTTGCCCATTTCATGATTGGATTGTTTGTGTCTTTGCTGTTGAGTTTAATAAGTTCTTTCTAGATGTGGGATACTAGCCCTTTATCTGGTGTGTCATTTGCAAATGTCTTCTCCCATTCTGTAGGTTGTCTTCTAGTTTTGTTGACTGTATCCTTTGCTGTGCAGAAGCTTTTTATCCTTATGAAGTCCCAATAATTCATTTTTGCTATTGTTTCCCTTGTCTTCATGGATGTGTCTTGCAAGAAGTTGCTGTGGCCAAATTCAAGAGGGGTGTTGCCTGTGGTCTCTAGGATTTTGATGAAATCTTGTCTCATATTTAGATCTTTCATCCATTTTGAGTTTATTATTGTGTCTGGTGTTAGAGGGTGGTCTAGTTTCATTCTTATGCACGTGGCTGTCCAATGTTCCCAGAACCATTATTTGAAGAGACTGTCCTTTTTCCATTGCATAGTCTTTCCTGCTTTGTCGAATATTAGTTGACTATAGAGTTGAGGGCCCACTTCTGGGTTCTCTATTCCGTTCCATCGATCTGTGTGTCTGTTTTTGTGCCAGGACCACACTGTCTTGATGAGCACAGCTTTGTAGTACAACCTGAGCAACCCAAGATTGCTAGGACTCATACAGCAATTCAGCAGTGTGGCAGGATATGAGATCAATGCCCAGGAATCTGTGCCATTTCTATACACTAACAATGAGACTGAAGAAAGAGAAAAGAAGGAGTCAATCCCATTTACAATTGCACCCAAAAGCATAAGATACCTAGGAAAAAAACTAACCAAAGAAGTAAAGGATCTAAACCCTAAAAACTACAGAACACTTCTGAGAGAAATTGAGGTAGACAAAAGAGATGGAAAAATAATTCATGCTCATGGATCGGAAAAATTAATATTGTGAAAATGCCCATGCTACCCAGGGCAGTGTACACATTTGATGCAATCCCTAACAAAATACCTTGGACTGTCTTCAGAGAGATGGAACAAATCCTCTTAAGATTTGTGTGGAATCAGAAAAGACCCCGAATAGCCGGGGAATATTGAAAAAGAAAACCATATCTGGGGGCATCACAATGCCAGATTTCAGGTTGTACTACAAAGCTGAGGTCATCAGGACAGTGTGGCACTGGCACAAAGACAGACACATAGATCAATGGAACAGGATAAAGAACCCGGAAGTGGACCCTGAACTTTATGGTCAACTAATATTCAATAAAGGAGGAAAGACTATCCATTGGAAGAAAGAGAGTCTCTTTAATAAATGGTGTTGGGAAAAAACCTGGTTCCTGTCTGCAGGCTCTGGAGCCAGTGTCCTCACAGGTAAAGGAGGAAAAATAATTTTCTGGCCCCCAGAGAAATGGTAGAGGAGGAAAAATAATTTTCTCATCCCCTTGATGGCTAAGCCCAGCTGAGGCCCCTTCTGCTCTAGGACAGCTCCTAAAGGATGCATGTTCTCAGCTTAGAAGTGCTCCCCGGGTCCCCTGTAATTCAGACTATCCTTGCTACCAGTAACATGCTCGCGCAGCCTTAAAACAAAGCACCTTTGAGTCACGTGAGGCCCAAGCTGGACCCAGTCCAGCTAAAGGCAGACCCAGTCTGATGCCAGGAGCCGTCAGTCCGACCCCATCCAGAAAAACGGATGCTCAGGTGAAGTCTGGAAGCTTTCCCACCAGAGCTGCTGAGCTCGGAGGTGGGCGAGGCAAGGGCAGCCCCTGCGGTGCCAGCAGGAAAGGTGAAGTCCTGGGGCGCCTGGGGACCTCTGCCTGCTTACTCCTTGCCCCTTCCATTCTCTCCCAGAAGCTAGAACAGCTCTAAGTTTTTAAGAGTTCGTTTTGGCGAAAATGGCTTCGAACCAGGCAGCATCTAATCTAGCATATGGAGGGAAAGAAGGACTTTCACAGGGAGACAGGGAAGCCGTCCCAAGCAGAGCAGGGCCAGGTTCCCACAAGGTCATTTCCTTCATGGGGCGGCCGCCGGCCATCGTCGAGGTCCCCCATGGCTATGATCAGGAGATCCTGCTTGGCTGGCTTACGGCTCCGTTTTGGGGAGGGCCTAACTAGGACTACGTCTTGGTTTGATGACATAGGGCTTAACATGAGCAACTCCATTTTGGCCTGTTGTCTTGCTTTTAAGACTCTCCTATGACTTTATACATGATTTTCATAACGAGGACGCATGTCTACGTCATCCTAGGTGCCCCTGTGCTCCTTAGCGAGTACAAACCGGCGGCTTGGAATAGAAACGTGTTGTCTCGCACTTCTGAGGCTGGGCGTCTGGGACCAGAGGGCTGATGGGCGAAGAGCCTGAAACTCCCTGAGGAAGGGGCTCCTTCCTCCCGTCCTAGCTACGTGAAGCCCAGCCACCTCTGCCTTGCGGCCCCATCACCCCGTGCCGTTTGTCCCGTCATGGTCCTTTTGTGCAGGCCTATGTCCTCATGCCCCTCTTGTTAAGGATTTCACTCCTGTCAGTGGTGGATCACCCGAAAGACCACATGTTTAACTTGATTATCTTTGTAAAGACCCTGTTTCCTATTAGATCACATCCTCAGTTGCTGGGGGGTTAGGATTCCCACCACACAGGTCCGTTTTTGGTGGGTCACAACCAAACCCAAATGGCAACGGGTCTTAATTCTGAAAACAAGAAGAGAAAGGTGAGTTGACATATCAGTGTCTTAGCTATCCCACAACTGAAAAATAAATTTCTTATACAAACATCTCAATGTCATGATGTCTTCCTGATTTTTATTTGTGTTAAATGGGCAGAATCAGGAATTATTGCTTCCTTTCTAAATCACATAACAATAATCAAATTGCTAGACGTTTCTTGTCATCCCAGTTCTCTCTCCCGGCTTTCATGTAACAGGAAGCCTTTAGCCAACACATTTTCTTCATTAATGTACCAGGATTCTTATATTCTGTGGCATAAAATGACCATTCTCAATTAGCAAAAAGTGAAATACGACAGCTTAAACAAAGATGCGTAGTTGAATAAGAAAAGGGGGATCCCTGGGTGGCGCAGTGGTTTGGCGCCTGCCTTTGGCCCAGGGCGCGATCCTGGAGACCCGGGATCGAATCCCACATCGGGCTCCCGGTGCGTGGAGCCTGCTTCTCCCTCTGCCTGTGTCTCTGCCTCTCTCTCTCTCTCTGTGACTATCATAAATAAATAAAATTAAAAAAAAAAAAAAAAAGAAAAGGCCCACCACAGCATTTTGCCATCACATTGATTGAAAACCTCTTTCTATCTTCTTCAACACTGCTCTACGGCCTTAGAGATACCCAAAGTCTCTCCTAGGCTTTTCCACAAGGACCCTATTATGGCAAAATTACCGTTGAAACGGCTTGCTCGGCTAGCATGAGGTCCCTTCTTGTCTGTGTGCAAGGCTCTCTCCAGGCTGAGGATCCAATTCTGCGGAGCTCTGTGCTTCAAAAAACTATATTTATACCATCAAGGTTATTAAGGCTGACTTTGTGCTGCCTCGTTTAAGTGGACTTTCCCAAACATCCTGGAGGCAAACGTTCTCCAGAGAATGAGTCACCTCCAGACACCTGTTGTGCACCCAGGTGTGGACGGAGGCGTGCTCCTGGGACGGTAGTGCTGGAGTGTTGGAGGGGTGGCAGGGAGAAGGTGTCTGCCCCCAGCAACGCCGTCCTCAGGACCTGAGGGGAGATGCTTCCATGCAGAAGGGCGGCCTTAGAAATCCTACAGCTCTAGGGGTGCGGAGGGTAAAATCCTACTCCAGGTAGCTGATGCAAAGCCAGGAAATCCAGGTATGCTTGTGGCTGCAGGGAGATAGTCAGGCACCTGAGCCCTGCACGTGCCCTGCTTGGGGGACATTTTAAAGAAAAAAAATGAAAAAAAAAATGAGACCACATAGACCACCAAAACCACTTCTTTACAGAATGTGAACCAAGAAGACAAAGCCTTGTCACGTTTTTTTTTAATCTGGATTTTATTTTATTTTTTAAATATTTATTTATGTATTCAGAGAGAGCAAGACAGAGGCAGAGACACAGGGCAAAGGGGGAATCAGGCTCCATGCAGGAAGCCCGAAGCGGGACTCAATCCTGGGTCTCCAGGATCACACCCAGGGCTACAGGCGGCACTAAACCGCTGTGCCACCGGGACTGCCCCCATTGTCGCCTTTTTACCCTCAGCTGGAAACATGTACATCTGGGGACTCAAGTTTTTCCTCACTCAGCACGTGTCCAGGTATGGCTGCAAAGGTGCTGCAGTGTTGGATTTAGGATTACAAATCCATGTCAGATTAGGCCAATTCACAAATAGGGAATCTGTGAATAATGAGCATTGGCCGTAACTAGTGAAAGTCCGTGACCACATTTCCTACCTGGGCCTGTGTGTGTCTCTATGTGCATTTATGGTAGGGTTGTCATGGACCATTCGGACAACATAACATGCTGAAAACCTGAATACAGCAGAGTAGGGCTGAAATTTGGAAGGCATCCATATGACATGGGATTAGCAAGAAGTCATTGGGATGCACAGTTAGGATAGCCGGTGGGGTCATAGCAGACTGGTGAGGAATCAGATGAAAAATTGCACTTTCTGCAAAATACAGCTTCAAGTCATCTATCAGATGTTATTAACACGTGATTTAGGAGAAGGTTAAAGAGGAGATGCATAACTTGCATACCTAGTGCTTCTTAAATGCACACATACTTGAGATTAAAACAACAACCATTTCTTTGATGGCTCACAATTTTGTGGGTGACCAGTTTGGGCAGAGCTCAGCCAGGGGCCTCTGTAGCCCTTGGCACTGAATGAAACCTCACGGTGGCGTTCCGACAGCACAGGGGATCTGTAGGGCCCGATGACTCCGCTTGCTTCTGATGCCTTGGTTCAAATGGACGGCACCTGCGCTCATCTGGAAGCGCTTACAAGAGAGGCTTCCTAAAGGCTCACAGACAAATGATGTAGGATTTTGTATCGTGTAGACTTGGAAAACCCAGAATACCACTGTACTTGGTCCAGTAGCTCAGAACAGAAAACAAGACTGGTTTCAAAGGAAGAGAAATTTGATCCTCCACTGCAGAAGTAGCAAGGAGGGTACCTATTTGCTTGCCCTTTCAACCCTTTAAAACCCCTGTAGTTAACATATTGTGTTTCTGTTGACTTCTGCATCCAAAACTAATTGTTGAGCAACACATTTGTTTTAATTTTTAAAAAATATTTATTTATTTATTCATGAGAGACACACAGAGAGAGGCAGAGACACAGGCAGAGGGAGACGCAGGCTCCATGCAGGGAGCCCGAAGCGGGACTCAATCCTGGGTCTCTAGGATCACACCCAGGGCTACAGGTGGCACTAAACCCCTGTGCCACCGGGACTGCCCCCATTGTCGCATTTTTACCCTCAGCTGGAAACATGTACATCTGGGGACTCAAGTTATTCCTCACTCAGCACGTGTCCAGGGATGGCTGCAAAGGTGCTGCAGTGTTGGATTTAGGATTACAAATCCATGTCAGATTAGGCCAATTCACAAATAGGGAATCTGTGAATAATGAGCATTGGCCGTAACTAGTGAAAGTCCATGACCACATTTCCCACCAGGGCCTGTGTGTGTCTCTATGTGCATTTATGGTAGGGTTGTCATGGACCATTCGGACAACATAACATGCTGAAAACCTGAATACAGCAGAGTAGGGCTGAAATTTGGAAGGCATCCATATGACATGGGATTAGCAAGAAGTCATTGGGATGCACAGTTAGGATAGCCGGTGGGGTCATAGCAGACTGGTGAGGAATCAGATGAAAAATTGCACTTTCTGCAAAATACAGCTTCAAGTCATCTATCAGATGTTATTAACACGTGATTTAGGAGAAGGTTAAAGAGGAGATGCATAACTTGCATACCTAGTGCTTCTTAAATGCACACACTTTTGAGATTAAAACAACAACCATTTCTTTGATGGCTCACAATTTTGTGGGTGACCAGTTTGGGCAGAGCTCAGCCAGGGGCCTCTGTAGCCCTTGGCACTGAATGAAACCTCACGGTGGCATTCAGACAGCACAGGGGATCCGTAGGGCCCGATGACTCCACTTGCTTCTGATGCCTTGGTTCAAATGGACGGGCACCTGCGCTCAACTGGAAGCGCTTACAAGAGAGGCTTCCTAAAGGCTCACAGACAAATGATGTAGGATTTTGTATCGTGTAGACTTGGAAAACCCAGAATACCACTGTACTTGGTCCAGTAGCTCAGAACAGAAAACGAGACTGGTTTCAAAGGAAGAGAAATTTGATCCTCCACTGCAGAAGTAGCAAGGAGGGTACCTATTTGGTAGCCCTTTCAACCCTTTAAAACCCCTGTAGTTAGCATATTGTGTTTCTGTTGACTTCTGCATCCAAAACTAATTGTTGAGCAACACATTTGTTTTAATTTTTTAAAAATATTTATTTATTTATTCATGAGAGACACACAGAGAGAGGCAGAGACACAGGCAGAGGGAGACGCAGGATCCATGCAGGGAGCCCGAAGCGGGACTCAATCCCAGGACCCTGGGGTCACACCCTGAGCCGAGGCAGATGCTCAACCGCTGAGCCACCCGGGCACCCCTATTTTAAGTTTTAAAACAAATTAGATCACACTGGTTTGCTCATTCATATTTATTCACTTAATCTAATCACCTAGTTTAGTAGCTAGAATAAGGGAAATACACTTTTGATATGCAAATACATTATCATTCCCTTAGAAAAGTCTAGAAAAAAACACATAATATAACAGCCTTAGCGTCAGTTAGAAAAGAATGAGTTTTAATTCACATGTGTATTATTATTGATCACTATTATAATTGATAAAATTGATTAAATTTCAATGTTTTATTGCTGTAAAAATGAGAGATCAAAACATTTCGACTAAGCTTTTTGTTTCTGTTTTTAACTTCTAACTGAAGCTATGAATGCTAAAAAATCCATGTTGTAAACGGAATGGGTGATTCTATACAGTAACATCTTTTCAAATACTTGGGATAATTGTTATGAATTATATTGTGTTAACGGGTCAATATCTGGAGCCTCTAACCATTGAATGCCATATATTCTGCTGAACTTAAAATTATTGTCTGGATAAGATAACTATATGTTGTAGTCACAATGGACAAACCGGGGGGCGGATTCTCGAGTCTTTCAAAAGATTTTCAGCCATGAAGGGAAAAATAACAATTTAAGTGAATGAGAAAAAAAAAAGTTAATCAAAGAGAGGGAAGCAAATAAGAACAATTTTAACTGCAACACAGTGTGCTTTGCTGCAACCCAGGAAAATCTGTAAGTAGGAAACAGATTCCTGATTTTTTTCTTCACCGTCCAACTTTCTCCCATGGGTAGGTGTCAATTATAGAGGCTACTTCAGTTTTATACCCAAGGAATACACTTTAGTAAAACATTAATAAAACCAGTGCAATAGTCAAAACCGTAGAGAATACCTGTCTGGTGTCTATCATGACAATCTGTCTAGTTTTGAATGTTTGTAAAAGTAATCTACACTTACTGAAAATACAAATATCATCATATTCTGTATTATGTAGTGATAGTTTTTGCCAGGCTTGCATTGTGCCCCCTTTCCTGAGCCTGTGGCTGGCCAGATCAGCCTGGGACACACCGTGGGACAAGGAAGGCGGTGCCCGCGTGGGGGCTGTGGTCTCCACCTGCCTCTGCCACACCCGCCAGCCCGTGTAGACTGTGCAGAGCAGCACCTGCAGCACCAATCCCCGCGTCCCCCTCAGGGCCTGTCCCACCCTCCCTCTTGGGCCTGCCAAGCACAGGCCCCGCTCCCCCTGGAGTGGTGTTTCACCCGGGGTCCCACAGTATGTGCTCCCGCGCCTCCGTCCCCTCGGTGTCCTGCGCACGGGGACTGCACACTGTCCCCACCCCAGGACCCCCTCTGTGCCTACAGCGAACGTGCTCCGCTCTGTGGCTGCTCCGTTCATCGGTTCAGAGACTCTGGGGCTGTTCTCAGCGTTGGGCTGTGAGTGATGGTGCCGTGCACACTGGGGCTCACGGGTGCACATGTGTGTCTCACTCTGAGGGCGGAGTGAGGAGTGGACGGGCTGACTTACGGGATAACTATGCTAAAAATGACCCAAATCCCTAGAGAGAATGATCACAAGAATGTGCTGTGCTATATTCACGCAAAGGAATCGCACACAGTAAGACAAACAGAAGAAACACAGCTACACGTAACGGGATGAAAAGGTGTCACAGAAAATTTTGAGGAAAAACGGAGTGTCATACTTCTTGCGGTGTTCACTTTGCCTGTGGATCTAAAACAGACACAATAAAGCTGTAGATTTTAGGGATAACCATAGAGGTGGTAAAAGTATCTTTATTAAACAAAAAAGTACCTTTTATTAACAAGGAACTTAGTTAAAATTCAGCATAACAGGCCCTTTTCGGGAATCTCAAAGGATATTCACATTATTTTTTGTGAATACCCAAGTGTTTATAATTATTTATTATGCTCCATGTGTATGCACTCTTCTAGAGGTGGAATATATGTCATATGGTTTTAAATTCCAAGTTGCATGCCCTGCATCAAGTTGCAAGATTCTAGGTTGTTTTTTTTTGTTTTTTGCCATTTTTTACCTTTGGCTCAAACATCTTAAATTATGTCCCAGTTTTCATGTCTAACAACACACTTCATCCGAATGACTGAGACTCCAGTCACCTGGAAAGGGTAAAAAATTTCATGCCCCTCTAAGGACACAACAAAGAAACATGGACACAAAAAATAGGATATGTGTGTCAGATTGAATTTTAAGCAATTAGTGGACAGAAGGGGATAAAACAGATTACAGATGGATGGAAGCTTCCACATTTTCTTTATTTCTTAAAAATTTAACTTGTCTTTATATTGAGCACAAATAATATTTGTCTTCTATTAAGAGAGATTTACTTTTGAACTCCAAATCTTACAACATTCTGAATAAAAATTTACATTATCTCAACAACATGCAATCTGACTTTCCAAAAGGCAATTAAGAATGTCAGAAGATGGGCACCCAGGTGGCTCAGCCAAATGAATGTCTGATTCTTGATTTTGACTCAGGTCATGATCTCAGGGTCATGGGATTGAGCTTCATGTTGCATTCAGTGCAGAATCTGCTTGAGATTCTTTCTCCTTCTCGCCCTCTGCACACACCCCTGTCTCTTCCTTTCTTAAAAAAAAATGTCAGAAGATACAATCAAGTCAATGACACAAATTTATCAGTCTTCTACCCTTTGCCTGAGAAGATCAAGATGAAATATATATATACATAGTACGAGCCTCAGCAATCAGGCAACAAAAAGAAATAAAAGGCATTCAAATTGGCAAAGGAGAGTACCGGTGCCCACGTGTGTGCACACAGGACCTCATGGGCCTGGACGCAGGTACACACCAAGGAAGAACGTGTGGTTGGAGGTATGTCCTGTGTGTGACACCTGCCTCCAAGGTCATAGATATGAGGCCACAGTGGCCTGGGGACGTCTGGAGGAAGCACCCGATAGCATAATCCCTGTCCCACAGGCAAGACACAGACCATATACGATGGGCACAACAGCTTCTCCTGGGTCAAACTGGGGAAGACTGGAGAGTCGTGTCTGAACCCAAGCGTGTGTCCAGGCTGGGGCCCTGCTGCACACAGTCCTTCCCTGGGGCCTGTGGACAGGGGTGCGGTTGTGTCCCTGTGTGCACAGGCCATTGCCTGCAGGGAGGGGGGGAAGCCGTCGGCAGCCGAGCGCTGCCCCTGCAGCTTCCTCCAGGAGTGGGTCAGGGAGGGGGTCCCAGGAAGTGAGGTCACTTCCGTGTCACAGAGCCCAATGGAACTTGGAACCCCCGTAACCAGGCACCCGCATCCAGTGCAGCCCCAGCTCAGGCTCACTTGGCTGGAGTCATCCACTAGTGGAGGATGTTCTCTTGCTGCCGGCCCACCTCTGGGGGCTCTGGCTCCCAGGAACCCCGGGGGGGCCGCTTGTTCCAAAGCTGTAGGCTTTGGCTCCAGCATAAAAACCAACGCCTCAGGGCGGTTATCAGGAGGCGCCGTCAGGTAACACAGCGCAGGCCAGGCTGGGCTCCCTGTGCCAGCCCTCCTGGGAGCCCCATCCCCTCCTCCGCAGTTTCAGGGACCAGGGATGTGTGGGCAGGTCGCAGCTAGGCTGGGGGACTCTGCATGGTGACAGGTTCCCCGGGGATCCCTTCAGGGTCACCCTGATGTCACGGTGGGCAGGGGGGAAACAGGGCTCCTGGGGTCCTCTTACCCACCCCCGAGTCACCCCGAGGCCCTGCAGCCGCATCCCTTTGCTCTCCCCGGGGGAGGTGGGTGCCGCCTGTGCTGTGGTGTGTTTGGGTGGAGGCAGCCGGGGGTGCGGCCCAGCCGAGGGGACCAGACTGGGTGCTGAGACCTCCTGCCTGACTGCTGGGCACTGTCTCCACAGAGCTCCACCCGGGACATGGGGCACGAGTGGGAGGAAGGGGTCGTCTGTCCCACTGCCTCGAAGAGCAGGGAGGTGCCCTGTGCAGCTAACAGAGGCCAGCGCGGGCTCAAGGTGAGTGCAGGGGCTGGGCCCCCCGACACCCGGGGCCCCGATGCAGCAGGAATAACCCCGGGTCCCAGAAGCCAGCCTCCTACCCCCTGGGCTCCCCTACACTCCTACTCCCACATGAGTCTGGATCATCCCCTCCTCCCCACACCTGCCCCCATGGCCCTGCCCCTGCCTCGGCCAGATGCAGAGTCCCTGCGCACAGATGTGTAGGAACATCAGAATAGAGCCTTCAGGGGAGGCCTGGTCACCTGGGGTTTAGCGCCTGCCGTCCCCCAGGCCCTGATCCTGGAGGCCAGGGATCGAGCCACGCTTGGGCTCTCTGCATGGGGCTGCTTCTTTCTCTGTCTGTGTGGCTGCCTCTCTCGGTCTCTGTGTCTCTGTGTCTCTTGAGGTCCTTGTATTGATCCAAAAATTCTGAACATTTATCCTCTAAGATTGTTTCTTTATTGGATAGTTTGTCCTGTTTGTGTAAGACACAGGCAGGGAGCTTGAGCGGGAGAGGGAGCCCCAGCTCCTCAAGCCCACTGGGCCCCCAGCGCAGGGCCTGCCAGGGCGGGATCCCAGGCCTCCCGGCGGCTCCCTGCAGCCTGCACGTCCCCTCTGTCCCACCTCAGGGTGCAGGTGCCTCGGCTGGGAAGGGGCGTCCGATCTGCCCAACCAAGCCCAGCCGGACGGAGCTGCTGGAGCACGAAGACCGTCAACTGCAGCTCGCCTTGCAGCGCAGGGACGTCATCTCCATTTGCAGCTTCTTAGATGACTATCGTGGATTCGCCACCACAGACGAGGTGCTGGACCTGCTGTTCACCGAGTGAGCACCTGCCCCTCCTCAACCCAGGGCTGGGCCACCTGCTGGTGGGGAGGTTGGGGATGGTGTGAGCTTCCCGGCCTCAGGCTGCTCCCCCACCTGGAGCAGGGTCACCCAGGCCCTAGCGGGGTCCTGGAGGGCAGCCCCGAGGCCTGGCCTGTGGCGGGTCGGCCAGAGGGACTGTGCCTGTGCTCAGCACCCGTCCTCCTCCCCCGTGTCCAGGCCTGTGCCTCCTCCTCCACCGCACCCCCCCCCCCGTCACCAAGAACCTGAGCTGGCCTGTTTCCCCAATGAAAGTGAGGTTTGAGAGTCCATCGGGGGTCTGTGTCCTGGGGCAACCAGACCGGGGGACCCCGGGATGCCCCAGGCCCACTTGGATATAGGCCATGGGCCAACCCGGAGCCCTTTCATGCTCAAGCCTTCAGGAGGCTCCGCAGGTGCGGGGGCTTCTCCAGGAGCTGTCCGCGGCCCCATGCACAGAGCTGACGGCCCCCGGGGCTCCGGCCTACTTGAGGGTCAGAGAGTGACAGCCCCCATGATGAGAGGTGGTGTCCACGGGATGACTCATGGGTTCCCCTGCCCTCCTCTAGGTATGGGTGCATCGTAGCTGCGTGTGGTGAGAATGATGCGGTCCTGCAGCGCTGGAAACTGTGAGTGACTCCGTCTCCTGCAGGAGGGCCTTCGTCTCCAAGAGGGCAGTGAGGGGGCTGTGGGGCGGGGGGGCTGCACCCTCACCCCATATATCTGCAATTCCCGTGACAGGGTAAAGGTCTAAGCCCCTTCTGGAAAACAGCAAAGGAGATCCAGGATGGGGTGCGGGCTTGCTGGGAGGCACTGGGACCCCTAAGGAGACCTTCTCCATGACCCCCAACCTTCTCTCGGCCCCACACCTGGGACCCAGAACAGAGGGGGTGGGGAGCTTCACACTCCCCTATCTGGTGGCACCTGGCCCCGGGGCACAGCAGGTGCTCAGGAGGGCCTGTGAGGGTTCCTGGACCAGGCAGCCCCTACCCCGTGGGAGAAGGGAGATTAGAGTCAGGGGAAGGACAACCGGGGGCCCCTCGGGAGGGAGGCAGCACAGAGCCACAGGAGGGAAGGTGGCGGTTCTGGGCGGCTCCTGGCAAGGCATAGCAGGACACAGAGCCCGAGCCCTCCAGGCTTGGAGCCTCCCAGAGGGACAGCGTGTGCAGTGAGGGCAATGACAGGCCAGACGCCCCCCGTCCCCGGACGTCTGCCGCTAGACTCTAGGGGCATGTGGGAAGGTTCTAGGCTGAGGATGGAGCCCTGCTTCCCCAGGAGAGATGGTGATGGTCACCCCGCTTGGTGTTGGCTCCCCGCACAGAGGCTGCGTGCCAGCCCCTCCTTGGGGAGCAGGCCAGTGGCAGGCAGGACCACCAGGTGGCAGGGGGACGAGGAGCAGGACTGGCCCGAGGCACCACATGGGAGGCCGGGACCCCAGGTCCTGCAGGGCTTCCCCCGGACACCTGCATGTGATGGAACCCTGGCTTCTGACGCCTGTGCCCGCCTGTCCCTCCCCAGGGCCATCTCCTGCATGCTGGAAATATGGCTGGATTATTATCGGGACGACTTTTGTCAGCTCCCAGAATTTCCCTCGCTTATGAAACTTCTGCAATTCCTAAGACAGCACATGCCAGGCTCAGATGTGGAACTCCGGGCCCAGCATTACCTCCAGCAATTCAGATGCCTCCATGCAGCGGAGCCAGTGGCTCAGGGTGAGGACGCCTAGGGGTGGCCGAGCTGGGGAAGGGGGGGGCCGAGGATCCAGACTCCATGCAGCTTGGCCAGGAGCAGGGGGTGGGCTCACACCTCACCCCACGGGCTGCAGGCTGGGGACACCTCCCAGGGCTCTTGCCCTCACACACGTTGAGCGGTGGGAAGAGTGGCCTTGACTTGGGAGGGACATGGAAAGTCCTGATGGTGATACTTTATCTTCTTGGAGCTACAGCTTCGGCCCAAGGAAAACACCCTGAAGCTGAGGAGTGCGCCCCAGCTGTGACCGTGGAGCCTGCTGCCCCGTTGGGGCCTGAAGGGATCGAGGCCGTCCTGGCAGCTGGGGCTGAGGGCTCGGCCCACACTGAGGGGCCCGCTGGGGAGGCAAAGCCCCTGCAGATAGTGGTCACTGCTCTAGTTCACTGCTCCGCTCTGGAGGAGCCCCCTGCACCCGCGGACACCCCAGAGGAGGAGCAGGCCCCGGTGCCTGCAATCGGGGTCCTCAGGGTGCCAGAGCCACCACCTGCCGCAGAACAACTGGCATCGACCCCTGAACAGCCCCCTGACCACCTCGGGAGCCCGCCCCAGCTCCCACCACAGGGCTCGTGATGGCTGCAGCCCAACGGAGACTTGCCCTCCCCTGACATTTCACTGTTTCTATATTTTGAGTTTTTCTTTAACCTGTATAATGGCGTATGAGTTTTATTGTAATAAAGGATAATTTAACTTCACACAAAATTGATTCTGATGCTTTTAAATGATACATCCTTGTACTTTAGGTCTTGTCACACTGTGCCAGGCCCGGAGCCCAGGGCACCGGGGGACACAGCCCAGGATCCGGTGCTCCCCTGGGACACGCAGAGGCTGGTAGGACACAGTACAGCCAGGTCACTCCTGCCGCTGGGCCCAGAGCTGTGCAGATCACGCCCCGACCCCAGAATACTGAGGCCCCTGCGCACTGGGAGCTGTGGTAGTTACTGCAGGAGCTGACTCCAGGGCTGCACAGCTGGCCGCCACCACTGTGCTTGTCCCTCCTGGTGTCACCCTGTACCTGGGCCTGAGCAGGGGCCTCAAAGGATAAACAACTCCCACTGAGCCATACACCTGACAAGGGGCGGGGCAGCTCCCCAGGTACACACACCTGAGAACCGGCACAGCAGACCCCTCCCCCAGAAGACCAGCTAGACGTTCAGGGAAAACCCAGTTATTGACCAAGCAACACTGGAAAGTTCCAGGGGAAGTGGAGGGATTTACAGTGTATAGAATCAAGGATACTCCCCCTTCTTTTTTTTTTTTTTTCTGTTTCTTTCTGTTGTTTCCCCACCACCCTTTTTTATTATTTCTCCTTTTTTTTTTCTTTTTCTCCTTTTTCCAGTACAACTTGTTTTTGGCCACTCCAGAGTGAGCAAAATGACTAGAATGAAAAACTCACCTCAAAACAAAGAATCAAAAACAGTCCTCTCTCCCACAGTTGCAAAATTTGGATTTACAATTCCATGTCAGAAAGCGAATTCAGAATCACAATTTAAGAATATGGCATCCCTAGCTCTGTTTCTACACTTCCATCTCTCGCTAATATGATTCCTATCTACAAAGATTATGAAAGTTTTGATGAATGTGATTTTCTCCCTAGTTGTGGGCTGCAATCTACAACAATAGAAATCCAGTGGCTGGTTTCATACTTCTTGGGAAGACATTTCTTGTGAATCTCTCCTTCCTACATGAGTATATATCCTAATCCACTGTGTATTTGCCTAATTTTCACTGTTCCCTCTGGAAATGCCACAGCCATATGCTTTATGTCCTCTTGTTTCAGTTGGTGTTTGTTGTCGGCTTGTGCTGTTTGTAAACATCCTGGCTTTTGTGTTTGAATGTGCAGGAAGGAATGCACTGGGCTGAGCTTGTGGTCTGAATGTGTCAGTATGTCTTGTTCAGCTTACATAATGGGCAGTGTCTGCTGAAACATTTTTGAATGGATGAGACAGTTATTTCTTACTTGTGACCATGATCAGTTCCCTTGGACAAGGAGGTATCGTGGTGTGCTGTAGAAACTGTAATGGAAGAGAGGTTTCTGAGAATGCATAAATCTTAGAAAAGGGGGAACCACAGTCTATTTCTCTTCTTTGCTAAACAGAGGCCAAGAAATACATGAGCATTTTTCCAGCCCTCGATCACTGACTTGGCTCAAAGGGAGGTGGCCCTGCTGGTCTCTTGATGTTCAGTCTGGCCCCTAGAATGTGAGAAAATAAATGTGTCTATTATTAAGCCACCAGGTTTTTGGTAATTGATTATGCATCCGCAGAAACAAAAAAGAATCGTAACCAAGATGGCCTTTATGACATTTCATTTTGTAACTCGAAGAATTTAAATTGACATATGGATTTCAAGTCTGGATTGAAGTTATCCAATGATATCAGTTTTATTATTGTTGTTTTGACCTTAATTGAGCAGACTTTGGTAAAATGGAAATCGGTGCACTGCACGTGAGCCATGAAGGAAAACTCCACAGAAAAATCAACAGATATCAGTCAACTTGTGGAAATTTTGTTATCTAACATTTTCCTCCTGGAATTACATCTGCATTCACACAAGCCCGTGCACACACACACACACACACGTAGTGTTTAACATGGACCTCATGGGGACATCCATTAGCAACCCTTCAGCTCCCTGCATGATTGCGGCTGGCACCTCCTGCATGACCTTCTGCTCTGTGTTCCACCCACACCTGATGAAGTCCATACACCTGCCTTCAGGATCCCCAGAAGTCACAAGAGGGAGTCTTGCACGGAGCTCTCAGACCAGCAGGGAGCGCCACTGGCCAGCAGAAGCATTCCCTAGTTTTCCAGGAGGACTGGACATTGTGCAGTTGCTCAGGCTGGTAAGTCTGCCTCTCCATGCCTTGGGCTGCAGCGTGGGCATTTCCCGGGGCCCTGAGGGGACATGAATACTTGCAGAGGATGTGACGGGCTTAGGATTCCCTTCTTTGACTCCAGTTTTGGCGTTGCTGGGCCCTGAGCTCTGAGCTAAGTTACAAAATTTTGAGGGTGCTCAGGCCCCTGCTAATTTGTTTTCCAGTATTTTTGGATTGCAAGAGCACTTCCAGGGCACCCAAATGGCATTAGCAATTTTATGCTGGCTCTAGTGAGACAAGGAGGGTTGTGTGAGTCTCCCAGGTCTACAGGGTATGGTGCTGCTCTGTGGACGGAACGTGTACATTTTTCTAGGATCTGCCAACCTGGGGACATTATCCACTTGGCTTCCCTGCCCTCATGGAGGGTATATGCCTCAGGAGAGAAATGTGGAACATGCTGAGAGGGTTTCCGCATGAAAGGAAACCAAGCAGTGGAGTGGGAGAACTGTAGCCTCGTTGTGTGAAATCTTCTGGGGAACAATTAGAAATGGTCTCCACATATCGGACACTCCTCTTGAATAGAAAATGTAGTCAGTGTTTTATAACAACAACCCATGAACAATCCATAATAAGAGACATAACAGTAAAAGTAATAATCAAGAGCAATGTAATGATAGGAGGATGATCACAATGACTTTAACGCTATTAAAACAATTAATACTGCCAGTTCTACTACCACAGACCCAAGAAGTTGGGAGATTCCGGTACATATTTCTCAAATTCCTTGTCAAATGACAAGGTATCAGGACCTCCTTCCTGGGGTATCTCAGGCTCTGAGCCCTATGCTCTCACCAAGAGAATTTTTTGATAAGGCAACAGCAGGCAGCCTGTGGCATAGAAAGTCAAACCAACTAGGTCCAGGTCATTGGGGATGTTGGGAACTTGTGTGCATATCCCAGTGGGGGGGCTTCAAAGAATGGAGGTGGAAGGAGGGCTGTCTGGGGCTGGCCAGCCACATGATACCCATCAGATTTCAAGTATTTGGCCAGCCCTGGGTGCATGCAAAGAAGGCAGGAGCCAGACCCACAGCCAGGGTCCATGAACCATGCTATGACTCCCAGTAAACCCCAGCATTTTCTTAGCCTTAGCATCCCATTGCCTTTCTTCCACCTCTTCCATCCAACTACTGGAGGTCCAGGTAACCATATTTGCGTATAGAGGCTCTGGGCTGTTGGAGGGTGAGCCTCTGTCAACCAGACCAGCAGGGGTGACAAAGGCCAGCAGAGGAGTTTCATACTGCTTTTGAGTGAACCTAGAAAGTACTGAAGTTGCTGGAGTAGGTGGGCAGTCACCACCCAGTGCCTTCATAGGCAAGTTCCCCTTTTTTGGAACAAGGAGAGGACTTTAAACATTTCCAGGGACTCAGTTTGGCTGAGATTGCCCAATGGTGGTTCCCTGACGCTGAGCTGAAGTACAAAATTCTAAGGATATTTGGGCAGGTGTCAGCTGAAACCTCTCCAGGAAGAAAGACAAGAGCTGCTCCTTGGTTCCCAAGTAGACTCAAAAACATTTGACGACTCTGGCCATCCAAGAACAAAATCCCTATGTCTTCCCGCTCATCACAGGAGTTATCTGGACCTACAGGAGCCCTCATAAAGTTTTATTAGAGATTCAGTTAGGTCATGGGAAGCCTGGTTGTAATCAAGTTTTCACATGATCGGTTCTCAGGGTCTGAGCTGAAGCAGATAATTCTGAGGATGCTTCAGTTCAGGATAACTTTCTCCATCATCTTCACGGAGGCGAGTGATCCCTGGGCTCCCAAGTGTTTTTTAAAAACTTTGGGGAGGTTCTGGTGGATCAAGGATGCCCCTAAATGGCTGCAGATTGCAATGTAGAGAGGGTTTCTGGGAGGGGTTCAGAGGGAAAACCAAGCATACCCCAGTTAACACACTGAAATGAGGATGCAGTAGAGATGGAGGAGATAAAAAGAGAAGGGAGAGCTACTTGGGGAGGGAACCTGAGCTCCATGAATAGGGACCAACTGTCAACCCCAACTGTCAAACTGGACAGGCACATCTCCCCAACCCTACCCCCTACCCCCAGTCCTTTTCCCCTGGGTGTTCAGGCACAGCCGAGGTCAGTGCTTGCTTTGGAAGTGCTGCTGTCTAGAGAGCGCTACAGAGTTCCTGTCCTGCTCAACGTGACATTCTCCCCAGGGCTCATTCTTTTCTCATTTTTAATATATCTGATTTTGTTTCCCCTTTTTCTGTGTTTCAATCCCAACCTCTCTGCCTATTGTTCGACCCTCTTAAAAAGTCCAGTCTGATCAGGTATGTCTATCAATCTCTTCATCTTGTAGAACTCTGTCTCAGAGATTTCTGAGGTGTCACAACCAATATTGTTGCCAGCTGTGCATGTTGCTCACTGGCACGTGGAGATGTCTCTTGGCTCTCATCCTGGGATTCCCAGGAGAGTGTTCTCTTGAGTTTTCCACTAGTTTCCTATTGTCACTGTAGTGAATTACCATACACTTAGTAATTAAAAACAACAGAAAATAATTCCTTTTTTTTTTTTTTTTACTGGTTTGCAGGCTTAAAACCTACAATGAGTCATTTTAATAGTCGTGTGGTGGTATCTCACTGGAGAAACCCCTGTGGATTCTCTTTGTTTCTTACATATTTCATTGTCTCATTTGATGGAAATATTTTGCTGCAATTTTCACAATTGGCCTTGGTTCTTTAAAATCAAGTAACTTTGCCGAGCAAAATTATATATGGAGAAAATATAGAAGTGATGTATACGGAATTGTTTCAGTGAAGATCTAGTAGGTTCCTTGAGAATAGAGAGTGTGCCCCATTTGTCCATATGCCTGCAATGTGTGTTAATAAAAAACTCCAGGACCACCTTCATCATTACTCTTCCCCCATTTTGAGTTACTGCCATTGGTAATTAAGCGCTGTTGTTACCTCTGTGTTTACTTCTTACATTTCAGCAAACCCTAGGTTTTTGTTCATCAAAACAAATGAATAAATATCCTACCTCAAGTGTAATAATATCGCCTATTCCTCCGTGAATGTACTTGGCCAGGACATTTAGATACTGGATGTTCTCTTTTATACTTCCAGTTATTTCCTTGGTCAAAAGCAGGGAGTCTGATGCAGGCTATGGTAAGGCATGGCTGGAGAGGATGGTTAAGACCTCTAGTTCCTGTTTCTACCCTTAATGTAGAGGGCACATTCGGTTTGGGAGTCAGCTGGAATCTCAGGAGGAATCCATTTGAGAAGACCAGAGTTGAAAGGTAACAGGGGGAGCCAACGGTGGAATAAAGCCATAAAAAAAGAGTTAAGCCCCAAAGATCAGTTGTATGGAGCTAATTTTCTTAGACTCAGTTTTCCATATAAGTAGATCCTTATCATTTCCCTCTGCCTGGGCCCAAGAGCGGTATCATGGCTCTGTCATGCTATTATCTGAAAGTCACTAACTGTTGGAGAATATAAGCAGAGGAAGTTTGGAGACAAATAACACTATTAGGAAAATGCCCCATTTTCTGTTACCCATATCCTGTTCTGTTTCAGTGATGAAGCACAGATGGTTCTAAACACCTGGAAAGCCCCTGACTGCAGTTCATCCAAGTCCATCTTACCAGACCTAGGGTGTGATGCACACAATCCGAAGGGAGCATTCAGGTACCAGGGAACTATGGTTCTCTCCAACACTGACTATCCCATAGGACGTAGTGGGATGTAGGTAGTGTAGGTAGTGGAGACTTTGGCCTATGTGTAGGGTTGTCTCAAGTGCTCAGCTACTGAAACTGAATAAGTCTTTTAGAGATTTGTTTTGTTACCTGAGGAGACTTGGTTCAAAAATGAATAGATTGGGAAAGGTGATGATAATGGTTCTCATGGGTGAAGGTGTCCATACAGACAGGTGGAAAATGACTTCATTTCATTCTGCAGCTGACCAGAACTAGTAGAATGTCTCTGTTTGCATAATGAGGACATTTCAATACCTCCCTACAGGTACCTGGGTTCAGGGGTGTCTTACGATAGCAGAACGGCCTTCAAGGGAGGACAGAGAGTCCTTGTTCGTTTGGATGCTCATGGAAATGGGCAGTTTTGAATGGAAGTAACTGTCAAATGGGAACATAAGCTACGGACACTTTGGCAATAGAATGGAACAGCAATCTTTCAGGTCAGTTAAAGTGATTTTGACTAGGTTGACAAGAAGTTGGTCTGAACGAGGGCAGGGTATTTTGTCTGAGAACTTGTTTCAGACTCTGCTAACTACAGTCAAACTCAGTCATTCTGTTGTGAGCTCCCACAGGCTTCCCATCAGGCTGTGGAAACCCCATGTTCTATGTTAGTTTGCTGGACATGTATCTTCCAATGAAAGTCTGAGCTTCTAGGGCACCGGGGTGGCTCAACCGGTTAAGCATGTCCGTTTGCCTCAGGTCATGATCCTGGAGTCCAGGTATCCAGCCCCGCTTTGCTCAGCTGGAGTCTGCTTCTCCGTCTGCCCCTGCCTGCCCACTTGTGTATGCCAGCTCTCTCTCAATTTATAAATAAATAAATAAATAAATAAATAAATAAATAAATAAATAAGTAAATCTATCTGTAAAGTCTGAACTTCGGATCCCCGAGCAAGGAGGTGAGCCATTTGTTCAGTTCCTCTCAACATCTCCTTTTCAAAAAGTGCAGGACGGTGAAATACCACTGGGCTTAACAGTAGAACTTCTAGATTTGAGTTCTGATGCTCCACTCTGGCTTCTAACTGGAAGTGTGGGACACAGAACCTGGGCACTTTCAAATCTCAGATGCTCCTCTGGTCGGTGATCTATAGTTGCCAAACATCACTATGCAGGAGATTTGACTGGACCTGTGGCTTTAAAAATACAGATTTTTATTTTTTTTTATTTTTTTTTTTTTGAGAATAATTCAGATTTTTAATTTAAGAATTCCGAATATGAAAGTGTGAGACTCGGGGACAGACCTCTGATTTTCTAAAATATTCTAGGTGACTAGAATCATCTTTTTATTTTTGTAGTTTTTTTAAATTTTTATTTATTTATGATAGTCACACACAGAGAGGGAGAGAGACGCAGAGACACAGGCAGAGGGAGAAGCAGGCTCCATGCACCGGGAGCCCGACATCGGATTCGATACCGGGTCTCCAGTTTTGCGCCCTGGGCCAAAGGCAGGTGCTAAACCGCTGCACCACCCAGGGATCCCTAGAATCAACTTTCTAAAAAAGATTTTATTTATTTATTTATGAGAGTCACCGAGACAGAGGCAGAGACACAGGCGAGGGGGAAGCAGGCTTCCTATGGGGAGCCCGATGTGGGACTCAATCCCCGGACCCCAGGATCATGATCTGAGTCAAAGGCAGATGCTCAACCATTGAGCCACCCAGGCATCCCGAGGTGACTAGAATCAATTTGGCTCTGGAAACACTGATTTTTATTACCTCCAAGGCCACTTCGAGCTCTAACATTTTAACATTCTAAGAATTCTTGTAAATCTGAGTGTGACACTTATACTTAGTTTTTATGATTGAACAACAAACATGGTGTGTGTGTGTGTGTGTGTGTGTGCATGTGTGTGTGCATGTGTGTGTGCATATAGGCATAATATGTAGCATGAAATGTAGAACGATATCCAATCCCTAATCTAGGTAAATGAGAACAATGTTAGAGAGAACAGAGGAAAAGTTATGGCACAATTTGCACATACTGGGGAATAATCTATGTACATTTATGCTGTCAGGGAATTGTGTGATTTGTAAGGAGAGTAAGCCGAACAAGTCATTTTTAACTTGAGTGCCTGAGTAAGTGGTAAAAATATTTACTAAGATCTAGAATACTAACTGAAGCTCAGTTTCGGAAAGGAAGGGATAAACTGCAATAAAAAGTAGTTATTTAGGGGTGCCCATCAGAGATCCAGTTAGGGAAGACCAATGCCCTGTAAAACTTTAGCATGAAGTTAATGTCGGAAATACAGTGTAGGATTTTTATCAGACAAAGCTCATTTAGGTCAACAGAAATCATGCTGGGTATTCTGAACATGAAATGTAATGCAAAGGATTGCTACACAGGTAGCAGATGGTCAAAAGTCCACAGAGATTAATAACTACTGACCCGGAGGAGCAAATGGGAAAGGCGCTATCAGCAGCAGGGTCCGAAATCCTTGTGTTAGCTCCTTACAGGTGGAGGCTTGATGGATGAGTATGGGACACAGCACAGCTGGTGCTCAGACCTCTAAGTCAGGAGCAGCGCATGAATGATGCTTAAGACTTTAAGGAAGGAGTGTTCCATGACGGGGGCCCAGACAAGAGGGGTGAGGACACCTGCAGAAAATGTTCAGACTTTTGAGGAGAAGATACGGCCGAACAGGGTCCATAGAGAAATAGGGTACACAGCAAAACAGGTTGTGTCCCAGCTGGGCCTCTTAATGGGTGCACCCCCTGGGTGCTGCTAGTTCCTTCAAGGGATCTTGCAAGGGTGCTGAGAAAGCCAAAAGGAGTTGGAGCCTAGAGCCAACATTCTGTTGCTGTTGGGGTGCTGCTGGCCAGAGCTGGAAATGGAAAGGAGTGTCTTTACCCTTCATCTTAAATTCCTGCCTACTGCCATGTCTTGCATTAAAGGGGCTAATGGGGAGCAACTGGCCTCCAGGTCTGGCGGATGCAGTGTGCAGGGCATCCATGCACTGCCATGGAGTGAAGTAGAGAATGGAGGCTTGGAGCCTGGAAGGGCTGGTGAGTAGGTAATGCCACATCAATAGGAGAGGCTGAAACCACGGGAGCTCGTGGAATTGCTTAGAGACATGTGTAATATGCAGATGGATAAAACCAGGGTGTGTGCAAACCCAGGAAAGGGAGAACATAGGAGAACAGGGAAGGAGAGGAAGAAAGGAGCTGGAAGAGTTCTATCTTTGAGGGCAGAGGAGACAGGAATGAAGGAGGAGACAGACCACATGGCGAAATGCTCACGAAAGTACCAAGGTAACAAAAAATACCAACCATCGATTGCTGAGGGTGCCCCTGGAGTCTTTACAAAGAGCATGGTGACCAAAACATGTCTAAGAGGTCATGGTCTCCTCATTAAGAGAAATCCCAGCAGCATGATGGTGGTAGAGGATATTTCTGTGAGACGAGAAGCAGAGGAAAACATTATATACACCACTGTTAATTTTGCAAGGAAAGGGGAGAGAAAAAAAAACCCAGAAAGAACAGGGGATGAGACCTAAATACATTTAGATTCTCAAAGGCAGTTAGTTTTATCTGAGGCCTGGGTAAACAACTTCTGGGAAGACCCCAGGACCTGCGCTACATGCAAAAAGAGAGCTTTTTCCACCCACACCCACTTGGCTCTTGCGTGGTTTTCAGAATAAAAAGATCACCCCATTAGCCATGAAGATATGTAGCTGTGCCAGAATATTTTTTAAAAACATGTTTTTATTTCTTACTTTAGAGCCTGTTTGCCATTACTATCAGCCCAGAAAAGCAAGGATCACAGGGTCACAGGAGGGATCTGGGAAAGTGTCCAATTCTTCTGCAGCTGTGTCCACTTCTTATTCCACCCAGCTGCTCACCGGAGCTGCTAAAAAGTATTCCGTGTTCAGGCTTCTGCTCGCAGCCAGGGCCCTGTTTTGTGGACATGCTAAGAACATAAGACCAAAAGCCTGAAGTGTTGCTGTGCCTAAGCCAGCAACAGTGGCTTCTTCTTGGGTCTCTATCTCCTCCGCTGTAATGAAGGTGTTGAATTAGACTATCTCTAGGAACCCTGCTCTTGAAGAGGCCATGACTGCTACATTCTCACTACAAGTGGCCAGCATGAAGATGCTACCCAATCTTTGGCCAGTTTAACCTTTGACACAGGCCCTTTTCATTATGGCACTTGATGTCCCTAATTGAGGAGGGAGGGGAAGCCATGCTAACAGCGATCTGTGAAGGAGCTGGAGAAGCATGAGCCAGCAGTACCACTAAGGCGGCCACAATTTGTGTCCATCAGGTGGGCCATTTACTATGTGGTTGAGTCGTCTCATATTACAGACACCAGAGTCTGAACGACAAAGACCCAGGGTCACACCTCTGTCTGAAGCCAGGGTTTTAGAACATTTCAACCATGGTCCCACCTTTCCATTCTACCTGTTTCATCTGTTAATCTGCTCACTCACTTTATCAATCCATAAAATAATTAATGGGCCTCTGCCAGCCAGTGGGGATTCCAAAGGCCAACATAACACAGTGCCTTCCCCCAGGCCTCTCAGGCCTACAGAGGGTATTTCTCTGCAGTGTCAGAAGCTGGATTGACAGCTTCATTCATAGAATGCCCATGTTGGAGGTCAAGAGAAAAAATCCAGGGATGTTTGCCACATGGAGCTCACAGCCAGAGGATCTTTGCTTCTCACTTTCTGTAGCTCCTGCTTGGCTTTTAATTATTCTTCCTTTTTTTGCAGCAAAGTGGTGTCAGTTCAGCTCTACAGCCCCCAACCTTATCTTCAAAGGAAAGGCACTCAACTTCACAGCGACCATCCATCTTCTGGCACTGCATCCTTCTGCGTATAGCTCCATGAGCTGAGGGAAGAAAGCAAGGCCTCAGTTATCCAGTAATTGGTGACCAGAAAACAACATAACATCACTGAGGCCAAAATCACAATTCCCTCTTACTGAGTGTCCTACAGACACAGAGTACACACCTAGCGATCAGAAAAAGCACATGTCACCTGAGCAGCTGTATGGGAGCTCAGATTCCCCGCACAACTTACACAGTGTCCCTACTAGGTATTCAATTCCCTCTGCCATAGTCATTTCTAGGATATCTAGAAGCAGAGCATGTCTTCCTGGGATGGAGGCAGTCTACTTTCTAATTTCAATAACATTCCTTCCCAATGTGTGATTGTTTTCATGTCTCCATATTAATAGTCTCAGACATATAACAATAGGGAAAGATGGTGCTGTTTATACTGTAGGCCGGTCAACGAGAGACCACATGCAACGATAGACCACAGCCATGTGGCTCTGGAGTTTCAAGATTTTAGGTGCAAAGATAAAAGAAACCTGAGGCTGATGCATTCTGTAAGAAATGTCAATGAAAAATGGGTTTAATTCTGGAATTCAGAGTGATATGGACAACGAGTTTTACTTCTAAACAAAGATTAAGCTGAAGTGAGTAAGGTATTTTGAGAGAAATGATTGAAAAAAGTTTTTGGTGATAGATGTTCTCAGGAGAAGTAATACAAAGAACTGGCAGTCACTCCCAAAGGGAACTTGTTCTGGGAAAATACAGTTTTGAGGAGGAGAAAGAACACATATTGCTGTCGTACCTGAGATAATGCCATGCTGAGGAAACACTGAACCTATTCATGCTCCAGTTAGGACTCAGACCAACAGAAAGGAATTGCACAGCCTTAGATTTCTTCTCAAAGTAAGAGGAAATTTTTAAAATAGTCCAAAGTTGAACTTTGGATATTGTAATAGACTACGGAAATTCATCAGGCATTTAGCCAATCAATGACATGGAATACTCATAAGGCGTTTAAATACTTAATTGAGGCAGGTAATAAGAATGAGAATGATGATTTAAGAACAATGATAAGCAGACAATAATAATAGTGTACTTTCTCGGGGCACAGAGGATGTGCCTGGCTTTGTTTAAGCAGATTATAGAAACAGAGGGATTGTTAAACCTTCCCCAAGCAGTTACTTCTCACTTCAAACAATGAGTAATGGAATCTCTGGATAACAAGAGGAGACTCAGCAAAAGACATCAGTCCCAGGCCCCGTTCTCTGTATGGTTGCATGGGTAAGTTTGGACCAATGAAAGAGAAATCAAATGATGTAGATGCTTCTGTGCAATCTTTTTGATCATGAGCTTTACTTACTTTTCAGCCCTTCCTGTCAGAGCATCTTTAGAACCAGATGAAAGACACATGTTTAGGACACAAAGTTGACCTTCCTCCCTAGGCTCAAAGTAACTTGGTGGAGAAGAGTGTTCTTTCTAACCATAATAGTCAACTTACCTGTTTTTTGGATTTTTCCCTAAAAGAAAAATTAACTATTTTTTCATTTACTCTCTTTTTAAATGTGTTTGTTAAAATAAGTTTGCCTCTAATTAACATAACATGTATCTTAATCTTTCAAACAATCCTATTATTATTATTATTATTATTATAACCCCTTCTAGAAAGGAGACTGAAGCACAATGGTTCACACAACTTAGAAGGATTAGACCTGAGATCCAACTTCAGGTGTTTTGGTGTAAAAATATCTGTGTTCATTACCTCTTCTACTGATCATTGAACTCACTTCCAGCTCTGTGATTCTGTGTGGTTGTTGTGATTGTGGCGCTCCTAATTTGAGCCCACACTAGGCTTGTTGTTAGGATTCAAATGTACCTGAGCTGAATTTGGGAACAAGAAGCCCTTAATGAGTCAGAGACTTTTGAATGGGAATGGAGAAGATGGCTTAAAATGTGTTTCTCTACCTGGATCCATTGTCTGACCTTCAAGAGAAGACTGGAGCAGAAACCAAGTAACTGACCTGATAAATGAGACTTTGAAATGTAAGGGCATGTTTTTATACCTGTTTTCAAAAGTTCAAGGTGAAGAACATTTCCCAAGATGGCCCTTCTGATCCCACGGTTAGAAGCACGGTTCTACTTCCATCGCTTTTTTTTATAGTCTGCCTCATTTATGGCACTTATGAGAACTGTTTTGTGTTATAGTTTTAATGAATCTTCCCATCTCACCCATTCACTTATTTGTATATTTGAAATTTATCAAATACCTATTTACTATTCTGGGGAACCTATTTTTTACCAACACAGAAATAATAAAATAATAAACTTCAAGTAAATTAAGCAAGAAGATCATACTCTAATTATATTTTTTTACCTCCACTTTACCTACTTTTTCTATAATGCCCAAACAATTGCTTATTAAGTGTTATATGTATTGGTTTGGTAGGCCTATTGAGGCCTGATTGTGTAATAAGCAAGTGCAAAAACCAGGAAATCATGAAGTAGTAAAATGCTTCATAATACATGAGGAACCCCACTAGTAATGACTTAATAACAGAAGTATAGTGGAGAAGGGATGGATATAAAAGTTTCTTGGTGGGGGGCGATGGCACCTGAGTGTCTCAGCTGGGCATCAGACTCTTAATTTTGGCCCAGGCCATGACCTCAGGTCATAGGATCAAGCGCCACATCAGGCTCTGCGTTCACTGGGGAGACTGCTTGAGATTCTCTCTCTCCCTCTACCCCTCTTCCAGCTATCTCTCTCTCTCTCTAAAATAAATACATCTTTTAAAATGTCTTAGGGATAGAGTCTTGGCAGTACTGAGCAAAAAGAGACCATTTCAAAGCTCTCAAAGATGTAAAAGCAAACCAATCAAGATGTAAGTTGTTTAAATGATATAATTTTCTATAAGTGTGTGAGAACTAGAAAGAAATTCTAACTAATCTAAGATTCGGAGATTTGGACCAACTAATAAAACATAAAAATAGGAAAAAAAATACAAAAAACGACACTAAGAATCTCTTATCGTTTTTTTTTTTTTTTCTCATTTAGGCTACAAAAGCTATACTTCTCTAAATTAACACGTGTCATTGAAATTTGCCTCTGAAATTTTCTCTCATTTTAGAGCTATCACTTGGGCACACGCTGAAGCTGTGTGGACGATTACAGAAGATGGAAAGAGCTAACTGTAAAGAGAAGTCTGAATCCCTTGGTGGAGCTTTGGGGTAAATTAACCAGACACCCTTCTGTGTGGAGATAGTCCAGCTCAGTAGTTTTGTGTTTAAGCTCAAGAAAAGATTTCTAGTAACTGCTTTGTGCTGGGACATTTTTAGAATACAGGGATTAGTCATGCACTTTTCTAAAGTCTGAACTTTCTTCTCAAAAGACAGATTGCCACCCTTACATCTATTAGGATTTCCCTCTTACCTGACAAAATGTGAGCAAGGAGAATGAGAGCAGCAGAAACTAAGAAAAAAATTCTCATGGCTCCAGACATCAGTAGAGAGAGGATAAAGGAGGTATAGTTGCTAGAATCCAGCTCTTTTATCAAGGGAAGTTGATTAAAACAAGTTCTACAGCTATGAAAGGGCTGGAAGTCAACTTCAGTTTGAAATGTCCATTAAAAAGAAGCTATTTCTCATGCTCCACTGAGTAACGTGTGGGCTGCCGGATCAGGAGTTACCTCAATGATGTCTATCAGAGAGTAAGGCAGACAGCTAGTCCCTCTGCCTGGATTCCTACATTCTATGTCTCTGCCTAGACATCTATTCCCTGAAGCCCCATCTCAGGTGCCTACACTTCCAGAAGATCTATAACCCCCACTCCTTTTCTTCTTTAAGATGTTACTTGCAACTTGGTCTCTTATAAGATTAACTTGGTGGTTACTAATGGGTACCTGTTATAATTGCTTTTCAAAAATTATAGTATGTGAAGAATTTTTATCCATCCAGTTTGACTATCAGCTCAACAAAAGAAACCAATTCTCCTTCCATCCTTCTCTTTCCATTGATTCCTCATAAAGTGTTTTGCAGCAATAGCCATTCAAAATATACAGGTTCTTAGACTTAATTGATAGCTGTCTAATTAGGGAAACTCTTGAATAGTCAAACAGTTAATTCACAAATCTTACCAAACGTTTAAAGTTTTTACATTTGTAAATATTATTATTAAGGATAATGGTATTATGACAAAATATGATCATACCTCATATGTTATGGGAATAGCTTTCATTCAACAAATATGGGTTGGAGAACTATGTAGATGTTTATGCACATTTTACTAAAAAATTTGAATTTTATCCTAAAATCAAAGGGAAACTATTGAAGGATTTTTAAGCAGGGGGGGTTATTTGAAAGATTAAAACTCAAATGAGGAGTTCCATTTTAAATAAAGAAAAGTGAGCTCCTGACAAGAAGACCCTCCCACTAATAACAAGTGAAACTGTGGGGAAAAAATTACCTGAAGAATATGAAATTTGAAATAAATACAGGCGTATTTAACTTTTTGGAAAAAAAAGTTAGAACTTGGAAAAATTAAACAGCAAAGAGTACATTCTTTCTGATTGCAATGTGGCATGGAGAGGCTAACTCAAAACAAACAAAAATATCTATCCTCTTTCTGAACTTATAAAGGCAGAGTCAAGGAAGACCATGGTTGCTGGAAATGAAGTCTCAGAGAAGGGAGCTTAGGTTCTTTCTATGAACTCTCCCCATGACTTCTGGGGAGAACCGTGCATGCATCTGATTAAGGTAAAACAAAACAAGATAAACACACAAATACCTCTGAGATTTGAGCTGCTGCTCATTACAGACTAGGCAATACTTGTCAATTGAGTTTAATAGAATTACTTTCCTGTTCAAACAAAAAATTCAGCCTTCTTCAGAGGATGTAGCATATTCATATCCTCTTCAGCACAACATTCACAGTGTCCAGGACTTCAATGATGTTGAAATAATCAGACAAATGTCTTTAATATATTCATTTTAACATGCTCCAAAAGTAAAGAAAATGCACTTGCAATGAGTATTAAACATGGGAAATGTCATTAGAGAACAGAAAATAAAAAGAAATGTTGGTACTAAAAGATATAATACCTTAAAAAGATTAACTGAATAAATTTGATAGCATAGAAAATATGACAGGATCAAGAGTCACTGAATCAATAAAAATTATGCAACTTCTAGATCAGAGAGAAAAAAGATTGAGAAAAATAGACCTTTGAGGGTCTGAGGGATAATTATCAAAAGCTAGAGCACACAGGTCATTGGAGTCTGAGAATGAGGAGAGAAACCGAATGCATTAAAAAGTAGTTCAAGGAAATAATGTCTGAAAACTCGTAAATTTGGTGAAAGGCACAAGCTGACAAAACCAGGAAGCTACTTGAATCACAAAGAATATAAATACTATGCTCAGGCACATCACAGTCAAACTTCTAAAGTCCAGAAAAGGGAGAAAATTGTGAAAGTGCCCAAAGGAAAAAAAAAACACATCCAGTTCAGGGAAATAGCAATTGGCTTCTCCTCAGAATTGAAAGAGGTCAGGTGACTGTGCACACACCTTGCAGCAGCTGAAGGAAAACAAGCACAACACTGCCACAGCCCCAAACTCCATCTGCAGGAAAGATTCCCTTAAAAAGGGAGGATAAAATAAACATGTATTCAGGGCAAAGAAAATTGAAAGAGTTTTTCTCTAGGAGAGATTCCCTAAAGTTACTATAAAAGGAAATTCTTCAGTCTGAAGGGAAATACCACAAGGAAATGTGGTTTTCAGGAAAATGAAAAACATCAGAAATAATATCAGTGTAAGTACTTAAAAAATACATTGTCTTTTAATTTATTTGAAATTTATGTGACTTCTTAAAGCAAAATCTGTATTGCCTTGTGAGTTTATACTGTATGTGGATGTGATACATACAAAAAATATAGCAAAAAGACTATGAGAATAGGAAGAAATAGGTCTGCCTATATGATTACAAGCCTTCCAAATTTTAAAGGAAGTGGATTAACATCAACCCTAAGTTGGATGTGTATTGATAATAGCAGTGAAGCCATTAATTATAATACATATATTATAATGCAAATGTTGACACAAATATCCCAGTAATCTGAAGAAGATAAGAGAGAGAGAACAGAGGAACAAAATCAAGGAGAACACACATGTCAAAAATAGTCAATTGATAGACCAACATCTTACTAATCTATCATTAATTATGTAAAAATGTTAAGGGACTGAATATTCTCCTTAAACAGCAGAGATAATCATATGGATTAAATAGGAAGACAAAGCTACATGTTATTTTCCATAATGGAATCTTCTCTCCAAACATGTTTTTCCTTTGAGATAATTATAGACTCACAATAAGTTCCAAAAATGGTACAGAGAGGTCTTAGGCACCCATCACCCAGCCTACTCCAATGGGGACATTGTCCATAATTGTGAATTGTCAAAGCCAGGAAATAAAGTGGCAGAGTAACCTCAGATCACAAATTATAAGGAAAGCATTAAATATCAAAAGATAAAGACAGGCTGAAAACACATGAATGGAAAACATAAACTATGAAAATATCTAGAGTAAGGAAGCTGGAGTGCCAATATTCATTTCAGATAAAAAAGAATATCATCAAATGGAGAGTGGGATGCTGCCATACACTTTTACACAATAACTGGATGGACTAAAATGGGGAAACACAGTTCTACAATGAGAGAGAAGATTTTGATGTCATTCTTTCCAGCAAAGGGTAGACCCAAAATTAACAAACACAGGTTTGATGTAAACAGCACTACCACCACGTTGACTGAGTTGGTATTTATGGAATAAAACACAAAATGACTGCAAAACACACATACACACCTTTTTCAAGTACATATGACACATTCATCAACACAGATCACATGCTAGGCTATAAAACACATATACCTTTGTTGAACTATTGATTTCTCTCTTCAATGTGTCAGTTCCCACTTCATGTATTTTGTGGCTCTTGTTAGCGTTATACACGCTTATAATGGTCATGTCTTCTTAAGGGGTTGACCTGTCTACCACGGTACGCAGTTCTCTTGTCTGTAGCTCCATCTTTTTCCATCCTTCTACTTTTGACCTCTTCATTCATTGAATCCAGTGTGTCCCTTTCACACAGGCACACAGCATATAGTTGGATCTTTAAAAAGATTTTTAAAAAACCTTTCTGCTAGGCTCTAACTGGAGTATTTAATTCATTTGCATTTAATACCATAATTGATGAGGTAGGATTTACATCTGCCATTTGCTATTGTAGTTTTCTTTTTTATTATTATGCATTTATTTATCTATGGCTGGGCAGGAGAGAGAGGGAGAGCTAAAGTGGAGGGTGGGGAGGGACAGTGGGAGAGAGAGAATTCCAATAAGGCTCTGTGTTGGGCTCAGATTCACAATCCTGAGATCATGACCTGAGCCAAAATCAAGAGTCAGAAGCTTAACCAGCTAAGCCACCAGGTGTCCCCGCTCTTTGTTTTCCAAATTTCTCCTCCACCCCCCTTTCCTGCATTACTGACTTCTTTTGTGTTAAAGAGATATTTCCTGAGGTACCATTTGAATTTCCTTGTCAAATATCAGTGACTCTTGATCCTGTCATATTTTCTATGCTCTCGAATCTATTCAGTGAATCTTTTTCAGGTATTAAAACTTTCAGTTTCAACATTTCTTTCTATTTTCTGTTCTCTAGTGATATTTCCCTTGTTTAATTAATTATGGCACTATGTATGTTTATGTTGTAAATGAATTTGCAATTAATTTTAAACAACTAGATTCCAATGGTGAACAAAAGCATTATTCTGTTTAGCTGGGTTTTCTCCCCTTTCTTTTGTGCTGTCAGATAGAAGTAGGAGTTTTAAAGTACAAGAGACACTCTGGGTGGCCCTGAAGGAGAAACCTGCCATTTTATGGAAAGAGCCACAGGTCAGGGAATGCCAGGCAGCTTCTGTGTGCTCAGCACAATGCCCATCTGACATCCTGCAAGAAGACAGCAACCCACTGCAGGCCAACAACCACAAGTGACACAATTTTTCCTGACAGCCCCAGGGGGATGCAAGGGGATCTGTTGCCTCAGATTACATCAAAGTCCCAGCTGACCCAATGCTGTCAGTCTCCTGAAACCCTGAGCAGGGGTCCAGATACACCATGCCTGGACTTTGGACCCACAGCACTCTGAGAGAGGGCGTGCTGTTTTAAGCAGCTAACTTTTGTGGTACTTTGTGACACAGTGAAATAAATGAGTCCAGCAGTCTTCCAAGGTAGATCTCTTTGGGGGAGCACATTAATGTGTTCTTGCAAGGCTCCTGTTGGTTCATGGCATTGCACAGTTTCGTGAATGGTTGATGTTCTTTCTGGTTGATCATATGAATTTACCTCCACCCCAGCAATGTATCCAAAAATGACTTACTACTGAGCCCCTTTGATTTAGGAGGTCACATTATTTGGGAATATTCCCTTTAGGATGGTTTCAGCCCAGCGGTCTTTTTTTTTTTTTTTTTAATTTTTTTGTATTCAATCATGAGAGACAGAAAGAGAGAGAGGCAGAGAAACAGGCAGAGGGAGAAGCAGGCTCCCTGAACCTGATAGTTCTGCAAATGTTATAAGATGAAGGTGGAAGGGCGACCTTTTGGTTGTAAAAGATCCTTGAAAGTAGAGGTGAAGTTAGGTTTAGTTCTGGTTTGGGCCTGGCAGTGGTAGTGTGTCCTCAGTAACTGCTCGATCTCTGCTTTCTTATTTGTCATATAGACATTCTAGAAATGCTTGTCTACACTGTAAACTATTCTAGTGGTCACATGGAGTAATTTAGGTAAGACTATTTCACCAAACACTATGTAGCCCATTAGTTATTTCTGTTGTTAATGTTCTTCCTGTAGAAGATGAGAGCACAGAGAGGGATTGGGGGCTCTTCATCTTGGAGAGATCTTCCATAATGGTAATGAGATCTCCTTTATTTGATCCTTCCTAGACCAATAGCAGAGATTGGGATGCATTTTACTGGGTTTGGGAGCAGATCCGGTAAGAGATGGATGAGCATGTTCCCCAAACATTGCTTATTGGCTGGTACAAGCTTGATCCTCTAAACCTGCTTTAGTTAGCACCCTGAGCTAATGAGACCAGCCACCAGGTCCAAATCCCTATGGCCAAAATTCCATTCCAGTAACAAAGAGATTTCTCTATGAAATGGCAAAGCAGGTATGATGCTGGCTACCAGAGGAAGAGAAGGCAGAGGCAGAAATCTGGGATTTCAGACAACTCTATTCTCACTGTCATTGCCATCACTCCTTGTCTCCAGATGTCAGAGGAAGCTGACCGGCTACAGGTCCTAAAAGTAGAAATTATATGTGAGGGATTCAACTAAACTCCTGGAAATGGCTGGGAATATTCAAGTCCTGCTTGGCACCCTAAATTCAAATCATCACATTTTGGATTTTAAAATTAGTGCAGGAAATAACGCTGTGTAAAACAGTATTCCCAGCTCCACCCATCTGCTGTGGAAGGACAGCAGAGCACAGGCTGCTTCTCTATTCTATTTCTGAAGGCCAGCACTCCCAGGAACCAGGGGGGAGGTTTACAAAACAGGGGAGGGGGAGGGAATAGCAGTTTGCTTAGAAAATGCCACCACAGATTCAAGAAAATCCCATGAGAAGCTCAATGGGGAGCTGACCATTCCTGTCAGTCTTAGGATGGTCCACAGAAGAGCTGGCGGCTTTATCACCTGCCTCTTCACCATTCCATCCATTTGCGATTACCTGGTAGAAATTGAGCCAAAATGAAGAGAAAGGCAAAGACCACACAAGACATCGTTCTGCTCAGGGTCACCTCTGAGGGAAGCCTCTTCAGAGCAGAGGTTTGGGGCCTCTGGGAGGACAGAAGACTCCCTTATATTTGCGAGAAATGGGGAACGTTCTTGGTCAGTGAAGTGAATCAATGAAGAAAGCACATTTATATGCTCCATTTCCCAGGATCAAGGCCCGATGTGATGGTCTCCATAAAGCCTTATCTTCGGAGAGTTCTGGCTGGGGGAGTGCAAGGAACAGGAGGCAGGAGCTGGAAAAGCAGGAGCCTCCCACTGATCCTCCTGGCCCAGCAAGTAGGAGCCTGCTACTCCCCTTCTCTCTCTCACAATTCAGTTTTCTCCTCCAAAGAATAAGGAGCAACTATGGTTACTGAGAGACAACACAGTTCCTTCTGCCAGCCTCAGGGTCTGTGTCCAGTTCGAGTGATGATGATTGGGACATGCTTGGGACACGGGGATTGCCCTGTAAGAAGAGCCCAGAAGCAGGCTCTGTTCCATCTCTGGCTTTCCTTTGTGCTACCTGTGAATGTCCCCAGGAGCAAAGGGAAAGGGGTGGCAGTCATTTCACCAAAGGAGCTCTGAATCCCTGAGCCTGTACCAATGTCACCTGGCAGCACGAAGGCATAATTACCACATCCTTTTCGTTCTCCAAGAATCTGGGTATCAAAATTAACATTTATATCCCGGTACCCTCAAATGAGTCCCGTCCTATTGCCTCTGCTTATTCAAGGCTCTGCTCTTCATTTTGGGAAGGCAAGATGGGGGCACTGAACCACGTAGACTAAAGTCAGATTGGTTTAGCAAGTGTGTGACCTCGGTTGTGTAGTTTGTTGAACTTGTTTCTAAATCTTTACATGGAGATGTAATAAAGGTTTGTACTTTATAGGATATTTGAAAGTTCTCACTGAAATGATTATAAAGTGGCTACCAGACTGTTCGCTTGGACTCAGTGCAGATGTACCTAGATCTGGGGTTGGGGTGTCTCAGGGCCTAGCATACCATTCACCCCTCCCTGAGATAAGCGTGCCATGGTGTAGGTGGGCAACTTGGCAGGAACAGGCTCCAAGTCGCGGGGTCCTGGTTGAGATGCTGGCAGGTGTCCTTGCAGGGGGACTGGGAGGCGAGAGCCCAGGGAGGAGGCGGCGACAAGGGGCCATGTGTAGCACGTCACAGATGGAGGCCTCGTAGGAACTCCTGCCCTAACAGGGATGAGGATGGTTCCCTACCGACATGCAAGCCTGTGCCCCGTAGTAATGAGCGGGTGGCGGGACACTCCCCCATGTGCAGGCTCAGGTGAGGGCCCGCGCTCCTGCACCTGTCAGCCCGGAGGCCAAACAGCCCCCCCTGGGGCAGTGAGTGCGCTCAGAGTTGTGGTTCATCATATTCCCCCATAAAAAAAGAAACTGTCCTCCCCTCGCAGACACTCGCAACCCCCTGGTTCATCGCTGATCCACGCTCATCCTGGGCGGTCAATCAGCACTAGGGCTGAACAGGATCAGGAACCTGACTCCAGGGGATCGCTGTCAACCTCGCCATCCTCTTAGAGGACTAGGAGCCACGGGGATCCCTTCTCCCAAAGAAACCCAAATCGAAGTCCTACATCCGGCATACCAAACCTCCATTCTCCCTACAGCCTCCGTGCAAATTAATGGAAGCTCTTGCCTCATTTTGGGGGGTGGCTCTCCCTTGACTATGTATGGAGCGTCTCCCCCCCCCATATTTTTTAGAATGTTTTCCTTCACATGTGTGCCCCTTATTAAAGGAATCATAATGAAAGAGGGACTGGTCATAGGGGTGTTCGGATGGATGGGCCAAGGCGACCTGGGATCTCCAAGTTCAAGTTGAAAAGTCTTCTGGATTACCCAGGGTGAGAATGGGGGTGGCAGGATACACCAGGCCTTCGTGGTTTCTCAGACAACAAGGGTGGCTCCTACCTGGTCTAGGTCTGAGGACCTGCCTCCTTCCTGACACCCCCTCCGAGTGCCACTGGGATTGAGTCAGGGGTGTTTTCGGTTGTGGTGATCCTGAGACTCAGGTATTGATGAGGTGAGGCATGTGCAGGCATGTGGGGATGCCTCAGGTCAGGATTTAAGAGATTGTACTTTGGAGCCTGGGGCTGTTATTTGGCACCTGAATTGGTTCCTCCTTGCTGGGGATGGTGCTTCCAGTCGGGTATGGGGCTACACGAGAAGGCGGGAGCAGCAGTTCTCTGGTTCTGGAGCATATCCAGAAATACCGCAAAGGCTCCAGAGGGTGAGAACCTCCTCTCTGGCCTCCTGTGCTTGCTGCATCTACTCCTGGGTCCTTAGGGGGGTCTTAGAACAATTTTATTGAGCCTGGTGGGCCATGGATGCCTTCCCTGGGTCTTGCAGGCAGTCACAAATGGTTGCTGGAACCAGAGGTGACTCATAATATTTCCCAGAGGCTCAGGCCTACCAGCGTTAACCACAGTAAAACTACTTAATAGAATGGCACAAAAAAGAGACAGTGTCTTGCACTGCAGATAGGAGCATGAGGGTGCTATGTTGGGTTTTGCAACCAGGAAAACCTATTCATGTTGAAAATACAAGCAAGCCCACCGTTAAAAACACCGCCTGTAGACCGTCCCTCAAAGTAACAAACCTCTTATTAAGTAAAGGAAGATACTCATGTTGACATCACTGCCAGAGGCAGAGAAAGGATACAAGCATATTAGCCAAGCAGAGCAGGTGGTGTAATAATGTGAGGGTCATTTTGCATGGTGACAGTCAATTCAGTGAGTTATGTCAATAAAAAATATACAAAAAATTTTAAAAACAAAAAGAAAACCCTATCGCTGATGCTAAAAAAAAAAAAAAAAAAAAAAAAAAAAAAAAAGAATTATGTCACAGGCAGAGGACCCAAAGAACATTTCAGCATTTCAGCCTGTGATTCTTTTCATTATTTTCATAAGATTATGTATCATGAAATTAACAATCTTAACGATTTGGGGGTGTAGAGTTCAGTGGTATCAAGTACATTCATACTGTTGTGTCTGATATTTCCCACACATTTCTTCACCCTTTCCTTATATTCCCTTCACTATTATTTATATTCCCCAAATGAATGAGAACATATAATGTTTGTCCTTCTCCGATTGACTCACTTCACTCAGCATAATACCCTCCAGTTCCGGGGATCCCTGGGTGGCGCAGCGGTTTAGCGCCTGCCTTTGGCTCAGGGCACGATCTTGGAGGCCCGGGATCGAATCCCACGTTGGGCTCCCGGTGCATGGAGTCTGCTTCTCCCTCTGCCTGTGTCTCTGCCTCTCTCTCTCTCTCTCTGTAACTCTCGTAAATAAATAAAAATTAAAAAAATAAATTAAAAAAATATCCTCCAGTTCCATCCACTCTGAAGCAAATGGTGGGTATTCGTCATTTCTAATGGCTGAGGAATATTCCATTGTATACATAAACCACATCTTTATCCATTATCTTTCGATGGACACCGAGGCTCCTTCCACAGTTTGGCTATTGTGGACATTGCTGCTATAAACACCGGGGTGCAGGTGTCCTGGCGTTTCATTGCATCTGTATCCTGGGGTAAATCCCCAACAGTGCAATAGCTGCATCATAGGGCAGGTCTATTTTTAACTCTTTGAGGAACCTCCACACAGTTTTCCAGGGTGGCTGCACCAGTTCACATTCCCACCAACAGTGTAAGAGGGTTCCCTTTTCTCTGCATCCTCTCCAACATTTGTGGTTTCCTGCCTTGTTAATTTTCCCTATTCTCATTGGGGTGACATGAGATCTCAATGTGTTTTTTTTTTTTTTTTTCATTGTGGTTTTGATTTGTATTACCCTGATGGCAAGTGATGCAGAGCATTTTCTCATGTGCTTGTTGGCCATGTCCATGTCTTCCTCTGTGAGATTTCTCTTCATGTCTTTTGCCCATTTCATGATTGGATTGTTTGTTTCTTTGGTGTTGAGTTTAAGAAGTTCTTTATAGATCTTGGATACTAGCCCTTTATCTGATACGTCATTTGCAAATATCTTCTCCCATTCTGTAGGTTGTCTTGTAGTTTTGTTGACTGTATCCTTTGCTGTGCAAAAGCTTCTTATCTTGATGAAGTCCCAATAGTTCATTTTTGCTTTTGTTTCTTTTGCCTTTGTGGATGTATCTTGCAAGAAGTTACTGTGGCCGAGTTCAAAAAGGGTGTTGCCTGTGTTCTCCTCTAGGATTTTGATGGAATCTTGTCTCACATTTAGATCTTTAATCCATTTTGAGTTTATCTCTGCATAAACTCAAAAGAGTTTAAAGAGTGAAAACGTGAAAAGAGTGGTCTAGTTTCATTCTTCTGCATGTGGATGTCCAATTTTCCCAGCACCATTTATTGAAGAGACTGTCTTTCTTCCAGTGCATAGTCTTTACTCCTTTATTGAATATTAGTTCACCATAAAGTTCAGGGTCCACTTCCGGGTTCTCTATTCTGTTCCATTGATCTATGTGTCTGTTTTTGTGCCAGGACCGCACTGTCTTGATGACCACAGCTTTGTAGTACAACCTGAAATCTGGCATTGTGATGTCCCCGGATATGGTTTTCTTTTTTAAAATTCCCCTGGCTATTCGGGGTCTTTTCTGATTCCACACAAATCTTAAAATAATTTGTTCTAACTCTCTGAAGAAAGTCCATGGTATTTTGATAGGGATTGCATTAAACGTGTAAATTGCCCTGGGTAACATTGACATTTTCACAATATTAATTCTGCCAGTCCATGAGCATGGAATATTTTTCCATCTCTTTGTGTCTTGCTCCATTTCTTTCAGAAGTGTTCTATAGTTTTTAGGGTATAGATCCTTTACCTCTTTGGTTAGGTTTATTCCTAGGTATCTTATGCTTTTGGGTGCAATTGTAAATGGGATTGACTCCTTACTTTCTCTTTCTTCAGTCTCATTGTTAGTGTATAGAAATGCTACTCGTTTCCGGGCATTGATTTTGTATCCTGCCACGCTACCAAATTACTGTATGAGTTCTAGCAATCTTGGGGTGGAGGCTTTTGGGTTTTCTATGTAGAGTATCATGTCATTTGTGAAGAGGGAGTGTTTGACTTCTTCTTTGCCAATTTGAATGCTTTTAATGTCTTTTTGTTTTCTGATTGATGAGGCTAGGACATCTAGTACTATGTTGAATAGCAGTGGTGGGAGTGGACATCCTTAACTTGTTCCTGATCTTAGGGGAAAGGCTCCCAGTGCTTCCCCATTGAGAATGATATCTGCTGTGGGCTTTACGTAGATGGCTTTTAAGATGTTGAGGAATGTTCCCTCTATGCCTACACTCTGAAGAGTTTTGATCAGGAATGGATGCTGTATTTTGTCAAATGCTTTCTCTGCATCTAATGAGAGGATCATATGGTTCTTGGTTTTTCTCTTGCTGATATGATGAATCACATTGATTGTTTTACGAGTGTTGAACCAGCCTTGTGTCCCGGGGATAAATCCTACTTGGTCATGGTGAATAATTTTCTTAATGTGTTGTTGGATCCTATTGGCTAGTATCTTGTTGAGAATTTTTGCATCCATGTTCATCAGGGATATTGGTCTATAATTCTCCTTTTTGGTGGGGTCTTTGTCTGGTTTTGGAATTAAGGTGATGCTGGCCTCATAGAACGAGTTTGGAAGTACTCCATCTCTTTCTATCTTTCGGAACAGCTTTAGTAGAATAGGTATGGTTTCTCCTTTAAACATTTGATAAAATTTCCCTGGGAAATCATCTGGCCCTGGACTTTTGGTCTTGAGAAGTTTTTGATGACGGTTTCAAATTCCTCCCTGGTTATCGGCCTGTTCAGGTTTTCAGTTTCTTCCTGTTCCAGTTTTGGTAGTTTGTAGTTTTCCAGAAATGTGTCCATTCCTTTTGGATGGCCTAATTTATTGGCGTATAGCTGCCCATAATCAGTTTTTAAAATCGTTTCTATTTCCTGGTGTTGGTGGTGATCTCTCCTATCTCATTCATGATTTTATTAATTTCAGTCTTCTCTCTCTTCTTTTTAATAAGGCTGGCTAATGGTCTATCTATCTTATTAATTCTTCCAAAGGACCAACTCCTGGTTTTGTGGATCTGTTCCACAGTTCTTCTGGTCTCCATTTCATTGAGTTCTGTTTGGATCTTTATTAATTTTCTTCTTCTGCTAAGAGTAGGATCTGTTTGCTGTTTTGTCGCCAGCTCCTTTAGGTGCAAGGTTAGCTTTTATATTTGGGTTCTTTCCAGTTTTTGGATGGATGCTTGTATTGTGATGTATTTACCCATCAGGACTGCTTTTGCTGTATCCCAAAGATTTGGAGTGGTTGTATCTTCATTCTCATTAGTTTCCATGAATCTTTTTTTTTTTTTTTTAAGAATTTTATTTTATTTTATTTTATTTTATTTATGATAGTCACAGAGAGAGAGAGAGAGGCAGAGACACAGGCAGAGGGAGGAGAAACAGGCTCCATGCACCGGGAGCCCGAAGTGGGATTCGATCCCGGGTCTCCAGGATCGCGCCCTGGGACAAAGGAAGGCGCCAAACCACTGCGCCACCCAGGGATCCCCTCCATGAATCTTTTTAATTCTTCCCTGACTTCGTGGTTGACCCTTTCATCTTTTACAGGATGGTCCTTAACCTCCACGTGTTTGAAATCCTTTCAAATCTCTTGTGATTTAGTTCTAGTTTCAAAGCATTATGGTCTGAAAATATGCAGGGAATGATCCAAATCTTTTGGTATCGGTTAAGAACTGATGTGGGACCCAGTATGTGGTCTATTCTGGAGAAAGCTCCATGTGCACTTGAGAAGACTGTGTATTCAGTTGTGTTTGGACATAAAGTTCTGTAACTATCTGTGAAATCCATCTGGTCCAGTGTAGCATTTAAAGCTCTTGTTTCCTAGGAGATGTTGTGCTTAGAAGACCTGTCGATTGTAGAAAGCACTATATTCAAGTCACCAAGTATAAGTGTATTATTATCTAAGTGTGTCTTAACTTGGATTATTAATTGATTGATATACTTGGCAGCTCCCGCATTTCGGGAATAAATATTCATGATTGTTAGGTCCTCTAGTTGGATAGATCCTTTAAGAATGACATAGTGTCCCTCTTCTTCTCTTACTACAGTCTTTGGGACAATCTTTAATTTCTCCAAGGATGGCTACCCCTGCTTTCTTTTGAGGACCATTAGAATGGTCCATGGTTCTCCAACTGTTATTTTCGGGCTGCAGGTGTCCTTATGTCGAAAATGAGTCTCTTGGAGACAGCAAATAGATGGGTCTTGCTTTTTTATCCAGTCTGAAACCCTGCGCCTTTTGATGGGGTCATTAAGCCCATTCACGTTCAGAGTTACTATTGAAAGATAGGAATTTAGTCTCGTCATTCAGTCCCTGTTTTTTGTGGATTGTTTCCTTGGACTTCCTCTTTCTATTCCAGGGTCCCCCTAATATTTCTGGCAGAGCCAGCTTGGTGGTCACAAATTCTTTCAGTTCCTGCCTATCTTGGAAGCTCTTTATCTCTCCTATTCTGAATGAGAGCCTTGCTGGATAAAGTATTCTGGGCTGCAGGTTCTTCTCATTTAGGACCCTGACTAAATCCTGCCGGCTCTTTCTGGCCTGCCAGGTCTCTGTGGAGAGGTCTGCTGTTGTCCTAATGCTTCTCCCCATAAAAACTACTGCTTACTTGTCTCTTGCTGCTTTAAGGATCTTCTCTTTATCTTTGAAATTTGCAAGCTTCACTATTAAATGTCGAGGTGTTGAGCGGTTTTTATGGATTTTAGGGGGGATCTCTCTATCTCCTGGATCTGAATGCCTGTTTCCCTTCCCCAGTTAGGAAAGTTGTCAGCTATGATTTGTACAAATACGGTTTCTGGACCTCTATACCTTTGGGCGCCCTCGGGAATCCCAATTAAACGTAGATTTTTTCCTTCTGGGGCTGTCATTTATTTCCCTTGACCTATCCTCATGGCCTTTGTTTTTCTCCTTTTTCCTCAGTTTCTGCCTTTGCCATCAACCTGTCTTCTATGTCACTCACTCGTTCTTTTACCTCGTTAACCCTCGTCATTAGGACCTTCAGTTTGGATTGCATCTCATTTAATTGATTTTTAATTTTGGTCTGATTAGATATAAATTCCTTGTCAAATGACAAGGTATCAAGACCATCTTCCTGGGGTATCTCAGGCTTTGAGCCCTATGTTCTCACCAAGAAAATTATTTCATAAGGCAAAAACAGGCACCCTGAGGCATAGAAAGTCAAACCAACTAGGTCCAGGTAATGGGGGATGTTGGGAACTTGTGTGCGTATCCCAGTGGGGGAGCTTTAAAGAATGGAGGTGGAAGGAGGGCTTTCTGGGGCTGGCCAGCCACATGATACCCATCAGATTTCAAGTATTTGGCCAGCCCTGGGTGCATGCAAAGAAGGCAGGGGCCAGACGCACAGCCAGTGTCCATGAACCATGCTATGACTCCCACTAAACCCCAGCATTTTCTTAGCCTTAGTATCCCATTGCCCTTCTGCCACCTCTTCCATCGAACCACTGGAGTTTCAGGTAATCATATTTGCATATAGAAGCTCTGGGCTTTTGGAGTGTGAGCCTCTGTCAACCAGACCAGCAGGGGTGACAAAGGCCAGCAGAGGAGTTTCATACTGCTTTTGAGTGAACCTACAAAGTGCTGAAGTTGCTTTAGCAGGTGGGCAGTCACCACCCAGTGCCTCCATAGGCAAGTTCTCCTTTTTTGGAACAAGGAGAGGACTTTAAACATTTCCAGGGACTCAGCCTGGCTGAGATTGCCCAATGGTGGTTCCCTGTCACTGAGCTGAAGTACAAAATTCTAAGGATATTTGGGCAGGTGTCAGCTGAAACCTCTCCAGGAAGACAAGAGCTGCTCCTTGGTTCCCAAGTAGACTCAAAAACATTTGACGACTCTGACCATCCAAGAACAAAATCCCTATGTCTTCCTGCTCATCACAGGAGTTATCTGGACCTACAGGAGCTCTCATAAAGTTTTATTAGAGATTCAGTTAGGTCATGGGAAGCCTGGTTGGAATCAAGTTTTCACACGATCGGTTCTCAGGGTCTGAGCTGAAGCAGATAATTCTGAGGATGCTTCAGTTCAGGATAACTTTCTCCATCATCTTCACGGAGGCGAGTGATCCCTGGGCCCCCAAGTGTTCTTTAAAAATTTTGTGGAGGTTCTGGGGGACCAAAAATGCCCGGAAATGGCCGCAGCTTGCTATGTAGAGAGGGTTTCTGGGAGGGGTTCAGAGGGAAAATCAGGCATAGTCCAGTTAACTCCCTGAAATGAGGATGCAGTAGAGATGGAGGAGATAAAAAGAGAAGGTAGAGATCCTTGGGGAGGGAACCTGAGCTCCATGAATAGGGACCAGCAACCCCAACTGTCAGAGTAGACAAGCACATCTCCCCACCCCTCACCCCTGCCCCCAGTCCTTATCCCCTGGGTGTTCAGGCACAGCCGAGGTCAGTGCTTGCTTTGGAAGTGCTGCTGCTTAGAGAGCGCTACAGAGTTCCTGTCCTGCTCAACATGACATTCTCCCCAGGGCTCATTCTTTTCTCATTTTTAATATATCTGATTTTATTTCCCCTTTTTTTGTGTGTTTCAATCCCAACCTCTCTGCCTATTGTTCGACCCTCTTAAAAAGTTCAGTCTGATCAGGTATGTCTATCAATCTCTTCATCTAGTAGAACTCTGTCTCAGAGATTTCTGAGGTGTCACAACCAATATTGTTGCCAGCTGTGCATGTTGCTCACTGACGCGTGGAGATGTCTCTTGGCTCTCATCTTGGGATTCCCACGAGAGTAATCTCTTGAGTTTTCCACTAGTTTCCTATTGTCACTGTAATGAATTACCATACACTTGGTATCTAAAAACAACAGAAAATACTTCTTTTTTTAAACAGGTTTGGAGGTCTAAAACGTACATTGAGTCATTTTAATAGTCGTATGTTTGTATCTCACTGGAGAAACCTCTGTGGATTCTCTTTGTTTCTTACATACTTCATTGTCTCATTTGATGGAAATACTTTGCTGCAGTTTTCACAATTGGCGTTGGTTCTTTAAAATCAAAAAACTTTGCCGAGTAAAATTATATATGGAGAAAATATAGAAGTGATGTATACAGAATTGTTTCATTGAAGATCTAGTAGGTTCCTTGAGAATAGAGAGTCTGCCCAATTTCTCCATATGTCTGCAATATGTGTAAAAAAAAAAGAACCACCAGAACCACCTTCATCATTACTTTTTCCCCATTTTGAGTTACTGACATTGGTAACTAAGCACCATTGTTACCTCTGTGTTTACTTCTTACATTTCAGCAAACCCTAGGTTTTTGTTCATCAAAACAAATGAATAAATATCCTACCTCAAGTGTAATAATATCACCTATTCCTCCGTGAATGTACTTGGCCAGGACATTTAGATACTGGATATTCTCTTTTATACTTCCAGTTATTTCCTTGGTCAAAAGCAGGGAGTCTGATGCAGGCTATGGTAAGGCATGGCTGGACAGGATGGTTAAGACCTCTAGTTCCTGTTTCTACCCTTAATGTAGAGGGCACATTCGGTTTGGGAGTCAGCTAGAATCTCAGGAGGAATCCATTTGAGAAGACCAGAGTTGAAAGGTAACAGGGGGAGCCAACGGTGGAATAAAGCCATAAAAAAAGAGTTAAGCCCCAAAGATCAGTTGTATGGAGCTAATTTTCTTAGACTCAGTTTTCCTTATAAGTAGATCCTTATCATTTCCCTCTGCCTGGGCCCAAGCGCAGTATCATGGCTCTGTCATGCTATTATCTGAAAGACACTAACTCTTGGAGAATATAAGCAGAGGAGGTTTGGAGGCAAATAACACTGTTAGGAAAATGCCCCATTTTCTGTTACCCATATCCTGTTCTGTTTCAGTGATGAAGCACAGATGGTTCTAAACACCTGGAAAGCCCCTGACTGCAGTTCATCCAAGTCCATCCAACCAGACCTAGGGTGTGATGCACACAATCCGAAGGGAGCATTCAGGTACCAGGGAACTATGGTTCTCTCCAACACTGACTATCCCATAGGACGTAGTGGGATGTAGGTAGTGTAGGTAGTGGAGACTTCGGCCTATGTGTAGGGTTGTCTCAAGTGCTTAGCTTCTCAAACTGAATAAGTCTTTTAGAGATTTGTTTTGTTACCTGAGGAGACTTGGTTCAAAAATGAATAGATGGGGAAAGGTGATGATAATGGTTCTCATGGGTGAAGGTGTCCATACAGACAGGTGGAAAATGACTTCATTTCATTCTGCAGCTCACCAGAACTAGTAGAATGTCTCTGTTTGCATAATGAGGACATTTCAATACCTCCCTACAGGTACCTGGGTTCAGGGGTGTCTTACGATAGCAGAATGGCCTTCAAGGGAGGACAGAGAGTCCTTGTTAGTTTGGATGCTCATGGAAATGGGCAGTTTTGAATGGAAGTAACTGTCAAATGGGAACATAAGCTACGGAAACTTTGGCAATAGAATGGAACAGCAATCTTTCAGGTCAGTTAAAGTGATTTTGACTAGGTTGACAAGAAGTTGGTCTGAACGAGGGCAGGGTATTTTGTCTGAGAACTTGTTTCAGACTCTGCTAACTACAGTCAAACTCAGTCATTCTGTTGTGAGCTCCCACAGGCTTCCCATCAGGCTGTGGAAACTGCCATGTTCTATGTTAGTTTGCTGGACATGTATCTTCCAATGAAAGTCTGAGCTTCTAGGGCACCGGGGTGGCTCAACCGGTTAAGCATGTCCGTTTGGCTCAGGTCATGATCCTGGAGTCCCGGTATCCAGCCCCGCTTTGCTCAGCTGGAGTCTGCTTCTCCGTCTGCCCCTGCCTGCCCACTTGTGTATGCCAGCTCTCTCTCAATTTATAAATAAATAAATAAATAAATAAATAAATAAATAAATAAATAAATAAGTAAAACTATCTGTAAAGTCTGAACTTCGGAACCCGAGCAAGGAGGTGAGGCATTTGTTCAGTTCCTCTCAATATCTCCTTTTCAAAAAGTGCAGGACGGTGAAATACCACTGGGCTTAACAGTAGAACTTCTTGATTTGAGTTCTGATGCTCCACTCTGGCTTCTAACTGGAAGTGTGGGACACAGAACCAGGGCATTTTCAAATCTCAGATGCTCCTCTGGTCGGTGATCTATAGTTGCCAAACATCACTCTGCAGGAGATTTGACTGGACATGTGGTTTTAAAAATTCAGATTTTTATTTATTTTTTTTTGAGAAAAATTCAGATTTTTAATTTAAGAATTCCGAATATGAAAGTGTGAGACTCGGGGACAGACCTCTGATTTTCTAAAATATTCTAGGTGACTAGAATCATCTTTTTATTTTTGTAGTTTTTTTAAATTTTTATTTATTTATGATAGTCACACACAGAGAGGGAGAGAGACGCAGAGACACAGGCAGAGGGAGAAGCAGGCTCCATGCACCGGGAGCCCGACATGCGATTCGATACTGGGTCTCCAGTTTCGCGCCCTGGGCCAAAGGCAGGTGCTAAACCGCTGCACCACCCAGGGATCCCTAGAATCAACTTTCTAAAAAAGATTTTATTTATTTATTTATGAGAGTCACCGAGACAGAGGCAGAGACACAGGCGAGGGGGAAGCAGGCTTCCTATGGGGAGCCCGATGTGGGACTCAATCCCCGGACCCCAGGATCATGATCTGAGTCAAAGGCAGATGCTCAACCATTGAGCCACCCAGGCATCCCGAGGTGACTAGAATCAATTTGGCTCTGGAAACACTGATTTTTATTACTTCCAAGGCCACTTCTACCTCTAACATTTTAACATTCTAAGAATTCTTGTATATCTGAGTGTGACACTTATACTTAGTTTTTATGATTGAACATCAAACATGGTGTGTGTGTGTGTGTGTGTGTGTGTGTGTGCGTGCATGTGTGTGTGCATATAGGCATAATATGTAGCATGAAATGTAGAACGATATCCAATCCCTAATCTAGGTAAATGAGAACAATGTTAGAGAGAACGGAGGAAAAGTTATGGCACAATTTGCACAGACTGGGGAATAATCTATGTACATTTATGCTGTCAGGGAATTGTGTGATTTGTAAGGAGAGTAAGCCGAACAAGTCATTTTTAACTTGAGTGCCTGAGTAAGTGGTAAAAATATTTACTAAGATCTAGAATACTAACTGCAGCTCAGTTTTGGAAAGGAAGGGATAAACTGCAATAAAAAGTAGTTATTTAGGGGTGCCCATCAGAGAACCAGTTAGGGATGACCAATGCCCTGTAAAACTTTAGCATGAAGTTAATGTCGGAAATACAGTGTAGGATTTTTATCAGACAAAGCTCATTTAGGTCAACAGAAATCATGCTGGGTATTCTGAACATGAAATGTAATGCAAAAGATTGCTTACACAGGAAGCAGATGGTCAAAAGTCAAAAGAGATTAATAACTACTGGCCCGGAGGAGCAAATGGGAAAGGCGCTATCAGCGGCAGGGTCCGAAATCCTTGTGTTAGCTACTTACAGGTGGAGGCTTGACGTATGAATATGGGACACAGCACAGCTGGCGCTCAGACCTGTAAGTCAGGAGCAGCGCATGAATGATGCTTAAGACTTTAAGGAAGGAGTGCTCCATGACTGGGGCCCAGACAAGAGGGGTGAGGACACCTGCAGAAAATGTTCAGACTTTTGAGGAGAAGATACGGCCGAACAGGGGCCATGGAGAACCAGGGTACACAGCAAAACAGGTTGTGTCCCAGCTGGGCCTCTTAATGGATGCACCCCCTGGGTGCTGCTAGTTCCTTCAAGGGATCTTGCAAGGGTGCTGAGAAAGCAAAAAGGAGTTGGAGCCTGGAGCCAACCATCTGTTGCTGTTGGGGTGCTGCTGGCCAGAGCTGGAAATGGAAAGGAGTGTCTTTACCCTTCATCTTAAATTCCTGCCTACTGCCATGTCTTGCATTAAAGGGGCTAATGGGGAGCAACTGGCCTCCAGGTCTGGCGGATGCAGTGTGCAGGGCATCCATGCACTGCCATGGAGTGAAGTAGAGAATGGAGGCTTGGAGCCTGGAAGGGCTGGTGAGTAGGTAATGCCACATCAATAGGAGAGGCTGAAACCACGGGAGCTCGTGGAATTGCTTAGAGACATGTGTAATATGCAGATGGATAAAACCAGGGTGTGTGCAAACCCAGGAAAGGGAGAACATAGGAGAACAGGGAAGGAGAGGAAGAAAGGAGCTGGAAGAGTTCTATCTTTGAGGGCAGAGGAGACAGGAATGAAGGAGGAGACAGACCACATGGCGAAATGCTCACGAAAGTACCAAGGTAACAAAAAATACCAACCATCGATTGCTGAGGGTGCCCCTGGAGTCTTTACAAAGAGCATGGTGACCAAAACATGTCTAAGAGGTCATGGTCTCCTCATTAAGAGAAATCCCAGCAGCATGATGGTGGTAGAGGATATTTCTGTGAGACGAGAAGCAGAGGAAAACATTATATACACCACTGTTAATTTTGCAAGGAAAGGGGAGAGAAAAAAAAACCCAGAAAGAACAGGGGATGAGACCTAAATACATTTAGATTCTCAAAGGCAGTTAGTTTTATCTGAGGCCTGGGTAAACAACTTCTGGGAAGACCCCAGGACCTGCGCTACATGCAAAAAGAGAGCTTTTTCCACCCACACCCACTTGGCTCTTGCGTGGTTTTCAGAATAAAAAGATCACCCCATTAGCCATGAAGATATGTAGCTGTGCCAGAATATTTTTTAAAAACATGTTTTTATTTCTTACTTTAGAGCCTGTTTGCCATTACTATCAGCCCAGAAAAGCAAGGATCACAGGGTCACAGGAGGGATCTGGGAAAGTGTCCAATTCTTCTGCAGCTGTGTCCACTTCTTATTCCACCCAGCTGCTCACCGGAGCTGCTAAAAAGTATTCCGTGTTCAGGCTTCTGCTCGCAGCCAGGGCCCTGTTTTGTGGACATGCTAAGAACATAAGACCAAAAGCCTGAAGTGTTGCTGTGCCTAAGCCAGCAACAGTGGCTTCTTCTTGGGTCTCTATCTCCTCCGCTGTAATGAAGGTGTTGAATTAGACTATCTCTAGGAACCCTGCTCTTGAAGAGGCCATGACTGCTACATTCTCACTACAAGTGGCCAGCATGAAGATGCTACCCAATCTTTGGCCAGTTTAACCTTTGACACAGGCCCTTTTCATTATGGCACTTGATGTCCCTAATTGAGGAGGGAGGGGAAGCCATGCTAACAGCGATCTGTGAAGGAGCTGGAGAAGCATGAGCCAGCAGTACCACTAAGGCGGCCACAATTTGTGTCCATCAGGTGGGCCATTTACTATGTGGTTGAGTCGTCTCATATTACAGACACCAGAGTCTGAACGACAAAGACCCAGGGTCACACCTCTGTCTGAAGCCAGGGTTTTAGAACATTTCAACCATGGTCCCACCTTTCCATTCTACCTGTTTCATCTGTTAATCTGCTCACTCACTTTATCAATCCATAAAATAATTAATGGGCCTCTGCCAGCCAGTGGGGATTCCAAAGGCCAACATAACACAGTGCCTTCCCCCAGGCCTCTCAGGCCTACAGAGGGTATTTCTCTGCAGTGTCAGAAGCTGGATTGACAGCTTCATTCATAGAATGCCCATGTTGGAGGTCAAGAGAAAAAATCCAGGGATGTTTGCCACATGGAGCTCACAGCCAGAGGATCTTTGCTTCTCACTTTCTGTAGCTCCTGCTTGGCTTTTAATTATTCTTCCTTTTTTTGCAGCAAAGTGGTGTCAGTTCAGCTCTACAGCCCCCAACCTTATCTTCAAAGGAAAGGCACTCAACTTCACAGCGACCATCCATCTTCTGGCACTGCATCCTTCTGCGTATAGCTCCATGAGCTGAGGGAAGAAAGCAAGGCCTCAGTTATCCAGTAATTGGTGACCAGAAAACAACATAACATCACTGAGGCCAAAATCACAATTCCCTCTTACTGAGTGTCCTACAGACACAGAGTACACACCTAGCGATCAGAAAAAGCACATGTCACCTGAGCAGCTGTATGGGAGCTCAGATTCCCCGCACAACTTACACAGTGTCCCTACTAGGTATTCAATTCCCTCTGCCATAGTCATTTCTAGGATATCTAGAAGCAGAGCATGTCTTCCTGGGATGGAGGCAGTCTACTTTCTAATTTCAATAACATTCCTTCCCAATGTGTGATTGTTTTCATGTCTCCATATTAATAGTCTCAGACATATAACAAAAGGGAAAGATGGTGCTGTTTATACTGTAGGCCGGTCAACGAGAGACCACATGCAACGATAGACCACAGCCATGTGGCTCTGGAGTTTCAAGATTTTAGGTGCAAAGATAAAAGAAACCTGAGGCTGATCCATTCTGTAAGAAATGTCAATGAAAAATGGGTTTAATTCTGGAATTCAGAGTGATATGGACAACGAGTTTTACTTCTAAACAAAGATTAAGCTGAAGTGAGTAAGGTATTTTGAGAGAAATGATTGAAAAAAGTTTTTGGTGATAGATGTTCTCAGGAGAAGTAATACAAAGAACTGGCAGTCACTCCCAAAGGGAACTTGTTCTGGGAAAATACAGTTTTGAGGAGGAGAAAGAACACATATTGCTGTCGTACCTGAGATAATGCCATGCTGAGGAAACACTGAACCTGTTCATACCCCAGTTAGGACTCAGACCAACAGAAAGGAATTGCACAGCCTTAGACTTCTTCTCAAAGTAAGAGGAAATTTTTAAAATAGTCCAAAGTTGAACTTTGGATATTGTAATAGACTACGGAAATTCATCAGGCATTTAGCCAATCAATGACATGGAATACTCATAAGGCGTTTAAATACTTAATTGAGGCAGGTAATAAGAATGAGAATGATGATTTAAGAACAATGATAAGCAGACAATAATAATAGTGTACTTTCTCGGGGCACAGAGGATGTGCCTGGCTTTGTTTAAGCAGATTATAGAAACAGAGGGATTGTTAAACCTTCCCCAAGCAGTTACTTCTCACTTCAAACAATGAGTAATGGAATCTCTGGATAACACGAGGAGACTCAGCAAAGGACATCAGTCCCAGGCCCCGTTGCTCTGTATGGTTGCATGGGTAAGTTTGGACAATGAAACAGGAATCAAATGATGTAGATGCTTCTGTGCAATCTTTTTGATCATACGCTTTACTTGCTTTTCAGCCCTTCCTGTCAGAGCATCTTCAGAACCAGATGAAAGACACATGTTTAGGACACAAAGTTGACCTTCCTCCCTAGGCTCAAAGTACCTTGGTGGAGAAGAGTCTTCTTTCTAACCATAATTGTCAACTTACCTGTTTTTTGGATTTTTCCCTAAAAGAAAAATAAACTATTTTTTCATTTACTCTCTTTTTAAATGTCTTTGTTAAAATAAGTTTGCCTCTAATTAACATAACAAGTATCTTAGTCTGTCAAACAATCCTATTATAATTATTATTACCCCTTCTAGAAAGGAAACTGAAACACAATGGTTCACACAATGTAGAAAGATTAGACCTGAGATCCAACTTCAGGTGTTTTGGTATAAAAAAAATGTGTGTTCATCACTTCTTCTACTGATCATTGAACTCAATTACAGCTCTGAGATGCTGTGTGGTTGTGGTGATTGTGGCGCTCCTACTTGGAGCCCACTCTACGTTTGTTGCTATGATTCAAATTTACCTGAGCCGAGTTTGGGAACAAGGAGCCCTTAATGAGTCAGAGACTTGTTGAATGGGAATGGAGAAGATGGCTTAAAATGTGTTTCTCTACCTGGATCCATTGTCTGACCTCCAGGAAATGGCTGGAGCAGAAACCAAGTAACTGACCTGATAAATGAGACTTTGAAATGTAAGGGCATGATTTTACACCTGTTTTCAAAAGTGCAAGGTGAAGAACACTTTCCAAGCAGGCCCTTCTGATCCCAGAGTTCGAACCACAGTTCTACTTCCATGGCTTTTATATTTTGTATCATTTATGGCACTTAATGAGAACTGTTTTGTGTTCTAGTTTTTATGAATCTTCCCATCTCACCCATTCACTTATTTGTATATTTGAAATTTATCAAATACCTATTTACTATTCTGGGGAACCTATTTTTTACCAACACAGAAATAATAAAATAATAAACTTCAAGTAAATTAAGCATGAAGATCATACTCTGATTACAAATTTTTCCTCCATTTTACGTACTTTTTCTATAGTGCCCAAACAATTGCTTATTAAGTGTTATATGTATTGGTTTGGTAGGCCTATTGAGGCCTGATTGTGTAATAAGTAAGTGCAGAAATTCAGAAATCATGAAGTAGTAAAGTGCTTCACAATACATGAGGAACCCCCACTAGTAATGTCTTAATAACAGAAGTATAGTTGAGAAGGGATGGATATAAAAGTTTCTTGGTGGGGGCGATGGCACCTGAGTGTCTCAGTTGGGCATCAGACTCTTAATTTTGGCCCAGGCCATGATCTCAGGTCATGGGATTAAGCACCACATCAGTCTCTGTGTTCCCTGGGGAGTCTGCTTGAGATTTCTCTCTCCCTCTGCTTCTCTTCCAGCTCTTTCTCTCTCTCCAAAATAAATAAATAAATATTTTTAAAATGTCTTAGGGATAGAGTCTTGGCAGTACTGAGCAAAAAGAGACCATTTTAAAGCTCTCAAAGATGTAAAAGCAAACCAATCAAGATTTTAGTTGTTTAAATGACATAATTTTCTATTAGTATGTGAGAACTAGAAAGAAATTCTAAGTAATCTAAGATTAGGAGATTTGGACCAACTAATAAAACATAAAAATAGAAAAAAAAACATAAAGACGATACTAAGATTCTCTTAACATAAGTTTTGTTTCAAGTAGGCTATAAAAGCTATACTTGTCTAATTTAACAGGTGTGCTTGAAATTTGCCTCTGAAATTTTCTCTCATTTTAGAGCTATCGCTTTGGCACACGCTGAAGCTGTGTGGACAATTACAGAAGATGGAAAGAGCTAACTGTAAAGAGAAGTCTGAATGCTTGGTGGAGCTTTGGGGGAAATTAACCAGACACCCTTCTGGGTGGAGATAGTCCAGCTCAGTAGTTTTGTGTTTAAGCTCAAGAAAAGATTTCTAGTAACTGCTTTGTGCTGGGACATTTTTAGAATGCAGGGATGAGTTATGCACTTCTCTAAAACCTGAACTTTCTTCTCAAAAGACAGATTGCCACCCTTACATCTATTAGGATTTCCCTCTTACCTGAGAAAATGTGAGCAAGGACAATGAGAGCAGCAGAAACTAAGAAAAAAATTCTCATGGCTCCAGACATCAGTAGAGAGAGGATAAAGGAGGTATAGTTGCTAGAATCCAGCTCTTTTATCAAGGGAAGTTGATTAAAACAAGTTCTACAGCTCTGAAAGGGGTGGAAGACAACTTCAGTTTGAAATGTCCATTAAAAGGAAACTATTTATCATGCTCCACTGAATAACCGGGGGGCTGCTGGATCAGGAGTTACCTCAATGATGTCTATCGGAGAGAAAGCCAGACAGCTAGTCCTCCTGCCTGGATTCCTACATTCTATGTCTCTGCCTAGACATCTATTCCCTGAAGCCCCATCTCAGGTGCCTGCACTTCCAGAAGATCTATAACCCCCGACTCCGTTTCTTCTTTAAGATGTTACTTGCAACTTGGTCTCTTATAAGATTAACTTGGTGGTTACTAATGGGTACCTGTTATAATTGCTTTTCAAAAATTATAGTATGTGAAGAATTTTTATCCATCCAGTTTGACTATCAACTCAACAGAAAAACCAATTCTCCTTCCATCCTTTCTCTCCACTGATTCCTCGAAACTGTGCTTTGGAGCAGTAGCCATTCAAAATATATTGGTTCTTAGACTTAATTGATTGCTGTCTAATTAGGGAAACTCATGAATAGTCAAATAATTTATTCAGAAATCTTACTAAATGTTTAAAGTTTTTACATTTGTAACTATTATTATTAAGGATAATGGTATTATGACAAAATATGACCATACCTCATATGTTATGGGAATAGCTTTCATTCAACAATATATTCATGATTGTTAGGTCCTCTTGTTGGATAGGTCCTTTAATTATAATATAGTGTCCCTCTACATCTCTCACTACAGTCTTCGGGATAAACTTTAGTTTCTCTGATCTAAGGATGGCTACCCCTGTTTTCTTTTGAGGACCATTCGAATGGTCCATGGTTCTCCAAACTTTTATTTTCAGGCTGTAGGTGTCCTTTTGTCCAAAATGAATCTCTTGGAGACAGCAAATAGATGGGTCTTGCTTTTTTTTATCCAGTCTGAAACCCTGTGCCTTTTGATGGGTTCATTAAGCCATTCACGTTCACAGTAACTATTGAAAGATGTGGATTTAGTGTCATCATGATACCTGTTCAGTCCCTGTTTTTGTGGATTGTTCCCTTGGACCTCCTCTTTCTTTTACAGGGTCCCCCTTAATATTTCTGGCAGAGCCGGCTTGGTGGTCACATATTCTTTCAGTTTCTGCCTGTCTTGGAAGCTCTTTATCTCTCTTTCTATTGTGAATGAGAGCCTTGCTGGATAAAGTATTCTGGGATGCAGGTTCTTCTCATTTAGGACCCTGAGTATATCCTGCTGGCACTTTCTCGCCTGCCAGGTCTCTGTGGAGAGGTCTGCTCTTGTCCTAATGCTACTCCCCATAAAAGTTAGTAATTTATTGTCTCTTGCTGCTTTAAGGATCTTCTCTTTATCTTTGAAATTTGCAAGCTTCACTATTAAATGTTGAGGTGTTGATGATTTTTATTGAATTTAGGGGGTATCTCTCTATCTCCTGGATCTGAATGCCTGTTTCCCTTCCCAAGTTAGGGAAGTTCTCAGCTATGGTTTGTTCAAATACAGTTTCTGGACCTCTGTCCCTTTCGGCACCCTCGGGAACCCCAATTAAGCGTAGACTTTTCCTTTTGAGGCTGTCATTTATTTCCCTTAACCTATCCTCATGGTCTTTTATTTTTAATTTTTTTTACTTTTTTTAATTTACTTTATTTATTTATTTATTTATTTATTTATTTATTTATTATAGTCACAGAGAGAGAGAGAGAGGCAGAGACATAGGCTGAGGGAGAAGCAGGCTCCATGCACCGGGAGCCCGATATTGGATTCGATCCCAGGTCTCTAGGATCGCGTGGTGGGCCAAAGGCAGGCGCCAAACCACTGCGCCACCCAGGGTTCCTCCTCATGGTCTTTTAATTGTCTTTCTCTTTTTTCCTCAGTTTCCATCCTTCCCATCAACCTGTCTTCTATGTCACTCACTCATTATTCTACCTCATTAACTCTCGTCGTTAGGACCTCCAGTTTGGAGTGCATCTCATTTAATTGATTTTTAATTTTGGACTGATTAGATCTAAATTCTGTAGTCTGAGGTCTCTTGAGTCCTTTATGCTTTTTTCTAGAGCCACCAGAAGCTTTATAATTGTGCTTCTGAATTGGCTTTCTGACATTGAATTGTAATCCAAATTTTGTAACTCTGTGGGAGAGAGAACTGTTTCTGATTCTTTGTTTTGAGGTGAGTTTTTCCTTCTAGTCAGTTTGCTCAGTGCAGAGTGACCAACAGCATGTTGTACTGAAAAAAGGAGAAAAAGAAAAATAGAAGAATAAAGAATAAAAAGGGGGGGGGGTAGGGAAACAACAGAAACAAACAGAAAAATAAAAAGAAGGGGGAGTATCCTTGATTCTATATACTGTAAATCCCTCGACTTCCCTTGGAACTTTCCAGTGCTGCTTGGTCAGTAACTTGCTTTTCCTCGGACCTTCTAGCTGGTCTTCTGGGATGGGCCTGCTGTGCTGATTCTCAGGTGTGTGCACCTGGGGGATCCGCCGAGCCCTCAGCCAGGTGTACAGTTCAGTGGGATTCTTTATGTTGTGAGGCCCCTGCTCAGGCCCAGGTACAGGGTGACACCAGGAGGGACAACCACAGTGGTGGCGGCCAGTTGTCCAGCCCGCCCTGGAGTCACCTACCACAGTCACTACCGCAGCTCCCAGTGCGCAGGGGTCTGGGTGCTCTGGGTTTGGGGCGTGATCTGCAGAGTTCAGGGCTCAGTTGTAGGAGTGACCTGGCTCTCCTGTGTCCTCCCAGCCCCTGCCTGTGCCGGGGGGCGCCGGATCATCAGCTGTGTCCCCCAGTGTCCTGGACTCCTGGCCTGCCACACTATGATTGGACCTAAAGTCCCACAATGTAGCATTTAAAAAAATTAGAGTAAATTTTGTGCGAAGTTAACTTATCCTTTGTTACAATAAAACTCATAAGGCCTTATACAGGTTAAAGAAAAACTCAAAATATAGAAACAGTGAAATGTCAGGGGAGGGCAAACCTCTGGTGGGCTGCAGCGATCACGAGCCCTGTGGTGGGAGCTGGGGCGGGCTCCTGAGGTGGTCAGGGTGCTGCTCAGGGGTCAAAGCCAGTTGTTCTGGAGGCAGGTGGCGGCTCTGGCACTCTGGGGACCCCGATTGCAGGTGCCGGGGCCTACTCCTCCGGGGTGGCCACGGGTGCAGGTGGTTCCTCCAGGACAGAGCAGTGAACTAGATCAGTGACACTATCTGCAGGGGCGTCACCTCCCCAGCGGGCACCTCAGCGCGGGCCAAGACCTCAGCCCCAGCAGCCAGGACGGCCTCGATCCCCTCAGGCCCTGAAGGGGCAGCAGGCCCCATGGTCGGAGCTGGGGCACTCTCCTGAGCTGGTTCAGGGGGTTTTGCTCAGGCCGAAGCTGTAGCTCCAAGAAGACAAAGTATCATCACCGGGAAGGACTGTCCATGTTCCTCCCAAATCAAGGCCTCTCTTCCCACTGCTGCACGTGTATGGGGCAAGAGCCCTGGGAAGTGTCCCCAGCCTGCAGCCCGTGGGGTGGGGTGTAAGGCCACACCCTACTCCCGGCCCAGCTGCACAGAGGCTGGATCCGCGGGGCCCCCGCTGTCCCCAGCTCGGCCACCCCCAGGCCTCCTCATCCCCAGCCTTTGGCTCTGTTGCATGGAGGCCTCTGAATTGTTGGAGGTAATGCCGGGCATGGAGTTCCACGTCTGAGCCTGGCATGCACTGCCTCCTGAATTCCAGAATCATCCTCAGGGAGGAAAATTCTGGGAGCTGACAAAAGTTGTCCCAATAATAATCCAGCCATATTTCCAGCATGCAGGAGATGGCCCTGGGGAGGGACAGGCGGGCACAGGCATGAGAAGACCAGGCACCCTCACTCACAAGTGTCCCAGGGAAGCCCTGCAGGACCCGGGGCCCCGGCCTCCCGCGTGGGGTGTCAGAGGCCAGTCCTGCTCCTCGTCCCCCTGCCACCTGGCGGTCCTGCCTGCCACAGGCTGCTCCCTGAGGAGATGCTGGCACACAGCCTCTGCGCGGAGCCCATGCCCAGCGGGGTGACCATGATCGTCTCTCCTGGGGAAGCGGGGCTCCCTTCTCAGCCTGGTCCCTAACCACCTGCCCCTTGAGTCTACCAGCAGACTCCGGGGCGGGGGGCGTGTGGCCTGTCATTGACCTCACTGCACACATTGTCATCTGGGAAGGTCCAAGCCAGGAGGGCTCGGGCTCTGTGTCCTGCCAGGCCTTGCCAGGAGTTGCCCGGGACCGCCACCTTCCCTCCTGTGGCTCTGGGCTGCCTCCTTCACAAGGGGCCCCCGGGGTGGCTTCCACTGACTCTAGTCTCCCATCTCCACTGGGGCAGGAGCCACTTGGTCTGGGAGCCCTCTTGGCCCTCCTGACCACCTGCTGTGCCCCCAGGTCCAGGTGTCACCAGATTGGGGAGTGCAACGCTCCCCACCCCCTCTGCTCTGGGTCCCAGGTGTGGGGCAGAGAGTGGGTTGTGGGGGCATGGAGAAGGTCTCCTTAGGAGTCCCAGTGCCTCCCACCAAGCCCGCACCCCATCCAAGGCTCTCCCTTGCTCTTTTCCTGAAGGGGCCTTAGACTTTTACCCTCCCACGGGAATTGCAGATGTGTGGGGTGAGGGTGTAGCCTCCCCCTGCCCCACAGCCCCCTCGCTGCGCTCCTGGAGAGGGAAGGCCCTCCTACAGGAGCCAGAGTTTCTCACAGTTTCCAGCGCTATAGGACCACGACGTTGTCACCACATGCAGCTATGATGCACCCATACCTAGAGGAGGGTGGGGCATCCCATGAATTGTTCTGTGGACGTGACCTCTCATCATGTGGGCTGTCACCCTCTGACCCCGACTAGGCCAGAGCCCTGGGAGCCGTCAGCTCAGTGTGTGGGGGCACAGGCAGCTCCCAGAGGAGCGCCCGCACCTGCTGGGGCCTCCTGAAGGCTTGAGCATGAAAGGGCTCCGGCCAGGCCTATGGCCCATATCTGAGTGGGCCCAGGGTGTCGGGGGGCCCACCCCCTGCACTCACCTTGAACCCGCGCTGGCCTCTGTTAGCTGTGCAGGGCACCTCCCTGCTCCTGGAGGCGGTGGGGCAGACAACCCCTTCCTCCCGCTCGCGCCCCGTGTCCTGGGTGGAGCTCTGTGGAGATAGGCAGGAGGCCTCAGTGCCGGTCTGGCCCCCTCGGCTGGGCCGCACCCCCAGCTGCCTACACCCAGACACACCAGAGCCCAAGCAGCACCTACCTCCCCCGGGGAGAGCAGAGGGATGCGACTGCAGGGACTTGGGGTAACTCCAGGGTGGGTAAGAGGACCTCAGGAGCCCTGTTTCCCCCCTGCCCACCGTGACATCAGGGTGACCCTGAAGGGATCCCGGGGAACCTGCCACCATGCAGCGTCCCCCAGCCTGGCTGCGACCTGCCCACACATCCCTGGTTCCCTGAAACTGAGGAGGAGGGGATGGGGCTCCCAGGATGGCTGGCACAGGGGGCCCAGCCTGGCCTGCGCTGTGTTACCTGATGGTGCCTCCTAATAACCTCCCTGAGGCATTGGTATCTATGCTGGAGCCAAAGCCTACAGCATTGGAACAAGCGGGCCCCCCGGGGTTCCTGGGAGCCAGAGCCCCCAGAGGTGGGAAGGCAGCAAGAGAACATCCTCCAGGAGTGGATGTCTCCAGCCAAGTGAGCCTGAGCTGGGGCTGCACTGGATGCGGGTGCCTCGTTATGGGAGTTCCAAGTTCCATTGGGCTCTGTGACATGGAAGTGACCTCATTTCCTGGGACCCCCTCCCTGACCCACTCCTGGAGGAAGCTGCAGGGGCGGCGCTCGGGGAGACCGATGGTCCCCCCTCCCTGCAGGCGATGGCCTGTGCACACAGAGACACAACCGCACCCCTGTCCACAGGCCCCAGGGAAGGACTGTGTGCAGCAGGCCCCAGCCTGGACACACGCCTGGGTTCAGACACGACTCTGCATTCTTCCCCGGTTTGACCCAGGAGAAGCCGTTGTCCCCATTGGGGATGGTCTGCGTCTTGCCTGTGGGACAGGGAGTGTCCTCGTGGGTGCTTCACCCAGACGTCCCCAGGCCACTGTGTCCTCATATCTATGACCTTAGAGGCAGGTGTTCCATGGACATACCTCCACCCACATGCTCTTCTTTGGTGTGTACATGTGTCGAGGTCCACGAGGTCCTGTGTGCACACACGTGGGCAACGGTACCCTAATTCTGGAGGCCCAGAAGATGACAGTCCCCCTTGGGGCAGGGATGGGCAATAGCTTCCAGGATCCTAGGCTCCTGAATCCAAGGCAAACCCTACAGAAGGTGTCGGGGTCTTGGCCTAGATGGTGTGAGGCCGTCCTCATCCTGAACCCCTGCCTGCCGTGTGTTACGGGCCCTTCCCTCATTTCCACTGGGTGAGCTGTGGACGGTGGTGCCCCCAGTGTGTCACCCTGACTGGGGCTGACGCCCAGCCTGGAACGTGCTGGAATGCCTCCCCTCTGGGCTGCCGATGCCCACCCCCACCCCGGTCACATCTCCATGTCTGTAGCCAGTTCCATCCACACAACCTTTTCCCAGCCCCTCAGGAAGGGAGGGGGCAGCCTTCCCACCCACGGAGGACACAGAGCTGGCTTCATGCCCCCTTCTGCCTCCTTCCCAGGCTGTGGTCCTGGCGAGGCAGTGGCCCTGCTTGGGTCTCACCTCCTCCCCTCAGTGGCCCCAGGAGCTCCAGCTGCTGCATTTGTCAAAGCCCCACAGTTGGTCACAGCCTCACCTGCGGAGCTCAGGACCCAGAGGTAGCACCAGGCTCTCTTTCTGGGGAGCAATTGCTCTTCTCATTCCTGATGATGTTCCGTATTTGTCCATCTTCCCCCCTGAAGCATGAGCTCCGAGAGGGAGGATCGGGCCTGCTGATCAGCTCTGGCACTATCTGTGCTCAGGGCTCAGGGGCTGAAGGAACAGGTGGGAAGACCCATCCCACCACGGGCCAGCTCAGCCGTGGGAGCCTTATTGATGTGCGGCATTTCTAAATACTTGTGCTTTTCTTTTTTTAAAGGAAACTCTGTGCCCGATGGGGGACTCAAGCGTCCACTGGTCATTTTAAAACTAGTGGACTGATAACTATTTCATTTAATTTTGGAATCCACATTTGTAGGTCTATTCCAATGGAGCAGGTGGGAAGACCTTTTCCGCCATGGGTCAGCTGAGTGGTGGGAGCCTTATTGATGTGGGGCTTTTTTAAATACCTGTTCTTTTATGTTTTTTAAAAGGAAACTCTAGGCCCATTGTGGGACTAGAACTCAAGACCCCGAGATAAATAACCACACGCCCTTCAGACTGAGCCAGGCAGGCGTCCACTGGTCACTTTAAAACTAGTAGACTGATAACTCTTTCGGTTAATTTGGTGTCCACATTTGTAGGTCTATCCCAATGTTATTTGCTCTAAATTGAGCAGAATCGTGATAACGTAAAAAAAAAAAAAAAAAAAAAAATTCAGGAGACATGAGGCCTGAGGTAAAACCCACAGTAAAATCTACCAATATAAGACTGTTGGTAGGAACTGTGGTATTCACCAAACTACTCAGGCACTTACATCTCTGGTCACAGAGACACACACACGTGCCCACGCTCAGAGTGACTGAAATGGTCTCATGAGGACGTTCATTAGCATCCTCGCAGCTCCCTGCATGATTGCTGCTCCCAGCTCCCAGGGGAGTTTCTGCAGTGCGCTCCACCCACACCTAAGGAAGTCCACCCTCTTGGCCTCATGCTGTCCAGGGAGGTCACCACAGGGCGTCGTGCAAGGAGCCCTTGGAGCAGCAGGGGTGACGTCGGCAACCAGAGCCATTTCCTAAGTTTCCAGGAGGCTTTGACACTGTGCAGGTGCCCAGGGAGGGAGGTCTGCACCTCCATGGCTTGGGCTGCAGTGTGAGCATTTCCTAGGGCCCTAAGGTGACAGCGGGTAATTACGGAATATTTGGGGATCTCAAACTCCCCCCCTGGGGACGCTACTTTGGAAACTGCTGAACCCTGGGCTCTGAGCTCAGTGAAAGATTTGGAGGAAGCTCAGGCAATGGTATTACATTCTCGAGGTTTTCCAGGAAATTTTCTTCCAAAATGTATATGCAGCTCAGTCAAGGCTTTGGATAATAACGATGCAATGACTGGCAGGGTGACACTGGTTGTGGGCACACCAAGGGTGCCCTCACATGGACGTATATTTGAGCAATTATTGATGCCAGGTCAGTGGATTTGGACTTGCCCCTTGCAGTCATCCTAAGCCTCCACATTTCTAAAGGAAATATTCACTCACAGAAATAACACTTCTTTTTATAAGAGCGTTGATGTGACTATGGTCAGACAATGTAACATCTCATTTAATATGAGTAGAAAAGATGCATTTAGGGAAGGCAAGTATCTCCCCCTTGTCCTTCCGGTTTCCATCAAACTCATGGAGTCAAGTCTGGAAGGATTAAAGTTAAAATAGATCGCTGTTCTTGCCGAACTTGTTAAGAGAAAATGATGAGTTATCAGATGAGTGTTAATTTTGCTTCTCGAAAAAAATAAAAAGATGTACTAATGTGCCGCATCAGTTCTCTTTCGGAGTAATCCACAGACACATCCAAGTAACTAACAACTTGTCTTCTTCTTTCAATTTGTGTTCGATATGAGTTGTTTGCTCCAACATGTGGAAATACATTGAAGCAAATGTGATGGATTAGGAAAATATCTGGAAAACCATTTTTCTTTCCAATTCAACAAAATTATTTAAGTTGTGTGTGTGTGTGTGTGTGTGTGTGTCTATGTGTGTGTTTTACTGTGAGTCTTTCCCAAGAAGGAAGGTCTGCATGGAAGAAGGTCGGAGGCAGAAGGTCTACGTCTGGACTCCTGTTGTGATTCTGAGTCTGGGGTTGTGGATTTGCTCCCGAATGGGACCCTCTGTGCCCTGTGACCCTAGGTCAGGTGTTCAAAACTGCAGCTATTTCAGAAAAGCGTTCTTTTCCTCACCCTTCGATTCATGAGTTACACATCCAAGAAGACAGACTCCACACAGATTATCCAAATTAAATGATATCTATGTTGACACGCATGTTCACTATCTCATGTGCTATTTAGAAGAGTCCAGAAGGGGCTGGTTGTTTCCTAGTCTCCTGGAACACTTGCTTTCACAGAACTGAAGCTCCAGTGCAGCTCGTGTGTGCTGACTGTGTCACAGCGATGGGGAAGGCTATGGGCCATGGGGCAAGCGCTCAGGAGGACAAGGGATCAGGCTCTGGGCCAGGCCACGAGCAGACATGTTCATGACCAGGTTAATGGAGACCTTTGTGGTATTTGTCCAAACTGGGGCTCCTGTACTTTCTCTTCTGCTGCACATGGAGTTATTCACCAGGAAGTAGCAGCCTTGCAGGCAGGACCTTCTAGGAGAGATAGGAGTCAACATGCCTGTGCCAATGTCATTTTTGATGGGTTTATTCACAGGCTAAGTCATTTGAAAACACAAGACAGTTACGTTTAAAAACTACCATGTACTGGGCCAAGACAGTCCTGCCTTAGTAGTTTCTGTGAAATCAGGTGCACAGCGGCAGGAAAATCATCTCATCTCCTGTTATGTGAAAGTGAATATGTGCATTGTGAGGAATGAGAAATTTCTAGGTGTATGATGGAGAGATAATGGAGGAGAGATGGATTACAGAGAGGCTCTTCAGTGATAGATGGGCACAACAGCCGATCAAGAAATAGATAGGGGGTAACATTGTTCTTGAGAGCTATTCCTCAGCCCTCCACCCTGCTTGGAAGGTCCTGGCCAGGGGTGAAGCATGAGGACCCATTACCAGCAGGGCAATGTTATCAGAAACTTCCTGGCACTCACGGGGTCACAATCTTATCTCCTCTTTTCCAAACCAACATTGACCTCCCAGTAGGGCCTCCAGGCTTCCAATGAAAGCCATGGTTTCCACAGGTGCAGGGGCTGCACGGGGGATGAGCACGGACTGCGGAGCATTGGAAGCACAGCACAGGAAGGGGTTTTCACCTTTCCTCAGCAGGCAGAGTCCAGCTGTGGCAACATTAGAGTTGCAAGGTGGGAACACCACGTCCCAGGCCTTCTGTCAATATTCATCGTGCCTCAGCAGCTCTAGCAAATGCACACCCTGCAGCCCAAAGTGTGGAGCTGCACACCTGCCAGCCTGAGCAACTGCACAAAGTGGGGTCCTCCTGGAAGCCTAGGAAAAACTTGGCCTGGCCAGCGTCGCCCTCTGCTGGTCTGAGCTCACAGTGCAAGGCTCCTTCCTGTGACCTCCCCTATGGAATGGAAACAGGTGGGTGCACTTGCTCAGGTGTGTGTTGCTCCATAACCTATGCCAGTTTGTCCAGATAACTCTGTCTTCCTCCATATCTGGATGAGAGTGGATTTTCCATTGGGAAGATAGATTTGGTCTGGTTTGCTTTGGTTTGGTGTTTTGATGTTAGGGATGCAAAAGACACATGAGGTGACTAGAGGGGAGAGCACCGGCCTGCTCAGGACTTCTTCTGCTAGCCTTTCTCCCTGATCTCCCTGGGCACATGGACGGAATCACCTCCAATGCACATGAAGTGCAGTTCTGCTGGAGAGCCCAGCATTAGGCCCTTTTCTCAAGCAGCCTGCCCGCTCACCCCAGTGCCCTATATACCTGCAGGTCCAAGAATCCTTAGGCTACTTCACTAGCTCCAATCCTGACATCCCCTGTGGGGTTAGGCCTTCCCCCCAATGGACATCCAGGATCTTCATAGGCTTCCAGAAAGTAGGGATTATTTCTTTTCTGCACGCATCCCTTGAGTGCCCAGGAAGCTGCATTTTCCTCAGAAGCCATGAGATAGCAATAGGGCAGCGTTCATGGGATGAGACCCAGGCCTGAGGCTCCAGGGATCAGACTCTGACCCGGGTAACATAATGATTGCATGAATTGGAGTTACTTAGGGCTTGGGGGCGTGAGAAGGTTCCCATACCGTAGCTTCTCTTCTGCCTTCTGACTTTTAAAAGCCCAGTGTGCACATCGAGGAGCTCCTCTACCCTCCATGTGCACAGAGAGAGGGAACACCCTCAAACAGGAGCTCTGGAGTAAGGAGAGAGCAGTCATTTGTTTTTCCTAAAAAAAGAAATCCTCTCGACACAACTATGGATGTGCTTTGGTTTGGTTTTGTTTCGGTTGGTTTGGATTCCCTGGGATTCATTTGGTTTGGTATCACATGGTGTTGTACTGTTTTGTTTCCATTGGCCCCCTTCAGAGATATGCCTGAGAATGAGGGACAGAGAGAGAAAGAGAGACAGTCTGAGGGAAGTACCCAGTCCTGGGTCTCATGCTATTTAGACCATTACATGCCCACTAGTCAAACTTTGCCTTCTTAGGAAATCATCTGGAGGGTGATGAATCTCCATACTCAGGCCTCTGAAAGGAGGCATCATGATCCGACATTGAAGTGGGTTTCATGATATATAAAGAGTGAAACCATCAACTCATCCCATTACAGACCACGTGTGACCGAGGCCCCATGTGGTGCACATGGCACCCACACTGGATGCACAGGGATCGATGTTGCCTGTGTAGTACTTCACGCAGAACACTGGGTGTTCAGGAGACCCTCAAAGTCCACGTAACCCCTGAACCTATCAAGCTGCTGTCTCCTCTCAAGTAATTATGGCTGGAGGAAATAATATAACTATGGAGAGGTTCAGAAATGCTGAGCAATAAAAACCCCACAAAATGAGATCAAAAGAGAGACATGCACGCTATTCATAGGTGCTAATATTTACGAAGGGAAAAACACTACACATAATTATAAATTAACAGCAAAGAATAAACGAACTGCCTGGGTTAAATATCGACAATCACAGTTACCGCAAAGCTACCACCACGGAGTCAAGAAAAACTCATCTCAGGAGAAAACACAGTGCCCAGAAAACACAGTGTCCATTTGGAAAGTCCAGAGCAGGTGCTTGATGCTGCAAACCCAAATGCAGACACGTGTACGCCAATGAGAGCTTAAAGTCTGAGTTTCTATTTCCATTGGAGTGACAAGTGCTCATTCGAAATTCCATCCATTTTTTTAATAAATTAATTTTTAATGGTGTTCAATTTACCAACATACAGAATAACACCCAGTGCTCATCCCGTCAAGTGCCTCCCTCAGTGCCCGTCACCCATTAATCCCCACCCCCCGCCCTCCTCCCCTCCCACCACCCCCAGTTCGTTTCCCAGAGTCAGGAGTCTTTATGTTCTGTCTCCCTTCCTGATATTTCCCACACATTTCTTCTCCCTTCCTTTATATTCCCTTTCACTATTATTTATATTCCCGAAATGAATGAGAACATACACTGTTTGTCCTTCTCCGATTGACTTACTTCACTCAGCATAATACCCTCCAGTTCCATCCAGGTTGAAGCATATGGTGGGTATTTGTCGTTTCTAATGGCTGAGGAATATTCCATTGTATACATAGACCACATCTTCTTTATCCATCATCTTTCGATGGACACCGAGGCTCCTTCCACAGTTTGGCTATTGTGGACATTGCTACTAGAAACATCGGGGTGCAGGTGTCCCGGCGTTTCATTGCATCGGAGTCTTTGGGGTAAATCCCCAACAGTGCAATTGCTGGGTCGTAGGGCAGGTCTATTTTTAACTCTTTGAGGAACCTCCACACAGTTTTCCAGAGTGCCTGCACCAGTTCACATTCCCACCAACAGTGCAGGAGGGTTCCCTTTTCTCCGCATCCTCTCCAACATTTGTTGTTTCCTGGCTTGTTAATTTTCCCCATTCTCACTGGTGTGAGGTGGTATCTCATTGTGGTTTTGATTTGTATTTCCCTGATGGCAAGTGATGCGGAGCATTTTCTCATGTGCATGTTGGCCATGTCCATCCATTTTTTGATGAATCTATTTGCAGAATTGAAAATTGACATTCCCCAGGGAAGAGTAGCCTTTGCCACAGCACACGGATTTCCCTAAAGAAAAGTGCATTGTCTGTCTTTGGGGTTCGGTGTCTGTGCACGGCCCCAGGAGCATGAGAGGCAGTACGCTGTGGACCCGGGAATTTCCATGCAATGGAGCTGAGCAAGCGCTGATTCCCCACATGAGTCCAGGTGGTGCCACGTCCTCAGGTCTGCAGTCACCCCATCAGGGTGCAGTGGGGTGGAGGACAAGGGTCTGAGGCCAGGAGCTGGCTCATTCACTCTCACTGTCTTCTGAGGATGAAGACAACTGTAGGTCACCCTGGAGGACACTCCAGGGGCAGACACAGGCTCCGTCCGACATGTGGGGGGCAGGAGTGCCCTGAGCAGGGCCTGGCTTCTCGGGAGGAAGGAATGAGGGAGCTGCTAGGAACAGGGAGCTCCAGCAGCTTCATTACAATCTGGTGAAGACCATTCTCAGGGGCTGACTGGGGGCCCGCACAGAGGGCGGCCGTGGGGGATCCGTGCAGGGCTGCAGCATCTCAAGGTGAGGTGTGGCAGGTCTGGGCTGGGGGCCCTTGCTAGGCTGGAGGGCAAGTGTCTTCCTGGTCTGGGCAGCCCCAGCTGTGCATCCACCAACATGTCTGCTTCCTGGAGGACACAGACTCCCCAATATCCTAACAGGGGCTCCCTGGATGCTCCTGGGGGTGTGCTGGTTGGGGCTGCACCGAGCTTTCTTTTCGGGGTCCTTGGACCAGTCTAGAGGCATCTTGGCACATTTCTTGCACGGAGTCTGGAAGGGCATTTGAGCATTCTCCTCCAATGCATTGCTGACAGCGGGACGGGTGTTCTCCTCAGGATACTTGGGTGGTGCCTGGGTGTGTCCCAGCCCATGGCCCTTGGAGCCAGCCTGGGGACCGTCGAGGGAGACTCTGCAGGGCCTCTTGGCTCTCTGCTGCACAACCAGCCTATCAGCCCTGACACAGGGTTGGCGAGCCTGCTGAGGGCTGTCAGCGATTGGCATTTCCTGGACACCAGGTGGTCCACTAGGTGGGCTGCGGCTAACTTTAGGGCTTCTGAGACGAGATGTGGAATGGGACCGGACATTCACAACTGGGTTGTCAGTATGTGGTTCCATCAGCAGGGCAGGCTCAGGGAAAGAAGGCCTCCTGGTGGTGTAGACGGGCATCAGCATGTGTGGACCCTGTGGGAAAAGAGAGCACACGGGACTCCATGAGTTTGGCCTCGGCACCAAGGCAAAATGAACACTCAGGAAAGAAAGAAAGAAAGAAACCAATAAACGCCCAAGACCTTAGGAACCACCCCCTCCCCCGGAACAGGGAAAGAAAGAGAAGGGATCTGTTGACTTAGGAGTAGGGAATGCGGCTGCAGGGCTGGTCTGGAACAAAGGCATGACAGGATGCTGCTGCTGCACTTGCGACATGGGGGGGACACGCAAAGGTCCTGCCTCACAGCGATGCTTCCTCCATTGGACCAGCTCTTCCATCCGCTCTGCTCATGAGGCGAAAGGACGAGGCAACGAGACGGAGTCAAGACAAATGCTCAGGGAACAGTATTTTGCAGAAAGCATTTTTTTGATCAAAAGCAGTAAAGGACTTGCAGATTCAGCTCATGAGTTTTAAGAGCTTGGAGGTTTGTCACCCACATCCTTGTAACAAGAAAAAAAAAAGGTCAAACTAAGACTCAGTATCTCTCCTTACCCATCCAAGAACCGGGATGACAAAGGACAGTGGCACCCTGAATTCTGGAAAGACCGGCACAGCCAGGGTCTGCTTCTGTGGGACAGAAGCTGCAGGGCGTCCACTGCTGGAACATGCAGGTGCAATTCAGCGTTCTGACCGAAGGAACGCAGAGGATTCCAGGCCTGCGCAGGCTCCCAACGCGTGGCTCCCTGCTCGCCTCCGTGCTCCCACGTGGAGGTCAGTCTGCGAGGGAGCATCTTCACACTCAGCAAACACCCCGGGAGCCCCAGATGCAGATTGCTGGACCTTCCCACTCCCTCACTCCGGAACTCCACGCTGCACCCTAACATCAGTTAGCCCCCGTTCCTCCAGTGGTAGCTTGGAACGTGCCCCCGCAGAGAGCCGGGGGCCTGGGGGCTCCTATCCTTCTCGTCTCCTCTTCAAAGGACCGCCGAGCCGAGTTGTCTGTGGTCCATGGCTGGGAAAGGCCATCCCCCACGTGTACCACTCACCTTTCTAGTCGTTTATGGTGGTCCCTTTACCAGGATTACCTGTAATCGGAAGTCTTCTGCTCTAGTATATTTCTTAAGGTGAGAATCTTCTAAATATCAAGGTTTAAGGATATTTAAAATTTTTTTCCTTAAAAATTTTTTTTGTCCTTTATCAATGGATCTTTGAGTCTTTTTTTCCCCAAAATTCACTGGGATATTTTTTCTTTCTTTTTTTTTTTTTTTTTTTTAATTCTTTGGGATGGTACTGACATAAGACACTGTGTAAGTTCAAGGTGTGTGGTGGGGTGATTCGATCCACATCATCTGTGCTCTCTATTCACCCTTCCCTCTCCGTGGCTCCCCACAACCACGGATCCTTTTCCTGTCTCCATATTTTTACTTTTTCCAGAATGCCATAGAAGTGGAATCATAAAGCATGTAGGCTTTTCAGATGGGCTTCGTTCACTTAGTGATGTGCATTTAACATTCTTCATGTCTTCTCATGGCTTCGGAGCCCATTTCTCTTCAGTGATGGGTCATATCCCATTGTGCAGTTGGACCACAGCTTATTTATCCATTTACCTCCTGATTGGCATCTTGGTTATTTGTAGATTTTGGCGATTGTGAATAAAGCTGCTATAAACATCTTCGTGCAGGTTTTTGCATTGACAGCTTTTCATTCATTTCGCTAAATACTAATGAGCATGATTGTTGGATCATATTGTAAAAGGATGTTTAGTTTTCTCCTCAACCTTCATAGAATCCTCTTTTTAAAGTTCTTGTGGAAGCATGATATGATTTTCTGGGTTTTTTTTTTTTTTTTGATGTTTCTGGGAGCATGTGTATTCACAATTCAGTTCAATAAATATGGCTTGTGGAAAGGGGTTGGAAGGCCAGGGAGGGGTGTCTGCATTGCAGCCGCGCCCCTGGGGTCAGAGTTCCGGAGTTTCCAGCATTTAGGGCAAATTCTCAGAGGCAGACACCCCTTCCAAGTTCTAACCCCTTCTATGAACTATTGCAAATGTGGCCTGAAGAAACAGTACACCCCGCCTTCCAGGAATAACCCAACGTTTTGCCTCTTGATTGGGCTTCACATGCAGTTGATCATCTGTCTGGGCTGTGTTCTCGATGCACAGTGAGTTGTATCACCAGCACGGGTCTTGCACAGATCTGCAGGCAGCCAGGCTGCTGAGAAACAGAACACAGACTTTGAGTCAAATGCCCTAGGTTTTTAGCGTATCTCAGCCACCTTGTATCTCTATGATTTCATGCAAATTACTTGCCATTGGCAATTAGCTTCTTCATCTGTAAAATGGGGATCATGGTAACACAAGTCTCAAAGCAAAGAGTAGATGGGCTCCCAGACGAGGTGCTGCCCTCATGCGCAGCATAGGGAGCACTCAGGCCAGGTTTGTCAGCATCCATCCTGATCATGCAACCTCTGTGGCTGCGCCAGTGCAGGGCTGGGAATACCTGGCCGGCTCCACAGGTGGGACAGTGGGGAGGATCTGAGGTCTCATGACATCACAGTCATAATTTTTTTTTTCCTTTTCTTCAACTGTATCTCAGAATTGCTTGAGTTTAAATGAGTATGATGCTGCTACTAAGTGGGAAGAATTATCTTAATAAATCTTTGCTTTCCCTCATGCTGTATCTCTATAAACCAACTGTTGTCACTCTTATTAACCAGACATAATGACAATTTTTTAATAGTTAGCCTTGCTCTGTGGGAAAGTAATGCAGCTTTTGCCTCGAAATCCAACCAAAACTGCAGACAATTCAAAACAGACATCCAAAGTAACATGTTTTCGTTTTTAATAATTTTCAATGCTCAACGATTATCTATACTTATGTACTTAAGTTCTCAGGTCGGATAGTGTTGCGGCCATGGACTGAGACCAGAGATTTGACGAAAATAAGAAATTTTACTTGAATATTGTTAAAATAATTGGTAAGCCAACTTTCTGCCAGTTGCCATTACTATTTTTTGATGCAGCACTTTTAGCTTGTGAGCTTGAGGTGTGTAGTAAAATACTAGATTGCATGTAACATGATATGGGGCACACGTTCGTTTATGCTGAGAGGAGCAGCCCATAGCACTTCTGTTGCTATTGCTCAGACAGAACAGTGAGGGAAGGAGGAAAGCCAACAACTGTGAGATGTAGGTGCCTTATTTCCAAGAAAGTCTGAGTGTGGGTGTTAAAGGAGCCATCAGCATCTGCAGCCCCTTTGTCTCCTCCTCTAACCACACGAATCAGGCAGATAAGGCATTAACTTCGATTTCCCTTCTAAAATCCGCTGCAGGAGGCACCTTCAGTAGGCGAAGCATCTGCCTTTGGCTCAGGTCATGATCTCAGGGTCCTGGGATCGGCCCCCACATTGGGCTCCCTGCTCAGCAAGGACTCTACTTCTCCCTCTCCCTCTGCTGTTCCTCATGCTTTGTCTGTCTCTGAAATAAATAAATAAAATATTTAAAAAATTAAATCCACTACAGGATATGAAGAGCGCAGCTACTCATGTTCTAAGTTCCTTTAGATGAGTGATGGTGGAAGGGGTCTTCCAGAGAAACGTCGGTTTGAGAATTAGATGTACCACCCCTGGGGACATCGCAGGCTGGCCACGAACACCATGCTGCTTATTTGGGGAAAGATTTCAACCACTTGAAATCCAGAGGTCAATTAAAATTCAGACTGTTAATATGATTTTAATACTATCAAGATGATCAGGCTTTATTTGTTGCTGTGTCACCGATTGTAGATGATGGCAGGATATGAGTTACCGCCCACATGGAGAGCCGAGCTGCCCTGCACAGCACATAGGACACGTTACATACACATATAACATAGACCTGCTTCTCAGCTTACTTTAACTTAAATGCAATCCACCTGGACATGATGTGGTTTCTTTATGTTTGTGAATTTAATTTTTTTGCATTTTTGATTGAGCATTTACAAAATTCATGTTATAGAGAAAGATGATAAAAGGGTTCCAAGCTCAGATTATGTCTAATATGACAGCTCATTTAGTCAATTGATTCCATATTTAGTCATAGGTCTCAAAAAAGTAAATACAACTAAACCTAGAGGTAATAACATTTTGTTTTCTATTACTCATAGTATGCCATTCCTTTCAATTAATTAAAAAAAAAAAACACCAAGACAGAGCTTACTGTGTGAAGTAAGGATGAGATGTTGTATGTGCATATGCACCTGCACATATGTGTGACTAGGGGGGCACACAGGTGAATGGCTTACAGGGTTCACAGAGTTCTGGAAGTCCAACTCATGGTGAGAGAATAAGATTCATATATAAGCAAATACTTGTTAGAAACAACTATATGCAGGAATTAGTTAGACTATAGTGGGAAAAAAATTAAGATTTGTGCACTTAAGGAGCTTCTAGGATAGTGAGGGAGGTAGACAAGATCCAGGTAAATGTGCTCATGATATTATAACTTCAAGTCTTTTATTTTTTTATTTTTTATTTTATTTAATTTTTATAAGATTTTTTAAAATTTATTTATTCATAGAGACAGAGAGACAGAATGAGAGAGAGAGAGAGAGAGAGAGGCAGAGACACAGGAAGAGGGAGAAGCAGGCTCCATGCAGGGAGCCCGACGTGGGACTCGATCCGGGGTCTCCAGGATCACGCCCCGGGCTGCCGGCGGTGCTAAATTACTGCGCCACCGGGGCTGCCTTCTTGAAGTCTAATAAATTCTAAGGACACATAGAATACAGCTGTAAGAGGTCATCACAGTGGGGGTAAATGAAGGCAAAGGGACTTGTGTGTCAATCAGGAAAGAATTTTTTTTAAGTAGGCCCCATGTACAGCGTGGAGCCCAAAGTGGGACTTGAACTCACTACCCTGAGATCTAGACCTGAGCTGAGATCTAGAGTTAGTTAACTAGATCTAGTCATCAGTTATCTAGATCTTAACTGACTGAGACACTCAGGTGCTCCCAGGAAAGATCTTTCTGTGGACAAAGCATTTAAGCTGAGACCCCAGGAGGGAGTAGGTGAAGGAAACGCTGTGTTCAAGGAATGGGAGGAGAAATGTCTTGGCAGACGCAAGGGACAAGGGCCTTCAGCAGTGGGGGCATGAGCCAGTGAAGACAGTAGAGGCATGGCACCCACAGAGCGGTTGTGGGGAACCGATATGGCAGGCCTTTGAGGATGCTTAAGACACATGCTGCCCGTCACTCTCTCCCTTTGACTCTGGACGCCGTGTGACCTTGCTGTGGTTGATGGAACCCTCTTTGGGAAGACCTGAGCTGCCATGTAGGAAATGTGACTGTGCTCTGAGGTTGCCGAGGTCACCTTTGAGAGGCCATCGTGCTCCCCAGTTAACATCCCCAGACAAGTGTCCCACACTAGACAGGTGTTGAACGTCACCCCTAGCTGCTGGGCCTCCCTACAGCCAGGTGTTCTCTCCTCTCTGGTCCTCAAATTTCTGCTCTGCATTGCATAACCTCACTCTCTAATGTTTTGTCCCACCTTCCCAACCTCTGAAAGATTTCTACCCAAATTAGAGAGCTGCTAAGAAGCTTGCATGTGTAATTAAGATCCTAATCACAAAAGAAAATTTTTCTTAGTTCCAGAAGGCTTCAGCAGTAAAGTTTCAAAACATTTAAGAAAGGAACAATAACAATCTCATGCAAGTTTTCCAGAAAACAGAAAGGGAGAACATTTTTCTGACTCATTATATGTAATCAGGATAATTTTGAAGCCCAAATCTGACAAAATCATTATAAGAAATCAAAATTGCAAGCGAATCCCTCTGATAGACACAGAATCAAAAATCCCAAACAAAGCATTAACAAACCCACTCAATAAATACAGAAAAATAATCATAGATTCCGACAAATTGAGTTTATCCCAGGAATGCAAGTTTACTTGTCCATTTGAAAACCAATAATGTAACACGGTACAGCTACTTTGGGAAAGAAAATAATCGAGAAACGGTTGAAATGGGTATTTGTTATTGCCGCTTCTCATGACCATTAGCCTGGAAGGCCTAAGCTGTTAAAATAAGACAAAAATGAGACATAAAATTCTAAGACTGAAAGGAAGAAAGAAAATAATGCCCCACCCCCTGCAAATACGTGAAATTTATATGGGGAAACTCTGAAGAATCTACAATTAAACAATTACTTGTTAACTCATTGGTTCAAAAAGTGAACTAGATACGAGCTTGATGCACAGAAGGCTATTCTTTTGAATATAGCAGAAAACAGGAAAAAGAAAATATACTTAATTTAAAAAAGAGTCTTAGAACTCTTCATTTAAAAAACATAGAATTTATTCCTGGACTTAAAGATGGTATAATGTTGTGAAAATTACTAGTGTAACACGTTGTCATCAGTGGGTTAGAGAGGAATCAATACCTGGCAAACTCGATAGATTTTGGTGCCCTTTTGCGATGGCATTTAATGCCGTCTCATTACTACAGACCAACCAACCAACAAACTCTTAGACGAAGCAGGAATACTTAGCGTCATAGAAATTATCTTAAATTAACAGGCACATCCATACCTGAGGTGACCTGAGACAACCGTTCCCCGAATTGTCGTTCCTTTGTATGCTAGTCTTGTACGTCGTTACCTTACACAAAGGAGGTTACACGATCAATGCTTTGAGGAAAGGCAGACATTTCTTGGTGATACACAGTTTATTGTGTTTTAAAGACTTAAGGAAGTCCATCACGGAATACATCAGACCATCTTGTTTAAATCAGCCTTTTTCAAACTAATGGACCATAGGTTCCATTTTCCTCAACCGCTTATTAGAATTCCATTAATTATATTCTGCAGAACATGCTTTGGGAAATACTGGGCCAGATACATACTCTTTGGTGCTTCAGTGAGGAACGAAGTTCTGTCGAATTTCAAATAAATAAACTAAAAAATAAAAATGAATAAAAATCACTTTTTAAAATTCTAAGGTAAAATTAGAGGTTTCATTTTTAATAGGGTTTAATAAAGGTTTAATAAAGGTTTAATTTTTTAACCTTTTAAATAAGGTTTTGAATAAAAAAAAACTTATTTTAAAATAGAATAACACTAACAAAGTACGTAAAAGACCTCTACACAGAAAGCGATAAATCATAGCAAGAAAAATTGTAGGACTGAATCGAATGTAGTGAGAGAGAATGTCATGTTAATGGGCTGAAAGATTAGATGTGATCTAATATCCAATATATTCACTGGCTCCCTGTGGTACATTAGTGGTCACAGCAGGGTGCTTTTTGCAGGGATTGACGATCTGATTTTAAATTTTATTTGAAAATTATTAGGGCTGAGAATAGCCAAGGTGATCTACAAGGACAAAACACGTGGGATGTAAGCACCGGACATCCAGATTTATAAATGTAAAGACATTAAGAGAGTGATTTGAGCAAGGATAGACACATTGGTCCGTGGTTCCCCAAGTGAGCCTGCCCCTGGCCAAGGAGGTGGTTAGCATCCCCGCCTCCTGGATCCCCCAAGACCCTGAGTCATAAACGGTTGTAACAAGCCCTCCAGGTGTTCCTCAAGTTTGAAGATCCTGACATAGGCCAATGGAAACACAATCAGAGAACGTGCCTGCATAAGGACCCTCCCCTTATCACAAGGTGACCCAACGCCGCACGGGGAGGAAGGTGCTGTTTGATTAAAGCAGTACGACGTCATCGCCAACACCAAGGAACAAGATCATCACGACCTCTCTCACCGCACATAGAGATTCCGTGCAACTAGTCTGTAGGTCTAACCGTGGAGACGAAACAAGAAAGGTCTAGGCAGGGTGTGCAACTCAGTTACGGTGCAAATGAAGGCTGACGCCCTGGAGAACGGCCTGGAGAACCATCACCCACAGTTCCCCTGGGGGCCTGGGGCTCCCTGTCACCTGCCCCCCAACATTCGGCTCTGATGGGCACACACGACCAGGAAGGCGTGTCAGGCCACGTGCAGTCTCCTTGGCCTGAAGGCAAAGGGAATAAGAGGCCAGAGAGACGAGTCTCTCCGTGAGCTGCAGCCACAGATGGAATCAGCGTCGTGGGGGACAGGACACTGGTGACCCCGGGGATGTGGGTGGGGCCTCGCTGAGCACAGGTACCTGAGGGTCCGATGTGAAAGCTGGGTCCCCCGTGGGTGTGACAGGTGCAGCTCCCCCGCCCAGCGCACCCGGGGCCCGGGGCCTGCGCCCCTCTGCATGAGGTCAGTGCATCTTGGCCTGGAGAACCAACACCCACAGTTCCCCTGCTGGCCTACGGCTTGTGGGACCCTGAGCACGCACCCTGACGTGGGGCTGTGCCTGTGCGGGCGTGGAGTCCCGTGTCATTTAACCCCATCAGCTGTAGGATTGGGGTCAGCCTGTGGCTCCCCTGCCCTCGTGCACCCAGCCCTTCCAGCTCATGGTCGCCCCTCGTGTCTCGCATGTGCTCCTCTGACAACTGCCACCCAGGGTGACGGCAGCCCACGGCCACGTGCAGTGGGTCCCCCGGGTCATCCCGGGCACCTCCTCCCAGGGTATCCTGTCCCCTGCGACCATGCCGGCCTGTACCCAGCCACGGCCACTATCGCTGTCGCCCCCCCACTACGGTCCGAGGCCCTTTCCTCCGGGCGAGGCCGGCTGCTCCAGATGGGGCAAAACTTGAAACAGGACATAGGTACGCACGAGCGTGCGGTCGTTCTCCGTGGCTCTTCACTTATTTATTTTGTACGATATATTTTGAAACGTTTTTAGAAGCGCTATAAATATACACCCCTGGTTGTAACACATCGCAGATTAGTAAATCTGCTTGAGTTTTGGTTTAAAAAAAAAGAAGGCGTCCTGATGGGGATGGGTTTGGGGGGATGTGAGGGCTGCAGCTTATGTTGCTTTAAAAAATGGGCCTTGATGATCCAGATACACACAAATACTCAGCTTGCACGACTCGGGTAAAGTCTGAGATAGGGGTCGTAGGTTTCACCGTACATCTTCCCCTGCGACCCATCACTTGGATTTAGAATTATGGCCACTTTCCAGTTTATGAATACTTTTTGCAAATATTAATGTTCCAGAGAATATTCATGACATGCTTTCCTCACTCCAGTCTGTCCAAATCATGAATTTTCATTTTTAGAGTGATATGCTTTCTGTCTTATGAAAACAAACTTACTGTTCATTAAACATTCAAGAAGATCTCAAAGGACGCTGGGCCTCTTCTTTTGTTTTTTTTTGTGTTTTTTTACGTAATTGTAGATAGAATGTAAAACTTAGCTAATCATTTTATTTTCTTCTTCAGCAACTTTCTAAATTATGTCATTGAGGCTTGATGTGGGACGAGATTAAAGCACTAGGTATCTGGAGATCTACATGGTTGTGTCCCAGATACACACACGAGCTGCTTGTGGCCATTGTAAATTGAGGCAGAGTCATGTTTTAGATTAATCTCCAATTTATTACTGACAATAATGGCTCCAGATACCAAAGAGCTCCTCCTGCTTTGTCAGGAGAGAGGAAAAGAGCAACACCTGCTCCTGGCTCCATGCACACTGTTAGGCAAGAATGATCCTTCCATGAAGGGGGTTTCTTTTTCTTTTATTATTTTCTTTAAGGTTGTATTTATTTATTCATGAGAGACAGAGAGACAAAGAGAGGCAGAGACCAGGCAGAGGGAGTAGCAGGCTCCACACAGGGAGCCGAATCCCGAGACTCGATCCCAGGACCCGGGGTCACAACCTGAGCCAAAGGCAGACGCTCAACCACCGAGCCCCCCAGCCCCCCAGGACGTAGGCACTTCCTGTAGTTTCAAGCTGTTTCAGACCCCGAGCACCCACAAAGTAATCTCCATCCTTTCAGTTGTTTTCATATTTCAAAATCAAAGCGTTCACTCCTCCTTCTAAGCTTAGAGTTACATTGTCTTTTCTAGGATCTCAGCCTCCATTTGACGTAGCCTTTGATTTTTGAAATGTCCCATTTTCTCAGTGTAAGGCAACTTCGTTAGGATGTTTTCCAAAAGTATCGTCGTCTTGAAGAGACTCCCTGTTTCTCCTCCTCTCACAGGCTCTTGTGTTCAGCTCACGCCCGGGGAGGCCCGGAGGGGCGCCTGCCACGCTCTGTGCAAAGCAGCTCCCGGGGACGTCGGGCCCGGGGGGTCCCCGCCAAGCTGGTCATGGCCGTCAGCACAGGAAAGCCGCCCCGGTTCCCCCGACGGGCGAATGCACGAGGGATCCGGGCTGGGACGCCTGGTGTTCAGGCCCCGGGTGGGGCTGCGAGTGGCACCTGGGCGTTGTCACCACCACAACCACGACAACGACAGCGAACCGCTATCGACGGGAGGTGGAGGTTGTGCTACGCAGTCTCTCAGGGCAAACACCCCCATGTACACATATCTCGGACCTTTGCACCACCCACCGACCGAAACGTGCACATTCCATGTCAATCGTGTTGCGGTAAAGCTGGAAAAATAATGCACGTTCATTATGCGCTCCTCTAACGATCTAGAAGTGCCATAATTTAGATGAAACGTCTCATCTAAGACTCGATCAAAAAAATAAATAAACTATGTTTTTGTTCCGTCGTGCATGCTGGACCAACACTAGACACGAGCCATATATGGAGTCGCAGGCGGCAGCAGGATTTAGAGAATTTGGCCGTAGGTTGCGAGCACCCAAGATTTTTTTTTTTAATTAGGAAACAATCAAGCAATAATGTGGGGTGTGACATACAAATGTCCCCACCCCCCAGGAGCTGAAGAAGCAGCAGGAAGGGTCCCGCTGGGCCCGCTTAGAGGCCTGCGCCCTTGCTCCGCTCTAGCACTGTCTGCGGGGCAGAGAGTTGGAGCAGGAGGAGCTGGGATGGTGCTGCAGTCGGGACATCCGCAGGCGGTGGCAGTGAGCCCGTGACAGGCTGACGTGCGCTGAGGGCACAACCCTGCGGCAAGGGTTGGGGCTATCCGCGCAGTTAAAACTTGCTTAAAAGGAATAAAAAGCTTCTTTTAAGATTTTATATATTTACTTGGCAGAGACCAAGCATGAGCAGGGGGCGGGAGGGCAGAGGGAGAAGCAGACCATCTGCTGATCGAGACGCGGGGCTTGAACCCAGGACCCTGAGGTCACGGCCTGACCGAAGGCGGACGCTTCCGCACTGAGCCCCTGGGCCCCCCAGCTCCTGGTGCTGAGGGGCCCAATGTCCCGGGAAAGGCCCCGATGCAGCCGCGCCAGCAGGTGCCCGCAGCTCATCATGGAAAACTGCACCGTCTACACCTCCATGTCCTTCGTCCCACAGCGGCTTTTTGAGCAGCGGCTCCATTTCTGGACGGCGAGTGGCCGTGCTGGCCACAGGGTCACTTGTCATCGTGGGCCACGGCAGGTGCAGCAGACCCAGGTGGACACACCTGCAGAGAGCGGCCTGACGCTCCAGGAGGCGCGGCCCAACGCGCTCCTCTCCCGAGTGCCCTGGGCACGTCCCTGGGCTGAGCCCCACTGGCTCCCAAGCTCAGGGCGTTGGGCCCCTCCTCGCCCCAGGGAGCTCCCACGTGTGCGCCTCCCTGGGCGGCTACCCCCAGTCGCCCCCAGTCCCCGCCGACCTACCCTGGAGATCGAAGGCGGGACCAACGTCACGCTCATTTCTCCTCGGCGGATTACCACGGTTCTTTGCTGCGATGTCATTAACCGAGGGATGTTATAGGAAGGCCGTCTCAAAGGCCACTCGCCGGGATTGCCCCCAAGGACAAGGATGTGCTGGTTCTGCTGCCCCTCCGGCTCCCCTGGTTCTCAGAAGCTGGTTCAAGCCCCAGCAGCACCCTGAGGGTCCCCGCGGCCCCCGCCAGCTACCTCCCCACCACGGCGTCCCGGCCACGGGCCTGGCCTGTGGTCCCCCCTCCGAGCCTATTGCAACTGCTCTCTGCGCTTCACCCCCTCTCCGTGTCACTTGTGCGGACCCTTGGTGCTCACACCCGGGGCCCCCAGGAGCCTCCTCAACTGCAGGAGCTCCTGCAGCACCTTCCTCAGCGCTCATCCCCCCTGCTGAGGGGATGCTCTGTGCTCTCGCTCTTCTCCCGGGTGAGCCCTTGAGGATGACGCCTTGTCCCCACATCCCCGTCCTCCCAGTGGCGGGCACAGCTCTTTCTCAGGACGGCAGCTCCTTCCTCGGCTGAATGAAGGCACCACCAGCCCAGGATGCTGCCTGGAAGAGCCTGTGCGGCTGCGATAATTCCGCTCTATGTCCCCTTTCATATGGGTAATGAGGCAATGCTGATATTTGGGCTCCTAAGGACTCAACATCCATTCTCGGGTGTCATTTAGCTTTTTATTTATTCTCTGTCTCTCTCTCTCGGAGTTTCCTTTTCTTGCCATTTCCTCCCTCTCGAAGGAATGGGAAGCCAAGTATTTTCTCCACCTGGGAGCTCACCTCAGGAAGCGATCCTGGCTTATCTGTTAAACATCTTCAACTCGGGAAGAGGTTGCAAATTGCTAACTGCCATCTCCAGGTGCAGCGAAGTCGTGACACTTCCTTGCAACAGGGGACTGTCATTCTATGATTCCGTCGCATCCTATCAGTACAGCGCCGGTGCTGTGATTCAGGTTCATTATGTCATTTGCAATGCAACGGCATGATGAGAAGCAAATGAGAAAACACCACTTCCCATCAAAACCACAAATTGTAAACATGCATTTCTCTTTGAGTCTTGAAGATTCTGTGTATTTACCATCTGAAAATCCATACTTTGAGAGATCTTTCACCATCTTATTGGAAGGTTTGAGAACATAAGAATGTTGAAATGTTAGATTTAGTGATAGCACGTTTGATAAAGTGCCACAATGTCCCCAATGTCTGGGTTCAGAGAAGAGCAAAACAAAATACACAATGAAAGAAAACAGAAACACAAGCCTCTGGTAATTCTCACAGCTCAGGGCACATTTTCCACGACTGTGGGACCACAGCCGGGTCATGAGTTTTGCCCTCTGAGCATTCATAGAACCTGATGAGGGGTCCATTTCCGGCGGTGGACGGATGGGGATGACAGATGGAAAGTCGTGTCTTTAGTTGTAGGCATCTTGGCATTCGGTACGTCCGTCCCAAGGGGACTGCAGTGCAAGAGGAAGCCCACTCCCATGGGAGCCTCGGTGATGGGAGAACAGTGAACAGGAGGGCAGCAAGATCCAGGCCGGGAAGTCTTCCGGAAAGAGAGAGGTGATGTTTCTACAAGACCCTGTTTTAATGGACGTCCCGCCCGAGGAGGGTTCTGTGGACCCACTGATTTCTGGTGGTCACCCCAGCTTCTTCCCAGGAAAGCCCCCCGCTTCCCTCCTCGGTTCACACGAACCCAGAGAGGAAGGCCCGACTCTCACACGCGCCCCTGGGAGTCAAATGCACACTCAGGATGGGATGTGTAACCTTTCCAAACATCGAGCTTCTCCCCGCACATCAACCTTATAAAGAGGACATCATGGGAGAACCCAACGCCCCCCCAAGCCTACCAGCAGCTACTCAGACATGGTGGCAGGGGTGTGTGGATACAAGCCCCAGGTCACACCACTCCCAGGGGTCAGCATGGAATTGGAATGACAACATGGCAAGAGAACAGATATTACGAATACAAATTTTGAGAAGTTCTCTTTAGGGATAAAATGTCCCATCTTTGTACTGTTCATCCTGCTGTCTTAGTCCCGGTGGAGGCAGCAAGAGATCACGGCTCGAGGCTGGTCTCTGGCCCAGGGCAGCTGTCGCCCACGCCCGCACCTCAGCACGAGGGTGTAGGAGATCAGGAGCGCGAGCGCAGGATCCCTCCAGGGACCCCGTGGCCGTCCCACGATGCTGGTCTCTTGGGAAGATGCTGGACCGGGACTTTCTCTGGGCTCCGTCCCACCTAGGTTCAACCAGGGGCTCGGTGATTTGGACGCCCGTGAGACGAGCTCAGCTTTACGTTGTCTAAGACGACCCGCCTTGGGAAATCCCTGCGAGGATGGCAGAGGATGATGAGTATAAAGCATTGGACACTTATTACTCCACTTCTGCGTGTGTTCTCCTGCTGTGGCTGACCGCCCTCGTGGCTCCTCGCTGACTTGGGAGCTGATATGTAGGCGTTTGACGGGAGGACAGACTGAACGTGGGCAGGAAGCGCAGGACGTGCTTCCCCGATCGTGCACACACGCTTCTTCCCTCTAATGGCAAAGGGTGACATTTGCAACAAGAAACACATCCCCCTCCTCGGTACCGGCCTCTGTCCTTCACGTTAGTTTAAGAGTGATTTAGAAGTATGTCCAGGGTCTTATCCTTGCACGAAAAGTGGTTTTCAAACCAAGAATTACTCGATGTTTCAGGGAATAAAGAGGCATTTGTTGTTGTTGTTGTTGTTGTTCTTTTTGCTTTTTGTTGTTATTTTTGTTTTTGTTGTTGTTGTGTGTCTTTTACCTCTTCATCTGATAATAAAGGCAAAGATGGGTTGAGAGGGATTTTTTTCAGACTTTTTTTATATAAATTTATTTTTTATTGGTGTTCAATTTGCCAACATATAGAATAACACCCAGTTCTCATGCCATCAAGTGCCCCCATCAGTGCCCGTCACCCATTCACCCCCACCCCCTGCCCACCGCCCCTCCACCACCCCTAGTTTATTTCCCAGAGTTAGGAGCCTCTCATATTCTGTCTCCCTCCCTGATATTTTCCACTCATTTTCTCTCCTTTCCCCTTTATTTCCTTCCACGATTTTTTTCTATGTTCCCCAAATGAATGAGACCACATGCTGTTTGTCCTCTGACTTATTTCACTAAGCATAATACGCTCCAGGTACATTCACATCCAGGCAAACGGTGGGTATTTGTCGTTTCTAATGGTTGAGGAATATCCCAGTGTATACATAGACCACAGCTTCTCTAACCATCATCTGTCGATGGACACCGAGGCTCCTTCCACAGTGTAGCTATTGTGGACATTGCTGCTAGAAACATCGGGGTGCAGCTGTCCAGGCATTTCACTGCATCTGTATCTTGGGACAAATCCCCAGCAGTGCAATTGCTGGGTCGTAGGGCAGGTCTATTTTTAACTCTTTGAGGAACCTCCACACAGTTTTCCAGAGTGGCTGCACCAGTTCACATTCCCACCAACAGTGTAAGAGGGTTCCCCTTCTCTGCATCCTCTCCAACATTTGCGGTTTCCTGCCTTGTGAATTTTCCCCATTCTCACTGGTGTGAGGTGGGATCTCATTGTGGTTTTGATTTGTATTTCCCTGATGGCCAGTGATGCGGAGCATTTTCTCATGTGCATGTTGGCCATGTCCATGTCTTCCTCTGTAAGATTTTTCTTCATGTCTTTTGCCCATTTCATGATTGGATTGTTCGTTTCTTAATGTTGAGTTTACTAAGTCCTTTATAGATCTTGGATACTAGACCTTTATCTGATGTGTCATTTGCAAATATCTTCTCCCATTCTGCAGGTTGTCTTTTAGTTAAGTTGACTCTATCCTTTACTGTGCAGAAGCCTCTTATCTTGATGAAGTCCCAATAGTTCATTTTTCCTTTTGTTTCTCTTACCTTCATGGGTGTATCTTGCAAAAATTTGCTGTGGCCAAGTTCGAAAAGGGTGTTGCCTCTGTTCTCCTCTAGGATTTTGATGGAATCTTGTCTCACATTGAGATCTTTCATCCATTTTGAGTTCATCTTTGTGTATGGTGCAAGAGAGTGGATGTCCAATTTTCCCAGCACCATTCATTGAAGACACTGTCTTTTTTCCAGTGGATAGTCTTTCCTCCTTTGTCGAATATTAGTTTACCATAAAGTTGAGGGTCCACTTCTGGATTCTCTATTGTGTTCAGACTTTTGGTAAAACTAAAACCTGCATTCAAAGCTTTCATATTTGTATCTTTACCTAAATTCACCAGAAATGGGTTCCTTGTGCAAACACTTGCTTCCCCTATTATATAAAGAAAGGGAGGTGTAGCAGCCTCGAGGAAAATGCTACTGTTAACTCATCACCAAAGAAGAGGACCTTTATCACATAAGCAAAATAAAAGCCCCAGAATGGCCTAGAACAAATCTATGCACAGAGGAAAATAGATTGTCAAATGGTAAGTCAGGAAAGTTTGGGGGAACACTCATAGATGGGTCTTTTCTCCCCTCTTTTTTATAACCTTTATCAAATGGGAGACAAAGCACCTTTGGAGGTCCCTAATTTTATCCCGGTGTCTATCAACCAGCACATTTTGAGGAGGTAGGAGAAGAATAACTACCTTGTTGTCCATGTTAAACATTGCATCATGGGGGGGGGAGTTTTTTTAATATGGCAAAATATAAACAACACCAAATAGACCATTTTATCCAATTCTAGCTGTCCGAGCTTCCATGGTAGGGATAGACCATGTTTTGTTTATCCATTCACCTGTGGGCGGACACTTGAGGTGCTTCCACCTTCTTGTGAATGGCACACGGTTACTTTTAAATGTTGCTCGACAGTCCAAGTCCCGACAAACTAAGGGATTGAAAACAATGTATTACATTAATTTGATTAAAATCTGAAAAAGAGGGCAGCCCGGGTGGCTCAGCAGTTAGCTCTGCCTTCAGCCCAGGGCCTGATCCTGGACACCCGGGATTGAGTCCCACGTGGGGCTCCCTGCATGGAGCCTGCTTTGCCCTCTGCCTGTGTCTCTGCCTCTCTCTCTCTCGCTCTCTCTGTCATCCATGAATAAATAAATAAAATCTTAAAGAAAAAAAATGAGAAAGAGACAGACCCTGTGATGCACGTGAGACCTTGGCCCCCAGTCTACCGATTAGGAACATGCTCCTCTTGCTGGATGCGGGGCACAACCTGGGGTTCTCCACTGGCTCACCCAGGAAGTACCTCTCATCCTCATCGGGAGCACCCTGCTTCCTCCAGCCACATTTACTTTGATCTCACAGCGACAGCACTAGGCACTATTTGGATTCTCTTTCATTTCCCCGGCACTTCTGGGAACTGTTGTGTCCAGGGGCTCATGTCTACACATGGAGACGTGGAGAGATAAGTGGCTGGTTTGGGGCTTGGATGGATGGGAGGCCTCGTTCTCTCTCTGTTTCCCGGGCCTAAAGCCCATTCAGATTGTGCTTCCTCCAGGAGGTCCTCCTGATCCCAGCCCGTGACCCCCCAAGAAGTGTGGCTCTCACCTCTCCTGCCCGTGGGCAAGACACCTTTAAGCTCTTTCAAGGAGAAACCATCTTTCATCCACGTTTAAACCCGACTTGGAAAAAGAGAGACGTGTGTATTTCAAACAAAGGACATCAAAACATACACGTTTCTACTCAGAAAAGTGCGAGTGCACGGAAGGGAGACAGATTGCCGGTTGCCCTATGACCCACCACGGCATTTAGAAAAAGCCTTTCACACACACACAATGATAACAATCTGGTAAATTAAGATGTTGAATGAGACAGTAACTACATACACACAGGTCCCATCTCTGTGTCTAACCCGAAGGATTGATGCGTTACACAGTGCTCAGGCTAGGTCAAGCATCCCAAAAGTCACCCAGACGAGGTGAAATTCTGTGCCCTAGGATGGTCTGCATCCTGCTTGCATGTAAAGAGAGTGCATTTGAGTTCCCAGAGAGGTCAAGCTTGCCTTTCTATGTTCCTGTGGACCACCAGAAAGGGAGTCCCTGTAAGGTTACGGTGGGCAACACTGGATTTAAGGAGGTGTGCCCTGTGGGCGGGACCATCCTGTGAGAACACCATGACTCTCTCCGAGGGAAATCACACAAAATCACAGAATGTGGGTTCTGGAGCACTGAGGGCGCTCTCCCATGATTCTGGTTAAACAGCAGTGCTCCCGGGATTGTCGGGGAGGTGGCCACACGCAGGCAGGGGAAGGAGCCAGGCACGCCTGGTGTTCGTGCAATGCTATCTCGTCACGTTTCTTACCTCATTTGGGTGGAAAACATCACAGAGTTGAAAAAGACACCCAGAGTTTAAACAAATGTGAAAAACAAAACAAAGATGTGACATCCATGTTTCTTTCTTTGGGTGATAAATAAGACAAGCAGTCAAGATACTTTTGTACTTCAGGGAAGCAAAAAAAATAGTAATAATACAGTAAAAAAAAAAAACCTGCCACTCATGACTGTGAACAGAAATTCAGAAACTGTTCTGCATGTCACCACCAGGGTTCCAAATCAAGGGAGTGCCCACTCTGGGGCGGACCCAGACAGAACAAGAGATACACGAGGCAAGGGCAACAAGGACCTGGGGCCAGAGAGCGTCCTCCAGCACCACCGATGAAGTAATCTACTAGTTAAAATCATATCATCCTTTAAGATTTTCATATTTATGTCCTTTGACATATCAATTGATACTAGAAACCTCTTAAACCACATGTAACGATGTCTCCTCCAGATCCCTATATTTAAGCACCTAGCAGGCTCATCTTAAAGGATATTCTTAATTGTTCTTGTTGGGTTGTTGTAAATTCAGCTAAGGAATCACGTGCACCCTTCTGTCTCCTGCGCTTTACGTGAACACGAGGGCCGGTTGATAAGCACTTGCCGAATAACAGAATGGATCCGAGTGGCTCTCACGCATAAGGTCCATATTCCCTTTCTCCCAGATTTTTGCAATGATTAAATGATATATATGAAAATGCAAACCCCGAATTGGGCACACAAAAGGTCATTTTGCCACACGAATGCTCAGGATCTAGACTAAATGTCAGGTACCCTGGTCCTGAAGTTGTAGGTCAATGGCGCTGAGTCTCCTGCTCGCTGTGGCGGCAGGTAGCCCAGCAGCCCAGGAGAGCTGCCCACCTGTCATCTCCTGGTGCAGAGGAATAAGATGGCAGGCGTCAGCGCCCGCGGCGGAAGTAGGACAGCGTCCACACAGCAAGGCGCTGTCGCAACTGAGTGCCACAGGAGATTTGCATATGTTCCTATTTCTACTTTAGGAGTCTCATCCAAACAAATTCTATCAGCAGCATTTATCAGATTCAAAGAAAAGGGGTCTGGTCCACGTGGGCTGTTAAGTATTGATGAAAGACATTCCTCCTCTTGCAAGCCAATCAAAATCCAGGCTGCTTATTTTCTCTCCGACTTCAAAATAACTGCATTCCTTTGTGCGTTAATGTATATGTCAGTGCAGTTTTGTTTTTTCCTAAGAAAAGCCTTCTTTCGTAAAATAAGGTCTATTTCTCCTGTTACAGTAAGTTTTGTCTTCGGTGAATAAAATATTACTTTGTTCTCCTTTAAACTCAGGGAGATGGTTTTGGGGAAGTCTCCAAGCAAATAGCAGAAGCTGAGACTTGAAAGATTACTTCTAGGTAACCAGGTCAAAGAGCCCATTATGGGAAGGGGCAAGGGAGCGCTCCAGAGGGAGCAGCATGCATGCAGACCCCATGGTAGGAAACGGTGTAACTCATTCAAGAAATAGAAGGGCCATGGGACTGTCCCATGAGAGCAAAGCCAGCACCAAGAGTAGGCTGAGACAAGGCTGAACAGATGGCTCGATTCCATTTAGGGCATGTGAGTCCTGCCAAGGATGTCAGTACCCATGCGGGGATGGAGCGGGGCGACTGAGGAGTAGGAGGAAATGCAAGATGATGAGGTCTTCATCGTGATGAGGACTATGGCAAGCGTGGCGAGGAAGCCAAGACAGGGGTGGCAGAGTAGACGCATCCAGGGATGAAGGTCGTTAAGAGTCTGTTGACGGTGTGTCGAAACGGAGAGAATAGAATCCGGTAGAAAGTCAGAATGCAAAATGGAAAGTCATTTGTAATGAACCGGATGCTGCGGTGGGCATGAGGGAGAACAGTTCTTCACATCTGAGGTACAGAAGTGACTCAATAAAACAGAAAGCCCTAAGAGGACCCGAGGTGCGAGGGAATTGGAGGCATTTGGCTGTGGAGAGGGTGCACCGGAATGAAGCTTCAGGATAAGTGACTGAGGTCAATCAATGAATTCCTTTTTCCTTAATCCAGCTTGACTTATGTGCTCAGGGTGTATTTCTGTGTGATGCGCCACCCCGGGGTCGGGACAATGGAACAGCAACACTAGTCGTGCTCACAGACTCCGTGTCAGGAAGCCAGGGGGCTGCAGCAGGGTGGCTGGCTTCAAACCCACAATGCCTAGGTTCTCGGGCCCAAAGAAAGGCCAGAAGTTGGGGTCCCGGACCCCTCCAGGGGCACGTGGGCTGGAGGGACTCAAGAATGGCCTTCCTGCCTTTATAGACGCCTTGCTCTCCTCACACGGGGGTGGCCTCGGGACACTGGGACATCTTTTCTCTGGCTTTCAGGCCAAGTGCTAGGATCCCAGGGACCAGGTGCCACCCACATCACCATCTCTGTAGTAGGCCCAGGAACCAGACAGCATCTCATAACATTTCTTTTCCAGAGAATCACGAGCCCACTGTCCCAGCAACGCTGCAGGAGTTACAGCCCTCACTTCTTGGTTGAGGAGCATCAAGGACACGTCGCCGAGGACCAGGAGAGATGGAAGGTGCTGCAGGCATCTGTGGGAACCACCAGGGGCCACTTTGCATCTGTGCCTCTTGCAGCCAGAGCCCGGGCGGCCGGAAGGGCAGTGTCTCCTCTTGCCCAACTTTTGTTTGGCGCCGTCCGAAACGCTCTTTCATACCAACTAAGCAGGTGTTTGCAGAAATGCCTCACCTGTCCTCTCTTCCCTTTCTGGTTTGTTTCTTGTTCTTTTTCAACTGTGTATCACACGGTGCAATTTATAGGAAAGAAGCATAGGACAGAACATCGGCAAAGAAGTAAACATGCAAAGAACTCATGTAAAATATTTCAATCTAGAGCGAATCGCTGCGGACAATTTGATGGACATTGGACGTTTGAGAGATCCCTTCTCGGGCTTCCTTCTGAAGTCAAATTCGGTTTCCTGCAGTGGTTACATCCTCCTCCTCTCCTTCAGGGGTAGGTGAATAGTCATGCATGTCACTAAAATGGCTTCATGAATACGATTTTTAAATAACATTTGGTCAGAGACCTAAAACAAGAAGAGTTCTTTACATACAGCATTAAAACCATAAAGAGGGGATCGGTCAAATGCAGAGAGAAATACCTCTTGCGCGCAACCCATGAAAGGAGAGGGATGTCCAAGCACGATGGATGGCGACCGTATCATGGGGAGGATGAGAACTGAACTTGCTTCCTTTCCTGCAGGTGTCAGAAGGGGTCACGCTGCGTCCGAATGCTGGTGGTTGATTTTGGAGACACAGGGCATCATCCCTTCTGTTTATTTATTTCAGCCATCAGAAATACACACATTTAGTACCTTTGTTTTCTGAAAGAAGCCTTAAAGTGAATATACATTTTTTTTTCAAAAAATCATCCATAATAATGAAACGGTTGCATGAGCCAATCTGTGCCGCTGATGTGCTTTTGTTACATCTGATTTCTCTCCCAAGATTTCCTTCTGAGCGAAGTGCAGAAACAATGCCTCAGCCCCAACGTCCTTAAAGCCCACATGGCCTCAAGGTGAAATCTGTTGCAATCTGTCAGAGGCGTAATTTCATCTTGCTATAAAAAAAAAAAATGCAAACATTACATTTTTCAAATGTTTAGAAAATACATTAAATAATAATAAAAAACCCTCTAAATATGAATTGGGGAAGAAAAAAGTTCTTGATCATCCACAGGAAGCTTCTCTTGAGAAATATGGGAAGTTCATTTTAACTAGAAGAATGTTAATTTATTTTCATTAGAAGAAAAAAGCAAAAAAAAAAAAAAAGGAAAAGAAAAGAAAAGAAAAACGCGGGCTCCTTCCTTGGGTCCTCTGACCCTTCTAATGACCTTCTAGCTGATGCAGGCTGTACACTGCGGGGCGACCGGCCCCTGGGGTCCTTAGCATGGTTACCCATCTTGCTATTTGTCCAATATTTGTTGAGATATCTGTTCTGCACTGTAGAGTAGATGCATTTTCTGAATCCGGGACGAGAGCAGTAAAGGAAACGGACACTTTGTTCTCTTTGGGGAGACAAGTAGCAGATCGTAAAATTGTAGTTTATAGAACGTTGCAGGGCAATGACTACTATGTGCAAAAATAAAGGAAACGGAAAGAAAAGGATAGACGGGAAAGGGTAGCAATGGGCCTCTGCGCTGATGAGAGTGCTCAGACCCTCCCTGTGCGGCAGGGAGTCGCAGGTCGAGGCCACCCCAGGCCCTGGCACAGAGGAGCCACCTGCGTGAAGCCCCAGGGAGGGGACCTGCATCCTGGGGGCAGCCGAGCGAAGGGGGGACCTCCGTGGATGCTGTGAAGAAGCTACTTTTGTTGTGAGGGATTGAGGCCATTGCAGAGTTCTTAATGGACAAGCCAGAGGTTTCCGTCACGCTCAAAAAACGATGGTGACCTGTGGCGTCCCTTGGGAAGTTTTATGAATATCCGTCGGGACCTCAGTTCTAGGCCACCAACACGACCTGAGATACTACGTGGAAGTAAACTGAATGATCCCGGCCCCGGGAAGCTGTCTTTTCTGTTGGGGAGCCCATATGTGTGTCAACCAGGAGCACTTCTCGAGGGACCGCTGCGTGTTGGGCATCCTGGGGAGCACGTGTGCTGAAGCCTGGGCGTGTCACCTCCGTGCACAGTCACGGGACTTGTGTATGATCCGCATAGACTCAGGCATCTAGACATCCCGCTGTGGTCTGGTTTCTGGTTGTGTGTGTGAGCATCCCTAGGGACTACTCCCCACGTCACGCGCACACCCACACACATCGCACAGTCGCACAGACCCAGTGCGTTCCTATCTGTGAAATAGGTTCTCGTGTGAGGCGACGGGAAAGAGCTCGCTCAAAGCACCATCACTTACCTGCTCTGGGAGGCGGGGCTGAGGCCACGTGCACAGGAGTCGGGACACGTTTTTTGGGGACCTTAGCTCCCGTGCACAACGGAGGGAGGGTAACCAAGGTGAAGCTAGTGAGGGGGTGCAGGTCTTTACCTCGAGGCTGGAGGGGGGCACAGAACCCGCAGCCCTGTTCACGGAGGCGACAGCAGACAGATGGCATCAGACAGCCCGGACCTTGCCAGTGGGCACCCACAGGAGAGGCGGGCAGCGGCCTCGGAGGACGCCGTCCTGGAGGCTCTCCTGCTTGCGCTGCTGCTGCTCAGAGAGCTGGACAGCCCTGCCCGCCCTCGAGGCTGTGCTCCCCCCACGGCGGCAGGAGGAAACCCTTGGGGCCACTGGGCTGCTCTTTCCCTTGATGGTGCTGGTACGTTGTCCCGCATAGTCCCCACCCAAGCTCACCCACCACGCACGTTAAAAATGGGCTGTGTTTCTCTCTCGATCACATCTTAATAAAGACGTTAATTAAAATAAGAAGCATGTCCGAGCCCAGCATCCGACGTGCACAAATAACGACGAGCTCAAATCCGGCCACCACTGTCAACGTGCGTGAACGGGTGCGAAGCGCAAATTCCTTGGTGCAGTGACTATAGATCTGACCTGAGCAAAGTCACTTGGTTGGTGTTTAAAGGGGAAATGCCTTATTTCTGGTGTATTTCTGATTTTAAAAAAAATAACTGTTTTACATTGATTTATAGTAAATAAGGCATTAGGAAATAATCACACTGGGCATATGTATAGGATTTACAGCAAATGGTTCAATAGGTCTGTTTCACTGGAAAAAAAAGAATCGATGCCTCCAAACAATGAACAAAGTCTGCAAAATAGTACAGAGTATTTGCTGGGAACACTGAAATCTCTCTGGGTAACTGATGATTGCAGCAGTGAGGGTCCACAGACGCTGCCAGCCCAGCAGCGTACGATCAGAAACAACTGTCATGTGCTGTTTTTGCCATGTGCTGTCTCCCATGACATTGCAATTTGTCACATTGGAGAGTTTCAACGCCTTAAATTATGTCTCATGGTCAAAGATTTTGGGGCTGTTGTTTAATCTGAATCCAACCTGTCTTGTCAACAATAAGAAAAGCTCATAATTTTGTCACATCAACCCGGTGAAAACCCCCAGGTATCTGCTGAAGCACAATATACGTATTTGTGGGTTTGATGCAACTTCACAATTAGCATCGGTCATGTTTTTTTTTTTTGTATATTTTTATTGGAGTTCGATTTGTCAACATATAGCATAGCACCCAGTGCTCATCCCATCCAGTGCCCCCTCAGTGCCCGTCACCTAGTCAATCCCATCCCCCGCCATCCTCCCCTTCAACCACCCCTAGTTCGTTTCCCAGAGTTAGGAGTTTCTCATGTTCTGTCTCCGTTTCTGATATTTCCCACTCACTTTCTCTCCTTTCCCCTTTATTCCCTTCCACTATTTTATATTCCCCAAATGAATGAGACCATGTAATGTTTGTCCTCCTCCAAAGGACTTATTTCACTCAGCATAATACCCTCCAGGTCCATCCACATCGAAGCAAATGGTAGGTATTTGTCATTTCTAACAGCTGAGGAATATCCCACTGTATACAGAGACCACAGCTTCTCTATGGACACCGAGGCTCCTTCCACAGTGTGGCTATTGTGGACATTGCTGCTAGAAACATCGGGGTGCAGGTGTCCAGGCATTTCACTGCATCTGTATCTTTGGGGTAAATCCCCAGCAGTGCAATTGCTGGGTCGTAGGGCAGATCTATTTTTAACCCTTTGAGGAAATCCACACAGTTTTCCAGAGTGGCTGCACCAGTTCACATTCCCATCCACAGTGCAGGAGGGTTCCCCTTCTCTGCATCCTCTCCAACATTTGTGGTTTCCTGCCTTGTGAATTTTCCCCATTCTCACTGGGGTGAGGTGGGATCTCATGGTGGGTTTGATTTTTATTTCCCTGATGGCCAGTGATGCGGAGCATTTTCTCATGTGCGTGTTGGCCATGTGTATGTCTTCCTCTGTGAGATTTCTCTTCATGTTTTTTGCCCATTTCATGATTGGATTGTTTGTTTCTTTGCTGTTGAGTTTAATAAGTCCTTTATAGATCTTGGATACTAGCCCTTTATCTGACGAGTCATTTGCAAATATCTTCTCCCGTTCTGTAGGTTATCTTCTAGTTTTGTTGACTGTATCCTTTGCTGTGCAGAAGCTTTTTATCCTTATGAAGTCCCAATAATTCATTTTTGCTTTTGTTTCCCTTGTCTTCATGGATGTGTCTTGCAAGAAGTTGCTGTGACCAAGTTCAAGAGGGGTGTTGCCTGTGTTCTCTAGGATTTTGATGGAATCTTGTCTCATATTTAGATCTTTCATCCATTTTGAGTTTATCATTGTGTCTGGTGTGAGAGGTTGGTCTAGTTTCATTCTTCTGCACATGGCTGTCCAATGTTCCCAGAACCATTTATTGAAGAGACTGTCCTTTTTCCAGTGCATAGTCTTTCCTGCTTTGTCGAATATTAGTTGACCATAGAGTTGAGGGCCCTCTTCTGGATTCTCTATTCTGTTCCATCGATCTATGTGTCTGTTTTTGTGCCAGGACCACACTGTCTTGATGAGCACAGCTTTGTAGTACAACCTGAGTAACCCAAGATTGCTAGGACTCATACAGCAATTCAGCAGTGTGGCAGGATATTAAATCAAAGCCCAGAAATCTGTGCCATTTCTATACACAAACAATGAGACTGAAGAAAGAGAAAATAAGGAATCAATCTCATTGACAATTGCACCCAAAGCATAAGATACCTAGGAACAAACCTAACCAAAGCAGTAAAGGATGTAAACCCTAAAAACTACAGAACACTTCTGAAAGAAATTGAGGAAGACAAAAGAGATGGAAAAATAATCCATGCTCATGGATCGGAAGAAATAATATTGTGGAAATGTCCATGTTACCCAGGGCAATGTACACATTCAATGCAATCCCTAACAAAATACTTTGGACTGTCTTCAGAGAGATGGAACAAATCCTCTTAAGATTTGTGTGGAATCAGAAAAGACCCCGAATAGCCAGGGGAATATTGAAAAAGAAAACCATATCTGGGGGCATCAGAATGCCAGATTTCCGGTTGTACTACAAAGCTGAGGTCATCAAGACAGTGTGGTACTGGCACAAAGACAGACACATAGATTAATGGAACAGAATAGAGAACCCGGAACTGGACCCTGAACTTTATGGTCAACTAATATTCAATAAAGGAGGAAAGACTATCCATTGGAAGAAAGACAGTCTCTTCAATAAATGGTGTCGGGAAAAAACCTGGTTCCTGTTTGCAGGCTCTGGAGCCAGTGTCCTCACAGGTCCCATCCTGGCCCCCCCAGAAATGGTAGAGGAAGAAAACTAATTTTCTCGTCCCCTTGATGGCTATGCCCAGCTGAGGCCCCATCTGCTCTAGGATAGCTCCTAAAGGATGCATGTTCTCGGCTTGGAAGTGCTCCCCGGGGGCCCCTGTAATTCAAGACTATCCTTGCTACCGTTAACGTGCACGTGCAGCCTTAAAACAAAGCACCGTTGAGTCACGGGAGGCCCACGCTGGACCCAGCCCAGCTAAAGGCAGACCCCGTCTGTCCCCAGGACCCGTCAATCCGACCCCATCCAGAAAAACGGATGCTCAGGTGAAGTCTGGAAGCTTTCCCACCAGAGCTGCTGAGCTCGGAGGTGGGCGAGGCCTGGGTAGCCCCTGAGGCTGCTGCAGGAAAGGTGAAGTCCTGGGGAGCCTGGGGACCTCCGCCTGCTTGCTCCTTGCCTCTTCCATTCTCTCCCTGGCGCTAGAACAGCTCTACGTTTTTAAGAGTTCGTTTTGGCGAAAATGGCTTCAAACCAGGCAGCATCTTATCTAGCATATGGAGGGAAGGAAGGACTTTCCCAGGGGACGGGGAAGGCGTCCCAGGCAGAGCGGTGGCAGGTTCCTACAAGGTCATTTCCTTCATGGGGCGGCCGCCAGCCATCCTCGTGGTCCCCCATGGCTATGATCAGGAGGCCCTGCTTGGCTGGCTTACGGCTCCGTTTTGGGGAGGGCCTAACTATGACTACATCTTGGTTTGATGACATAGGGCTTAGCATGAGCAACTCTATTTTGGGCCTGTTGTCTTGCTTTTAGGACTCTCCTATGACTTTATACATGATTTTCATAACGAAGACGCATGTCTAGGTCATCCTAAGTGCCCGTGTGCTCGTTAGCGAGTACAAACCGGCGGCTTGGAATAGAAACGTGTTGTCTCGCCCTTCTGAGGCTGGGCGTCTGGGACCAGAGGGCTGATGGGCGAAGAGCCTGAAACTCCCTGAGGAAGGGGCTCCTTCCTCCCGTCCTAGCTACGTGAAGCCCAGCCACCTCTGCCTTGCGGCCCCATCACCCCGTGCCGTTTGTCCCGTCATGGTCCTTTTGTGCAGGCCTATGTCCTCAGGCCCCTCTTGTTAAGGATTTCACTCCTGTCAGTGGTGGATCACCCCAAAGACCACATGTTTAACTGATTATCTTTGTAAAGACCCTGTTGCCTATTAGATCACATCCTCAGTTGCTGGGGGGTTAGGATTCCCACAGGTCCATTTTTGGTGGGACACAACCAAACCCAAATGGCAAAGGGTCTTAATTCTGAAAACAAGAAGAGAAAGGTGAGTTGACATATCAGTGTCTTAGCTATCCCCCAACTGAAAAATAAATTTCTTATAGAAACATCTCAATGTCATGAATGTCTTCCTGATTTTTATTTGTGTTAAATGGGCAGAATCAGTAATTATTGCTTCCTTTCTAAGTCACATAACAATAATCAAATTGCTAGATGTTTATCGTCATCGCAGTTCTCTCTCCCGGCTTTCATGTAACAGGAAGCCTTTAGCCAACACATTTTCCTTATTGATGTACCAGGATTCTTATATTCTGTGGCATAAAATGACCATTCTCAATTAGCAAAAAGTGAAATACGACAGCTTAAACAAAGATGGGTATTCGAATAAGAAAAGGCCCACCACAGCTTTCTGCCATCACATTAATTAAAAACCTCTTTCTATCCTCTTCAACACTGCTCTACGGCCTTAGAGCTACGCAAAGTCTCTCCTAGGCTTTTCCACAAGGACCCTATTATGGCAAAATTACCGTTGAAACGGCTTGCTCGGCTAGCATGAGGTCCCTTCTCCTCATCTGTGTGCAAGCCTCTCTCCAGGTTGAGTATCCAATTCTGCGGAGCTTTGTGCTTCACAAAACTATATTTATACCCTCAAGGTTATTAAGGCTGACTTTGTGCGGCCTCGTTTAAATGGACTTTCCCAAATATCCTGGAGGCAAACGTTCTCCAGAGAATGAGTCACCTCCAGACACCTGTCGGGCACCCAGGTGTGGACGGAGGCGTGCTCCGGGGAAGGCAGTGCTGGAGTGCTGGAGGGGTGGCAGGGAGAAGGTGTCTGCCCCCAGCAACGCCATCCTCAGGACCTCAGGGGAGATGCTTCCATGCAGAAGGGCGGCCTTAGAAATCCTACAGCTCTAGGGGTGCGGAGGGTAAAATCCTACTCCAGGTAGCTGATGCAAACCCAGGAAATCCAGGTATGCTTGTGGCTGCAGGGAGATAGTCAGGTGCCTCGTAGACGGCACTGCATTTGGAGGTTGAAAGGCCCTGCCTGTGGCCTACATTGTTGCGATGAACATTCTCAGGCTTTTCTCCCTCTAGCTCTTCGATGACATCACGTCATTGCACTAACGCATCATGATCTGGCGATGCAGGAGTAGTGAGATATGGATGCAGTTCTCTTATCAAAAGGTGTTCTGCAAAGGGAGCTAAGAAAATCCCCAGTGCTGAAATGGGGCAAGTGTCTGCAGGTCTGTGGGTGTCATTCAGGGCTGGTTGTCAACTGGCACTTCTCACAACACCTCAAGTCTCCTGAACATCTCGCGCGTGGCCCGCCACACTCCTTCCCCCACTAATACCTGGCTCAAAACCAGGAGTTGAAAACATGCACATTAAACACCTCAAAAAATAATACGATGACATAGACCCATGGAAGCATAAGCCCTGACACCCACCAGCTATACAACTTTTGGTTACTTATTATATATGTATTTTTTCCCTGTAAAACAGAGGTTATTTATGCAAACTTTGTTTTCACACCTTAAGAATGGCTTCAGCATAAAAGTTTAGTTTACTTAAGAATAGTTCATAAAAAATTTTATTCAAATAAACGAATGTTACTGAATTTGTCTATGTTTTTTCAAGAATGGTAGTTTTTCTTCTCCTTTGTAGTACGAGATACGATTAATTAAGGCATTAGGACTTGAAGAAACTGACCTTACCTAACAGTCCCTGGTGCAGATTGATTACCTCCTCATTTTTTTTTTTAATAGCTAATTTAGCAGTGACAAGAATGACCTGCACCTCCAGTCCGTTTTGGAGAAAGTTTGTGTTTACCAGAGCGGGGCCGTCCAGGAGCAGGGCGGGCATTAATCCATTGCACCTTCCCATTGTTCGGGGGTCAGGCAGGCTGCATGGGGGTTAGGATCATTGATGTGTGATGTCAGTAGGTGACGGGCAGGAGGATAGGCCGTCTGCCAACTGGAAAAAGTAAGAGTTAGTTGTAAGATCTTAACGCCTTCAAGAGAGATCATTAGGTTCCTGTAGGATTTCAAGACTGATCTCAGGGATGCTCATACCCGCTCTCTCCTTTTTAAACTCTGGACTCTGATCAGCACTCATAGCCCACAGGGTGAAGCTCGTCCTTGTTGGCATTCATCCAAGGTCCTTTCCAACTAGATTTAAAAATGTATTGGAATCAAGAACAAAACCGTGGACCTTCTGTGGATCCTCCCTCTGCCCCCCACGCCCTGATCTAAGGCCTCCTAGAAGCCTTCATGATCTCAGAGCTCATCCTTTCTCTTCAAGTTTGAGAAACTTCTATGTTACTTCTAGTGCCCAAGATTTTTTAAACCAAGACTTCTTCTGTCTCTCCGGCTCCCAAATTCGTCAATAATCTCCACAAAGGCTAGATATACAGGCAAACATCCATAATGAAACGCAGTCAACTTTTTTAGAGTACTAAGCCGTAAAGTACATGTCAGAGAACCCTCTATCGGTGTTTTCCTAGGAGTCTGTGATCCTTGGGCACTTGGTCTTGGTAATTAGATATCTGACCTTCCAGGCCACCTGCTCAGTTAACCTCCGAGTTCCAGAAAGCAGTCTTCATATTAGCCCTCAAAAGAGACTTAGCTCTAGCAGATAGCGGTGGCGATCTGGTAGATACATTCTTTTAAAAAATATTCCAAGTCTCAGTCTGAAAAAGTGTGATATACAATTCAGGTCACAGAGTTGAATATTGAGAGCCAATAAGTAGGGTGAATAATGCTTGAAGATAAATACAATTTCTTTAGCATGACTATGTACCAATTATTTATCTGAAGATCTATTTGCAACTAAACATGAAAAGGTGCTGTGATTGGTGTCAGCAGGAAGTATGTATAAAATTGCCAAATCTGTTCTGAATTTCTCATCCCTAAACCATGTGCAGCCAATTGGCAGGAGCAAAAACAGAATGTGTGATTCTTTTCTGTTTCCAAGCTGGAAGTCAGCAAAGGGACACCCATGGCTGGACTTCTGAGGTTGCTTGGTTTATCAAGTAACCTGCACACGTATGATGTCTTCTTGGTCTTTGTCTTTTGTCCCCCTAACAAAATATGCAATTCTAGTGAATTGTGATGTACGGTTGAGGGTCATTGTTGGTGGTGGTCATGTTCTGTGAAGCCCGGCCAATGTCGGATTAGCAAACCTTGGACTCCTACGGTAGATCGAGGCTGCCTCCTCACACTCCCTGGCCACACGTTCTCACCGATGAACCAGTCCACACTCTGTTCTTATGAGTGTCTCTGTTTATCAACAACTTACTTAGTTTGCGCTGCTGATTCCCTAACATTGGACTCCATACCTCCCAGACTATAGCTAGTGCCTGAATGGAACACACCTAACAGGTATATTTTCTCCTTGAGGCTCACTGTAGCCTTCTTGAGCTTAGGGAAAATAGGGTACTGCACTCTGCTTGGAGGACATTTTTTTAAATGATTTCATTTGTTTATTTGAGAAAGAGAAACAGCATGAGCCGGGAGGGGGGTGGGATAAGCAAACTGCCTGCTGAGCAGGACGCTGAGGCGGGGCTCCATCCCAGGCCGCAGGATCGTGATCTGAGCTGAACCAACTGAGCCCCGCAGGTGCCCTGCTTGGGGGTCATTTTAAAGAAAAAAAAGTGAGACCACATAGACCACCAAAACCACTTGTTTACAGAAAGAGAACCAAGAAGGCAAAGCACTGTTGCATTTTTTTAAAATCTGGATTTTATTTTATTTTTTAAAGATTTATTTATGTATTCAGAGAGAGCAAGACAGAGGCAGAGACACAGGGCAGAGGGGGAATCAGGCTCCATGCAGGAAGCCCGAAGCGGGACTCAATCCTGGGTCTCCAGGATCACACCCCGGGCTACAGGCGGCACTAAACCGCTGTGCCACCGGGGCTGCCCGCATTGTCGCCTTTTTAACCTCAGCTGGAAACATGTACATCTGGGGACTCAAGTTTTTCCTCACTCAGCATGTGTCCAGGGATGGCTGCAAAGGTGCTGCAGTATTGGATTTAGGATTACAAACCCATGTCAGATTAGGCCAATTCACAAATAGGGAATCTGTGAATAATGAGCATTGGCCGTAACTAGTGAAAGTCCGTGACCACATTTCCTAACTGGGCCTGTGTGTGTCTCTATGTGCATTTATGGTAGGGTTGTCATGGACCATTCGGACAACATAACATGCTGAAAACCTGAATACAGCAGAGTAGGGCTGAAATTTGGAAGGCATCCATATGACATGGGATTAGCAAGAAGTCATTGGGATGCACAGTTAGGATAGCCGGTGGGGTCATAGCAGACTGGTGAGGAATCAGATGAAAAATTGCACTTTCTGCAAAATACAGCTTCAAGTCATCTATCAGACGTTATTAACATGTGATTTAGGAGAAGGTTAAAGAGGAGATGCATAACTTGCATACCTAGTGCTTCTTAAATGTGCACATTTTGGAGATTAAAACAACAACCATTTCTTTGATGGCTCACAATTTTGTGGGTGACCAGTTTGGGCAGAGCTCAGCCAGGGGCCTCTGTAGCCCTTGGCACTGAATGAAACCTCACGGTGGCGTTCCGACAGCACAGGGGATCCATAGGGCCCGATGACTTCACTTGCTTCTGATGCCTTGGTTCAAATGGACGGGCACCTGCGCTCATCTGGAAGCGCTTACAAGAGAGGCTTCCTAAAGGCTCACGGACAAATGATGTGGGATTTTGTATCGTGTAGCCTTGGAAAACCCAGAATACCACTGTACTTGGTCCAGTAGCTCAGAACAGAAAACAAGACTGGTTTCAAAGGAAGAGAAATTTGATCCTCCACTGCAGAAGTAGCAAGGAGGGTACCTATTTGGTTGCCCTTTCAAACCTTTGAAACCCCTGTAGTTACCATATTGTGTTTTTGTTGACTTCTGCATCCAAAATAATTGTTGAGCAACACATTTGTTTTAATTTTTTTTAAGATTTATTTATTTATTCATGAGAGAACACAGAGAGAGGCAGAGACACAAGCAGAAGGAGACGCAGTCTCCATGCAGGGAGCCCGATGCAGGACTGCATCCCAGGACCCTGGGGTCACACCCTGAGCCGAGGCAGATGCTCAACCTCTGAGCCCCCCAGGCGCCGCTATTTTAAGTTTTATTTTTTTATTTTATTTTTTTATTTTAATTTTTATTTCCTTATGATAGTCACAGAGAAAGAGAGAGAGGCAGAGACACAGGCAGAGGGAGAAGCAGGCTCCATGCACCGGGAGCCCGATGTGGGATTCGATCCCGAGTCTCCAGGATCGCGCCCTGGGCCAAAGACAGGCGCCAAACCGCTGCGCCACCCAGGGATCCCTATTTAAGTTTTAAAACAAATTAGATCACACTGGTTTGCTCATTCATGATTATTCACTTAATCTAATCACCTAGTATAGTAACTAGAATAAGGGAAATACACTTTTTGATATGCAAATACATTATCATTCCTTTAGAAAAGTCTAGAAAAAAACACATAATATAACAGCCTTAGCGTCAGTTAGAAAAGAGTTTTAATTCACATGTGTATTATTATTGATCACTATTATAATTGATAAAGCTGATTTAATTTCAACGTTTCATTGATGTAAAAATGAGAGATCAAAACATTTAGACTAGGCTTTTTGTTTCTGTTTTTAACTTCTAACTGAAGCTATGAATGCTAAAAAATCCATGTTGTAAAAAGAATGGGTGATTCTTTACAGTAACTTCTTTTCAAATACTTGGGGTAATTGTTATGAACTATATTGTGTTAATGAGTCAATATCTGGAGCCTCTAACCATTGAATGCCATATATTCTGCTGAACTTAAAATTATTGTCTGGGAAAAAAAAATTATTGTCTGGATAATATAACTCCATGTTGTAGTCACAATGGACAAACCGGGGGGCGGATTCTCGAGTCTTTCAAAAGATTTTCAGCCATGAAGGGAAAAATAACAAATTAAGTGAATGAGAAAAAAAATAAGTTAATCAAAGAGAGGGAAGCAAATAAGATCAATTTTTACTGCAACACAGTGTGCTTTGCTGCAACCCAGGAAAATCTGTAAGTAGGAAACAGATTCCTGATTTTTTTCTTCACCGTCCAACTTTCTCCCATGGGTAGGTGTCAATTACAGAGGCTACTTCAGTTTTATACCCAAGGAATACACTTTAGTAAAACATTAATAAACCCAGTGCAATAGTCAAAACCGTAGAGAATACCTGTCTGGTGTCTATCATGACAATCTGTCTAGTTTTGAATGTTTGTAAAAGTAATCTACACTTACTGAAAATACAAAAATCATGAAATTCTGTATTATGTAGTGATAGTTTTTGCCAGGCTTGCATTGTGCCCCCTTTCCTGAGTCGGTGGCTGGCCAGATCAGCCGGGGACACACCGTGGGACAAGGAAGGCGGTGCCCGCGTGGAGGCTGCGGTCTCCACCTGCCTCTGCCACACCCGCCAGCCTGTGTAGACTGTGCAGAGCAGCACCTGCAGCACCAATCCCCGCGTCCCCCTCAGGGCCTGTCCCGCCCTCCCTCTTGGGCCTGCCAAGCACAGGCCCCGTTCCCCCTGGAGTGGTGTTTCACCCGGGGTCCCACAGTATGTGCTCCCGCGCCTCCGTCCCCTCGGTGTCCTGCGCACGGGGACTGCACACTGTCCACACCCCCAGGACCCCCTCTGTGCCTACAGCGAACGTGCTCCACTCTGTGGCTGCTCCGTTCATCGGTTCAGAGACTCTGGGGCTGTTCTCAGCGTTGGGCTGTGAGTGATGGTGCTGTGCACACTGGGGCTCACGGGTGCACATGTGTGTCTCACTCTGAGGGCGGAGTGAGGAGTGGACGGGCTGACTTACGGGATAACTATGCTAAAAATGACCCAAATCCCTAGAGAGGATGATCGCAAGAATGTGCTGTGCTATATTCACGCAAAGGAATCCCACACAGTAAGACAAACAGAAGAAACACAGCTACACGTAACGGGATGAAAAGGTGTCACAGAAAATTTTGAGGAAAAACGGAGTGTCATACTTCTTGCGGTGTTCACTTTGCCTGTGGATCTAAAACAGACACAATAAAGCTGTAGATTTTAGGGATAACCATAGAGGTGGTAAAAGTATCTTTATTAAACAAAAAAGTACCTTTTATTAACAAAGAACTGATTTAAAATTCAGCATAACAGGCCCTTTTCGGGAATCTCAAAGCATACGGATTTAGGATATTCACATTATTTTGTGTGAATACACAAGTGTTTATAATTATTCATTATGCTCCATGTGTATGCACTCTTCTAGAGGTGGAATATATGTCATATGGTTTTAAATTCCAAGTTGCATGCCCTGCATCAAGTTGCAAGTTTCTAGGGTTTTTTTTGTTTGTTTGTTTGTTTGTTTGTTTGTTTTTTTGCCATTTTTTACCTTTGGCTCAAACATCTTAAATTATGTCCCAGTTTTCATGTCTAACAACACACTTCATCCGAATGACTAAGACTCCAGTCATCTGGAAAGGGTAAAAGATTTCATGCCCCTCTAAGGACACAACAAAGAAACATGGACACAAAAAATAGGATATGTGTGTCAGATTGAATTTTAAGCAATTAGTGGACAGAATGGGATAAAACAGATTACAGATGGATGGAAGCTTCCACTTTTTTTCTTTATTTCTTAAAAATTTAACTTGTCTTTATATTGAGCACAAATAATATTTGTCTTCTATTAAGAGAGATTTACTTTTGAACTCCAAAACTTACAACATTCTGAATAAAAATTTACATTATCTCAACAACATGCAATCTGACTTTCCAAAAGGCAATTAAGAATGTCAGAAGATGGGCACCCAGGTGGCTCAGCCGAATGAATGTCTGATTCTTGATTTTGACTCAGGTCATGATCTCAGGGTCATGGGATTGAGCTTCATGTTGCATTCAGTGCAGAATCTGCTTGAGATTCTTTCTCCATCTCGCCCTCTGCACACACCCCTGTCTCTTCCTTTCTTAAAAGAAAATGTCAGAAGATACAATCAAGTCAATGACACAAATTTATCAGTCTTCTACCCTTTGCCTGAGAAGATCAAGATGAAATATATATATACATAGTACGAGCCTCAGCAATCAGGCAACAAAAAGAAATAAAAGGCATTCAAATTGGCAAAGGAGAGTACCGGTGCCCACGTGTGTGAACACAGGACCTCATGGGCCTGGACGCATGTTCACACCAAGGAAGAACGTGTGGTTGGAGGTATGTCCTGTGTGTGACACCTGCCTCCAAAGTCATAGATATGAGGCCACAGTGGCCTGGGGACGTCTGGAGGAAGCACCCGATAGCATAATCCCTGTCCCACAGGCAAGACGCAGACCATCTCTGATGGGCACAACGGCTTCTCCTGGGTCAAACTGGGGAAGACTGGAGAGTCGTGTCTGAACCCAGGTGTGTGTCAAAGCTGGGGCCCTGCTGCACACAGTCCTTCCCTGGGGCCTGTGGACAGGGGTGTGGTCGTGTCCCTGTGTGCACAGGCCATTGCCTGAAGGGAGGGGGGGAAGCCATCGGCAGCCGAGCGCTACCCCTGCAGCTTCCTCCAGGAGTGGGTCAGGGAGGGGGTCCCAGTAAGTGAGGTCACTTCCATGTCACAGAGCCCAGTGGAACTTGGAACCCCCGTAACCAGGCACCCGCATCCAGTGCAGCCCCAGCTCAGGCTCACTTGGCTGGAGTCATCCACTAGTGGAGGATGTTCTCTTGCTGCCGGCCCACCTCTGGGGGCTCTGGCTCCCAGGAACCCCGGGGGGGCCGCTTGTTCCAATGCTGTAGGCTTTGGCTCCAGCATAAAAACCAACGCCTCAGGGCGGTTATCAGGAGGCGCCGTCAGGTAACACAGCACAGGCCAGGCTGGGCCCCCTGTGCCAGCCCTCCTGGGAGCCCCATCCCCTCCTCCTCAGTTTCAGGGAACCAGGGATGTGTGGGCTGTTCGCAGCTAGGCTGGGGGACTCTGCATGGTGGCAGGTTCCCCGGGGATCCCTTCAGGGTCACCCTGATGTCACGGTGGGCAGGGGAGAAACAGGGTTCCTGAGGTCCTCTTACCCACCCCCGAGTCACCCCGAGGCTCTGCAGCCGCATCCCTTTGCTATCCCCAGGGGAGGTGGGTGCCGCCTGTGATGTGGTGTGTCTGGGTGGAGGCAGCTGGGGGTGGGGCCCAGTCGAGGGGCCAGACCGGGCACCGAGGCCTCCTGCCTGGATGCCGGGCACTGTCTCCACAGAGCTCCAACCAGGACATGGGGCGCGAGCTGGAGGAAGGGGTCGTCTGCCCCACAGCCTCCAGGAGCAGGGAGGTGCCCTGTGCAGCTAACAGAGCCAAGCGTGGGCTCAAGGTGAGTGCAGGGGCTTGGCCCCCCAACACCCGGGGCCCCGATGTGGCAGGAAGGACCCTGGGTCCCAGAAGCCAGCCTGCTACCCCCTGGGCTTCCCTACACTCCTGCTCCCACACGAGTCTGGATCCCCTCCTCCCCACACCTGACCCCCCATGGCCCTGCCCCTGCCTGGGCCAGATGCAGAGTCCCGGCGCACAGATGTGTAGGAACATCAGAATAGAGCCTTCAGGGGAGGCCTGGTCGCCCGGGTATAAGCGCCTGCCTTCCCCCAGGCCCTGATCCCGGAGCTCCGGGTTCGAGTCCTGCCTGGGCTCTCTGCACGGGGCTGCTTCTCCCTCTGTCTGTGTGGCTGCCTCTCTCCGTCTCTGTCTCTCTGTATCTTGAGGTCCTTGTATTGATCCAAATATTCTGAGCATTTATCCTCTAAGATTGTTTCTTTATTAGATAGTTTGTCCTGTTTGTGTAAGAGACAGGCAGGGAGCTTGAGCGGGAGAGGGAGCCCCAGCTCCTCAACCCCACTAGGCCCCCAGCGCTGGGCCTGCCAGGGCGGGATCCCAGGCCTCCCGGGCGGCTCCCTGCAGTCTGCACGTCCCCTCTGTCCCACATCAGGGTGCAGGGGCCTCGGCTGGGAAGGGGCAACCGATCTGCCCGACCAAGCCCAACCGGACAGAGCTGCTGGAGCACGAAGACAGACAACTGCAGCTGGCCTTGCAGCGCAGGGACGTCATCTCCATTTGCAGCTTCTTAGACGACTATCGTGGATTCGCCACCACGGACGAGGTGCTGGACCTGCTGTTCACCGAGTGAGCACCTGCCCCTCTGCAGCCCAGGGCTGGGCTACCTGCTGGTGGGGAGGCTGGGGATGGTGTGAGCTTCCCGACCTCGGGCTGTTCCCCCGCCTGGAGCAGGGTCACCCAGGCCCTAGCGGGGTCCTGGAGGGCACACCCGAGCTTGGCTGGTGGCAGGTCGGCCAGAGGAGCTGTGCCTGTGCTCAGCACACGTCCTCCTCCACCGTGTCCAGGCCTGTGCCTCCTCCTCCTCCCCCCCCCGCCCCGTTACGAGGGTCCTGAGCTGGCCTGTTTCCCCATTGAAAGGGAGGTTTGAGAGTCCATCGGGGGTCTGTGTCCTGGGGCAACCAGACTGGGGGACCCCGGGATGCCCCGGGCCCACTTGGATATGAGCCATGGGCCTAGCCGGAGCCCTTTCATGCTCAAGCCTTCAGGAGGCTCCGCAGGTGCGGGGGCTTCTCCAGGAGCTGCCCGCGGCCCCATGCACAGAGCTGACGGCCCCCAGGGATCCCGCCTACTTGAGGGTCAGAGAGTGACAGCCCCCATGATGAGAGGTGGTGTCCACAGGACGACTCATGGGATCCCCTGCCCTCCTCTAGGTATGGGTGCATCGTAGCTGCATGTGCTGACAATGATGCGGTCCTGCAGCGCTGGAAACTGTGAGTGACTCCGGCCCCTGCAGGAGGGCCTTCCTTCTCCAGGAGGGCAGTGAGGGGGCTGTGGGGCGGGGGGGCTGCACCCTCACCCCATATATCTGCAATTCCCGTGACAGGGTAAAGGTCTAAGGCCCCTTCTGGAAAACAGCAAAGGAGATCCAGGATGGGGTGCGGGCTTGTTGGGAGGCACTGGGACCCCTAAGGAGACCAACTCCATTAGCCTCCCAACCTTCTCTCTGCCCCACACCTAGGACCCAGAACAGAGGGGGTGGGGAGCTTCACACTCCTCTATCTGGTGGAACCTGGACCCGGGGGCACAGCAGGTGCTCAGGAGGGCCTGTGAGGGTTCCTGGACCAGGCAGCCCCCACCCGTGGGAGAAGGGAGATTAGAGTCAGGGGAAGGACAACCCAGGGGCCCCTCGGGAGGGAGGCAGCACAGAGCCACAGGAGGGAAGGTGGCGGTTCTGAGCGGCTCCTGGCAAGGCCTGGCAGGACACAGAGCCCGAGCCCTCCTGGCTTGGAGCCTCCCAGAGGTACAGTGTGTGCAGTGAGGGCAATGACAGGCCAGACGCCCCCCGTCCCCGGACGTCTGCCGCTAGACTCTAGGGGCAGGTGGGCAGGTTCTAGGCTGAGGAGGGAGCCCCGCTTCCCCAGGAGAGATGGTGATGGTCACCCCGCTTGGTGTGGGCTCCCCGCACAGAGGCTGCGTGCCAGCCCCTCCTCGGGGAGCAGGCCAGTGGCAGGCAGGACCACCAGGTGGCAGGGGGACGAGGAACAGGACTGGCCCCGACAGCACCACGTGGGAGGCCGGGGCCCCAGGACCTGCAGGGTTCCCCGGGACACCTGCATGTGACAGAACCCTGTCTTCTGACGCCTGTGCCCACCTGTCCCTCCCCAGGGCCATCTCCTGCATGCTGGAAATATGGCTGGATTATTATCGGGACGACTTTTGTCAGCTCCCAGAATTTCCCTCGCTTATGAAACTTCTGCAATTCCTAAGACAGCACATGCCAGGCTCAGACGTGGAACTCCGGGCCCAGCATTACCTCCAGCAATTCAGATGCCTCCATGCAGCGGAGCCAGAGGCTGGGGGTGAGGACACCTAGGTGTGGCTGAGCTGGGGAAGGGGGGGGCCGAGGATCCAGACTCTGTGCAGCTTGGACAGGAGCAGGGGGTGGGCTCACACCTCACCCCACGGGCTGTAGGCTGGGGACGCCTCCCTGGGCTCTTGCCCTCACACACGTTGAGCGGTGGGAAGAGTGGCCTTGACTTGGCAGGAACGTGGAAAGCCTGATGGTGATACTTTCTCTTCTTGGAGCTACAGCTTCGGCCCAAGGAAAACACCCTGAAGCTCAGGAGTGCGCCCCAGCTGTGACCGTGGGGCCTGCTGCCCCGTTGGCGCCTGAAGGGATCGAGGCCGTCCTGGCAGCTGGGGCTGAGGGCTCGGGCCACACTGAGGCGCCCGTTGGGGAGGCGAAGCCCCTGCAGATAGTGGTCACTGCTCTAGTTCACTGCTCCGCTCTGGAGGAGCCCCCTGCACCCGCGGCCACCCCAGAGGAGGAGCAGGCCCCGGTGCCTGCCATCGGGGTCCTCAGAGTGCCAGAGCCACCACCTGCCGCAGAACAACTGGCATCGACCCCTGAACAGCCCCCTGACCACCTCGGGAGCCCGCCCCAGCTCCCACGATGGGGCTCGTGATGGCTGCAGCCCAACAGAGGCTTCCCCTCCCCTGACATTTCACTGTTTCTATATTTTGAGTTTTTTTTTAACCTGTATAATGGCTTATGAGTTTTATTGTAATAAAGGATAATTTAACTTCACACAAAATTGATTCTGATGCTTTTAAATGATACATCGTTTTACATTAGGTCTTGTCACACTGTGCCAGGCCCGGAGCCCAGGGCACCGGGGGACACAGCCCAGGATCTGGTGCTCCCCTGGGACACGCAGAAGCTGGGAGGACACAGGACAGCCAGGTCACTCCTGCCGCTGGACCCAGAGCTGTGCAGATCACGCCCCGACCCCAGAGTACTCAGGCCCCTGTGCACTGGGAGCTGTGGTAGTTACTGCGGGAGCTGACTCTAGGGGTGCACAGCTGGCCGCCACCACTGTGGTTGTCCCTCCAGGTGTCAACCTGTACCTGGGCCTGAGCAGGGGCCTCACAGGATAAACAACTCCCCCAGAGCCATACACCTGACAAGGGGCGGGGCAGCTCCCCAGGTACACACACCTGAGAACCGGCACAGCAGACCCCTCCCCCAGAAGACCAGCTAGAGGTTCAGGGGAAAGTCGGTTGTTGACCAAACAGCAGTGGAAAGTTCCAGGGGAAGTGGGGGGATTTACAGTGTATAGAATCAAGGATACTCCCCCTTCTGTTTTTTTTCTGTTTCTTTCTGTTGTTTCCCCACCCTCCTTTTTTATTCTTTCTCCTTCTTTTTTTTTCCTTTTTCGTCTTTTTCCAGTACTACTTGTTTTTGGCAACTCCGGAGTGAGCAAAATAACTAGAAGGAAAAACTCACCTCAAAACAAAGAATCAAAAACAGTCCTCTCTCCCACAGTTACAAAATTTGGATTTACAATTCAGTGTCAGAAAGCGAATTCAGAATCACAATTTAAGAATATGGCATCCCTAGCTCTGTTTCCACACTTCCATCTCTTGCTAATACGATTCCTATCTACAAAGATTATGAAAGTTTTGATGAATGTGATTTTCTCCCTAGTTGTGGGCTGGAATCTACAACAATACAAATCCAGTGGCTGGTTTCATACTTCTTGGGAAGACATTTCTTGTGAATCTCTCCTTCCTACATGAGTATATATCCTAATCCACTGTGTATTTGCCTAATTTTCACTGTTCCCTCTGGAAATGCCACAGCCATATGCTTTATGTCCTCTTGTTTCAGTTGGTGCTTGTTGTCGGCTTGTGCTGTTTGTAAACATCATGGCTTTTGTGTTTGAATGTGCAGGAAGGAATGCACTGGGCTGAGCTTGTGGTCTGAATGTGTCAGTATGTCTTGTTCAGCTTACATAATGGGCAGTGTCTGCTGAAATATTTTTGAATGGATGAGACAGTTATTTCTTACTTGTGACCATGATCAGTTCCCTTGGACAAGGAGGTATCGTGGTGCACTGTAGAAACTGTAATGGAAGAGAGGTTTCTGAAAATGCATAAATCTTAGAAAAGGGGGAACCACAGTCTATTTCTCTTCTTTGCTAAACAGAGGCCAAGAAATACATGAGCATTTTTCCAGCCCTCGATCACTGACTTGGCTCAAAGGGAGGTGGCCCTGCTGGTCTCTTGGTGTTCAGTCTGGCCCCTAGAATGTGAGAAAATAAATGTGTCTATTATTAAGCCACCAGGTTTTTGGTAATTGATTATGCATCCGCAGAAACAAAAAAGAGTCGTAACCAAGATGGCCTTTATGACATTTCATTTTGTAACTCGAAGAATTTAAATTGACATATGGATTTCAAGTCTGGATTGAAGTCATCCAATGATATCGGATTTATTATTGTTGACTTGATCTTAATTGAGCAGACTTTGGTAAAATGGAAATCGGTGCACTGCACGTGAGCCATGAAGGAAAACTCCACAGAAAAATCAACAAATATCAGTCAACTTGCGGAAATTTTGTTATCTAACATTTTCCTCCTGGAATTACATCTGCATTCACACAAGCCCGTGCACACACACACGCACGTAGTGTTTAACATGGACCTCATGGGGACATCCATAAGCAACCCTTCCGCTCCCTGCATGATTGCGGCTGGCACCTCCTGCATGACCTTCTGCTCTGTGTTCCACCCACACCTGATGAAGTCCATACACCTGCCTTCAGGATCCCCAGAAGTCACAAGAGGGAGTCTTGCACGGAGCTCTCAGACCAGCAGGGAGCGCCACTGGCCAGCAGAAGCATTCCCTAGTTTTCCAGGAGGACTGGACATTGTGCAGTTGCTCAGGCTGGTAAGTCTGCCTCTCCATGCCTTGGGCTGCGGCGTGGGCATTTCCCGGGGCCCCGAGGGGACATGAATACTTGCAGAGGATGTGACGGGCTTAGGATTCCCTTCTTTGACTCCAGTTTTGGCGTTGCTGGGCCCTGAGCTCTGAGCTAAGTTACAAAATGTTGAGGGTGCTCCGGCCCCTGCTAATTTGTTTTCCAGTATTTTTGGATTGCAAGAGCACTTCCAGGGCACCCAAATGGCATTAGAATTTAATGCTGGCAAGGAGGGTTGTGTGAGTCTCCCAGGTCTACAGGGTATGGTGCTGATCTCTGGACGGAACGTGTACATTTTTCTAGGATCTGCCAACCTGGGGACATTATCCACTTGGCTTCCCTGCCCTCATGGAGGGTATATGCCTCAGGAGAGAAATGTGGAACATGCTGAGAGGGTTTCCGCATGAAAGGAAACCAAGCAGTGGAGTGGGAGAACTGTAGCCTCGTTGTATGAAATCTTTGGGGAACAATTAGAAATGGTCTCCACATGTCGGACACTCCTATTGAATAGAAAATGTAGTCAGTGTTTTATAACAACAACCCATGAACAATCCATAATAAGAGACAGAACAGTAAAAGTAATAATCAAGAGCAATGTAATGATAGGAGGATGATCACAATGACTTTAACGCTATTAAATCAATACTGCCAATTCTACTACAACAAACCAAAAAGTGGGGAGATTCCCGTACATATTTCTCAAATTCCTTGTCAAATGACAAGGTATCAGGACCTCCTTCCTGGGGTATCTCAGGCTCTGAGCCCTATGTTCTCACCAAGAAAATTTTTTGGTAAGGCAAAAACAGGTAGCCTGTGGCATAGAAAGCCAAACCAACTAGGTCCAGGTCATTGGGGATGTTGGGAACTTGTGTGCATATCCCAGTGGGGGGGCTTTAAAGAATGGAGGTGGAAGGAGGGCTCTCTGGGGCTGGCCAGCCACATGATACCCATCAGATTTCACTTATTTGGCCAGCCCTGGGTGCATGCAAAGAAGGCAGGGGCCAGACCCACAGCCAGTGTCCATGAACCATGCTATGACTCCCAGTAAACCCCAGCATTTTCTTAGCCTTAGCATCCCATTGCCTTTCTTCCACCTCTTCCATCCAACGACAGGAGGTCCAGGTAACCATATTGGCATATAGAGGCTCTGGGCTGTTGGAGTGTGAGCCTCTGTCAACCAGACCAGCAGGGGTGACAAAGGCCAGCAGAGGAGTTTCATACTGCTTTTGAGTGAACCTAGGAAGTGCTGAAGTTGCTGGAGTAGGTGGGCAGTCACCACCCAGTGCCTTCATAGGCAAGTTCCCCCTTTTTGGAATAAGGAGAGGACTTTAAACATTTCCAGGGACTCAAGTTGGCTGAGATTGACCAATGGTGGTTCCCTGACGCTGAGCTGAAGTACAAAATTCTAAGGATATTTGGACAGGTGTCAACTGAAACCTCTCCAGGAAGAAAGACAAGATCTGCTCCTTGGTTCCCAAGTAGACTCAAAAAAATTTGACGACTCTGGCCATCCAAGAACAAAATCCCTATGTCTTCCCGCTCATCACAGGAGTTATCTGGGCCTACAGGAGCTCTCGTAAAGTTTTATTAGAGATTCAGTTCGGTCACGGGAAGCCTGGTTGGAATCAAGTTTTCAAACGATCGGTTCTCAGGGTCTGAGCTGAAGCAGATAATTCTGAGGATGCTTCAGTTCAGGATAACTTTCTCCATTATCTTCATGGAGGCAAGTGATCCCTGGGCCACCAAGTGTTCTTTAAAAATTTTGTGGAGGTTCTGGGGGACCAAAAATGCCCGGAAATGGCCGCAGCTTGCTATGTAGAGAGCGTTTCTGGGAGGGGTTCAGAGGGAAAACCAGGCATAGCCCAGTTAACTCCCTGAAATGAGGATGCAGTAGAGATGGAGGAGATAAAAAGAGAAGGTAGAGCTACTTGGGGAGGGAACCTGAGCTCCATGAATAGGGACCAACTGTCAACCCCAACTGTCAGAGTAGACAAGCACATCTCCCTACCCCTCCCCCCTGCCCCCAGTCCTTTTCCCCTGGGTGTTCAGGCACAGCCGAGGTCAGTGCTTGCTTTGGAAGTGCTGCTGTCTAGAGAGCGCTACAGAGTTCCTGTCCTGCTCAACGTGACATTCTCCCCAGGGCTCATTCTTTTCTCATTTTTAATATATCTGATTTTGTTTCCCCTTTTTCTGTGTTTCAATCCCAACCTCTCTGCCTATTGTTCGACCCTCTTAAAAAGTTCAGTCAGACCAGGTATGTCTATCAATCTCTTCATCTTATAGAACTCTGTCTCAGAGATTTCTGAGGTGTCACAACCAATATTGTTGCCAGCTGTGCATGTTGCTCACTGGCACGTGGAGATGTCTCTTGGCTCTCATCCTGGGATTCCCACAAGAGTATTCTCTTGAGTTTTCCACTAGTTTCCTATTGTCACTGTAATGAATTACCATACACTTAGTATCTAAAAACAACAGAAAATATTTTTTTTTTTTTTTACAGGTATGGAGGCCTAAATCCTACAATGAGTCATCTTTATAGTAGCATGGTGGTATCTCACTGGAGAAACCCCTGTGGATTCTCTATGTTTCTTACATACTTCATTGTCTCATTTGATGAATATACTTTGCTGCAGTTTTCACAATTGGCCTTGGTTCTTTAAAATCAAATAACTTTGCCGAGTAAAATTATATATGGAGAAAATATAGAAGTGATGTATACGGAATTGTTTCATTGAAGATCTAGTAGGTTCCTTGAGAATAGAGAGTGTGACCCATTTGTCCATATGCCTGCAATGTGTGTTAATAAAAAACTCCAGGACCACCTTCATCATTACTCTTCCCCCATTTTGAGTTACTACCTTTGGTAATTAAGCGCTGTTGTTACCTCTGTGTTTACTTCTTACATTTCAGCAAACCCTAGTTTTTTGTTCATCAAAACAAATGAATAAATATCCTACCTCAAGTGTAATAATATCACTTATTCCTCCTTGAATATCCTAGGCCAGGACGTTTGATACTGGCTGTTCTCTTTTATACTTCCAGTTATTTCCTTGGTCAAAAGCAGGGAGTCTGATGCAGGCTATGGTAAGGCATGGCTGGACAGGATGGTTAAGACCTCTAGTTCCTGTTTCTACCCTTAATGTAGAGGGCACATTCGGTTTGGGAGTCAGCTGGAATCTCAGGAGGAATCCATTTGAGAAGACCAGAGTTGAAAGGTAACAAGGGGAGCCAAGGGTGGAATAAAGTCATAAAAAATGAGTTAAGCCCCAAAGATCAGTTGTACGGAGCTAATTTTCTTAGACTCAGTTTTCCTTATAAGTAGATCCTTATCATTTTCCTCTGCCTGGCCCCAAGAGCTGTATCATGGCTCTGTCATGCTATTATCTGAAAGTCACTAACTCTTGGACAATATAAGCAGAAGAGGTTTGGAGACAAAAAGCACTGTTAGGAAAATGCCCCATTTTCTGTTACCCATATCCTGTTCTGTTAATTTATTTATGATAGTCACACACAGAGAGGGAGAGAGAGGCAGAGACACAGGCAGAGGGAAAAGCAGGCTCCATGCCCTGGGAGCCCGACTTGGGATTTGATCCCGGGTCTCCAGGATCGTGCCCTGGACGAAAGGCAGGCGCTAAACCATTGCGCCACCCAGGGATCCATAGAATCAACTTCCTAAAAATAGATTTTATATATTTATTTATGATAGACAACGAGACAGAGGCAGAGACACAGGCAGAGGGGGAAGCAGGCTTCCTATGGGGAGCCCGATGTGGGACTCAATCCCCGGACCCCAGGATCATGATCTGAGTCAATGGCAGATGCTCAACCATTGAACCACCCAGGCATCCGGAGGTGACTAGAATCAATTTGGATCTGGAAACACTGATTTATATTACCTCCAAGGCCACTTCTAGGTCTAACATTTTAACATTCTAAGAATTCTTGTAAATCTGAGTGTGACACTTATACTTAGTTTTATGATTGAACAACAAACACGGTGTGTGTGTGTCTGTGTGTGTGTGTGTGTGTGTGGTTGTGTGTGTGTGTGTATATAGGCATTATATGCAGCATGAAATGTAGAATGATATCCAATCCCTAATCTAGGTAAATGAGAACAATTTTAGAGAGAAGGGAGGAAAAGTTATGGCACAATTTGCACATACTGGGGAATAATCTATGTACATTTATGCTGTCAGGGAATTGTGTGATTTGTAAGGGAGGGTTAGCCGAACAAGTCATTTTTAACTTGTGCCTGAGTAAGTGGTAAAAATATTTACTAAGATCTAGAATACTAAATGAAGATCAGTTTTGGAAAGGAAGGGATAAACTGCAATAAAAACTAGTTATTTAGGGGTGCCCATCAGAGCGCCAGTTAGGGAAGACCAATGCCCTGTAAAACTTTAGCATGAAGTTGTAAAACTTGAAGCCTGGAAGGCCTGGTGAGTAGGTAATGCCACATCAACAGGAGAGGCTGAAACACGGGAGCTCGTGGAATTGCTTAGAGACATGTGTAATATGAAGGTTGATGCATCCAGGGTGTGCGCAATCCTAGGAAAGGGAGAACATAGGAGAACAGGGAAGAAGAGAAAGAAAGTAGTTGGAAGACTTCTATCTTCGAGGGCAGAGGAGACAGGAATGAAGGAGGAGACAGACCACATTGTGAAATGCTCGCGAAAGTACCAAGGTAACAAAAAATACCAACCATCGATTGCTGAGGGTTCCCCTGGAATCTTTACAAAGAGCATGGTGACCGACACATGTCTAAGAGGTCATGGTCTCCTCATTAAGAGAAATCCCAGCAGCATCAAGGTGGTAGAGGATGTTTCTGTGAGTCGAGAAGCAGAGGAAGACATTATACACACCACTGTTAATTTTGGAAGGAAAGGGGAGAGAAAAAAAAAAACAGAAAGAACAGGGGATGAGACCTAAATTCCTTTAGATTCTCAAAGGCAGTTAGTTTTATCTGAGGCCTGGGTAAACAACTTCTGGGAAGACCCCAGGACCTGTGCTACATGCAAAAAGAGAGCTTTTTCCATCCACTTGGCTCTTGAGTGGTTTTCAGAATAAATAATCATCCCATTAGCCATGAAGATAAGTAGCAGCACCAGAACATTTTTTAAAAATATGTTTTTATTTCTTACTTTACAGCCTGTTTGCCATTACTATCAGCCCAGAAAAGCAAGGATCACAAGGTCACAGGAGGGATCTGGGAAAGTGTCCAATTCTTCTGCAGCTGTTTCCACTTCTTCTTCCACCCAGCTGCTCACTGGAGCTGCTAAAAAGTATTCCATCTTCAGGCTTCTGCTCTCAGCCAGGGCCCCATTTTGTGGACATGCTAAGACCATAAGACCAAAAGCCAGAAGTGTTGCTGTGACTAAGCCAGCAACAGTGGCATCTGCTTGGGTCTCTATCTCCTCCACTGTAATGAAAGTGTTGAATTAGACTATCTCTAGGAACCCTGCTCTTGAAGAGACAATGACTGCTACATTCTCACTACAAGTGGCCAGCATGAAGATGCTACCCAATCTTTGGCCAGTTTAATTTTGACACAGGCCCTCTTCATTATGGCACTTGATGTCCCAGATTGAAGAGGGAAGGGAAGCCATGCTAACAGCTATCTGTGAAGGAGCTGGAGAAGCATGAGCCAGCAGGACGGCTAAGGCGGCCACAATTTGTGTCCATCAGGTGGGCCAGTTACTATGTGGTTGAGTCATCTCATATGACAGACACCAGAGTCTCAACGACAAAGACCCAGGGTCACACCTCTGTCTGAAGCCAGAGTTTTAGAACATTTCAATGGTCCCACCTTTCCATTCCACCTGTTTAGAACATTTCAATGGTCCCACCTTTCCATTCTACCTGTTTCATCTGTTAATCTGCTCACTCACTTTATCAATCCATAAAATAATTAATGGGGCCTCTGCCAGCAAGTGAGGATTCCAAAGGTCAACATAACACACTGCCTTCCCCCAGGCACCTCACGGCCTACAGAGGGTATTTCTCTGCAGTGTCAGAAGCTGGATTGACAGCTTCATTCATAGAATGCCGATGTTGGAGGTCAAGAGAGAAAAATCCAGGGATGTTTTCCGCATGGAGCTCACAGCCAGAGGATCTTTGCTTCTCACTTTCTGTAGCTCCTTCTTGGCTTTTAATTAATCTTCCTTTTTTTGCAACAAAGTGGTGTCAGTTCAGCTCTACAGTCCCCAACCTTATCTTCAAAGGAAAGGCACTCAACTTCACAGCGACCATCCATCTTCTGGCACTGCATCCTTCTGCATATAGCTCCATGGGCTGAGTGAAGAAAGCAAGGCCTCAGTTATCCAGTAATTGGTGACTAGAAAGCAACATAACATCACCCAGGCCAAAAATCACAATTCCCTATTACCGAGTCTCCTGCAGACACGGAGTACACGCCTAGCGATCAGAAAAAGCACATGTCACCTGAGCAGCTGTATGGGAGCTCAGATTCCCCGCACAACTTACACAGTGTCCCTACTGGGTATTCAATTCCCTCTGCCATAGTCATTTCTAGGATATCTAGAAGCAGAGCATGTCTTCCTGGGATGGAGGCAGTCTACTTTCTAATTTCAAAAACATTCCTTCCCAATGTGTGATTGTTTTCATGTCTCCATATTAATAGTCTCAGACCTATAACAAAAGGTAAAGATGGTGCTGTTTATACTGTAGGCACGTCAACAAGAGACCACATGCAACGATAGATGACAGCCACGTGGCTGTAGAGTTTCAAGGCTTTAGGTGCAAAGATAAAAGAACCCTGAGGCTGATCCATTCTGTAAGAAATATCAATGAATAATGGGTTTAATTCTGGAATTGCGGGCGATGTGGACAACGAGTTTTTCTTCTGAACAAAGATTAAGCTGAAGAGAGTAAAGGTATTTTGAGAGAAGTGATAGAAAAAAGTTTTTGGTGATAGATGTTCTCAGGAGAAACAATACAAAGAACTGGCAGTCACTCCCAAAGGGAACCTGTTCTTGGAAAATACAGCTTTGAGGAAGAGAAAGAACACATATTGCTGTTGTACCTGAGATAATGCCATGCTGAAGAAACACTGAACCTGTTCATGCCCCAGTTAGGACTCAGACCAACAGAAAGGAATTGCACAGCCTTAGATTTCTGCTCAAAGTAAGGGGAAATTTTTTAAATAGTCCAAATTTGAACTTGGGATATTGTAATAGACTACGGAAATTCATCAGGCATCTAGCCAATCAACTGACATGGAATACTCATAAGGTTTTTAAATCCTTTATTCAGGCAGATAATAAGAATGAGAATGATGATTAAAAAACAATGATAAGCAGACAATAATAATAGTGTACTTTCTCAGGGCACAGAGGATGTGCCTGGCTTTGTTTAAGCAGATTATAGAAACAGAGGGATTGGTAAACCTTCCCCAAACAGTTACTTCTCACTTCAGACAATGAGTAATGGAATCTCTGGATAACACGAGGAGACTCAGCAAAGGACATCAGTCCCAGGCCCCGTGGCTCTGTATGGTTGCATGGGTAAGTTTGGACAATGAAACTGAAATCAAATATTGTAGGTGCTTCTGCGCAATCTTTTTGATCATGAGCTTTACTTACTTTTCAGCCCTTCCTGTCAGAGCACAAAGTTGAACTTCCTCCCTAGGCTCAAAGTAACTTGGTGGAGAAGAGTCTTCTTTCTAACCATAATAGTCAACTTACCTGTTTTTTGTATTTTTCCCTAAAAGAAAAATAAACTATTTTTTCATTTACTCTCTTTTTAAATGTCTTTGTTAAAATAAGTTTGCCTCTTATTAACATAACAAGTATCTTAATCTTTCAAACAATCCTATTATTATTATTATTATTACCCCTTCTAGAAAGGAGACTGAAGCACAATCGTTCACACAATTTAGAAGGATTAGACCTGAGATCCAACTTCAGGTGTTTTGGTGTAAAAAAATCTGTGTTCATTACCTCTTCTACTGATCATTGAACTCACTTCCAGCTCTGAGATGCTGTGTGGTTGTGGTGATTGTGGCGCTCCTACTTTGAGCCCACACTACGTTTGTTGCTAGGATTCAAATGTACCTGAGCTGAATTTGGGAACAAGGAGCCCTTAATGAATCAGAGACTTGTTGAATGGGAATGGAGAAGATGGCTTAAAATGTGTTTCTCTACCTGGATCCATTGTCTGACCTCCAGGAAACGACTGTAGCAGAAACCAAGTAACTGACCTGATAAATGAGACTTTGAAATGTAAGGGCATGATTTTACACCTGTTTTCAAAAGTGCAAGGTGAAGAACACTTCCCAAGAAGGCCCTTCTGATCCCACAGTTCGAACCACAGTTCTGCTTCCATGGCTTTTCTTTATGTTTTGTATCATTCATGGCACTTAATGAGAACTGTTTTGTGTTCTAGTTTTTATGAATCTTCCCATCTCACCCATTCACTTATTTGTATATTTGAAATTTATCAAATACCTATTTACTATTCTGGGGAACCTATTTTTTACCAACACAGAAATAATAAAATAATAAACTTCAAGTAAATTAAGCATGAAGATCATACTCTGATTACAAATTTTTCCTCCATTTTACGTACTTTTTCTATAGTGCCCAAACAATTGCTTATTAAGTGTTATATGTATTGGTTTGGTAGGCCTATTGAGGCCTGATTGTGTAATAAGTAAGTGCAGAAATCCGGAACTCATGAAGTAGTAAAGTGCTTCATAATACATGAGGAACCCCCACTAGTAATGACTTAATAACAGAAGTATAGTTGAGAAGGGAGGGATATAAAAGTTTCTTGGTGGGGGGCGACGGAACCTGAGTGTCTCAGTTGGGCATCAGACTCTTAATTTTGGCCCAGGCCTTGATCTCAGGTCATGGGATTAAGCACCACATCAGGCTCTGCGTTCACTGGGGAGTCTGCTTGAGATTCTCTCTCTCCCTCTGCCTCTCTTCCACTCTCTCTCTCTCTCTCTCTCTGTAAAATAAATAAATAAATCTTTTAAAAATGTCTTAGGGATAGAGTCTTGGCAGTACTGAGCAAAAAGAGACCATTCCAAAGCTTCAAAGATATAAAAGCAAAGCAAACAAGATGTTAGTTGTTTAAATGATATAATTTTCTATTAGTATGTGAGAACTAGAAAGAAATTCTAAGTAATCTAAGATTAGGAGATTTGGACCAACTAATAAAACATAATAATAGGGAAAAAACATAAAGACGATACTAAGAATCTCTTAACATAAGTTTTGTTTCAAGTAGGCTATAAAAGCTATACTTGTCTAATTTAACAAGTGTGCTTGAAAGTTGCCTCTGAAATTTTCTCTCATTTCAGAGCTATCGCTGTGGCACACGCTGAAGCTGTGTGGACAATTACAGAAGATGGAAAGAGAACTAAATGTAATATAAAGAGAAGTCTGAATCCCTTGGTGGAGCTTTGGGGAAAATTAACCAGATACCCTTGTGGGTGGAGGTAGTCCAGCTCAGTAGTTTTGTGTTTAAGCTCAAGAAAAGATTTCTAGTAACTGCTTTGTGCTGGGATATTTTTAGAATGCAGGGATGAGTCATGCACTTCTCTAAAACCTGAACTTTCTTCTCAAAAGACAGATTGCCACCCTTACATCTATTAGGATTTCCCTCTTACCTGAGAAAATGTGAGCAAGGACAATGAGAGCAGCAGAAACTAAGAAAAAAATTCTCATGGCTCCAGACATCAGTAGAGAGAGGATAAAGGAGGTATAGTTGCTAGAATCCAGCTCTTTTATCAAGGGAAGTTGATTAAAACAAGTTCTACAGCTCTGAAAGGGCTGGAAGACAACTTCAGTTTGAAACGTCCATTAAAAGGAAACTATTTATCATGCTCCACTGAGTAACCTGTGGGCTGCTGGATCAGGTGTTACCTCAATGATGTCTATCGGGGAGTAAGGCAGACAGCTAGTCCCTCTGCCTGGATTCCTACATTCTATGTCTCTGCCTAGACATCTATTCTCTGAAGCCCCATCTCAGGTGCCTACACTTCCAGAAGATCTATAACCCCCACTCCTTTTCTTCTTTAAGGTGTTACTTGCAACTTGGTCTCTTATAAGATTATCTTGGCAGTTACTAATGGGTACCTGTCATAATTGCTTTTCAAAAATTTTATTATGTGAAGAATTTTTATCCATCCAGTTTGACTATCAACTCAACAGAAAAACCAATTCTCCTTCCATCCTTCTCTTTCCATTGATTCCTCATAAAGTGCTTTCCAGCAGTAGCCGTTCAAAATATCTGGGTTCTTGGGATCCCTGGGTGGCGCAGCGGTTTGGCGCCTGCCTTTGGCCCAGGGTGCGATCCTGGAGACCCGGGATCGAGTCCCACGTCGGGCTCCCGGTGCATGGAGCCTGCCTCTCCCTCTGCCTGTGTCTCTGGCTCTGTCTCTGCCTGTGTCTCTGGCTCTGTATCTCCTTCTATCTCTCAAGAATAAATAAATAAAATCTTAAAAAAAAAAAAAAACAAAAAAAAAAAACCAAATATCTGGGTTCTTTGACTTAATTGATAGCTGTCTAATTAGGGTAATTCATGAATAGTCAAACAAGTAATTCAGAAATCTTACTAAATGTTTAAAGGTTTTACATTTGTAAATATTATTATTAAGGATAATGGTATTATGACAAAATGTGACCATAGCTCATATCTTATGGGAATAGCTTTCATTCAACAAATATGGGTTGGAGAACTATGTATATGTTTATTTACATTTTACTAAGAAATTTTGAATTTTATCCTAAAATCAAAGGGAAACAATTGAAGGATTTTTAAGCAGGGGGTTATTTGAAAGATTAAAACTCAAATAAGGAGTTCCATTTCTAATAAAGCAAAGTGAGCTCCTGACAAGTAGACCCTCCCACTAATAACAAGTGAAACTGTGGGGAAAAAATTACCTGAAGAATATGAAAGTTGAAATAAATACAGGCGTATTTAACTTTTTGGAAAAAAAGTTGGAACTTGGAAAAATTAAACAGCAAAGAGTACATTCTTTCTGATTGCAACGTGGCATGGAGAGGCTAACTCAAAACAAACAAAAATATCTATCCTCTTTCTGAACTTATAAAGGCAGAGTCAAGGAAGACCATGGATGCTGGAAATGAAGTCTCAGAGAAGGGAGCTTAGGTTCTTTGTATGAACTCTCCCATGACTTTTGTTGACTCCCAAACCAAACCGTGCATGAATCTAATTAAGGTAAAACAAAACAGGATAAACACACAAATACCTCTGAGATTTGAGCTGCTGCTCATTACAGACTAGGCAATACTTGTCAGTTGAGTTTATAGAATTACTTTCCTGTTCAAACAAAAATGTCAGCCTTCTTCAGAGGATGTAGCATATTCATATCCTCTTCACCACAACATTCACAGCGTCCAGGACTTAAATGATGTTGAAATAATCAGACAAATACTTTAATATATTCATTTTAACATGCTCCAATAATAAAGAAAATACATTTGCAATTAATATTAAACATGGGAAATGTCATTAGAGAACAGAAAATATAAAGAAATGTTGATACTAAAAGATATAATACCTGAAAAGATTAACTGAGTAAATTTGATAGCATCAAAAATATGACAGGATCAAGAGTCACTGAATCAATAAAAATTATGCAACCTATAGATCAGATAAAAATAGATTGAGAAAAATAGACCTTTGAGGGTCTGAGGGATAATATCAAAACCTAGAGCAGACAGGTCATTGGAGTCTCATTGGAGAATGAGGAGAGATTCCGAATGCATTAAAAAGTAGTTCAGTTCGAGGAAAGAATGCCTGAAAACTCTCAAATGTGGTGAAAGGCACAAACTGACAAAACCAGGAAGCTCCTTGAATCACAAAGAATATAAATACTATGCTCAGGCCCATCACAGTCAAACTTCTAAAGTCCAGAAAAGGGAGAAAATTGTGAAAGTACACAAAGAAAAAAAAACACGTCCAAATCAGGGAAACAGCAATTGGCTTCTCCTCAGAATTGAAAGAAGTCAAAGGTTCTGTGCACTGTGCACAGGTGACTGTGCACACACCTTGCAGCAGCTGAAGAAAAACAAGCACAACATTGCCACAGCCCCAAACTCCATCTGCAGGAAAGATTCCTTTAAAAAGGGAGGAGAAAATAAACATATATTCAGGGCAAAGAAAATTGAAAGAATTTTTCTCTAGGAGAGATTCCCTACAGTAACTATAAAAGGAAATTCTTCAGGCTGAAGGGAAATACCATTTTTTGTATTCCCCAAAGGAATGAGAACATACCAGAAGGAAATTTGGTTTTCAATGAAAATGAAAAACATCAGAAACGATAAATATCAGTGTAAGTACTTAAAAAATACATTGTCTTTTAATTTTTTTTGAAGTTTATGTGACTTCTTAAAGCAAAATCTGTAACATTGCCTTGTGGGTTTATATTGTATGTGATGTGATACATACAGAAAATATAGCAAAAAGAGTATGAGAATAGGAAGAAATAGGTTTGCCTATATGATTACAAGCCTTCCAAATTTTAAAAAGTGGATTAACATCAAGCCTAAGTTGGATGTGTATTGATAATAGCAGTGAAGCCATTAATTATAATACATATATTATAATGCAAATTTTGACACAAATATCCCAGTAATCTGAAGAATATAAGAGAGAGAGAGAGAGAGAACAGAGGAACAAAATCAAGGAGAACAAACACGTCAAAAATAGTCAATTGATAGACCAACATCTTACTAATCTATCATTAATTATCTAAAAATGTTAAGGGACTGAATATTCTCCTTAAACAGCAGAGATAATCATATGGATTAAATAGGAAGACAAAACTACATGTTATCCATAAAGGAATCTTCTCTCCAAACATTTTTTTCCTTTGAGATAATTATAGACTCACAATAAGTTCCAAAAATGGTACAGAGAGGTCTTAGGCACCCATCACCAAGCCTACTCCAATGGGGACATTGTCCATAATTATGAGTCATCAAAGCTAGGAAATAAAGTGGCAGAGTAACCTCAGATCACAAATTATAAGGAAAGCATTAAATATAAAAAGACAAAGAAAAGCTGAAAACACATGAATGGAAAAACATAAACTATGAAAATATGTAGAGTAAGGAAGCTGGAGTGCCAATATTCATTTCAGATAAAAAAGAATATCATCAAATGGAGAGTGGGATGCTGTGTAACTCTTTTACACAATAACTGGATGGATTAACATGGGGAAACACAGTTCTACAAGGAGAGCCGAAGATTGTGATGTCATTCTTTCCAGCAAAGGGTAGAACCAAAATTAACAAACACAGGTTTGATGTAAACAGCACTACCACCACGTTGACTGAGTTGGTATTTATGGAACACAACACAAAATGACTGCAAAACACACATACACACCTGTTTCAAGTACATATGACACATTCATCAACACAGATCACATGCTAGGCTATAAAACACATATACTTTTGTTGAACTATTGATTTCTCTCTTCAATGTGTCAGTTCCCACTTCATGTATTTCGTGGCTCTTGTTAGCTTTATACACGCTTATAATGGTCATGTCTTCTTAAGGGGTTGACCTGTCTACCACGGTACGCAGTTCTCTTGTCTCTAGCTCCATCTTTTTCCATCCTTCTACTTTGACCTCTTCATTTCATTGAATCCAGTGTGTCCCTTTCACACAGGCACACAGCGTATAGTTGGATCTTTAAAATTTTTTTTAAAAAAACCTTTCTGCTAGGCTCTAACTGGAGTATTTAATTCATTTGCATTTAATACCATAATTGATGAGGTAGAATTTACATCTGCCATTTGCTATTGTAGTTTTCTTTTTTATTATTATGTATTTATTTATCTATGGCTAGACAGGAGAGAGAAGGAGAGCTAAAGTGGAGGGTGGGGAGGGACAGTGGGAGAGAGAGAATTCCAATAAGGCTCTGTGTTGGGCTCAAATTCACAATCCTGAGATCATGACCTGAGCCAAAATCAAGAGTCAGAAGCTTAACCGGCTAAGCCACCAGGTACCCCTGGTATTTGTTTTCTAAATTTCTCCTCCACCCACCTTTCCTGCATTACTGACTTCTTTTGTGTTAAACAGATATTTCCTGAGGTACCATTTGAATTTCCTTGTCAAATATCAGTGACTCTTGATCCTGTCATATTTTCTATACTCTCACATCTATTCAGTGAATCTTTTTCAGGTATTATTACTTTCAGTATCAACATTTCTTTCTATTTTCTGTTCTCTAGTGATATTTCCCTTGTTTAATTAATTATGGCCCTATGTATGTTTATGTTGTAAATGAATTTGCAATTAATTTTAAACAACTAGATTCCAATGGCGAACAAAAGCATTATTCTGTATCGCTTGGTTTTCTCCCCTTTCTTTTGTGCTGTCAGACAGAGGTAGGAGTTTTGAAGTACAAGAGACACTCTGGGTGGCCCTGAAGGAGAAACCTGCCATTTTACGGAAAGAGCCACAGGTCAGGGAATGCCAGGCAGCTTCTGTGTGCTCAGCACAATGCCCGGCCGACATCCTGCAAGAAGACAGCAACCCACTGCAGGCCAACAACAACAAGTGACACAATTTTTCCCGACAGCCCCAGGGGGATGCAAGGGGATCTCTTGCCTCAGATTAGATCAAAGTCCCAGCTGACCCCATGCTGCCAGTCTCCTGACACCCTGAGCAGGGGGTCCAGATACACCATGCCTGGACTTTGGACCCACAGCACTCTGAGAGAGGGCGTGCTGTTTTAAGCAGCTAACTTTTGTGGTACTTTGTGACACAGTGAAATAAATGAGTCCAGCAGTCATCCAAGGTAGATCTCTTTGGGGGAGCACATTTATGTGTTCTTGCAAGGCTCCTGTTGGTTCGTGGCATTGCACAGTCTCGTGAATGGTTGTTGTTCTTTCTAGTTGATCTTATGAATTTTCCTCCACCCCAGCAATGTATCCAAAAATGACTTACTACTGAATCCCTTTGGTTTAGCAGGTCACATTATTTGGGAATATTCCCTTTAGTATGGTTTCAGCCCAGCGGTCTTTTTTTTTTTTTTTTTTTTTTTTTTTTTTTTTAATTTTTTGTATTCAATCATGAGAGACAGAGAGAGAGAGAGAGAGAGGCAGAGAAACAGGCAGAGGGAGAAGCAGGCTCCATGCAGGGAGCCCAATGTGGGGCTCGATCCCAGATCTCTAGGATCATGCCCTGGGCCAAAGACTGCACCAAACCGCTGAACCACCCGGGCCACCCAGCCCAGTGATCTTGTGTGGTATTCACTTGATCAATGGGAGCCATGCCCCTTTTTGCCCTACCTAATATCATAAGTGCAGTGACCCCATGGCTGGTCTTTCTGTCCTGCCACCGTGGACAACTCCAGCCGGAGTTCTTCGCCTGTCAACACGCTCGGGTATAGAAGCACATGGCGGCATGTTGAATTTTCCAAGTAGCCTCTTGAAGCTCACCTCAATACAGTGTGGGTTGTGTGGATTGTGTATAAAAGTGCTGTCTTCCTCACCCGTCCCCCTTGAGAGCCACAGTGAGGTCCCAATCCCAGCCCACTAACACATTTTCCAAGGAAATTTGTCCTCTGCCTTCTCTAGCTTTCTTTTATGCTCTCAAGGCATAGACACAAGGATAAGAGTTTCAGAGCACATTTTGTGGTCGACTTCTTTGCTATTCCTGTACCTGGGGTCCAGTACTTCAGTTGGGGTATATGAGAGAAGATGATTCTTAACGTTTTGTCTTTTGCCATTTTGGAATTCAACACGAACTGATCAATCTTGTTCTAAAGACACTGCCATTCCCTTTTTGTTATTGTGAGGGGGTTTTGAAATGGAACCCGCATCAAGAAGGGACAATACATGGTTAGCATAGTAAGACCAGAGCCACATTTTCAAAATTAATGGAGGTAACGTCATGCTAAGCAGGAGCATTATGTAGACTAGAGTGGAGATACTTCAGGGGAAAACCAGTGTCTCTTCCTGACCATTTCCCTCTGACCCATCCACCATATAGAAGACTTTCTCCTTCAGAAAATCCAGAAGACTGACATCCAGAGATCTCCATGAATTACTATGGAAATTAATAGAAATTTATCTGAGGAAGCCGTGGGAAGCCACTTGACCCTAGAAAGTGCTGATTTTAATAAGAAATTAGTATGGGTTGAGATTTTATTACTTTATACGGAGGATTGATTGTCTCAGGAAAAGGGGGGTGGGTAAAAAATAAAAGTCCTAGAAAGAAGCCAAGTGAAGAGAAAAGGAGAGAGCAAGAGAAAGAGAGAGGGGTAATTGGTCTATGGGATGCTCTACAAGGTATTAGTAAGGGAATATCAGGGCACAGCCACTGGTCCACCTCCCTGTATGACTGAGACATACGCATGAATCCTTCCATAAGAGACACCAGTTAGAGTCCAAAGTGTTTTCAATTTGGGTAATCAAGGAGTGCAGTGTTTGGAATGAGTAGGGAATATCTGGTCTCATGGTCCTCTCAACCATCCACAGTGCTCTTGCTGTGAGGACCTGAGGAGGACCCACCGACAGATGATCACTCCACTGTAGATTCTTATGTTGCCCCATTGCCCACTTCCCTGAGTTAATTCCTGCAAAAATAAGGGAAGCAGTCTGGGGTTGGCAGAGGTGATGATTCAGATACCTTTTGGAGAACAATTGAGCAAACATAAATAGATCTGACAGTAAGACCAACAGAAAAGCCTTGTCAGTCAGACTCCAAGCATGAAAACAGATCCCACACCAGGTAATTTGACGGGGAAGATTTAAATGCAGAGGAGGTGATAAAGTGTTGGCAAAGCTGAACATGCAAAAAGAAGGGAGCAGTGAGGCGGCACCCATGTTAGTCCTAGCTGGAGGTCCCCACTGCCCGATGGCAGGGGGAAAAACAGGAGTCTGTGGTGTGAGCCCAGGTGGTAGGACTGGCTGGCAGGAGCTGTGCCTGCAGCATCAGGGCTGAGGGAGAAGCAAGGACATAGAAGCAGGGGCTTTGCTGTGGGAGATAAGCCAATGGTGGAGCAGAGAGTGTGGGAGAGAAATCTGCGGCTCTCCCTTCTTCCCATCTACCCTTTTGCCACCACACACTTGCATCAACTGAAATCAACCATAAGCCAAGATGCTTGAAGAACATAGTTTGAAAAAAAAAAAAGAAAAAGAAAGAAAGAAAGAAAGAAAAAAAAGACATAATTTGCAGATAATTGTGCCAGTTACACAGAGCAAAGCAGAGAAAGGACAGGGAATGTTATCTGTGTAAAATGGTACAATGGTAGCTCAAATGTAAAGCAAAATCATTAGCCTCATATGTGAAAACTGAGTGATCAAATTTGAGTAGCTGCTGTAAGATGAATAATTTTCACCCTTGTTATATGAAGCTACAAATTCTATTTCATAAACAAAAGCTATAGATAGTCAATCATACATGCACAATCCATGCTGAGCATTTTAAGTCGACCTCTGACATTTTCATTTGTTGGCAAGAAGAGAAGTGCAAAGTTGGGGCCATGGACCTTAACTGAGTAGGTATGAGTTGCTTAAAAATACAGAGTAAATATTAGAATCAATGACTGATCGCTTATTGATAGACCAAGAAATGACGTGAATAATTTCTTGTATGCTATAGAATTGTAATTCCATTCACACAGATGCAGATGTCATTTCTGTTTATCTATTTGGTTTAAATTATTATACAAAGAGAGATACACAGAACATGACAGGGGTGTGCACATCCTTTTCCAGTTTCCAGGCTATGACCTTGAAGAAATGAAAGCTTCTCTGGGTCTCAATTTCTTCAAATATAAATGGAGATAATGAAATCATAAGTTGATCTTGAGGCATATGAGGAAAGTATGGAAGAAAGATTTATAAATTAAAAGAGACTCTACAAATACAAAGTCGTAGTATCTGATTAGGCTACTAGATGTCCACTTGGACCTAGATTTTTTTTAAGGATTATCCTAAAACATAAGCAAAGAACCAAAACCAAGGGAAAAAGACACGAGAATGATTCTGAGGCTCACTCACAGTGTGACCTGGGTAAAGCACAAGACTTCTCTTCTCCTCCCTTAAATATCAAGTCCCACTTTGAAGGCCAGGGGAGGGCTGGTCTGGTTCACCTGATCCTCCGCCGGCAAGAGAAAAAGTTCATCTTGCCATTTGCAACAACCTTCTCATCCTCGGTCCGTATCCTCCTGCATTTGCCCCGGCCAAGCCAGCACGGCTCCTTGTCTCCTTGTCTCCAGAAGTCAGAGGAAGCTGACCGGCTAGGGGTCCTAAAAGTAGAAATTACATGTGAGGGATTCAAGTCACCTCTTGGAAGTGGCTGGGAATATTAAAGTCCTGCTTGGCACCCTAAATTCAAATAATCACATTTTGGATTTTAAAATTAGTGCAGGAAATAACTCTGTGTAAAACAGTATTCCCAGCTCCACCCATCTGCTGTCGAAGGAGAGCAGAGCACAGGCTGCTTCTCTATTCTATTTCTGAAGGCCAGCACTCCCAGGAACCAGGGGGGAGGTTTACAAAAGAGGGGAGGGGTGGGAATAGCAGTTTGCTTAGAAAATGCCACCACAGATTCAAGAAAATCTCATGAGAAGCTCAATGGGGAGCCGACCATTCCTGTCAGTCTTAGGATGGTCCACAGAAGAGCCGGCGGCTTTATCACCTGCCTCTTCACCATTCCATCCATTTGCGTTTACCTGGTAGAAATTGAGCCAAAATGAAGAGAAAGGCAAAGACCACACAAGACATCGTTCTGCTCAGGGTCACCTCTGAGGGAAGCCTCTTCAGAGCAGAGGTTTGGGGCCTCTGGGAGGACAGAAGGCTCACTTATATTTGTAAGAAATGGGGAACGTTCTTGGTCAGTGAAGTGAATCAATGAAGAAAGCACATTTATATGCTCCATTTCCTAGGATCAAGGCCCAATGTGATGGTCTCCATAAAGCCTTATCTTCGGAGAGTTCTGGCTGGGGGAGTGCAAGGAACACGAGGCAGGAGCTGGAAAAGCAGGAGCCTCTCACTGATCCTCCTGGCCCAGCAAGTAGGAGCCCGCTACTCCCCTTCTCTCTCACAATTCAGTTTTCTCCTCCAAAGAATAAGGAGCAACTATGGTTACTGAGAGACAACACAGTTCCTTCTGCCAGCCTCAGGGTTTGTGTCCAGTTCGAGTGATGATGATTGGGACATGCTTGGGACACGGGGATTGCCCTGTAAGAAGAGCCCAGAAGCAGGCTCTGTTCCATCTCTGGCTTTCCTTTGTGCTACCTGTGTATGTCCCCAGGAGCAAAGGGAAAGGGGTGGCAGTCATTTCACCAAAGGAACTCTGAATCCCTGAGCCTGTACCAATGTCACCTGGCAGCACGAAGGCATAATTACCACATCCTTTTCGTTCTCCAAGAACCTGGGAATCAAAATTAACATTTATATCCCGATACCCTCAAATGAGTCCCATCCTATTGCCTCTGCTTATTCAAGGCTCTGCTCTTCATTTTGGGAAGGCAAGATGGGGGCACTGAACCACGTAGACTAAAGTCAGATTGGTTTAGCAAGTGTGTGACCTCGGTTGTGTAGTTTGTTGAACTTGTTTCTAAATCTTTACATGGAGATGTAATAAAGGTTTGTACTTTATAGGATATTTGAAAGGTCTCACTGAAATGATTATAAAGTGGCTACCAGACTGTTCGCTTGGACTCAGTGCAGATGTACCTAGATCTGGGGTTGGGGTGTCTCAGGGCCTAGCATACCATTAACCCCTCCCTGGGATAAGCGTGCCATGGGGTAGGTGGGCAACTTGGCAGGAATAGGCTCCGAGTCGCGGAGTCCCCGGTGGGATGCTGGCAGGTGTCCTCGCAGGGGGACCGGGAGGCGAGAGCCCAGGGAGGAGGCGGCAACAAAGGGGCCTCGTGTAGCGCGTCACAGATGGAGGCCTCGTAGGAACTCTGACACTAACAGGGATGAGAACGGTTCCCTACCGACATGCAGGCCTGTGCCCCATAGTGATGAGCTGGTGCGGGACACTCCTCCGTGTGCAGGCTCAGGTGAGGGCCTGCGCGCTCCTGCACCTGTCAGCCCAGAGGCCGAGCAGCCTCCCCTGTGGCAGTGAGTGCACTCAGGAGTTTGGTTTATCATGTTCCCCAATAAAAAAAGTAACCGTCCACCCCTCCCCCCGCCCACAGACACACGGAACCCCCTGGTTCATCGCTGATCCACTCCCACCCTGGACGGTCCAATCAGCACTAGGGCTGAACAGGATCAGGAACCTGACTCCAGGGGATCGCTGTCAACTTCGCCATCCTCTTAGAGGACTAGGAGCCACGGGGATCCCTTCTCCCAAAGAAACCCAAAGCGAAGTCCTACATCTGGCATCCCAAACCTCCCTTCTCCTCCAGCCTTCGTGCAAATTTAATGGAAGCGATTGCCTCATTTTGGGGGGGTGGCTCTCCCTTGACTATGTATGGAGCGTCTTCCTTTTTTTTTTTTTTCTTTTTTAAGAATGCTTTCCTTCACATGTGTGCCCCTTATTAAAGGAATCATAATGAAAGAGGGACTGGTCTTCGGGGTGTTGGGGTGGAGGGGCCAAGGGGCCCTAGGATCTCCAAGTTCAAGTTGAAAAGTCTTCTGGATTACCCAGGGTGAGAATGGGGGTGGCAGGATACACCAGGCCTTAGTGCTTTCTCAGACAACAGGGGTGGCTACTACCTGGTCTATGGCTGAGGACCCGCCTCCTTCCTGAAGCCCCATCAGAGGGCCACTGGGATTGAGGCAGGGGTGTTTTTGGTTGTGATCCTGAGACTCAGGTATTGATCAGGTGAGGCATGTGCAGGTATGTGGGGATGCCTCAGGTCAGGATTTAAGAGATTGTACTTTGGAACCTGGGGCTGTTATTTGGCACCTGAATTGGTTCTTCCTTGCCTTGGAGGATGCTTCCAGTCCAGGGTGGGGATACAGAAGAATGCGGGAGCAGCAGTTCTCTGATTCCGGAGCATATCCAGAAATACCCCAAAGGCTCCAGAGGGTGAGAACCTCCCCTCTGGCCTCCTGTGCTTGCTCCATCTACTCCTAAGTCTTTAGGGGGGTCTTAGAACATTGGTAAATCGAACTCCAATAAAAAAATATACAAAAAAGTTTAAAAACAACAACAACATAAAAGAAAACCCTATTACTGATGCTGAAAAAAAAATATTATGTCACAGGCAGAGGATCCAAAGAGCATTTCAGCCTGTGATTCTTTTCATTATTGTCATAAGATTATGTATCATGAAATTAAGAATCTCAAGGATTTGGGGGTGTAGAGTTCAGTGGTATTAAGTACATTCGTACTGTTGTGCAAGCATCACCACCATCCAACTCCTGACCTCTTTTCATTTGCTAAACTAGAACTCTCCCCATTGAACACACCCCATTGCCTCCCTCCCCCCCATCCCCTGAGGACCACCATACAGCACCCTGCCTCTGTGAACCTGACTTGTATAAGAAGAATCACACAGTATTTTTCTTTTGTGAATGGCTTATTACACTTAGCATAATGTCCTTCAGGTTCATCGATGTTCTAGAATCTGTATATCATAATCTCCTTCCTTTGTAAGCCTGAGTAATACTCTATTATATGGATATATCTCATTTTGCTTACCAATTTATCTGTAGCCTATGGTTTAGCTTAAAAACATAATATGAATGGATGTTTCTAAATGTGTGGAGGTTTCTTAAATGAGTTGGTTCTAACCCTGTGAATGATGACAAATTGTTAGCCTGGGTGAGATGGAGAGGGATCCGGAGAGGCGAGGAGGATATAAGTCTACCTTCTCTATGGAAATATATCATTTTGTAAAAACAAAAACAAAACCAAAACAAAGCAAAAAAAAAAAAACCATAATCAGATATTTTTCTAGAGGATCAGGCTGGCAAAGGAAATCTTCCTCAGGGCTCCCCTTCATCACAGACCCCATCACTGTCTCTTGAGGGGGACATGCAATATTTCAAGGGGCTCATCAGAGGAACACACTCAAACTCATACACTGGGGACATGAAGCAGTGCGTAAATTATGAATTATAGGTCTGTTGGAGAACCCTCCATAACCATCTTCCAAAAAATCTGACCTGTTTCATGAAAAGAGAGACTATACAATGTCATATGGCATCAACAACAAAAATAATCCATGATAAAAATTTATTGATAAAAATAATCAATTATAATAGTCATCATGAATAATAGTAATTCCACTGCTATTAATATGGGACATAATGATAAATAAGGAGGTTGGGTATAGAATCCTCTAAGTGAATGATAACGTGACTGTGCTGGGCCTTACAGGGTGGAGAGTTTAAAGCCCTGCGTGTGCACATGACATCTGTAACAGGAGGCAGAGATGAGCAACAGGAGGGAAAAAGCCAGCCAGAATGAGGGTCTAGGCCAACTCGGGAAATTGCATGCAGACCCCTTGAGGGAAAGCCCGTGGGGCAGAGGGGGTGCAGCAGGACAGCCACCAGATTTCAGGAGCTTGGTCTGTGGCAGGCCAGGCAGGACCCCACGTCCACACCTGCACAGAAGAGCCCAGCGTTAAGTGGACATTCAAGCTGCCTTTTCTATTCCCACCCTCTCTGCCCAACATCCCTTCTGTTTCTTTTCCCCTTAGACCCTGGAGTTCCAGGACTCTAAGTTCACATCTCCGAGGTCACTTAAAGTATTTGCAGAGGATCAGATGGGCGTGGGCTGGAGGAGGGTGTCACCCACGATACTCCCATACTAGCAGGGAGGACATTGCCTTCCGAGTGGTTGCCAAGCTCCCTTGGAAGACGGAGAGTAGTCGTGGGATGGACAGGATGGGCGTTCACAATCTCTGTGCCTTCTGGTACTGCACCAGCAGCCTCTCCTGTGTACCTGAGAGGACTTAGATCTCCAGAGTTTCAGGCTGCCCTAGGGAGCCTTTTCTGTACCTCCATTGTTAGCTACAGTGGCTCTAGGATTCCAGATCAGATAACCTCATGTGGATGTTCATATGGACAGAGACACCAGGTCCCACCTTTCCAAGAAGGCAAGAGTGATTATGGGGACCCCTGATGTGACTAATGTTGTGGCAGTTCTGTTCATCCAAGGACAACTTTCCAGGACTTCTAGGCTGGCACAAGCAGCCAGTGGGCCCTAGAGGGAATTTTGAATTTTAACAGAGGCATATGTGTAAAGGATGTCCTTCAGGAGGCTCCTGTGGTATCGAGGGCTGGTCCTGCTGACTTGGAATATTTCAAGATGCTCCTGAGCAAAATAAATATCATGTAGTGCAGAAGGGGTTGCTTTCCTGTGGAGAAACTCTACTGAAGGTTGTATATCAAACAACTGCAAAAAGAATTCATGGCAAGAAAATAATGAAAATAATGATAAGTAACGAGAACAATCACAAAAATGATCATAGTTAGGGAACTGTAATCGCTAATGATAGTCATAACCGAAGGAGATGGGGGATCAGAAGATAGTTTCCCTAAGTGAGGGGCACAGGAATATCATTTTTCTTTTTTTCTTTTTTAAAATTTTTAAAATAATTTATTTATTTATTTATTCACAGAGACCCAGAGAGAGAGAGAAAGAGAGAGAGAGAGAGAGAGAGGCAGAGACACAGACAGAGGGAGAAGCAGGCTCCATGCAGGGAGCCCGAAGTGGGACTCATTCCCGGGTCTCCAGGATCAAGCCCTGGGCCGTAGGTGGCGCTAAACAGCTGCACCACCGGGGCTTCCCAGGAAAATCATTTTTCCTGAGGTAGTTGGAGTCACTGTTCTAGATTCAACAGTGAAATATGTTCCATGAGGGCAAAGCCTATTAGCAAGAAAAAAAAGAAGCCCAACCCAGTGGTGGGCATTAGGTCTAGTGTGCCAACCATGGAAGAAGGGCCTGTGGGCAAAGGTAGAAGGACCTTGGTCCGGGGCCCTGAAGACCCCTCCCACCTTCCAGGAGCAAGGACAGCTGGTTGACAGGGTGTGGCTCCATGTAAGGACAGACACGGGACCCAATCCACACCCGGTATGCAGAAGCCCCACTAGAACCAACATTGAGCTCCTAGTGTTCTGTTACCCTTTGTATGCTAGCTGCCTCTCTGCCACCTGTTTTTTCTTTGCCAGGCCCATCAGCTTCAGACATCTCGATGTCCCTGTATGGGCCAGTTATTACAGAACTTATTCCCTTCTGACCTGCAGGGTGGGACACGAAATCGTAGGATCCATGCATAAGCTTCCCGGTGGACTTTGTCAACAGAGGCAGAGTTTGACTCAGCTGCAAAGAGCCACCTGCCTCAAGACAACTGCTCCCCAGAGTGAGTGACAGGCAATGATTATTCACAGAGGCCACTCGGCTTCCATTTAGGACACGTGTATGGGTCCTGCGAGTTCTCCAGCACCCTGTGGGGTGGGCTGATGCTGTGAGGTTGCCCAGTGGTCAGACTTCTCCCTCTGCCTGTGTTTCTTCCTCCCCACCCTTTCCAACCATGTTCGCCTTGATGTCACTGCCTAGGAAACACCCAGCACCCTGAACTCCATCTCATCTGCAGTCGGGGACAACAGAGGAAAGAATCCAAGGAAGACAGGGCCTGCACACAAGAGGAATCAAATTCTACTGAGGCAGAAACTAACATAAAGACTGATGACACTGTGTGTGACAGTGTTTTGTTGATTGGAACATTTGAATTGTGAACAAGGAAGAGGTCCACGAATTAATGGGGACCAAAAAATCAGATGGGTGTGGGCGGAGGAGAAAAGTTCATTAGGGGACCTTACCTCTTCTTGGATTGCAAAGAAGATAAGAGAGAAGTAGGTGGAAATATATGGAGATTGAAGCATTTTTGTTTTTCTTCTTATTTTTTTTAATTGGTGTTCAATTTGCCAACATACAGAATAACACCCAGTGCTCATCCCATCAAATGCCCCCTTCAGTGCCCGTCACACAGTCACGCATAACCCCCACCCTCCTCCCCTTCCACCACCCCTAGTTCCTTTCCCAGAGTCAGGAGTCTTTGTGCTCTGTCTCCCTTTCTCATATTTCCCACACATTTCTTCTCCCTTCCCTTATATTCCCTTTCACTATGATTTATATTCCCCAAATGAATGAGAACATATAATATTTGTCCTTCTCTGATTGACTTACTTCACTCCGCATAATACCCTCCAGTTCCATCCACGTCGAAGCAAATGATGGATGTTTCTTGTTTCTAATGGCTGAGGAATATTCCATTGTATACAGAGCCCAGAGCTTCTTTATACATCATCTGTCTATGGACACCGAAGCTCCTTCCACAGTGTGGCTATTGTGGACATTGCTGCTAGAAACGTCGGGGGGCAGGTGTCCTGGCGTTTCACTGCATCTGTATCTTTGGGGTAAATCCCCAGCAGTGCAATTGCTGGGTCGTAGGGCAGGTCTAATTTTAACTCTTTGAGGAACCTCCACAGTTTTCCAGAGTGGCTGCACCAGTTCACATTCCCACCAACAGTGCAGGAGGGTTCCCCTTTCTCCACATCCTCTCCAACATTTGTGGTTTCCTGCCTTGTGAATTCTCCCCTTTCTCATTGGTGTGAGGTGGTATCTCATGGTGGTGTGATTTGTATTTCCCTGATGGCCAGTGATGCGGAACATTTTCTCATGTGAACGTTGGCCATGTCTATGTCTTCCTCTGTGAGATTTCTCTTCATGTCTTTTGCCCATTTCATGATTGGATTGTTTGTTTCTTTGCTTTTGAGTTTAATAAGTTCTTTAAAGATATTGGAAACTAGCCCTTAATGTGATGTGTCACTTGCAGATATCTTCTCCCATTCTGTAGGTTGTCTTGTAGTTTTGTTGACTGTATCCTTTGCTGTGCAAAAGCTTCTTATCTTGATGAAGTCCCAATAGTTCATTTTTGCTTTTGTTTCCCTTGCCTTCATGGATGTATCTTGCAAGAAGTTGCTGTGGCCAAGTTCGAAAAGGGTGTTGCCTGTGTTCTCTAAGATTTTGATGGAATCTTGTCTCACTTTTAGATCTTTCATCCATTTTGAGTTTATCTTTGTGTCTGGTGAAAGAGAGTGGTCTAGTTTCATTCTTCTGCATGTGGCTGTCCAGTGTTCCCAGCACCATTTATTGAACAGACCATCTTTTTTCTAATGGATAGTCTTTCCTGCTTTGTCAAATATTATTTGACCATAGAGTTGAGGGTCCACTTCTGCATTTTCTTTTTTTTTTTTTCACTTCTGCATTTTCTATTCTGTTCCATTGATCTATGTGTCTGTTTTTGTGCCAGGACCACACTGTCTTGATCAGCACAGCTTTGAAGTACAACCTGAAATCTGGCATTGTGATGCCCCCAGCTATGGTTTTCTTTTTTAAAATTCCCCTGGCTATACGGGGTCTTTTTTGATTCCACACAAATCTTTAGATGATTCCTTCCAACTCTCTGAAGAAAGTCCATGGTATTTTGATAGGGATTGCAATGAATGTGTAAATTGCCCTAGGTAGCATTGGCATTTTCACAATATTATTTCTTCCAATCCATGAGCATGGAATATTTTTCCATCTCTTTGTCTCTTCCTCCATTTCTTTCAGAAGCGTTCTGTAGTTTTTAGGGTATAGATCCTTTACCTCTTTGGTGAGGTTAATTCCTAGGTATCTTATGCATTTGGGTGCAATTGTAAATGGGATTGACTCCTTAAATTATCTTTCTTTAGCCTCATTGTTAGAGTACAGAAATGCCACTGACTTCAGGGATTGATTTTATATCCTGTCTCACTGCCGAATTGCTGTAGGTCTTGCAATCTTGGTTTGGAGTTGTTTGGTTTTTCTATGCACAGTATCATGTCATCTGCTGCCCTGCCTCCTGTCAGGTGTACGGCTCAGTGGGAGTTGTTTATCCTGTGAGGCCGATGCTCAGTCCCAGGTACAGGGTGATACCAGGAGGGACAACAACAGTGCCGGCGGCCAGCTGTCCAGCCCTGGCGTCAGCTCCCGCATTAACCACCGCAGCTCCCAGTGCGCAGGGGCCTCGGTACTCCGGGCCGTGGGCGCTGACCTGTACAGCTCTGTGGCCCAGCGGCAGGAGCGACCTGGCTGTCCTGTGTCCTCCTGACCTCTGCCTGCCGCAGGGGAGCACTGGATCCTGGGTTGTGTCCCCCAGTGCCCTGGGCCCCGGGGCTTTGCAATGCTGTGAATGGACCTGATGTGAAATTTAAAATCATCAGAGTAAATTTTGCGCAAGGTTAACTTATCCTTTTTAAAAATAAAATACGTAAGCCCTTACGGAAGGTTTATGAAAAGCATAAAATATAGGAACAGCGCAATGACGGGGAGGGGAAGGCTCCATTGCGCTGCAGTCACCACGAGCCCCACGGCAGGAGCTGGGGCAGGCTCCAAAGGTGGTTCACAGGGATGCTCCGGCCCTGAGGCCAGTTGCTCCATCAAGTTAGGAGGCTGCTCGGGCACATCCTCGACCTCGAGAGCAGGGAGTGGCTCCTGCTCCTCCTCCAGGGCTCCCAGGGGTGCAGGGGGCTCCTCCAGGGCGGAGCAGTGAACTAGAGCAGTGACCACTATCTGCAGGGGCTTCGCCTCCCCAGCGAGCGCCTCAGCGCGGGCCAAGCCCTCAGCCCCAGCAGCCAGGACGGCCTCGATCCCCTCAGGCCCTGACGGGGCAGCAGGCCCCAAGGTCGGAGCTGGGGCATGCTCCTGAGCTGCTTCAGGGTGTTTTGCTCGGGCCGAAGTTGTAGCTCCAATAAGGCAAAGTATCACCATCAGGACAGACTGTCCATGTCCCTCCCAAATCAAGGCCACTCTTCCCACCGCTCCACGTGTGTGAGGCCAAGAGACCTGGGAGGTGTCCCCAGCCGGCAGCCCATGAGGTGGGGTGTTAGCCCACCCCCTGCTCCTGGCCCAGCTGCATGGAGGCTGGATCAGTGCCCCCCCCCATAGTCCCCAGCTCGGCCACCCCCAGGGCTCCTCACCCCCAGCCTCTGGCTCTGCTGCATGGAGGCATCTGAATTGCTGGAGGTAATGCAGAGCACGGAGTTCCACGTCTGAGCCTGGCATGCACTGCCTCAGGAATTCCAGAATCATCCTCAGGGAAGAAAATTCTGGGAGCATACAAACGTCGTCCCGATAATAATCCAGCCATATTTCCAGCATGCGGGAGATGGCCCTGGGGAAGGACAGGCGGGCACAGGCGTCAGAAGACAGGGCGCCCTCACTCACAGGTGTCCTGGGGAAGTCCTGCAGGACCTGGGGCCCCAGTCTCCCTCTCGGGAAGTTGGAGGCAAGTCCTGCTCCTCGTCCCCCTGCCACCTGGTGGTCCTGCCTGCCACAGGCCTGCTCCCTGAGGAGGGGCTGGCACACAGCCTCTGCGCGGGGATCCCACGCCCAGCGGGGGGAACCTCACTGTCTTTCCTGGGGAAGTGGGGCTCCCTCCTCAGCCTGGTCCCTGCCCACCTGCCCCTTGAGTCCACTGGCAGGCGTCCGGGGACGGGGGGCGTCTGGACTGTCATTGCCCTCACTGCACACACTGTCCTCTGGGAAGGTCCAAGCTAGGAGGGCTCGGGCTATGTGTCCTGCCAGGCCTTGCCAGGAGCCACCCGGGACCGCAACCTTCCTTCCTGTGTTTCTGTGCTGCCTCCCTCATGAGGGCTCCCGGGGGGGTCCTTCCACTGACCCTAATCTCCCATCTCCCACGGGGCGGGACCGCCAGGTCCGGGAACCCTCACCGGGCCTCCTGAGCACCTGCTGTGCCCCCGGGTCCAGGTGCCACCAGATTGGGGAGTGGGATGCTCCACACCCCCTCTGCTCTGCACCCTCTGGATGGGGTGCAGACAGAGGGGTGGAAGAGGCGGGCATGGAGAAGGTCTCCTTAGGGGTCCCAGTACCTCCCACCAAGCCCACACCCCATCCTGGCTCTCCTTTGCTCTTTTACTGAAGGGCCCTTAGACCTTTACCCTGTCATGGGAATTGCAGATGTGTGGGGTGAGGTTGCAGCCCCCCCCACCCCACAGCCCCCTCACTGCCTTCCTGGAGAGGGAAGGCCCTCGTGCAGGAGCCGGAGTCACTCACAGTTTCCAACGTTGCTGGACCGTCTCGTCACCACACACAGACTCAATGCACCCATATCTAGAGGAGGGTGGGGGTCTTTCCATGAATTATTCTGTGGATGCGACCTCTCATTATGGGGGCTGTCACCCTCTGACCCCCTATTAGGATGGAGCCCCGGGGGCCGTCAGCTCTGTGCGTGAGGCCACGGGCAGCTCCCGGAGAAGCGCCCGCACCTCCTGGGGCTTCCTGAAGGCTTGAGCATTAAAGGGCTCCGGCCTGGCCCATGGCCGATATCCGAGTGGGTCTGAGGTGTCCCGGGGTCATTGGGGACCCCCTGTCTGGTTGACTCAGGACACAGACCCCTGATGGACTCTCAAACCTCCCTTTTAATGGGGAAACAGGCCAGCTCAGGACCCTGGTGACAGTGTGGAAGGAGGCACAGGCCGCGTCACGGAGGAGGAGGATGGCTGCTGATCACAGGCACAGCCCCTCTGGCCGACCTGCCACAGGCCAGGCCCCAGGGCTGCCCTCCAGGACCCCGCTAGTGCCTGGGTGGCCCTGCTCCAGGCAGGGGAGAAGCCCCAGGCCGGGAATTTCACACCATCCCCAGCTTCCCCACCAGCAGGTGGCCCAGCCCTGGGCTGCGGAGGGGCAGGTGCTCACTCGGTGAACAGCAGGCCCAGCACCTCGTCCGTGGTGGCGAATCCATGATCGTCATCTAAGAAGCTGCAAATGGAGATGACGTCCCTGCGCTGCAAGGCGAGCTGCAGTTGTCGGTCTTCGTGCCCCAGCAGCTCCGTCTGGCTGGACTTCATCGGGGCGATCAGATGCCCCTTCCCGGCCGAGGCCCCTGCACCCTGAGGTGGGACAGAGGGGACATGCAGCCTGCAGGGAGCCACCGGGAGGCCTGAGAATCTATTTGTAGAAGAGAAAATTGACATTCCACATGGAAGAGTAGCGTGTGCCATAGTGCATGGATTTCCCTAAGGAAAGTGCAAGGTATGTTTTGGGGGTGGGTACACGGCCCCAGGAGCATGAGAGGCAGCACGCCGTGGACCCAAGAATTTCCACACAATGCAGCTGAGCAAGGGCTGATTCCCCACATGAGCGCAGGAGGGGGCCACGTCCTCAGGTCTGCAGTCACCCTGTCAGGGTGCAGTGGGGTGGAGGACAATGTCCGAGGCCAGGAGCTGGCTCATTCACTCTCAGTGTCTTCTGTGGATGAGGACCCCTGCAGGTCACCGTGGAGGACACTCCAGGGGCCACAGACACAGGCTCTGTCCAACATGAGCGGTTGGAGGGCCGTGAGCAGGGCCTGGCTTCTCGGGAGGAACGAATGAGGGAGCTGCTAGGAACCGGGAGCTCCAGCAGCTTCTGTCCAATCTGGTGAAGACCATTCTCAGGGGCTGAGTGGGGGCCGGCTCAGAGGGGGGACGAGGGGCTTGGTGCACAGCTGCAGCATTCCCAGGTGAGGTTTGGCAGGTGTGGGGTGGGGCCCTTGCTTGGCCAGAGGACAGGTGTCTTCCTTGGCTGCGGGGTCATGGCTGGGCATCCAAATGCACGTCTGCTTCCTGGAGGACACAGATTCCCTGAAATCCCCACAGGGGCTTCCTCGATGACCCTGGAAGTTTGCTGGCTGGGGCTCCAGTGCGCTTTCTTTTGGGGGTTTGGAGACCTGTCTAGGGGCATCTGGGCACATTTCTTGCCTGGAGTCTGGAGGGGCATCGGGGAGTTGTCTGCCAATGCGTTGTTGACAGCGGGACAGGTGTTCTCCTCAGGACACTTGGGTGGTGCCTGGGTTTTTCCCAGCCCATGTCCCTGGGAGCCAGCCTGTTGACCCTTGAGGGAGACCCTGAAGGGCCTCTTGGGTCTCTGCTGCACAACCAGGCTATCAGCCCTGACACAGGTTTGGTGAGTCGGCTGACGGGTGTCAGCAATTGGCACTTCCTGGGCACTAGGAGGTCCACCAGGTGGGCTGAGGCTAACTTTATGGGTACTCAGAGGAGATGTGGAATGGGTCTGGACAGTCTCATCAGGGGTCTCAGTAGATGCCTTCATTGGCAGGGTAAGTTTAGGGATTAAAACTTTCAGGTCAAACGGAGATATCATGTAGAGCATCCTACACACGTTTTTTTATTGGACTCCATGGGTACAGAATCAATATCCTAAAACATGGTGGCTTCAGAGATGACAATTTTATTCTCTTAGTGTCCAGGGACGACAAGTGAACATCAAGAATTCAGCAGGGCCCCAGGGCTTGTGATGCCCAATCACTGACGAAGGCCTGGCAAAATGTTCCTGTTTCTCTTGGCCTCTGGTCAGTAAAGAAGACAAATAGACTTAGGTTTCCACCTTTCCTAAGACTTATACAATTTCCTAAACTTCATTATTCTTCACTATTCTATCCTGCACAAAGATGCTTCCTTTTCCAATGCAAAGGATCATGGTCACAAGTAGGAATGAATTGACATGTCGATTCAAAAATGTTTCAGCAGACACGACCAATTCTGAAGGCGGAAGAAGCCATAACGACACTTTCAAACCACAAGCTAGCCCAGTGCCCTCCTACCTGCATCTACACCTGCCAAGCCCACAATGTGGAAAAAGGCACAAGCCTACAACATATTCCAACTGAATCAAGAGAATATACAGGATATTGGGGTGGAATTCCCTGAGGAGCAGTTAAAATGAGGCATATAAACACTGGATTTAGGATATAGACTCTTGTAGGAAAGGGAGTTTCAAAGGAATGTTTCACAAAAGCATAAAACCAGCCAGAGAATTTCGCTTGTGATGGACCCGGGCCACAGCTAGGCAGAAACTGGTATTCATCAAAACCTTCACAATCTTTGTAGATTGGGATCATAGTCGAGAGAGATGGAAGTGTAGAAGCAAAGCAAAGGATGCCATGTTCCCAAATAATTCGTTAAAGCTACAAACATTCTGGCTGGTGAGGAGAACGTGTTCCTATGTGATACCTGAGCTCCTTTGGAGAGTGATCTTCCCTGTCCTAGAGCACTGACGTCAAACACTCCTTAGCTCGCTTGAGGTTACTGAGGAAGAAAAAGGACATTCATAGAGATATCCACTGAACATAGAAACTGATCAAATTCTGTTCAGACAGGAGCAGGGGCAGTTAGGGAGGTTGAGAAAGACCTGAAGGTGCTGTCTGATGAGAGAGTCACGATTAGAACCTGGAATGGCCTGAAAGGTCTCTATGAGAAAGGGACCACACCCAAATCCCTTAATCCAATCAAGCGATTATAGACGATTGGAAGATCTTGCTCTTTCTGATATTTCAGTTTTGAACTGAAAGTTAGTTGAGAAAATGGATATAATATCTTGAATAACCTCAAACCCTGACCCCAGTTTTAATACCATTAGGTCTAAAGAGCAGAAGTGTTGATAAAATACCAATAGATCAGGAAACATGAGTCCTGAGGATAATTTCCACAGTAAAATGTACCAATATAATTTCACTTGCAGAAATTCCAATCCCCACCAAATCCGCATGGACTCACACCTCCATTCACAGAGACACACACACACAGGCGCACATACACAGTCATAGAAATCGTTCTCATGAGGCCATCACTAGCCTCATTGCAGCTACTGATTGGCTCAATCCCTGCAGCATCTAAGAGGATTAGGGGGACGTCTTTCAAGTGGGTGAAACGTCATGTGACCTTGGGGCAGTATAAAAGTCCAGGAGCCCGGAAGTGGCCATTCCTGACCATCCCTCTCTCCCACGGGACACACAGTCTCCTGCAGTGGAGTCTGTCCAGGACATTTCTCAGCCTCTCCTGATGGGCGTGAGGACCACAATTGCACTTCAGGTGAGTTTTCAGGCCACTGGTCCTACCATCCCTGACTGAGCAATGGGACAGTGAGGAAATGATGGAGGGATTGGCCCTTCCTCCACGGGTTAAGGACTCTTTCTGGTCTAACATGTTCTGAGGACAGAGACTGAGCCAAGGCATGGCTGTGAATGCCCAGGACACCTGGAGGTTCCAATGGCAATGAATGGGGCCTCAGGTGTCACATTGGTGTGGGGTGGTGGACAAGCAGGGACAGAAGGCCCATAAATGTCTCAGTGGGCCCTGCAGACCTAGAGAACACACAGCATCAGGGCACCTGGGCAGCTCCATTGTTTCGGGGACTGACTTGGGTCGGGTCATGATCTCAGGAGATGGATCCAGGCCCTCACTGGCTTTCCTGATAACTGGAGTTTGTGCTTCTCCCTCTGTCCTTCCTACAGCTCAGGTGATCACTCTCCCTCATACACACACACACACACACACTCTCTCCCATAAATAATTGACCTTTTTTTCAATAGAAGAATCACCTGGTTCCCAAGGTGAAAAGAAATTCACCTCCCAAAGCTTCGATGGCAGTTAATTGGGGGCACTGCCACGAACACATAGAATGGAAGTGTTCAGATGGGCAGCTTCCCATCGAGTAGAGGAGAATGTGTTTTCCCAATAAATTTGGACTTAACTATGGCTTCCTCTGGTGTCACAAGGGGCATTCACATGAGAGGGAAGCCCATTTACTTGATGCTTTTGCCCTTTGCGTGCTCCCTGGTGCATCCCACTGGACCTCAACCGTGAGAGGTCTTGTCCCTGGTTTTGCTTCCAAAGGTGATTTTAGAGAGACTTAATGATAGTGTCAACAAGAGTCGTTGCTTAAGGGCAGCCTTCCTCAGAGAGGAAATGTGGCTTGGCCAGGAGAGCGTAGGCAGGAAGGAGGAAAGAGAAGTGACAAGGGGAAATGTGTGTTTGGCACAACTGTCCTGAAGCTCACTGAGGCCTCCCTGGGAAGACGGTACATGGAGCAGGCCCATGTCATGGTGAATAGGACTCACGTGTTTCTTTTCCCTCAGGTTACCCAAAATCCATCCCCGAAGCAGACTGACTTGTCCCTCCAGGACGTGGGACAGATGGTGGCCCATCACTCTCCGCTTGGGCCCGACAGACCCTTGAAAACCCAGAATGGCAAGAGGCCACAGACAGCAGGACTGGCCCTCAGAGTTCCCAGCACAGAGGAGGATCCCAGGGTGAGTGGGGAGGCTGCCATGGGTTTTGAAGCAGGAGCTCTGCCAGGAGTCTTGAGACAGGCTAGGCTCCCGGAAGATCGTGGCCCAGACTCAGTTGTCCATCGTGATATGGGCAGGAAATCCCCCAGGCTATACACTGGGACACTCAGAGGCTCTGAGCATCAGCCCCAGGGCACCATTAGATCAGATTGAGCCTTGTGTTTGTCCCGAGTCTTAATGATGTTTCCACCTGTCTTGAACCTGACACCTCCAAACCCTCTTCCTCTTCCCTCCCTTCCACAGGATGGGGAGTAAGCATCCAGAGGTCTTCACTATACTGACACCTCACTAGCCAGATAGGATGTCCCCTGTCCTCATCCCATGTGCCATTCCATGAGGATGGCCTCCCATTCGTGTGCTTGGCAGGTTCACTGGCATTTCAGTGGTTGCATTGACCCCAGCTCCTTCCTCACCCAGGTAAAGTGCAGGGACTGTGGGGCATCAAGCACCAGATGCCCCATAAAACACTGGGGCACTACCCTCGTTCCTGTGGCCTTGGGCTCCAGGAGGCTGGGGGAGTGTGGAGCCGGGAAGTCAGTGGGACCAGTGGCACCAGGCTGGGCTGTTGAACCAGGCTGAGAGGGAGAAGGCAGAGAGACGAAGGTGAGGAATGGGGCTGGAAACCCGAATGCCAGGGATGATACGACAGACCCCGAAGCTGTGTGCATGCACAGGGTGCAGGGCAGCTGCGGGTAGAGCCAGGCTGGGCGAGGCAGGCAGAGGAGCTCCCAGGCTAACAGGGTCCACATTTGGGTGATGGAGCTGTCCCTGCTGATTTGGTGTGGGGTTTTGTAGCTGGACAATGTCCCTGCACCAGGGAATGTATGGAGCTTGGCACATGCCAAGGCAGACTCTCTCATAGGCTCTGCATGAAACAAACTGCCTGGATGACCTGGTGGGACACTGTAGTCAGGGGGGAGCAGAGGTGGGCATAGAGTGGCTGAGGAATGAAAGGACCAGGTTGGGCCAAGGCCCAAGCAGGTGTCCGGCTGGAAGCCAGGGAAGGGAGTTCCTTCTCCTTTCCATGCTTTGATTTCTCATGCAGGTAAGAAGCCGAGCAGAGGAAGGCCCTGCTCCACAGGTTCCCCAGGAGACCCCGGGACGGGCAGAAGCGCACCTGGAAGGAAGACACGGAATCTTATGCCTATGTGAGGGTGAGTGTGCGCTGCTTCCCGGGCTGTGACCTTGGGGACTCCCTGGGCTCCATGGGCCTCCTGGGGGAGGCGGGACTGCACTTCCTCTCTGACCAGTGGCAGTTGAGTAGCGTGGTCTTTGCACCCTTTTTCCCTTGGTGCCCATGATGTTGCCTTATGCCTGGTATGTGTGCGATCCGTGGCTTGTTGGCATGTGATGGTCATTGGCGGCACTCCTGGAGCACATACCAACCTCAGAGAACAGGCCTCTGTCCTTCATGACACATCACCCCCTGCCCATCCCCACTAAGGAGCTGCCACCATGACTCTCCAGCAGCAGGACTCCTATCGCCTCATGAGCAGAGCGGATGGAAGAGCTGGTCCAATGGAGGAAGCATCACTGTGTGACAGGACTTTGCATGTTCCCCCTACTCCCCCCCATGTCTAAAGTGCATCAGCAGCATCCTGTCATGCCTTTGTTCCGGACCAGCTGTGCAGTCCCATTCACTACTCCTAGGTCAACAGATCCCATCTGTTTCTTTCCCTGTTCCAGGGGAGGGGGTGGTTACTAAGAACTTGGCCATTTGTTGGTTTCTTTCTTTTTTTCCTGAATGTTCATTTTGCCTTGGTGCCGAGGCCAAACTGATGGAGTCCCATGTGTTCTCTTTTCCCACAGCGTCCACACATGCCGATGCCCGTCTACACCACCAGGAGGCCTTCTATCCCTGAGCCTGCCCTGCTGATGGAACCACGTACTGACAATCCAGTCGTGAGTGTCCGGTCCCATTCCACATATCGTCTCAGAAGACCTAAAGTTACCCTCAGGCCACGTGGTGGACCTCCTGGTGCCCAGTAAAGTCCGATCGCTGACCCCTCAGTCGGCTCGCCAACCCTATGTCAGAGCTGATAGGCTGGTTGTGCAGCAGAGAGCCAAGAGGCCCTGCAGAGTCTCCCACAAGGGTCCCCAGGCTGACACCAAGGACCATGGGCTGGGACACACCCAGGTACCACCCAAGTATCCTGAGGAGAACACCCGTCCCGCTGTCAGCAATGCATTGGCAGACAATTCCCTAATGCCCCTCCAGACTCCAGGCAAGAAATGTGCCAAGATGCCCCTAGACAAGTCCCAGAACTCCCAAAAGAAAGCGCAGTGGAGCCCCAGGCAGCACACAGACAGGAACATCCAGGGAGCCCCTGTGGGGATTTCGGGGAGTCTGTGTCCTCCAGGAAGCAGACGTGCCTGTGGATGCACAGCCGGGTCCCCGCAGACTAGGAAGACACCTGCCCTCTGGCCAAGCAAGGGCCAGCAGCCCACACCTGCCACACCTCACCTGGAAACGCTGCAGCCCTGCATCAAGCCCCCCAGCCGCCCTCTGAGCGGGCCCCCACTCAGCTCCTGAGAATGGTCTTCACCAGATTGGACTGAAGCTGCTGGAGCTCCGGGTTCTTAGCAGCTCCCTCATTCCTTCCTCCTGAGAAGCCAGGCCCTGCTCAGGGCCCTCCTGCCCCCCACATGTCGGACAAAGCCTGTGTCTGTGGCCCCTGGAGTGTCCTCCACGGTGACCTACAGGTGTCCTCATCTTCAGAAGACACTGAGAGCGAATGAGCCAGCTCCTGGCCTCGGACATTGTCCTCCAGCCCACTGAACCCTGACGGAGTGTCTGTCGACCTGAGGACGTGGCCCCCTCCGGGACTCATGTGGGGAATCAGCGCTTGCTCTGCTGCATTGCATGGAAATTCCCGGGTCCACAGTGTGCTGCCTGTCATGCTCCTGGGGCAGTGCACAGACACTGAATCCCAAAACCCACCTTGCACTTTTCTTTAGGGAAATCTGTGTACTGTGGCAAGGGGTAGTCCTCCCTCTGGAATGTCAATTTTCTCTTCTGCAAATAGGTTTTCCAATAAATGGAGGGAAATTTGAATCAGCACTTGTTACTCAATTGGAAATAGAATCTAAGTTGTTAAGGTCTCTGGTGTACACATGTCTGCCTTTGGGGTTCTGGCATTGAGCACCCACTATGGGCCCTGCAAATAGACATATTGTTTTCTACTGAGATGAGTTTTTCTAGACTTTGGTGGTAGCTTTGTGGGAATTGTGGTGGGCAATATTTCATCTGTGCATTTCAGTTATTCTCAGAGTTAATTTAGATTTGTGTGTAGTGTTTTATTTCCCTTAATAAAATGTTAGCACCGATGAAATGCATGCATGTGTTTCTTTTGATTTTGTGTTCCTTTTTTTATACTCAGCAATTCTGAAACTCTCTATAGTTAATTTAATTCCTCCAGCCTTAATTAACTGAGACAAGACAACAGCCTGATAGTTTTGGGGGATATGTAGAATTTGAGGGTCTCCTGCACACCCAGTCTCCTTCATGAAGTACTGCATAGGGAACATTGATCCCTGTTCACCCTGTGAGGGAGCCCTGTGTACTGTATGGGCCCTGGGTCGCAGGTTGGTCTGTAATGGGATGAGTGGGTGGTTTCCCTCTATACATATTCTGGATCAATCTTTAATGTTGGATCATGATGCCTCCTTTCTGAGACCTGGGCAAGGAGATTTTTTACCCTCCTGATGATTTCCTAAGGAGGCAATGGTTGACAAGTCGTCCAAATACCACAAGACCAAGGCCACAGTCTCTCTCTCTCTCTCTTTCTCTCTCTCTCTCTCTCTCTCTCTCTCTCTCTCTCTCATTCTCTCTCAGTCTCTCTCTCTCAGGGATATCTCTGATATGGGCCCATGGAAACAAAACAATACAACACCATGCCAAATGAGAACAAACCAATCCAAGCACTCCCATACTTGTATTCAGAGAATTTCTTTCTTTCTTTCTTTTTTTTTTTTCAGCAAAACAACTGACTGCTCTTTTCTCACTCCAGGGCACCTGTTTAAGGGTGTTCCCTCTCTCTGTGCGGATGCCTGTAGGTGGAGGGTAGAGGAGTTCCTCAATGAGCACCCTGGGCTTTTAAAAGACAGAGGCCAGTAGAGAAGCCACACTGTGGGATCCTTCTCGCGCCCCCAAGCCCTAAGTAACTCCCATTCATGCAATCATTATGTGACCCGGGTCAGAGTCTGGCCCCTTGAGCCTCAGGCCCCTGTCTCATCCCATGAATGCTGCCCTATTGCTATCTCATGGCTTCTGAGGAAAATGCAGCATCCTGGGCCCTCAAGAGATGCGTACGTAAATAGAAATATTCCCTAATTTCTGGAAGCCTATGAAAATCCCAGAGGTCCAAAGGTAGGAAGGCCTATCCTCACGGGGACATGTTGGGATTGGAACTAGCAAAGTAGCCTAAGGATTCTTGGACATGCAGGAATATAGGGCACAGGTGTGAAGAGGCAGGCAGGCTTGAGCAAAGGGCCTTAATGCTGGGCTCTCCAGCACAATTGGGACTTCATGGGCAGTGGAGGGGATTCTGTCCATGTGCACAGGGAGACCAGGGAGAAAGGCTAGCAGAAGAAGTCCTGAGCAGGCCTGTTCTCCCCCTCTCGTCACCTCACGTGTCTTGCTTCCCAGCCATCAAAAAACCAAACCAAACCAAACCAAACACAACCAAACACAGCCAAACCAAACCCAAACCTATCTTCCCAAAGGAAAATCCACTCTCATCCAGATATGGAAGATGACAGAGTTATCTGAACAAACTGGTATAGGTTATGGATATTAGTAATAGATGTATTTAGCACAGTTGAATGCACATTGGGTGAATCCTCCCCTCCTTCATCCGTGGGGAAAATGAGCCCTTGCAGGTGAAAGGATTAGAAGCAGTGAGCAGCCAGCTCTGAGTGTGGAAATGATGCTGAGGACCAGGGGTCAGTGTAAGCATGTCTGACCGTGTCCTCATGCATCCCTCATCCCATTGCTTATCTTCTCTCTATATTGAAAGACCATTTGTCCAAACCAGCATGGGTGGAGTGTCGGCAGCAATGTGTATGGTCATATACAACCAGCACCGATTTGAAAACACAGGGCACCTACACAAAGAAATGACAAACTGCCATGTAAGTCGATGGCCTTGTATGGTGACAGAATTCTTTTCACGAAATTATGGGCACAAAATATATATTGAGAAGTCAACCCATAAACCTGGTGCTTGGTAATATTTGGAAATGCAAATAGGCAATGAAATGCTTATATTTCAGGAGTTAAATGCATCCTGCCTGATTGTATCATGTTGATTGAATCACAGCCCCTTCCAAATCCACCCCAACCTTTGACTGAAGAGAAGGCGACTGGCAAGGACCCATCTCCCACAGGGAATTGCTCCGTATCCCAGCAACTCTAACCTGTCCAGACACTTTACTGTCATCCATCTGTGTGACAATCTCCTGACAAAGAAGAGGTGGGCACAGGATTTCAGATCACTTCCACTCCAATTTTGGCCCTTGGGTGACACCTCAGAAAGACATTCTCAACTGAATGAATGTGGGTTTTGAGGTTAACTAATGGGTGCTATGCAACAATTATATTTCTTTGGGGCAAGATTGACTAATGCATTATTGAAAGGTAATTAATGCGTGATTATGCTGATTCTTATGATTTGGGCGGCCATTCTCATGTTCTTTCAAACTTTGGTCTCATATTTCCATTATTTCCTTTCAGAATGAATTATAACATTCACGAATCACAGTTATTAGAAAATAATGAGACAGTTTGAATTTTGTGGAGAAAATATCAGGGTTTCTTTAAATTTTATTTATTCATCAGACAGACTGAGATAGAGAGCTAAGGGGATAGATCTGTGCCAGTTGGAGAGTGAGATGGAGCCTCTCACTGAGCAGGGATCCAGACTGTGCACGGCAGACCCCAAAACCAAACCACATTGTTGGGAAAGTCTTGAAAATGTCTCTGAGTTGGGAGGTGGATCGGACACGAGAGAGGAGGTCAGTGTAGCAAAGTGCAAAGGACTTCAGTGCTTCCCACACCCTGAAATACTGAGTAACACCGGGCTCCACGGATCTAATCGACTTGGATGTGGGGACATAGATGCCAAGACATGAACACTTTTCATTGTTTGTTTCTGTTTAAGATTTATTTGTTTATTTATTTGAGACAGGGAGTGACCAGAGAGAAACCACAGAGTAGCGGGAGAGAGGGGGGCCGAAAAAGAGAGGGAGAGAGATTCTCAGGGAGACTCCCCAGTGGCCGTGCTGCTGGATTCAGGGCTCCCTCGCACATTCCTGAGACCCACATGTTTGGCCTTATTTCTCATTTCCAGGTAAGAAGCATGAGACAGCAAGGCCCTCAAGCAGACATTATCTAGGACACTCCAAGGGCAAAAGCAGCCACATTGGAAGGAATTGGCAGCATCGGATTCCCTCCTGACGGCGGGGCTCCTCCTTATCCCCCACTGTCTCCCATCTCTGCACCCAGAGTGTCTTCACTCCATGCTCTTCCTCTGTGAGATATTTCTTAAAATTCCATTCTCTCCCCGAGTTCCCTTGCTTGCTTGTGGAGTCTTCAGGTTCCATGTTTCCTTCAATTGTTTGTTTCTGTGTGATCGCTGGCATGTGAGCCCCAACATGCTAGAGCCACCACGTGGAACTGATTTACTGAGATGTCTCCAAATGGAAAAATCCCTAATGCAACAAAATGTGTTGATTCCATATATATTCCAAATCGTGTATCACACACAGTATCACTAAAAATTTTAAAGACAGCTATGGTTTTCCTTTTAATATTCCCCTGGCTATTTGGGGTCTTTTCTTTTTCCACACAAATCTTAAGACGATTTGTTCCCACTCTTTTTGAAAGTCCTCTCAAAGTGTTTTGATAGGGATTGCATTAAAGGTGTAAATTGCCCTGGGTAGCACTGACATTTTCATAATATTAGTTCTTTCTGTCCGTGTGCATGGAATATTTTTCCATCTCTTTGTGTCTCCCTCCATTTCTTTCAGAAGTGTCCTGTAGTTTTTATGGTATAGATCCTTTACCTCTTTGGATAGGCTGATTCCTAGGAATCTTATGTTGAATAGCAGGGGTGAGAGTGGCCATCCCTGCCTTGCTCCTCATCTTAGGGGAAAGGCTCCCAGTGCTTCCCCATTGAGAATGATGTTTGCTGTGGGCTTTCCGTAGATGGCTTTTAAGATGCTGAGGAATGTCCCCTCTATCCTACTTTCTGAAGACAGGATTAGCTCGGTCCACTGCCAGAAGAGTGAATGCAATGGCTTCTTCTTAAGAAACTATAACACTGTATTGAAACCTTCTCATCTCGCCCTCTGTAACAGGAGCCTAATGTATTTAATGTCCCCTTATCACCACAGGGGTGGGGTTCTTTTCCCATTAAAATGAGCACTTTTAATAATATCACCTTGGAATGGATTGTTCTCATCTCCATGCCTTTACTGTGCTTGATTTCTATGAAGTGGAGAGGCAGAGCTAAGATGTGGTCCATCTGTGGTGTCTTCTATTGGAGCAGCTGGTAATGGGATGACGCACACCTCACGGGAGGAGGCAATCTCCCTAGAAGCTGTTTCCCCGTCTCCTGCTTGAGCTCAAACCTGCCAGGAGACACATGCCCTAGGATATCTCCTGTGAAAAGTCCTGACTTTGTTTTCTCCTGCTGGACAACACAAAACCTCAGGAAGGGGAGTCAGGTAATCCTTCAGCTTACATTCACCCACCATGGCCAGGAACCTACCCTCCTTGTCAAGCTCACAGATCATTGATTGGATGTGGCCTCCCAGCTTAAACCTCCATATACTGCCATGGAATCTAGCCTTGGGGCTATCCCCAAAACCCAGTTTCAGCCCAGATCCCTACTGTGAAAACAATTCCAGCCTGGCATCTTGCCACAGGGTGATGGAGCCAGGACTCAATACATTGTAACCTGGAAACAGGTAGGAGGTCCACCTAGAACTCCATCCAGGATTGGCAATTCCAGTTTCCCAGGAAAGAACTCCTGAATCTGGGGATCCCTGGGTGGCTCAGCAGTTTGGCACTTGCCTTTGGCCCAGGGCGTGATCCTGGAATCCCGGGATCGTGTCCCACGTCAGGCTCCGGGCATGGAGCCTGCTTCTCCCTACTCCTGTGTGACTGCCCCTCTCTCTGTCTATCATAAATAAATAAATAAATCTTAAAAAACAAAAACTCGTGAATCTGTTCTGTTGGAGGCTCTGCAGATTCTTTGGACTGTCCTCATGACTAATAGATCTCGATATAGAGCGACACCCCTCGAGTGACTAATGGATGCCTGGACAGGATGAGCATTGACGTCCAGACACCTAACCAGAGAATCCATCTGCTGACTGTCCAGCCTCCACAGCCCCCACAGTGTGCTATCCAACCATCTCCCGTCATCCCTCCTAGGGGTCTCTGCTAGCCTTGGACAGAGATGGTGTGCTTCTGGTTCAATCTACTCCCTCCACCCTAACTTCTCATACAAGCATCTTCCTGGTCAGAGCTCTCATAACTGAAGAGACCCTGAAGAATAATGTCCCTATGTGCCATTGCATTTCCTCTGAAATGGCTGCTGGCGCTTCCCCTATATTGAGCCAGTGAGTAGGAGTAAGAAATTCCCATGGGGGGAGGATATGAATTTGAGCTGCAGGTGACCTAGAGGTGGCTGTGGGAATTCCACTCAGGGGAAGCAGGCAAAGAAGCCTCTGTGAGGAGCCAAGCTGGAAATAAAAGAACTATTTCAAGGTTCTGAAATACTGGGGAGAAAAAGCCTGTACACCAAATCATATGCGGGAATTTTTTATTAAGAATAAAAAAACACACAACTTTGTAATAACATTTTAGAGCAAAAACAAAGAAAGCAGATGCAATATTCTGCATAACGATTTCAGAAAAATAATATCAACAAGTACAGAAAACGTCTTCTAGGAGAAAACATGGTGTAATTTGCAGAACTCTGCATGGGATCTTTTTCTAAATCGGAAATTCAGACATTTATAAAACAATTTCAGATTAACTTGTTAATTTCTGTTTACAACCAATTTACAAATTGCCAGGATGATTTCCCTACATGTGTTAGAAAATGGATTTCACTAAGACAAACTTGACATTCCGGATTGGTAAGCACGCTTTGACATTCCTATAGATTTACCTAAAGCAAAACTGCAGCATCTGTGTTATGTAGATTTACCTAAAGCAAAACTGCAGCATCTGTTTTGTGTAGGCGCACAAAAGCAGGACCCCCAGCACGTTGTGGACTTGACCGTTTCCATCCAGTGCAGCGGAGGAATTGCTGGTTCACCACATCAGTCCAGGTGGGGACATATCCTCATTCCAACAGACACCTCCTCAGGGTCCTCTGCTGTGGAGGACAAGTCCCTGAGTCCATGAGCTGTCTCATCCCCTATGACAGTCAGCAGAGGACGGGGATACCTACAGGACTTCTTAAGGAACTCTTGGCAGGACATGCACACAGGTTCCCTCACTCTTTACAACACAATAAACTGTCTTGGTCAAAAGAAACACAATTCCCAGACAAGAAAAAAATCTTGACACTTTATGTCTCTAATCTGCCTTTGGTACATGAAAATCTACAAAACAGTGTGATTTTTTCTGCACATCCTATTGTCCCTTACTCTCCCTTAAGGGTGGCATGTCCAAGTTTGAATACAGAGTGAAAATAACATTATGATGTGATGTTACAACTGCGCATCTACGGTCACACTCAGAGGCATTTGGTGGTTGTGCAATAGTTTCCATTCTACAATGAACTTGTCAAACTCTTCTGTGAGAAGTAAAATGATAACACAGAACACCTATAACCTGACCTCAAAAACCTTTTGCTAGGTTCATGAACTTGGCACTGTTTTCCAGAGGTATCAACCCAGGCCCAAATTTGAATTTGAACTGGTCTGAAATCCAGAGTCCACTTCTTCTGGGTCAGGAGGTGCCAAAGAGCAGATGGTAGCAAAATATTCGTAAAAACTTATGTTCAGAGGGAGGCTGGGCATTTCCCTTTGGAATAAGAGTCCTCGTTAGTTTGCTTCTCTTCAGCCTTAATGTGGAAGAGAGTGATGGGAACATAATAAAATCACCGTGGTTCAATCACGCTGGATGCAGTTATCACCCCAAAAGTAAGCACTTAATTTCCTTCTTACAATTTCCAAGCAATGACCAAGACACATCGCTAGCAAGACCCAACACATACTTATGTTCAGACAAATATTCTTTCAATATAAATAGAAGAAGCATTGGGAAGTGGGGAGCATGACGAGAGGGTCAAACATACTCACTGCATCCCAAGGTCCTCAGCATCATATCCACTCTCAAACATGACTTCTCATTGCCTCTCACCTGCAAGTGGCCCCCACTCTCCCCAAGGCTGAAGGAGAGGCAGGTTCCTCCATACACCCCGTATGAAATCCACACTATCCCAATATAAGATCCTGACAAAGAACCAGTTTTAAATATCAGTGTCCTCTAGTTTCAGTTGAAGGCCATATCCCATGAACACACCAGATAGATGGTTCTTCCACACACACTGAACACACACTTCACACAACACAAAATATTTCCAGGATGGGACTGTGTTCGGGTTTGGAGTGAGTGACGCTGTGTTTATGGGTGTGTGCGCCCTTGTGCACCAAAGTTAGGAGGCGCATCCCTGGACTGCTTCCCCAGACCTCTGTCCCTTCTTGCTCGTCCTCTTGGTAGGTCTGGCTCTCCCTGGCACACGCGGGACTTTGGCCACGTCCCCGGCCACCTGAGGTGGGATCATCCCAGCTGCAGTGGTGAGCAGGTCGAAGGCCTGTTGAGGATGATTCTTCGGCATCTCAGGTCTGTATTTGGACTGGTGAAGGATGACTGCGTCCTCAGGAAGGGCAATTTCTCTTCTCCTGACATTCAGTTCAGGCTTAGGTCGGTTGCATTCTTGGAGGCATCTCCACTGCTCTAATGTCATTTGTTGCCTTGAGGTCTCTTCCCCACGCTCCTCCAACTCAGGAAGGTTCACGGAGGGATCCGTTGCTGGCTCTCCTGAGGCCTCACCCACCGCCGTGGGATCTGCCTCGGGAGATGCGAGTCCTCCCTCGACTGACTCCCTCCCAAGGTCTCCTTCCAGATCAGTCTTCTGCATATAAAAGAGGACATAGGCAGGTTGGCGCAGCGCGCAAGTCACATCACAGGCGCTGACCTTAGCATCATCCATTTTATACCACTGGCCATTTCCTGCCTTTACAAAACAGAAGTAATGTCCACTGTGGCAACTCCTCCCAGCATGCACCAGCACGGCATAGAGCACATAAACCAAGGGTCCTGCCCTCTGCTCAGACAGGTAGTGTTGCATGTCAAGGCGCTCAGGATATTGCACCTCCTTAGTCATTTTGTGGCCTGTCAAGTCTGAGAATCGTTTCAAGGCCAGGATGAGGACCTTCGGGGAAGTGTGCAAAGTCAACACCTTGGACGCAAGCACCTTCTCTAGACACTTACTACAATGGTAGGCATTTTCACCTTCCAGCAGTTGGGGCTTCACCAACTGCTCCAAAGCTTGGCTGACACTCTGAGCAGCCCCGATGTCCAGGCTGATGTCCAGGTAAGGTTCCAGAGTGCTCGAAATGCCTTGGCAGTGGAGACACTGGATTTGCGACTTCCAGTACCCCCCAAAGAGTTGCTGGATGAGGGTGCTGTCCTGAGGACGCTCAGGGTCTGAGGACTTGTCCTCAGGCAAGCATGCTTGCTGCATTGCATCCAGAATGAACATGAGATACTCATGGGCATCTTCCTGCTTGCCTCTGTGGAAGGCGGCGAGCAGGAGTGGCAGGGGCCGGAGCACACGTCCAGGACGGCAGAGAACCCGCGTCAGGTGAGCCTGCAGAGTACACAGCATGCAGGATGTCTGCTTCCTACAGGTGGTCCCGTGCTGCTGGGACAGCATGTAGCTGGCGAGGGGCTCTGTGTAGGTCAGACACTGCAGGGTCGCATTCACATAGCAAGTGTTGCCCATGTTCTGAAGCCCAGCGCCCACCTGAGAAAGGCTCTTCCAACTCAGAGGCGTCTTGGTGGGAGGCAGCCCTGGTGCTGCGGGAGCCAACGGGTCAGTCGGGGAGGAGAGTGTCTTTGATGCAGGGGATGTCCTCTCGGGCACAGAGGGTACTCCATGGACTTCAGCACCGCCTCTCCTTGACCAGCATGACTGGGGTTTGGGAGAGGCTCTGAACTGAGGTTCCTCTGAGCGGGGGAGGTGGGCAGCCTCCATGCCTGCAGAAACAGTGTCCACAAGATACATTCAACCAGGAGCTTCAGGTGGCAAAGGGATGCTCCTCTCACTGAGCCAGTTTCCAAATGGCAGATTGTGACCCAAATCCTCCACCTTTTATGGCTTTTGGGCCTTGGGATAGGCACAAAGTCCTCTAATCCACTCTAATTGCTTGATTGGATGACAGGATTTGGGTGTGGTCCCTCTCTGAGGGAGACCATTCAGGTCAGCCCAGCTCCTAACCTTGCCTCCCACAAAAGGCAACACTTTCAGATTATTCTCAACCTCCTTAACTGTCCCTGCACCTTTCTGAACAGAATTTGTTCAGAGTTTCTATGTTCAGAGGAAACCTTGTTGAATGTCCTTTCCTTGGAGTAACCCCAAGGAAGCCAAGGAGTGTTAGTCGTTAGTGCTCTAGGACAGGGAAGATCACTCTCCCAAAGGAGCTGAGATATCACATAGGAACACGTTCCCCTCACCAGCAGAATGTTTGTAGCTGTAACCAATTATTTGGGAATATGGCATCCATAGCTTGCTTCTACACCTTCATCTCCGTCTACTACGATTCCAATATACAAAGATGATGAAGGTCTTGATGAATACCATTGTCTGCCTAGGTGTGTCTGAGGTCTACAAGTGAAATCCTCTGGCTGGTTTTATGCTTTTGGGAAACATTTCTTTAAAGCTCCTTTTCTGACAGGTCTATATCTTAAATCCAGTATTTATATGCCTAATTTTAACTTTTCCTCAGGTAATTCTACACCAATATTCTTTATGTACTTTTGATTGAATTGGAGTATGTCGTAGGCTTGCACCTTTTTTACACATTATGGTTTTGGCAGTTGTAGATGCAGGGAGGAAGGCACGGGGTTAGCTCGTGGTTTGGAAGTGTCATTATGGCTTATTCTGCTTACAGAATTGGGAGTGTCTGCTGAAACACATTTGAGTCGAAACGACAATTCATTCCTACTTGTGACCATGACCATTTCCAGTTTATGAATTTTGATAAGTCTTAGGAAAGGCGTAAACCTAAGTCCATTTGTCTTCTTTACTGACCAGAGGCCAAGACAAACAGGAGCATTTTGCCAGGCCTTGGTCAGGGACTGGGCTTCACAATCCCTAAGCCCTTCAGAGTTCTTGATATTCACTTGTTGTCCCTGGACACTAAGAGAATAAAAGTGTCATCTCTTAAGCCACCATGTTTTAGGATATTTATTCTGTAACCACGGAGTCCAAAAAAAAAGTATTGTATAGGACGCTCTTTATGATATCTCCGTTTATAAATGAAAGTGTTAATTGACAAAATTAATATTACATCATGAATATCCTGAAAGTTTGACCCCATTTTTATTGCCATTAGCGCTAGATTGAGCAGAAGTGTTGGTAAAATACCAACAGTCAGGAAACATGAGTCCTGAGGTTAATTTCCACGCCGAAATGTACCAATATTTTTTCACTTGCAGAAATTTCAATCTCCACCAAATCCGCTTTCTTGCAACCTTCTCTTTGCCCCACACTTGGGACCCAAAACAGAGGGAGTGGGGAGCATCGCACTCCCCAATCAGGTGGCACCTGGACCCGGGGGCACAGCAGGTGCTCAGGAAGCCCAGTGAGGGTTGCCGGACCTGGCGGTCCCGCCTAGAGGGAGATGGGAGATTAGGGTCAGTGGAAGAACCCCCCAAGGGGGCCCCTCATGAGGGAGGCAGCCCAGAGCCACAGGAGGGAAGGAGGCGGTCCTGGGTGGCTCCTGGCAAGGCCTGGCAGGACACATAGCCTGAGCCCTGCTAGCTTGGACCTTCCCAGAGGACAGTGTGTGCAGTGAGGGCAATGACAGGCCAGACGCCCCCCGTCCCCGGACGCCTGCCGGTGGACTCAAGGGGCAGGCAGACAGGGACCAGGCTGAGGAGGGAGCCCCGCTTGTTCCCTAGAAAGACAGTGATTGTCACCCACTGGGCGTGGGCTCTCGGCACAGAGGCTACGTGCCAGCCCCTACTCGGGGAGCAGGCCTGTGGCAGGCAGGACCACCAGGTGGCAGGGGGACGAGGAGCAGGACTTGCCTCCAACATCCCATGAGGGAGACTGGGGCCCGGGTCCTGCAGGACTTCCCCAGGACACCTGTGAGTGAGGGGGCCCATCTTCTGATGCCTGTGCCCTCTGTCCCTCCCCAGGGCCATCTCCTGCATGCTGGAAATATGGCTGGATTATTATCAGGACGACTTTTGTCAGCTCCCAGAATTTTCCTCCCTGAGGATGATTCTGGAATTCCTGAGGCAGTGCATGCCAGGCTCAGATGTGGAACTCTGTGCTCTGCATTACCTCCAGCAATTCAGATGCCTCCATGCAGCAGAGCCAGAGGCTGGGGGTGAGGAGGCCTGTGGTTGGACAAGCTGGGGATAGGGGCCGGGCCGAAGCTCCAGCCTCCCTGCAGCTTAGCCTGGAGCAGGGGGTGGGCTCACACCCCACCCCACAGGCTGCAGGTTGGGGACACCTCCCAGGGCTCTTGCCCTCACACATGTTGAGCTGTGGGAAGAGTGGCCTTGATTTGGGAGGGACGTGGACAGTCCGTCCTGATGGGTGATACTTTGGCTTCTGGGAGCTACAGTTTCAGGCCAAGGAAAACGCCCTGAAGCAGCTCAGGAGCGCGCCCCAGGTCCGACCATGGGGCCTGCTGCCCCGTCAGGGCCTGAGGGGATGGAGGCCGTCCTGGCTGCTGGGGCTGAGGGCTTGGCCCGCGCTGAGGCACCCGCTGGGGAGGCGAAGCCCCTGCAGATAGTGGTCACTGCTCTAGTTCACTGGTCCACCCTGGAGGAACCCCCTGCAACCCTGGGAGCCCTGGAGGAGGAGCACAGCCACCCCCTGCTCTCGAGGTAGTGGATGTGCCGGAGCAGCCTCCTAACTTGATGGAGCAACTGGCCTCAGGGCCGGAGCAGCCCTGTGAACCACCTTTGGAGCCCGCCCAGCTCCTGCTGTGGGGCTCCTGGTGTCTTCAGCCCAATGGAGCCTTCCCCTCCGCGTCATTGCGCTGTTCCTATATTTTATGCTTTTCATATACCTTCCGTAAGATCTAATGTATTTTATTTTTAAAAAGGATAAGTTAACCTTGCACAAAATTTACTCTGATGTTTCTAAATTTCACATCAGGTCCATTCACAGTGTTGCAAGCCCCGGGGCCCGGGGCACTGGGGGACACAAGCCAGGATCCAGTGCACCCCTGGGTCAGGCAGAGGTCAGGAGGACCCAGGACAGCCAGGTCGTTCCTGCTCTCGGGCCACGGAACTGTACAGGTCAGCGCCCACGCCCCGGAGGACCCAGGCCCCTGCGCACTGGGAGCTGTGGTGGTTAATGTGGGAGCTGACGCCAGGGCTGGACAGCTGGCCGCCGGCACTGTTGTTGTCCCACCTGGTGTCACCCTGTACCTGGGTCTCAGCAGGGGCCTCACAGGATAAACAACTCCCACTGAGCCGTACACCTGACAGGAGGCAGGGCAGCAGATGACATGATACTGTGCGTAGAAAACCCAAACTACTCCACCCCAAGATTGCTAGACCTACAGCAATGTGACAGGATATAAAATCAATCCCTGAAGTCAGTGGCATTTCTGTACACTAACAATGAGGCTGAAGAAAGAGAAGTTAAGGAGTCAATCCCATTTACAATTGCACCCAAATGCATAAGATACCTAGGAATTAACCTCACCAAAGAGGTAAAGGATCTATAGCCTAAAAACTACAGAACGCTTCTGAAAGAAATGGAGGAAGAGACAAAGAGATGGAAAAATATTCCATGCTCATGGATTGGAAGAAATAATATTGTGAAAATGCCAATGCTACCTAGGGCAATTTACACATTCATTGCAATCCCTATCAAAATACCATGGACTTTGTTCAGAGAGTTGGAAGGAATCATCTTAAGATTTGTGTGGAATCAAAAAAGACCCCGTATAGCCAGGGGAATTTTAAAAAAGAAAAACATAGCTGGGGGCATCACAATGCCAGATCAGGTTGTACTACAAAGCTGTGGTCATCAAGACAGTGTGGTCCTAGCACAAAAACAGACACATAGGTCAATGGAACAGAATAGAAACTGCCTCAGTAGAATTTGATTCCTCTTGTGTGCAGGCCCTGTCTTCCTTGGATTCTTTCCTCTGTTGTCCCCGACTGCAGATGAGATGGAGTTCAGGGTGCTGGGTGTTTCCTAGGCAGTGACATCAAGGCGAACATGGTTGGAAAGGGTGGGGAGGAAGAAACACAGGCAGAGGGAGAAGTCTGACCACTGGGCAACCTCACAGCATCAGCCCACCCCACAGGGTGCTGGAGAACTCGCAGGACACATACACGTGTCCTAAATGGAAGCCGAGTGGCCTCTGTGAATAATCATTGCCTGTCACTCACTCTGGGGAGCAGTTGTCTTGAGGCAGGTGGCTCTTTGCAGCTGAGTCAAACTCTGCCTCTGTTGACAAAGTCCTCCAGGAAGCTAATGCACGGATCCTACCATTTCGTGTCCCACCCTGCAGGTCAGAAGGGAATAAGTTCTGTAATAACTGGCCCATACAGGGACCTCGAGATGTCTGAAGCTGATGGGCCTGGCAAAGAAAAAACAGGTGGCAGAGAGGCGGCTAGCATACAAAGGGTAACAGAACACTAGGAGCTCATGTTGGTTCTAGTGGGGCTTCTGCATACCGGGTGTGGATTGGGTCCTGTGTCTGTCCTTACATGGAGCCACACCCTGTCAACCAGCTGTCCTTGCTCCTGGAAGGTGGGAGGGGTCTTCAGGGCCCCGGACCAAGGTCCTTCTACCTTTGCCCACAGGCCCTTCTTCCATGGTTGGCACACTAGATCTAATGCCCACCACTGGGTTGGGCTTCTTTTTTTTCTTGCTAACAGGCTTTGCCCTCATGGAACATATTTCACTGTTGAATCTAGAACAGTGACTCCAACTACCTCAGGAAAAATGATATTCCTGGGAAGCCCCGAGGTGCAGCTGTTTAGCGCCGCCTACGGCCCAGGGCTTGATCCTGGAGACCCGGGATTGAGTCCCACTTCGGGCTCCCTGCATGGAGCCTGCTTCTCCCTCTGTCTGTGTCTCTGCCTCTCTCTCTCTCTCTCTCTCTCTCTCTCTCTCTGGGTCTCTGTGAATAAATAAATAAATAAATTATTTTAAAAATTTTAAAAAAGAAAAAAAGAAAAATGATATTCCTGTGCCCCTCACTTAGGGAAACTATCTTCTGATCCCCCATCTCCTTCGGTTATGACTATCATTAGCAATTACAGTTCCCTAACTATGATCATTTTTGTGATTGTTCTCGTTACTTATCATTATTTTCATTATTTTCTTGCCATGAATTCTTTTTGCAGTTGTTTGATATACAACCTTCAGTAGAGTTTCTCCACAGGAAAGCAACCCCTTCTGCACTACATGATATTTATTTTGCTCAGGAGCATCTTGAAATATTCCAAGTCAGCCTCCAGAAGCAGGACCAGCCCTCGATACCACAGGAGCCTCCTGAAGGACATCCTTTACACATATGCCTCTGTTAAAATTCAAAATTCCCTCTAGGGCCCACTGGCTGCTTGTGCCAGCCTAGAAGTCCTGGAAAGTTGTCCTTGGATGAACAGAACTGCCACAACATTAGTCACATCAGGGGTCCCCATAATCACTCTTGCCTTCTTGGAAAGGTGGGACCTGGTGTCTCTGTCCATATGAACATCCACATGAGGTTATCTGATCTGGAATCCTAGAGCCACTGTAGCTAACATCGTAGGTACAGAAAAGGCTCCCTAGGCCAGCCCGAAACTGGAGATCTAAGTCCTCTCAGGTACACAGGAGAGGCTGCTGGTGCAGTACCGGAAGGCACAGAGATTGTGAACGCCCATCCTGTCCATCCCACGACTACTCTCCGTCTTCCAAGGGAGCTTGGCAACCACTCGGAAGGCAATGTCCTCCCTGCTAGTATGGGAGTAGCGTGGGTGACACCCTCCTCCAGCCCACGCCCATCTGATCCTCTGCAAATACTTTAAGTGACCTCGGAGATGTGAACTTAGAGTCCTGGAGCTCCAGGGTCTAAGGGGAAAAGAAACAGAAGGGATGTTGGGCAGAGAGGGTGGGAATAGAAAAGGCAGCTTGAATGTCCACTTGACGCTGGGCTCTTCTGTGCAGGTGTGGACGTGGGGTCCTGCCTGGCCTGCCACAGACCAAGCTCCTGAAATCTGGTGGCTGTCCTGCTGCACCCCCTCTGCCCCACGGGCTTTCCCTCAAGGGGTCTGCATGCAATTTCCCGAGTTGGCCTAGACCCTCATTCTGGCTGGCTTTTTCCCTCCTGTTGCTCATCTCTGCCTCCTGTTACAGATGTCATGTGCACACGCAGGGCTTTAAACTCTCCACCCTGTAAGGCCCAGCACAGTCACGTTATCATTCACTTAGAGGATTCTATACCCAACCTCCTTATTTATCATTATGTCCCATATTAATAGCAGTGGAATTACTATTATTCATGATGACTTTTATAATTGATTATTTTTATCAATAAATTTTTATCATGGATTATTTTTGTTGTTGATGCCATATGACATTGTATAGTCTCTCTTTTCATGAAACATGTCAGATTTTTTGGAAGATGGTTATGGAGGGTTCTCCAACAGACCTATAATTCATAATTTACTCACTGCTTCATGTCCCCAGTGTATGAGTTTGAGTGTGTTCCTCTGATGAGCCCCTTGAAATATTGCATGTCCCCCTCAAGAGACAGTGATGGGGTCTGTGATGAAGGGGAGCCCTGAGGAAGATTTCCTTTGCCAGCCTGATCCTCTAGAAAAATATCTGATTATGTTTTTTTTTTTTTTTGCTTTGTTTTGGTTTTGTTTTTGTTTTTACAAAATGATATATTTCCATAGAGATGGTAGACTTATATCCTCCTCGCCTCTCCGGATCCCTCTCCATCTCACCCAGGCTAACAATTTGTCATCATTCACAGGGTTAGGACCAACTCATTTAAGAAACCTCCACACATTTAGAAACATCCATTCATATTATGTTTTTAAGCTAAACCATAGGCTACAGATAAATTGGTAAGCAAAATGAGATATATCCATATAATAGAGTATTACTCAGGCTTACAAAGGAAGGAGATTATGATATACAGATTCTAGAACATCGATGAACCTGAAGGACATTATGCTAAGTGTAATAAGCCATTCACAAAAGAAAAATACTGTGTGATTTTTCTTATACAAGTCAGGTTCACAGAGGCAGGGTGCTGTATGGTGGTCCTCAGGGGATGGGGGGAGGGAGGCAATGGGGTGTGTTCAATGGGGAGAGTTCTAGTTCAGCAAATGAAAAGAGGTCAAGAGTTGGATGGTGGTGATGCTTGCACAACAGTACGAATGTACTTAATACCACTGAACTCTACACCCCCAAATCCTTGAGATTCTTAATTTCATGATACATAATCTTATGACAATAATGAAAAGAATCACAGGCTGAAATGCTCTTTGGATCCTCTGCCTGTGACATAATATTTTTTTTTTTAGCATCAGTGATAGGGTTTTCTTTTATGTTGTTGTTGTTTTAAAAATTTTTTGTATATTTTTTTTATTGGAGTTCGATTTACCAATGTTCTAAGACCCCCCTAAAGACTTAGGAGTAGATGGAGCAAGCACAGGAGGCCAGAGGGGAGGTTCTCACGCTCTGGAGCCTTTGGGGTATTTCTGGATATGCTCCGGAATCAGAGAACTGCTGCTCCCGCATTCTTCTGTATCCCCACCCTGGACTGGAAGCATCCTCCAAGGCAAGGAAGAACCAATTCAGGTGCCAAATAACAGCCCCAGGTTCCAAAGTACAATCTCTTAAATCCTGACCTGAGGCATCCCCACATACCTGCACATGCCTCACCTGATCAATACCTGAGTCTCAGGATCACAACCAAAAACACCCCTGCCTCAATCCCAGTGGCCCTGTGATGGGGCTTCAGGAAGGAGGTGGGTCCTCAGCCATAGACCAGGTAGTAGCCACCCCTGTTGTCTGAGAAAGCACTAAGGCCTGGTGTATCCTGCCACCCCCATTCTCACCCTGGGTAATCCAGAAGACTTTTCAACTTGAACTTGGAGATCCCAGGGCCCCTTGGCCCCTCCACCCCAACACCCCGATGACCAGTCCCTCTTTCATTATGATTCCTTTAATAAGGGGCACACATGTGAAGGAAAGCATTCTTAAAAAAGAAAAAAAAAAAAGAAGACGCTCCATACATAGTCAAGGGAGAGCCACCCCCCCAAAATGAGGCAATCGCTTCCATTAAATTTGCACGAAGGCTGGAGGAGAAGGGAGGTTTGGGATGCCGGATGTAGGACTTCGCTTTGGGTTTCTTTGGGAGAAGGGATCCCCGTGGCTCCTAGTCCTCTAAGAGGATGGCGAAATTGACAGCGATCCCCTGGAGTCAGGTTCCTGATCCTGTTCAGCCCTAGTGCTGATTGGACCGTCCAGGGTGGGAGTGGATCAACGATGAACCAGGGGGTTCCGTGTGTCTGGGGGCGGGGGGAGGGGTGGACGGTTACTTTTTTTATTGGGGAACATGATAAACCAAACTCCTGAGCGCACTCACTGCCACAGGGGAGGCTGCTCGGCCTCCGGACTGACAGGTGCAGGAGCGCGCAGGCCCTCACCTGAGCCTGCACACTGAGGAGTGTCCCGCCACCCCCTCATCACTACGGGGCACAGGCCTGCATGTCGGTAGGGAACCGTCCTCATCCCTGTTAGGGCAGGAGTTCCTACGAGGCCTCCATCTGTGACGCGCTACACGCGGCCCCTTTGTTGCCTCCTCCTCCCTGGGCTCTCGCCTCCCGGTCCCCCTGCGAGGACACCTGCCAGCATCCCACCGGGGACTCCGCGACTCGGAGCCTATTCCTGCCAAGTTGCCCACCTACCCCATGGCACGCTTATCCCAGCGAGGGGTTAATGGTATGCTAGGCCCTGAGACACCCCAACCCCAGATCTAGGTACATCTGCACTGAGTCCAAGCAAACAGTCTGGTAGCCACTTTATAATCATTTCAGTGAGACCTTTTAAATATCCTATAAAGTACAAACCTTTATTACATCTCCATGTAAAGATTTAGAAACAAGTTCAACAAACTACACAACCGAGGTCACACACTTGCTAAACCCATCTTACTTTAGTCTACGTGGTTCAGTGCCCCCATCTTGCCTTCCCAAAATGAAGAGCAGAGCCTTGAATAAGCAGAGGCAATAGGATGGGACTCATTTGAGGGTATCGGGATATAAATGTTAATTTTGATTCCCAGGTTCTTGCTGAATAAAAAGGATGTGGTAATTATGCCTTCGTGCTGCCAGGTGACATTGGTACAGGCTCAGGGATTCAGAGCTCCTTTGGTGAAATGACTGCCACCCCTTTCCCTTTGCTCCTGGGGACATTCACAGGTAGCACAAAGGAAAGCCAGAGATGGAACAGAGCCTGCTTCTGGGCTCTTCTTACAGGGCAATCCCCGTGTCCCAAGCATGTCCCAATCATCATTACTCGAACTGGACACAAACCCTGAGGCTGGCAGAAGGAACTGTGTTGTCTCTCAGTAACCATAGTTGCTCCTTATTCTTTGGAGGAGAAAACTGAATTGTGAGAGAGAAGGGGAGTAGCGGGCTCCTACTTGCTGGGCCAGGAGGATCAGTGAGAGGCTCCTGATTTTCCAGCTCCTGCCTCGTGTTCCTTGCACTCCCCAGCCAGAACTCTCCGAAGATAAGGCTTTATGGAGACCATCACATCGGGCCTTGATCCTGGGAAATGGAGCATATAAATGTGCTTTCTTCATTGATTCACTTCACTGACCAAGAACGTTCCCCATTTCTTGCAAATTTAAGTGAGCCTTCTGTCCTCCCAGAGGCCCCAAACCTCTGCTCTGAAGAGGCTTCCATCAGAGGTGACCCTGAGCAGAACGATGTCTTGTGTGGTCTTTGCCTTTCTCTTCATTTTGGCTCAATTTCTACCAGGTAAACGCAAATGGATGGAATGGTGAAGAGGCAGGTGATAAAGCCGCCGGCTCTTCTGTGGACCATCCTAAGACTGACAGGAATGGTCGGCTCCCCATTGAGCTTCTCATGGGATTTTCTTGAATCTGTGGTGGCATTTTCTAAGCAAACTGCTATTCCCTCCCCCTCCCCTCTTTTGTAAACCTCCCCCCTGGTTACTGGGAGTGCTGGCCTTCAGAAATAGAATAGAGAAGCAGCCTGTGCTCTGCTCTCCTTCGACAGCAGATGGGTGGAGCTGGGAATACTGTTTTACACAGCGTTATTTCCTGCACTAATTTTAAAATCCAAAATGTGATTATTTGAATTTAGGGTGCCAAGCAGGACTTGAATATTCCCAGCCACTTCCAGGAGGTGACTTGAATCCCTCACATGTAATCTCTACTTTTAGGACCCCTAGCCGGTCAGCTTCCTCTGACTTCTGGAGACAAGGAGACAAGGAGCCGTGCTGGCTTGGCCGGGGCAAATGCAGGAGGATACGGACCGAGGATGAGAAGGTTGTTGCAAATGGCAAGATGAACTTTTTCTGTTGCCGGCGGAGGATCAGGTGAACCAGACCAGCCCTCCCCTGGCCTTCAAAGTGGGACTTGATATTTAAGGGAGGACAAGAGAAGTCTTGTACTTTACCCAGGTCACACTGTGAGTGAGCCTCAGAATCATTCTCGTGTCTTTTTCCCTTGGTTTTGGTTCTTTGCTTATGTTTTAGGATAATCCTTAAAAAAAATCTAGGTCCAAGTGGACATCTAGTAGCCTAATCAGATACTACGACTTTGTATTTGTAGAGTCTCTTTTTTTTTTTTTAATTAATTTTTATTGGTGTTCAATTTACCAACATACAGAAAAACACCCAGTGCTCTTTTAATTTATAAATCTTTCTTCCATACTTTCCTCATATGCCTCAAGATCAACTTATGATTTCATTATCTCCATTTATATTTGAAGAAATTGAGACCCAGAGAAGCTTTCATTTCTTCAAGGTCATAGCCTGGAAACTGGAAAAGGATGTGCACACCCCTGTCATGTTCTGTGTATCTCTCTTTGTATAATAATTTAAACCAAATAGATAAACAGAAATGACATCTGCATCTGTGTGAATGGAATTACAATTCTATAGCATACAAGAAATTATTCACGTCATTTCTTGGTCTATCAATAAGCGATCAGTCATTGATTCTAATATTTACTCTGTATTTTTAAGCAACTCATACCTACTCAGTTAAGGTCCATGGCCCCAACTTTGCACTTCTCTTCTTGCCAACAAATGAAAATGTCAGAGGTCGACTTAAAATGCTCAGCATGGATTGTGCATGTATGATTGACTATCTATAGCTTTTGTTCATGAAATAGAATTTGTAGCTTCATATAACAAGGGTGAAAATTATTCATCTTACAGCAGCTACTCAAATTTGATCACTCAGTTTTCACATATGAGGCTAATGATTTTGCTTTACATTTGAGCTACCATTGTACCATTTTACACAGATAACATTCCCTGTCCTTTCTCTGCTTTGCTCTGTGTAACTGGCACAATTATCTGCAAATTATGTCTTTTTTTTCTTTCTTTCTTTCTTTCTTTCTTTCTTTCTTTCTTTCTTTCTTTCTTTCTTTCTTTTTCTTTTTTTTTTTTTTCAAACTATGTTCTTCAAGCATCTTGGCTTATGGTTGATTTCAGTTGATGCAAGTGTGTGGTGGCAAAAGGGTAGATGGGAAGAAGGGAGAGCCGCAGATTTCTCTCCCACACTCTCTGCTCCACCATTGGCTTATCTCCCACAGCAAAGCCCCTGCTTCTATGTCCTTGCTTCTCCCTCAGCCCTGATGCTGCAGGCACAGCTCCTGCCAGCCAGTCCTACCACCTGGGCTCACACCACAGACTCCTGCTTTTCCCCCTGCCATCGGGCAGTGGGGACCTCCTGCTAGGACTAACATGGGGGCCGCCTCACTGCTCCCTTCTTTTTGCATGTTCAGCTTTGCCAACACTTTATCACCTCCTCTGCATTTAAATCTTCCCCGTCAAATTACCTGGTGTGGGATCTGTTTTCATGCTTGGAGTCTGACTGACAAGGCTTTTCTGTTGGTCTTACTGTCAGATCTATTTATGTTTGCTCAATTGTTCTCCAAAAGGTATCTGAATCATCACCTCTGCCAACCCCAGACTGCTTCCCTTATTTTTGCAGGAATTAACTCAGGGAAGTGGGCAATGGGGCAACATAAGAATCTACAGTGGAGTGATCATCTGTCGGTGGGTCCTCCTCAGGTCCTCACAGCAAGAGCACTGTGGATGGTTGAGAGGACCATGAGACCAGATATTCCCTACTCATTCCAAACACTGCACTCCTTGATTACCCAAATTGAAAACACTTTGGACTCTAACTGGTGTCTCTTATGGAAGGATTCATGCGTATGTCTCAGTCATACAGAGAGGTGGACCAGTGGCTGTGCCCTGATATTCCCTTACTAATACCTTGTAGAGCATCCCATAGACCAATTACCCCTCTCTCTTTCTCTTGCTCTCTCCTTTTCTCTTCACTTGGCTTCTTTCTAGGACTTTTATTTTTTACCCACCCCCCCTTTTCCTGAGACAATCAATCCTCCGTATAAAATAATAAAATCTCAACCCATACTAATTTCTTATTAAAATCAGCACTTTCTAGGGTCAAGTGGCTTCCCACGGCTTCCTCAGATAAATTTCTATTAATTTCCATAGTAATTCATGGAGATCTCTGGATGTCAGTCTTCTGGATTTTCTGAAGGAGAAAGTCTTCTATATGGTGGATGGGTCAGAGGGAAATGGTCAGGAAGAGACACTGGTTTTCCCCTGAAGTATCTCCACTCTAGTCTACATAATGCTCCTGCTTAGCATGACGTTACCTCCATTAATTTTGAAAATGTGGCTCTGGTCTTACTATGCTAACCATGTATTGTCCCTTCTTGATGCGGGTTCCATTTCAAAACCCCCTCACAATAACAAAAAGGGAATGGCAGTGTCTTTAGAACAAGATTGATCAGTTCGTGTTGAATTCCAAAATGGCAAAAGACAAAACGTTAAGAATCATCTTCTCTCATATTCCCCAACTGAAGTACTGGACCCCAGGTACAGGAATAGCAAAGAAGTCGACCACAAAATGTGCTCTGAAACTCTTATCCTTGTGTCTATGCCTTGAGAGCATAAAAGAAAGCTAGAGAAGGCAGAGGACAAATTTCCTTGGAAAATGTGTTAGTGGGCTGGGATTGGGACCTCACTGTGGCTCTCAAGGGGGACGGGTGAGGAAGACAGCACTTTTATACACAATCCACACAACCCACACTGTATTGAGGTGAGCTTCAAGAGGCTACTTGGAAAATTCAACATGCCGCCATGTGCTTCTATACCCGAGCGTGTTGACAGGCGAAGAACTCCGGCTGGAGTTGTCCACGGTGGCAGGACAGAAAGACCAGCCATGGGGTCACTGCACTTATGATAATTAGGTAGGGCAAAAAGGGGCATGGCTCCCATTGATCAAGTGAATACCACACAAGATCACTGGGCTGGGTGGCCCGGGTGGTTCAGCGGTTTGGTGCAGTCTTTGGCCCAGGGCATGATCCTAGAGATCTGGGATCGAGCCCCACATTGGGCTCCCTGCATGGAGCCTGCTTCTCCCTCTGCCTGTTTCTCTGCCTCTCTCTCTCTCTCTCTGTCTCTCATGATTGAATACAAAAAATTAAAAAAAAAAAAAAAAAGACCGCTGGGCTGAAACCATATTAAGGGAATATTCCCAAATAATATGACCTGCTAAACCAAAGGGATTCAGTAGTAAGTCATTTTTGGATACATTGCTGGGGTGGAGGAAAATTCATAAGATCAACTAGAAAGAACAACAACCATTCACGAGACTGTGCAATGCCACGAACCAACAGGAGCCTTGCAAGAACACATAAATGTGCTCCCCCAAAGAGATCTACCTTGGATGACTGCTGGACTCATTTATTTCACTGTGTCACAAAGTACCACAAAAGTTAGCTGCTTAAAACAGCACGCCCTCTCTCAGAGTGCTGTGGGTCCAAAGTCCAGGCATGGTGTATCTGGACCCCCTGCTCAGGGTGTCAGGAGACTGGCAGCATGGGGTCAGCTGGGACTTTGATCTAATCTGAGGCAAGAGATCCCCTTGCATCCCCCTGGGGCTGTCGGGAAAAATTGTGTCACTTGTTGTTGTTGGCCTGCAGTGGGTTGCTGTCTTCTTGCAGGATGTCGGCCGGGCATTGTGCTGAGCACACAGAAGCTGCCTGGCATTCCCTGACCTGTGGCTCTTTCCGTAAAATGGCAGGTTTCTCCTTCAGGGCCACCCAGAGTGTCTCTTGTACTTCAAAACTCCTACCTCTGTCTGACAGCACAAAAGAAAGGGGAGAAAACCAAGCGATACAGAATAATGCTTTTGTTCGCCATTGGAATCTAGTTGTTTAAAATTAATTGCAAATTCATTTACAACATAAACATACATAGGGCCATAATTAATTAAACAAGGGAAATATCACTAGAGAACAGAAAATAGAAAGAAATGTTGATACTGAAAGTAATAATACCTGAAAAAGATTCACTGAATAGATGTGAGAGTATAGAAAATATGACAGGATCAAGAGTCACTGATATTTGACAAGGAAATTCAAATGGTACCTCAGGAAATATCTGTTTAACACAAAAGAAGTCAGTAATGCAGGAAAGGTGGGTGGAGGAGAAATTTAGAAAACAAATACCAGGGGTACCTGGTGGCTTAGCCGGTTAAGCTTCTGACTCTTGATTTTGGCTCAGGTCATGATCTCAGGATTGTGAATTTGAGCCCAACACAGAGCCTTATTGGAATTCTCTCTCTCCCACTGTCCCTCCCCACCCTCCACTTTAGCTCTCCTTCTCTCTCCTGTCTAGCCATAGATAAATAAATACATAATAATAAAAAAGAAAACTACAATAGCAAATGGCAGATGTAAATTCTACCTCATCAATTATGGTATTAAATGCAAATGAATTAAATACTCCAGTTAGAGCCTAGCAGAAAGGTTTTTTTAAAAAAAATTTTAAAGATCCAACTATACGCTGTGTGCCTGTGTGAAAGGGACACACTGGATTCAATGAAATGAAGAGGTCAAAGTAGAAGGATGGAAAAAGATGGAGCTAGAGACAAGAGAACTGCGTACCGTGGTAGACAGGTCAACCCCTTAAGAAGACATGACCATTATAAGCGTGTATAAAGCTAACAAGAGCCACGAAATACATGAAGTGGGAACTGACACATTGAAGAGAGAAATCAATAGTTCAACAAAAGTATATGTGTTTTATAGCCTAGCATGTGATCTGTGTTGATGAATGTGTCATATGTACTTGAAACAGGTGTGTATGTGTGTTTTGCAGTCATTTTGTGTTGTGTTCCATAAATACCAACTCAGTCAACGTGGTGGTAGTGCTGTTTACATCAAACCTGTGTTTGTTAATTTTGGTTCTACCCTTTGCTGGAAAGAATGACATCACAATCTTCGGCTCTCCTTGTAGAACTGTGTTTCCCCATGTTAATCCATCCAGTTATTGTGTAAAAGAGTTACACAGCATCCCACTCTCCATTTGATGATATTCTTTTTTATCTGAAATGAATATTGGCACTCCAGCTTCCTTACTCTACATATTTTCATAGTTTATGTTTTTCCATTCATGTGTTTTCAGCTTTTCTTTGTCTTTTTATATTTAATGCTTTCCTTATAATTTGTGATCTGAGGTTACTCTGCCACTTTATTTCCTAGCTTTGATGACTCATAATTATGGACAATGTCCCCATTGGAGTAGGCTTGGTGATGGGTGCCTAAGACCTCTCTGTACCATTTTTGGAACTTATTGTGAGTCTATAATTATCTCAAAGGAAAAAAATGTTTGGAGAGAAGATTCCTTTATGGATAACATGTAGTTTTGTCTTCCTATTTAATCCATATGATTATCTCTGCTGTTTAAGGAGAATATTCAGTCCCTTAACATTTTTAGATAATTAATGATAGATTAGTAAGATGTTGGTCTATCAATTGACTATTTTTGACGTGTTTGTTCTCCTTGATTTTGTTCCTCTGTTCTCTCTCTCTCTCTCTCTCTCTTATATTCTTCAGATTACTGGGATATTTGTGTCAAAATTTGCATTATAATATATGTATTATAATTAATGGCTTCACTGCTATTATCAATACACATCCAACTTAGGCTTGATGTTAATCCACTTTTTAAAATTTGGAAGGCTTGTAATCATATAGGCAAACCTATTTCTTCCTATTCTCATACTCTTTTTGCTATATTTTCTGTATGTATCACATCACATACAATATAAACCCACAAGGCAATGTTACAGATTTTGCTTTAAGAAGTCACATAAACTTCAAAAAAAATTAAAAGACAATGTATTTTTTAAGTACTTACACTGATATTTATCGTTTCTGATGTTTTTCATTTTCATTGAAAACCAAATTTCCTTCTGGTATGTTCTCATTCCTTTGGGGAATACAAAAAATGGTATTTCCCTTCAGCCTGAAGAATTTCCTTTTATAGTTACTGTAGGGAATCTCTCCTAGAGAAAAATTCTTTCAATTTTCTTTGCCCTGAATATATGTTTATTTTCTCCTCCCTTTTTAAAGGAATCTTTCCTGCAGATGGAGTTTGGGGCTGTGGCAATGTTGTGCTTGTTTTTCTTCAGCTGCTGCAAGGTGTGTGCACAGTCACCTGTGCACAGTGCACAGAACCTTTGACTTCTTTCAATTCTGAGGAGAAGCCAATTGCTGTTTCCCTGATTTGGACGTGTTTTTTTTTCTTTGTGTACTTTCACAATTTTCTCCCTTTTCTGGACTTTAGAAGTTTGACTGTGATGGGCCTGAGCATAGTATTTATATTCTTTGTGATTCAAGGAGCTTCCTGGTTTTGTCAGTTTGTGCCTTTCACCACATTTGAGAGTTTTCAGGCATTCTTTCCTCGAACTGAACTACTTTTTAATGCATTCGGAATCTCTCCTCATTCTCCAATGAGACTCCAATGACCTGTCTGCTCTAGGTTTTGATATTATCCCTCAGACCCTCAAAGGTCTATTTTTCTCAATCTATTTTTATCTGATCTATAGGTTGCATAATTTTTATTGATTCAGTGACTCTTGATCCTGTCATATTTTTGATGCTATCAAATTTACTCAGTTAATCTTTTCAGGTATTATATCTTTTAGTATCAACATTTCTTTATATTTTCTGTTCTCTAATGACATTTCCCATGTTTAATATTAATTGCAAATGTATTTTCTTTATTATTGGAGCATGTTAAAATGAATATATTAAAGTATTTGTCTGATTATTTCAACATCATTTAAGTCCTGGACGCTGTGAATGTTGTGGTGAAGAGGATATGAATATGCTACATCCTCTGAAGAAGGCTGACATTTTTGTTTGAACAGGAAAGTAATTCTATAAACTCAACTGACAAGTATTGCCTAGTCTGTAATGAGCAGCAGCTCAAATCTCAGAGGTATTTGTGTGTTTATCCTGTTTTGTTTTACCTTAATTAGATTCATGCACGGTTTGGTTTGGGAGTCAACAAAAGTCATGGGAGAGTTCATACAAAGAACCTAAGCTCCCTTCTCTGAGACTTCATTTCCAGCATCCATGGTCTTCCTTGACTCTGCCTTTATAAGTTCAGAAAGAGGATAGATATTTTTGTTTGTTTTGAGTTAGCCTCTCCATGCCACGTTGCAATCAGAAAGAATGTACTCTTTGCTGTTTAATTTTTCCAAGTTCCAACTTTTTTTCCAAAAAGTTAAATACGCCTGTATTTATTTCAACTTTCATATTCTTCAGGTAATTTTTTCCCCACAGTTTCACTTGTTATTAGTGGGAGGGTCTACTTGTCAGGAGCTCACTTTGCTTTATTAGAAATGGAACTCCTTATTTGAGTTTTAATCTTTCAAATAACCCCCTGCTTAAAAATCCTTCAATTGTTTCCCTTTGATTTTAGGATAAAATTCAAAATTTCTTAGTAAAATGTAAATAAACATATACATAGTTCTCCAACCCATATTTGTTGAATGAAAGCTATTCCCATAAGATATGAGCTATGGTCACATTTTGTCATAATACCATTATCCTTAATAATAATATTTACAAATGTAAAACCTTTAAACATTTAGTAAGATTTCTGAATTACTTGTTTGACTATTCATGAATTACCCTAATTAGACAGCTATCAATTAAGTCAAAGAACCCAGATATTTGGTTTTTTTTTTTTGTTTTTTTTTTTTTTAAGATTTTATTTATTTATTCTTGAGAGATAGAAGGAGATACAGAGCCAGAGACACAGGCAGAGACAGAGCCAGAGACACAGGCAGAGGGAGAGGCAGGCTCCATGCACCGGGAGCCCGACGTGGGACTCGATCCCGGGTCTCCAGGATCGCACCCTGGGCCAAAGGCAGGCGCCAAACCGCTGCGCCACCCAGGGATCCCAAGAACCCAGATATTTTGAACGGCTACTGCTGGAAAGCACTTTATGAGGAATCAATGGAAAGAGAAGGATGGAAGGAGAATTGGTTTTTCTGTTGAGTTGATAGTCAAACTGGATGGATAAAAATTCTTCACATAATAAAATTTTTGAAAAGCAATTATGACAGGTACCCATTAGTAACTGCCAAGATAATCTTATAAGAGACCAAGTTGCAAGTAACACCTTAAAGAAGAAAAGGAGTGGGGGTTATAGATCTTCTGGAAGTGTAGGCACCTGAGATGGGGCTTCAGAGAATAGATGTCTAGGCAGAGACATAGAATGTAGGAATCCAGGCAGAGGGACTAGCTGTCTGCCTTACTCCCCGATAGACATCATTGAGGTAACACCTGATCCAGCAGCCCACAGGTTACTCAGTGGAGCATGATAAATAGTTTCCTTTTAATGGACGTTTCAAACTGAAGTTGTCTTCCAGCCCTTTCAGAGCTGTAGAACTTGTTTTAATCAACTTCCCTTGATAAAAGAGCTGGATTCTAGCAACTATACCTCCTTTATCCTCTCTCTACTGATGTCTGGAGCCATGAGAATTTTTTTCTTAGTTTCTGCTGCTCTCATTGTCCTTGCTCACATTTTCTCAGGTAAGAGGGAAATCCTAATAGATGTAAGGGTGGCAATCTGTCTTTTGAGAAGAAAGTTCAGGTTTTAGAGAAGTGCATGACTCATCCCTGCATTCTAAAAATATCCCAGCACAAAGCAGTTACTAGAAATCTTTTCTTGAGCTTAAACACAAAACTACTGAGCTGGACTACCTCCACCCACAAGGGTATCTGGTTAATTTTCCCCAAAGCTCCACCAAGGGATTCAGACTTCTCTTTATATTACATTTAGTTCTCTTTCCATCTTCTGTAATTGTCCACACAGCTTCAGCGTGTGCCACAGCGATAGCTCTGAAATGAGAGAAAATTTCAGAGGCAACTTTCAAGCACACTTGTTAAATTAGACAAGTATAGCTTTTATAGCCTACTTGAAACAAAACTTATGTTAAGAGATTCTTAGTATCGTCTTTATGTTTTTTCCCTATTATTATGTTTTATTAGTTGGTCCAAATCTCCTAATCTTAGATTACTTAGAATTTCTTTCTAGTTCTCACATACTAATAGAAAATTATATCATTTAAACAACTAACATCTTGTTTGCTTTGCTTTTATATCTTTGAAGCTTTGGAATGGTCTCTTTTTGCTCAGTACTGCCAAGACTCTATCCCTAAGACATTTTTAAAAGATTTATTTATTTATTTTACAGAGAGAGAGAGAGAGAGAGAGTGGAAGAGAGGCAGAGGGAGAGAGAGAATCTCAAGCAGACTCCCCAGTGAACGCAGAGCCTGATGTGGTGCTTAATCCCATGACCTGAGATCAAGGCCTGGGCCAAAATTAAGAGTCTGATGCCCAACTGAGACACTCAGGTTCCGTCGCCCCCCACCAAGAAACTTTTATATCCCTCCCTTCTCAACTATACTTCTGTTATTAAGTCATTACTAGTGGGGGTTCCTCATGTATTATGAAGCACTTTACTACTTCATGAGTTCCGGATTTCTGCACTTACTTATTACACAATCAGGCCTCAATAGGCCTACCAAACCAATACATATAACACTTAATAAGCAATTGTTTGGGCACTATAGAAAAAGTACGTAAAATGGAGGAAAAATTTGTAATCAGAGTATGATCTTCATGCTTAATTTACTTGAAGTTTATTATTTTATTATTTCTGTGTTGGTAAAAAATAGGTTCCCCAGAATAGTAAATAGGTATTTGATAAATTTCAAATATACAAATAAGTGAATGGGTGAGATGGGAAGATTCATAAAAACTAGAACACAAAACAGTTCTCATTAAGTGCCATGAATGATACAAAACATAAAGAAAAGCCATGGAAGCAGAACTGTGGTTCTAACTGTGGGATCAGAAGGGCCTTCTTGGGAAGTGTTCTTCACCTTGCACTTTTGAAAACAGGTGTAAAATCATGCCCTTACATTTCAAAGTCTCATTTATCAGGTCAGTTACTTGGTTTCTGCTACAGTCGTTTCCTGGAGGTCAGACAATGGATCCAGGTAGAGAAACACATTTTAAGCCATCTTCTCCATTCCCATTCAACAAGTCTCTGATTCATTAAGGGCTCCTTGTTCCCAAATTCAGCTCAGGTACATTTGAATCCTAGCAACAAACGTAGTGTGGGCTCAAAGTAGGAGCGCCACAATCACCACAACCACACAGCATCTCAGAGCTGGAAGTGAGTTCAATGATCAGTAGAAGAGGTAATGAACACAGATTTTTTTACACCAAAACACCTGAAGTTGGATCTCAGGTCTAATCCTTCTAAATTGTGTGAACGATTGTGCTTCAGTCTCCTTTCTAGAAGGGGTAATAATAATAATAATAATAGGATTGTTTGAAAGATTAAGATACTTGTTATGTTAATAAGAGGCAAACTTATTTTAACAAAGACATTTAAAAAGAGAGTAAATGAAAAAATAGTTTATTTTTCTTTTAGGGAAAAATACAAAAAACAGGTAAGTTGACTATTATGGTTAGAAAGAAGACTCTTCTCCACCAAGTTACTTTGAGCCTAGGGAGGAAGTTCAACTTTGTGCTCTGACAGGAAGGGCTGAAAAGTAAGTAAAGCTCATGATCAAAAAGATTGCGCAGAAGCACCTACAATATTTGATTTCAGTTTCATTGTCCAAACTTACCCATGCAACCATACAGAGCCACGGGGCCTGGGACTGATGTCCTTTGCTGAGTCTCCTCGTGTTATCCAGAGATTCCATTACTCATTGTCTGAAGTGAGAAGTAACTGTTTGGGGAAGGTTTACCAATCCCTCTGTTTCTATAATCTGCTTAAACAAAGCCAGGCACATCCTCTGTGCCCTGAGAAAGTACACTATTATTATTGTCTGCTTATCATTGTTTTTTAATCATCATTCTCATTCTTATTATCTGCCTGAATAAAGGATTTAAAAACCTTATGAGTATTCCATGTCAGTTGATTGGCTAGATGCCTGATGAATTTCCGTAGTCTATTACAATATCCCAAGTTCAAATTTGGACTATTTAAAAAATTTCCCCTTACTTTGAGCAGAAATCTAAGGCTGTGCAATTCCTTTCTGTTGGTCTGAGTCCTAACTGGGGCATGAACAGGTTCAGTGTTTCTTCAGCATGGCATTATCTCAGGTACAACAGCAATATGTGTTCTTTCTCTTCCTCAAAGCTGTATTTTCCAAGAACAGGTTCCCTTTGGGAGTGACTGCCAGTTCTTTGTATTGTTTCTCCTGAGAACATCTATCACCAAAAACTTTTTTCTATCACTTCTCTCAAAATACCTTTACTCTCTTCAGCTTAATCTTTGTTCAGAAGAAAAACTCGTTGTCCACATCGCCCGCAATTCCAGAATTAAACCCATTATTCATTGATATTTCTTACAGAATGGATCAGCCTCAGGGTTCTTTTATCTTTGCACCTAAAGCCTTGAAACTCTACAGCCACGTGGCTGTCATCTATCGTTGCATGTGGTCTCTCGTTGACCGGCCTACAGTATAAACAGCACCATCTTTCCCTTTTGTTATATGTCTGAGACTATTAATATGGAGACATGAAAACAATCACACATTGGGAAGGAATGTTACTGAAATTAGAAAGTAGACGGCCTCCATCCCAGGAAGACATGCTCTGCTTCTAGATATCCTAGAAATGACTATGGCAGAGGGAATTGAATACCCAGTAGGGACACTGTGTAAGTTGTGCGGGGAATCTGAGCTCCCATACAGCTGCTCAGGTGACATGTGCTTTTTCTGATCGCTAGGCGTGTACTCCGTGTCTGCAGGAGACTCAGTAATAGGGAATTGTGATTTTTGGCCTGGGTGATGTTATGTTGCTTTCTGGTCACCAATTACTGGATAACTGAGGCCTTGCTTTCTTCACTCAGCCCATGGAGCTATACGCAGAAGGATGCAGTGCCAGAAGATGGATGGTCGCTGTGAAGTTGAGTGCCTTTCCTTTGAAGATAAGGTTGGGGACTGTAGAGCTGAACTGACACCACTTTGCTGCAAAAAAAGGAAGAATAATTAAAAGCCAAGAAGGAGCTACAGAAAGTGAGAAGCAAAGATCCTCTGGCTGTGAGCTCCATGCGGAAAACATCCCTGGATTTTTCTCTCTTGACCTCCAACATCGGCATTCTATGAATGAAGCTGTCAATCCAGCTTCTGACACTGCAGAGAAATACCCTCTGTAGGCCGTGAGGTGCCTGGGGGAAGGCAGTGTGTTATGTTGACCTTTGGAATCCTCACTTGCTGGCAGAGGCCCCATTAATTATTTTATGGATTGATAAAGTGAGTGAGCAGATTAACAGATGAAACAGGTAGAATGGAAAGGTGGGACCATTGAAATGTTCTAAACAGGTAGAATGGAAAGGTGGGACCATTGAAATGTTCTAAAACTCTGGCTTCAGACAGAGGTGTGACCCTGGGTCTTTGTCGTTCAGACTCTGGTGTCTGTCATATGAGATGACTCAACCACATAGTAACTGGCCCACCTGATGGGCACAAATTGTGGCCGCCTTAGCCGTCCTGCTGGCTCATGCTTCTCCAGCTCCTTCACAGATAGCTGTTAGCATGGCTTCCCCTCCCTCTTCAATCTGGGACATCAAGTGCCATAATGAAAAGGGCCTGTGTCAAAATTAAACTGGCCAAAGATTGGGTAGCATCTTCATGCTGGCCACTTGTAGTGAGAATGTAGCAGTCATGGTCTCTTCAAGAGCAGGGTTCCTAGAGATAGTCTAATTCAACACTTTCATTACAGTGGAGGAGATAGAGACCCAAGCAGATGCCACTGTTCCTGGCTTAGTCACAGCAACACTTCTGGCTTTTGGTCTTATGTTCTTAGCATGTCCACAAAATGGGGCCCTGGCTGAGAGCAGAAGCCTGAACACGGAATACTTTTTAGCAGCTCCAGTGAGCAGCTGGGTGGAAGAAGAAGTGGAAACAGCTGCAGAAGAATTGGACACTTTCCCAGATCCCTCCTGTGACCTTGTGATCCTTGCTTTTCTGGGCTGATAGTAATGGCAAACAGGCTGTAAAGTAAGAAATAAAAACATATTTTTAAAAAATGTTCTGGTGCTGCTACTTATCTTCATGGCTAATGGGATGATTTTTTTATTCTGAAAACCACTCAAGAGCCGAGTGGATGGAAAAAGCTCTCTTTTTGAATGTAGCACAGGTCCTGGGGTCTTCCCAGAAGTTGTTTACCCAGGCCTCAGATAAAACTAACTGCCTTTGAGAATCTAAATGTATTTAGGTCTCATCCCCTGTTCTTTCTGTTATGTTTTTTTTTTTTCTCTCCCCTTTCCTTGCAAAATTAACAGTGGTGTGTATAATGTCTTCCTCTGCTTCTCGACTCACAGAAACATCCTCTACCACCTTCATGCTGCTGGGATTTCTCTTAATGAGGAGACCATGACCTCTTAGACATGTGTCGGTCACCATGCTCTTTGTAAAGACTCCAGGGGCACCCTCAGCAATCGATGGTTGGTATTTTTTGTTACCTTGGTACTTTCGCGAGCATTTCACAATGTGGTCTGTCTCCTCCTTCATTCCTGTCTCCTCTGCCCTCGAAGATAGAAGTCTTCCAACTACTTTCTTTCTCTTCTTCCCTGTTCTCCTATGTTCTCCCTTTCCTGGGATTGCGCACAACCTGGATGCATCAACCTTCATATTACACATGTCTCTAAGCAATTCCACGAGCTCCCGTGTTTCAGCCTCTCCTGTTGATGTGGCATTACCTACTCACCAGCCCTTCCAGGCTCCAAGTTTTACAACTTCATGCTAAAGTTTTACAGGGCATTGGTCTTCCCTAACGGGAGCTCTGATGGGCACCCCTAAATAACTAGTTTTTATTGCAGTTTATCCCTTCCTTTCCAAAACTGATCTTCATTTAGTATTCTAGATCTTAGTAAATATTTTTACCACTTACTCAGGCACAAGTTAAAAATGACTTGTTCGGCTAACCCTCCCTTACAAATCACACAATTCCCTGACAGCATAAATGTACATAGATTATTCCCCAGTATGTGCAAATTGTGCCATAACTTTTCCTCCCTTCTCTCTAAAATTGTTCTCATTTACCTAGATTAGGGATTGGATATCATTCTACATTTCATGCTGCATATAATGCCTATATACACACACACACACAACCACACACACACACACACACACACACACACACACACACCGTGTTTGTTGTTCAATCATAAAACTAAGTATAAGTGTCACACTCAGATTTACAAGAATTCTTAGAATGTTAAAATGTTAGACCTAGAAGTGGCCTTGGAGGTAATATAAATCAGTGTTTCCAGATCCAAATTGATTCTAGTCACCTCCGGATGCCTGTGTGGCTCAATGGTTGAGCATCTGCCATTGACTCAGATCATGATCCTGGGGTCCGGGGATTGAGTCCCACATCGGGCTCCCCATAGGAAGCCTGCTTCCCCCTCTGCCTGTGTCTCTGCCTCTGTCTCGTTGTCTATCATAAATAAATATATAAAATCTATTTTTAGGAAGTTGATTCTATGGATCCCTCGGTGGCGCAACGGTTTAGCGCCTGCCTTTCGTCCAGGGCACGATCCTGGAGACCCGGGATCAAATCCCAAGTCGGGCTCCCAGGGCATGGAGCCTGCTTTTCCCTCTGCCTGTGTCTCTGCCTCTCTCTCCCTCTCTGTGTGTGACTATCATAAATAAATTAAAATTCAAAAAACTATAAAAATAAAAAGTTGATTCTAGTCACTTAGAATATTTTTGAAAATCAGAGGTCTGTCCCCGAGTCTCACACTTTCATATTCAGAATTCTTCAAATTTTTTTTTATTTTTATTTATTTACGATAGTCACAGAGAGAGAGAGAGAGAGGCAGAGACACAGGCAGAGGGAGAAGCAGGCTCCATGCACCAGAAGCCCGACGTGGGATTCGATCCCGGGTCTCCAGGATCGCGCCCTGGGCCA